>NW_027362761.1:491831262-493194762 GCF_046119375.1 Phyllobates terribilis | reverse complement strand
CGTTTCTGCAGCGTTTTTGCAGTTGCAAAAACGCATTAAAAACGCATGGTAGAAGGCCTGCCATGTTCCCCAATGATAATCCGCATGTGGTGTGCACATGCTGCGGAAATTTCCGCTGCGGATTATCATTGCGGAAAAAAACGCAGCACTACCAATTATTTTGCGGAAGCGCTGCGTCTTCGCTGCCATTGACTTGCATTAGAAAGCGCCAATTCCGCAAGACTGCATCTGTACTTACGTAATTGGCGCGTTCTAATGTGCGGATGGTACCCGGGTGTAGAGGAGAGGAGAGTCTCATCCACACCCAGGTACCATTAAAAAATCAGTAAAAAAAAGAATAAAATAAATATATACTTACCTTCTGGCGGCCCGCGCTGCGCTCCTCCTTGCTTCCCGGTGGATTGAAGGACCTGCGCTGACGTCGGCAGGTCTTTCAATCCACCGCTGCGGGCACAGAGCGAAGCAAGATAGCGCAGGCCATCAGAAGGTAAGTATATATTTATTTTTTTATTTTTAACCACTCTCTCAGTCACACTATATAAATCCATGCTGTTTGCATGGATTTATATCGTGTGACCTAGTTGTCACAGGCACTTTCCAAGTGATGTACAATCCGCATGTACAATCCGCATGCGTTTTTTTCTGCCAGGGAGATGCAGAAACACACAGGAAAAAATCCTGAGCATTTCTGCATCGTGAGCATATAGCCTTAGGCAGGGGTGGATTAAGAATCACACAAGAAGAAAAAAGCCCTCAAGGAAATAAGAAGGCTTATATGACCAGAGTTTTTTTTAGAAAACAATATAACTTTATTTGAACATTATCACACAATTATATATAACACGGTGCTGCATCAGAGAAGAGGACACTGCCCACTTTCATGTAATTCAAATTTATGCTCAAATGCAATTAGGGGATATCATAAACACAAAATTTAAATGTGTAATAAGGGATCAAAGTGACTAGTATATGGAGCCTATAGCGCTGGTATCAAATCAATCTCAGATTGGTCTTAGAGATTCAGCTACCAATTAGTATCCCTCCAACTTATATGTATTTAAAATAGGGGTGGATTAAGAGTAGCAAAGCCCCCGGGCAATTTACAAGGCGCGGCCCCCCCCACACACACACATATACACCTGATGTATCACGTGACATGTCACATGATCCCCTGTGATAGATTATGTGATAGTTCACATGAAATTCATTTGGCACAATATTAATATATTAATTCTAATAATTTTTTTTACATTAATTGTATGACTTAATATTGAGCACAATTAAGTATGCTGACCTCCTCCTATATACAGTATGAGACCCTACACACAATATGAGCTGCCACAATCCTCCTATACACAGCAGGAGGCCGCACGTAGCCATCTATACACTGCGGGAGGCCACACGTAGCCATCTATACACAGCAGGAGGCCGCATGTAGCCATCTATACACAGCGGGAGGCCGCACGTAGTCATCTATACACAGCAGGGGGCCGCACGTAGCCATCTATACACAGCGGGAGGCCGCAAGTAGCCATCTATACACAGCGGGAGGCCGCATGTAGCCATCTATACACAGTGAGAGGCCGCACGTAGCCATCTAAACACAGCGGGAGGCTGCACGGCGCCATCTATACACAGCGGGAGGCCGCACGGTGCCATCTATACACAGCGGGAGGCCGCACGGCGCCATCTATGCACAGCAGGAGGCTGCATGTAGCCATCTATACACAGCAGAAGGCCGCACGTAGCCATCTATACACAGCAGGAGGCCGCACGTAGCGATCTATACACAGCGGGAGGCCGCACGGCACCATCTATACACAGCAGGAGGCCGCACGTACCCATCTATACACAGCGGGAGGCCGCACGTAGCCATCTTTACACAGCGGGAGGCCGCACGTAGCCATCTATATACAGCGGGAGGCCGCACTGCGCCATCTATACACAGCGGGAGGTCACACTGCGCCATCTATACACAGCGGGAGGCTGCACTGCGCCATCTATACACAGCGGAAGGCCGCACGTAGCCATCTATACACAGCGGGAGGCCGCACGGTGCCATCTATACACAGCGGGAGGCCACACTGCGCCATCTATACACAGCGGGAGGCCGCACATAGCCATCTATACACAGCGGGATGCTGCATGGCGCCATCTATACACCGCACGAGGCCGCCTGGTGCCATCTATACACCGCAGGAGGCCGCACGGCGACATCTATACACAGTGGGAGGCCCCATGGCGCCCCCCAGATATAGCAGGAGGCTGCACGCGCCCCCCCCAGAGACAGTGGGAGGCCGCACGGCACCCCCCCAGAGACAGCAGGAGGCCGCATGGCGCCCCCCCAGAGACAGCGGGAGGCCGCACGGCGCCCCCCCAGAGACAGCGGGAGGCCGCATGGCGCCCCCCCCTAGAGACAGCGGGAGGCCGCACGGCGCCCCCCCAGAGACAGCGGGAGGCCGCACGGCGCCCCCCAGAGACAGCGGGAGGCCGCACGGCGCCCCCCCAGAGACAGCGGGAGGTCAACCAGTCACGCACACACACAAACATATACAGACATATACATACACGCATGAACACATTTGAAACACAAAAATACATATAAACAGACATCACACAATGATATCTGCCTACACACACTCACGCACACACTCACCATCCCCCGGCTCCCGTCGTCCAGCTCCTCTCTGATCGTAAGTAGCAGTGCAGGGTGCGCACTGCGTGACGTCACACTAGCAGACACGGCCGCGCACAGGGCCGTGTCTCCTAACTGTGACGTGGCCAAGACAGCACAGGGAAGTTAACAGGTGCAGTGCTGGCCCGGCCAAAGAAAAAGCATTGTCCGTGCGCCGCTGCTGGGGGAGCGGTCCGGGGGCCTCCCGCCTCTGACTGCCGGTATGTGCCACGGCAAATCTGGCCATGGACGCCCCGGGCGGTAGCCCAGATTGCCCTCATTATAATCCGCCTATGGTCTTAGGCCAAGGCCCCACTATCAGTATTTGGTCAGTATTCGGTTAGTATTTTTTCTCAGGCGTGGGAGCCAAAACCAGGTGAGGAACAATCAGAGAAAAGGTATAATAGAAACAATTGCACCAATTCTGCATTTATCACCCACTCCTGGTTTTGGCTCCTGACAAAAAATACTGACCGAATACTGACCAAATACTGATAGTGGGGCCGAGGCCTAATAGTGATAGTGGGGCTGTGGCCTAAGAGTCCAATACATATGAAAAAACAAAATATCATTGCCCACGGTCAGTGATGGCGCTAAAGCTCCGGGGCCCTGGCCCAGACTGCTTGCCCGGTGACCCAGGTCTCTGTATCGGTGCCAGCATGAAGCCAATACAGCTCAATGTCAGCGGCTCCTGCTCTGCCACCCGCTGCCTTATAGGCTGCAGACAGGGCAATGAGGGTGCTACATAGCGCCACCTGTTCCTGAGGACAGCGCAAAAGTGGGCTCAGTGTCCATCAGATCTGTTGAGGCTATGCTCTGTGCAGGGGAGGGGGCAAGCACATGCAGGGCATCATTACTGAAGGTGGCACTCTGGGAGGGGCATTAGTACTATTGGAGGTCTCTGACAGGAGCATTATCACCAAAGGAGGCACTCTGTGGGGTATTCTTACCAAAGGATGCACTCTGTGGGGTCTTCTTACCAAAGGAGGCACTCTGTGGGGTCTTCTTACCAAAGGAGACACTCTGTGGGGTCTTCTTACCAAAGGAGACACTCTGTGGAGTCTTCTTACCCAAGGAGGCACTCTGGAGGGTATTATTACCGAAGGAGGCAATCTGGGGGTATTATGTTACACACTTTGCAGATACAGTCATATGAAAAAGTTTGGGCACCCCTATTATTCTTAAGCTTAATGTTTTCTAAAAATTGGTGTTTTTGCAACAGCTATTTCAGTTTGATATATGTAATAACTGTTGGACACAGTAATGTTTCTGCCTTGAAATGAGGTTTATTGTACTAACAGAAAATGTGCAATCTACATTCAAACAAAATTTGACAGGTGCATAAGTATGGGCACCCTTATCATTTTCTTGTTTTAAATACTCCTACCTACTTTTTACTGACTTACTAAAGCACTTTTTTGGGTTTTGTAACCTCATTGAGCTTTGAACTTCATAGCCAGGTGTATGCAATCATGAGAAAAGCTACTTAAAGTGGCCACTTGCAAGTTGTTCTCCTGTTTGAAGCTCCACTGAAGAGTGCCATCATGGGCTCCTCAAAACAACTGTCAAATGATCTGAAAACAAAGATTATTCAACATAGTTGTTCAGGGGAAGGATACAAAAAGCTGTCTCAGAGATTTAACCTGTCAGTTTCCACTGTGAGGAACATAGTAAGGAAATGGAAGAACACAGGGACAGTTCTTGTTAAGGCCAGAAGTGGCAGGCCAAGAAAAACTTCAGAAAGGCAGAGAAGAAGAATGGTGAGATCAGTCAAGGACAATCCTCAGACCACCTCCAGAGAGCTGCAGCATCAACTTGCTGCAGATGGTGTCACTGTGCATCGGTCAACTATACAACGCACTTTGCACAAGGAGAAGCTGTATGGGAGAGTGATGCGAAAGAAGCCGTTTCTGCAAGCACGCCACAAACAGAGTCGGCTGAGGTATGCAAAAGCACATTTGGAGAAGCCAATTTCTTTTTGGAAGAAGGTCCTATGGACTGATGAAACCAAGATTGAGTTGTTTGGTCATACAAAAAGGTGTTATGCATGGTGGCAAAAAAACACAGCATTCCAAGAAAAACACTTGCTACCCACAGTAAAATTTGGTGGAGGTTCCATCATGCTTTGGGGCTGTGTGGCCAATGCCGGCACCGGGAATCTTGTTAAAGTTGAGGGATGCATGGATTCCACTCAGTATCAGCAGATTCTTGACAATAATTTTCAAGAATCAGTGATAAAGTTGAAGTTACGCAGGGGATGGATCTTTCAGCAAGACAATGATCCAAAACACCGCTCCAAATCTACTCAGGCATTCATGCAGAGAAACAATTACAATGTTCTGGAATGGCCATCCCAGTCCCCAGACCTGAATATCATTGAACATCTGTGGGATCATTTGAAGAGGGCTGTCCATGCTCGGCGACCATCAAACTTAACTGAACTGGAATTGTTTTGTAAAGAGGAATGGTCAAAATACCTTCATCCAGGATACAGGAAATCATTAAAAGCTACAGGAAGCGACTAGAGGCTGTTATTTTTGCAAAAGGAGGATCTACTAAATATTAATGTCACTTTTCTGGTGAGGTGCCCATATTTATGCACCTGTCAAATTTTGTTTGAATACAGATTGCACATTTTCTGTTAGTACAATAAACCTCATTTCAAGGCAGAAACATTACTGTGTCCAACAGTTATTACATATATCAAACTGAAATAGCTGTTGCAAAAGCACCAATTTTTATAAAACATTAAGCTTAAGATTAATAGGGGTGCCCAAACTTTTTCATATGACTGTACAAGTCGTCAAGAATATAAAGTTGTACGGTGGTATCATTCATAATATTGGTCTTTGTATCAATATGTATTTTGTCCACAGAAGTTTTTTGTACAGGTGCATCTCACAAAATTATAATGTCATCAAAAAGTTAATTTATTTCAGTTCTTCAATACAAAAAGTGAAACTCATTATATAGAGTCATTACAAACAGAGTGATCTATTTCAAGTGTTTATCTCTGTTAATGTTGATATTAAAATAATTAACAAAAAACACCTGCAAAGGCTTCCTAAGCGTTTAAAAAGGTCCCTTAGTCTGTTTCAGTAGGCTCCACAATCATGGGGAAGACTGCTGACTAGACAGATGTCCAGAAGGCAGTCATTGACACACTCCACAAGGTCCCAGAGTTCCAATTTTCATTTGGAAATCAAGGTCCCAGAGTCTGGAGGAAGAGTGGAGAGGCCACAATCCAAGCTGCTTGAGGTCTAGTATGAAGTTTCCACAATCAGTGATGGTTTGGGGAGCCAAGTCATCTGCTGGTGTAGGTCCACTGTGTTTTATCAAGACCAAAGTCAGCGCAGCCGTCTACCAGGAAATTTTAGAGCACTTCATGCCTCCCTCTGCCGATAAGCTTTTTGGAGATGGAAATTCCATTTTCCAGCAGGACTTGGCACCTGTCCGCACTGCCAAAAGTACCAATACCTGGTTTAAAAACAACAGTATCACTGTGCTTGATTGGCCAGCAAACTCGCCTGACCTTGGGGTATTGTCAAGAGGAAGATGAGAGACACCAGACCCAACAATGCAGACGAGCTGAAGGCTGCTATCACAGCAACCTGGGCTTCCATAACACCTCAGCAGTGACACAGGCTGATCGCCTCCATGCCATGCCGCATTGATGCAGTAATTGATGCAAAAGGAGCCCTGACCAAGTATTGAGTGCATTTACTGAACACACATTTCAGTAGGCCAACATTTCGGAATTTAAAAACATTTTTCAAGCTGCTGTTATAAAATATTCTAATTTACTGAGATAATGACTTTTGTGTTTTCATTGGCTCTAAGCCATAACCATCAACATTAACAGAAATAAACGCTTGAAATAGATCACTCTGTTTATAATAACTATATACACTGCTCAAAAAAATAAAGGGAACACTCAAATAACACATCCTAGATCTGAATGAATACTGTTCTGTACAAAGTTGAATGTGCTGACAACAAAATTACACAAAAATCATCAATGGAAATCAAATTTATTAACCAATGGAGGCCTGGATTTGGAGTCACCCCCAAAATTAAAGTGGAAAAACACACTACAGGCTGATCCAACTTTGATGTAATGTCCTTAAAACAAGTCAAAATGAGGCTCAGTATTGTGTGTGGCCTCCACGTGCCCGTATGACCTCCCTACAACGCCTGGGCATGCTCCTGATGAGGTTGCGGATGGTCTCCTGTGGGATCTCCTCCCAGACCTGGACTAAAGAATCCGCCAACACCTGGACAGTCTGTGGTGCAACGTGACGTTGGTGGATGGAGCGAGACATGATGTCCCAGATGTTCTCAATCGGATTCAGGTCTGGGGAATGGGCGGGCCAGTCCATAGCTTCAATGCCTTCATCTTGCAGGAACTGCTGACACACTCCTGCCACATGAGGTCTGGCATTGTCCTGCATTAGGAGGAACCCTGGGTCAACCGCACCAGCATATGGTCTCACAAGGGGTCTGAGGTTCTCATCTCGGTGCCTAATGGCAGTCAGGCTACCTCTGGCGAGCACATGGAGGGCTGTGCAGCCCTCCAAAGAAATGCCACCCCACAGCATTACTGACCCACTGCAAAACCGGTCATGCTGAAGGCAGCAGATCGCTCTCCAATGCGTCTCCAGACTCTGTCACGTCTGTCACATGTGCTCAGTGTGAACCTGCTTTCATCTGTGAAGAGTACAGGGTGCCAGTGGCGACTTTGCCAATCCTGGTGTTCTGTGGCAAATGCCAAGCGTCCTGCACGGTGTTGGGCTGTGAGTAGTGTTGAGCCACCCCCATAGTGTTTGGGTTCGGTTCGGTTCGTCGAACACCGGGATGTTCGAGGAACTGTTCGTCGAACTGTTCGTCGAACACCTTAGAACACCGTCGAACACCGTTAAAACCAATGGCAGGCAAACAAAAACACATAGAAACACATAGAAAACACCTGCAAAGGTGTCCAAAAGCTGACAAACTGCTCAGAAGACACTCTCTTTAAAAAAGCCGGCCGGCAAATTCAGCAGCGGCATACACCGGTACCCGACAATTTAGACAAGAAGGAATAGAGCATCACACATAGATTAGATAGATAGAAACATGTCAGTCACACATATAAGAAGCACAGTGACAGTGTTGGTTACTGCACTTGTCATTTAGTGTAAAGGATTTATTAAAAAAAATATTAGTGTTTTCATGCACCGTCTCTTTAAAAAAGCCGGCCGGCAATTCAGCATCTGTACCCGACAATTTAGAACAGAAAGAATAGAGCTTCACACATAGATTAGATAGATAGAAACATGTCAGTCACATATATAATAAGTACAGTGATAGTGTTGCTTACTGTATTTGTCATTTAGTGTAAAGGATTTATTTAAAAAAATAATAGTGTTTTCATGCACTGTCTCTTTAAAAAAGCCGGCCGGCAATTCAGCAGCGGTACCCGACAATTTAGAACAGAAAGATAGAGCATCACACATAGATTAGATAGATAGAAACATGTCAGTCACATATATATGAAGTACAGTGATAGTGTTGGTTACTGTACTTGTCATTTAGTATTAAAATAAAGGATTTATTATTAAAAAAATTGGCGTGGGGTTCCCCTTAATTTTAGGCTCTAGCGGAGGTTAAGCAGACGGCTGGGGCAGATGTTTGAAGCTTGGGAAGGGGGTAATACCCACGGAGCTTCCCAGGCTACTAATATCAGCCCCCAGCTGAATACATAGCCTTTACTAGCTATTAAAATGGGGGACCCCCCAAAAAAAATGACGTGGGGTCCCCCCTAATTTAATAGCTAGCAAAGGCTAGGCAGACAGCTGGGGGCTGATATTAATAGCCCAGGAAGGGAGCCATGAATATTGGCCCCCTCCCAGGCTAGAAACACCAGCCGTCAGCCGCCCCAGAAATGGCGCATTCATAGGATGCGCCAATTCTGGCACTTAGCCTCGCTCTTCCACGCTGCCCTGGTGCGGTGGCAGGGGGTAATAGGGTTGGGGTTGATGTCAGCTTATAATGCCAGCTGACATCAAGCCCAGGTTAGTAATGGAGAGGCGTCTATAAGACACCCCCATTACTAACCCCATAGTCAAAGTTAAAAAAAACACAAACACCCAGAATAAAGTCCTTTAATTGAAATAAAGACACAATCCTTTATTGTTCTAAATTAAACCATACTTACCATCACGCCCATTCCAGCTGAAGCCAACGATCTCCTGCAATAAAAGAAAAATAATAAAGCAACCTCATCCTTACCTTTCCATGGTTCCCACGACAGCTTCAGCTCTGCTACATCGAGATGACAGGCTGGACCGCAGCAGAACGCTGCCATCCAGCCTGTCATCCCGCAGACACTGAGAAGCGCAGGCTTGCTTGCGCTGCTCAGCGTCTCTCTGTGACGACATCCAGATGAGCCGAGTTCATGTCCAATGAACTCGGCTCACCTCATGCACGTCACTGACAGCGTGGGAAAATTCTCACGCTGAAGCGCTGATTGCAGGAGAATTTTCCCACGCTGTCAGTGACATGCAGGAGGTGAGCTGAGTTCATTGGACATGTGCTCACCTCATGCACATCACTGACAGCGTGGGAGAATTCTCCTGCACTCAGCACTTCAGCGTGAGAATTTTCCCACGCTGTCAGTGACGTGCATGAGGTGAGCCGAGTTCATTGGACATGACCTCGGCTCATCTGGATGCCGTCACAGCGAGACAGTGAGGAGCGCAAGCATGCCTGCGCTTCTCAGTGTCTGCGGGATGACAGACTGGATGGCAGCGTTCTGCTGCGGTCCAGCCAGTCATCTCGATGTAGCAGAGCTGAAGCTGTCGTGGGAACCATGGAAAGGTAAGGATGAGGTTGGTTTATTATTTTTCTTTTATTGCAGGAGATCGTTGGCTTCAGCTGGAATGGGTGTGATGGTAAGTATGGTTTAATTTAGAACAATAAAGAATTGTGTCTTTATTTCAATTAAAGGACTTTATTCTGGGTGTTGTGTTTTTTTTAAATACTTTACTAGAAATTCATGGCGGTCATGTCTAATACTGGCGTGACCCCATGAATTTTGGGCTTGGGGCCAGCTGATAATACCAAGCTGGCCCTAACCCCTTTATTACCCAGTGAGCCACCGCACCAGGGCCCTGGATGAGTTGGGTACAGCGCCAGAAGATGGCGCTTCTATGAACGCGCCATTTTCCGGGGTGGCTGCGGACTGCAATTTGTAGCGGGGGGGGGCCCAGAAAGCTTGGGCCTCCCTGCGCTGCAGATTCCAGCCCCCAGCTGCCTAGTTGTACCTGGCTGGACACAAAAATAGGGCGAAGCCCCACGTACTTTTTTTTTAATTATTTCATGAAATTCATGAAATAATTAAGAAAAAAAGGCCTTCCCTATATTGTTGTGTCCGGCCAGGTACAAATAGGCAGCTGGTGGTTGGGGGCAGCCCGTTCCTGCCTGCTGTACCTGGCTGGACACAAATATAGTGCGAAGCCCCACTTCAATTTTTTTAAATTATTTCAGGAAATTCATGAAATAATTTAAAAAAAATTGACGTGGGGCTTCGCACTATATTTGTGTCCAGCCAGGTACAACAGGCAGGAACGGGCTGCCCCCAACCACCAGCTGCCTATTTGTACCTGGCCGGACACAACAATATAGGGAAGCCCTTTTTTTCTTAATTATTTCATGAAATAATTTAAAGAAAATTGACGTGGGGCTTCGCCCTGTTTTTGTGTCCAGCCAGGTACAACTAGGCAGCTGGGGGCTGGAATCCGCAGCGCAGGGAGGCCCAAGCTTTCTGGGCCACCCCCGCTGCAAATTGCAGTCCGCAGCCACCCCGGAAAATGGCGCGTTCATAGAAGCGCCATCTTCTGGCGCTGTACCCAACTCATCCAGGGCCCTGATGCGGTGGCTCACTGGGTAATAAAGGGGTTAGGGCCAGCTTGGCATTACCAGCTGGCCCTAAGCCCGAAATTCATGGGGTCACGCCAATATTAGACATGACCACCATGAATTTCTCGTAAAGTATTTAAAAAAAACACAACACCCAGAAAAAAGTCCTTTAATTGAAATAAACACACAATTCTTTATTGTTCTAAATTAAACCATACTTACCATCACGCCCATTCCAGCTGAAGCCAACGATCTCCTGAAATAAAAGAAAAATAATAAAGCAACATCATCCTTACCTTTCCATGGTTCCCATGACAGCTTCAGCTCTGCTACATCGAGATGACAGGCTGGACCGCAGCAGAACGCTGCCATCCAGCCTGTCATCCCGCAGACACTGAGAAGCGCAGGCTTGCTTGCGCTCCACAGTGTCTCTCTGTGAGGGCATCCAGATGAGCCGAGTTAATGTCCAATGAACTCGGCTCACCTCATGCACGTCACTGACAGCGTGGGAAAATTCTCCTGCACTCAGCGCTTCAGCATGGGAGAATTCTCACACTGAAGCGCTGAGTGCAGGAGAATTCTCCCACGCTGTCAGTGACGTGCAGGAGGTGAGCTGAGTTCATTGGACATGAGCTCACCTTATGCACGTCACTGACAGCGTGGGAAAATTCTCCTGCACTCAGCGCTTCAGCGTGGGAGAATTCTCACGCTGAAGCGCTGAGTGCAGGAGAATTCTCCCACGCTGTCAGTGACGTGCAGGAGGTGAGCTGAGTTCATTGGACATGAGCTCACCTTATGCACGTCACTGACAGCGTGGGAGAATTCTCCTGCACTCACCGCTTCAGCGTGAGAATTTTCCCACGCTGTCAGTGACGTGCATGAGGTGAGCCGAGTTCATTGGACATGAACTCGGCTCATCTGGATGTCGTCACAGAGAGACGCTGAGCAGCGCAAGCAAGCCTGCGCTTCTCAGTGTCTGCGGGATGAGAGGCTGGATGGCAGCGTTCTGCTGCGGTCCAGCCTGTCATCTCGATGTAGCAGAGCTGAAGCTGTCGTGGGAACCATGGAAAGGTAAGGATGAGGTTGCTTTATTATTTTTCTTTTATTGCAGGAGATCGTTGGCTTCAGCTGGAATGGGCGTGACGGTAAGTATGGTTTAATTTAGAACAATAAAGGATTGTGTCTTTATTTCAATTAAAGGACTTTATTCTGGGTGTTTGTGTTTTTTTTAACTTTGACTATGGGGTTAGTAATGGGGGTGTCTTATAGACGCCTCTCCATTACTAACCTGGGCTTGATGTCAGCTGACATTATAAGCTGACATCAACCCCAACCCTATTACCCCTGCCACCGCACCAGGGCAGCGTGGAAGAGCGAGGCTAAGTGCCAGAATTGGCGCATCCTATGAATGCGCCATTTCTGGGGCGGCTGACGGCTGGTGTTTCTAGCCTGGGAGGGGGCCAATATTCATGGCTCCCTTCCTGGGCTATTAATATCAGCCCCCAGCTGTCTGCCTAGCCTTTGCTAGCTATTAAATTAGGGGGGACCCCACGTCATTTTTTTTGGGGGGTCCCCCATTTTAATAGCTAGTAAAGGCTATGTATTCAGCTGGGGGCTGATATTAGTAGCCTGGGAAGCTCCGTGGGTATTACCCCCTTCCCAGGCTTCAAACATCTGCCCCAGCCGTCTGCTTAACCTCCGCTAGAGCCTAAAATTAAGGGGAATCCCACGCCAATTTTTTTAATAATAAATCCTTTATTTTAATACTAAATGACAAGTACAGTAACCAACACTATCACTGTACTTCATATATATGTGACTGACATGTTTCTATCTATCTAATCTATGTGTGAAGCTCTATTCTGTCTGTTATAAATTGTCGGGTACCGCTGCTGAATTGCCGGCCGGCTTTTTTAAAGAGACGGTGCATGAAAACACTATTATTTTTTTTGATAAATCCTTTACGCTAAATGACAAGTACAGTAAGCAACACTGTCACTGTACTTCGTATATATGTGGCTGACATGTTTCTATCTATCTAATCTATGTGTGAAGCTCTATTCTGTCTGTTATAAATTGTCGGGTACCGCTGCTGAATTGCCGGCCGGCTTTTTTAAAGAGACGGTGCATGAAAACACTATTATTTTTTTTGATAAATCCTTTACGCTAAATGACAAGTACAGTAAGCAGCACTTTCACTGTACTTCGTATATATGTGGCTGACATGTTTATATCTATCTAATCTATGTGTGAAGCTCTATTCTTTCGGTTCTAAATTGTCGGGTACAGGTGTATGCCGCTGCTGAATTGCCGGCTTTTCATGTTTCACTGTTGGCACTGTTCCCATCGATTTGGGCAATCACTGTAATGCCACAACCACCATGGCTGTGGCATTACAGTGAGTGGCAGACAATCCCTGCATGATTGGTGCTCTAAATAGCGCCAGACATGCAGGACACGCTTTTGGTGCACGAACAGTTATCGAACATAACCTCGAACAGCCGAATTTTTTGCAAATCGTTCGGGTTCGTCGAACAACTCGAACACCGCCCAAAACAGCTCGAATTTGAGATTGGCGAACAGTTCTAGTCGAACACCGCTCATCTCTAGCTGTGAGCACAACCCCCATCTGTGGACGTCGGGCCCTCATACCACCCTCATGGAGTCGGTTTCTAACCGTTTGTTGCAGACACATGCACATTTGTGGCTTGCTGGAGGTCATTTTGCAGGGCTGTGGCAGTGCTCCTCCTGTTCCTCCTTGCACAAAGGAGGAGGTAACGGTCTTGCTGCTGGCTGGTTGCCCTCCTATGGCTCCCTCCACATCTCCTGGTATCTGCTCCATGCTCTGGACACTGTGCTGACAGACACCACCACCCTTCTTGCCACAGCTCGCACTGATGTGCCTTCCTGGATGAACTGCACTACCTGAGCAACTTCTGTGGGTTGTACTGTAGACACCGCCTCATGCTACTGTACCTCTAGGGGTGAGAGCAATGGCAAAATGAAAAAATGACCAAAACAACAGCCAAAAAGGATGAGAACAGAGAAATGGTCAGTGGTCACCACCTGCAGAATTACTCCTTTATAGGGGGTATCTTGCTAATTGCCTATCATTTCATAGAATCATAGAATCATAGAATCATAGAATCATAGAATGGTAGAGTTGGAAGGGACCTCCTGGGTCATCTGGTCCAACCCCCTGCTCAAAGCAGGATTCACTAGATCATCTCAGACAGATGTCTGTCCAGCCTCTGTTTGACGACGTCCATTGAAGGGGAACTCACCACCTCTCGTGGCAGCCTGTTCCACTCATTAATCACCCTAACTGTCAAAAAGTTTTTTCTAATATCTAATCTGTGTCTCCTCCCATTTAGTTTCATCCCATTGCTTCTAGTCTTTCCTTGTGCAAATGAGAATAAAGATGATCCTTCTACAATGTGACAGCCCTTGACATATTTGTAGACAGCTATTAAGTCTCCTCTCAGTCTTCTTTTTTGCAAGCTAAACATTCCCAAATCCTGCAACCGTTCCTCATAGGACATGGTTTGCAGACCAGTCACCATTCTGGTCGCTCTTCTCTGAACTTGCTCCAGTTTGTCTATGTCTTTTTTAAAATGTGGTGCCCAAAACTGTACACAGTATTCCAGATGAGGTCTGACCAAAGAGGAGTAAAGACCGATAATGACTTCACGTGATCTAGACTGTATGCTTCTGTTAATACATCCCAGAATTGTATTTGCCTTTTTTGCTGCTGCATCACACTGTTGACTCATGTTCAGTCTATGATCTATTAGTATACCTAAGTCTTTTTCACATGTACTGTTGCTTAGCTCTATTCCTCCCATTCTGTATATGCTTTTTTCATTTTTATTGCCCAGATGTAGTACTTTGCATTTTTCCCTGTTAAAAACCATTCTGTTGGTTGCTGCCCACTGCTCCAGTTTATTTAGGTCTTTTTGAATCCTCTCTCTCTCTTCTCTAGTATTAGCTATCCCTCCTAGCTTTGTGTCATCAGCAAATTTAATCAGTTTACCCTCAATTCCTTCATCTAAATCATTGATAAAGATGTTGAACAATACAGGTCCCAGGACGGAGCCCTGTGGTACCCCACTTGAGACATTCATCCAGCTGGATGTGAAGCCATTTACAACCACCCTTTGAGTCCGATCACTAAGCCAGTTATGAATCCACCTAACAGTTGCCTGGTCCATTGCATACTTGGTCATTTTTTCAATAAGGATGATGTGAGATACTTTGTCAAATGCTTTGCTGAAGTCAAGATATACTATATCTACAGCATTTCCCTGATCCACCCAGTCAGTGATTCTGTCATAGAAGGAAATTAAGTTAGTCTGACATGACTTGTTAGTTACAAACCCATGCTGACTCTGGTTAATCACTTCATTCTTAGCCATGTACTTACATACATGTTGTTTAATAATTTGTTCAAAGATCTTTCCTGGTATAGAAGTCAGACTCACCGGCCTATAGTTCCCTGGGTCCACCTTCTTCCCCTTTTTGAAGATAGGAACAACATTTGCTCTTCTCCAGTCTTCTGGGACTTCTCCTGTTCTCCAAGAATTTTCAAAGATTATGGAGAGTGGTTCTAAAATTTCTTCTACAATCTCCTTCAGTACTCTGGGGTGTAATTCATCTGGACCTGGAGACTTGAACTCATTTATGTTAGCTAAATATTCCCTCACAATCTTTCTGTTTACTGATAACTTGGATTCCTCTATTCCTTTAAAAGGACAGTGAAGATCAGTTGATGTTACATTTTCTTTCTGAGAGAAAACAGATGCAAAATAGGAATTAAAAAGTTCGGCCTTCTCAACATCCTCTCTTACCATTTCTCCATTTTCATCCTGTAAAAATCCTATAGCATCTTTGACTTTTCTTTTACTTTTGACATACCCCCAAAATCCTTTTTTATTGCTTTTGACATCTCTTGCAAGCCTTAATTCATTGTCAGCTTTAGCTAACCTGATACCAGTAGTCTGTTCCATTTGCACAACAGCAGGAGAAATTGATTCACAATCAGTGTTGCTTCATAACTAGACAGGTAAATTTCACAGAAGTGGTATTGACTTGGAGTTACATTGTGTTGTTTAAGTGTTCCCTTTATTTTTTTGAGCAGTGTATAATATAGGAGTTTCACTTTTTGTATTGAAGAACAGAAATAAATTGACTTTTTGATGATATTCTAACTTACTGAGATGCACCTATATTTACTATGTACAGGGGCGGACACAGACTGTAGTGGGCCCCTGTGCAAGAAATTTGGGGGGGCCCCCCCTGCCCTTCATAAGGCAACAAAGTTATGTAAACATAACCCCCCATGTGCATCTCTCACCCCCCCATGTGCAGCTCTCATCCCCCCCATGTGCATCTCTCATCCCCCCATGTGCATCTCTCATCCCCCCCATGTGCATCTCTCATCCCCCCCATGTGCATCTCTCATCCCCCCCATGTGCATCTCTCATCCCCCCCATGTGCATCTCTCACCCCCCCATGTGCATCTCTCACCCCCCCATGTGCATCTCTCACCCCCCCCATGTGCATCTCTCACCCCCCCATGTGCATCTCTCACCCCCCCATGTGCATCTCTCACCCCCCCATGTGCATCTCTCATCCCCCCCCATGTGCATCTCTCATCCCCCCCCATGTGCATCTCTCATCCCCCCCATGCATCTCTGATTCCCCCCACTCCTAGTTAATTAATTGTATTTAAAAAAAATAAAACTTGTTATACTTACCCCCATGCAATCCCTGCAGAATCCTGGCGCTCGTCCACGTCGCTGCCACCAGGTTCTCCTGACGTTCGGCCATGTGACGGCGCCACATACATAGCCATCAGCTTTTGTTTTGGCCAAAAGATTTTTAAAGCCGCCACCACGATAAGGTAGACTCTTCTGGGCGGGCCCTACTCTAACCTATTAAAATTTTCTTAAAATATCCAATACTCTTTTTAGATATATTTTTATTTAGTTTTCTTTAAGGGAATGTGTCATATACATTTTTTTTTTAAATGACCAATAATACCACATACAGGGAATACCGCCACACCATGACCAGACCACATATTACCACAACATAGTGACCGAATAATACCACACAGAAGGGAGAAAAACTGCCACACCATGACCAGACCACATATTACCACTACATTACTAATATTACCACCACATTACTAATATTACCATAAGTGTCATTATACACGGGAGCTCTATACATGGTATGTATAACGTAAGTGTCCAGGTAATCTAGTGATCACCAGTGAAATTATACACAGGAGCTCTGTATATAGTGTCAATGTACAGGTAATACAGTGACATTATACACAGGAGCTCTGTATATAGTGTACAGGTAATACAGTGATCATCAGTGACATTATACACAGGAGCTCTGTATATAGTGTCAGTGTACAGGTAATACAGGGATCACCAGTGACATTATACACAGGAGCTCTGTATATAGTGTCAGTGTACAGGTAATACAGTGATCACCAGTGAAATTATACACAGGAGCTCTGTATATAGTGTCAGTGTACAGGTAATACAGTGATCACCAGTGACATTATACACAGGAGCTCTGTATATAGTGTCAGTGTACAGGTAATACAGTGATCACCAGTGACATTATACACAGTGTACATGTAATAGACTAACTCACCGGTGACGTCTCTAGGTGAAGTCCTTCATCTTCGCTTTTCTCCTTCATCCAGCACAGACCGCCATCACGTCTTCCAGCCAGGACTCGTCTCTGCATAAAATAACACAGTTATCTAGAGCACATTCCCCAACTTCTACATTACGCAGCTGAATACAGACGTGCATCCACCATCAATATATGGTTAGTTATTAGGCAACCTACCATTCCAAATATAAATTGTAATCCACCACTGTGCCCCCATTAACTGTAAATAGGCACTTAATATATAATTTAATTAGAACCTCTACTCTTTCCGCCAATTTGTTACCAGTCACACTCCTGCATCCGCAACGCCCCCTACTCTATACTTCCTGCTCCCCGCATTCAATATTTACATGCACCCCCTGCCCCAATTCATTATATCATGTCCGTGCTCTCACCACCCCATCATCATTTATCATTTACTCTCCCCCACCCCACATTCGTTATGTGCAGCTCATTATCCCCCTACTCCCAATTCCCCCATGTGCAGCTCTCAAACCCCCCCATGTGCAGCTCTCATCCCCCTCCATGTGCCCCTCTCTCACCCCCTCCCCCCCACATGTGCCCCTCTCTCATCCCCCTCCCCCACATGTGCCCCTCTCTCATCCCCCTCCCCCACATGTGCCCCTCTCTCATCCCCCTCCACCACATGTGCACCTCTCTCATCCCCCTCCACCACATGTGCACCTCTCTCATCTCCCCCCACATGTGCATCTCCCATCCCCCCCCCCACACATGTGCATCTCCCATCTCCCCCCCCACACATGTGCATCTCCCATCTCCCCCCCACACATGTGCATCTCCCATCTCCCCCCCCACACACGTGCATTTCCCCCCCACACATGTGCATCTCCCCCCCCACACACGTGCATCTCCCATCTCCCCCCCCACACACACATGTGCATCTCCCATCCTCCCCCCCACATGTGCATCTCCCATCCCCCCCACATGTGCATCTGCCACCCCCCCCCCACACACATGTGCATCTCCCATCCCCCCCACACACACATGTGCATCTCCCATCCCCCCCACACACACATGTGCATCTCCCATCCCCCCCACACACACATGTGCATCTCCCATCTCCCCCCCCTACACACATGTGCATCTCCCATCTCCCCCCCCTACACACATGTGCATCTCCCATCTCCCCCCCCTACACACATGTGCATCTCCCATCTCCCCCCCTACACACATGTGCATCTCCCATCTCCCCCCCTACACACATGTGCATCTCCCATCTCCCCCCCCCACACACATGTGCATCTCCCATCTCCCCCCCCACACACATGTGCATCTCCCATCTCCCCCCCCCACATACATGTGCATCTTCCATCTCCCCCCCCACACACGTGCATCTCCCATCTCCCCCCCCCACACACATGTGCATCTCCCATCTCCCCCCCCACACACACACATGTGCATCTCCCATCTCCCCCCCCACACACACACATGTGCATCTCCCATCTCCCATCTCCCATCCCCCCCCCCCACACACACACATACACACACACATGTGCTTCTCCCATCTCTCCACTCCTAGTTAATTGTATTTTAAAAAAAATAAAACTTGTTATACTTACCCCCATGCGATCCCTGCAGAATCCTGGCGCTCGTCCAAATCGCTGACAGCAGGTTCTCCTGACTTCCGGCCATGTGACGGCACCGTCACATGACCGGAAGTCAGGGGAATCATGAAGGCGCTGCTGCAACAGCGCAGCTCAGCGCTGAAATGTCCCGGACCCGGCGCATAGCATGGGGCCGGGGGCCCCATGAGGAGAGAGACGCACAAGAGGGGGGCCCCCGAGGGGGCCCCTACCGGCCGGGCCCCATACTGGAGTCAGGGCAGTCATGCCCTGATGGCGGCCCTGCTGGAGGCTGGAGGGGCCCCCTCTCCCTCGGGGCCCCCGTTCAATGAACCGGCTGCACGGGCGGTAGTTCCGCCCCTGACTATGTAGTAGTGAAGTGTTCACAGTTAGCTGGAATTATTTTAGCCTAGCATAATGGCTTTATTGGTAATATTGGTCTTTGTATACGTTGTTTTGTTCGGAACAATATGCAAGTATATTTAGCAAACTTTGAAAATGAGAGCATTAAAGAGCACCTGTTCTGTCACCTAAAACCATGAAATGCATGGCCTTGCTTCCCTACCAATGTGACCGTTGCTGCCAATTACTGGCCGCTGCGGTGATACTTTGGTCACCTCCATCACTGGCTCTAGGGATCACATGCTGCCAGAAGAAGCAGCACAAAGACTGGCATCGACGCGTTTAGTGTCAAATGAGGATCAGTAAAGTATTATATGGGTTTGTTTTTTTTAATTTTCACCTTTATTTCCATTTTTATGAAAAAAACTTTGAAGGGATTATCCGAGCTAAAATGAAAAGTCTGCAGTTCCTCTACTTGTGAATCCTCCCAGCGCACACACTGTGCGCTGGGAGGATTTGCCGCTTCTCCGGCCCGGGAATGGAGGACAAGTATGCGATATGCATACTCCCATGCAGAACCCGTGGCCTTCTAGTGAGTGCTGCCCCACCAATATAAGGGTATTGAGTGAGGCTGTGCCCACTAGATAGGGTTCTTCCCAGGAGTATGCATATTGCATACCTGACCCCCATTCACGGGGCTGAGAACATCGAATCCTCCCAGAAAACTGTGTGCCCTGGGAGGATTCACAAGTCTACAGTCAGACAGAGTGACTAGAGAGAGAGATATTTGATCCATTAATCCTGATAAGATTAAAAAAACCTACTTTATTCCAATCATTTTAAAAACATGGCAAAAGAGAAAAGAGAACAAGAAAAAATCTATAAAATCACATGAAGAGCGATGACGAGTTTCGAACCACTGTGGTTCTTAATCATAACATGCTCCTAAGTTAAACAGCCAAGCTTATGTGGTATACAGAGCGGAAAAGGAGTGGAAAACAACAATCACGTGAATATCAAAAAAACACATATAAACAACAATAAATATACATATAAATAATTATCAACTACTAAATGTTAGGATGTGAAAGCATAGTTAATACAAATACATCAATCGGTTTTATAAATTATACCTGCCAGTGTGGAGAAAAGTTGAACTTGATGGACCTAGGTCTTTTTTCAACCTATGTAACTACAGTGGGTACAGAAAGTATTCAGACCCCTTTACATTTTTCACTCTTTGTTTCATTGCAGCCATTTGGTAAATTCTAAAAAGTTAATTTTTTTTCTCATTAAAGTACACTCTGCACCCCATCTTGACTGAAAAAAAAACAAATGTAGAAATTTTTGCAAATTTATTAAAAAAGAAAAACTGAAATATCACATGGTCATAAGTATTCAGACCCTTTGCTCAGTATTGAGTAGAAGCACTCTTTTAAGCTAGTACAGCCATGAGTCTTCTTGGGAATGATGCAACAAGTTTTTCACACCTGGATTTGGGGATCCTCTGCCATTCTTCCTTGCAGATCCTCTCCAGCTCCGTCAGGTTGGATGGTGAACATTGGTGGACAGCCATTTTCAGGTCTCTCCAGAGATGCTCAATTGGGTTTAGGTCAGGGCTCTGGCTGGGCCAGTCAAAATGTTCTTAGGCCACTCCTTTGCTATTTTAGCTGTGTGCTTAGGGTCATTGTCTTGTTGGAAGGTGAACCTTCAGCCAAGTCTGAGGTCCAGAGCACTCTGGAAGAGGTTTTCATCCAAGATATCTCTGTACTTGGCCGTATTCATGTTTCCTTCAATTGCAACCAGACGTCCTGTCCCTGCAGCTGAAAAATACCCCCATAGCATGATGCTGCCACCACCATGTTTCACTGTTGGGATTGTATTGGGCAGGTGATGAGCAGTGTCTGGTTTTCTCCACACATACCGCTTAGAATTATCACCAAAAAGTTCTATCTTTGTCTTATCAGACCAGAGAATCTTATTTCTCATAGTCTGGGAGTCCTTCATATGTTTTTGAGCAAACTCTATACGGGCTTTCATGTGTCTTGCACTGAGGAGAGGCTTCCGTTGGGCCACTCTGCCATAAAGCCCTTACTGGTGGAGGGCTGCAGTGATAGTTAATTTTGTGGAACTTTCTCCCATCTCCCTACTGCATCTCTGGAGCTCAGCCACAGCTCTTCTTTACCTCTCTCACCAAGGCTCTTCTCCCACGATTGCTCAGTTTGGCTGGACGGCCAGGTCTAGGAAGACTTCTGGTGGTCCCAAACGTCTTCCATTTAAGGATTACAGAGGCCACTGTGCTCTTAGGAACCTTGAGTAATGCAGAAATTCTTTTGTAACCTTGGCCAGATCTGTGCCTTGTCACAATTCTGTCTCTGAGCTCCTTGGACAGTTCCTTTGAGCTCATGATTCTCATTTGGTCTGACATGCACTGTGAGCTGTGAGGTCTTATATAGATAGGTGTGCGCCTTTCCAAATCAAGTCCTATCAGTTTAATTAAACACAGCTTGACTCCAATGAAGGAGTAGAACCATCTGAAGGAGGATCACAAGGAAATGGACAGCATGTGACTTAAATATGAGTGTCTGAGCAAAGGGTCTGAATAGTTATGACCATGTAATATTTCAGTTTTTCTTTTTTAATAAATTTGTAAAAATTTCTACATTTCTGTTTTTTTTTTCAGTCAAGATGGGGTGCAGAGTGTACTTTAATGAGAAAAAAAATGAACTTTTTAGAATTTACCAAATGGCTGCAATGAAACGAAGAGTGAAAAATTTAAAGGGGTCTAAATATTTTCCGTACCCACAGTATGTAACTATGTATGAATGTTTTCCGAGATACGTTTTTTTCGTTTTCTGGTCATGCAGCCGTGCGTGCGCTGGGAGGATTCACAAGTCTACAGTCACACAGAGTGACTGCAGACTTTTCATTTTAGACCAGACAACCCCTTTAACGGTTGGGTGTACAACCCTTTCAGATAATCTTTTAGTCTTTACTAAACAGGCAGGTCAATATCAATCACTGCTCACTTCTGACAGACAAAAAAAGGGTAGAAAAAACTGACCGGCACTTCCAAAACTGAAATAGGTGTGTACAAGTGCTTACTAGGAGCAGCTACCTCTATATATAATTAACAAACAAAGTAGCAGACTGCAACGCTAAGTATGTGATAATGAAATATATGAAATTTGAATAGCATTACTACTCTAGAAAATAGAAATAAATGAGAAATCTTGGCTCATAAATTGGCCAATCCATGCGAACCTGGTAGCCACGGTAAGGCATTTCTCGTCATAACAGGAACCTGCCTGTGTGAACTCCTCTCTAAGAGACAAAAGTCTGCTTGTGTGTGGGAATGCAAGTATATGAAATTTGAATAGCATTACTGCTCATAT
This sequence comes from Phyllobates terribilis, assembly GCF_046119375.1. NCBI lineage: Eukaryota > Metazoa > Chordata > Amphibia > Anura > Dendrobatidae > Phyllobates > Phyllobates terribilis. The sequence goes on along the minus strand of NW_027362761.1, from coordinate 493,172,173 downwards.
ATTTCATTTTTGCATACTGAGCATTACAGTATGCTACTTTGTTTGTTAGTTGTGGAGGTAGTTGCTCCTAGTATGGAGGTAGCTGCTCCTAGTAAGCACCTGTACACATCTATTTCTTGTTTTGGAAGTGCTGGCCAGTTTTTTTCTGTTTCTACTGTAAGGCGGCGGTGTTCACACCGTGCAGTAACTGAGGCAGTGACCCAAGCAAGTCCAACATAAGTAGCTTTTATTCAGCTCTCATGGGTAAAACAGAAAGTCCTCCGGTTTGCTGCCTGGTTAACATAAGTCCATAACAATGGTTGCCGTGGGCAACGGCCATGACGGGCCGCTCAGAGCCTGACGGGTGCAGAACCTTCCCAGGCGTAGGTTCAGCTACACACAGCTACACACTATGTTCCTAGCAGGTCCCAACACTGAACAACACTAATCCTTAATGCAGAGTTTTTAAAGGACCTGTGGCAAGAGCCACTGGAAAACCTGGTTTGGAGGGAGGAGGCCACCCCAATGCCTTCCTGTAGCCTCCCCCAAGAAATGAAGGCCCTGCCGTGTTTTACTTAATCTGCCTTAGCCAGATAGCCTGACCAGGTCAATGCTCACCTTCATTCCTGCATTGCAGCCGCAGCTGAGCTTGTTACTGCAATGCACTCCAATGGATTTAATAGGTCTCTGTACACATTCTGGGGGATATATAACGTCCCTCTTATACGATCTTGGTCACTGCCTCACATATCTCCCCCCTCTGTTCAAACTTGTGGGGTTGAACATTTGTCACCATACAGGGTGCCCGGGACAGGGCATCCGCGTTTGCCTGCGACTTCCTAAGGCGATGTTCTACAAAGAAACTGAAATTTTGCAGTGACAGAAACCACCTGGTGACTCACGCATTCCTCTCCTTGGCGTTCCTCATCCATACCAAGAGTGAGTGGTCAGTCACCAAGCGGAACTGACACCCGAGTAAATAACAACGTAGCGATTCCAAGGCCCACTTAAAAGCCAAACACTCCTTGTCTACCACGCTATAATTTTTCTCTGCCGGGATAAGCTTTCTACTCAAGTAGGTGACCGGGTGCTCTTCACCATTCACTTTTTGTGACAATACCGCCCCGAGGCCTACCTCCGAGGCATCTGTCTGTACAATGAAGGTTTCCTTGAAGTTGGGGCTGATGAGGACCTGCTGTCCACACAGGGCCAATTTCATGGACTGAAAGGCTTCTTCTGCCTGAGGGTTCCACCGAACCATTACTGATTTTTTTCCCTTCAAGAGATCAGTCAGGGCCGCCGTTCTTCATGCAAAATTAGGTATAAACCGGCGGTAATACCCAAGGATGCCAAAGAACGCCCTCATCTGTTTTGTACTTAACGGTTTTTAATGGCCTCAACTTTATTGATTTGGGGCTTGATAACTCCTCTGCCAATCACATACCCCAAATATCGGGCTTCCTCTAGCCCTATCGCACATTTTTTGGGGTTTGCCGTTAACCCCGAGGCTCTTAGAGAATCCAGCACTGCTTGTACCTGGGATAGGTGCGTATGCCAGTCAGTGCTAAAGATGAAAATATCATCTAGATACGCGGACGCTTACTCCTGATGAGGCTTGAGCACTATGTCCATCAACCTGTGGAATGTAGCCGGGGCCCCATGTAACCCAAAAGGTAAGACCACATAGTGATATAGACCCTCCGGAGTTATGAAGGCGGTCTTTTCCTTCGCCGATTCCGTGCGAGGTACCTGCCAGTAACCCTTGGTGAGATCGAGCGTGGTAAAGTACTGGGCCTGCCCCAGTCTCTCAATCAGCTCATCCACCCTGGGCATTGGATGAAGATCAAACTTCGACACTTCATTTAATTTCCGGAAATCATTACAGAAGTGTAACGATCCATCTGGTTTCGGAATCAGTACGATGGGGCTAGTCCACTCACTACATGATGACGCCTAACTGGGGCATTTGTTTTACCTCAGCCGTGATGGCTTGTCTCCGGGCTTCGGGTACCCGGTGCGGTCTCATTCGTACTCTTACCCCAGGTTTGGTGACAATGTCATGTTGGAGAACCATAGTCCTACCCGGTAGCTCTGAGAACACGTCAGTATTCTGCTGCACCAGCGAGCGAGCCTCCCGTTGCTGCTGTTTAGCGAGAGGATCACTTATCCTGACCTCTACCCCGGATGCATCCCTGGCTGAAGGTAGAGAACTCTCTGTCGATATGCCCGGAGTGACGTCTGTAACTAAACACTCTCGATCTTTCCAAGGCTTTAGCAGGTTTACATGATAAAGCTGCTCAGGTTTCCTCCTTCCGGGCTGATACACCCTGTAATTTACCTCCCTCACCTTTTCTCGAACCTCATATGGCCCTTGCCACTTGGCCATGAGCTTACTCTCGGCTGTGGGTACCAGTACTAACACCCGATTGCCCTTGTTAAAAGACCTGACTGTGGTTCTTTTATTATATGTGCGCCTCTGGGCTGCCTGGGCATCTAGCAGATGTTCTTTCACGATGGGCATGACCTCCGCAATCCGGTCCTGCATACTAGCCACGTGTTCAATTATACTCCTATGTGGAGTCGGCTCTTGTTCCCACGTCTCTTTGGCTACGTCCAACAGACCCCTAGGGAAAAGTTTTTACCATCCCCACCACATGTTTTATGTCTCCACATGGCGTGGACAAAACTACCTCCGCGGTTGGGTACTCTCGGAGGTCCCCATGGATACACACAACCCCGAATGTCCGTCCACCAGGGTTGTCTCCTGCCACCAGCGACCCATGTACCAAAGTCACTAGGCTCCCCGAATCTAGGAGGGCCTCCGTGGGGTACCCATTAACCAGTACCTGGCACAGTTGTCCGGGGGGTCGGCGCTCGCATTGCAGACAGTCTGGGCATACATTGAGACCCGGCGGTTATACCCGCAGTCCTGTAGTCAGGGGGCAGTTAGCAACGATTGTGTCCCGGCCCCTGACACCGCCAGCACCTAACGACGGAGGTATGGTTAGTTCTTGTGACAGTTTGGGAGGGAACCGGTCTCCCACCACTCTCACTGCAGGGTACGGTGCTGACTGTCCTTAGCAGAGAGACGCGACCCTTTTCCCGATTCCTGGGTTGGCAGGGATTGGCGTGACAGCCGCGAGGGGGCAGAGTCCCGGATAATGTCCCGAGTGGCAGAGTAGCGCTCGAGCAGGCTAACAACCTGGTCGAGTGTGCCGGGGTTCCCTTGCCCCACCCAATGTTGGATAGCGGCCGGCAGAGTCCTCACCAGCCGGTCAACCACCACCCTCTCCACCATCTGGGCTGGAACGAAAGTCTCAGGCTGGAGCCACCTCTTTACCAGCTGCAGAAGGTCTTAAGCCTGAGACCGGGCGGGTCGGGTCTCCACATAGGCCCACGAAAATACGCGCTGAGCCCTCACGTATGTATTAACCCCCAATTGGGCAAGGATCTCACCTTTGAGCCTCTGGTAGCCCTGGGCGTCCTCCCGAATGAGGTTGAAGTAGGCCTTCTGGGCATCGTCAACCAAAAACGGAGCCACCACTTCCGCCCACTGGCCGGCTGGTAGGTTTTCTGGCTCTGCTGTACGTTCGTAAATGGACAGGAAGGCTTTCATGTCGTCCTCCGGTCCCGTCTTCCTCAATGCTAAGCGAACCTTGTCCCTGGCCTCTTGACGTTGCGGGGCTGGTGCCATCAGTGTCTCCCGCAGGGCTGTAAGCTGCTGCACGATCAGCTCATTGGTGTGCTGCTGCTGCTTGAGCTGCTCCTGCTGCTGCTTAAACTGCTCTTGCTGCTGCCGCTGCGTGAGGACCAATTGCATTAACAGCTCCTCCATTTTGTCCACGGGGTTGGGCTGAAAGGTGGCAGGCTGGATTGTAGTCATGCTGCTGCCGGTGGGGTATGCCTCAGTCACAATGCCCGCATTCTCCACCAAGCTGTAAGGCGGCGGTGTTCACACCTTGTAGTAACTGAGGCAGTGACCCAAGCAAGTCCAACGTAAGCAGCTTTTATTCAGCACGCACGGGTAAAACAGAAAGTCCTCCGGTTTGCAGCCGGGTTAACATAAGTCCACAACAATGGTTGCCATGGGCAACGGCCGCGCTGGGCCGCTCAGAGCCTGATAGGTGCAGAGCCTTCCCAGGCATAGGTTCAGCTACACACAGGCCCGCCAAGCTTTCCTGCTATGTTCTTAGCAGGTCCCAACACTGAACAACACTAATCCTTAATGCAGAATTTTTAAAGGACCTCTGGTAAGAGCCACTGGAAAACCCGGGTTGGAGGGAGGAGGCCGCCCCACTGCCTTCCTGTAGCCTCCTCCAAGAAATGAAGGCCCTGCCGGGTTTTACTAATCAGCCTTAGCCAGATAGCCTGACCAGGTCAATGCTCACCTTCATTCCTGCATTGCAGCCGCAGCTGAGTTTGTGACTGCAATGCATCCAATGGATTTAATAGGTCTCTGTACACATTCTGGGGGATATATAACGTCCCTTGTGTACGATCCCGGTCACCGCCTCACACTATGTATAAGCTTTGGCTGAGCACTCCGCCTCTAGGCCACAGGCGGTTTTAATTGCAGCAGGTTCTTGCATTTCCACACACAAGCAAACTTTTGTCTCTTAGAGAGGAGTTCACATTGGTAGGTTCCTGGTATGATGAGAAACGTCTTAACGTGGCTACCAGATACACATGAATTAGCCAATTTATGCGCTAAGATTTCTCAGTTATTTCTATTTTCTAGAGTAGTAATGCTATTCAAATTTCATATATTTCATTTTTGCATACTTAGCGTTGCAGTGTGCTACTTTGTTTGTTAGACAAAAAAGGGCAGTTGAGACGTACCCAATATAAACATACATTACCTTTATTAAAATGAAGTGCAAGTACATAATATTATTTTATAATTTTGTCTAGATAGGTTTATGTGTATACATATTCACTGTGTATATATGTTGTCTCAGCAGATTTAGGTGACGGTGATGATCTCGTGTTAGTGATGTCGCAGGAATGCTCATGTTCAGCACTGACATGACAGAATGCTTTGTATATCACTGATACAGGCTTTGTGATCTGCTGGCAAAAAATCTAAGCACAAAAATGCAGAGTTGGAGAAAGTGTTGCTATTCGTTAGCACACAATTATATCCTACACATAGTTCACTTTTAATGTGTGCCAAGGAGGGAAAAGTGACCACTAGTGTAGAGTATAGACTATGGACTCTCACTACATCATTCCTTGGTTATACAGTATAAAAAGCCTTGTTAATGTTATAAAAAAGTGCATTTATGAGGCCATACACTAATATCACTGAGGCCCAAAGATGTTGAATGGGTTTGAGATCGGGTCTATGTGCAGTCAGTCAAGTTCTTCAAATCCAAACTCAACAACCATGGCTTTATATCATGTGTGATGCTGAGTCACTACTTTCGGACAAGCCGTGAGACAGCGTAGTCAGGAAGTCCGAGATCAGATACCAGGAGGGCGCATAGTACAGAGGGGCAATACAAAAGTGTGGTCAAATAACAGTCTGGGGTCCAAATGCCAGGAGGGTACATCAAGATAGGGGGATAAGACAAACAGATAGTCAGAGGCCAAGTCCAGGGTCAGGTACCTGAGGTCAGAGAGTGTCAAGAGCAAAAGGGATAACGCATACGAATCGTTACGACAAATCCTAGGTGCGGCAACAAGATCAGAGAATCAGATATGGAGCAAAGCACATACAGAGCAAAGCTACAGCTGACAATGCTCTGCTCAAAGCTAGCCAGCTAAATAGCTAGTAAACAATCAAGGATGGGGAACACCTACAGGCTAGGCTAGACTGAGCAGCAGGGCTGTCAATCAAAATGCTGAAAGCCCAGCATGTCCCAGCATCAGATTGGATGACTGGGCTGTCACTCACAATACTGACAGCCCAGCACACACAAAATACTATAGGGCGGCTGACCTGTCACTCACAGTGTCCCAAGCCACAGTAAATGTGTAAACCGTGACATCATGCCTTTATCACTCCTCCACCAAACTTACAGTTTGCACAATGTAATCAGGCCGGTGACGTTCTCCTGGCATTTGCCAAACCCAGACTTGTCCAGGTAGCAACCTGATAAAGAAGCGTGATACTCCACAGAATATGTCTCCACTACTCCAGAGCGCACTGGTGGCAGTTTTAAACCTCTCTGACACTTGGCAATGGCGATATAAGCCTTACATGCAGCTCCTCAGCTTTGAAAACCTAGTTTTTGTGCTTGTGTTAATGCCAAAGTAGGTTTGGTACTCTGCAATTGAGTCAGTAGCGTATTGGTGACTTTTGTGCACTGTGCAGCTCAGCACCCCGTTCTATAACTTAACTTGGCTTAGTTGCTGTGGATCCTAAATATTTCCCCTTTTCAGTAAAATCATTTACAGTTGATTGTGGAATATTTAACGAAGAAATTTCAGGAAAAGACTTAAAACGGTGACATACTATTAAAGGACTATGCGTGTATCAAGGGAGGACTTTAGGATGACCCATTCTCAGAAATGTTTATAAAGGTGGGAAGTGCTTGAGTGAATCACATGAAACATGCCAGCAAAAGTTTCCTCTAACCAGAATTTTTTTTCAGGACATGCCCCTTCTATGTCCTATTTAATGACCCCTGAATATGCACTTAGATTTGGGAACTCTGTCTAACGATAAAGCATTCCAGCATTATCCATAAAAAACACCTAGGAACACTGCTTTTTGGGAGGCTTAGACTTAGGCTGTGTGCCCACGTAGCGTTTTTCAAGCGTTTATGCTGCAGAATTTCTGCAGCGGAAACGCTTGTAAAACGCTAGGTAATCCGCACCCCATGGTCCCCAAGGGGATTCCGCATGTTCTATGCACATGCTGCGGATTTTTCCGCAGCGTTTATGCTGCATACAAAAATCCGCAGCATGTCATTTAATTTTGCGGAAGTGCAGCGGAACTCCCGCCATTGACTTGCATTGAGACGCACAGAAACCGCGACTGTACATTTTTACAAGCGGCTTCTATGCGTCTCTATGTGCGGATGGTACCAAGGTTTGGAGGAGAGGAGACTCTCATCCAGAGCTGGGTACCATTCTACCTGTAAAAAAAGAATAAAATAACAAATAAAGTTTATACTCACCTGTCCGGCGTCTTCTCTCTGAATGCCAGCAGCGCTGAAGGACCTTCGGTGACGTCACAGTCATGTGACCGCAGGCCCTTCACCGCTCTGTCTCGCGATATGCCGGCAGCCGAGAACCAGCCAGGAAGCAGCGCTGCAGCCACGCCGGGGCCTCGGGGGTGAGTATAGCTTTATTTGTTTTAATTTTTACGGTTCACACTGTATAAATCCATGCTGTTTGCATGGATTTATATAGTGTGACCTAGTTGTCAAGCACTTTCCAAGTGATGCTATAGCCTGGAAAGTGCTTGTCAATCTGCATGCGGAAACGCATGTGAACCCGCATGTGGATCTGCATGTATTCTGCAGGAAAAACGCATGCACAATCTGCATGCGTTTTTTTCTGCCAGGGAGATGCAGAAATGCTGCAGAAATTTTCTGCTTCATTTCTGCATCGTGGGCACATAGCCTTACAAAGGGGAAACTGGCCAAATCTACGAATGTGGGAGGTCGCCCCTCCTGGATATTTCAGCAGAGCTGGCAAGTATGAGGATAGGTGATAAATATGGCCAAGAATACATTTAGCACCTTTACTAGATCATACATGCATTTCAGGAGAAAAAGACATTAAAGGGGACCTGCCACTTGCCATAAATATATAATTTTTATCTTGTGTAAATTCCAGAATTTTGGTGTTGTTTTTCTTCTGTTCCAGCACCTCTTCATTCCTGAGATGTGGCCACCTCTTCCTTGCATATACAGTACAGACCAAAAGTTTGGACACACCTTCTCATTTAAAGATTTTTCTGTATTTTCATGACTATGAAAATTGTACATTCATACTGAAGGCATCAAAACTATGAATTAACACATGTGGAATTATATAGTTAACAAAAAAGTGTGAAACAACTGAAAATATGTCTTATATTCTAGGTTCTTCAAAGTAGCCACCTTTTGCTTCGATGACTGCTTTGCACACTCTTGGCATTCTCTTGATGAGCTTCTAGAGGTAGTCACCGGAAATGGTCTTCCAACAATCTTGAAGGAGTTCCCAGAGATGCTTAGCACTTGTTGGCCCTTTTGCCTTCACTCTGCGGTCCAGCTCACCCCAAACCATCTCGATTGGGTTCAGGTCTGGTGACTGTGGAGGCCAGGTCATCTGGCGTAGCACCCCATCACTCTCCTTGTTGGTCAGATAGACCTTACACAGCCTGGAGGTGTGTTTGGGGTCATTGTCCTGTTGAAAAATAAATGATGGTCCAACTAAACGCAAACTGGATGGAATAGCATGCCGCTTCAAGATGCTGTGGTAGCCATGCTGGTTCAGAATGCCTTCAATTTTGAATAAATCCCCAACAGTGTCACCAGCAAAGCACCCCCACACCATCACACCTCCTCCTCCATGCTTCACGGTGGGAACCAGGCATGTAGAGTCCATCCGTTCACCTTTTCTGCGTCGCACAAAGACACGGTGGTTGGAACCAAAGATCTCAAATTTGGACTCATCAGACCAAAGCACAGATTTCCACTGGTCTAATGTCCATTCCTTGTGTTCTTTAGCCCAAACAAATGTCTTCTGCTTGTTGCCTGTCCTTAGCAGTGGTTTCCTAGCAGCTATTTTACCATGAAGGCGTGCTGCACAAAGTCTCCTCTTAACAGTTGTTGTAGAGATGTGTCTGCTGCTAGAACTCTGTGTGGCATTGACCTGGTCTCTAATCTGAGATGCTGTTAACCTGCGATTTCTGAGGCTGGTGACTCGGATAAACTTATCCTCAGAAGCAGAGGTGACTCTTGGTCTTCCTTTCCTGGGGCGGTCCTCATGTGAGCCAGTTTCTTTGTAGCACTTGATGGTTTTTGAAACTGCACTTGGGGACACTTTCAAAGTTTTCCCAATTTTTCGGACTGACTGACCTTCATTTCTTAAAGTAATGATGGCCACTCGTTTTTCTTTACTTAGCTGCTTTTTTCTTGCCATAATACAAATTCTAACAGTCTATTCAGTAGGACTATCAGCTGTGTATCCACCAGACTTCTGCACAACACAACTGATGGTCCCATTTACAGTTGGGGAAAAGGCAGCCATAGCATAGGAATGACCAATAAAGGAAGAAAAAGTGCTAGGACAAATGTAGATACAAATTATATAAATCTTTATTAGAAAATATAGTTAAAAACAAGGAATGGGAAAATAAATATCCAAATGACAAATATTCCGATAGAGGAGGTGGGTGAGCCAATGGGGGGAAATTATAATTACCCCGAAATGTAAACTTATGTAAAATAGTGCATGGGCAGGATGTAACTGGATTACCAACCAAAGCAAATATATACCAGTAAATGCAAACTAAAAATGATAAGTAGGTAACCAAACTCATTCAAAAATTAAATCGATAATAAAGAATTATTATGATGCCAACACTATTACCAATAGTTTCATAAAGAATATATAATGTAATACATACAATACAAAAAGTACATAGAAATACCAGGACTAATAATCAGAAGAGTATATACACACAGGCTCACCCACCAGTGACCCAACGCGCGTTTCACTGATGCTTTGTCATTTGTTGTTCGGGGTGGTTGCTGGGACAGGAATGTCAGGAATATAAAGGATAAGGAACCAATCACAGATTGTAATAAAATCAAATACAGATGTTATATAATAATTGTCAGGGACGGCACCGGCAGGATCACACAATATCCCACCGCTGCCACCAATTTGTCAGGGATTCCACCCACACACAGTCAGGAACGACACCGGGGGGATCACGCAATATCTCACCGTGCCGTCACGCTGTCCGTATTTCATCCAGAGTCATGAGCACGCAATCCAGACTACTCTCTACGTAGGTATCGGTAAGCGACCTGTGAGCGTATGGCGCAACACCGTGGGTTCCAGTGTTGGAATCCGTGTTTAACGCCCTCCGTACGGTCACTATCAGCTTCACAATAGCCCAATTATTAATACTCTCTGCCACCACCGGCCGAGTTTAAAATATAATACAGGCCTGGCCGGACGCCTGCGTTTGGTAGCGTATATGGCTTCGGGGGAGGGAACGATTACAGAACAAAAGAAACAGAACTATTAAATTTTATATTTAATCCAAAATGGAGGCAGTGTTTAGGAAAAATATATACAAGGATGGTACAAATGAGACATTAAAATACATACGCAGTTACATAAAATAAACAGGAGGAAAGAAGATAACTTTACTTACACTATACGATCGCTGAGACGATTCAATATAGGTGGAGGAGGGGCTCTCCAGATTATGCTGTTATTGAACAGGACCCGTTGCTTATAATTCTTATTCCCCCCCTGGCAATGAGTGCTCCTGTCTTCTCCATGGGTTCTCTTATACCTAAGGGGAGATCTGGCCCCACGCCCCTTGTGGTGACATCATGTGGGCTGGTCTCCAGCCTGTACATTTTTATTAAAAACGCTAACTTCTGCTATAACTCATCGCTCGTTGATCGCAGAAGCTTGCAAACTACGCCATTTTTTCCCTTATGATTTTATCTTTATTTAGATATCACACATCCCATAGATGCAGTCTGCCATTCTGGTGTTTTTGCGCTACAGCTCCCTGATTTTGGTTACAGCCCTGGAAAACTACCTATACATTCCTGGGCTGATTTGGTCACTACACATATGGGTCCCGTTACTGTCGGACCTCTGGAACTCACAAGATTTCATATTTCATATCGGAGTCAGTGCGTCTAGAAATTTCCCTTTGAGGCTCGGGAAGCAGCTTCAACAGTTACACGCAAATTAGTGCAAGCCTGCGTTTTAATTACCTCCTGCGTCTTTCAGAGACAAGATGCTTGCTTCCTAATGAAGTTATAACACTCCTTGGTTGGCCTTGTTTGCATAAACTATTTACCAGGCGTGTGTTAATTGGGGCTTTTGTGCTGAGCAGAAGGGGAATAAGGGAGGGGGGTGAACATTTATGTCAGGCAGATACGGATGAACATTTTCCTGATATTAATATGTTCCTGACAATAATGATAAGAATAATGACCTGAGATGGAGGCAAAAACACAATGCATGGAAAATAGCAGTGCAAACGCAGCAGCAAACCGATGAAAGAGACCGGTCACGTGACCGGAACAAAAGACTGACATCAAGGCATCAAAGAAGCGAAGTGCACATGCAGATTGGTGCAGGAGGACCAATCAGATGCCATAGCCCGTAAGGAAAGTAAAGCTGGTCACGTTACCGGACTAAAAGTTTGCATCACAGTGTTAAAAAAATGAAGAGCAGGTGCGCAGAGGCTAAAAAGAGTTCAGTGCGGTAGTCATATGGCCATCACAAAACAAGGCAGTAAGTACTGGCAGTGGGGATTCTATTTCCTCCTATAATAGGCACATTAACAAAAGAAAAACAATGCCAGACGAAGGAGAACATCGACCTTTTTTACCAGGTAAACAAAAAAAATATTTATGGAAAGTGACAAGTCCTCTTTAAAAACTCAAGCAAAATGTTTAAAGCACCACTCCAGCGGGGTTTTTTTTTTCAGCGCTGTAGTGGTGCTTTAAATGTAAGCACCCTGACCCCGTTCTTATACTCACCTTCCAGCAGCTTCACCTTTTACTGACGCTGCTCCGGTGCCACAGCGCCATTGTTATGATCTGCAACAAGAACTAAGGAAAGATAGGGGAAAGCTGTCCCTACAGTAAGACTAAGCTGAATCCCTACGATGAACCGGGCTGCCTGTTCCTAGTGAACAGACCCGCCTTCGTCCTCGGGTAGTCTGAACGAAGACCTATAGAATTAAGGGAGGGGTCCCTAAAAAAACTAAGGACTGGGACAAAAATGGGACACCTCCTTGTTGTAGAACACAAAAGACAAACTGACAAAAATGTGCTAGAGGTCCCAGAGGACCAAGTGAACTGACAGAGATAGGCACCGAAGCACCAGGCTAGCAAAACAGTCAAACAACACTGAAGTCCAGCAAAGCCAGAAGGGCGGAGCTGGAATATAAAGGCAGATGGTCACGCGACCGCAAAACACAAGATAGAAAAAACTAACAGGAGGGTTCTAACATTACCCCCTCTTTTATGAGGATCCTCCGGATCCTCCAGGCCCAGGCCTATCCGGAAACCTCCTGTGGAAAGCTTTAACAAGCCTAGGAGCAGAGACATCATCCATCCTTACCCAGGAGTTGTCTTCGGGACCGAAACCCTTCCAGGAGACAAGATACTGTAATCTCCCTCTATGCCATCTAGAATTCAAGATACGCGAAATTTCAAATTCGCTGTCTTCCACCACAGGAGGAACTGTGACAGTGGCGTCCCTATCAGATACGTCAGCTTTTTTCAACAAGGAAACATGAAACACAGGATTAATCTTCCAGGAAGTAGGGACATCCAACCTAACAGCAGACGGGTTAACAACATGGAGCACTTTAAATGGACCCACAAACTTAGGACCCAGTTTTTTAGTGGGAATCCTCAACCGCAGGTTCTTCGAGGACAACCAAACTATGTCACCCACAGTAAACAAAACCTCTTTACGTTTCCTGTCAAAATACTTCTTGGATTTCTTGTTAGCCTCTTGAAGGTTGCAATGTACATTAGTCCAAACTCTCTCCAAATCACCAGAAAAATTCTCCTCCTCCGGCACCGCCGATCCTAATTTGGAGAACGAACCAAAAGACGGATGTTTCCCAGTACAACAAAAAAAAAGGAGAACACCCAGCTGTCATGGGTGTGTCGCCACGAAGATCGTCGCGACTACACAGCCTGACTTCTCGCAGCTGAGTTTTTGGTGCTTTGTGTTTTTTGGTTGTGAGGGAGTTAATTCTCTCTCTCTGTGCTTGACGAGGCTCAGCCTCGCCCAGCTGCAGTTAATGCTGCAGTATTGGGATTCCTTCAAATACCTGCTGGTCTGATAGGGAAGTTGGCGGTGAAAGCATTTCTTGCAGACCTTCAGAGTGGATCGTTGTTTGGTGGAGTTCGGAGCGAGGAGTATGCGGTGTGGTTTGTTCCCTTCCTCCCTTTATCATTTATCTCCTAACCTGTTGTTGTTCCCTCTGTAATTGTGGTGTTAGTTTTTGTATGCAAGGTGGTTTTTGGTTTTCCCCTTGTACTGTCTCGTTTGTCTAGTACTGTGTTTTGGGCATTTTCTATCCTGTTCCCCATTGTTGTGATCGGGGTCCTTCTCAGGACTAGATTACTTAGGTTCAGGGATATTCAGGAGTTTAGGGTTACGCTGGCGGCCTGGACCTCTGTACCATTAACAGTACCTCCAGGTTGAGGGATTAGTCAGGGCCCCCGTCTAGGGTCAGCTCAGGCCCCTGACCCCCCTGTACGCTGAGACAGCGTGACATTTTCACCGACCGACAAAAAAAAAAAAAAAAAATTTTTTTCCAACCACCATGGATCCAGTAGCCAGTCTAGCTCGGCAGTTGCAGAGTTTGTCCATGGAGTTGGCGGACGTTAAGTCCAAGGTTTTGTGTCCTCTGGAGCAAGCCGGACCAGAACCTAAAGTAGCTCTCCCTGACAGGTTCACTGGGGGGCGGGACAAGTTTTTTGTTTTCCGGGAGGCATGCAAGTTGTAATTTCAGCTGCGGCCTCGGTCATCGGGGAGTGAGGAGCAAAGGGAGGGAATTGTCATCTCGCTCCTACAAAGGGACCCCCAATCTTGGGCGTTCTCTCTTCCCCCGGGCTTCCCGGCTCTCCAGTCAGTGGATAGGTTTTGCGCTGCTCTGGGACTCGTATATGATGACCCAGATCGGATCTCCCTTGCTGAATCTAAGTTACGTAGGATCCACCAGGGAGATCGTCCGGCGGAGGAATTCTGTTCGGACTTCCGTAGGTGGGCCACGGACACCCAGTAGAATGACCCGGCTATTAGGAGCCAGTTTTGTCAAGGGTTATCTGACAAATTAAAGGATGTGTTGGCACAGTATGACCCTCCTGCCTCACTGGAAGCCGCTATGGCCCTTGCTATTCGCACTGACAGACGGCTTCGGGAGAGGTGCGGGATAACTCCGCCCCCTGGGATGACTCCACCTCCTACAAGGTCCCCTCATATGGAGGTTCCCCTGGTCAGTCCAGAGGAGCCTATGCAGTTAGGAGGGACATCTTTCCGGGGGAGGAGACCGGCGGTGCACCACAAGACTGGAAGGTGCTTCTTCTGCGGGAGAAAGGGACATTTTATTGGGGGGTGTCCATCCCGTCCTTTGCAGAATAAAGAGTCGTCGGAAAACTATTGATCCCAGGTTGTGTGGTGGACGTCAATCTGGGAGTAGGTATTTCGTCCCTAGGTTCGTCTCAGTTTCTCGTACCGGCGGAGGTGGTGGTGGGTACGAGAACTGAGAGGATATCTGTTCTTCTAGATAGTGGGGCCGGGGCTAATCTGGTGGACGCTCGGTTTGCCCGGGTTCAAGGTATGCTATTGAATATGTTGGCTAAACCCATCCCCATATTTTCGATCGACACCAGGCCTCTCGGTCAGGGAAGTTTTTTGCAAGTGGTGCATAACGTAAATCTTCAAGTGGGGGCGATACATAAAGAACTGTTGTCTTGTTACGTGTTGGAGGGTCTTCCCACTCCTATTGTGTTGGGCCTTCCTTGGTTAACTAAGCATAATCCGGTTATTAATTGGCAATCCAGGGAGATAAGCCAATGGAGTGAATTCTGTAATAAAAACTGCATGAATACGGTCATCGGTGCTGTCACTCCTAGGGTCTTACCTCCATTTCTGGCGGACTTTGAGGATGTATTCTCAGAGAAAGGGTGTCAGGAACTACCTCCTCATCGCGTGTATGACTGTTCTGTAAAATTGCTCCCTGGGGCCAAGTTACCTAAATCTAGGTTGTATAACCTATCTGGTCCGGAGAGGCAGGCCATGAAGGATTATATTTCTGAGAGTCTGGCTAAGGGGCATATTAGACCTTCATCTTCCCCGGTGGCCGCGGGGTTCTTCTTTGTGAAGAAGAAAGATGGAGGCCTACGCCCTTGCCTGGATTTCCGTGAACTTAATCGGATTACGGTCCGAGATCCGTATTCACTCCCACTTATCCCCGATCTCTTTAATCAGATCGTGGGCGCCAAATGGTTCTCTAAGTTGGATCTCAGGGGGGCGTACAATCTGATTAGGATAAAGGAGGGGGATGAGTGGAAGACGGCGTTTAACACTCCAGAGGGGCATTATGAGAACCTTGTCATGCCATTCGGTCTGACTAATGCCCCGGCGGTGTTCCAACACTTTGTTAATGACATTTTTCGCCGCCTGGTGGGTCAGTTTGTGGTCATATATCTGGATGACATCTTAATTTACTCGCCTGATCTTGTGTCTCATCAGGAGCATGTTAGGCAGGTGTTACAGATCTTGCGGGATAATAAACTGTACGCCAAATGGGAGAAGTGTGAGTTCGCCGTACAGGAACTCCAGTTTTTAGGTTTCCTGGTGTCAGCGTCCGGTTTTCGTATGGACCCAGGGAAAGTGCGGGCAGTTCTTGAGTGGGATCTGCCAGAGAATCTTAAGGCACTACAACGTTTCCTGGGGTTTGCTAATTATTACCGGAAATTCATTCGTAATTTCTCATCCATGGTTAAACCTCTCACAGACATGACAAAAAAGGGGACGGATTTTTCTAGGTGGTCTGACAAGGCTTGTCAAGCATTCTCCTCCTTGAAAAAATGTTTTGCCTCAGCACCCATACTCATTCAACCTGATGCGTCACAGCCGTTCATTGTAGAGGTAGACGCTTCTGAGGTAGGGGTGGGAGCAGTTTTGTCACAAGGTTCGTCCCCTGGTAAGTGGCGTCCGTGCGCTTTTTTCTCCAAAAAATTGTCGTCCACTGAGAGGAATTACGATGTCGGCAATAGGAAACTCTTGGCTATTAAGTTAGCTTTTGAGGAGTGGCGCCATTTTTTGGAGGGGGCAGTCCATCCGGTCACCGTCATCACTGATCACAAGAACCTGCTTTATCTGGAGTCCGCAAAACGTCTGAATCCCAGACAAGCCAGGTGGTCGTTGTTTTTTACCAGGTTTAATTTTGTCGTTACATATCGTCCTGGGTCAAAAAATGTGAAGGCGGATGCCTTATCTCGTAGTTTCCCTGGGGCTGGGAATACGGATGATCCGGTTCCTATCCTTCAAGAGGGGGTGGTGGTATCGGCAGTATGCTCTGAGCTTGAGGAGGAGGTATTGGAGGCTCAGGGGGACGCCCCTGTTGGACCTCCAGGGAGACTGTTTGTTCCAGATCAGCTACGACAAAAGGTGATCGAGGCACACCATAACTCAGCTTTGGCAGGACACCCAGGAAGTAAAGCAACTGTGGATCTCCTCTCGCGTCGGTTTTGGTGGCCTAACTTACATAAGGAGGTGGTAACTTTTGTTGCGTCTTGTGGGGTTTGTGCGCGCTCTAAGACCCCACATACCCGTCCGTCTGGGGACCTCTTACCTTTGAAGATCCCGGAGCGTCCTTGGACTCATCTGTCTATGGACTTTATTACGGACCTCCCGCCGTCCTCGGGTAAAACGGTCATACTTGTTGTAGTAGACAGGTTCAGCAAGATGGCACATTTTATCGCTCTTCCTGCTCTTCCTAATGCTAAAACTCTTGCGCAGGTGTTCATTGGAGAGATTGTGAGGCTTCACGGGGTACCCTCCGATGTGGTGTCGGATCGGGGGTCTCAGTTTGTGTCCAAATTCTGGAAGGCTTTTTGTACTCGGCGGGGGATGCATTTATCGTTCTCATCGGCTTTTCATCCTCAGACCAATGGTCAGACGGAACGTCTGAACCAGAGTTTGGAGACATATCTCCGGTGTTTTGTGTCAGAGAACCAGGAGGACTGGGCTTCTTTCTTACCTCTGGCGGAGTTTGCTCTTAATAATAGGCGGAGCGAATCCACTGGTAAGTCCCCGTTTTTTGGGGCATATGGTTTTCACCCCCAGTTTTGTACTTTCAGTAGAGGGGGCTCTTCGGGGGTTCCTGAGGAGGAACGATTTTCGTCATCACTCGCTTCAGTATGGAGAGTGGTACTGAATAATCTGAGTACTATGGGGAACCGATACAAACGTATGGCTGATAAGAGGAGAGTGTCTGGTCCGGACCTAAGTGTGAACGATCGGGTATGGTTGTCTACCAAGAATATTAAACTCAAGGTTCCCTCCTGGAAACTGGGTCCCAGGTTCATCGGGCCGTACAGGATCAGTTCTATAATTAATCCGGTGGCATTCCGTCTTGACCACAGATCTTTGCTTAAGAGGTATGTGGCGCCAATGATACCGTCACCTTTACCTCCTCCTCCAGTGATGGTCAATGGAAATTTGGAGTTTCAGGTATCGAAAGTCATCGATTCACGTTTTAGTCGCCGGTCCCTTCAGTACCTGGTTCATTGGAAAGGGTATGGTCCTGAGGAGAGAATGTGGGTTCCTGCGTCAGATATTAACGCAGACCGGTTAATTTGGGCCTTCCACACGACTCACCCGGATAAACCTGGCCCTGAGGGTCCGGAGGCCCCTCGTAGAAGGGGGGGTACTGTCATGGGTGTGTCGCCACGAAGATCGTCGCGACTACACAGCCTGACTTCTCGCAGCTGAGTTTTTGGTGCTTTGTGTTTTTTGGTTGTGAGGGAGTTAATTCTCTCTCTCCGTGCTTGACGAGGTTCAGCCTCGCCCAGCTGCAGTTAATGCTGCAGTATTGGGATTCCTTCAAATACCTGCTGGTCTGATAGGGAAGTTGTCGGTGAAAGCATTTCTTGCAGACCTTCAGAGTGGATCGTTGTTTGGTGGAGTTCGGAGCGAGGAGTATGCGGTGTGGTTTGTTCCCTTCCTCCCTTTATCATTTATCTCCTAACCTGTTGTTGTTCCCTCTGTAATTGTGGTGTTAGTTTTTGTATGCAAGGTGGTTTTTGGTTTTCCCCTTGTACTGTCTCGTTTGTCTAGTACTGTGTTTTGGGCATTTTCTATCCTGTTCCCCATTGTTGTGATCGGGGTCCTTCTCAGGACTAGATTACTTAGGTTCAGGGATATTCAGGAGTTTAGGGTTACGCTGGCGGCCTGGACCTCTGTACCATTAACAGTACCTCCAGGTTGAGGGATTAGTCAGGGCCCCCGTCTAGGGTCAGCTCAGGCCCCTGACCCCCCTGTACGCTGAGACAGCGTGACACCAGCAGAGGAGGATGTATGATTGTTAAGAGCAAATTCTGCGAGAGGCAGAAACTCAGACCACACCTCTTGATTGTCTGCCACAAAACAACGCAAAAACTGTTCAACATCCTGGTTCTTTCTTTCAGTCTGTCCATTAGACTCAGGATAATAACCAGACGAAAATGACAAATGGACTCCCAACCTGTCACAAAAAGCACGCCAAAAGCGAGCCACAAACTGAGGTCCTCTATCAGAAACAATATCTGTGGGAACGCCATGGAGTTTGACAATCTCCTTAACAAACGCCTTAGCGAGTGTCTTGGCGCAGGGCAACTTAATGAATGGAACCAAGTGACACATCTTACTAAAATGGTCCATGACCACCCAGATGACAGTAAAACCCTCGGACACAGGAAGATCAGTAATAAAATTCATTGTGAGATGCGTCCAAGGCGCACTAGGAACTTCCAGAGGTCAAAGCAACCCCGCAGCAGGAGTATGTGAAGCCTTTGACCTAGCACACGCAGTACACTGACGCACCCACTTGATGACATCCTTCTGCCATCCAGGCCACCAAAAACTGCGACTGATCAGTCTCTTAGTTTCCGAAATTCCTGGAGGACCTGCCAACCGAGACTCATGACACTCCACAAACAAATCTCTCCTAAAGGCTCTAGGCACGAACAACCTCCCATGGGGAGTGTTAGATGGAGCATCATCTTGAGCTTTCAGAATCCTGTTCTCCAAAACGGAGTCCAAAGCCGCCACTACAACTCCTTTCTGTAAAATGCTCTCCTCCTCCTCGGCACCGACCGTAGGAGAGAAGCAGCGAGATAAAGCATCGGCTTTAACATTCTTAGTACCAGGGATATAGGCAACAGTAAAATGAAACCGAGAAAAAAAAGTGCCCACCTAGCTTGACGGGCATTCAAGCGCTTGGCAGCATCCAGATAGATCAAATTCTTATGATCTGTGAAAACCTGAATAGGAAATCTAGCGCCTTCCAAAAAATGACGCCAATGTTCAAACGCAAGTTTAATAGCCAGCAACTCCCGATTTCCAACATCATAATTCAGTTCGGTTTCTGAAAATTTCCTCGAAAAGAAGGCACAAGGATGTACTCCACCCTTGTTCTCCTGAGACAAAACTGCTCTGACCCCCACCGATGAAGCATCGACCTCGACCAAAAAAGGCTTGGTCTCATCAGGCTGCATAAGGATAGGGGCAGAACTGAACCTCTCTTTGAGATACTCAAACGCTTCTATGGCCTCAGTAGTCCACTGGGCCGTATTCGCACCTTTCCTGGTGAGATCGGTTAGAGGTTTAACAATTACAGAAAAAATCTTAATGAATTTCCTGTAATAATTGGCAAAACCCAAAAATCTCTGTATAGATTTCAAACCAATAGGCCTAGGCCATTCCTGCACAGCCTGAACCTTCACAGGGTCCATCTCAAAGCCCTCGCTGGAGACAATGTAGCACAAAAAACTAATTTTCTGCACAGCGAACTCACATTTCTCCAGCTTAGCAAAGAGTGAATTATCACTCAATAACTGCAAAACTTCACGTACACTCTGCCAATGGGACTCCAGATCTGGCGAATAAATCAAAATGTCATCCAAATACACAACCACATTCTTACCAATGAAAGGTCTCAGGATGTCTTTAATAAGGTTCTGAAAAAATGCAGGTGCATTGGTAAGACCAAAAGGCATCACCAGATTCTCAAAATGACCTACCGGAGTGTTAAAAGCAGTTTTCCATTCATCACCCTCCTTCACTCGTAACAAATTGTATGTTCCTCGGAGATCAATTTTGGAGAACCACTTGGCTCCCACTAACTGGTTAAACAAGTGAGGAATTAACGGCAATGGGTAGGAATTGCGTACGGTAATCTTATTAATTTCACGAAAATCCAGACATGGACGTAAACCGCCGTCCTTTTTTTTAACAAAGAAGAATCCAACTGCCACAGGCGACTTAGAAGGTCTAATGTGACCAGCAGCCAGGCTAGTCTCTATGTACTCCTCCAAAGCCTTTCTTTCAGGGATAGTCAGATTAAACAAGTGACTTTTGGGAAGAGTAGCACCCGGAACAAACTCAATGGCGCAATCATAATCCCTATGAGGAGGTAAAACTTGCAACTCCTCCTCCGAAAAAAACCTTCAAAAATCTTGAATAGGTACAGGTAATTCCCCTTTTTCCACAGCCGCAATGCGACCATTACAACATTTATCATAGCACCTTGGACTCCAAGACTTAATCACATTAGTAGACCAGTCCAATACAGGATTGTGCAGTTTTAACCAAGGCAATCCTAGAACAACTGGAGAGGGCAAATTATCCAAAACAACCAAGTCCAAAATTTCTTGGTGAACTCCATTGATAGTGAGGGACAATGCAGCAGTCTTGTGAGTAATACATTTCAAAGGAGTGTTATCAATTGCAACCACAGAAATAGGTGATGACAAAGGTTTGTATTTCAATTTAAGGTTTTCCAAAAACCCTTTATCAATCACATTAAGTGTTGAACCACAATCCACAAATACCTGAAATTCAATCAAATCTCCCTGCAGAGTAGTACTCTCAGAAAGAAATACTCCTGCAGAGCGTAAACAAGCTATACGGGCTTAACTGAACTTTTTTTTTTCTTTACTTAAACGACGCTCACAATACTTAATCAAATGGTCAGCTTTGCCACAATAAAGACACAAACCCTCGGCGAATCTCTGGTCTTTTTCCTGAGAGCGAAGTGACATCGCCCCAACCTCCATTGGTTCTCCGCTGTCAGAGCTGATTTTCTGGGAACTAGGACCTGACGTTACAGGAGTTTTTACATCATTCACCCTGGACCTCAGTCTCCTGTCCACACGAACAGCTAACTGCATAGCTTCCTGCAGAGTCTCAGGTGCAGGGAATACAATTAGCAAATCCTTAACCGTTTCACTCACACCAGCAAGAAATAAACATCTCAGAGCAGAATCATTCCATTTAACTTCTGAGGCCCATCTCCTAAAGTGTGTGCAATAATTCTCAGCATCATCTGACCCCTGATTCAAACGTCTAAGTTGTGATTCAGCAGATGAGATTCGATCAGGATCGTCATATAATAGCCCCATAGCAGAAAAAAATTCTTCAACAGACCTTAAACACGGATCATTAGGTTGGAGAGAAAAGTCCCACCCCTGTGGTTCTTTGCGCAAAAGTGACATAATATAAATAATGCACCTTGATACACTCCCAGAGGATCTTGGTCTCAAACGAAAATATAACAAACAAGCATTTTTAAAGGAAAAAAAATCTTGCTGCTTACCATAAAAAACATCAGGCAGTCCTACCTTGGGTTCGACAAAATGCGCTCCAGAACAGCTACTCACGTGTTGCTGGAGCTCGGCCACCTCCAGAGACAATCCCTGCAAGCGTTAAGTCAAATCCTGGACGGAAACCATACTGATCCCCAAATTTCTTTCCTTTTAGTTTTTTTAGGCTGGACTTACTGTTATGATCTGCAACAAGAACTAAGGAAAGATAAGGAAAAGCTGTCCCTACAGTAAGACTAAGCTGAATCCCTACGATGAACCGGGCTGCCTGTTCCTAGTGAACAGACCCGCCTTCGTCCTCGGCTAGTCTGAACGAAGACCTATAGAATTAAGGGAGGGGTCCCTAAAAGAACTAAGGACTGGGACAAAAATGGGACACCTCCTAAACAAAAGTTGTTGTAGAACACAAAACACAAACTGACAAAAATATACTAGAGGTCCCAGGGGACCAAGCGAACTGACAGAGATAGGCACCGAAGCACCAGGCTAGCAAAACAGTCAAACAACGCTGAAGTCCAGCAAAGCCAGAAGGGCGGAGCTGGAATATAAAGGCAGATGGTCACGTGACCGCAAACCACAAGATAGAAAAAACTAACAGGAGAGTTCTAACAGCCATTTTGTGCCTGTAACTTCTGACTGTCCGGAAGTCAGAAGCTACGTTACAAGAGCTCTATGCAAGTTTATGAGACCCAGAACGAGGTTCTCATAGACTTGGATTGAAAAGTGGCCTCCGGCATGCTCCATGAAACAGTGATGGCAGGTCACTTTTCGCCGGAGACCGACAGGAGCAACACTGGAAAAGGATGAAGGCGGCAGCATGCAAGTATGAGATAGGGGACAGGAGACTTACATTTAAAACACCACTTCAGCGGTGCAATAAAAAAGAAACGCTGGAGTGGTGCTTCAATGTACTGCCTTCACTCTGTTGGTGCACCCCTTAGGGCCCAACACCCAGGGAAAATGCCTGAATGCTGCACTCTAGCTACGCCCCTGATTTATGGGACCATGCAGAAGCATGAAGGGGGGATCATTTGTTCTGCAACTGCTTTTTGTTGCATTTTATCACTTTTAGTTTTTAGACATGTCTATAACAGTCTGTCATTTTTATTCTGAGATCGTCAAGGGAAGCAGTTTTCCAATATGTTGCACAAAAAGTTGCCTACTCAATTTATTAGGGAGAAGGTGTCACAAAGGAAGTAACATTTCTATACAGTAGTGTGATATCTCATGATGTGTTCCATTTATGATGAATTTGGCATAAATAATGGCATTGCAGCCATAGGCAAAACTAACTTCAAACATTTCACTCATGATAAATTCTCAAACATAATTCACAAGTAATAAAAGTGCTATATTTGACAGTGCACCATATTATGAGGGTATTCTGAGTAGGAAGATGGTGCCTGCACTGAACTCTGTGTGCATGTTAATTACAGTGGCTATACGGTGGTAAATTGTATAATGGGGGAGTAGTTTATGTGGCTTATGTCTGTGATAAATATATTGTATTTTCCCATAATAATTGCACAATTCTTATTTTATATAATTATTGTTATATAGTAAGAGCTCAGACTTGTAATATGTAATGAAGCTTTATTTCCTTGTGGATTCATATCATAATCCCTTTCTTATCCTCTCTCAGTATATTATAAATCACTATTGTCATCAGCATTACATTTGCTTCTTTGTATTCCTCTCTGAAGTTCTAAGTAGTCATTTGTTCTCACAGTAAAGGAGAAGAATTTCCTTAAATTCTCCATAAATGGTGATGAGAATAGTTCCCTTATCAAGACCAGACACATTTGACAAGAGTCCTCATAAACAGGAGAACAGTAACATTTAATGAAGCACGGCCAGTGCAATGTAAATGTCTCTTTGAGCAACAGGCTCCAGTAATAATGGTACAATCTCCTTTGCAGCACAGCAGTACACAGTCTATTATCTTGTAGAACAGTACAGCACAGTTTTAATGCATACACAACCACAGGCTTTTCCTTTACAAGGACTCAATAGTACACAGCATTCTTTATCCTGCATGGAGATGAAGGGGGGAGGGTTTGATGAGGGAGATGATCCCTGAGACAGGATTACTTCCAGCCCTTATCTTCCTGGCCGACAATACTCCACACTGTTAGCTGAGGGAGTCTAACTGACCTTTGTTTAGCTTCCCTCCTGACCTGAATTCTGTTCCCTTGCCTTCTGTGAGATACAGGTCATAAGCCACCTTTCTCTCGGGCTCCAGCCAGACAATAAACAACTTCCCCACAATCCCCCCTGGGGCTCTGCTAAAACACTCCCTGTCTCCTGTGACTGTGCTAACCCCTCTAGTTGCTGGATGATTCTGGAGCACAACACTTCCTGTCTCTTGTGCTTTTGTTACTTCTAATAGTTGCTGAATGCTTTTAAAGCAACAGCACTACTTCTGCATGTCACACAAAGCATCCTATTTTATGTATAGCACCATCACTTATGTAACACCCCTTTAAGCTGCCTCCGTGGGCAGGGTGTTTGGTAGTTCTCACCTCAGTATATAGCGCAGTGCCTCCACCCGAATCTCGCTGAGAGTTGCAGTGGGATGTAGGGAAACTCCTGTACACACTCCAAATACACTTACAAGGAGATGAGGTTGAAAACTTAAACAGGCTTATTGTGGAGGAAAGTAAATGGTAAATATGATAGGGGGATGACAAGTAATAATAAAACAAACAGTATTCACAATTTACACATATAAAGAATCAGTTAAGGTTTTGCAGTTAATTTGAAAGATAGGGATGACCCTTTCCTTTAAATCGCAACAAAAACACTCCTAGCTAAAACTGCTTAACTATAAATGGCTGCAGCCTAAGAAAGCAACACAGTTCACCCAGTTGTCACGGGTAATGGAGCTCTTGAAGACTTCAAGTGAGTGGAACCACAAGTCTAAGCAAGGCTCCCTTATAGAAATTTTTTATACATTTGTCCACAGTGGAACCACAAACCCCAGCAAGCTACTCACTCTTTGAGGTAGCTGTTCTGTAGTCACACCGTTTTCCAGTCTGGGGCTTCAGGATTCAATCCCCTAGGAATGGGAGGCAGAATTTTCCTTCTTTCTGTGAAGCCAGGGAAGGGAGGCATTCCCGGATTATCTGGCTAGTCTGGGGTTCTGGTGCAATTGCAAGGCTCACAGTCCTTCCACAGGGATTAGCAGAAGCATCAGTCTGCACACTTGGCTCTGCATCTGTGTTGTTCTTGTTTCTGCTCAGTAATAGCTGACCGCCCTCATGTCCACTGGTTTGGACTCCTGCTCCCTTCTCCTTGTCGCATGGCTTAGGATAAAATCCAGAACCAGAAACTCAATTTGCAGACACTGTGTATCGGGGTACTGCCCCTCGTCAGTGCAAAGTGTGAGTTCTGGTTTGGCTGGGTGAGAGGCATCAGAACTCACACTTTGCACTGACGAGGGGCAGTACCCCGATACACAGTGTCTGCAAATTGAGCTTCTGGTTCTGGATTTTATCCTAAGTCATGTGACAAGGCTCATTAAAGGGTCATTATGGACTTTTAGGATTGCTACTTCCTATAGGTGGCACTAGAGTTTTAGTTCTCTTCCTCTCTGAAGAGACAATTTGCATATTTCCCAGAGGAGCATTGCAACTTAAAAAGTCCCCTCACCTTGACATGCTTAACATATCACTCTCCACAAGGAGAAATGTGACCCCTTAGATATTTTACTCAGTGTAACGGCGCCCACCTGACAGTGTATGTGGTTTACCAAGCATAATTCGGCTGACAGGTATGCTTTAAGGTCTGCTGCTGTGAATGTCTGTACAGAGACTGGAGCTGCTGGGATTGCACACATGGGTCTCACTGCAGGTGTTACACTTACTACATAGCGTCTTCTCTTTATAAATAGCACTGTCCCTTACATACAGTGGCATGTAAAGGTTTTGGCACCTCTGGTCAAAATTACTGTTGTTGTGAACAGTTAAGCAAGTTGAAGATTAAATGATCTCTAAAAGGGCTAAATTTAAAGATGACACATTTCCTTTGTATTTTAGGCAAACAATATATATATATATTGTCATCTTTTACATGTTAAAAATTGCAAAAAGGAAAATGAGCCAATGCAAAAGTTTGGGCACCCTGCATGGTTAGTACCTAGTAGCACCCCCTTTTAAACATATCACAGGTTGTAAATGCTTTTTGTAGTCAGCCAAGAGTCTTTCAATTCTTGTTTGAGGGATTTTCATCCATTCTTCCTTGGCAAATTCTTCCAGTTCTGTGAGATTCCTGGGTTGTCTTGCATGCACTGCTATTTTGAGGTCTAGCCACAGATTTTCTATGATCTTCAGATCAGGGGACTGTGAGGGCCATTGTAAAACCTTCATCTTGCGCCTTTTGACGTAGTCTATTGTGGATTTTGACTTGTGTTTATGATCATTATCCATTTGTAGAAACCATCCTCTTTTCAACTTGAGCTTTTTTATAGATGGTGTTTTGTTTGCATCAAGAATTTGTTGAAATGTCATTGAATCCATTCTTATCTCTACCTATGAAATGTTCCTTGTGCCATTGGCTGCAACACAACCCCAAAGCATGATTGATCCACCCCCATGCTTAATGGTTGGTGAGATGTTCTTTTCCTGAAATTCTGAGCCCTTTATTCTCCACACATACCTTTTGTTACGGGTCCGGGTGGTGGAACCTCTGTGCTTCGGTGCAAGGAGGGACCAGAGGGGCGTAACTAAGTACCTACTCGGCCTGACCAAGGTCGCACAGCGGCTCAATCGACTCCGTGAACCAGGGAGGGACCGAGCGGGGGGACCAGGTGCCACTCTGGGACCGACCTTGTGTGAGAACAGGTGACTCCCACGGGTAAGATGGCTGAAGCTGACCGGTACAACGGATGAGCACAGCTGGAAGGCTGACGGGAGGTCCGGGTAGACAACCTAGCGGGCACAACAGGTAACAGGCAGGTGCTCCAGGTAGGCAGGCAGGCAGGCGGGCACAACAGGTAACAGGCAGGTGCTTCCAGGTAAGCAGGCTGGTGAGCATGGCAGGTAACTGGCAGGCAGACTGGGGAGCAGGACTGACAGGCGGGCAGGACTGACAGCCAGACAGGCGGGCAGGACTGACAGGCAGACAGGCGGGCAGGACTGACAGGCAGACAGGCGGGCAGGACTGACAGGCAGCGGGATCTGAGGGCTGATGCAAGTGTTAGCACACGGAACAACAACCATTGCACAGGCACCTCCATATTGGAGGAGGTGCTTTAAATAGGGGAAGTCCTCCGGGGGACTTTTTAGGACGGCGTGCGCGGCCCTTTAAGAGGGAGGGAGCGCGCCCTAAGCACAGCACCCGGGAAGCTGCGCGCAGTGCCCGCCACAGTAGCTGCAGCACGGGAGCCGGAAGATGCCGGACCAGGGCCGTGGCGGTGAGGGGAACAGCGTCTCTGCCCGGCAGGAGGCAGAGATGCAGATGCTACAGTACCCCCCCCCCCCTTTACGTCCCCACTTCTTTAAGCCTGAGAGAAATTTTTTAAGAAGATGAGGGGCATGAATGTTTTCCCTGGGTTCCCAAGACCTCACCTCCGGGCCAGACCCCTTCAAATCCACAAGAAAGAAAGTCTTTCCTCTTACACTCATGGTGGCCAAAATGTTTTCTACCTCAAAGACATCCTCAGCGGAGACTGGAGCTGGAGAGGTACCTGGATCATCAGAGAAGGAATTAAGGACAACAGGTTTGAGGAGGGATACATGAAAGGAGTTGGGAATCCGTAAGGTGACCGGAAGTTTCAGCTTGTAGGCCACGGGATTGATTTGGTTCAGAACTTCAAACGGACCGATGAACCGCAGACCCAACTTATAGGAAGGTATCTTGAGACGGAGATGGAGGAAAGCCAGACCTTGTCTTCCGGACAGAATTGAGGAGGATCCAGACGTCTCTTATCAGCATGCTTCTTCATCCGCTCGGAAGACTGAAGAAGCGCAGATCTAGTGTCTTCCCAAATTGCCGAAAATTCTCTGACAAGAGACTCCGCGGCAGGATTGTCCACAGAAGAGGAGACGGGAAACGGAATCCGGGGGTGTTGACCGTAGACCACAAAGAACAGGGATTTAGTAGAAGACTCACTCTCATGGTTGTTATAGGAGAACTCGGCCCAGGGCAAGAGCTCAACCCAATTATTATGGTAAGCATTGACGAAGTGCTGAAGAAAACTGGTAAGGACCTGGTTGATACGTTTCACTTGACCATTGGATTGAGGGTGATAAGCAGAGGAAAAATCCAAGGAGACGTCCAGCAGCTTGCACGTAGCTCTCCAGAAGCGCGAAGTGAACTGAACCCCGCTATCAGACACAATGTGGAGGGGTAGGCCGTGAAGACGGAAGATGTGATGGATGAAGTCCTTGGCCAGCACAGATGCAGACGGAAGACCAGGCGAGGGATGAAGCGGGCCATTTTAGAGAAGCGGTCAGCGACCACACAGTAATGTCGGGCGATGAGCAGAAAGTTGTCCCTCTGACCAGCATGACCGGCTAGTTTGGATGAATGGCCCCAGAGTAGAACCCTCTTATGATCCGGAACCGCTACAAAGGTCTTACCGGGTGGAAGAAGAGACAGGTCAAATGGATCCACAGTCATCACTTTGGAGGGGTTCATGATATGTAGAGGCTCCTCCTCTTGGTCAGTGGACAGGAACGAGTGGGATAAAGCGTCAGCCTTAATGTTCTTGTCTGCCAGGCGGTAATGCAGAGTGAAGCAGAATCGGGCAAAGAATAGAGACCACCTGGCCTGACGCAAATTAAGTCTTTGGGCGTTTTGTAAATAGGCCAGGTTTTTGTGGTCAGTGTAGATGACCACCGGGTGCAGAGCCCCCTCCAGCAGGTAACTCCACTCCTCCAGCGCCAATTTGATGGCTAGCAGCTCACGATCTCCTATGGAGTAGTTGCGCTCGGACAAGGAGAAGAGTTTGGATAAGAAGCCGCAGGTTACCATTCTCCCGGACGGGGATTTCTGGGTGAGCACCGCTCCGGCTCCGGAGGAGGATGCATCAACCTCCAGGAAGAACTGCTTGTTGCAATCCGGACGGTGCAGCACTGGGGCGGAGGAGAAGGCTTGTTTTAAGGAGACGAAGGCTTCCTCCACTTTGAAAGTCCATTTCGTTGAATTTGCTCCCTTACGGGTGAGCCCGGAGATGGGAGCGGTCGGGGAGGAAAAATGAGGGATGAAGAGGGGGTAATAATTTGCGAAGCCCAGGAATCGCCTTCAACCCCTCTGGTCGGGGCCAATTTAAGACGGCAGAAACCTTCTCGGGATCCATCCGCAGACCAGTCTCGGAGATAATATAACTCAGGATCGGAAGGGAGGTCTGCTCGAAGAGGCATTTCTCAAATTTTGCATATAGGCGATTCTGCCGGAGCCTTAGTAGAACCTGATGAACATCCCTCCGGTGTGTGGGCAGGTCCGGAGAGAAGACCAAGATATCGTCCAGGTACACCACCACGCAAGAAGACAGGAGATCACGGAAGATGTCGTTAACCAGCTCCTGGAAGACGGCTGGGGCATTACAGAGACCATAGTAACCGTCCCGGGTGTTGAATGCCGTCTTCCACTTGTCTCCCTGATGGATCCGGACCAAATAGTACGCCCCACGAAGATCAAGCTTGGTGAAGATCTTCGCACCTTTAAGGCGGTCGAACAGCTCCGAGATGAGAGGCAGGGGGGAAATATTCTTGATGGTAATCTGGTTAAGACCCCTGTAATCGATACAGGGATGTAGTGAGCCGTCTTTCTTCTTAATGAAGAAGAATCCTGCTCCACCTGGGGAGGTAGATTTCTGGATGAATCCCCTAGCAAGATTCTCTTCTATGTACTCAGACATGGCCCGGGTCTCAGCCAACGACAAGGGGTAGATACACCCGCAGGGAGGATAAGCATCAGGTACCAGGTCGATTGGGCAATCATACGGCCTATTAGGTGGAAGTGTCTCTGCCTCCTTTTTGACAAAGACATCCGCATGGACCAGTAGGGTGCCGGCAGACCAGGTAGATTAGCCGGAGTAGACGGGGGTCGAGCTGGACGAACCGGAACCAGGCAGGACTCGTGGCATTCCTGCCCCCAATGGAGCACTTCACCAGACCTCCAATTCAGGACAGGTTCATGTCTCTGTAACCAGGGTAGACCAAGCAAGAGGGAATGAGAGAGACCTGGTCAGCACATGAAAGGAGATCTTCTCCGAGTGCAGCATTCCCACCTGAAGGATTACAGGCTCTGTGACCAGCAAGATGGTCTCCGGAAGAAGTCTCCCATCAACGGAAGTGATCGCCAATGGTTCAGCCAGACGTATGGTAAGGATCTGATACCGCTCCACAAGAACCTGAGAAATGAGATTCCCAGCGGCTCCGGAATCCAGGTGGGCAGTCTCAAAGAAGCGGATCTCACCACTGGAAATGGAAACAGATAGAGTCAAGGACGGATACTCTTGCCTAGGAAGACCTCTCCAAGCAGTCCTAGACACTGGAGTTTCCCGGCTTCACCGGGCAGGAACGGATCTGATGCACTTTACTGCCACAGTGGAAGCAACTCCCCTCGGCTCGGCGTGTCTCCTGGCGAGATTTGACCATCTTGGTTTGGTCAATTTGCATGGGTTCTGCCGAGCATGCCCGGGGATTTGCTGGTTGGGAGACAGGCTTTTGGAATAGAGGAGCGAGACGCGGAAGTCTTCTTTCCCGGGTAGTCTCCTTAGCTCGTTCCAAAAAACGGATGTCAATCCGGGTAGCTAATGACACCTGGTCGTCCAGGGTGGAAGGGATGTCACGACCGGCTAGCTCATCCTTGATCCGTCCGAAAAGACCCTCCCAGAAGGTGGACACCAGGGCCTCGTTGTTCCAGGCAAGCTCAGATGCGAGGGTACAGAAATGTATGGCATATTGGCCCACGGTGAGACTCCCTTGGCGGAGACGGAGAAGTGAGGAGGCAGTAGAAGTTTTTCGTCCGGGCTCATCGAAGACCTTCCGGAAGGCAGTGTGGAAAGCCGGAAGATCGGACACCAGGGGATCCCCTCTCTCGAACAGAGGGTTCAGCCATGCCAATGCCTTCCTGGTGAGCTGAGACACTTGATGAACGCCACCTTGGCCCGGTCGGAGGGCAACTGATGTGCCAGGAGTTCAAAGTGCAGCGTGCACTGATTTAGGAAGCCTCGACATAAAACTGGGTCACCACCAAAACGTGGAGGCGCAGAGAGCCGGGGTCCAGAGCCGGGTGCCATAGCGCCAGTAGGTTGAAGTTCCGCCGGAGCGGGTGCTGCTCGGCTAGAGACGGACACAGACGGGGTGGACAGCATGTCCAGGTGAGAGTTGACTGACCGCAGATAGGACAGGATAGTCTCCTGTTGGGATCTCTGACGTGAGACCTCCAGGTACAGGTCGGAGAACGAAGGAGCCAGGGTGCCACTGGGTTCCATGGCCTGTGCAAACTGTTACGGGTCCAGGTGGTGGAACCTCTGTGCTTCGGTGCAAGGAGGGACCAGAGGGGCGTAACTAAGTACCTACTCGGCCTGACCAAGCTCGCACAGCGGCTCAATCGACTCCGTGAACCAGGGAGGGACCGAGCGGGGAAACCAGGTGCCACTCTGGGACCGACCTTGTGTGAGAGCAGGTGACTCCCACGGGTCAGATGGCTGAAGCTGACCGGTACAACGGATGAGCACGGTTGGAAGGCTGACGGGAGGTCCGGGTAGACAACCTAGCGGGCACAACAGGCAACAGGCAGGTGCTTCCAGGTAAGCTGGCTGGTGGGCACAACAGGTAGCAGGCAGGTGCTTCCAGGTAAGCAGGCTGGCGGGCACAACAGGTAACAGGCAGGTGCTTCCAAGTAAGCAGGCAGGTGAGCATGGCAGGTAACTGGCAGGCAGACTGGCGAGCAGGACTGACAGGCAGACTGGCGAGCAGGACTGACAGGCAGCGGGACCTGAGGGCTGATGTTCCGTGTGCTAACACTTGCAACAACCATTGCACAGGCACCTCCATATTGAAGAAGGTGCTTTAAATAGGGGAAGTCCTCTGGCCATTGGCCGAGGACTTTTTAGGACGGCGCGCGCGGCCCCTTTAGGAGGGAGGGAGCACGCGCGCCCTAAGCACAGTGCCCGGGAAGCTGCAGGCAGTGCGGGCCACAATAGCTGCAGGGCGGGAGCCGGGAAACGCCAGACCAGGGCCGTGGCGGTGAGGGGAATGGCGTCTCTGCCCGGTAGGAGGCAGAGACGCCGATGCTACACCTTTCATCATTATGGCCAAAGAGTTCTATTTTAACCTCATTGGTCCACAGGACTTGTTTCCAAAATGCATTAGGTTTGTTTAGATGTTTTTTTGCATACTTCTGATGCTGAATATTATGGTGATGACACAGTAGAGGTTTTCTTCTGATGGCTCTTCCATGAAGGTCATATTTGTGCAGGTGTCTCTGAACAGTAGAACAATGTACCACAACTCCAGAGTCTGCTAAATCTTTCTGAAGGTCTTTTGCAGTCAATCGGGAGTTCTGATATGCCTCTCTAACAATCCTACGAGCAGGTCTCACAGAAATTTTGCTTGATCTTCCAGACCTTATCTTGACCTCCACTGTTCCTGTTAACTGCCATTTCTTAATTATATTTCAAACTGAGGAAAGGGCAACTTGAAAACGGCTTGCTATCTTCTTATAGCCTTATCCTGCTTTTTGGGCCTCCACCATTTTCATTTTCAGACTGCTTGGCAGCTGTTTAGAAGAACCTATGGCTGCTGTTTTTTGGCACAAGGTTAGAGGAGGCTGGGTTTTTATAAAGCTGGGAAATTTGCATCACCTGGCCTTTCCTAACGATGCTAGTGAACAAGCCATAAACCTAACAGGCTAATTAAGGACTGAAACCTTGGTCAAAGTTATCTGAGCACACAAATCTCCAAGGTGGCCAAACTTTTGCATCAGCCCATTTGCCTTTTTGTAATTTTTAAAATGTAAAACATGACAATATATATATATATTTGCCTAAAATAGAAAGTAAATGTGTCATAT
Organism: Phyllobates terribilis; assembly: GCF_046119375.1. Taxonomy (NCBI): domain Eukaryota; kingdom Metazoa; phylum Chordata; class Amphibia; order Anura; family Dendrobatidae; genus Phyllobates; species Phyllobates terribilis. The sequence goes on along the minus strand of NW_027362761.1, from coordinate 493,139,636 downwards.
TTAACTTTAGCCCTTTTAGAGATAATTTAATCTTCAACTCGCTTAACTGTTCACAACAACAATAATTTTGACCAGGGGTGCCCAAACTTTTACATGCCTGTGTAGCCTAATCGTTTGTTATGTTTGTTATTCATAGAGTCCTCTTTTTAAAAAAATAAAATAAAGCAACTCATGATGAAGCAGCATCTGACCAGAAGACCACTGTTTCAGCTTCCTAACATAGAAAATAAGCTTTCTCATATTCCATCATCAGCCATTATATTTTATATCTAACAAGAGAAAACTATGTAATAAAGATAGGGCACTATGAATAATAAAAAAAAATAACAAGAATACCCTATGTAAAGGACCCTGTTATACATAGCAAGAGAAGATGCTACTTAAGGGATGGCGCTGTATATAACAAGAGAGGACACTATGCAACAAAGGACGAAGGTATACATAATTAGATAGGATGCTATATAACAATGGATGGTACTATACATAACAAAAGAGAATGCTATGTAATAAGGGATGGCGCTATATATAATATGAAAGGAAACTATGTAAAAAGGGACAGCACTATACATAAGAGAGGACAAGTAGTAATATTGAGAAAAAGCATCACTGTGTGATCTCATATGGAACCGCTCCCATCAGTACTCGTGTCAATCCAAAACCGTTGATTCATTGGTAAGCAACTATGCAAAAGAGAAAATGGATCGGCGCATCTATAAATAATAAACTTCAACCTTTATTCCATTAGATTAATAACAGGGAACCATGATGATGGTGGATAAAACCCCGCTTTCACTCTTGATGCGTTTCTGGCGTTACCGCCCTTAGTCAGAGTATACCTAAGCATCATGGGATGTATATTTAAAAGATTGCACTACCAATCATGTGGGATGAACATTTTAACAAACATTTCATGAAACAAGATTACGCAAAATTCCATACAATAGTAAACTACAAATAGACCGACATAATATTAATTCACTATATTAACATGGGGTCATTTCTATAATTCATGCCTTTTTGTTGTTTGGAATCTAACCTGACAATCCTAAAGTCTTCCATGAGAAAGAGCTTCTTTTGACAATCACCTCTCCTAACTGGAAGGTTAACTCTTTTAATACCAAAAAATGAAAAACTATCAGCATTACCATTATGCAAGTATAAAAAATGTTTGACTGCAACAGAATATATTCTATTCCTATTGTTAATATTTTGTAAATGTTCAGCTATTCTTTTTTTAATTTTAGACTGGTGCATCCTATATATTTTATATTGCAAATATTTATCAGTTATTGCATGATCATTTTTTTGCATATTTGCACATATTGCATTTATTGCCTGCACATTTGAAAAAAGTTTTACAGATAACCAGTTCTGGGTGTTCGATTGATTTTAATATAAACTCAAAGCATATTTCCCAAGAAACGACCCCTTCTAGCAACACATCTGTGTCCTTTTGTTAGTATTTGGTTAAAAATATCATCTTGATATAGGACAAGGATATATCTCAATATAATCCATTTAATATCATTAAATTGGAGGCTATAGGGGGTGCTGAAAGTGACCAAATCATTATTATTGGTGTTTTCGACTTTGTTCTTTGTAGGGTAAAAGACATTGTCCCTTGTACCATTTTTTATTTTGCTGAATGAACTATCAATATTTTTTTTTGTTATACCCTCTTATTTTTAATCTGTTCCTAATGATCTGACTTTCTATACTATACATCAAAAAGGGAAGAAGTTATGTAATAAAGGAGGACAGTGTACAAAATAAGAGAAGATGCTGCGTAATATGTGTTAGAGGAAAAAGAAGACACCAAGCGCAATAAGGTCTTATCCAGGGGAGGAATTAATCTAGGTAAGATTAAGGGAACTGCTCACCTTTCGGAGGCCGTTTGGACCCATAACAAGGAATCAAAATATATCAGCTACTGCAGCACCCTAGACTAGGAATTCCCATTGGTTTTGTCTAAGTGGTAGGAGTATGAAGTTAGTAGACCATGTTGGAAGCAAGAAACCAAGGGGCAGTGGTGAAATTAACCAAGTGGTTTATTCTCTACACGTTTCGAAGTTGGACCAACTTCTTCATCAGGAGAAACACAGCAATAAAATCAAATAATCGGTCCTTGAACATGTTTTATTTTATTGCTGTGTTTCTCCTGGTGAAGTTGGTCTGACTTTGAAATGCGTAGAGATGAACCGCTTGGTTAATTTCTCCATTGTCCCTTGGTTTCTTGCATCAAACATCAGTAGCACAGAGTACTTCCTTCATCCTCTTACCACTACGTAATATGGGCTGGCACTGTGATAACAAGAGAGGATGCTATGTAATAAGGGACAATGCTATACGCACACATACACACTGTATACTGTATAATCTGTAGGTTTGTTGCCATAAAAGAAGGAGGCCCAGACACATTTCTTGCACAGGGGCTCCAAGCTGTCAGTGTTCGCCCCTGTCCTAACGCAACAGCCTCATAATACTGATGTATGTCAGGCATTGCTGTATGTCCTAGACTGCCTGAACTATGTATTTTTGAAGTGACGCCCATCAGTAATATTTCTCCAGGATGCATTTTGGTATATCTACTTTAAGGCTTTATATATTTAATGATGATTAGCCTCTTCATACAACTTCAGTTATCATTAAAGCTTTAATGTTATTTCTGAACAGGACTTATTTGATTATATAATGGACAAATATTTTTTATGAAGGACGTGAGACACTATTAACATCAGAAGTGGATTTAATTTAATGGAGGAAGTGTAGAAAAGTAATCATCTATTAAAAAATATTGAATGTCTGGCTCATTTTCAAGAGGCTGTAATTTAGACGTCTGCTATCAGAATAATCTGCAGCCCTTTTATCCAGAGAGAGAATACATTATAAAATTAATCATTTTTTATGTTTTATTTTCCAGAATAATCAGAAATAGCGAAACAATTGCAGATTTTTTCAATGAAAACTTGCTCTAATCACATTGGCATCCTCATAGAAAGGTATTATTGGCTTGAACAGATTTGTATTGGCTACTACCATTATGGTCATAAATGACTTAATTTATTGTGTATCTCTTTATTATGCTTGCTTATATAGTGACTACGCAATCTAAATTTTCATTTCTGCATATTTGACCTAAAACTACATAAGAATTTCACACAAGTCCTAAAAATAGATAAAGAGAATGAAATCAAACAAATAAGTTAAATGAGGAAAATGATCCGATATCCCTTGTTTGTGAGTGACTGGGGCACCGGAGAATTCTCCGGTGGGCCCGGGTCCTCGGCGTGCCCCTGAGCAGGACGCACGGGGCCCACTGGTTAACATGGCCGCCGGTGCACCTGCACCGGCGTCCGAAGGTGGAGGGGGGGGCCCTTGCAGTGCGTATCATGAGGGCAATCTGGCCTGCTTCGTGGACCCCCAGGCTCCAGGGGGCACATGGCCAGATTGCCCTCATAGTATGCGGCAGGCAGGGAGCGATGCAATCCCTCCCGCTCCGCTGCTGATGGGAGGAAAATGGCAGCGGAGCGGAGGGATCCGTTGTGTGCTTCCTGCCCAGCGCTTCCTCCCTGACACAGGCTCGCGCTGCTTGATGACGTCACCATGCAGCGCGGGCCTGTGTCAGAGAGAAAGATGCCGGGCAGGAAGCAGAGGATGATGCTGCGGGGGAACGAGCAGAGAGTGTAAGTGTTGTTTTTTTGTTTTTTTTTAACAAATACAGTGGTGATGGAGGAAGTGGGGGGGAGATGAGGGAGAGCAACAATGATGGAGGAGGTGGAGGAAGATGAGGTAGAGCAATGTTGATGGAGGAGGTGGGGGAGATATGGGAATGGTGATGGAGGAGGTGGGGGGAGATATGTATGGCATGGTGATGGAGGAGGTGGGGGGAGATCTGGCATGGCAATGATGATGGAGGAGGTGGGTGGAGATATGGCAATGATGGAGGAGGTGGGGGGATATGGCAATGATGGAGGAGGTGGGGGGATATGGCAATGATGGAGGAGGTAGGAGAGATATGGCAATAATGAAAGAGGTGGGGGATGATATGGCAACGATGAAGGAGTGGGGGAAGATATGGCAATGATGAAAGAGGTGGGGGAAGATATGGCAATGATGATGGAGGAGGTGGGGGGAGATATGGCAATGATGATGAAGGAGGTAGGGGAGATATGGCAATGATAAAGGAGGTGGGGGAAGATATGGCAATGATGAAGGAGGTGGGGGAAGATATGGCAATTATGATGGAGGAGGTGGGGGGAGATATGGCAATGATGATGGAGGAGGTGGGGGGATATGACAATGATGGAGGAGGTGGGGGGAGATATGGCAATGATGATGGAGGAGGTGGGGAAGATATGGCAATGATGATGCGGGAGATATGGCAATGATGATGGAGGAGGTGGAGGAGATATGAAAATGATGAAGGAGGTGGGGGAGAACAATGATGGAGGAGGTGGGGGAGAATAATGATGGTGGAGGTGGGAGAGAGCAATGATGGAGGAGGTGGGGAGAGCAATGATAGAGGAGGTGGGGAGAGCAATGATGGGGATGGGGGAGAGCATTGATGGAGGTGGGGGAGAGCAATGATGGGGAATTATTTGGACGCTATTTGCTGTTAATATGTGATCTGGTCACGGTATGGTGGTATTTCTCCCTTGTATGTAGTATTATTCGATCACTATGTGGTGGTAATATGTGGTCTGGTCATGGTGTGGCAGTATTTCTCCCTTGTATGTGGTACTATTGGTGTTTGTATAGTGGATTGTGTTGTGTATGGTGGTCATTTGTTCTCTCTGATATTAATTAGAAGATTCTTCATTTCCATTAGTGATTAAATACTTGGAACAAGATGTACTTACAGGGGTTCTCCAGGGAAAACAAGTAATCACCACTCCACAGGAAAAGTGATAAATTAGTGATTAGTGAGGGTCTGACTGCTGGAACCCACACCGATTGGTAGAATGTGGAGTTTTTATCCCATTAAACTGGAGCTCATGTTCGACTTGATCACTGACCTGTTCATTCCCTCAGTGGCTGTTCTTGTTTTTTTTCTGGAAGCCACAAAGAGAATGAATGAGGCTGCGATCAGATGTCCCACCTGCTTGCTGCATTTTAAAATGGGGATAACTAAGTGTCCTGTCAGGGACAAAATGTCCCCGTTCTTCCGATTAGTGCGTTTTCCAATGTTCAAACCCAAACGATCAATAAGTTATCACCTATTTTGTGGAGCCCATGGATCGGTGATAACTTGTTTTAACCAAAGAACCCCTTTAATGCAAACTACTGTAATTGTACATCCCAGTTATGGTGGTGCACAGTAGATGTGCAGGAGCCGCCTGTGATTTACAGTCGATGCTCCATTATAACAAGGATAATGGCTAACAGGTATTTGCATATAGCTGTAGGGTGTGCCCCGAGGATCAATTCCTCCTGTGGGCCCCAGACACCCCAGTCCGACACTGGTGACAAAAGTATGTGAACCATTAGACCTAGCAGATAATTTGAAGGAGAAATTAGAGTTTAGTGTTTTCAATCAATAAGATGAAAATCAGGATTGAGTGAACAGCATATTTTATTTACAGAACATTGATCTATCAAAGTCTGATTGTTACAACATTTTTTTGTGGAAGTGTATCAAAGGCACAAAGGAAATTTCTGAGGAACTCAGAAGGCGTTGTTGATGCACATCAGGCTGGAAGGGTTACAAAACCATCTCCGAATTACAGTTCGGACTCCACCAACCTACTGTCAGACAGATTGTGTAGAAATAAAGGCAATAATGCTCTTGAATTTCCTCTAACAGGAAATATTGACCAACAAAGATCACTCCCATGAGCAAAGCATATATGTCCTCAAGGTCAGAAAAGAACTCAAGTTAACTGCTAAGCAACTCATGGCCTCTTACAGCCAATATTGATGTTCATGAGTACACTATCGGGAGGATACTGAGCAACAATGCTGTGCATGGTAGGATTGCAAGGAGAAAGCCACTGCTCCCCAAAAATAACATTGCTGCCAGTCTACAGTTTGCTAACTATCACCGGTGACTGTAAAAACCCTGCCACAAGATATGGTGGTGTCAGTTTGCACAGTAGGGAACATAAACAAAACGCTGAAGGTCTCCATGTCTGCACTCCAAGATGTACTGTTTGTTGATGGATAAGACAAAATAGAGCTTTTTGGTTTAAATGAGAAGGGTTATGTTTGTAGAAAGAAAAACACAGAATAATAGTAAAAAACCTCAGATCATCACATGGTGGTGATAATATCACGCTTTGGGCCTGTTTTGTTGCAAGTGGGCCAAGATGGCTTGCTGTCATTGACGGAACAATGAATTCTGAATTTTACCCACAAATTGTAAAGGAAAATATCACAGGATCTGTCCAAGAGAGGACATGAGTCATCCAGCAAGACAACGGCCCAAAGCACACAAGTTATTCTACAAAAGAATGATTAAAGAGTAATAAAGTTTTGGAATGGCCATGTCAACGTTCTGACCTTAGTCCGATAGAAATGTTGTGGAAGGACCTGAAACAAGGAGTTTATGGGAGAAAACCACCAACATAAAGTTGAGGCTGTTTTATTGAGAGACCCTTTTTTTTAGTATACATTTGTGGCGGTGGCCCACTCCGGGGCTCAGCACCCTTATCCACCCATCTTTCCCAAACCCATTTTAATTACGAGCTATGCCTGGTTTCCTTGCATTCCCCAATTCAGATGAGGCCCGGCTTAGCACATGGAGAGGTGCCATCCATATAAAAGGCACACCATGACTAAGTTGAATGGCTTTTGCACTTTTTGATAAAAAAAAAAGTGCTAACCAACTACCTTACATTTTTAACATGTATAGCAATAATGGAGTTCATGTCATTACACACCTGTCCTGGGTATCCCAGGCTCCTCTTTCCCCTGGGTCCGCTGCCCTCTGTTGTGCTCCATGTCAGGTTTTGCAAGTTGCCCGGCCTGGATCAATGACATCATCTCCCTAGACCTATTTAAGGCCCATTAAAACAGACACCTGTGTCTTGGGATTGAGAATCTAGACCTCTATCTTTGTTGTGCTTCACCTTCTATGCATACTGTGCTTTTACTTGTTTCCATCCCTGCTGGGTTCCACTTCATCTATCCTGCTGCTCCTGAGATTCTTGAGTATGCCAAGTTCTTTGCTGCTCACGTGCCTTCCTGCTTGATGCATCAATGCCCAGGGTCTGTGTGCCCACCCTGACCTGGGGCTTAGAGGATCCACCTTACCCAGTGAGCCTACCACATTTGTTAATTAATTGCAGCGTGCTTATGCATAACGTATGTGTTATGATTTATGTTCAGACCATTTTCTACCCCTCTAAAGTTTTTTTATACCTTAAAATAGGACAAAATGATTCAACCCTGATTGGAAATTAAGATTATTAGGAAAATGTGCGAACTTTGTAATATTTGCAATGAACCAATGAAAGGAGAACAATTTAAATTACCCTTTACAACTAATATAACAAGTTGTTTCTCCAAATTCAAACCCTCAAGTGACTGTAAAAACCCTGCAACAAGATATAGTGGTGTCAGTTTGCGCAGTAGGGAACATAAAAAAAAGCTGAAGGTCTGACACAGCTTCTAATCTTAATTAGCCAGACGTCTAGATTTGTAATGCCAAGAGAAATACATTCAAAAGTCAACACAAACACAATAGTGTATGTGACGCGCCCCTGGGCCTGTGTCGCGCTGCGTTGCGCACGCGGGAGCCTACCCGGAGCCGGATCGGTGGAGGGTTGTAGTCTCGTGGCGGTGACCCGGTCCGTGCCCAGGGAGTCAAACTAGACGGCAGTCTATTAGTAGTAAATAGTTGATGACTACGCCACCCGTTGAGTGCAGCCAGGAAGCTGCTGCTGCAGGGCAGACCGCTGAGGCCGGTGGTAGGATTGTGCAGCGTGATAGTATAACCCCCAACGGGAGGGGTATGGCCTCAGGGCAGCCGACGTGGATGATGGGGGTAGCAGGAACCACTCAGAGACGGTACGGTGTAGTTCAGGGTCTTTACTGGTAACAACGACAGACCCTCCCGGAGTACTTGCTAGCAAACGGGGCCTGGTCAGTCTTTGAGCAGATGGGATCTCCCCTGGCCAGGCGTAGTTGTAGGCCTCCCAAACTGACTGTACTCTTCTGGCTACCTTGCTAGAAGCTGATGTAAGTAGCCCACGTCCCTGAGTGTACCGTGTGGTGCTCACCCGTATGGCCGGTGACTCGGGGCCTTCTAATGGCTTCCGCTCCACGATGGCGGTGCTGGTCCCACGCGTGTGACCGTGCCTTCGGGCTTCTGGGCCAGAGGACCTGAAATCCCCTGCCTGACGGATTCTGCTGCTGGGTAGGAGTTAGTCCCCACAGCCTCGGACTCCGGGTCCGGTAAAGAATCTTCTTAGTCAGGGCGAGCTCTGCAGCTGCCAGCCCCTGACTCCTTGTAACTCTGCTGTTTCCTATGCTGCTTCTTGTCTCCACTCTCCTTGTCTCACTCACCCTGCCTCAGCCCCGGGTTTATACAGGGGAAGTTCTTCCCCTCCCAAGACTGGGCAGGAGGTGTGGCATGCACAGGATCCCTGACCAAAGGACCTCCCACCTGCTCTCAGACATAACATTACATTACTGTGGAAAACCAGACCCCTGGGGTGCCACATTCCCCCCTAGTGAAATTTAGTACTCCGGGACTAAACACATTTAGAAAAACATAACAAAGTATAACAATAACAATACTATAAGAAAAACACATAAGATGGTTACGGCGTGTCCGCAACCGGATGCAGTCTTTGAAGAAAAGCAAAGGTGTCCATTTCACCAACACAGGGAGACGTAACCAGGTAGGGGTCTGTCCTACCCCGAGTCCTTAACAGTCTCTAGTCCATCCTGGGTTACGCTCCAACTATATACAAGGATTCCCGGTAAATCCACCAAGGTTTCCTAAAAACAACTGGAAACACAAAATTATACACAAGCAACAATACACAGATAAACATAAATAAAACTATTTTTACACTTCAAATTCTCCAGCGTGCGGGTAACTGGCCTCTAGTGGCCCTAGTGGACCTACGGAGCTGACTGTCTGGCCCTGAACTACAGGGTGTAGGAGCTGTCAAGGGTAAACTGGGCAGCTGTCTACCGGCTCTTTGTCTCACTAGGGGTACGGCAGGCTCACTATAAGCAGAGGGTTGATTCTCCTGTTCTACTCGTGTGGAGTCTTCTGCCTCCTGGACCGGCTGTTCTTCCAGCTCTACCCGTTGCTCCGTAGGTTCTTGGGATGATGGTTGGAGGAAGGTGAGTACGGGTACCACAACTGCACCATTGACTTGAGTCCAAGACCGAGGGAAGTCCCCGAGCACGGTACTAACCATATCTTCCCTTTCCTCTACGGGTCGATGGTCTTCTTGTTCTTCTTCAGGGTTCCTCAGTTGTTCGGGACACTTCTTCAGGTGGTCCCGGGATACAATGGCTGTGGTTTCCCCTCCGTCTTTACTGATGGTACAGACCTTCGGGTTCTCGTGGCTTGAGGGCAGTACGGTGTACGGGTCCTTCTCCCACTGGTCATCCAACTTGTGGAGCCGTCTTTTCCTCTTCAAGACCTGCTTTCCGGGTACCAGGGGAACAGCGGGAGCATACTGGTTGTAAGTCTTCTCTTGTCTTTCCCTAGCCTGACAGAGACTTCGCTCCACGCTCTCTTGTACTCTCCGGTACTGCTGCTGCCTCTCTGTGTCCCAGTCTGTTTCTGGTGAAGTGTCCTCAGGTGTCAGGACTCCCATTTCCAGGTCAACAGGTAACTTACCAGGTCTCGCCCTCATTAGGTAAGCCGGGGTACAGTTGGTGGAACCTACCGGGATGTGGTTGTATAGGTCCACCAGATCGGGCAACTTCTCAGGCCACAGACTGCGTTCTTCCAGGGGCAATGTTTTTAGAAGATCCATTACCACCTGGTTCATTTTTTCACAAAGTCCATTAGTTTGCGGATGGTAGGGTGTCGTCCTTATCTTCCGGCAGCCATACAGATTGCAGAATTCCTGGAAGACCTCCGCTTCAAAGGCAGGTCCCTGGTCCGTCAGCACTTGGTCCGGGTACCCGTGTGGACGGCAGAAGTGCTGCTGGAAGGCTCTAGCTGCTGTTTGAGCCGTTAAGTCCTTGACGGGGACGACAACCAAGAACCGGGAGTAATGATCCACGATGGTTAACGCGTAGACGTAGCCACTTCTGCTTGGGGTCAGTTTTACATGATCCAAGGCTACCAGTTCCAACGGTTGCCGGGTGACGATGGACTGCAGGGGAGTCTTCTGGCTGGCCCGGTCCTTCCTTCTCAGATTGCACGGGCCACAGTCTCTGCACCACTTCTCGATGGTTCCCCTCATGCCTACCCAGTGGAACCGCTCGCGCAGCAGGAACTCCAGCTTTTTCCACCCGAAGTGTCCAGCTCCGTCGTGGTATGCCTCCATCACCATGGCTGCGTCTCTTCGTGGCACCACTACTTGCCAGAGTAGTTCATGCGTCCGGGAGTTGACCATTCTGCGGCACAACTTCCCCTTGTAAAGGAATAGTCGACTCTTCTCCGCCCATAGTTGTTTGGCTTCCTCCGGAGCGTCTGGTTCAAGGCGAGCCTCCGGCCGAGTCAGCATCTCCTTCACCAGTCGGACGGCAGGGTCGCTGTCTTGCGTTTCCGCCCAGTTGTAGTGGGGTAAGGGGTTCAACGTAGCAGCCTGCTTACCCCTTACCCGGTGGGAATACTGGATAGTCCCATGACGGTGGAACGCAGGGAGTTCAACTTCTTCCAGTCCCTCCGGATCTTCTCCTTCGTCCGGCAGGTTGGGCATCCTGGACAGGGCATCCGCGTTAGTATTGGAGCGTCCTGCCCGGTATTTGATTGTGAACTCGTAGTTGGACAGACGGGCCATCCACCTCTGCTCCAGGGCACCGAGTCTTGCCGTGTCCAGGTGTGTCAACGGGTTGTTATCCGTGTATACGGTGAACCGGGAAGAAGCGAGGTAATGCCTAAAGCGCTCGGTGACTGCCCATACCACGGCCAGGAACTCTAGCTTAAATGAGCTGTAATTCTCGGGGTTCCTTTCGGTGGGTCGCAGTTTTCGGCTGGCATAGGAGATTACTCGTTCTCTCCCCTGCTGAATCTGGGACAGTACGGCTCCTAGCCCGATGTTACTGGCGTCGGTGTAGAGGATGAAGGGCTGGCTATAGTCCGGGTACGCCAAGATTTCATCCCCCGTGAGGGCCATCTTCAGCTGGCGGAAGGACTCTTCTTCTAGCTCTTCCCATTTGAAGGGCGGCTTCTGGTTCTTGGCCTTTCGGGACTGGCCTATCAGGAGGTCCTGCATAGGCGCTGCCTTTTTGGTGAAACCGGGAATAAACCTTCGGTAGTAGCCTACCAACCCTAGGAACTGCCGCACTTCTTTTACGCTGGAGGGGCTTGGCCATCCCTTAATTGCGGTGATCTTATCGGGGTCGGGAGCCACTCCGTCAGCGCTCACCACGTGTCCCAGGTATTGCACCTTTGGTTTCAGGAGGTGACACTTGGAGGGTTTCACCTTTAGGCCGTAACTCGCCAGAGCTTCGAACACCTCCGCCAGGTGTTTCAGGTGGTCCTCATAAGTTTTGGAGTATACGATGACATCGTCCAGGTACAACAGGACCGTCTCGAAGTTTCTGTGGCCCAGACAGCACTCCATTAATCGTTGGAAGGTTCCTGGGGCGTTGCAGAGTCCGAACGGCATGCAGGTGAACTCGCTAAGTCCCATCGGGGTGGTGAATGCGGTCTTCTCCCGGTCCGCCTCTGCTACAGGAACCTGCCAGTACCCGCTAGTGAGATCCAAGGTAGAGAAGAAGTTAGCAGATCTTAAAGCAGCCAATGACTCCTCTATCCTTGGTAAGGGGTACGCATCCTTGTGTGTGATACGGTTGATTTTCCGGTAATCTACACACATCCTCATGGTGTTGTCTTTCTTTTTGACTAAAACTAGTGGGGCTGCCCAGGGGCTACAGCTATCCCGGATTACCCCAGCCTCCTTCATGTCTCTAAGCATCCCCTTGGCGTGTTGGTAATGTGCAGGGGGTACGGGTCGATACCTCTCTTTTATGGGAGGATGATCTCCCGTGGGGATGCGGTGTTCTACCCCCTTGACTCGCCCGAAGTCTAACGGGTGTTTACTAAACACTCTCTCATACTCTTGAACCACCCGATAGACTCCTTGTTTCTGATGTGAGGGAGTGGAATCAGTACCCAAATGTAGTTGCTGACACCAGTCCTCCATGTCTTTCTTAGAGCCGTTACCTTCCTCCGGGTGAGATGGAGGCAAGGGTTCCACAGATTGTATAGAATTTTGATTAGTGGTATATAATTTGGCTAGCGTGGCATACCGGGGCAGGTACACTTCCCTCTCCCCGATATTTATTATGCGAATGGGCACCCTCCCATGGCGTACATTGACCACCCCCCGTGCTGTCAAAATGGTGGGCCTACTGTCTGAGTAAACTGGTTCTACCATTGCCTGGTAATCTCTACCTCTCAGACCAATAGCTGCCCGGCACCAAATCATCATTTCACTTTTTGGGGGCATGGCAATAGGAAAAGGGTCACACATTCTTACGCTACCAATCTCACCGCCGGAGAGTTCCACTTGTTGCCGTTGCATCAGTGCCCGGATCTCTTTCTGGAGCACCCGCTGCTCGCCGGAGCTGGCGTTCTTGGCAACCTGCTGTAAAAGGAAAATCACCTCTGCAAGACAATTTTCAATTACGTTAGTTCCTAGAGTTATTTTTGGGTGACTCTCATGTTTATCAATATCTACAATGATCAGTCCCTGTGCGGCCAGTTCGACTCTACCGATTTTGAGGGTCACCTCTTTAAATCCGATCTGTGGCACGGGCTGGCCATTGCTGGCGATGATACTCAAGTCGTCGTCAGGGTAGCGGGTAATATCCGAGTCATTCCAGTACTGCTTGAAGAGCACGTACGGGATGGTGGTGACCTGTGACCCGGTATCCAGTAGGGCACTCATGGGAATGCCATCCAGTACCACAGGCAAGACTGGACGTCCTCCCACATATCTGTCGCGCCAGTTCGATGGGCCTGGTGATCTTTTTCCTGGGGGTTGGCCCTCTACCCCAGGTTGTGCCCGTTTAAAGAACAGTACCTTTCCATATGTCCGGGTTGATTGCAGCGGCGGCAGATGGGTCGTCCGTCCTCGCTGTATCGGTCACTGGGTCTTCCTCTGGCCGGTGGGGTCCTCCTTGGTCGACGCCACGGGATGTCCTCCGGTCCGGATGCCAGCTGGATCTTCCCTGGGGTGGAAACCTGTAAAGACTGCACAGTTCGGGTTAGCGCAGCAACGCTCTTAGCTAGCTCTTGGACCTGATGGTGTAGGTCTGGAGCCGGGTCATTGTCCAAAGCCTGCGCATCAGCTCCCACAGGCCCTGCCGACAAGGGCGCCGCCTCCTGGTGGTAAGTGATAGCTGGGCGCCTGTGGGTAACAACGCCACCCGGTGCTGGTTCTCGGAGCACCCGGATAGCTCTATCCTTGAACTGTGCAAAGTCCAGATGGGGATCCTGTAAGGCCATTGCCCGCAACTGGGTTCGGTGGGCATTGCAATATAAACCCTCTATAAATTGTTCAGTCAATAGCCTGTCCTCGTTTCCCACCCCATCAGGGTCGGTCTGCTTTATGGCCCTCAGGGCCTCTTGTAGGTTTAGTGCATAGTCCCTTATACTCTCATGCGCTCGCTGCTTGCACCCGTAGAATCTAAGCTTAATCTCGGCTGAGGTGCGGGTATCAAAGGTGTCCTTCAGCCGGGTTAGTATCCCTGCGACAGTCTTCCTCCCAGGTGGCCAGGATTTTACTTCCCTTTTGGCTGCCCCGGTTAGTTGGGCCACCAGGATGCTCACTTTTTGCTCTTCTGTGAGGGGGTACACCTGGAAGAGGCTATCCAGCTTTTCTCTAAAGTCATGCAGGGTATGTGACTCCCCTGAGTACTGGGGTAGCCAAGCTGCTCCCGGGATATAGGGCATGGTGAAGGGCATAACTGCAGCAGCGGTAGCGCTGGCGGGGGTTGAGGCAGTGAAGCTCTCCTCCGTATCCGACATCTTCCTCCCCCCTAGTGGACCGTGGCCTACCTTGCGATGATCCTCTTCCGTAGGCCGCGGCTCCGCAGTGGATCGTCAGGGTTGAGGACCTTCCGTCGCGCTCCTGTGACGTCGGCGTCTGCTGGGCTCCTTCCAGGACCTTACGCAACGTCCGGACGTGAGGCGGGGCTTCAGTTCTCGCGCGCTTTCGGAGTCCACGCCCCTCTTCTTCCCGCGCGGCGTCCTCAAGATGGCGTCCAATGGCGGGAAAACTCCACGGATGGCGGGAAGAAGGTCGAAGATGGCGCCGGATGGCGGGAAAACTTCGCGGATGGCGGGAAGAAGGTAGAAGATGGCGCCGGATGGCGGGAAACCTTCACCACTGGTAAGTTTGAACAGTCTTTGCTTTTCAGGCACGCAGTACCCGGTGGTTGCGGGCACGAAATCCTGCCGACTACACCAAAGTTGACGCGCCCCTGGGCCTGTGTCGCGCTGCGTTGCGCACGCGGGAGCCTACCCGGAGCCGGATCGGTGGAGGGTTGTAGTCTCGTGGCGGTGACCCGGTCCGTGCCCAGGGAGTCAAACTAGACGGCAGTCTATTAGTAGTAAATAGTTGATGACTACGCCACCCGTTGAGTGCAGCCAGGAAGCTGCTGCTGCAGGGCAGACCGCTGAGGCCGGTGGTAGGATTGTGCAGCGTGATAGTATAACCCCCAACGGGAGGGGTATGGCCTCAGGGCAGCCGACGTGGATGATGGGGGTAGCAGGAACCACTCAGAGACGGTACGGTGTAGTTCAGGGTCTTTACTGGTAACAACGACAGACCCTCCCGGAGTACTTGCTAGCAAACGGGGCCTGGTCAGTCTTTGAGCAGATGGGATCTCCCCTGGCCAGGCGTAGTTGTAGGCCTCCCAAACTGACTGTACTCTTCTGGCTACCTTGCTAGAAGCTGATGTAAGTAGCCCACGTCCCTGAGTGTACCGTGTGGTGCTCACCCGTATGGCCGGTGACTCGGGGCCTTCTAATGGCTTCCGCTCCACGATGGCGGTGCTGGTCCCACGCGTGTGACCGTGCCTTCGGGCTTCTGGGCCAGAGGACCTGAAATCCCCTGCCTGACGGATTCTGCTGCTGGGTAGGAGTTAGTCCCCACAGCCTCGGACTCCGGGTCCGGTAAAGAATCTTCTTAGTCAGGGCGAGCTCTGCAGCTGCCAGCCCCTGACTCCTTGTAACTCTGCTGTTTCCTATGCTGCTTCTTGTCTCCACTCTCCTTGTCTCACTCACCCTGCCTCAGCCCCGGGTTTATACAGGGGAAGTTCTTCCCCTCCCAAGACTGGGCAGGAGGTGTGGCATGCACAGGATCCCTGACCAAAGGACCTCCCACCTGCTCTCAGACATAACATTACATTACTGTGGAAAACCAGACCCCTGGGGTGCCACATATGTGTTTCTTTGGCCCTTCAAGAAGGACAGTGACTCAGGGGAACAATGATGTTTGTTACTATGCTAATTGCATATTGTACCTAGCCAGCTAGTTGTTGGTGGACAAGAGCAGGGGGATACCAACTATACAAATTAATGAAATGCTCAAACAAGGAGACCTGAGCCCTGCACCTTTCCCCCTTCTCCTGTGATTGATGACCTTAGCTACATATGTAAATATAAAAAGGGTTTTCTAGAAGATCAGAGAGACTATTCAGGACAGTAGTTTGGTAGCATGGCTCCATCGAGAGAGACACAGATTTGGATTCTAGAGGATTGGGCACATGACGCTGGCTGGAAATATACAGATCGCCTTCATTGACCATCAGAGAACCCATGGATACATTTGGGGAAACCCGGTTGGGACAATGAGGTCACCTGGCCCCCATGGATATGTTGTTTGGGGTTGCCAGGTGGGACCCTCCGGTCACCTGGAACCGATGGAGACGTTTGGAGAAGCCAGATTGGGACCAGCCAGTCATCTGGCCCCATGGAAGCTCTTGGAGAAGCCGGGGTGTGACCCGCGGGGCTCCTGGCCTTGTATCTCAATGGACGGTCAGCTTCCTAAGCTTGCCACTACCTCCTCTCTGTGAGGGCCCGCCAAAAGCGGGGGGCCACTGGTGGAGGTAGTTGGCCCTGGAAGTCCCAGAGTCGCAGTTGATCTATTCCTGGCGGTCTAGTGGAAGGGTGAGTGTGTAATTTTGCACCATCTTGCGTATTTGCTGGGATGGTTCTATATGTTTATTGTCTGTTTGGTGGTTCAATAAAATATTGCCACACTGTTGTACCCTCACCCTGTGTTGCCTGAGTAGTATTATGCCCACGGAAGATTCCATGTCTTCACAGTCTCCATTCCTGAACTCCAAGATGTACTGTATACCTGTACTCAACCAAAAGCACATAAACCATATAAAAGAAAACACAGAAGTTTTGGAATCCTGTTCTGTGGAGCGATGAAACAAAACTGGAACTTTTTGGACCTATGGATCAGCATTACCTTTGGAAGAAGAATAATGCAGATGCTGAAAAGAATACCGTGCCTACAGTGAACCATGGCATTAGAGCAGTGATACTCTAGGGCTGCTTTGCTTTCTTTGGCACTGGAAACCTGCAGAATGTGGAGGTCAAGATGGATTCAATAAAATATCAGGAAATCCTACATTATGCCTTCTGTTAGCAAGCTGAAGCAGTGGTGTCATTGGACCTACCAGTGGGACCATGATCTCAAACATACCTCAGAGTCCACCTGTAACACCCATGGCAGAACTCACTTTTCCATCAAAATGGATACCCGCACTGATGAATTACTGATGGTCTGCAGCCAATCAGCAGACTTAATACTGATGTCACGCAAGATGTGGGAAAGACTAAGTGCAACATGAAGGAAAGAGGGGGAGGAAGCCGAAACACTAGCGAAAGGGGGAGTGGAGACCCCTAGGCAGATCTAATAACACCCTGCCTACCCTACCGTCACTATATTGGTTCCTCACCAATCGCCGAGCAGGACCCATCTCCACCGCGGGAAGTATCAATTGTTTTCTATTTCTAAGTACAAATTACATCTAATATATATGAAGGGGGGAGAGGGGGAATTCAGCATTGTTTTCACACCCGCTGTAAGAAAGGGCAACAAGACTCTGGGCCATACTATAAAGCAGGGGTCCTCCAACCTGGTGCTCAAGAGTCACATGTGGCTTGGGCCTGTGATGTGTGGCTCGCGGCTGATTGCCGGCTTGGTGCATTAGCACAAGGTGTAGCAAACAGCTATTAAAGCACCACTCAAGCGTGTTTTTTTTTTTTTTCCAGTGCGTGAGTGGCGCTTTAAATTTATGTCCCCTACCCTCAGTGACATACACACCCTCCGTTGTCTTCACAGTTTTTCATGTGCCGCTCTGGTTCCCTGCGCCACCTTGTGAAGTCAGAAGTTACATCACAAGAGTGCAATGCAAGTCTACGAGAGCCCCCTATCACTTTGTAATGTAAAGTGACCTCCGCGCAGCAGCTCCATGAAACACTGGAGCTGCAAACAGGTCATGACTCACCCAGGGGGATATATGGGGGAGACTCGGTACCCGGGCCTTTACCTTCTTTGCAGGATATCACGGCACTCGGCTCCCGGGCCCGTCCTCTGGGCCACTCTTTTAAAAGGGGTTTTAGTGTTTTTGTTAACAGTTTGTCTTGTGACGCCACCTGTGGTTTCTGGTAATGGTTACCAGCGCTGCCGCAGGCCTCCGGGGATGATGGGATGGCAGCTGGGATGTTTCTGGTCCCCACAGGCGGAGCGGGCTCCCGGGGCACGGTTGATGGATGGGATGCAGGTGAGAGATGGCCCGGTCGGGTCAGGGGGAATGACGGACACGCACACAGGGGATTCACTTCAGTACCTTTACTGGTGTAACGGCAGGAACAGACCAGGGTATTTGCTAGGAAGGGTGCACTTCAGGACTCTCCCCAGTGAGCGGGTATAAGGCCTCCTGATCCGTGTCTTCCTCTCTCTAAGCTTCTGGCCAGCCTGGAACTTAGTCCAGCTTCTATATTGTGTTGCTCTCTCACCTGACCGCTTGGTAGTAGGACTTTTTTTTGGCAACCACTATCCCTGGACGTCGGGGCCTTCGTGGTTCCTAGTCCTGTATTTGATGGTAGCTTCAGGATAACCAGGGGTTTGGAAGCCTCCTGGTATGCCGTTTGTCCCTACTGGGTGTAGAGAACCCTGCAGGCTCAGACCCGGTGTCCGGCTTGTGACCTGGGATGAGCTTCAGATGCTCCTCTGCCCCCTTAACTCCTCTCTCCTTGCCTCGGCCACACTCAGGGCCCTCAGTACAGCAGCAGACGTGCTGCTCTCAGACTGCTCTCTGACTCACTGACTGACTCTCTGTCTGACTGAACTGCCTGACTCCACCCTCCATATATATATCCCTAACAGGGCTCCTTCTGGTGGTCTGAGGTGGAAGGGTGGAGGTGTCTGTTTGTAGTGAGGGCCTCTTGTGGAGGAGTCCGTCCATGCACCCTTTTGGGTCCTGTGGTACCTGTAGTAGCAGGGTGCCACATTCCCCCCTAGTACAATTCAGTACTCCTGGACTGAAGCATTTAAACAGGTAACAACAAGTAACAATAGTAATAACAATAACAATGTTACAGTAAGTCCCGTCACCAGGTGTCCATTTCACTGATGAAGGTGTAACAAGAGTGGCATGAGGGACCCGCCTGAAAACCCTCAACGTAGGGCCTGGGCGTGGCTACAGGGCATAAGTGATCCAGGTGTTGGACCACGTCTTCGGCCACGCCAAACGGGTTTTTGTTCTGTGGTCTTTTTATGAAACAAATAAGGGGGCACTTTGATAAGTGCAACTATTTACAAGGGAAAGTTTTTGGCTGCTCACAGTCCTCAGCCTAAAAGTCTTTATACCCTTACGGGTAACTAAATGAACACATTATTTTCAGTTCACACAATAAATAACAGTAGGCAATACCCAACTGGGTAACTATTTACAATGTAGGCACTTTGTACTTATTCCCTATACCTGGCAGGGATTTGGCCTTGTGTGCTGCGTGCGGACCTTCGTAGCACTGGGGTGATACTGGTGTCTGTGCATGCACTCTCTGTTAACCTATCAGATCTACATGCTGGTAGATTATAAAACTGCCTCAATCTCTCTATGGGACAGGCAAGTACACTGTTTACTGGGCCTTCAGGCTCTGCTGCAACTGGTGATCCTCCTCTGACTGGGGACTCTTCCTGTTCCTGAGCAGGTTCTTCTAGTGGTGGAGGCTCTTCTGGTGGTTGACAGAAGTGCATTACTGGTATAATAACTGCTCCATCAAGTTGAGGCCAGTCCGCAGGGAAGTCTCCTAGAACTGTATGAAGTACATCTTCCTTGGGTTTCTCCGGTATTACGAGAGGTGCTTCTTCCTCCTGTGTCTTCAGTAGACCTGGGCACAATTTCAAGTGGTCTCTTGAGACTGTTGCGGTTGTCTTACCTCCATCCTTGCTGATCAGGCAGGTTTTGGTGTTGTCAAATTTGGAATTTAACACTGTGTAGGGCTCTCTTTCCCACTGGTCATCGAGCTTGTGACCTCTTCTTTTCCACTTTAGCACTATTTCTCCTGGTGCCAAGGGTTCTGCTGGTGCATGTTTGTTATACTGGTCTTCTTGTCTTGCCCTCTCCTTGTTTAGACTGTCTTCGACAAAGGCCTGTACCTTCCTGTACTGCTCTTGCCGAATTGTGTCCCAGTCTTCAGTGGACGTATCTGCAGCAGGTTCTACCACTCCGAGTTCCAGGTCCATGGGCAATTTTCCAGGTCTTGCTCTCATGAGGTATGCTGGGGTACAATTAGTAGAACTCACAGGTATGTGGTTATACAGGTCCACTAGGTCAGGTAGTTTGTCTGGCCACTGGTTCCTCTCTTCCAAAGGTAGGATTTTTAACAGGTCTATAACGATGTTATTCATTTTCTCACACATACCGTTGGTTTGCGGATGATATGGTGTAGTCCGGATCTTCTTGCATCCATACAGGTGACAGAATTCCTTGAATAGCTCAGCTTCAAAAGCAGGGCCTTGATCTGTTAGCACCTTGTCCAGATATCCATGGGGTCTGCAGAAGTATGCTTGGAACGTTCTTGCTGCAGATTCTGCTGTCAGATCCTTGACGGGGCTACCACCAGGAACCGGGAATAGTGATCCACCATGGTCAGGGCATAGGCATAGGAATAGCCTGATCTGCTGGGCGACAGTTCGACGTGATCCAGAGCGACAATCTCCAGGGGTTGGGTTGTTTTGATGGACTGCAAGGGTGCTTTCTGACTTCCGTAGTCTTTCCTTCCGAGACTACAGGGCCCACAATTCTGGCACCACCTTTCTATGGAACTCCGCATTCCAACCCAATAGAACTGGTCCTTCAGCAGGGTTTCCAGCTTCTTCCAGCCAAAGTGACCTGCTTGGTCATGGTAGGCCTCTAGCACCATCTGGATATCCGTTCTGGGTACAACAATCTGCCACACCATTTCATGGGTTCTGGGGTTGACATACCTTCTGCACAACTTTTCTCTGTAGATGAACAGCCGGCTTCTCTCATTCCACAGGTGTTTGGCTTGTGGAGGAGCATCCTTCTCCAGGTGAGAACCTTCTTGGGTTATCAGTCCTTTGATGAGGCTGACAACTGGGTCACTGTCCTGGGTCTCCTTCCAACTGTGATGAGGTAAAGGATTTAGCGTCTTACCATGACGTCTTCTGGAGGCGTGTTGCTCGTGGACCATTCCGCTTCTGTGGAAAGCAGGTAATTCAATTTCTTCTAGGTCATCCACTTCATCCTCGGTGTCCGACTGGTGGGGCATTCTTGACAGGGTATCAGCATTGGTGTTCTTGTGACCTGCCCGGTACTTGATTGTGAACTCATAATTCGACAACCTGGCTACCCAACGCTGTTCCATGGCTCCCAACTTGGCAGTCTCCAGGTGTGTCAAGGGGTTATTATCGGTAAAGGCTGTGAATTTAGTTGAGGCTAGGTAATGCTTGAATCTTTCAGTGATAACCCAGACCAAGGCCAGGAACTCCAGCTTGTAGGAACTGTAATTCTCCAGGTTCCTCTCAGTAGGGTGAAGCTTCCTACTGGCATAGGCAATTACCTTTTCTCTGCTGTTTTGCTTCTGGGAAAACGCAGCTCCCAGTCCCTCGTTGCTGACGTCGGTGTACAACAGGAAAGGCTGGCTGTAGTCGGGGTAAGCCAGGATTTCCTCACCGGGTAGGACTTCCTTCATTGATGCAAAGGACTCAGTCTGCTCTTTGCCCCACTGGAATGGGGGACTTTTACCTCTTTTGGACTGTCCTACCAGGAGATCTTGTAGAGGTGCTGCCTTTTTGGTATAGTCCTTAATGAACCTCCTGTAGTACCCGACCAGTCCCAGAAATTGACGTACCTCTTTGATGTTCCTTGGTTCAGGCCACTTCTGGATGGCAGTGACCTTTTCCGGGTCTGGTGCTACTCCCTCTGAGCTGACTACGTGTCCCAGGTACTGAACCTTCTGTTTGAGCAGGTGGCACTTAGAAGGTTTTAGTTTCATCCCATACCGGGACAATGCCTCAAATACCTCCTCCAGGTGCTTTAGATGGTCTTCATACGTCCTTGAGTACACGATAACGTCATCCAGGTATAGCAGCACTGTCTCATAGTTCCGGTGTCCCAAAGCAACACCCCATCAACTTCTGGAACGTTCCAGGTGCGTTGCTGAGTCCAAACGGCATGCTGTTGAACTCACATAATCCCATCGGGGTGGTGAAAGCTGTCTTCTCCCGGTCTTCCTCAGCAACAGAGACTTGCCAGTACCCACTAGTGAGCTCCAATGTGGAGAAGTAATTGGCAGATTTTAGGGCAGCCAGGGATTCCTCTATACGGGGCAAAGGGTATGCATCTTTATGTGTTATTCGATTAATTTGTCTGTAATCTACACACATCCTCATGCTACGTCCTTCTTTCTGACCAGGACCAGGGGAGATGCCCAGGGGCTACAGCTATCCCTTACTACCCCTGCCTTTTTCATGTCATGCAATATTTCTTTGGCTTTTTGGTAATGTGCTGGTGGTATGGGTTTGTAACGCTCCTTAATGGGTGGATGGTTACCGGTGGGTATGGGGTGTTGTACCCCTTTAACCCTTCCAAAATCAAGTGGGTGTTTACTAAACACCTGTTCATATTCCTAAACCACTCTGTAAACACAGTGTTTCTGATGGACAGGAGTGGCATCAGTCCCAACATGGAGCTGTTGACACTATTCCTCCAGCTGAGCTTCGAAGTCATTGTCCTCCACTGTGTCTGGTGGGGTCAAGGATTCCACTGTGTGTATGGCATCATTATTCACAGTATACAGTCTGGCAACAGTGGCGTATCATGGGAATTTAACTTCCTCCTCCCCACAGTTTAGGAGACGTACGGGTACCATTCCATTGCGTACATCAACTACCCCTCTAGCAGTTAGGAGTGTAGGTCTGTGCTCTGAGTTGATGGGCTCTACTACCGCCTGGTAGTTCTGTCCCTTGAGACCTATTGCTGCCCTACACCAAATCAGCATTTCACTCATTGGGGGAATCACAATGGGTATCGGGTTTGTCACCCGTACATTACCAATCTCACCACCTGTTAGTTTTACCTGCTACTGGTAAAGGAGGGCGCGAATTTCCTTCTGGAGCACCTTCCTCTGCCCTGGTTTGGCAGTGTCAGCAATCTGTTGGGAGTAAAAACAACACTTCTCCCAAACAGTTACCAACAACATTTGTACCAAGTATCATATATGGATTTGTATCACCAGGGTTAGACTCTATAACAATCAGTCCTTGGTCCTTTAGTTCTACTCTCCCCACCTTCACTGTCACGTCCTTAACCCCTACTAGGTTAAGAGGAAGGTCATTGGAGGCATACACAGAGAGATTCGGGGCTGGCGGGTGGAGTTCACCCATGGACTAGTACCTTTTGTAGAGGACATCTGGTATGATGGTTACCTGTGAGCCGGTGTCCAGTCGTGCAGGTGTTGCTATGCCGTCCAGCACGATGGACAGGAAAGGCATTCCTCCTACAAACCGGTCGTACCAGCTTGATGGGCCTGGTTGATTTACTCCTGGGTGTCGGCCCTTGGCCCCAGGGTTTGCCCATTTAAAGGACAGATCCGCGCGGTGTGGCCTGCCTTGTGGCAACGTTAGCAGATGAGTTCTCCTGGAGGGCGACGTTGGTCGTTGGTCCTCCCACGGGGTGGCGTTGTCCTCCTTCTTCTCCTAATCCAGGGGACATCCTCAGGACTGTCGGCGAGTAGGATCCTTCCATCCGGCTCCGGCCCCGCCTGTAGTTGCAGGGCGCTCAGGACAGTGGTCAGGGTTTTACTTAACTGACGCACTTCAGAGCGCAGGCTGTCCAGCTCGCTAGGGGTCGCTGTTTGCACTTTCGTCTCAGCCGCTAATGAAGGGGTAGTGAGTGCTGTGGCCATTGGGGTGGCCCCACCCTGGTAACCCAGTATCTGATGGCCCTTAATAGCCATGTCCTTCAGGGTGTCAAAGGGGGCATTTGGATGATCTAGGGCCCACCACCGTACAGTTCTGCTCTCCTCCTGGGACCTCAACCCCCGGATGAATTGTTCTGTCAGCATTTTGTTCTCATCATGTATGCTGGCTGGACTAACCTGTTTCAGGGCCCGCAGTGCCTCTTGTAGACGCCAGGCATAGTCCTGGATACTGTCCTCAGGTTTCTGGGTACAGTGGTAGAACCTCATCCGAAGATCTGTCTCAGTGCGGTTTTCAAAGACAGTTTGCAGTCTCTTAAATATGATAGATACTGATTCCTGGTCTGCGGCTGGCCAGGTTTCAACTTCCCACTCTGCGGCACCAGTCAATTGTCCCAGCACAACAGCGGCTCTCTGTTTACCAGTCAATGAGTACATATCCAGTACACCGCATATTTTCCTTTTAAATCCAGATAGGGTGTCTGGTTTGCCGTCATACTGGGGAAGCCATTTCGCTTCGGGGATATACGGCAGGGCCATGGGTATCAATGGAGTCACGACCCCTGCTGGTGGGGCGGCCGCTCCGGCCCGTGCAGCCCCGGGCGCGAGTTGAACATCAGGAGCGTTAACTGGTGCTCCGGCGTCTTGCTGGTCGTCGGCCATGGTTGCGCCCCCCTAGTAAACCGTAGCCTACCTTCTCTTTCTTTTTTGGGTAGGCAGCAGCTCCGCAGACGACGGTCTCCTTCCAGGACCTGATGCTTCCTGGTGCTGCGTCAGATCGCGAGGCGGGGCTTGAGCTTCGCGCGCTACCAACAGTCACGCCTCTTTGGTTCCCGCGGTTACGCCCCTCTTCTTCCCACGCGGCGACGCGGTAATGGCGGCGATGTTCACCACAGTTTAAACACAGTTCAAATACGGCACACAGTACCCGGTGGCAACGGGCATGAAATCCTGTTCGTGACGCCACAAAAGAGTGTGACTCACCCTGGGGGATATATGGGGGAGACTCGGTACCCGGGCCTTTACCTTCTTTGCAGGATATCACGGCACTCGGCTCCCAGGCCCATCCTCTGGGCCACTCTTTTAAAAGGGGTTTTAGTGTTTTTGTTAACAGTTTGTCTCGTGATGCCACCTGTGGTTTCTGGTAATGGTTACCAGCGCTGCGGCAGGCCTCCGGGGATGATAGGATGGCAGCTGGGATGTTTCTGGTCCCCACAGGCGGAGCGGGCCCCCGGGGCAGGGTCGATGGATGGGATGCAGGTGAGAGATGGCCCGGTCGGGTCAGGGGGAATGACGGACACGCACACAGGGGATTCGCTTCAGTACCTTTACTGGTGTAACGGCAGGTATGGTCCAGGGTACTTGCTAGGAAGGGTGCACTTCAGGACTCTCCCCAGTGAGCGGGTATAAGGCCTCCTGATCCGTGTCTTCCTCTCTCTAAGCTACAGGCCAGCCTGGAACTTGGTCTAGCTTCTATGTTGTGTTGCTCTCTCACCTGACCGCTTGGTAGTAGGACTTTTCTTTGGCAAACACTATCCCTGGACGCTGGGGCCTTCGTGGTTCCTAGTCCTGTATTTGATGGTAGCTTCAGGATGACCAGGGGTTTGGAAGCCTCCTGGTATGCCGGTTGTCCCTACTGGGTGTAGAGAACCCTGTAGGCTGAGACCCGGTGTCCGGTTTGTGACCTGGGGTGAGCGTCAGATGCTCCTCTGCCCCCTTAACTCCTCTCTCCTTGCCTCAGCCACACTCAGGGCCCTCAGTACAGCAGCAGACGTGCTGCTCTCAGACTGCTCTCTGACTGACTCACTGACTGACTCACTGACTGACTCTCTGTCTGACTGAACTGCCTGACTCCACCCTCCATATATATATCCCTAACAAGGCTCCCTCTGGTGGTCTGAGGTGGAAGGGTGGAGGTGTCTGTTTGTAGTGAGGGCCTCTTGTGGAGAAGTCCATCAATGCACCCTTTTGGGTCCTGTGGTACCTGTAGTAGCAAGGGGCCACAGGTCACTTTTCGGCAGAGACTAACAGGAGCATCGTCGAAAACAGATGAAAACACCGGAAGGCAAGAGCAAGACAGGGAACAGGTGACTTACAGTTAAAGCACCACTGCAGCGGTGCAATAAAAAAAAACGCTGGAGTGGTGCTTTAAGAGTAGATCTTTAGATGGTGACTTGTGTGTAGGTATTCAGATCTGAATGGGGGTAAGATAGGAAACCCTGGAGTTGGCATACTCCCTTGTTGTGATTTCAGTGGAAAAGCTTTGGCTGTTATTATACCAGTAATAGGGGGCTCAGGGTGTCACTACTGTGAGTGGGGCAGGAGCTGGATGTGGCTCGCAACCCTCTCTCAGAGCTGAATGTGGCTCTCAAGGTCAGAAAGGTTGAGGACCTCTGTTATAAAGGCTAATTTAATGGTTTGCCGTCATAAGCACAAACTATATAAATCTATAATGACTGCAAGAATAATGTCAAAGTTTTGTCCAGCGGAGCCGATTCACTATGGTTTTCAAAATGGTCAGTAAAAAATATCAGCTAACCCTGATTTTTTGGCCAAGTTACCGAGAAAAAAATAAATTAGGTTGCCATCGTCATATTTCATGTGTGTTAAAGAGATATTGAAATCTTAGCAAATTACAATCTAGATCAAGATTGCTGGTGGTCTGACCCCTGGGTCCCACCACTAATCCAGATAATGGGCTCCAAAATGCTTGATTAGAATGGAGGCTGGCCCTTAAATCTTATAGTGTTTTCCCCATTTGTATAATGTAGGGAATTTAACCAGTTACTTCCAATCCATATGTAATTGACTTTCTCCTTTGTAGGTGTATGTAATGACTAATTCAGATGTCCCTTTTTCACATATGAATTCTGTGTTTTTCACAGATAGAACACTTACCCATTATAATCTATGGAGCTGTTCACATGACTACTTTTTTTTGCGGACCGTTTTATCTGCAAATAAATGACACATGTTCCTTTTTGATCTGGGTCAGAGATCAAAATTACCCATACAAGTCTATGGCTCCGTGAAAAATTGCTGACATTGCCATCGATGTGCAGTCCTTGTTCGGTCCGGTTTTAACATTTTAATAAATAGGAGAAGCTTTGTAATTTATTTGTTCATTTTTTTCGTACGAAAAAAAACACTGGTGAAACTGATGGTAAGACCTGACTCGCTGACCAAACACTGCTGAAACTTGGATCCAAAACATCGATGAAAATTGGACTGTTTTTGAAGTACAAGAAAAATAACTGATGTCTAACCGAGGCCAGAGCCAGTTTTAGACAAAGTGGAACCCTGGGCAAAAGTTTAAATTGGGGCCCCAAATGTTCACATATTGCACCATCACACTCTAACATTTAGGTTGAATTTACATGCGCTGAGTTCAGACCTTTAAATAAAGTGCGATCAACTATATTGAAGTCGTTCAGCGCTTCATTACTGGTCTCTTTACACAGGTTGATGAAGAATGATGGGGACAGAACAATAACTAGTAGATCAATCTGTCCCCATACAGCATCAGGTTATCAGCAGCACAGCTGCAGCTTACACCGGGCGATGTGCTGCTGAGAACAATGATTTTTGTTCTGCCATAAACAAACCATTCACTTGATGAATGAGCAGCATTTTGCTTTTTCGTTGGGCAATTTCCAACATGTTTACATCTATGAACTCTTTTGTCTTTGTAGCCGAGAGTTATAAATGGATGCTACATACACACACAGTATGTGATACAAACACTGTATGTTATACACACATATGTGTACGCACACGCATGTATACACCAAGAAAATACACATACATATATACACAAAGCACATACATACAAACACATTCGGTGGGCGGCTACTTTCTCCATATGCCTTAAAAGTTTTTCCATTTCAACATTGTATTATGCTATGAATAAGGATCTAAGTATCCGAAACACGTAAGCCTCTGAACGCTTTTATTTGCACTATGGTCTCATGTTTTTAATTTTTTCAAAATAAAGGCTATTTTTTAAGTCAATTTCACGAGTTGCTGGATAACTACCCTTTCATCACATACAAACACATATGTATACACAGAGCACATACATACATATATGTATACGTACACATAACAGACACATGCATAGACAAAGCACATACATACAGGTCAGGGCCGGCTCCAGGTTTTCGTGGGCTCCGGGCGAAAGAGTCTCAGTGGCCCCTTTAACACATACCACGCTTCATGATGCACAGATAAGGCAGAACAATATGGCTGTGTGCCCACGTAGCATTTTTCAAGCGTATATGCTGCGGAATTTCCGCAGCGTAAACGCTTGAAAAACGCATGTATATCCGCACCCCATGGTCCCCAATGGGATTCCGCAAGTTCTATGCACATGCTGCGGATTTTTCCGCAGCGTTTATGCCGCGTTCAAAAATCCGCAGCATGTCATTTAATTTTGCGTTTCCACAAGCGGAATTGCCTTTGTCCAATAAAAAACGCAAGGCAATTCCGCATGTGGAAAACGCGTGATAAACGCGCGAAAAATGCGCGATAAACGCGTGCGGAATTCCGCATGCGTTTTTCCGGGAGAGGACTTGCATTTATGCAGCAGAAATTTTCTGCTTCATAAATGCAACGTGGGCACATAGCCTAAAGGTATGGTACAATGCTAAAGATTTCACTTACTTCTTACATGAGTGAGATCTATTGTAAATTCTGCAATACCATACAGCGGAGGGAATTTATGCAAATCATTATCATCAAATCTCAGGGGTGGGTACGAGCAAGTGGCACTTAGAGGACCTTTCTCTTATTTGTGGATGAAGTGTATGATGCAAATGGATAATGTTCTATATCTACAACTACACCACATACAGTGCTACAGATGGAGAAGAGCCAAGTTTCTCATCTACTTTGAAGTTGCAGCATTATCATCCAGTCAGTCCTATGTAAAAAGTATTTGTGACACACTTATCACAATCATCGTGATCTCCAGTACTAGGGGTCCAGCTAGAGGTGTGCAAGCAGAGAATGCAAGGGGGGCACTAGCAGGGTATGTAGACACAAAACTGGTGCAGAGAACTGTACTGTGCCCTAAGTGAAGGAAAGCAGAGTTCACACTGTGCTGTGCAGATGACAAACTAAGCTCTGCTGCCTCCGTCAAAACAAGGGTTTCTTACCTCTCTGCATGGATTCATTCTGGAGCCTACACTACATGGAAGAGTATAGATGGAGCAGACCTACAGTACATTTCGCATGTATATTGAAACTGTATCACGATCATCAACGGTCAGTCCTATGTAAAAGTACATGCACACTCATTGTCAGTCATCATGATCTCCATGTAACTACAGGGGACACTAAAACACTTAGCCGTGACTATGCTTTGAAGATCCAGGAATGGTGCAGAGACCTGAACCTTTGCCCTGGGAGGAGCTAAGACTGAATCGTACCAAGGACAAACTCAGCTCTGCTGCATCTCTGTACATGAATCACCAACTTAGATGAGCTCAAACAAGTGGCTACAGTGCCTCACACTCAGGTCTGCATGTGAAGTGTATGATGTGAAGGGTTAATATTCTACAACTACACACAGATGGAGCAGACCTAAGTTTCCCATGTACTTTAAAGCTGCATCATTATCATTAACTGTCAGTCCTATGTAAAAGCACATGCACACTCATTGTCACACTCAGTGTGATTTCCCTATAACTAGAGGGGACACCAACAAGCCACTTAGCCTTTCTCAGGGTATGTAGATGTAGCACCCTGAGGATTCGGCTGCTACAGGGGTATTGCACCTCAACCCAGAGGTGTGATATTCCACTCCCGGGTAAGGATGGAGTGTGGGACTGAGTCCAGAGAGCTGCATGCACTACACACATCCCATTTCCGGGGAACAGACCAACGGTACTCCCACTTAGAAATGTGCAGGTACGACCGAGTCTGTTCCTGGCTGGAGTGGGAGGGGGGGTGGTACATCCCAAGTAGTGTAGGGGCAGATAGGGGGAGCAGCCTGGGTAAAGATAGGAGCTCATTGGGTGCTGGTCACCTGAGCTCACACATAGAGGGAGTATTTAAGGTGGGCACCATCTAAGATCAGGGTCAGTCTGTCAGAGTGGAGGCAGTCAGCGAGTCTTTGCAGAGGAGAGGAAGAGAGCAGAAGAGGAGCAGAGCAGCCCCAGGCCCAGAGAGAGTGAGAGAGGAGAGTCAGAAGGACCCAGAGAAAACAAGCAG
Source organism: Phyllobates terribilis (assembly GCF_046119375.1). Classification (NCBI taxonomy): domain Eukaryota; kingdom Metazoa; phylum Chordata; class Amphibia; order Anura; family Dendrobatidae; genus Phyllobates; species Phyllobates terribilis. Next base: position 493,109,869 of record NW_027362761.1, on the reverse strand, counting down.
GAACTCTGAGAACCCACATACAAACACAGGGTGAAGAGTTGGCAAAAGGGTGCCGGATCCCAAACTGGTGGGGGCTAAAGCACACCCCAGCCAGAGACCGGAGGCCGTGGGCAGGATCTGCCACGGCCACCCACCACATCCACCCTGAAGGCAAACCACGAGTAGGGTCAGGGAACCCAAGGCCAAGGGTTGCCCAACAGAAGGCCCGAGGGAGCTGGACCTAGGTGGATCCCTGGTGGGGACGGCCAGAAGACAGGACAGGAAGGAGGGCTCAGGGTCACGATCCGGACTTGCTTGGGGGTTGGCTGAATCCAGGACCTGGTGGACGCAGCATGGCTCGGGTGGTCACTTGAAGCTGGAGTGACCGGAACATCAGCAGTGAGTAAATACCCTAAACTGCACAACCCGACTCTGTCTTTAATTACCATCTATACTGCACCACCACAACCCCCATCCTCTGCACCTGACCCCCTGAGGCTATACCCCACCCGTTGGGGGTTATACTATCAAAAGCTGCACCAACACCATCAGCCTAAGCGGACCCTGCTGCAGCGGCGGCCGTAGTGACCGCAATACAACGGGTGGCGTAGTCGACAAAGAACTTTATAACATCTGTAGGACTGCCACACACACTGAACTTGACACCCTGGGCACGGACCGGGTCACAGCCACTCGGAGACTACAACCCCCATCTGATCCGGCTCCGGGTATTCCCCTAAAGAATATGGCCCAGGGGGCGCGTCAACTTTGGCGTAGTCGGCAGGATCACGTGCCCACAACAACCGGGTACTGCGTGCCTGAAGAAAAGAACGAGTTTACCTCAAAAAGAAGTCTCCTGCCGGTTCCGGAGGGTCCCCGCCATCTTCTGGAAGAGAGTCCAGAGAAAGCACACCCGGAGATGGAGGGAGAGCCAGGCAGCACCGACCCAGTGGTCAGGAGCCTGATGCGGGCCGCCACTCCAGGCAGCACCGACCCAGTGGTCAGGAGCCTGTTGCAGGTCGCCACTCCAGAAGGCCTGCTGGAGATCCTAGCACAGCTCCCCCGAGACCGGGAGTGTGCACAGACCGCGCTGGAGGGCCTCGCACGGAGGATGGCCCGGGTACAGCGAGAGACGTTGGCGGAGTGGAGCCGAGAGATGGCCCAGCAGACCGAGACTCGTCAGCTGAGCACGCCACCCGAGACGAGGAGACAGACCGCCTCTGAGGATGGCGCAGGAGGACTGAAGGCCGGAGACGGCGCCGAGAAGGGAGCCGAACGAAAGGAGGCAGGTAAAGGGGACGTCTTTACCCCAAGCCGGGAAACCGCGTACCTGCCCCAGCTCCCCGTCGCAGAGCCCGAAGTACCCCCTGCCGTGCCCGTAACCGCAACGTCACCGCCACAGACTAGGCCTCAAACGGGAGCCGCGACCCCTGTGACGTCACACGCCTCGACCCCGAGCGTGACCAAGCAGGAAGTACCACCAGCCTGGTCGCAAGGCCTAGTACCTCCGGGCGCCGCAATACCAACAGCGCCCCCTACCTCCGCGGAGCCCCCGGCCTGGTCGCAGGGCCAAGTAGCCCAGGGCGCCGCCGTCCTTACGGTGCCCTTCACTTTCCAGGTGCCAAAGGCTTGGCCGCAAGGCTTGGGCAACCCGGGCGCCACTTCCACCGCGCCCATAAGACCAAGAGTGCCGCACCTGGGTGAGGACCTGTTCGCCCAACATACGTGCCCGGATGGGCAGCCCTTCATATGGCCACCGGAGTTTCACCATCCCCGACTCCGGAAAGAGAGGTCCCTAGATGAACCCCTGATCCCGGCTCCAAAGCCCGTCAAGAGGATCTCGCCCCCGCTAGCAGAAGCGCAGTTTGAGTGGGACCCCACCGGAGAAGACCTCATGGGGTTCACTCAGGAGACCCGGGCAGCTGCAGCGGAGCGTGCAGAGTGCTGCCGCCAGCAGCTCGAGGTCTTTGAGAGAGAGCGGAGAGAGAGGCGGGTCCGGGAACAGCAAGCTCAAGTAAGGAGCGCGGAGCAGAAGAGCCGGGCCAGGAGAGACCCCCGTGCAGCGCATAGTCCCCGCACCACCGGGACTGTGATCAAGTTTAACATGCAGCATGGGTGGGGCTTCATCCGAGATCACCGCACCCCAGGCGACGTCTTCGTGACCAGAAGAGACGTTGAGTCCCACCTACCGGAGGGACACAGAGGTCGTGACCTTTACATCGGGGACGAGGTCACCTTCACCCGGCACAAGTGTGCCAAAGGACCCTACGCCCTCCATGTGCATCGCCTGACGGAGGAAGAGCTGCGGTGTGAGGAGGAAGAGCAAGAGGACCCGGACGGGTCTGAAGCTAAAGGTAACCACAAAGAAAGAGCAGGAGGACGTCGTCGTTGAGTACGGCAGAGTAGAAGCTGTATATAGTTACCCGAAGGGGTACCAAAGAAACTGTTGCTGCTAATATAGTCCCCGTTGGGACCAGCAAGTGTGAACTGTTTACCCGTTTATCCCTTAAATCCCACTGACCGAGGACTGAGAGCGGTCATTCCTCCCTAATACCTGGCCGAGGACTGAGAGCGGCCATAACCCTTGTAAATAGTTGCGCGTCCTAAAGCGCCCCCTATTGGTTTTATAGGAAAGCCACGAGTTCCAAAGACTGTCGCACTTTACCCGGTCACACGTTGCACAGTGACCGGAGGAGGAGCCAGAGGCGACGAGAATGTTATTAATATGAAAAGTTTTATGATGATGTTGATATATATATGATATTTTATATGTTTTTATTATGTTGTTTATATGAAAAAAAAAAATGTATGTTTGTGGATGTTTTATATCTTACAGCCCGAGGACGTGCTGTGATTTACCAGGGGGGAATGTAGCACCCTGAGGATTCGGCTGCTACAGGGGTATTGCACCTCAACCCAGAGGTGTGATATTCCACTCCCGGGTAAGGATGGAGTGTGGGACTGAGTCCAGAGAGCTGCATGCACTACACACATCCCATTTCCGGGGAACAGACCAACGGTACTCCCACTTAGAAATGTGCAGGTACGACCGAGTCTGTTCCTGGCTGGAGTGGGAGGGGGGGTGGTACATCCCAAGTAGTGTAGGGGCAGATAGGGGGAGCAGCCTGGGTAAAGATAGGAGCTCATTGGGTGCTGGTCACCTGAGCTCACACATAGAGGGAGTATTTAAGGTGGGCACCATCTAAGATCAGGGTCAGTCTGTCAGAGTGGAGGCAGTCAGCGAGTCTTTGCAGAGGAGAGGAAGAGAGCAGAAGAGGAGCAGAGCAGCCCCAGGCCCAGAGAGAGTGAGAGAGGAGAGTCAGAAGGACCCAGAGAAAACAAGCAGGAACTCTGAGAACCCACATACAAACACAGGGTGAAGAGTTGGCAAAAGGGTGCCGGATCCCAAACTGGTGGGGGCTAAAGCACACCCCAGCCAGAGACCGGAGGCCGTGGGCAGGATCTGCCACGGCCACCCACCACATCCACCCTGAAGGCAAACCACGAGTAGGGTCAGGGAACCCAAGGCCAAGGGTTGCCCAACAGAAGGCCCGAGGGAGCTGGACCTAGGTGGATCCCTGGTGGGGACGGCCAGAAGACAGGACAGGAAGGAGGGCTCAGGGTCACGCTCCGGACTTGCTTGGGGGTTGGCTGAATCCAGGACCTGGTGGACGCAGCATGGCTCGGGTGGTCACTTGAAGCTGGAGTGACCGGAACATCAGCAGTGAGTAAATACCCTAAACTGCACAACCCGACTCTGTCTTTAATTACCATCTATGCTGCACCACCACAACCCCCATCCTCTGCACCTGACCCCCTGAGGCTATACCCCACCCGTTGGGGGTTATACTATCAAAAGCTGCACCAACACCATCAGCCTCAGCGGACCCTGCTGCAGCGGCGGCCGTAGTGACCGCAATACAACGGGTGGCGTAGTCGACATAAAGAACTTTATAACATCTGTAGGACTGCCACACACACTGAGCTTGACACCCTGGGCACGGACCGGGTCACAGCCACTCGGAGACTACAACCCCCATCTGATCCGGCTCCGGGTATTCCCCTAAAGAATATGGCCCAGGGGGCGCGTCATAGACACAGGAATAATGCAGATCTGTGCCAGTGACAAATTCATCTTTCTGCATAAATCATCCTCTTGAGGAAGTGCAATCAAGTGCTCTCAGTATTGAATGTGAAGGGTTAATATTCTACACAGCTTGAGTAGACCTAGGTTTCTACTGTACTTTGTTGATGCTTCCTTATCACCCATCAGCACTATGTAAATATCTCTGCCTGCTCATCAGCACTGCCACCATGCTCTCCCAGAGGGGTCCACCACACGCCACTTTTCTTGCTCAGGCAACATAGACACAGGACTGTTGCCAGGGTCGGACTGGGGTGTCTGGGGCCCACAGGGAGAACTGACTCTAGGGGCCCACCTACAGCCATATGCAAATATAAGTTATCCGCTATCCCTGTTATAGTGGAGCATTGACTGGCGGCTCCTGCACATCTACTGTGCGACACTAACTGGGATGTACAATTACGGTAGTTTGCATTAAAGGGCTTCTTTGGTTAAAACAAGTTATCACCGATCCATGGGATCCACAGGATCGGTGATCACTTATTGATCGTTTGGGTCCGAACATTGGAAAACGCGCCTATCAGAAGAATTGGGAAGTTTAATCCCTGACAGGACACTTATCCCCATTTTAAAATGCAGCTTCCAAAAAAGAGCAGCGCTCACAGTCACTGAGGGAATGAATGGATCAGTGGTCCCATCTCACATGCTGCTCCAGTCTAATGGGGAGAAAAGCTTCACATTCTGCCGATTGTGTCCCAGCAGTCAGACCCCCACCAATCAATATCATCACTGATCCTGTGGAGAGGTGATTACTTGTTTTCACCAGAGAACCCCTGTAAGTGCATCTCTGCCTCTCTGGTCCAAGTATTTAATCTCTAAGGCCACGGCCCCACTATCAGTATTTGGTCAGTATTTGGTCAGTATTTTTTCTCAGGAGTGGGAGTCAAAACCAGGTGAGGAACAATCAGAGAAAAGGTATAAAAGACACAATTCACCAATTCTGCATTTATCACCCACTCCTGGTTTTGGCAGCGACTCCTGAGAAAAAATACTGACCGAATACTAATGGTGGGGCTGTGGCCTAATGGAAAAAAATATTTTCCTAGTTAATATCAGCAAGAACAAAATGACTGCCATACACAACACAGTCCACTATATCAACACCAATAATACCACATACAAAAGGGACAAATATCGCCACACCATGACTAGATCACATATTACCACCACATAGTGACCGAATAATACCACATACAAGGAACAAATACGGCCACACCATGACCAGACCACATATTACCACCCCAAAGTGACCAAATACTACAATACTGATCATGAATACAAACCACAATACTAACAACACTGTTATTACCACCAGCGACATTATACACAGGAGCTCTGTATATAGTGTCAGTGTACAGGTAATACAGGGATCACCAGTGACATTATACACAGGAGCTCTGTATATAGTGTACAGTGTACAGGTAATACAGTGACCACCAGTGACATTATACACAGGAGTTCTGTATATAGTGTCAGTGTACAGGTAATACAGGGTTCACCAGTGACATTATACACTGGAGCTCTGTATTTAGTGTACAGGTATTACAGTAGTCACCAGTGACATTATACACAGGAGCTCTATATATAGTGTACAAGTAATACAGTGGTCACCAGTGACATTATACACAGGAGCTCTGTATATAGTGTACAGTGTACAGGTAATACAGTGACCACCAGTGACATTATACACAGGAGTTCTGTATATAGTGTCAGTGTACAGGTAATACAGGGTTCACCAGTGACATTATACACTGGAGCTCTGTATTTAGTGTACAGGTATTACAGTAGTCACCAGTGACATTATACACAGGAGCTCTATATATAGTGTACAAGTAATACAGTGGTCACCAGTGACATTATACACAGGAGCTCTGTATATAGTGTACAAGTAATACAGTGGTCACCAGTGACATTATACACAGGAGCTCTGTATATAGTGTACAGGTAATACAGTGATCACCAGTGACATTATACACAGGAGCTCTGTATATAGTGTACAAGTAATACAGTGGTCACCAGTGACATTATACACAGGAGCTCGGTATATAGTGTACAGGTAATACAGTGGTCACCAGTGACATTATACACAGGAGCTCTGTATATAGTGCACAGGTAATACAGTGGTCACCAGTGACATTATACACAGGAGCTCTGTATATAGTGTACAGATAATACAGTGGTCACCAGTGACATTATACACAGGAGCTCTGTATATAGTGTACAGGTAATACAGTGGTCACCAGTGACATTATACACAGGAGCTCTGTATATAGTGTACAGGTAATACAGGGATCACCAGTGACATTATACACAGGAGCTCTGTATATAGTGTACAGGTAATACAGTGGTCACCAGTGACATTATACACAGGAGCTCTGTATATAGTGTACAGGTAATACAGTGGTCACCAGTGACATTATACACAGGAGCTCTGTACATAGTGTATAGGTAATACAGTTGTCACCAGTGACATTATACACAGGAGCTCTGTATATAGTGTACAGGTAATACAGTGGTCACCAGTGACATTATACACAGGAGCTCTGTACATAGTGTATAGGGTACAGGTAATACAGTGATCACCAGTGACATTATACAAAGGAGCTCTGTATATAGTGCACAGCTAATACAGTGGTCACCAGTGACATTATACACAGGAGCTCTGTATATAGTGTACAGATAATACAGTGGTCACCAGTGACATTATACACAGGAGCTCTGTATATAGTGTACAGGTAATACAGTGGTCACCAGTGACATTATACACAGGAGCTCTGTATATAGTGTATAGTGTACAGGTAATACAGGGATCACCAGTGACATTATACACAGGAGCTCTGTATATAGTGTACAGGTAATACAGTGGTCACCAGTGACATTATACACAGGAGCTCTGTATATAGTGTACAGGTAATACAGTGGTCACCAGTGACATTATACACAGGAGCTCTGTACATAGTGTATAGTGTACAGGTAATACAGTTGTCACCAGTGACATTATACACAGGAGCTCTGTATATAGTGTACAGGTAATACAGTGGTCACCAGTGACATTATACACAGGAGCTCTGTACATAGTGTATAGTGTACAGGTAATACAGTTGTCACCAGTGACATTATACACAGGAGCTCTGTATATAGTGTACAGGTAATACAGTGGTCACCAGTGACATTATACACAGGAGCTCTGTATATAGTGTATAGTGTACAGGTAATACAGTTGTCACCAGTGACATTATACACAGGAGCTCTGTATATAGTGTACAAGTAATACAGTGGTCACCAGTGACATTATACACAGGAGCTCTGTACATAGTGTATAGTGTACAGGTAATACAGTTGTCACCAGTGACATTATACACAGGAGCTCTGTATATAGTGTACAGGTAATACAGTGGTCACCAGTGACATTATACACAGGAGCTCTGTACATAGTGTATAGTGTACAGGTAATACAGTGATCACCAGTGACATTATACAAAGGAGCTCTGTATATAGTGCACAGATAATACAGTGGTCACCAGTGACATTATACACAGGAGCTCTGTATATAGTGTACAGGTAATACAGTGGTCACCAGTGACATTATACACAGGAGCTCTGTGTATAGTGTATAGTGTACAGGTAATACAGGGATCACCAGTGTCATTATACACAGGAGCTCTGTATATAGTGTCAGTGTACAGGTAATACAGTGATCACCAGTGACATTATACACTGGAGCTCTGTACTTAGTGTACAGGTAATACAGTGGTCACCAGTGACATACACAGAAGCTCTGTATATAGTGTATACATAATACAGTGATCACCAGTGACATACACAGGAGTTCTGTATATACTATATACACACGTGGTCAGAATTGTTGGTACCCCTCGTTTAATGAAAGAAAAACCCACAATGGTCACAGAAATAACTTGAATCTGACAAAAGTAATAATAAATTAAAAATCTATGAAAATGAACAAATGAAAGTCAGACATTGCTTTTCTGCTTCCACTGAATTTTAAAAAAAAATAAACTCATGAAATAGGCCTGGACAGAAATGATGGTACCCTTGAAAATAATGTGACAAAAGGGACATGTTAAATTGAGTTGTGTCCACTAATTAGCATCACAGGTGTCTACAATCTTGTAATCAGTCAGTGGGCTTGTATATAGGGCTACAGATACTCACTGTGTTGTTTGGTGACATGGTGTGTACCACACTCAACATGGACCAGAGGAAGCAAAGGAAACAGTTGTTTCAGGAGATTAGAAAGAAAATTATAGAAAAGCATGTTAAAAGGTAAAGGTTATAAGACCATCTCCAAGCAGCTTGATGTTCCTGTGACTACAGGTGCACATATTATTCAGAAATGTAAGATCCATGGGACTGTAGCCAACCTCCCTGGACGTGGCCACAGGAGGAAAATTGATGACAAATCAAAGAGACGGATAATATGAATGTTAACAAAAGAGTCCAGGAAAACTTCTAAAGAGATTAAAGGTGAACTTCAAGCTCAAGGAACATCAGTGTCAGATCGTACTATCCACTGTTGTTTGATCCAAAGTGAACTTCATGTAAGACGACCAAGGAGAACACCATTGTTGAAAAAAAAAATAATAAAAAAGCCTGACTGGAATTTGCCAAACTAAATGTTGACAAGCCACAAAGCTTCTGGGAGAATGTACTATGGACAGTTGAGACAAAAATGGAAGTTTTTGGCAAGGCACATCAGCTCTATGTTCACAGATGGAAAAATGAAGCATATCAAGAAAAGAACACTGTCCCTACTGTGAAACATGGGGGAGGCTGTTATGTTCTGGGGCTGCTTTGCTGCATCTGGTACAGGGTGTCTTGAATCTGTGCAGGGTACAATGAAATCTCAAGACTATCAAGGGATTCTAGAGAGAAATGTGCTGCCCAGTGTCAGAAAGCTTGGTCTCAGTCGCAGGTCATGGGTCTTGCAACAGGATAATGACCCAAAACACACAGCTAAAAACACCCAAGAATGGCTAAGAGGAAAACATTAGACTATTCTGAAGTGGCCTTCTATGAGCCCTGATCTAAATCCTATGGAGCATCTTTGGAAAGAGCTGAAACATGCTGTCTGGAGAAGGCAACCTTCACACACAAGACAACTGGAGCAGTTTGCTCATGAGGAGTGGGCCAAAATAGCTGTCGAGAGGTGTAGAAGTCTCATTGACAGTTACAGGAATGGTTTGATTGCAGTGATTGCCTCAAAAGGTTGTTCAACAAAATATTAAGTTAAGAAGAACCATCATTTCTGTCCAGGCCCATTTCATGAGGTTAATTTTTGTTTTAAATTCTGTGGAAGCAAAAAAGCAATGTCTGATTTTCATTTGTTCATTTTCAAAAATTTGTAATTTATCAGATTCAAGTTATTTCTGTGACCATTGTGGGTTTTTCTTTCATTAAACGAGGGGTACCAACAATTTTGACCACGTGTGTAGTGTAAGTGTACATGTAATACACTGACTCACCAGTGATGTCTCTAGGTGAAGTCCTTCATCTTCGCTTTTCTTCTTCATCTGGCACAGACAGCCATCACTTCTTCCAGCCAGGAATCATCTCTGCAGAAAATAACACACAGTTATCAATAACTGATCTCTTCTAGAGAATATTCCCACTTTTCCCCCCGACTTCTACACTACACCAGTTGAAGAAAAAAAGCAACATAGTGCCGTCCTGCACAGTAACAGGACCCCTCTTTTGTCCCATCCCATGGAAAACAGTTTCCTAAAAAGTAAATTATATTACAGAAGTAATAATGTAATAATAATAATTGGAATCTAAAGTAATAATGTTCCCCACTGGTCACCATAAACTAATAAAGCATGTTCCTCAATCTGGCTCCCAAACAGTAATTAAGTCCCTTGTCTAGCCAGGCACCCCCATATGTCCCTTCTGGCCACCATTTGTCTAGTGTGACCCCTCCATATATTTATCCTAACACACGTGTATCGAGCCTGGCCCCTCTCATATACCCATCCTAGCCCCCCCATGTGGCCAGTCTGCCCCCCCCACATATCCATCCTTGCCTCCATGTTTCTAGCCTGCGCCCCCATATATCCCACCCATATATCCTCCATGTGTCCAGCCTGCCCTCTACATATCCATCCTGGCCTCCATGTGTCCAGCCTCCCCCCTCATATATCCATACTGCCCTTACCCCCTGCATATATCCATCATGACACCCCCCATATATCCAGCGTGCCCCTCCATATATTTATGCTAGCCCATGTGTATCGAGCCCGCCCCCCCACATATTCATCCTAGCCCCCCATGTGTCAAGCCTGTTCCCCCCCCCCATATATCCATCCTGGCCTCCATGAGTCCAGCCTGCCCCCCCCCATATATCCTTCCTGGCCTCCATGAGTCCAGCCTGCCCCCCCATATATCCATCCTGCCCCCCATATATCCATCCTGGCCTCCATGTGTCCAGCCTGCCCACCCCCCTTTGCCTGGGTCCAGCCAGGGTTCCCCCTTGTGTGTCCAGCCAGGGTTCCCCCCTTGTGTGTCCATCCAGGGTTCCCCCCCTTGTGTGTCCAGCCAGGGTTCCCCCCCTTGTGTGTCCAGCCAGGGTTCCCCCCCTTGTGTGTCCAGCCAGGGTTCCCCCCCTTGTGTGTCCAGCCAGGGTTCCCCCCCTTGTGTGTCCAGCCAGGGTTCCCCCCCTTGTGTGTCCCGCCAGGGTTCCCCCCCTTGTGTGTCCCGCCAGGGTTCCCCCCTTGTGTGTCCAGTTAGCTACCCCCTTGTGTGTCCAGCCAGGCTACCCCCTTGTGTGTCTGTCCAGCTGGGCCCCCCCTTGTGTGTCCAGCTGGGCCCCCCCTTGTGTGTCCATCCAGTGTTCCCCCTTGTGTGTACAGCCAGGGCCCCACCTTGTCATCTGGGCCCCCCCTTGTGTGTCCAACCAGGACCACCGCTTTGGTGTCCAGTTGGCTCCCCCCTTGTGTGTCCAGCCAGCCTACCCCCTTGTGTGTCCAGCTGGGCTCCCCTTGTGTGTCCAGCTGGGCTCCCCTTGTGTGTCCAGCCAGGGTTGCCCCTTGTGTGTCCAGCCAGGGTTGCCCCCCTGTGTGTCCAGCCAGGCTACCCCCTTGTGTGTCTGTCCAGCTGGGCCCCCCCTTGTGTGTCTGTCCAGCTGGGCCCCACCTTGTGTGTCCAGCTGGGCCCCCCCTTGTGTGTCCATCTGGGCCCCCCCCTTGTGTGTCCAGCTGGGCCCCCCCCTTGTGTGTCCAGCTGGGCCCCCCCCTTGTGTGTCCAGCTGGGCCCCCCCCTTGTGTGTCCAGACCATTACACAAACACACACACACACACACACACCTCTTACCTTCCTGCGCTCCCGTGCGGTGTCCTCCTTCTCCTGAGTTGCGCGCCTCCTTCACAGCAGGCGCATGACGATGACGTCATACGCCGGCCGGCGAAGGGAGACACGCAGCTTCAGCTGCTTCACTGGGACGTGCGCCGCGGTGGTTCAGGTAATGAACGCTGCGTGCGCGCGTCCCTGCATACACTGTGCCTGCGCTTTTAAAGGGCCCGTGCCCCTTAAAACCGCAGGATTTTTTTTTGTTCTCTTCTCCCCCCTCTACTCTGCAGCAGGGGGCGGGGCCCACCGGGAAATTTCCCGGTATCCCGCCAGCCCAGACCGACCCTGACTGTTGCTGAGCTCTGATCCTCTGCCCCGGGGAGGGGAAGCAGTGACAAGCTCCTCTCTGGTGCCAGCACGTCTTACCTCCCTCCTTGTTCTGGATGGAGAGGACGATGTCCTCCACATCCACATGCCTGGCCTCGTCAAAATTGTGCACGGCTATGTGGTAGCTTTCCTCCTTGAAGGCAGTGTGGACTCCCTCCACCGTGAAGAAGCAGTTCCGCCCCGCGCAGACAGTGTCCCCGACAGTGAGTGGGCCCCCCTGTTTGTCCAGGGCCCCGGCACTTGCCCGGGTGCGCCGGGTTCTGGCGCAGCTCTGATACAGATATAGTACAGACCAAAAGTTTAGACACACCTTCTCATTTAAAGATTTTTCTGTATTTTCATGACTATGAAAATTGTACATTCACACTGAAGGCATCAAACCTATGAATTAACACACGTGGAATTATATACTTAACAAAAAAGTGCGAAGCAACTGAAAATATGTCTTATATTCTAGGTTCTTCAAAGTAGCCACCTTTTGCTTTGATGACTGCTTTGCACACTCTTAGCTTCAAGAGGCAGTCACCGGAAATGGTCTTCCAACAATCTTGAAGGAGTTTCCAGAGATGCTTAGCACTTGTTGGCCCTTTTGCCTTCACTCTGCAGAGCCTACAGCTCCTGTATAGTTTGCACCCCACCCCCATCCAACGCTGGCCTTGACTGAGGCCTTACCCACCATTTTCCCCATAAAAAAAAAGGGAACACCTGAAACTTTACATATAATCTCTTTTAATGAAACAATGAATTTTATTGCATTAAAAAATAAAGAAAATTACAAAGACTGAGCAGTTGACATATAAAAAGGCACAAACCAAAAAAAATTGTGTAGCCTATTCAGTGATGGAAGAGAAAGCAATGTACCACAATGCACCGCTTTTTCCACCTGGACACATACCACAGCACTGAGGTGGCCAAACCTCTGGAACTAAAACAGCTATCATCACCCTGGTACCTCATTGCCATTCAGTATGACTGACAGAGAGCAGAATACAAGGGCCAACATAGGCAGTAGTGCATTCAATCAGAAGTCAGGTTCATGCAATGTTTACAGTAAATATTATCTTTTTTCCCCATTTTATAAATTATGTGTTACTAATAAGAAAAAAACAAACATTACAAAATTCCCCAAAAATTCACCTTTGCAATGTTACTTTGACAGCCATCTGCACTGACAATTTTTTTTTGTATTTTTTATATATTTTTTTTAAATCTGATCTGTCACGTTAGATTGAAAATTTTCATTCATCCCTACTGTGAGCGCAATACCACTACAAATGATAAAAAGTACTTTGTTTTTACTTAAACACATATACATTTTTTTTATTTTTACATTTTTGTTTCTTGGATTTATCGCTATATTAAAAATATATATCACATTTTTATGGTGTATTTTAATTTTTAAGTGAATTTAGAAATCTAATAAAATCGAAAGCATCTACGGTAAATGTGTTTCCCACAGTAAAAATCTATTTTACCTGTAACATGTGCAGTACTTACAGATGCCAAAGTGCAACGATGCACTGCAAACTCCTTTCAGTGAGGGAAGGGTTAAAACATTTCAATGCTCAGGGGAGCCTGGATTCCCCTGTCATTGAAGGGGTTAAAGGCACCTTAATACAATCAGCTTCAACATTTTGGTTACGTTCTACATTTTTTATTTAAATTCCTAATAGATTTTGCTCTCAAAAGGACTTTAATTAATATATTAAATTAAAAAAAAAAAAGTTACAAAAACATAATTTTGATTCTGATTAAACCCAAGCGTCCACCCGAATTTATATTATTATTTTCCATAAAATTTCCTGTTTAGAAGAAATATGAGAAGATTCACATTGACTTTTGCCTTGTCAAACATTTTCATTACAGCAACACCATCATACTGCATTTGCAGCAGGTCCTGAAATAGAGAAAAGGGAGTCAATATGAAAAATATGGTTTAAATAAAGTTGATAAGGATGAAAAATTTTGAAGAAATCTGGAAATTCAATTTGCGTTCAATTTATTTGCTGGCATAATCCATTTTTTTATGTTTTAAGGTCTCTCCAAACCCCACAGTATAATAAACAGATGAGTTTAAAAAAACAACAACATGTTATACTCCCCTTGCCCCTTCACCTATCCTGGAGCTCCCCGCACAGTCCTCCGCTCGCTCACTTCCTCCCTCCAGCTCCAGTGTTCTCTTCGGTCTTCAATCTCCTTCACACCTCAGTCCTTACTAGGACTTATGTTACATCATGACATGTGTTACCCTGTGATGTCATAACGTCATTTCAGGCTCAGTCAGTGAAGAAAAGTGAAGACAGAAAAGAAGCCTTGAGCCAGTGGGAGAAAGCAAGTCAGTGGAGGTTTGGGCAGGGGAGCTGCAGCACCATGGCAGGTGAGGGGTGAAGCAAGTATAATGGCTTTTCTTTATTTATCTATTAACCACTTCTCAGCCGAAAAAAACATCAATCATTCTGCCTGATTCAAGTGAATCATATTCCAAAAAATGTGAGTTCTGGCAAATCCAAATTTTTGGTGAAATTCAAGTCAATGCACATCTGTAAAAGTTACATAACCTTAGTCACTTGTATAAAATATCCCCCAAAATGATTTTTTTTTTTACACTGGACAAGAAACTGAGCTACATCAATTCAATCACCGATGCACAAATATGCTTTTTTTGTATAAGTAAAGCTTTAAAGGGTCGTCACTTATATACACAGGGATTCCCACCAATCATAAAAACAGGGGTCCCTTGTCTCCTGTTTAAATGAAGCAGCGGTTGCACATGTGCTGTTGCGCCTCATTAAAGGGGTTTTCCCACGAACAAAAGTTAATTTTAATCAATAGATCTTGGAATAAAAATAATTTCCACAATTGGATGTGTTTAAATAAAATGTTCCTGTGCTGAGATAATCTTATAAATGTGCCCCTGCTGTGTAATGGCTGTGTCTGACCGTGCAGGAACATGGTCTGATCATACCACAGCTCCTGGACAGGGGAGGAAGCAAAAGAGTATACAGACATTACAGCACGGGATCACAGCTGATTCTTTCTTTGAAGTAAAACATTGTTTAAAAACAGGCAGTGATATGTTTTACTTCACAAAACGAATCAGCTGTGATCCTGTGCTGTAATGTCTGTATACTCTTTTGCTTCCTCCCCTGCCCAGGAGATGTGGTATGATCAGACCATGTTCCTGCACAGTCAGACACAGACATTACACAGTACACAGCAGGGGCACATTTATAAGATTATCTCAGCACAGGAACATTTTATTTATACACATCCAATTGTGGAAATTATTATTATTCCAATATCTATTGATTAAAATGAACTTTTGTTAGTAGGAAGCCCTTTTAAACAGTGGTTGCACATGCGCAGTTGCGCCTCATTAAGAGTCTATGGGACTCACCGAGACAACTATGTGCTGTACTTGACGCTGTCAGTCCCATAGACAGCAAATGTAGCGACATAGCACATGTGCAACTCCGACGCCATTAAAAGGAGAGACCAGGGACCCCTGTTCTAGTGCTGGGTGGGTCCTAGATGTTTGGCTCCACATTGATCAGACACTTATAAGCTAAATTGTAGATTTACAGTATATCTCCAATTCCCTCACACCCGTATTGCCAGGAACGTTTACTGCACGTTGAATGAAAATTATTTATTATAAAGCATCATTAATTCCAGGGTGCTGTACAAGACGATTTACATATATAAAAGCTATAAAGCAAATACAATAAACACAGTGATAGACTGGTACAGAGGAAGAGACGACCCTTCCCTCGAGGTCTTCCTAACTATAAGGTAAGGGAGAGGAATCGATAAATCAGGGGGTTGTGATAGTGAAGCGGTAGCAGAATTACTGGTGGTTGGGCGTGTATTACTCGATCTAGGTTTGCTTGTTCCACTTAACCATCGGTCCACAGATATTCTCTCTCCACCAGCCTGTTTTTATTGCTATTTCACTTGCACATTCATTTCTGTACAATCTTTATGTATTTAATACCTGAAAGTGAAGCTGGACCTTTTCCATCTCCACCCCAAGAAACTTTGCCTTCACTTCAAAATCACCGACTGCATCTCCGGGTGTGATGTCAAAGAGAACGTTTTTGAATCTAAAAGAAGATAATTCAGTAAATGTTTAGTTGACTCCTATCAGTCTCAACGATGTAAGCCATACAAAAAAAATGTTGCCAACTTCCATCACAAACTCCTAGAAGTAAGTAACAGCGTTATAGATCTGTTTCAGGAAGCTTCCTCGTGCCCTCTGAGTACTAGGCGAGACATCACATTTCGAGCCAGCTAGGTCTATGTAGTAAATCTTAGATTAAAATTAATGGAGGTGCAGTGCAATCTGCATTCATGGGCATAAGAGTCCTGCCTCTCTCCCTTCTATAGGGTCTTATTCCTCCCTAACCTTGTGTGCCTTTCTACAAATGACTAATGCTATCGATATTCATTAGAAGGCTGTCAGCTGAATGCTTACGAGTCTCAAAAGTTTCTTCTTCTTTTTTTTTTTTTGCTTATTTTGAGTACACTGCCATACTTTAAAGACCTTACACATAGAGTGATTACAACTGGATCAGATTGGCATAGCAGATTATTTATTTTGTAAAATGACAAAAGCTTAAATGGGTTGTTCCCGTTCATTAGCTGTTCCCGGTATCTGATATGGCTGCAGAGCTGACGTCGTGTCAAAATGGGAATGCCCCGCTCAGAGCTGCTGAGCTCACTGGTCGGCTGCTGTGCTATTGACGTGACGTCAGCTCCACAGCCAAAACCAGACACTGGAAGTAGCGGCGAGAGTCACCTGTGGACCCAGGGAAGGCGAGTACAAATGGGTTTGTTTCTTTTAATGAATGGGAACTACCCCTTTAATGTTAAAATACTGGATTGCCCACAGGGAAAAATGCTTCAATGTATACATTATAGCTTATACCCACTACTGTCACTCACTGATTGGTCTGCAGGCCTTCTATTTCCAGAATGACGCCTTTTTCATGTAGTCTCGCTGCTGTATATTTAAGGGAAGATTGTTTCATTTTCTTGCTGCCTTTTTCTTCTCCTTTCCCATCCATTTTTATAGAACGCCTTGAATTCCTGTGTGAAGTATTTAAGCAATATGAAATATACCACATCAAAGAGATGTTAATATTTTATAAATAACAATCTCAAATTCCACCCAATGTCACAAGAATTAAAATTAAACTTCTCCCATAGATTCAAAATCCCCGCGGATTTGGCTGGGTTCAAATGAGCGCACTGTCAATGTGCTGTCTGTGCGCGCAATGGACCACACACGGACAGCAAGCTGCAAGAGTGCAAGAGCTCAAAAAAACTGCACCCTGCACAAGTCTGGTCCATTTTACTGAGAACACCATTGCGTATAATGGAAGCCTGGTCCAGTACCCGACCACACGGGGCTGCGCATGTAACTGGCTCAATAGTTTCAATATTCGTCTGCAATTGCTCTTAGCCTAATTAACAGAACTCCGTGCTCCACATACAACTAGCAGACCATAGATTACTAAAATCTGGACTACAGGACCTTCAATCAGTGGCTGAAGGGAACAACACTTATTTTCAATTTGAAAAAGCACTCCCATCAAAATTTTTATCCTCTTAATATATTGCAGTCATCATATTATTTAGCACTGTGTACTTACAATTGCTCATTTTGCCTTTCTACCCAGCTAATTCTTCTCTTTTCCATTTGGTCTAGAACATCACTTGATTAAAACTGACTAGCTGAATCCTTGTAAGCTTTACATAGAAACTGGAGGTCAATTTTCCCTGCAAGAGTCATGAGTCACTGCAAAAGTCTCTGGCGGGGGGAGGAGGGATCAGCTGGGTCAGGAGTTGAAGAGGGGGATGATAAATGCACGGTAAAAAGACTTCCTGTTTCTCCATAGAGCAGAGAAAAGAGTAGAATTAACTGGTGGGTAGAAAGGCAAAATGGGCAATTGTAAGTACACAATGCCATATAACATGATGATTGCAATATATTAAGATGATAAAAACTTTTATGGTACTGTTTATTTAACCACTTGGTGCTGTGATTGACTTTATGTTTCTTTGGGAACTAAAAAGACAAAAATAAAGGGAATGTTTCATGAGAAACATTTATGTCTGATATAGGCGAGTCCCATTCTAGCTGATATCCAGCCAGCAGTCAGTGTGGAGGCAGTGGCGGCGCTGTCTTTCTGCATTCAGTGCTATGGGAGGTCCCTTATCCCCTGTCCTGTGGAAAATATCTTTAAGCAAACTCAGTTTTTGAGGATTTTATACAGGATGGAAGATGTTTTGCCTCCTGTCAATTGATGTGAAAAACAAAGGCTCTGTAGGCTAACGGGGAAGCTCCTTACAGTCAAAAGGAATAAGTGCATCAGTCCTCATTTAACAGTTTGTGATGCAGCTCTGATAAATGAATCCTTACATATACTAATCATTACTGCTAAGAACACACGTTTACCAAAAAGCTCCAGCCCCCAAGGAACTTTAGAATTACTATATCATCACAGTACACCACTTTTTAACATTACCTTCTTTATCTTTTTATCCAGAAAAAAACACAACTATGTTTTTGCCTCTAAATTAAATGAGTAATTTTTTTTTAATAATTCTGTTTAAAATATCTCCTTATAGAGGTTTACATTTTGAAACCTTTTTTATTTTTAAAGTTTTGGTTTGTGGAAAGATCTTTCTTCCCTCTTATCTGTTTTCCATTTTGAAATTGTATATTGGTACATAATGACCCTGTGTGAACAGAGCTTACTTCCGAGTTAAGTTGTCTAGACACGTCTTGATGTACGTGTTATAATAGGTTATCTGGTCTTCAAAGAAGGCCGTCTTGGAGTTTAGGGCATTAAGAGTCTGCTGAAGTTTTACAAGTTCAGCTTTTCGCCTCTGCCGGTGTCGCCTTTGGTTACGAATGTCCTGCGAGGATAGGAAAAGAGAATATAGATTATATTAGAGAATAACATCAGAAAAAAAACAGAAAAAATGAAAATAAAAAAGCAGATGATGTCACACAGTCAACGAAAAAAATATGCATGTGTTGTCCCAATATATGACCACTACAGCCAACAGGTCACTGGCCATAATGTCAGTGCAGAACACTTCCCAGAAACATCATTTTTATTTCTGCTGACCATCCAGGGGAGTATGCTCAGATGTTAATGATCGGTAAAATATTTTGTTTCTTTCTTTAAAATTTCTCAAGCTTTCTTATTTCAGAGCAGGAATGAATGTGTCACATGGATTTATGTCATTCTACATCAACTAAGGAATGTGCTCCTCAGACTCTCAGACCTGTGAGCCCATCACAACACTGGACCTAGTCACAGGACAATAAAACCTTCACACTCCTTATCTATTAACTGCTAAAATATTTATAGCCAGAACTGTTTATCTCTTCCATAATATCTCTGCTTTTCATCACCTGTCTTACCTATTGCATTTTTTGTGTCTTATTGTGTATAAATATGTGACTCTTCAGATTTTGTGGTATACTATGCCTGATGAAGAGACCTGAGTAGTCTCAAAAGCTTTCAATTTGTTACCATCTTTTCAGTTAGCCATTAAAAGGTATCAACCACTAAGGACTCTCAAATCTAAATATTATTCATACATCAAAACTTATCTATATGTCTTTCCTTGTTGCTTTTAAATTCAAATGACTTAAAAAGGGGTTGTCCAGGATGTTTTACTATGGCCTGAACAGGCAAGTATTTGACAACAGATGCAACTACCTGCCTGTTCTGGGTGCTGGCTCAGAGAGGTCACAGACTGCCTCTGCCAGCAATTCAACTGTTCCACCTTAACAGAGCAGCTTACCTTCTTCTGGGATGCTCTGTTAAAGGGACTGCTGACATCTTGTTGATTGACAGGTGGCTCCTCACACTTAGGCAGTGAGGAGCTGGCTGTCAATCAGTATGACATCGGCAGTCACGCCTCATTAACAGATCAGAGCCGAAGAGAAGTAGCTGCTCTGTCAACATGACATCAGCGGAAGCCACTGAATCGATGGCAGGAGCAGTGACATGGTGCCGGCAGATATCAGCACTGGGTAAAATAGGCAGGTAGTTAGCAACTTAGGTCCATAGTAAAAAAAAAAAAAAATAGTCCTCTATAAACCCTTTAATCGTTTCAAAAATAATACACCACCTCATTGCGCTCCCTCTTCATGTAACATTAAATCAGGAGACACATTCAAGGTCAT
The DNA here is from genome assembly GCF_046119375.1 of Phyllobates terribilis. Classification (NCBI taxonomy): domain Eukaryota; kingdom Metazoa; phylum Chordata; class Amphibia; order Anura; family Dendrobatidae; genus Phyllobates; species Phyllobates terribilis. Next base: position 493,089,844 of record NW_027362761.1, on the reverse strand, counting down.
TTTTCAGTGTACTTTTTTATATGCCATTGGAGATTTACTTCTAATGTGAGCATGACATTTGATTTGTAGAAGGGCTACGAGTTGTGCATCCTCAGAAGAATCTTCATAAGAATCTCCAGGTGTCTTTCTAAATATGTTTTTCTGGATTATCGATACAACAGAATCCCCCCTTCCCTCCTTATAAAAGTTTGGGAGGTGGTAAAACAGAAATTAAATTCACTTTTTATTTTTAAAAATATAACCCTTTGGCGAAATTGTTATATTACACAATTTCGGATGATCCAGGATTAAAAGATATATGCAGCTGTAAGACCTATGAAACAATAAAATTCCTGATATATTAATAACATTTTACCCAACAGGGTAAAATGAACGCATCGATAAATACATATTATATACACACACATTATAATATATGCACCCGCATCAATCGATTTGCCAGATTTGCCAAATTCTAGTGCGTGCATGGGATATCCCTATTTTCCTTGACCCGCAGCTTTGACCTTTCTTCCTAGATGCACGTTTTGTGATGATGCCCTTGTTTTTTTTCAGTAGTCTATGGGCCCGCAATGGAGGCGATAGTCACCTCTCTGTGTCAATAAATAAAGAAAATCCAATATTAAAAAAAGAAGATTGAAAACAAGAAGGGGGCATAAAGGAGGGCAAGGGAGGAGCCACCATGAGCATGATTCATGAGCTTTCCTCACCCCTCTTCTGCTGCAACTGTAAAGACTCCTCCATGGAGCTCAGGAGTCTAGAGAGTAAAGTTTCTTTTAGATTCATTTATGTTCTTTCTTCAGGTGGAGGAACGAGGTAAATTAAAAGTTGCTTTATGGATTGATATTGTGGGGTAGAGGGTCTTTAATAAACATTCAATATGGGGTGGGAGGGAGGTTTTCCACCACAGCAGAGGTGTAGATGCTATATAGGAAGACATAAAAGATGAAGGGGAGGGTAAGGTAGGGACATGCCTACCCCAGAGGAACCTTCCTTCTTCCAATAATCCACTGCAATTACATGGCAAGTCTGATCAGGAAGAATCTCCATTGTTAAAAATGGAGAATGTTTATTTGATAGGTTTTCCTTAAGATCATGTGCCTATTGCCCTCACTCATTATTTATTTCAGACAGATTGTAGAGGCAACTGGCACCTCTATCCAAATATTCTCCAAATCCCATGTTATATTTGAGAAAACATCCATCAGTACTATAACAAAAATCTGAAGCAAATATAGCTCAGTCCTACAGAGAGAGGGTGCAGGAGAAGAGGACGGGTCATTGCTGAGTCTTTTAGAACATTTGAAATTAGTTTGAAGTTAGAAGCAACAATAAAATATACAATGTCTCCTATTGGAAAGTAATGGGGAGGGAAACCCCCTCCCAGAGGATTAAATATTCTATATGCATATGAAAGATTATTGTACAACCCATGTTCCCTTTTCTGTGTGTTGAAGGGAAATTACGGCACATTGTGATCCCCACACATTACAATCTACGTACAATATTGTAGCTTAAAAAGAGTTGTTTCAAGTTGATAAGTTATCACCTAACAGCACCTATCTGATTGCTGGGGGTCTGACCGATGGGACCACCACTCATCCCGAAAATAGGGTTTTGAAATGCCCTATTAGAATGGCATGCCGCCACAGCTCTATTCATGGTCTCTGGGACTGCCGGATATCACAGAGTAGAGCACTCTGGTCTATCTCCAAAAGTCTCATACACGATGCATGGAGTCCTGGCACACATAAGTAGCCATTAGCCGGGTTAGGGCAATTACTTTAATCAATATGAAAATAAACAAAAAAGAAAGCTGCACAACCTTAGCAATCTCATTGATAATTTCTTGGTACTTCATTTCCTCGGTCACTAGTCCGGCCTGTTCTAAATTGCGGAGATTCCTTAGGATTTTCCTTTTCTTTTGTTCCAAGGGAAGTTGCCCATCTTCCAAAACAGATTGACTCCTCTTCATTTTATCTGGTGTCCTGGCGTCAAGAGCAGCCCGCTTCTCAATAACCTTCAAGTGTTCATTTTCCTAGAAGCAGAGTGTATGACATGCTTAGTGAGTTTGTCTATGCAAACAAATAGGTACCTAGAAGGTGATTTGGGTTCATTTACACAAAGTAATAAGATTTTTTGTCAAATTAAAGTAGGATACTGGAAATGTATCTAATAGGCCATTAACAATATTTTGTTCCCAATTTATTAACAATTTGGCCTTCTTAGAAACCTGCACCAAAACACCAAACTGTTTTACAAGGTCTGATCCAAATGTAATCTTAATGCCTTCTCATTGATATAGACTTTTAAGGCCTTAAAGACCCGGTCTGTTTCTGCTCCATTCACTTTTTCATCAGGAGACAAGCAGGACCAGTGACATCACATCTATTCATAATCCTGGAAAACCCTTTTAATGTAGGATTGGTGTGGTTGAATTGCAGTATCGGATACAAGTGAACTATGAGCCTACGTGTCCCCTTATACAAGAAGCTGACACCTTTCTACCATTGCCAGTATTACCTTATTCAACAATTTGTTCTATGATAGCTCTGTGGGACTGCAGCAGACTTGGCTACCCATGTGCTTCAAAGAATATTGGACGCCAAGTACTCGAAGGACAATTTGGTCGTCTTTCTATGAACCACTTTTGGTAGTTACAGACCACTGCATCCCGTTAATACCCCACAAGAGCTGTCATAGAGATGCTATGATTTAGTCGTCTAGCCATCCTTACTCTTTCCCATTTGTTTCCAACAAATCAACGTAAAGGACTGATTGCTCCCTTGTTGCCCAATATATCCCCCTCCTATACAAATTCCAATGTAATGAGATGATCAATGATATTCACTTCCTCTTATAGCTGCATCAAGTATCCACAGCGCTATTATCCATTATTAATAGAAACTTGCATATATAAGATCAGATTCATGAAGAGTCAGAAGACGTCACTGATAAGTGACACATGACACCGATGGATATACCTGTGGTAGAGAAGCAGGGGTCTCCAAGATTTCTAGGAGTCTTTCTCCAGGCTGTGTACGAATAACATCGACTATCAACTTCTTAGTTCTGTAATGAAAGGAAGAAGAACATTTCCAAGACGTTAAACATCAAAGGGTCCCCTATGCTGTATATTCCAGGAGCAATACTATAATTACACCAGAGAAATAACAAGGTCTAGATGTGAAAAGTCTTGCAAATTCCAGAAATAGCTTCCAGATGGAATTTACCGTGTCTCCGCTTTTGCCATTCTTTCAGTGTCCACCGTTCTGTATCTCTATGTGAAACGCTTGTCTGGTTTAGAAAACCCATTTATAAATACTTAGTTCTGGATAATGGAGTAGCTCCCCCACTGTTCATGAGTGTGGAGCTGCTATAAAGACTGTCCATTGCTCCGGATCACCTTTGTAGAATATGTTCATTGGGGGGGGGGGGGGTTAAACATATGTTTAGCCTACCACCATGTTCCTACTCAGATAACAGCTGATGACTGGGGGTGCTCAACAGCTTGATATCCTGTGATCACCTTGTCATTTGGGGACCACTCTAATTACTAAAAAGATAGCCCAGGAATAGAAGCGAGGACCATCACCACTCTTATCCATGAGCTGGGCCTATCATTTTTCCACACCAATTTTTTTTAATGATAAGCTGCAGTACCAGGAACAGCCTGTGGACAAGTGTGGCACTGTTTTAGTAAATACACAGATCTAAATGCTTATCACATCTTCTGTTATCCATACCAAAAATCCAAAGGGTAAGTTTACTGAGTGAACAATAAGGGAGGGAATAAGATATTCTTAGGTCTGCAAATATCTAAACAGCGTATGTGATACCATTATTGGTTACATGGTCAAAAAACATAAAAAAACATTTGTGTCATTGAAACGTTTTATCGCAATCGTTCCCATGTAGTTTGTTTAGCTATTGCAGCTAAGAAAGGAACATAATGTCCAGACACATGGGAAAGTATGCAGTCCAGCCTCGAGACAGTCAAATTCCGCACAGATTCTAAGCAAAGTCGCCCAAAAGAAAATGATGAAAAAAACAAAACGTACACAAGTAGAAATGTGTAAGGAACGGTCATGTCTAAAGCAGCTGTCTAGATGGGGGCATTGTCAGGACAAGAGCAGAATGATCATCGACTACAGGTGAGAAAGAAGAATAGACAACCTCCAAAGAGTATGTTAAACATCTAGAATGCTGCATATTGTTGACAGCTCATTGATTTTAATTTGTATATCTTTGTATAATTTGAATATACACACACACACATATATTTATACATATACATACATATAAAATATTATATACACAAAGATATACAAATTAAAATCAATGAGCTGTCAACAATATGCAGCATTCTAGATGTTTAACATACTCTTTGGAGGTCGTCTATTCCTCTTTCTCACCTGTAGTCGATAATCATTCTGCTCTTGTCCTGACAATCCCCCCATCTGCACAGCTGCTTTAGACATGACCTATCCTTATATATATATATTTATGTACACGCACACACACATTATATCCTCTTCCTTCTCTACCACTCTATCATTGTTTATTTGTTACTGTAAGTGAGATCTGTATTTTGTATGTAACCCCTTCTCATGTACAGCACCAAGGAATCAATGGTGCTATATAAATAATAAGTATATATGTATACATATGGATAAATTAAATATTATTCTGCTGAAGCCACTGCTGGTTTCCTTCGTGCAGCAGATGGACCTCAGTAACTTATAATGGACTACATAAAGTTTCTGCCATTTTGACATAGATCCCAAATTCATCAAATTGTTTTCGCCAAAAATCTGTCTTAAAACATTATGATCAGTCACTAAATTTTTATGCAACTCGAAGTTGTGTAAAATATGTTGTGATTTTTTGCAGTTTTCATGAACGTTTTGCCAAGCTCTGCCAAAATAGGTGGAGCTGGGGCGGGACAGGGCATGATGCCACAGTTAGTCTTATTTTACGATTATCTGTAGTGTACATTATGCCAGAAATTGTGCTCCAGTCCCCGACTAGAGCAAGATTTGTGGTGCAGCACAATGAGGCACATACAACTTTTCAGATGCGCCTCTTAATGAATCTGGCGTGACCAACTCCAGCTCACCCACTCATTAAGAAGGGCAAGAACAACGCCAGTCTTAATGAATTGGGGCCTTTGCATATAGGACTATTTTTTCACACCAAGAATAATGGAATTAGAGACAGAGGTCCTTGAAACACATGGAAACAGAACCTAAACATTAAAGTCGATCAAACCCACTGATTTTTGTGGGATGGGCTGACCATCTAATGTGTATAGCAGAGGTCCCCAACCACCAGTCAGAGTACCAGGAAAGGGTCCGTTGGTTTTTTTTTTGTCAGTCCACGTCACCGACGCAGACCATCACTAAACACTAAGGCTGCGTGCCCACTATGCATTTTTTAAGCGTTTTTGACGCGGAATTTCCACAGCGAAAATGCTTAAAAAACGCTTGGTAATACGTGCCCCATGGTCCCCAATGATAATCCGCATGTGCTGTGCACATGCTGCGGAAATTTCCGCTGCGGATTATCATTGCGGAAAAATACGCAGCATGTCCATTAATTTTGCGGACACGCAGCGTAATCGCCGCCATTGACTTGCATTGGACCGCGTGACATCCGCATCACTGCACCTGCACATGCGGATATCACACGGTTCTATGTGCGGATGGTACCCAGGTCTGGAGGAGAGGAGATTCTCATCCAGACCTGGCTACCATAGAAACTGTAAAAAAAAATGTTTTAAATAAAAAATAAAGATTATACTTGCCTTCCGATGTCCTCCCGGTGTTTTCTCCCCTCCGTCTGGTCTGCTGTATGGGTCGCGTTGTTGTAAAGGACCTGCCATGACGTCATTGAGTCATGTGACCTGTCACATGACTCAATGACGTCACCGCAGGTCCTTCACACCACCGCGAGCCGCCCAAGACACCGGACGCAGCAGAGAAAACACCGAGAGGACATTGGAAGGCAAGTATAATCTTTATTTTTTACCATTTTTATTCTTTTTTTTTTAACTAACTTGGTCAGACTACTATAAATCCATGCCGGTTGCATGGATTTATATAGTGTGACCAAGTTGTCAAGCACTTTTCCAAGTGATGCTATAATCGCTTGGAAAAGCGCTTGATAACCCGCATGCAGAAATGCATGCAAAAACGCTTGACAAACTCTTCTACCTGGCGGGAAAAACGCATGTAAAAAAACGCATGCGTTTTTCCTGCCAAGGGAGAAGCGGAAAAAATCTGCAGCATTTCTGCATCGTGGGCACATAGCCTAACAGTGTGCTCTGCGGTGGCTCAGAGCACACTGTGTGAGATGGATGCTGCCCACTGTTCTAGACTCCCGCAGGGTAGAGGACCTATGGTGACATCAAGGTCACATGACTGTGATGTCACCACAGGTCCTGAAGCAGGATAAAGTGAATGCAGCTGAACAGAAGCTGTCAGGAGTCAGGACACATCTGCCCCATCCTGCTGCAGGGTGTGACGGGGCGGGGAACGGGCTGGCCTCAGTGACGCGGCTCCTGGCACAGCACATTATGTGGGGCACAGGTCCTGTGTAGTGGCCACAGTGTTATGACTCCTGGCATAGCTCCTGGCGGGGACCTGGTTTACACTGTAGACCAGGTCCCCGCCAGGAGCTATGCCAAGAGCCACAACACTGTAGCCGCTACACAGGACCTCTGCTGATGTCAGACCCATGTGACCATGCAAGGAAGTGATGTCATCGGAAGGGGTGGGGCCAGAACCTATGGTGAGTGGAGTCACATTCACATTATATATGTCATAATTAAATGATAAGTAGGCACTAAACTCCAACCCCCTCCATAACCCTGCCCCCATATCACCAAAGCACCGCCCCTGCCGGTCCATTGAAAAATGGTCTTGCTTGATGCCGGTCCCTGATGCAAAAAAGGTTGGGGACCGCTGGTGTATCGGGTCTTTCCAACGATCACCGAACAGATTATGTTGGAAATCAATCTACTGGTCCTTTTGTTTGGTGGGGGATATGCCTCTGACTTATGATTCTGCAAATATCTGTCTCAGAGAACATGATGTTCATCTGACGGGGAAGTCGGGAAATATAGCTGTCACCGGAGCAATCGCTTGGTTGACAGTTACAGTGCCTACAAGTAGTATTCAACCCCCTGCAGATTTAGCTGGTTGACACATGCGGAATTAACTTGGCATTGTGACATTTGTACTGTAGATCAGCCTGGAAGTGGGAAATGCACTGCAGCAAATTTTTTTTTTTTTAAAAAAAACGTTAAAAGTTAATTCAGAGTGTCATTTATTATTCAACCCCTCAAACCACAAGAATTCTGTTTGGTCCCCCTAAAGTATTAATAAGTAGTTCAGGCACCAAGAATAATGAGCTTCACATGTGTGGATTAAAGATCTCTTTTGCCAGCCTTTTCTGACTATTTAAGACCCTCCCCAAACTTGTGAACAGCACTCAGACATGGTCAACATGGGAAAGACAAAGGAGCATTCCAAGGCCATGAGAGACAAGATCGTGGAGGGTCACAAGGCTGGCAAGGGGTACAAAACCCTTTCCAAGGAGTTGGGCCTACCTGTCTCCACTGTTGGGAGCATCATCTGTAAGTGGAAGGCTTATGGAACTACTGTTAGCCTTCCACGGCCTGGACAGCCTTTGAAAGTGTCCTCCCGTGCCGAGGCCAGGCTTGTCCGAAGAGTCAAGGCTAACCCAAGGACAACAAGGAAGGAGCTCCGGGAAGATCTCATGGCAGTGGGGACATTGGTTTCAGTCAATACCATAAGTAACGTACTCCACCGCAATGGTCTCCGTTCCAGACGAGCCCGTAAGGTACCTTTACTTTCAAAGCGTCATGTCAAGGCTCGTCTACAGTTTGCTCATGATCACTTGGAGGACTCTGAGACAGACTGGTTCAAGGTTCTATGGTCTGATGAGACCAAGATCGAGATCTTTGGTGCCAACCACACACGTGACATTTGGAGACTGGATGGCACTGCATACGACCCCAAGAATACCATCCCTACAGTCAAGCATGGTGGTGGCAGCATCATGCCGTGGGGCTGTTTCTCAGCCAAGGGGCCTGGCCATCTGGTCCGCATCCATGGGAAGATGGATAGCACGGCCTACCTGGAGATTTTGGCCAAGAACCTCCGCTCCTCCATCAAGGATCTTAAGATGGGTCGTAATTTCATCTTCCAACAAGACAACGACCCAAAGCACACAGCCAAGAAAACCAAGGCCTGGTTCAAGAGGGAAAAAGTCAAGGTGTTGGAGTGGCCTAGTCAGTCTCCTGACCTTAACCCAATTGAAAACTTGTGGAAGGAGCTCAAGAATAAAGTCCACATGAGACACTCAAAGAACCTAGATAACTTGGAGAAGATCTGCATGGAGGAGTGGGCCAAGATAACTCCACAGACCTGTGCCGGCCTGATCAGGTCTTATAAAAGACGATTATTAGCTGTAATTGCAAACAAGGGTTATTCCACAAAATATTAAACATAGGGGTTGTATAATAATTGACCCACACTTTTATGTTTAAAATTTAATAAAATTCAACTGAGCAACATAACTTTTTGGTTTGTAAGATTTATGCTTCTGTTCATAAAACCTACTCTCGTTTGCAGTTTGAAGGCTCTAACTTATTTGCATCTTATCAAACCAGCTAAATCTGCAGGGGGTTGAATACTACTTGTAGGCACTGTATCTAATGTGTATGGCCAGCTACAGAAGCAGCAGGTGGCAAGTATGGCTTCCCCAGGTAGTGATTTCAGCCAAATATAGATCTTGCACATACTATAGCTCTAACATTGACCAGGAGATTTTCAATCTTTAGCATTTGTCACAATTAAGAATGTAAAAAAAACCTAAATTAGAAAATAACAAGGGCTTCTTAGAGAAAACTACATAGGATTTCCTGCCAGAAGGGGCTTCCACAGGAAAACTTCTTTCCTAGAGGTTTTTATTTTATGAACTTGGCTATTTTTCTACATTCACTTCTTGATTAAAACAGTTTTCATGCTAAATAACCTACTTGATCATTAGGCTCTTCATATCTTTGTCTTCTCCTTCCCGCAAATCAAACTTGCTTGTTAATGAGAGAGAGATTTCCGTTTTTGCCATTTGACTCAGGGCATTCTCTTTGTTGGGATCGCTGGAGTCCACTGCTCCCTCACCTGCCAGGAAAGTAATAGAAAGTCACATTAGTGTTCGAATATGAGTGTATTCACATCTGCTCCACCATTTCTCTTCTTCACAGATCCCTTATCAGGAAGAGAAATAGGTATATACATGTATATTGGATAGGTTCACATGTGAAGAGAATGGGCGCATTTGTGCCGCTGTATTAAGGTCAAGGGTCCAGTCTTGTATGCAAGTTTAATAACCTGTACCGAAGCATCAGCAGAATCCACAATGCTGACTGTCTGGTTCATTTAACTCAGTCAAGCCTTAATATAGGCACAAAATGCATATGTAGTACGCCAATGTAGAACTATCTACGTGTTAGAATATCTTTAGATAATTTCTCCAAACGCTGTGAAGTCGTTGTGTTTTTTAATTAAAGGTTTTAAAAAAATGTTCTCATTTGTGATTAGATTCAGGGGAACTTTTTAGAGTTACCTGGATGTAGCTTTATTCAATGTACGAAGGAGAGAGAAATAATCGCACTCTATCTTTTCTAAATTCTACAATAAGGTAATTTTTTCAACATAATTTCCTTGATTTTCAATACACTTTGTCCATCTGTCAGCAAGCTTTTGGATTCCTTCATCGAAAAATACTTTAGGATGAGCGCCTCGAATTCACCGCGGTCTTCACCTCTTTATCAGATGTGGATCTTCGTCTTTGTAGGGCTTCTTTCAGGTGACCAAACAGGTGATAGTCTGCCTCTCTAACAGAATCAGTTTATGTGCTCCTTTTGCATGGCTGACACTTGTCAAACCTTCCTTGAACTTCTCTATCCATTCTTAAAACACTTCTTCGCGAGAATACACTTTCTCCACACAGTGCACAAAGTCTTCGATATATATTGGCATTAGACACCATCATGCCACAAAAAAATGAATCGCTACACGCTGCTCTTCATTATGCAAATTCCAAGTGGGGCGGCCATTGTTTCTCACACCACAGTCACAAATTAATTACCTTGACACGGTCAAATCTGCACAGCATTGACTGGGGAGACCGCGAGCTCGTACGAAAAGCACTGATAAGATAGTTATACAGTAGTTTTAATATAAGTGTGCAACCTGGTATTGATATATAATTGGTTTTACTTGCTTATCTGGTTTGGCTTTATTTGTTTTATGAAGCTGGTTTAATTTGTTTATCTGATTTGGGTGCATGCAAAATTCACAGTTTCTCCCAGCTCAGCCTAAATGGACAGAGCTGGGACAGAATGGGGTGTATCGATCGCTGCTCATCAAATTCATGACCAGCAGCAGCTTGAGTAGGATTTGTGGCGAGGTGCACACAAAGGTGTACGCCGCTTGTTCGATGCTCCTGATTTATGAGGAGGCATATCCATCTTCAGGAATCAGAAGCTTCTGACTTTAGCATGCTCCCTCATCAAATCATCAAAACTGGCGGTCTTGATGAATCGGGCCCTATGTCCGGAGAGAGGGCACTGCTTTAATCACAACACACCTACTGCTACAATGATCCTTTATGAGCCTTCAGAAAAAAATTATGGATTCATTGGCATGTTAAGCATTAGAGACTGTAATTTTTGGGCAAGATTCGCTTCCAGTTTTGGGTGGCTCTTGTCAGGGCAGGTGACAGACATTCAGGGCAAGAATGAGATAAGGGAACAATAACTCAGGTTATTGAACAGGAAAAAAGTACCAAGGCTGAACCAAGCCAAAAAGTATACCCAAGATTCCCAGCTGTTACAATTCATGTTGAACACATCTTGACTATATTTAATATAAAGTAAAATGAAAGTCAAGAATTCCTTACAGTAAGGACTTGAAGAGTGAATCCTCTCCAAAAACTCATCCTTTTTCAAAGAACGCCCAAGATTTACCAAATTTTTGTGTTACAGGTTTTTGATTCCTTTTGCTTTATGTCTATTAGTCATCTTCTCTGAGAAGACCCTATTTCTGTCAAAGACCGGTTTTCGCTGGAAATATGAGTCCTTGTGTTAGAGGTTTCACTGTTTCAAAAGTAATAACTAATATTCATCTTATCTTGTCCTCCACAGAACGGCAAAAAAGGAAATTACATGACATCAGTAAACCACATAAGCACAAACAGACGTTAAATGCAATTAAATAGCTGTGTTTTACCAAGAAAAGACTCGATGTCAGGCACGGTACCAAGCGCCTCGAGAAGCTCATGTAGAATGTCATTGTGGTCTGGAGAAATCGCATCCTGATGTTCTAAAAGCAGCTACAAAATAGGAAACACTGTCATGAGACTTTATTCACATGTAAAGTTACTGCCTCACAGAACTGATAATATACAAAATACATTTAAGAACATTTTCCTTAGTGGAAAAAAATAGGGTAAATTCCACAAGCCTAAACAATGTCCAGACCAGTGGTCTCCAATGCTTACAAGCTTCTACTTCCAGCATGCCCCAACTGATGAAGCTTGTAGAAAACTAGAACTCACAGCATGTCCAGCAGCCAAACTTGTCATTTTCCAACAGATGGAGAACAATACTGATCAAATACCGCTGCTCTAGACATTATCTAATGGTAGGACCATACCTTTACAGTAAATCTCCTTTCATTTTTATATGCTTATGGTAACATTCTTCTGGAAAAATTAATAAGATTGGCACACATTTAATCTGTTGTCTACCTTGAAAGTCTAAGGGGAGAGGTTTTTAGACTTGATCAGGGTGAGTTCTGACCCATTACTTTACATGTTGATCGGCAATAAAAGTGAGGTAATATGACAGGCCAATGAGTTGTCAGATTAAGCCCCTAATATTTATGGAGTAGTGTAGGAGAAATGTAAATCTTAAAAGTTTTTTCCATTTTTTTCTAATTATTTCATAGGCTTGCTCTATCTAAAAATAACAAAATTACTTACACAGCCGATGCCACTTCAGCACTGCCTGTCCGCCACCTTCTCCTCTAGTCTTTGCTGACAAGGTTGCAGTGGTGGCTTCACCATTACAGGGTGATGCAGCAATGTCAACCAATACCAGGGGCGATGGTCAGACTGGTCCTCAGGGAAATCCCCCTAGTGGGCCAATGTGAAGAATTCGGGCCCCAATGCTCTACCATCTAAATGAGCAGAGCTTGGCCCATTATACTTAAACATGCATCATCAAGATAGGTCAGGAAACCGTAGATGTACTAAATGTATTAGGATGGAATGGGGGTATCGGAACTTCCCCACAGATGGTCAGCAGTTTGGAGATGTCAAGCAGCACCTGAAAGGGGCCTAATTTTTGTATGACGGGTAAAGTAGAGAAGAACACCTTTATCCAAATGGAGATTGATATTTTTACTTTATTAATATTTAACGGCCTTCGGCTCGATCTCGAGCCATGGCGACTTCATAGATGAACGCTCTTTAGGAAGCTAGATGATCTTCCTAATGTGACATTTGGTATTCACATCTGCTTCCAATTCATGGCAGCTTTTAATTTATGATTTTTCCTTATGTTTTACTGACAGTCACTGACAGATCGGATTATTAAGTGGAGCAATTGCGCAACTAAATGTAAAACTACTGTATGTGACTATGTTGTACTAATTAATAACAGCGCACATCAGTGTGGGAACACTTGATCCTCATAGTGAATGATGCTGGCAGAGCTGTCAATGACACAATGTCGGTCACTGATCTCAATGACACACGCAGAAATGCATGTGGGTGTAATTCTTGCTTTCAGTTCATTTCACTCACATCCTCCCCCTTGGACATAAAGATTAATAGCTGATCTCCAAAAGGCCCCAAAGTGTTGAATCACAGTCTCGGCTGAGGACAACAAACATTCCTAATAATTGTGATGGCCAAAAATGTCGTCTTTACTTCTCCAATATCTAGTTGGGTAGAGAGTGCCCAGTTCCTGTTAGCTACAGGAGCATACCGTAACCAGTATGACATACCCAGACTAGTCTCTTCAGCTAATTGTATATACAAGGGACTATTTATTTAGGATTTTCATTCCCCTCTGTCCTCCTACTGATGCCCCTTCCCTCTTGCTCGCAAGTGTTTTGCTAAAACTCTTTAAAGTGTGATGCTACATCTTCATCCCCTTCCTTCCCATATGCAAAAATCCTTGTCAAATCTGTGGAAACTCCAAATCTGATGAATGAACGAGGTTTCCACAGGCCAAAGATTACCCCCATGGAATGATAATGGGGCTAATCCTTGTGGGAATCTGCCACCCAGTCAGAAGCACACCCACAGCAGAAAGCCAAGAGTCACAGACCCCATTACTGTACTAATGAGAAGAAGGCTTTAGTAAATAGGACAATCAGACCAGTGTCTATTAGATAAGCTGAGGCTTTGAACACCAAGTAAGAAACATTTAGAAATCAATCTTCACATGTTCCCTAAAACATATATATAATATTCTACATGGATGAAAATGATAGTGGTGGCATACTGTACGTACCGAATGCGTATTGATAATTTCTTCTATTGAAATGTATATTACAGGTTTGCTTAATGTGATCAAATCAGAAAATTCATCGATATTGAATTTCTCCTCGGGTTCAGGAACTTCACAGGCAGCTTGAAAGAATTTCCTAAACAAGGATGAGATGAAAGATTTGCCGATTGGGACATATTCTGTTTTCTTTTTTACTTTATAACCAATAGAAACTTATGGTAATGTATTGTAAAGTAATGTAATAACTTTTCATACTGGTGAAAGTGACTGTTTGGGGAAATTCACAGAAACTGAGTGCATTTACACTGGCCCATCATCAGGAATGAGTGTCCCAAGGAACGCTCGTTTCACCATAATCAGCCAGTATAAACAGGCCACCAATTTCCGACACATGAGCAAAATGCTTGTTGATTGGGTGAAATGATTTTTAAGGTTTGTTAAAAATCATCGTTCTTGGCAGCACATTGTGATGTGTAAACAAGACATGGTGCTGCCGAGAACAATGACAGTCTACGGGCACAGAACGATTGTGTTGGCAATTGTTCTGTGTGCATGGAAGTGCTGTCAGCATGTTCTGGCTATTAAACGACCACCAATAGTCTTCTATCTAGCTGACCAGTGGCCACTTAACACTGTGCGTCGGCTAGTCTTCATGCACCCATAGAGAAAGGTTGCTGGATGCAGCCAAAGAAAGCTAAAAGCTGAAATCTGATTAGTAGCTTCAGACATTTTCTACCACTTCCCTCCACAAATTTCTGTGATATAACCTGAATCCATCTATATCTCATGTGTATGGGGACTTCCCTACTCTCCCCCGAGAGACGATATTGGGAATATAAGGATGGGGTGATGAAAATTAGATTGCCTGATCCTTTTGATCTGCCGGCAGAGGAGTCTGGAGCAGACAGTTATCTTAAGAACATGGGCAACTTTACATATAAAAAAAAATTGAGGAAAATGAATAGTAATTAAGCTAATAATGGTCTACAGATGTTGACTTTGTAATATTCACTTTAACAACGGCAACAACATAAAATGAATATAAATCACCAACCTGAATTTCTGGTAGGTCTGAGATAAGTAGCCGTTCATTGAAGACATATGAGCATTTTCTCCATCAAAAAGTTTATTAGAAGCAGCGTGTTGAAGGACTTTCGCCACAGAACCCAAGTTCCTCCTCTGGTCTGAATGAATCTGCCCTCCTGCTGTCATGTCAATGATGTCAAATCCATCTGGAGCTACGATGGCAGGATTCATGTACCGGTAATAAAGAAGGTTTCCAACAATCTAGAAGAGAGGAAGAGACACTGATGCATTGGCCAAGAATACAGATTGTGTCCATGAATGGAGTTATTAGAGTTCAGGCTCATTCAGACGTCCATGCAAATCAGTTCGAGATCCGCAATGCATCCAGATCTGAGCATGACAGCCTCATACAAAAACATGAAGCTGTCAAAGTCGGGTTAGGAGAGCCGTGGCCAGTCCGTGCATTAGCGGTTTGAGCTCGTAACGATTTTCACGGACGTCTACATGAGCCCTTAAAGGGCATGGAAATGGCATTTTCACACATATAAATGTATTATGTGTATTAATTGAGGGCTTATACTGATGAATCTCTGACCCAACAGGATGAGGTTTACAAGAAAGAAATGAATTGCAAAATTCTGTCCTATGATGCACCGTTTAACTAACACTTTATTGCAATTGTGACCTCTGCAGGTTGAAGGAGGCAATAGATTCTAAAGAGAGAACATTTTAGACTTTTGTGAAGAGTAGACCCATAGATAAACAAGACTACTTTAAAAGCAGAAAAATATTAATGCCTAGAAAAAAAAAGTGCATGCCAAGGCTTTACACATAGTAAATTCCCACACGCTTGACGGGGGTGTGATGGATGGGTCTCAATAAAGGAAGCTTTAATGTCTCAATGTTGCAGAGTTATGA
This sequence comes from Phyllobates terribilis, assembly GCF_046119375.1. Taxonomy (NCBI): domain Eukaryota; kingdom Metazoa; phylum Chordata; class Amphibia; order Anura; family Dendrobatidae; genus Phyllobates; species Phyllobates terribilis. The sequence continues at coordinate 493,074,291 of NW_027362761.1, read as the reverse complement.
AAGATACTGTACAAAGTTTGAAAAAAGTATAAATATAATGTAAATATAGTTGTCAACATCCTAAAAATTACTCCGAAGTTCGAGTGGTTGATGTTTAAACTACTGGAAAGTGCATAATAGTTTCCTGTGGGAATTTCCTGTGTGTTAAGTCTAGGAATGAGTGGGTTAGCTCAATACACAGGCTGGGCATTAAATTATATTGGTGGTCAAGTGCTCTAATCGCAATCGCAATATTTTCTAAATATTATTGTGCCAAAAGGTTACGGTCATTGTGTGATTAGAGCAAACCAGTAGGCCTTTAAACCTATAGGAGTCCAGTGGGTGGTCCTACTCTGAAAATGGCCGTCTTTTTTGTATGTCTGTGCATCTAGGGATGGCTGTAAATTACTATCATACATACAGTACTTTTCTCATGCAAAAACATTATGCTTGCGGATTAGACTGAATTTTTAGCATGAAGGGCTCACGTTAAATTTGCTGCACACTCCTGTAATATTAAAGAGGAATGTCACCAAGTAAAAAAACTGAGATAAATATTCTAGAGATCCTAGGATTCTTCTGCTTTTTTCCATTTTGTGCTAAAATTGTAGTATGTGAAATCTCTGCTTGCAGTCTAACTGGTTGTTTCTTCACTGTCTTCAATGGGAGCGTGCGCTTTGCCTCTCCCTCCCAACCCTACCAATCATCTAAAAGTCTCGAACTGTGATTGGCAGCGTCTCGGAGGGAGGAGAAGACAGAAGAAACACCCGGTTGGACTGCAAGCAGAGATTTCACATACTGTGCTACAAAAGCAACAAATGTGAATTTCTCTACAATGGAGTGTTGCAACACAAAATGAAAAAGAGCAGGAGAATCAGGGGAGCCCAAGAACTTCTACAAAATATTTAACCCAATTTTTGAGCAAGTGACAGGTCTCCTTTAACTCCTTTCTGACGACGTCAGTAATAGTACGTAGCTGCGCCCTGGGCCTATTGGGCCAGCTACGTACTATTACGTGCATTGCGATCGCGCCCGCACACAAGCAGTGCAGGCCGATCGCAGCATTGCGGGGGCAAGGGGAGGTAAGCAGCAATGCGTCATCTCCCGGATGTGGTCATGGTGACCCGATGTTGTCATGACAACATCCGGGTCACCACACAGCAGGAAGTTACTTTGGTCATGCACAGGGAATGACCAAAGTAACTTCTCCCTGTGCAGCACTGACAGGCTGCATAGCATAGGGAGCTGCTGTTCTCTATGCTATAGAGCCGATCAGGCTGCAACAAGTGAAAGTCCCATAGTGGGACAAAGCTAAAAAGTAAAAAAAAGTGCCAGAGAGTGGGAAAAAAAAAAAAATAAATAAAAAAATAAAATATATATATATATATATATATATATATATATATATATATATATATATAAAATATAAAAAAAAAAATCCCCCCAAAAATCATTTTTATTTGGTAAAAGCGCCAAAACATAACAAAACGATATAAATGTGGTACCGCTGTAAACGTACTGACACGAAAAATAAAGCTGCCTTATCAATTTTACCACACGCGGAACGGCATAAAAAAAAATAAAAAAAACAATTCCTGAATTTTTGGTTTTTGTTTATTCTGCCTCCCAAAAATCGGAATAGAAAGCGATCAAAAAATGTCACATGCCCAAAAATGGTACCAATAAAAACGTCAACTTGTCCCGCAAAAAACAAGCCATTACATGACGTTGTCGGCCAAAATATGGAAAAATTATAGCTCTCAAAATATGGCAATGCAAAAGCTAGTCTTTGCAAAAAAGAGAGTCTTTTAGTGTGTGACAGCTGTCAATCATAAAAACCTGATATGAATCTGGTATCGCTGTAATCGCACCAACCCGAAGAATATAGTCGTCTAATCCCTTATGCCGCACGAGGAACGGCGTAAAAAATAAACTCTAGGGTTAGGGTAGGGTAGGGTTAGGGTTGTGCTAGTGTTAGGGTTGTGATTTTTTCAAAAGTAAAGAAAGAAAAATGATGACGATATGGCGACCAGTGTTGAGCGCAAGTGCTTGCTACTTGAGTTTGCATCGGGTGTTCTGGTATGCATTGAGTATCATGGGTATTTGAGTGACATGCTCGAGTCTCCGCCCCATATGCTTCGCGGCCAAAAAAACCTTGCGGGGATTGCCTGCCATGCACGAGCGATCCCCGTATGTTTTTGTTTGGGTGTCTAAGAACCATAAAACATACGGGACGGGGCCTCGAGCATGTGACTCGAGCACCCACGAGACTTGGTGCATATGACGCGCCCCCAGGGCCGTGGGGTACTCGGCAGCCGGGCCCCTGCTTATGCCGGTAGAGGAGTATCACGGTGGCTGGCCCAGTCCGTGACCCAGGGCGGTCAGTGCAAAAGGGGGAAACTTTTATATGGGGTTTTTTGGGATTGTTCGTGACGCCACCTGTGGAATGCGGCTAAGGGGTGCCGCCGCTGCAGAGCAGTCCTCTGGAGCTGGTGTTACGGCAGCAGCGATGGTGTGGCTCTCCACAGGTAGAGCTAGCTCCAGGGCAGTGTAGGAAGATGGTGGTTGCGCTGGGCGTTGTAGTGCAGTGAGGGAAAGATGGCGCAGATAAAGAATGGACGGAGGAAGTGCGGTGCAGTCATCAGAGTCTTTACTCACAGTTTTTATGACAGTTCCACCGGTGCACCATACGGGTGCTAGCCTCTCACGTCGCGCTGCGTTCACCAGGCAGGGGTTCAGCACTTCCTCAGGCAGATTAGGAGTACCGGACAGAACTCCACTTTCTTGTGTTCCTAGCTAGACCGACTTCACGCTGGGTCTTTCTCCCTCCTGCCCTGCGCTGCCCACTCTCAATCCAACTCGGGTGCTCTGAAGTCCCTCCTGTGCGTCTGAGTTCCCGGACCTGCTTGACCCTCCTGGGGATTAGAATGTGGCTTCGGCAACTGACTATATAAGCCAGAAGCCTCCGGTTTTTCCAGCCGGGACTTGAAGTACACGACTGGGCCAGGAGCCAGTCCCCTTCATGCGGCCTACGATCCCTCTGTCTTCTGACAGATGGGGACGTACGGGTGCCATCCCACACTCGCCGTACCCCCTAGGATTCCTTCTTAGAACGGAGCCTACTCCTCTGCTCCCCTCCTGAGCCTCAATCACTAGGCCCCTACTTGTGGAGCAGAGCTCCTACTGAGACTCTGCTCCCTGACTGTTCTTCACTCACTCCACTGACTGATCTGCCACCCTAAAATGGCTTCCCTATTTTATACTCCTACCAAAGTGCTCCCTTAAACTACTTCCTCCACCCTCACCCACTACTGGTTCCCCCTTCCTCTGGGTTCCCCCCACTCCAGCCAGGGACAGGGCTCAGCAGGAAACACATTGCATCTTGCCCTTCCAGCCGGCCTGGAACAGTGTATTGTTGGATGCAGGTGTTTGGGGTTCCAGGCAGCACTCCCTCCTTACCTGAGAGAAGGAGACACCACACCTCTGGGTGAGGTGCAGTACTTCTGTGGCGACTGAACCCTCAGGAGCGCCACACATACCAGAGTACCCGATGCAAACTCAAGTAGCGAGCACTTGTGCTCATGACTAATGACAACTTATTCAATATGATGACCTAATGCTATCAAATTCTGTCGTACCTCTGGGTTCAAAATGTTCACTATACCCTTGATAAAACCCTTGAGGGGTCTAGTTTCCAAAATGGAGTCAATTGTGGGGGGTTTCCACTATTTAGGCACATCAGGGGCTCCCAAAATGAGACATGGTGTCCGCTCTTGATTCCAGCCAATTTTGCGTTCAAGAAGTCACACAGCGCTCCTTCACTTCTGAACCCAGCCATGCGCCCAAACAGTGTATTTTCCTCACATATGGGGTATCGGTGTACTCAGGAGAAATTGCACAACAGTTTTTAGGTTTCATTTTCTCCTCTTACCCTTGTGAAAATAAAAAATGGGGCTAAAAGATCATTTCTGTGGAAAAAGTTTGATTTTTTTATTTTCACGGCTCCATGTTATAAACTTCGGTAAAGCACCTGGGGGGTTCAGGGTGCTCACCATACATCTAGATAAGGTCCCTGAGAGGTCTAGTTTCCAAAATGGTGTCACTTGTGGGGGGTTTCCACTGTTTAGGCACATCAGGGGCTCTCCAAAAGCAACATGGTGTCTGCTAATTATTCAAGCAATTTTACATTCAAAAAGTCAAATGGTGCTCCTTCCCTTCCAAACCCTGCCGTGTGCCCAAACAGTGGTTTTCCCCCACATATGGGGTATCTGCTTACTCGGGAGAAATTGCACAACAAATGGTATGTTGCAATTTCTCCAGTTACCCTTATAAAAATGCAAAACTGGGAGCTGAAAAACATTTTTGTGGGAAAAATGTGAAAATTTATTTCCACAGCTCCATGTTATAAACTTCAGTGAAGCACCTGGGAGTTCAAGGTGCTCACCACACATCTAGATAAGTTCTCTGAGGGGTCTAGTTTCCAAAATGGTGTCACTTGTGGGGGGTTTACACTGTTTAGGCACATCAAGGGCTCTCCAAACGCAATATGGTGTCCGCTAATTGCAAGCAAATTTTACATTCAAAAAGTCAAATGGCGCTCCTTCCCTTCCAAACCCTGCCATGTGCCCAAGAAGTGTTTTTTTCTCCACATATGGGGTATCTGTGTGCTCAGGGGAAAGTGCACAACAAATTTGAGGGTCCATTTTTTCCTGTTACCCCTGTGAAAATAAAAAAAATTTGGGTCTAAAGTAACATTTTTGTGAAAAAAGTTAAATATTCATTTTTTTTCTTCCCCATTCCAAAAATTCCTGTGAAGCACCTGAAGGGTTAATAAACTTCTTGAATGTGGTTTTGAGCACCTTGAGGGGTGCAGTTTTTAGAATGGGGTCACTTTTGGGTATTTTCTGTCATAAAGGCCCCTCAAAGTCACTTCAAATGTGATGTGGTCCCTAAAAAAATGGATTTGCAAATTTTGTTGTAAAAATGAGAAATCGCTGGTCAACCTTTAACCATAATAGCTCCCTAATAAAAAAAAAAATTTGGTTGCAAAATTGTACTGATGTAAAGTAAACATGTGGGAAATGTTATTTATTAACTATTTTGTGTAACATATCTCTCTGATTTAAGGGCATAAAAATTCAAATTTTGAAAATTGCGAAATTCTCCAAATTTTTGCCAAATTTCTGATTTTTTCACAAATAAATGCAAGTTATATCAAAGAAATTTTACCACTATCATAAAGTAAAATATATCACGAAAAAAACAATCTCAGAATCAGCAGGATCCGTTGAAGCGTTCCAGAATTATTACCTCATAAAGTGACAGTGGTCAGAATTGTAAAAATTGGAATGGTCATAAAGTGCAAACCACCCTCGGGGGTAAAGGGGTTAAATAATGAACCTCAGGGGCATGCACAAAAGTGAAGCAACATTAGGAAGAAATAAACTTGCTATCTCACTCAATTTATACTCACAGCATCACTCCTTCATCTACATTTGTATATTTCCTTTTCTAAAGGACTACTTGATCTCTCTTTTACTAACATTAGAGAACCTGCATAGAGAGGGAGCCCTGCAGGGGTCAACAATGTCCGTAGGGTAGGGGGATGGAGATTAAACTTCTCTGGGCATTGCAGCAGCCTATGCTGCCTTTACCAATTCTTCAGTAAATCATTGAGCTAAATACTTTGCTGCCATATCCTGGTATAATTGCAAATAAACTACATAATGATAAGTAAAACCACCAACCTTTAAAAGTTCATCTTCCGTGGCATCAGGAAATTTTTCATGCAGGGAGTTCTTCAGAACTTTTGCCACGTATCGCATTCCATAACTTGAAAGAAAACAAAACAAGGTGGAGAATAGTTATCATCAGAACTTGCAGAAATTTTTATTGCTCATTGGCAAACTGGAAAATATTCAGCAAATTGATAAACTGAAATTACAAGGCTTTTGCCCCATAGTACACTCCGCTAATAAAAAAAGAATATAGACACAAGTGTATTGTAAATAATGAGGATTCATATAATTCTGGTGACATGGCGTTTTCCAACTGTATGCTCATCTATCTCCTCATTAGAATATGATTATGTGTAATGGTATGGCTTGGTATTTGCTATTATACCAAGTTCCAGTCTCTGATTCATGCTGCCTATGTCCAGGGACCAACAGTCAACATCAGGTTCCCTTTAAAGGGAATCTGTCAGTAAGATCAACCCCCCACAAACAACATATATCGGAGTCTTTGAAATGTAAATATATTGACACCTTTGTATCTTCTATCTGTTGCTGCATTCCAAGTAAATTAGCCTTTTCATTCATATGTAAATGAGGCGTTAAGCGCTTTGGATGTGACAGAGTACTTAAAGGAGCCACAGCTTCTCAAGGTTGTTTCCCCACCCAGCATCAGCCTTTTCAGCTTAATTGACAGCTCACTATTTGTGTGATCTCAGGCAACAATATCAGTCAGTGATCCATCAAACAGCTATAGAGACTGGCGCTGGGTGGGGAAACAACCTGGGGAGACAGTGGCTTCTTAAATGCTCGACCACACCCAGAGCACTTAACACCTTCTTTGCATATGAATAAAAAAAAGCTTATTTCTCTGGAATGCAGCAACAGATAGAAGATGTAAAAGGTATTTATGGATGTACATTATAGAAACCTGCATGCCAATATAAGCGATTTTATCTTCTAGAAAAATTCCCTTTAAAGGGAACCTGCCTGATGGTCCCTGAAACATGGGGAGCAGGAATCAGAGACTGAAATGTGGTACAGAGCATGAATTGTGGTTCGGGCACCAACAATCAGCTGACAGTTTCCCTTTAATATGTACAGATTTTAGCCAAAATCCAAATATGACATTATGGGTCATGTTCTAGTCTAAACTAATGCACATTTTTATCTACAGAGAATCTATTAACCTGCAGAGTAGTTACATTCCTCTATTACCAGGACAGGACTCTTAACATGACATTTTGCAGATAACTCCTAGTCTAGTACATAGTATATAAGCAAACTTATGTACACTGCTGTATGCTGAGACAGCTCCGTAACTTACAAGAGAGGTCAAACAGGACCACAAGTATTTATAGCCCTGGCGGGATATAAGCTTAGCATTAATAGTTTGGTCACATTTTAGAAAGTTTAACTGAAGGAATAAACATGATCAAAGCGGAAACAGATGAGATGTCAGAACTACTCTAGCTAAAGCTAGGGAAAAAAATACAAGCAAATCAAGATGAAAAACTGAGGTCCACAATCTTCACGATCAAACCAAAAATTTTATTAAGGATTTCAAAACTTGAATGCAACATGAGTTTAATTGAGTTACACTCATGGGTTAAACATCTGGGATCACTGATGAAAACAACTGGCCAAAATAGTGACTCCTTATAGATCTTTTTCCTCATACTTCCCAATAAGGCTATGTAGCCTTAGGCTGTGTGCACACGATGCGTTTTTTATGCGCTTCCGCAGCGTTTCTGCAGCTGCGGAAAAGCTGCGGAAACGCATTAAAAACGCATTGTAGAAGGGCAGCAATGTTCCCCAATGGAAATCCGCATGTGCTGTGCCCATGCTGCGGATTTTTCCGCAGCGTTTATGCTGCGCTCAAAAATCCGCAGCATATCCATTAATTTTGCGGAAACGCGGCGTTTTCACCGCCATTGACTTGCATTAGAATGCGCCAATTCCGCAAGACTGCATCTGTACTTACGTTATTGGCGCGTTCTAATGTGCGGATGGTACCCGGGTGTGGAGGAGAGGAGAGTCTCATCCACACCCAGGTACCATTAAAAAATCTGTAAAAAAATAAAATAAAAAAAAAATGTATATTTACCTTCTGTCGGCCCGCGCAGCGCTCCTGCTTGGTTCCCGGCACTTTGCAGTGAGTTGAAGGACCTGCGCTGACGTCAGAGTCATGTGACGGGTCACGTGACGCTGACGTCAGCAGGTCTTTCAATTCAATGTTGCCGGCAAGGGAGAACGGAGTGAGCAGGACACCGGGGGCCATCGGAGGGTAAAGTATACATTTATTTTTTATTTTTACCATTCTCTCGGGTCACACTATATAAATCCATGCCGTTTGCATGGATTTATATAGTGTGACCTAGTTGTCAAGCACTTTCCAGGTGATGCTAAAATCGTCTGGAAAGCGCTTGTCAATCCGCATGCGGAAACGCATGTGAATCCGCATGTATTCCGCAGGAAAAACGCATGTACAATCCGCATGCGTTTTTCTGCCAGGGAGATGCAGAAATGATGCAGAAATTTTCTGCATCTTGTGCACATACCCTAAGACTATGTGCCCACGATGCAGAAATGAAGCAGAAAATTTCTGCAGCATTTCTGCATCTCCCTGGCAGAAAAAGCGCATGCAGATTGGGCATGCGTTTTTCCTGCAGAATACATGCGGATTCACATGCATTTCCGCATGCGGACTGACAAGCGCTTTCCAAGCGATTTTAGCATCACTTGGAAAGTGCTCGACAACTAGGTCACACTATATAAATCCATGCAAAAGGCATGGATTTATATAGTGTGACCGTAAAAATAAAAAAATAAGGCTGTGTGCCCACGTAGCATTTTTCAAGCGTATATGCTGCGGAATTTCCGCGCGTAAACGCTTGAAAAACGCATGTATATCCGCACCCCATGGTCCCCAATGGGATTCCGCAAGTTCTATGCACATGCTGCGGATTTTTCCGCAGCGTTTATGCCGCGTTCAAAAATCCGCAGCATGTCATTTAATTTTGCGTTTCTGCAAGCGGAATTGCCTTAGTCCAATGCATAAAAAACGCAAGGCAATTCCGCATGTGGAAAACGCGTGATAAACGCGCGAAAAATGCGCGATAAACGCGTGCGGAATTCCGCATGCGTTTTTCCGGGAGAGGACTTTCATTTATGCAGCAGAAATTTTCTGCTTCATAAATGCAACGTGGGCACATAGCCTAAAGCTATACTTACCCCCGATCCCCCGCCGCGTGTGCCGTCGCGCTCGTCCTGGCTTCTTCCGGGTTGCCGGCATCTCGCGAGACAGCCTGCGGTCACATGTCATCTCAGGTCCTGGAAGGAGAAGCGCTGCAGGGGCCGCCGGACAGGTGAATATAAACTTTATTTATTATTTTATTCTTTTTTTTTTACAGGTACAATGGTACCCAGGACTGGATGAGAGTCTTCTCTCCTCCAGAACTGGGTACCATGCGCACATAGAGACGCATATAATCCGCTTGTAGAAATGTACAGACACGGATTCTATGCGTCTCAATGCAAGTCAATGGGGGCCCAAAATTAATGAACATGCTGCGGATTTATTTGCGCTGCAGAAACGCTGCAGAAAAATCCGCAGCATGTGCATTGACATTGCGGAATGCCATTGGGGACCATGGGGTGCGGATTACCATGCGTTTTTGATGCGTTTCCGCAGCGGAAATTCCGCAGCATAAACGCATGAAAAACGCATCGTGTGCACGCAGCCTAAGACAGGTTTCATAAGTCAGGCTACTCCCTAGAGACTGAGTATCAGGGTATGTGCAAACGTTAAGTATTTGGTACAGAAATTTCTGCATCTCTTTGCAGGAAAACGCGGCAGGAAAAATTTGCATTTTTGCCACATTTTTTATGCCAATTTTGCCCCACTCATTAGTATGGGTGAACTCTGCAGCAAAAACGCAGAAAAAATTGACATCCTGCAGATTTAAATTTGCACCAAATCTGCAAGTCACAAATAAGCAACTTGTGCATGAGACTACAGGATTCCCCATTCAGTTTGCTGGCATCAGGAAACCCTACAGGTTTTGTGACAAATCTGCACTGAAAAAAAAAGCAGCAAAAACACATGTGCAGCCTTAAAAGGAGTTTTCTGGGGAGAATAATGCTTAAAAAGATGCGGTTATTGGTTTAACATTTTTTTTTTTTTAAAAAAAAGAAGTTTTACTCCCTCCTAACGTTATCAACACCACTGCCAGGTCCTCCAATGAACTCTACTTCCTGCTGCAGCGATAACATTCTATCACACGGAAATGTGACCACTGCAGCCGATCACTGACTACAGCAGTCATGTCTCTGTGATGGGACATCTTTACTGCAGCAGAAAAGTAGATATCGATAGGGGATTGTTCATCATTGGAATCAGAGCAGCGGAGGACCACGTGGCTTATTTTATTTAATTTTAGGTTGTTTTTTTTTTTTACTAATCAGAACATTGTTAAAAAAGAAATTGTACTCCCCCAGACAACCTATTTACATTATTGTACATAGGACATTGAATTATTATTGAAACAATACACAAAGTGAACAATCTACAAAAAAAAAAAGCAAACAATAAGAAGTTTACGTACGGAATGAGATCCAGGGATGAGAAAATGGACTGGAGAACTTTGTCTGTCACTGTGCGTAAACTTTGTATTGAAGATTCCAGTTTACTGACGACCTCAGGGTGTGATAAAGCTTGTTCAGTGGTCACATCGTAAGGGAGTTTGCTGCAAAGAATGACCCAACCTTTAGATATTCTGGTGAATATGTTTCCTTTCTTATCACATACCTGCCCCTTATCCATGTACTCCAGTATTGCTGGCCTTTAAATTTTTACACACTCAAATGTCTCGGCCTGTAGCTAATGTGACTACAATTACAGAATATGGGTATTAAGCTGGAGATTATATAGTGCTTTTCCCCCATGCATCATCACACTTATAAAATTCAACTAAGATACTAACTAACGATGCACTTGTAGGACCAGCCGTTATAAGGTCACAGACTGCACTGACAAAGGCCGCAACAACTGGAAGAGAAGTCAACATTTCTCATCTATGACTGATCTCACAATCTGGTAAAATCAACACATTTCTTTAAGAAGTTAAGTAAAATTATCCTACATTGCATTCAGTAATCCAGGTCTCATGATAAATATGTCCAGAAGTCTAACCTTGCTTCCCCTGTGGCTGTTTCCAGCTGATTCACCCAGGCCTTATACACCTCAACCGGGCTGGTATTGATGATCAGGGATTTATCTTCAATGATCTCTTTCACCACGGGCGCCAGGAGCTGTCGTAATGTATTCTGCCCTCGTGCTCCTCGATTAAAGCTGACTACCATCTTTATCACTGTTGGATTCCCTGTGACTATATCTTGGATCTGGTCAACTTTGGACCTTAAAAAAAAGCAAAACAAAGAAATCATTAATTAACCTTATATATGGTTAACAGGTATGAAAATACATATAACACATATATTTATTTTACTCACTTGTATAGCATCATTCATTTCACGGCGCTTTACAGACATTATCGGCACTGTCCTCATTGGGGCTCACAATGTAAATTCCCTATCAGTATGTCTTTGGAGTGTGGGAGGAAACCGGAGAACCCGGAGGAAACCCACGCAAACAAGGGGAGAACATAAAAACTCCTTGTAGATGTTGTACTTGGTGGGATTTGAACCCAGGACCCCAGCGCGGCAAGGCTACAGTGCTAACCACTGAGCCACCGTGCTGCCATTAAATATACACACTGTATATACTGTATAAATATATATTAATATATATGTGTATATATACATACACACACACAGTGAGTTCTCACATATTTTCACGTTACATTCACAAATTTAGGATTTATTTAATCATTTGGATTTTATGTGATATTATACCAAAAGCATTTGAGAAGTGTAAAAGGAAATGATGCATTGTTTTCTAAACATTTTATAAATATAAATCTGAAAATTGTGACATGCATTTGTATTCAGCCCCCTTGAGGCAATACTTTGTAGGACCACCTTTCCAGGGCTGTGGAGTCGGTAAGCCAAATGTCCGACACCGACTCCCTCATACATGGCTCATGTTTAAGTGATGAATTTACTGTAGCACAGATTCATCTCAGCTAAAAGTCTAGACCCTTAGATCAGGAATAGGACAGACATTTATAGGACATTTCATAACTTTCCCAAATTCTTATGAAAAATATTCCCCACAAACTGCATTGAACTACTGTACCCAATTTATTATATATTTTAGGAGTCGGTCCATTTTATACCGACTTTACCAAAATGGACACCACTCCGACTCCACGACTCCGACTCTACAGCCCTGCACCTTGCACTGCAATTACTGCTGCAAATCTTTGGAGGTATATCTCTACCAGCTTTGCACATCTACAGGAAACATTATTGCCCATACTTCTTGGCACACTCGCTCTCGCTCAGTGAGATTGGATGGAGGCGTCTGTGAACAGCAATTTTCAAGTCTTGACACAGATTCGCAATGGGATGACACACATGAATATGCTTTGATCTAAACCATCCATTGTAGCTCTGGCATTATGTTTAAGGTTGTTGTCCTGCTTGAAGGTGAACCTATGCCCCAGTCTCAAGTCTTTTGCAGCCTCTAATAAGTTTTCCTCCAGGATTGTCCTATATTTAACTCTATCCATCTTCCCATCAACTCAGACAAGCTTCCCTGTCCCTGCTGAAGAAAAGCATATGCATAGCAAGATGCTGCCACCAAAAGGTTTGATGATGGGGATGGTGTTTTCAGGGTCATGTGCAGTGTTAGGTTTCCGCCACACATACAGGTCTGGATTAGACCAAAAAGTTCTACTTTGGTCTCATCTGACCAGAGCACCTTCTTTCACATGCTAGCTGTGTCCCCTACATCATGTGGAAGAAGGTGCTCTGGTCAGATAAAACCATATTAGAAATTTTTGGGCTAAATGAAAAGCGCTGTGTGGCAGAAATCTAACACTGCACATCAGCCAGAAAACACCAACCATCCCCATCATCAAACATGCTGGTAGCAACATCATGCTGCGGGGATACTTTTCTTAAGCAGGGGCAGGGACAGGGAAGCTGGCCAGAGTTGATGGGAAGATAGATGGAGCTAATCCTGGAGGACAACCTGTGCAATCCTGGATAAAAACCTATTTGAGGCTGCAAAAGACTAGAGACTAGGGCATAGGTTCACCTTCTTGCAGGACAATGAACCTAAACACACTGCCAGACCTTCAACTGGATGGCTTAGATCAAAGCATATTCCTGTGTATGAATTGCCCAGTCACAGTCCAGACCTAAATCCCATTGAGAACCTGTGGCAAGACTTGAAAAAAAATTGTTGGTCACACACACCTCCATCCAATCTTTCTGAGCTAGATCAAGTTTGCAAAGAAGAATGTGCAAAAATGTCAGCCTTTAGATGTGCAAAGCTGGTAGAGACATACCCCAAAAGACTTGCAGTAGAATTGTAGCGAAACGTGGTTCTACGAGGTATTGACTCCAGGGACTGAATACAAATGCACATCACAATTTTCAGACTTACAGTACAGACTAAAAGTTTGGACACACCTTCTCATTTAAAGATTTTTCTGTATTTTCATGACTATGAAAATTGTACATTCACACTGAAGGCATCAAAACTATGAATTAACACATGTGGAATTATATACTTAACAAAAAAGTGTGAAACAACTGAAAATATGTCTTATATTCTAGGTTCTTCAAAGTAGCCACCTTTTGCTTTGATGACTGCTTTGCACACTCTTGGCATTCTCTTGATGTGCTTCAAGAGGTAGTCACCGGAAATGGTCTTCCAACAATCTTGAAGGAGTTCCCAGAGATGCTTAGCACTTGTTGGCCCTTTTGCCTTCACTCTGCGGTCCAGCTCACCCCAAACCATCTCGATTGGGTTCAGGTCTGGTGACTGTGGAGGCCAGGTCATCTGACGTACCACCCCATCACTCCCCATCTTGGTCAAATAGCCCTTACACAGCCTGGAGGTGTGATTGGGGTCATTGTCCTGTTGAAAAATAAATGATGGTCCAACTAAACGCAAACCGGATGGAATAGCATGCCGCTGCAAGATGCTGTGGTAGCCATGCTGGTTCAGTATGCCTTCAATTTTGAATAAATCCCCAACAGTGTCACCAGCCCAAACAAGTCTCTTCTGCTTGTTGCCTGTCCTTAGCAGTGGTTTCCTAGCAGCTATTTTACCATGAAGGACTGCTGCACAAAGTTTCCTCTAAACAGTTGTTCAAGAGATGTGTTTGCTGCTAGAACTCTGTGTGGCATTGACCTGGTCTCTAATCTGAGCTGCTGTTAACCTGCGATTTCTGAGGCTGGTGACTCGGATAAACTTATCCTCAGAAGCAGAGGTGACTCTTGGTCTTCCTTTCCTGGGGCGGTCCTCATGTGAGCCAGTTTCTTTGTAGCACTTGATGGTTTTTGCAACTGCACTTGGGGACACTTTCAAAGTTTTCCCAATTTTTTCAGACTGACTGACCTCCATTTCTTAAAGTAATGATGGCCACTCGTTTTTCTTTACTTAGCTGCTTTTTTCCTTGCCATAATACAAATTCTAACAGTCTATTCAGTAGGACTATCAGCTGTGTATCCACAAGACTTCTGCACAACACAACTGATGGTCCCAACCCCATTTATAAGGCAAGAAATCCCACTTATTAAACCTGACAGGGCACACCTGTGAAGCGAAAACCATTTCCGGTGACTACCTCTTGAAGCTCATAAAGAGAATGCCAAGAGTGTGCAAAGCAGTCATCAAAGCAAAAGGTGGCTACTTTGAAGAACCTAGAATATAAGACATATTTTCAGTTGTTTCACACTTTTTTGTTAAGTATATAATTCCACATGTGTTAATTCATAGTTTTGATGCCTTCAGTGTGAATGTACAATTTTCATAGTCATGAAAATACAGAAAAATCTTTAAATGAGAAGGTGTGTCCAAACTTTTGGTCTGTACTGTATATTTTTAAAATAATTAGAAAACCATATCCATATCTATGTCGAATTTACGTTATATATACGGAGACACACATTATATGCACTGAGCTTCTGTAGTTGGTTCCTTTAAATGAGTCTTAAAGTACAACTAAGGATATAATAAGCCAAATCAGAACTACCTCCAAAAGAGGTTCTTGCCTTTTTCAGTGTAGAGCTGGGTATTGACTAGTAGGATGAGAGGACTTAGATCTGGGTCTAGGAGGGCAATGTTTCTCCTTGTGGTGACTGTCAGCTGGCATGGGGAATCTTATAGGCCAAGAAATGCATCCTAGGGAAGAAATGTATGCAAATTAGCTCCTCCGCAGAAGGAAAGGTTCTTCTAGAGTAGACATAATTCGCATACTTTTCTTCACTTGGAGTATTGTCTCGCCTTGAAGACTCCCCAAGCCAGCTGGCAGTCTACACAGGGTTTACTATTTCCCCGATAGTCCAGCTGTTAAGGCATTGCTGAGAGATTGATTTTTGTAACAGCTGAAGAGTCACAAGTTGGAGATAACCATTATAAGATATGTAAAATACATCAATACATACTTTATTTCCTCTTGCAGTGCAGTTTCAAAGAGTTTTAATAGAAGGTATTCTTCCCGTTGATTGGAAGCATAATTGTACAGTGTGAAGATCACAGTGTCCATAAACTTGGTGGACTTATTCTGAGGCATCTGGAAGATCAGCTTGGCCAGGTAAGTTGGGTTAGTCTAGAAGATAAAGTAGTGAACTCACACAGAGAAGCTTCACATAGACAATCATAGAAAACATCTATCTGAAAAGTTCATTAACAGGTTGGATATAAATATCGATAGGCAAAGCAGGAAATCTGACACATTTCTACAAATTGTTACACATTACTGAGGTCTCATAACCTTTGAAATATTGTCCATTGGGGGCTGCACTCATGAATACAATATACTGTATAATGGGCGGCATTTGTATGAGCTCTGCCAAGCCATACACTTCCCTCTGCTCTCTTGGTTGGCAATAGACTAGCACTGCTCAGCCTTATTGCTAGTTTCAGGGAAAAAAACTAAAAGGGGTTTTCCCATAAACAAAGTACATTTTAATTAATTTAATAGATCTTAGAATAATAATAATTTCCAGAATTGGATGTGTATAAATAAAATGTTCCTGTGCTGAGATAATCTTATAAATGTGCCCCTGCTGTGTACTGTGTAATGGCTGTGTCTGACCATACAGGAACATGGTCTGATCATACCACAGCTCCTGGGCAGGGGAGGAAGCAAAAAGAGTATACAGTCAGGACAGCATGAGATCGCAGCTGATTCGTTTTGTGAGGTAAAACAAGTTTTTAAATAGGAAGGGGGGAATATTTTTAGTTACAGAAAGAATCAGATGTGACCCCATGCTGTCCTGTCTGTTTCCTCTTTTTCTTCCTCCCCAGCCCAGTTGCCTTGGTATGATCAGACCATGTCACTGTACGGTCAGACACAGCCATTACACAGTACACAGCAGGGGCACATTTATAAGATTATCTCAGCACAGGAACATTTTTTTTTAACACATCCAATTATGTAACTGATTTTTATTCCAAGATGTATTGATTAAAGTTTACTTTCTTTGTGAGACACCCACTTTAAAGAGGACCATTCACCAGGTCAAAAGTGGCCAGTTTTTGCTCTTATTGTATTCCCACTCCTATCCTGAATAATCTTTTTTTTTAAAATCCAATATACAGTTCCCAAGATATGAGCCTTTTCATTTAGTATTCAATTCTATGGTCCAAGAGGGTGTGGCTCACAGGAGCCTCTGGGGCGTGTCTGTAGGCTCATCTGTATTAGTGCCGTGTAAGCAACGCCCCCCTTGAAAAAGATTTTAAAAATTAGCACTAAATAAAAATGAACCGTATTGTGGACCTAAAAAAATAATAATAATAATAACAACAAAAATAATAAATCTCATTCGCTAGGAGAATTAAATAAGTGCCAGTTTTGATCTGGTGACAGGCTCTCTTTAATTGCGGCTATGCCACACATTACAGTTCAGATCTTTACAGAAGCAGCGCTCCATGTGGCCCTGTAATGGCACGAACATTAGGGGTGCCGAGAGTCAGACCCCACCCCTCCACCCCCCACTGATTAGATATCGATGAATTGTACTAAAAAAAAACCCTATAAATTCTGAATTATATATTACTATGGTCCCTTGTGAATACTGTTGTTTTATCTATTTTACATCTAATATATGTTAGTGAGCAGGTCCATTTTTCCTCAATATATTCATGAATATGATTTATATTGCCACATTCCTCAATGCATGTATGCTATATAACTGGCTTAAATAAATTTATATGTTCCAATGTGAATTTCTAGAAGCAATAATGTTATCCAAATAATATATTAGGTAATGTATACAGCATAAAAAATGTTTGCACCTACAGGAATTCGGGCAGAAATATTCTTTCCCGTGAAGCCCTACATGGGAATTATCAGCAGGTTGTATATACAGAAAAGAAACATGGTGGCTTTGACTACACGTGACAGTAAATCTACAGACTCTAAACATGAACCAGAACAGAGAGACCAACATGTGAAATGCAATGATATAACATGAATCAGCTGCCCGCAGGGTGACGAGGCCCTCTGCATAACATGGCATGGGGCCCATAAAAACAATGAATGTTGTTGAATATTTTTAGATAAAAGATCACGCTGTAGCTCCAACGTACCGATCTGGTCTCCACCTCTGCAGTTAGCTCAGGTGTAATCATTCTAATACCACCAGGTTTCCAAAACATTCGGAAGTATAGAGCAGAACGATAATAGCGGGATCATTTCAGAATGTGGCAAGAATAAGTAAATATCATTTCCCGGTACCATGCTGCAGAGGCATAGGATGGGGGCAAGGGGCACAGGGGCAGTAGGGATGCAAAATTTCAAAAGGAAAAAAAATTCAAAAATTAAGTACTACTTTTTTTTCTTTCGAAATTTTGCACCCCTAGCACCATAGATCTTGGGGAGTACACATGCTCCATTTAAGGATTATGGAGGCCACTGTGCTTTTAGGAACCTTGAGTAATGCAGAAATTCTTTGGAACCTTGGCCAGATCTGTGCCTTGCCACAATTCTGTCTCTGAGCTCCTTGGGCAGTTCCTTTGAGCTCATGATTCTCATTTGGTCTGACATGCACTGTGAGCTGTGAGGTCTTATATAGACAGGTGTGTGCCTTTCTAAATCAAGTCCTGTCAGTTTAATTAAACACAGCTGGACTCCAATGAAGGAGTAGAACCATCTGAAGGAGGATCACAAGGAAATTAACTGCATGTGACTTAAATATGAGTGTCTGAGCAAAGGGTCTGAATACTTATGACCATGTGATATTTCAGTTTTTCTTTTTTAATAAATTTGCAAAAATTTCTACATTTCTGTTTTTTTGCAGTCAAGATGGGGTGCAGAGTGTACTTTAATGAGAAAAAAAATGAACTTTTTAGAATTTACCAAATGACTGCAATGAAACAAAGAGTGAAAAATTTAAAGGAGTCTGAATACTTTCCGTACCCACTGTAAATACACGTACAGAAAACTACCCACACACTGCACTAATTACTAACTATATATCTCACAGACATCTTTCTATCTATCTATCCTCTATCTTTGCACATCTAACACCAAAACATCTGTCATTTCTATTCTACATTCTATTCAAGTACATGTCACACACGGACGGCACACGGATTGTACACACGGATAGCCCCGGTACTGTTTTTTCCAGCACTGGAAATATTAGAACGTCTGAAGGAGATATAATATATATAGTTCTGTTACTGAGAAACCCAGAGAGACCTTAATGTTTTACAATCTGATTCCCATAAGCCGTGGCTAATGAGACTCTCATCCATGTTTAGGTCAAAATGTCATTGTGGAAACTGGCACATTACAAGAGATGTAGAAGAAAGCATTGCCCAGGAGAGAGGTAAAAGCCACTGATTAAAACAAGCAGTTACCGAGTGCTTGCCAAAGGTTAGTCTGAGATTAGATTTTTTTTCAATTAGCTGTGTTTGCAGCTTGGCCCCATTAAGTTGAATAAGGTTGCTCCACAATTCCAGTTGCAGCCCACTGACAAAGTGGCAGAACACAGGAGACCTTTTTTCCTAAATGCATCACTTTTTACTTATCGTATATATTTATTTTCCTTGGATTTTATTTTCTCTTGATTCACATACCTGAAGAAGATAAAACAGATGCTGGTATGCTTCCAGTTTCTTCCTTTTCTCTTTGCTGAGCCCTTTAATACCCTGCTTATCGACTGTCAGCATCTCTTCTACTTGCCCTTTGCTCTTCTTGTTCAGCTTCTTGCTGTGAGACACAACATCCTGCAGAGAGATACACAGATCTCTGTGTTTAGCAATATGCATGTACACAACATTAATTAAGTTCAGAGCGGACTTTCCCTGGTGAATGGTGCAGTTTTCCGTAAATTACACATTTCCTCTAATTAAAAAAATTCAACTTTTTATTTAAATTTTTTTCAACAACTTGTCACTTGTACGTTTCTCCAGCCTAAATATAAAGTTCCTCTATGCCAGGGATCAGCAATATACAGCATGACATATTTGTCTGGCATAGTGCTGCAGAGCCAGGACAATGTACAGTAAAATCCTCTATGTATCTGACCCATGTGGCCAGACCCTCACTGTTATAGGACTTTCATATTACATGGCACAATCAGTTCTTCAGATTTAATTATTCTAAGTTGGAAAACACACACAAGTTTGCCGACCCCTGATCTAGACAATGATTGGGTTACCTCTTCATACTAGGCCTGAATTTCAAGGGATTGTCCTTCGAGCTGCAAATAGGTCATTGTTTATGCTCATAAGAATTAAAATGATCTCGTTGGAGTAAATTTGAGGGCGTTCTTCTGAGGAATCGGGGGAGGTCGTTAAAAGGTCCAACAATTTAGGATTCAAATGCCTCCATACATTTAGAAGTTGCAAAGTCTAGAGTCCCAAAATCTTTCCTGCTGCCAACCTAAATTAAGGAGCCCTCGAAAGAGGTGGTGCAAGTACTCATGTAATGATTTTCAACCAATCACAAAATAGCAATATTACTTGTTTGTTCAAAAAAGCAGCCCCACACTTGGCCATTGGTTGTTTCTGGTATTGCAGTTCAGCTATATTGAGTAGAGTAAATGTGGTTACACATAACCTTCGGATCGGTGTGGCTTTGCTTTTGGAAGAAATCAGACACTTTTTTTCTAACCCTGGAAACCCCTTTTAGGAATCTGTGTTAGTATCCAATAATAATTATTTGCATTGACTTGACAATATAGGACAATATTTTGGAGACCAAGCTGTGAGGTGAAATTTGCTCATAATTGAAGTGCCAACAAAATTTTTATTTCGTAAAATGTCCTAATTACCTGTGTAATGATGTATAAATGTATTGCTATATTTACAGATTGCAGTCTTCTATGGTTTCCAGCGCCGCTCCAGTCACACGTGAGCACTCCTCTTCTGTGCCAGCTCGCACAGTGACCATTGTGTGTTGTGGAGCTACTTCCTTTGATATAAGTCTATGAGGCCTCGAACAAGGCTACATAGACTTACAAAGAGAAGGCGACTGCCGACTCACACAAACTACTGTGTGAGCAGCTTAGTCTGTTTGCAGGTCACGTGGGCAAGAAGAGGACTAGAGCAAAGCTGGAAACTGGAGAAATCGGTGATTAGTAAGTATATTAATAAACTTGCACATAAGTACATAGGTAATTTAAACAGTTTTTGAAATAAAAATTTTGTTGTGACATCTTTATGGCGTTACCAAATCAGTTGAGGACACCTCCTCCTCTGGGACATCAAACTCTTATAATTACTGTGGGATATGTAATCCTTTAAAAAGGGCCTTCATCTCCCTGTGTAATTTTTGTGGTTGACCAGGGCATGGAAAGTCACTATATACACCTCAGGCCCTGTTTAGAGTTGAGCAGACAGATTTTCAGGATCCTAGTTCAGCAGTAACGTGGGCAGTCCGTGGAAGCTCGATCAAAGCACTGCAAACTTCCAACTATCTGCCAGTATCATGGGCGAGTCTTCGGATTAGTAGACCCTGTGATGTAATGATGATGCAGCATGGCAAATGTCATGCCATAGTTATGGTGTTGCAAGGGGGGTAATAATCAGAAGAGACACCAAGAATGGTGGTAGGTGATAAAAAGTTCACAGGGCTTTGGTTGAGCTACCAATATACTAAAGAGATACAGTCATATGAAAAAGTTTGGGCACCCCTATTAATCTTAAGCTTAATGTTTTATAAAAATTGGTGTTTTTGCAACAGCTATTTCAGTTTGATATATGTAATAACTGTTGGACACAGTAATGTTTCTGCCTTGAAATGAGGTTTATTGTGCTAACAGAAAATGTGCAATCTGCATTCAAACAAAATTTGACCGCTGCATAAGTATGGGCACCCTTATCATTTTCTTGTTTTAAATACTCCTGCCTACTTTTTACTGACTTACTAAAGCACTTTTTTTGGTTTTGTAACCTCATTGAGCTTTGAACTTTATAGCCAGGTGTATGCAATCATGAGAAAAGCTACTTAAAGTGGCCACTTGCAAGTTGTTCTCCTGTTTGAATCTCCTCTGAAGAGTGGCATCATGGGCTCCTCAAAACAACTGTCAAATGATCTGAAAACAAAGATTATTCAACATAGTTGTTCAGGGGAAGGATACAAAAAGCTGTCTCAGAGATTTAACCTGTCAGTTCCACTGTGAGGAACATAGTAAGGAAATGGAAGAACATAGGGACAGTTCTTGTTAAGGCCAGAAGTGTCAGGACAAGAAAAACATCAGAAAGGCAGAGAAGAAGAATGGTGAGATCAGTCAAGGACAATCCTCAGACCACCTCCAGAAAGCTGCAGCATCAACTTGCTGCAGATGGTGTCATTGTGCATCGGTCAACTATACAACGCACTTTGCACAAGGAGAAGCTGTATGGGAGAATGATGCGAAAGAAGCCGTTTCTGCAAGTACGCACAAACAGAGTCGGCTGAGGTATGCAAAAGCACATTTGAAGAAGCCTATTTCTTTTTGGAAGAAGGTCCTGTGGACTGATGAAACCAAGATTGAGTTGTTTGGTCATACAAAAAGGCGTTATGCATGGTGGCAAAAAAACACAGCATTCCAAGAAAAACACTTGCTACCCACAGTAAAATTTGGTGGAGGTTCCATCATGCTTTGGGGCTGTGTGGTCAATGCCGGCACTGGGAATCTTGTTAAAGTTGAGGGACGCATGGATTCCACTCAGTATCAGCAGATTCTTGGCAATAGTGTTCAAGAATCAGTGATAAAGTTGAAGTTACGCAGTGGATGGATCTTTCAGCAAGACAATGATCCAAAACACCGCTCCAAATCTACTCAGGCATTCATGCAGAGGAACAATTACAATGTTCTGAAATGGCCATCCCAGTCCCCAGACCTGAATATCATTGAACATCTGTGGGATCATTTGAAGAGGCTGTCCATGCTCGGTGACCATCAAACTTAACTGAACTGGAATTGTTTTGTAAAGAGGAATGGTCAAAAATACCTTCATCCAGGATCCAGGAACTCATTAAAAGCTACAGGAAGCGACTAGAGGCTGTTATTTTTGCAAAAGGAGGATCTACTAAATATTAAT
Organism: Phyllobates terribilis; assembly: GCF_046119375.1. Classification (NCBI taxonomy): domain Eukaryota; kingdom Metazoa; phylum Chordata; class Amphibia; order Anura; family Dendrobatidae; genus Phyllobates; species Phyllobates terribilis. The sequence continues at coordinate 493,051,899 of NW_027362761.1, read as the reverse complement.
GTCACTTTTCTGGTGAGGTGCCCATACTTATGCACCTGTCAAATTTTGTTTGAATGCAGATTGCACATTTTCTGTTAGTACAATAAACCTCATTTCAAGGCAGAAACATTACTGTATCCAACAGTTATTACATATATCAAACTGAAATAGCTGTTGCAAAAACACCAATTTTTATAAAACATTAAGCTTAAGATTAATAGGGGTGCCCAAACTTTTTCATATGACTGTATACAGCACTTGTGGTATAAACCTGAGGTGCCCAAAATAGGATTCCAACCCATAGTCAAAGTAAATGGAGAACTTGGCACTCAAGAGGTTGCAGTGAATGGTTACTTTGGTTGAGCTGCCACCATGGATACCAATGTGGTTGCTGGACCTGGGTGCTGCAAATTGTTTTGCTCAGTTTTGTTAGACACTATCTTGTGAGATGGCTACACTGACGTGGATAGGCCTTAAGTGAGTACAGCTTCTATGACATATCTAAATGCTATACAAATTCCTCTAATGGTTATACTTTATTTCTTGCTTTATTTCACTTTTATGTATAATAGGGCTGTACAGGATTGGAAAAAAAAACATGGGCACTTTCTTTCAAGGATGGTGCCACACTCACTTTAATAGAGCTCAACTGCAATACTAAATGCATGCTACAGACAGATGCGGCATTGTTTGTAGAAGGCGGCTCAGTTCACACATGGCAGGTGCTGGTAAGTACATAAAAAACGTGCCCCACGGCTACGTGGTTCTTTGCTGTCCTGGGGTCATAGATTGCTGCACAGCCAAGTGTGAACTAACTCAGGCAGGTTTTGCTAATCCTGTACAAACACTTTAACTACAAAAAATTAATGTAGCTTTCCAAATTTCTAAATATTGCGAGGCTAGGACATTTAACTACAACCTCCAGTACGCCTCTGTCAGACCAGTGGGTCCTGCAGGGTATATTTACAAGGGAAGGATGCATGGTTACACTTTTTCCGATGTTCTCAAGAAATATTTTAGGAGTGCCATCCTGTTTCCTGAATTTCTCAGAAATAAAAAAAAAATAAAATCCAATAACACTAACCTGGAGAGTGATCCTGTTTTTCACCAACAAGCCGATTTTAATATCCATGAGGCTGAGATCTTTTTCCAATTGTGCATTTGACCTAATCTTGGTGACTACTTCTTCTCTTAGTCTGGTCACTTCAAGCTCTTCTTGAAAGTCTAAATCACTTTGGTCCAAGAGATAGACAAACTTCCGAACGACGTTCAGGGGAGGGTTTTCTGAGCAAACTAATCATACAAAATAATAATAATTAAAAAATAAAAAAGTCAGAAACACACACTTAGCGGTCAAACTGAGGGCTTGGTCCATACGTTGCATTTTTGCCACGAAAAAAAAAACAAAAACGATTTATTATACCAAAATAAAGTAAGCAAAATAAATTTAGGACTGCCCTGAATAGGGTCACCGTGACGTGGTGGGATGGCTTTTACGTTTTTTTCAAAACTATGTTAACCAAGTACCCTATATTATTTACAAGCACTATTGCCATTTACTCATTTACTACAAGGTATTTACTTACTTTGTTTTTGTCTTGGGTTTTGTCTGTTTAGTGGCCAGTGTGAACATGCGCCTACACGCTGCATGCACATAAACTCTTATTCCAGTTCATCTCTTTAGGTTTTGAATGTACCATACCACCAAAGTGAATGAGTTTTTCCCTGCCCATAAAAAGAAATTGATGTGTCTGTTTTTTTGTTTTTTTTTTAAGCTGGAGAAACTGTTGTATTTGTTGTTATCATATTACAGTTCTCGTGAATACAGCTAATATTATATCAGGATTATAGGCTATATGGATGTATCACTTAAAATGAGAAATTTTTCAAGTGAAACTGAATTCTACTCGAATTGTACAATCAGTATTCTCCAGGATATTTTTTTTTCTAATTCGCTCCAAGTGAATTCAGCTAAAGATCATGATCCATTTTGCTGAATTAGTTCGGAGTGAATTAAAAAAAAAAAATCTGTACTCTGCAGAATATGGATTTTTGTAAACTTTGACTCTATTTTTGTAACATTTAATTCGCAGAGGATAACTTCGCTGCAAATCCAATTTCCTGGGAAAATCTTTGCAAATTGGTAAATTTGAATTTTGCCAGATTCGCTCATCTCTATTTAAAATCTTAATGATTTAATATGGTTCTCCAATTTCCCCTCAAAAATGTTGGCTGTCTGTGATTTCTCTAAATAGCCGTCTTGAAAAATAAAAATTCAAGTTGGCAACCCTTCTGCCCAGATGACTCTTCAAGAGTAATCAATATCCAGCATGTGCCATTTTAGAATTCCATTTTAAACTTTTTTCTGTAATGGACAATTTACACAGAAGAATCTTCAGAAACCTATTACTTTCAGGTTGATTGGCATAGTGACAGTTTATGGACTTAAAATATGGCAGCAGGTTCACTTTGCCTTCTTCTGTATCACATTCACAATCCATAGAAAACAAAATTCTGAGGACACTACTTAATAAGTCGGAATCACCCAAATCGCATGCTTAGAAAAATACCAACAATACAAGAGAAAGAAGTATGCAAAAAGTGATGGGATCACAAAATTAAGAAATAACTTTTATTATAACAAGGGGACAAATCAAAACAAAAATACTAAAAACATTTTAAAAAGCCAATAAGCTACTTGGAAACAGACTAAGTGCGTCCATATTAACACTGACACCTATCCTCATCTGCCTAGTGAATCATAATATATAGGATACACTACAGGAAAAATTCATGCACAGCATAACCGTAATGAATATACAATGATGGTAACAAAGAAAAATTAGTTCATCATAATAAAAACATCAGGAATAATGTCAACGATATGCAACCAGTATAAGTCTGTGCTGTCAGTAAGATGATGTTCAAACCAATGTAAGAATCGGTGCACACAAAGCATTATAAATCTAGATAAATCTAGGTCAAGACATGCTGCCATAATGATGACCATTAAAGTAAGAGATTTAAAAGAAGCAGGGAAAGAATGAAAGGGAAACCTGTGAATTGAGGCATATAAATATAAGACAAGGAAAGGACTCCATGCAAATTGCCACCTGCTTTGTGGCTTCCTCAGGGATAGAAGTCAGAAGAAGATGACTTCTACCCCTGAGGAAGCCATAAAGCAGGTGGCGATATGCGTGGGGTCTTTTCTTCATCTTATATTTCTAATTCTACCCCTGAGGAAGCCACAAAGCAGGTGGTGATACGTGTGGGGTCTTTTCCTCATCCTATATAGTTCTTTGTCTCAATTCCCAGGTAAGAATGAAAGGGAAACCTGTGAATTGAGGCAAATAAATATAAGACAAGGAAAGGACTCCATGCAAATTGCCACCTGCTTTGTGGCTTCCTCAGGGATAGAAGTCAGAAGAAGACTTCTATCCCTGAGGAAGCTACAAAACAGGTGGCAATACACGTGAGGTCCTTTCCTCATCTTATATTTCTTTGCCTCAATTCACAGGTTTCCCTTTCATTCTTAGGCTATATGCCCACGATGCAGAAATGCTCCGAATTTTTCCTGAGCGTTTCTGCATCTCCCTGGTAGAAAAAAACGCATGCGGATTTTACATGCATTTTTTCAGCCAGGGACAAGCGTTTGTCATGCGTTTTGCACATGCGATTTCGCACGCGGGTTGTCAAGCGCTTTCCAAGTGATTTTAGCATCACTTGGAAAAGTGCTTGACAACTTGGTCACACTATATAAATCCATGCAACCGGCATGGATTTTATATAGTGTGACCAAGTTAGTTAAAAAAAAAGAATAAAAATGGTAAAAAATAAAAAAAAACATATACTCACCTTCCGATGGCTCCCGGTGTCCTTCTCCGATGCGTCTGGTGTCCCCGGTGTCTCGCGGTGGTGTAAAAGGACCTTCCATGACGTCATTTAGTCATGCGACAGGTCACACACAGCCGGGGAGCCAAGACATACCGGATAGAAGACCGCGGGCCATCAGAAGGTGAGTATAATGTGTTTTTTTAATTCTTTTTTTTTTTTTTTTTTTTTTTAACAGGTACTATGGTACCCGGGTCTGGAGGAGAGTCTCCTCTTCTCCAGACCCGGGTACCATCCGCACATTGAATCGCTTAATATCCGCATGTGCACATGTAGTCATGCGGATATTAAGCGATTCAATGCAAGTCAATAGCGGCAAAAACGTTGCGATTCCGCAAAATAATTGGTAGTGCTGTGGATTTTTCCGCAATGATAATCCGCAGCGGAAATTTCTGCAGCATGTGCACAGCACATGCGGATTATCATTGGGGAACATAGCAGACCTACTAACAAGCGTTTTTTAAGCGTTTCATGCGGCGGAATTGCCGCTGCGGAAACACTTAAAAAACGCATAGTGGGCACACAGCCTTACCCGGCTTCTTTTAAATCTATTACTTTGATAGTCATCATTATGGCAACATGTCTTGACTTAGGTTTATAATGCTTTGCTTGCACTGATTTCTATATTGGTTTGCACATAATTTTACTGACAGTACAAACATATACTGGTTGCATATTGTTGACATTCATTTCTGATGTTTCGATATGGTGAACTCATTCATTTTGTTACCATCATTGTATATTCATTACGGTTATGCTGTGCATGAATTTTTCCTGTAGGGTATTCAGTATATTGTGATCCACTAGGCCGATGAGGATAGGTGTTAGTCTAATTATGGACACACCTAGTCTGGTTCTATGTAACCTATTAGCTTTTTAAAATGTTTTTAATATTTTTGTTTTGATTTATTGCCTTGTTATAATAAAGGTTATTTCTTAATTTGGTGATCCCATCACATTCACCATCTATGCTGCCACTGCTACTTACTTAATGTCCGGTAATCCTCCCTTGCTTTGTTGGCCTTCAGGAATGCTTGGATTTTAACTATTTCTTTTTCCTAAACAGAGAAAAGCAGCTGTTATTCTAACATCGTGATTTATGGTGCGTCTTCAGTCTTGTGATGATGAAATAACATACATGATCCTTGAAAAACTTCTGTCGCTTCTTGTATTCTCTTCTGGCTTTTATCATCCGGTACCAAGCCTGAATCTAAACGACACATTTACACACATCAGGAATAGGAATGGATAATTCATGAGTCTGATCATGTACTGTACGTTCTAAAGCACCAAAGATGGAACTCAACTCACAAGGTTCTCAAGGCAAGACTTAGGTGTTTGGCTTTCAACCTCATTACCTCAGAAAATCCTAACTGGCACCGAAAGGTCATGTGTGGCTGAATTTACTTTTACTTAATCTTAATGGGGATGTCTCCACATTTCCTCTGCAGTGGTTGGCAATACCAGACGATTACCAGGGGTTTCCAAAGATAAACCCCCCCAAGCAGCTAATTGTCAGACTGACTTCAAACTGAAAAGAGGGTGCCATGACTTTGGACTGTTTTTGATCCAAAAATAGGGTGTCATAATATTTTCTTTTTAGACTTAGGCCGGGTTCAGACAAGCAAGTTAAAATTTGTTTGATTTTCATCCATGTGCCATCATTTTACATCTGCATGACATCTGTGTGTCATCCCATGGAGCATTTGTGTTTAATACATCAACATTTTAATACAGTTTTATACGTCAATAATAAAAATGTATCCGTAAAAATCAGATGCACTATGGATGTCCCGATTGTTTTTGCAAACCCATAAACTTGAATGGGCGAGTCCCATCCAATATACAGAACAGAACAGACCATGCTGCCATTTTTCTCACACAGACATATTGAATTACATTGATCAGTGTGCTGGCTGATTTTAACTCAGACATCACACGTTCGTATAACATGTCTGTCTGAATGAGGCCTTAGACGGACTGAGTGATCTGCTGATGAGTGGGTACAGCTTCTAAAATCCCAAGATGCAGGGATAGTTGCCTAGGTCAACTATCTTCATAAGCCATAGCAAAGGTTGCTAACAGAGCAAAAGAGCCCCAGATCAGAGCCACAGTACTTAACGGGATTTTCTTCACAAGATCAATGACTTTTCTTGTTGTAATGGCATCAGATCGACAACCTTCTGATCGGTTTGCTTACTTCTTACTACACACAATTCATGTACATTACCAAAGCTAAAACAAAGCCAAAGACCAATAATAGATATAATAATAATGCGGGTGGAATTATCTATAACAAGAGATTTCAATTAAAGCATGGGACAGTTTCCATCCGAAACACGTAAAAAACTCTATTGTCTACAGCCAAGCCATCAGATACAATCGGATATGTTCCAACCCTATGGATAGAGACAAACACCTTGATGGCCTCAGAAAGACCTTTTTGAATCAGGGCTACCATCCAAGAACAATTGAGAACCAGATTACAAGAGCCACCAGAATATCAAGGAATCACCTCCTACATTACAGAACCAAACAAGAAAGCTACCGGGTGTCTCTAGTAGTCACCTACAATCCAAATTTGGAGGCGCTAAGGAGAGCTGCACGGAAACTACAACCTTTACTACAAAAAGATGCCCGATTACAATCTATATTTCCAGAACCCCCACTTCCGTGTTTCAGGCAGCCCCCAAATCTAAGAAGCATCATTGTCAGAAGCTCCTTGTCATCTCGACCAGCTACAGGTACCTTTCCTTGCAACCAGAAAAAATGTAAAACCTGTCCGTTTATAATAACCACAGACAAGATGAAGATCCCCAATTCACATCAGGACTACAAGATCCCAGGTACTTTCAGCTGTATCACATCTAATGTAGTGTACTTAATTATATGTACCAAATGTCCAGCTGGGTGTCTGTATGTAGGGAAGACAGGGCAAAAACTTAGGACAAGGATGAATCATCATCGCCACACAATAAAAGAAAAAAGAATAGATCTACCTGTAGCCAAGCATTTTTGTTCCCCTGATCACAGCATCAAAGACATGAAATTACTGGTATTAAAAGGTAACTTCAAATCTCAAAGAGAAAGGAGAATCTCGGAATATAAACTAATGGTGACCTTTGACACCTTCAGAGCAGGAATGAATGCGTCGCATGGATTTATGTCCTTCTACATCAACTAAGGAATGTGGCCATCAGACTTGTGGGGTCATCACAACACTGAACCAAACAATAAAACTTTCACAGTCCTTATCTATGAACTGCTAAAATATTTACAGCCAGAAATGTTTATCTCTGCTTTTCATCACCTGTATCATCTATTGCATTATTTCTGTGCCATATTGTGTATAAAAATGTCACTCTTCAGATTTTCGGTTATACAAGCCTGATGAAGAGGCCTGAGTAGTCTCGAAAGCTTGCAACCATTTACCATCTTTTCAGTTAGCCATTAAAAGGTATCAACCACTGAGGACTCTCGAATCAAAATATTTTAGTATTTTAGTCTGGAATTTTCCTCCATTCTTTTGAAGAGACAAATCCTGACAAAAGCTTTAAGGGTTTTACCACTTTATCTTTTTTTTTATTTTTTTTATCAATTGTGGACTTATATGTTAGTAATGGAAACAAACGTAAGTATTACAGGTTCTCCTCCTGTACTTGTTTGTGCAGCCTTCCTCACAGACTGCACAGTTCTCCTCTTCATGAAAAGGCAGCTGATGGAGGAGGGTGTGGCCAGACCCATCTCCTCTAATTGAAAATTTGCATGTGCAGTGTTCGTCAAAAGGAGATGGCTGATAAACATGTCTGGTTACATGTGGACAACCTCTTTAATGGTCCTTCGGAGAATCCAGGTAATTTCATCAAAGCTTTGAAAGTAGATATTGTAGGTCTTGTTTTTCTCCTTACTTATTGGAACATTTTTGTTGAACTTATTTGTTGTTTTAACCCAGTTTTACATTTTTGGATCACTAGTGACACGTGAGTTGCAGTAGGTATCAGCTGGTACCAGCATAGGGATCATAACAGACTTGCCTATTTTCCCTGAATGGAACATAATTCAGTTTCATCCATGAAACCATTAGGAAAGGTTTTAGCTTTGTGTTATTGGATTTTAATTACAATTTCATACCTTGACAATGCCGACAATGTTTCCTTGTAGTAGTTTTACTCTGTCTGTGTAGGATTTTCTCTGCTTGTATCCTTTCCAAGAGGACTGTTCAAAGATAATAAAGTAAAGTACATTATAAATAACCAAATATACTGTACAGGTAACACATGTCATATACCAGAGGTCGGGGGGTAAGTAACATTATTAAACCCCAATTCCACCTAAATAGGACCTGCAGACTCATGTTCCATCTGTTAGTAGATTACTTTTCTTTACTATTACTTAAGTTGGACAATGGGGAAAAATTATTGATTGCTTGGAACAGGACCATAAGAAAATGAAGGAAGGGTTTGAGAAAAAAACAGCAGCAACATGTAACATTTAGTTATTAGATTATATCAGTGTTGGACTTGAGTTCAGGGGCCCTACAGTAACACTGACACGAGGGCCCACTGTTCAGCCACCGGCAATATTACCTTCTATATAATAAACTTGATAGTTTTTTACATGAATAATGAGACATAGCATGGGCTTTCTGTGAGGTAAAACATTTCCCTGCCTGCTTAAAAACAAGCAGTAAATGTTTTACCTCATAGAAAGAATCAGCTGTGATCCCCTGCTGTCCTGTCTGTATACTCTTTTGCTTCCTCTCCTGCCCAGGAGATGTGGTATGAACAGACCATGTTCCTGTACGGTCAGACACAGACATTACACAGTACACAGCAGGGGCACATTTATAAGATTATTTCAGCACAGGAACATTTTTTTTTTAACCACATCCAATTGTGGAAATTATTATTATTCCAAGTTTAAAGCTATATAACTTTGATTTAATGTACCATGGCAGAAAGAGAACTAATTTTCTTATTTGCATTACCCTAGTCTTACCTGTATTTTAACAGCATATGGCTCTTGCTGGTTAAGATAAGCTTTTCTCTCCCGATATGCCCTCCTGGTCAGGTAACCCTTCATGTAAGCTTGCAGCACAGTAATCAGGTTTTCGTTTGCCATCCAGAGCTGTTCCCGGTTGTAATCAGAGGTAATTTTTCCACAAATGGCCTGAGAATAATTGTAACAAATTTTGTATAAAAAATGTATTAATTTCCTGCTAAACATGCAAAGTGTAACATAGGTCATTCGTTTTAATCAGTATTTAAACTTTTAATATGAGGACAATTCACATGTGACAGACACAAATAAAATAGAAAATCCAATAACAAAGGGCATCCTGCACCAGAGTTGGCCGGAAGTCTTTTCTGATAAAAACGAATTATGTAGCGGACGTAACTGAGGCTCTGAAACCTAATTTGGGGTCTACTTGATGTGCTATTGGACTTTTGCCTGATGGACATCTTATCTTCTTATTATGTGACAGCCAAATAATCTTTTGGCCATAAGCCATTCCCTGTGCTTAGCCAAGCTAAATATGCTTCTTATTTCTAGTGCGCTAGGAGATAAGGAGCTGCCAGATACGTCTGACGCCACTTATTTCAGAAGGGAAAAAATCCAACTTGTTATTTCTTGTTTCCTCTGATGGAAAAAAATAAGTTTTGTAGCTGCCATAAATATAAGATGAAATAACTGAATATGATAATGGACCTTTCTTTTCCATTATACAGCCACTAGCATAAATTGGTTTTCAATCTATTTTCCTACTAAACACAATTCCATATCAGCTTGAAAACAGATTACCAGATTTTTCGGACTATAAGACTCACTTTTTTCCTCCAAAATTTTGGAGGAAAGTGGGGAGTGCGTCTTATAGTCCAAATACTATATACCTGGCGGTGCGTGGTGGTGGGTGTGGGGGAGCGGCAGCGGGGAATCAGCATGGCACAGGAAGCAGCAGCCGCTTGCTGTAGCCTACGCTGTGCCCACTACTAAAGAAAATGAATATTCCCTGCTCTCCACGCCCATGGGAGTGAAGAGCCATGAATATTCATTTCTCTTAATAGCCGGCACACTGTACCGCAGCGCGGCTCCTGCTGCCACTCTGCGGTCAGTGTGCCTGCTATTAAAGCTCATGAATATTCCCTACAATCCACTCCCATGGGTTGAAGTGAATATCCATGGTCATTAATAGCAGGCACACTGACCACAGAGCGGCAGCAGGAGCCGCACTGCGGTACAGTGTGCGCGCTATTGAACAGACTGAATGGTCACTGCTCCCCACGCACAGAGTCCCGGCATGGGGAGCAGTGACTATTCCAGCACAGCGTCTCACACTGTGTGAGGGTGCATGGTGCCATACATACCAGGATGGGGGCTCAGAGGGTGCCATGCATACCAAGATGGGGGCTCATAGGGTGCCATGCATACCAGGATGGGGGCTCATAGGGTGTCATGCATACCAGGATGGGGGCTCAAGGGGTGCCATGCATACCAGGATGGGGGACCAAGGGGTGCCATGCATACCAGGATGGGGGACCAAGGGGTGCCATGCATACCAGGATGGGGGACCAAGGGGTGCCATGCATACCAGGATGGGGGACCAAGAGGTGCCATGCACACCAGGATGGGGGACCAGGGGGTACCATGCATACCAGGATGGGGATGGGGGCCACGTATACCAGGATGGAGGATATTAACAGAATTGGGGGACATTACCCCAATACCAATGTCAGCAGCAGACCCCATCCCCCATAACAGGGCATCATGACCACATTTTTTGCTTAATTTTTTTCCCCCTATTTTCTTCCTCTAAAACCTAGGTGCGTCTTATGGTCCGGTGCATCTTATAGTCCGAAAAATACGGTAATAGCCACACACTTACAAAAGACTTCTCATTTTGAGGGAATTTGGCAAACTCAACAGTAAACTGTTGTGGTTTAAGCAAACCCCACCTATCCACGGGTGGCGGGGAATAAATTTAAAACTATTAATACCTTTGACATGGAAAAAATTATTTTTACAGATGTTAGTGATTAGTTTTAATTAATAAATTTGCACTAACTTTCAGTCTACAATCTTCTCATATTCAGCCCTCATAATATGTACTTTGCAGCCTGATCCAACTTCCACATTTTGATATTTTTTTAGTGTCTCTCTCAATAATATAAGCTGGATGTGAGCTCTGTGTATTCAGGGGGTGCTGAGTTTTTTTTGCAGCCATAGAGCAATTTCCTCTTCATGTGCTTTCCTCCATATCCATACATTGTTTTCTATGCCTCCTTCAGATACTTTCTCTATAGTCATGCCTTGAAGATTTGTATTAAACTCCTCCCTGCCGCTATCTCTAACACAGAGAGGGAGCAGAGAGAGCCCTCAGAACCATTAGCAGGAGCTCTGACAGATTTGTAACATTTTTGCACATCATTCAGCTAGATAAAAGAGATGCACTGTGCAGCAGCAAAATGGCAGAAGCTTTTTTCCCCACAAAGAGTATTTAGAAAGATTCGAAATCAATTGAACAAAAAAAAATTCTGTACAAAAGGTATACCTAGCCTATGAAAATGAAGAAAAAATATCTATGTTGTCCATTAAAAATGATCACATGGCAGCTTTCATTTTGAATTGTGTGATTAGTTGCTCTGGGCAACAAAGACTTTTTTTTGTAAATCTCCCCCACTGTTACGTCTTGAGGGAGGCAATGTACCTATTTTTTTGACCATGTTCTTTATTTTTATGCCCATCCCCACATACACTCTAGAAATAGATCAGCTCCAAAGGGCATTAACTCAATTTTATTATCTTGTTTTAACTATTCGTCTTTGCTGTACTACTGATGATGTCAAAGGAAATCTGATGTGTTTGCACTATAAACTTGTTTGCATGTACATTCTTTGGCTTTTTTCTTCTCTTTGTGTATATGGTGTTGTTTTTATGTGGCATTTAGTCCACCATTAATATACAGGTGGTGCCAGTACTCAGTTTTAAGATTCCAGACTTCATACTGTATTTTATGATAACAGTGCAAATTGTCTCTTCAGAGAGGAAGAGGACTTGAACTCTAGTGCCACCTACAGGAAGTAGCAATCCTGAAAGTCAATATCGACCCTTTAATGAACCTTGCCATATGACTTGGTTTAAAAGCCGAACCAGAATCTAAATTTGCAGACACTGTGTTTCGGGGTGTTGCCCCTCATCAGTGCAAAGTACGAGATCTGATTTGGCTAGGTTAGAGACTTAAGACTCGGATCTAAGGGGTAATGTTTCTCCCTGTGGAGAGTGACATGCCAGGCCTGGCATGTCAGAGTGAGGAGACTTATACGTCATGCATGCTCCTCTGGGAAATTAAATATGAAAATATGAAAGACTTCAGCATACATGACGTATAACTCTCCTCACTCTGATATGCCAGGCCTGGCATGTCACTCTCCACAAGGAGAAATGTTACCCATTAGATCCCCCTCTTATGATAAAAGGAAGCATCCCTTTTCATCAGTAACTTCTGTACAATAAATCAGAATGAAGTTACCACCTACTAATGTTTGCATTATGAAATCTGAAATCCAAAAATCATTTGTTCACGTTTCCACAAAAGTAAATGGAATATAAATACAAGAGATTGAAGTTAAACTGAGGGAAAAGTGTTGCTGGGATTGGAATCTGAGGTTTCCCAACTGCAGGAAACAGCAGAACACTGTAGGTCGAAAGTGAAGATCCCACACTGTAAATTCTAGAGCCCTTCACATATTTTACATGGAGGTCACATTATTACCAACAAAGGTTGTAATAAGAAGTATGCAAGTAGTTCATGATACGCAGCAGCTGTAATTTTTTACCGCTAGTTTTTTTTTCTCACAGTGTTACATATAAACGTACATGACGCGCCCCATGGGCCGTGGGGTACTCTGCAGCCGGGCCTCTGGTTGCTGGGGGGATATCACGGTAGCTGGCCCGGTCCGTGACCCAGGGCGGTCAGTAAAAGGGGGAATAGTTTATAGGGGATTTGGAAAGTTCGTGACGCCACCTGGGAATGCGGCTAAGGGGCGCCGCCGCTGCGGAGTAGGTCCTCTGGAGCTGGTATTACGGCTGCAGGGATGGTGTGGCTCTCCACAGGTAGAGCTTGCTCCAGGGCAGCGTGTGGTGTAATGGATGGTGGTGCAGGGGAGAGACGGCAGGACGGTCCCGGAGGAAAGACGGACACTCACACAGGGGTCAGCTTCAGTACCTTTACTGGTGATATTGCAGGCACAGTCCAGGGTACTCCAGGCGAAGGGCACACTTTTGGACTCTCCCCAGTGAGCGGGTATAGGGCCTCCTGATCCGTTGCTTTATTCTCTACGCTTCTGACCTGCCTGGAGCTAGGCCTAGCTTGGTTACTGTCTCTCTTTGCACCTGCTGACCTGGTGGTAGGGCCTTCTCTTTGGAGATCACTCTCCCTGGATGCTGGGACCTACGTGACTCCTAGCCCTGGTACTGTAATCAGCGTTTGGTGAACCTGGGACCTGTAGTCCTCCAGGGGTTCCGGTGGTTCCTACTGGGAATAAAAAGGGTCCCTGTAGGCGTGGACCCGGTGTCCAGTATATATATCGGGGTGAGCCTGGTATGCTCCTCTGCCCCCTTGCTACTTCTTCCTTCTCCTCTTGCCTTCGGCCCACTCAAGGCCCTCACTAGGCCTTCACATGTGCTGTAGGCCTTGGCTCGCCTAAGCACTGCAGCCAGCTCGCTGCCTCTTCACTGCTCTCTGAGCGTCAGCACGCTCTCTGCTCAACTCTGAGCTATGTTCCTCTCTCTCTGAACACTAAACTGAAAACTCACTGAGCTGCCTAGCTCTATCCTCCCTATATATGTCCCTAACAGGCTCCCCCTGGTGGTCTGAGTTGGTAGGGTGGAGGTGTGTGAATGTGTGAGGGCCTCTTGTGGAGAAGTCCATCCATGCACCCTTCTGGGTTCTGTGGCACCGGTGCGTAGCAGGGCGCCACATACACACATTACAGATTTACCTGCTATACAGGAAACCACATACAATTTACATCTTCATTATTAAGTTAGGAACTCTTAAAGGGAATGTACAGAATTAGAAATTATGGCTGCTTTCTTCCAAAAACTGTGTCACACCTATCAGTAGTCGCGCAACTCTGCTCTATTCCCTTTAATTTTCAGGCGACATTTGAGGCTATATGTACATGGTGCGTTTTTTGTGCGTTTTTGCGGCTTTATGTGGGATGACTTGTAGTTTTGAATAAAACCATTTCAAGGTGAGGCGAAATGGTGAAAAATCAATTACACCATTTTTGGGGGGGGTTAGGGTTGATTTTATGGTGATGTGTGGTAAAAAATGAAAGCGACAATTACAGTAATACCAAACTTATATCATTTTTGTATTACTTTAGTGGCTTCAAAAATTCCAAACTATTTTTTTTAAAGTGTTGTGTGTTGCAATTTTTCAAGATCGATCTTTTTGTAATTAATTTGTTTATGTTTAAGTCTATGGAGCTGTGTGAGGAATTGTTTTTTTTGCGTGCCGAGCAATACTTTTATTGGTATAGTTTGGGGAAATTATTTGATCTTTTCTTTATTACATTTTTTGGAGGAAGTGCAAAGACCAAAACAAACAAACTAGATTTTTTTTCTTTCCAGCAGTTACCTTTGTGTGTAACCTTGATAGATTGAACTTTTACCAAATATTTTTTTATTTCTTTATTTTAAAACTGTGTCACACCTATCAGTAGTCATGCAACTCAGTTCTATTCCCTTTAATTTGCAGGCGACATTCGAGGCTATGTGCACATGGTGCGTTTTTTGTGCATTTTTGCGGATTTGGCCCTAAAAACGCATTGTAATTGGTTAATAGCAAATTAAATTGGAGTGCCCAGTGTCAGGCAGCAGCTGCGAAGGCAAATAGAGTCATGGCATGCATCAGAAGAGGAATAGGGGCTTATGATGAGAACATTGTTCTTCCTCTGTATGAAGCGCTGGTAAGGCCGCACTTAGAATATTGTGCACAGTTCTGGTCTCCGGTGCTCAGGAAAGACATATTGGAGCTAGAGAGGGTACAAAGGAGGGCGACTAAGGTAATAAAGGGAATGGAGGGACTAGAATACCCAGAGAGGTTGTCAAAATTAGGCCTATTTACGTTGGAAAAGAGAAGGCTTAGGGGAGACCTCATAAACATGTATAAATACATCAGGGGGCAGTACAGAGATCTCGCCCATGACCTGTTTATACCAAGGATGGTGACAAAGACGAGGGGGCACACTATGCGTCTGGAGGAAAGGAGGTTCCTGCACCAGCATAGAAGGGGATTCTTTACAGTCAGAGCCGTGAGACTCTGGAACTCTCTGGGAGAGGAAGTGGTGATGTCCAACTCACTTAATGAGTTCAAGAGAGGCCTGGACGCCTTTCTTGAGAACAACAAAATTACATCTTATGCTTGGTGATAGTTAATTAATCCAGGGATTTAATCTGACTGCCAGATTGGTGTCGGGAAGTGAATTTTTCCTCAATGATGTAAATTGGCCTATACCGCATGGTTTTTTTTTTTGCCTTCCCCTGGATCAACGCTGCGGAATAGCTGCAGTGCACAAGAAATAGGCTGAACTGGATGGACGCTTGTCTTTTTTCGGCCTTATAAACTATGTAACTATGTAATTCTTATCCTAGCATTTCCTATGAGATTTTGGAATATCTGTGCACATGATCAGGAATTTTCTTGACAGGATTTCATGTGTATTTAAATAAGTAGCATGTCCATTCTTTGTGCGGTTTTGCCTGCGTTTTTCCTATACAATGCATTGGAAAAAATGCATGGCACATCCGCGGGAAGGAACGCATAAAAAAAAGCATGAAAATGCAAAAAAATGCATCAAAAACGCTCGGAATTTCCGCAGCGTTTTTGAGGCCAAGAGATGCAGAACCTTCCAGAAACGCTGCAGAAATTTCTGCAAGCAAATACTGATCGTGCGCACATAACCTAATACTGTCAGTGCTTTACAACAAGCTTACAATTGGCAAATCTGCTACCAACTTTTGGCAACACACAGATAAATACTTGAAAATAGTTCAATAGTAACTAAACCTTATAAGGTTTTTTCATATTGTAATTAGATTGGTGGGGGTCCGGCTCATGAGACTCTCACCATTCCCTCAAAGTCCACCTAAAAGGTACGAAATTCAGGCGACAGCAGGATAAGGCTCCCATCTGAGCACACAGAGTGGGGTACTTTGCGACTTTGTTGCCTGAGCGCCGCTCCTATTGGGGGTGGGGTTGAGCGATCAGCGGGGGTCTCAGAAGCACGGCCTCCCACAGCTCAATCTGAATATTTTAATATCACTTGTCAGCCTGACTAAAACATTATATGATCTACATTGGGATTAGAGAAGAAAACAAAGAACATTTCTAGATATACAAAAAATATTAAAAGAAGAAAAAAAGAAGGTGCAGCTGGAACTGATAAGAAAATATTGTCTATGAAGATTTGCTTACGTAACACATTCCCTCTCTGAGTCATGTTCTAGATAGTCTGGGCTGTGGCCAAAACCATTAAAACTGTTAACAATAAGGAGGCCAACACCACATTACGATCTGTTCTGTCTGTAAGGCAAACCTCAATTATATTGATTTACATTGTGACCTAATGAAAAGTAAAATATCCTCAAGACACATAATATGTAAGGCTAACTTTAATTGCCAATATCTCCTTAACCACTTCGCGCCAGAGCCTGTTTTTGCCTTCCTGACCAGGCCAATTTTTTCAATTCTGACCACTGTCACTTTATGAAGTAATTACTCTGGAACGCTTCAACGGATCCCCCTGATTCTGAGACTGTTTTTTCATGACATATTGTACTTCATGATAGTGGTAAAATTTCTTCGATATCACTTGCGTTTAGTTGTGAAAAAATCGGAAATTTGGCGAAAATTTTGAAAATTTTGCAATTTTCAAACTTTGAATTTTCATGCCCTTAAATCAGAGATATGTCACACAAAATAGTTAATAAATAACATTTCCCACATGTCTACTTTACATCAGCACAATTTTAGAACCAAAATTTTTTTTTGTTAGGGAGCTATAAGGGTTAAAAGTTCCAGCGATTTCTCATTTTTCCAACAAAATTTACAAAAACATTTTTTAAGGGACCACATCACATTTGAAGTCACTTTGAGGGGTCTTTATGACAGAAAATACCCAAAAGTGACACCATTCTAAAAACTGCACCCCTCAAGGTGCTCAAAACCACATTCAAGAAGTTTATTAACCCTTCAGGTGCTTCACAGGAATTTTTTGGAAAAAATTAATATTTAACTTTTTTCACAAAAATGTTACTTTAGACCCAATTTTTTTTATTTTCGCAAGGGTAACAGGAAAAAATGGACCCCAAAATTTTTTGTGCAATTTCTCTTGAGCGCGCTGATACCCCATATGTGAGGGAAAACCACTGTTTGGGCGCACTGCAGGATTCGGAAGGGAAGGAGCGCCATTAGACTTTTTAAATGTAAATTTGTTTGAATAATTAGCAGACGCCATGTTGCGTTTGGAGAGCTCCTGATGTGCCTAAACAGTGGAAACCCCCCACAAGTGACACCATTTTGGAAACTAGACCCCTTAGGGAACTTATGTAGATGTGTGGTGAGCACATTGGGAGACATAATAAACAAATCAGTAGCAGGTGAAGAATTGGTTTTATTTATTTTTTACGCCGTTCCTCGTGCGGTATATGTGATAACATTACTTTATTCTTCGGGTCGTTGCAATTACAGAGATACCAGATTTATATCGGGTTTTTATAATTGACAGCTGTCACACACTAAAAGACGCTTTTTTTTTACAAAATCTAGTTTTTGCATCGCCATAATTTTTCCATATTTCGGCCGACAGAGTCATGTGATGGCTTGTTTTTTGCGGGACGAGTTGACATTTTTATTGGTACCATTTTTGGGTACGTGACATTTTTTGATCGCTTTCTATTCCGTTTTTTGGGAGGTAAAATTAACAAAAACCAACAATTCAGGAATTGTTTTTTGAGGTTTTTTTTTTATGCCGTTCTGCGTGTGGTAAAAGTGATCAGGCAGCATTATTCTTCGGGTCAGTATGTTTACAGCGATACTACACTTACTGTATATTTTTTTATGTTTTGGCGCTTTTACACAATAAAACAATTTTATAGAAAAAATATTTTTTTTGCATCGCTTTATTCTGAGCGCTATAACTTTTTTATTTTTCGGCTGATGGAGCTGTATGGCACCATTTTTTGCGTAACAAGATGATGTTTTCAGCGGTACCATTTTTATTTCCATTTTGCTTTTTGATCGCATTTTTTTCCACTTTTTGTTTGGCGATATGAGGAAAAAGCATAGTTTTTTGCTCCGTTTTTTATTTATTTTTATTTCGGTGTGCACAGAAGGAGTTAATTAGTGTGACAGTTTTATAGCTCGGGTTGTTTCGGACGCGGCGATACCAAATATGTGTACTTTTTTTGTTTTTGCATAAATATACGGATTTATCAGTTTAATATTTTATTTATTTATTTTTATTTATTTTGTGATTTTTTTTAACAGTTTGAAAACATTTTTTTTTACTTTTTTTTTACATTTTTACTTAGTCCCTGTATGGGACATTAATTTTTATTTTTCTGATCACTGATCTCATGTAATGTAATAGACATATATTACATTGTATGAGACCACTGCTGACAGTTTCACACTGTCTCCTGCTGGACTCAGCTTGCAGGCTGAGCCTAGCAGGACACCATATATGGCAGATCTGGAGGCAGTCATGTGACCTCCAGCTGCCATAACAACGCCAGGTCCTGGAAGGTATCAGGGGTCGTCGGAGAGGTAAGTAGACGACCCCCTCTCCTCTTACTATCTTCTATATGCCGCGATCACTATAGATCGCGGCATATAGAAGATAGCAAAGGGTTAACATCACTAGGACCTGATCCAGTCAGGTCCCGATGATGTTCCCTGTCAGAGCTCTCGCTCTGCACCGCACCCGCAGCGCTTGCAGGACCCTGAGGGTCCTGAGCGCTGCGGGACCACCCACCGTTTTTAAACGTCTGCGCTGCACAGAGCCCAGGCAGCGCCAACGTTTATCTACAGTGGGCGGTCGAGAAGCGGTTAATGATGTAACCAATTTTCAGTTTTGCTATTTTAATATTTCCTCCCCTTCTTCCAAGAGCCATAACTGATTTATTTTTCCATGGTCATAGTCACAGGTCTTGCTTCATTTGGGACAAGTTGTAGTTTTGAATAAAACCATTTCTAGGTGAGGAGAAATGGTGAAAAATCAAAATTACACCATTTTTGGGGGGGTTAGGGCTGATTTTATGGTGTTTTTATGCAGTACAGCACAGCAAGGGCAATTCATACTCTAAAATATAGCTTTTAATGGACAAGTTAAAATATTAAATTAAAAATAGAGATGACGGAGACAAAGTAGACATACTCCCCAGGTTGTAGCAACAACTATAACAAGGTGGCAGACCACGTCCCCTGAAAGACACAACGGGCCCTGGTCAAACAGGATCAGACAGGTACCTTGATGACACAGGGTCCGTATGAAATGTCTAATCAATTACAAGTGGACCACATTAGACGTTTCTATAGCAAAATCAAGTAATGTCAGGTTGTGGTCATACCATCATCACGAGATAAATGTCTTAGGATGAATATAATCAAGCGTTTCTCAAGCACATTCAAAATAGATGCGATAAAGTTATGGTCACAACATCATCAGGAGAAAACGTATATCATCCATATAAATGCATAAATGGTATAAATCATTAAAATAATGAATAATAGTAATGGAACATCCTCACCGGATACTTGTGGTGTAGTGCACGTCAGTATGGGGTAGAGGAAGGAGATACTCCCTGGAGGAGAGGCAGGCATAAAGCCAAGGGGAGGCGTATACAACTGCCCCTAAAATCACCCTATATGGGCTGCACTAACCTGGCACCCCTTTGCTCCTGCCATGACAAGGGCAGTCCACATCTAGACTGCTCTAATAGCCCTGTGCTTGCCCTGTCATCCCGACGAGTTTCTTCCTTTTGGAGTCATCAGGGGACCCTAACATGTAGCACCATGAAGGATAGGCTGTCTCAACATAGTAAGGCATAACTGTCTTCACTAGTCTCAGGTCTAGAGATTCACTTTATTCTTTTAGCCCCGATAGGGGACAACGCTAGTACATTGACAGCAAGATTCCGTTTATGTTAGTTTAAGATTAAAAAAAAAAAAAAAAAAAAAAGTAAACCTAGACAAATGTTATGCTTATTCAAGAAAAATGCCCAAACCAAACTACTTTTGAGTGTTTTGTTTCCTAATGTACCTGGATATCTTCTCTGCTAAGCCAAGCGGTTTTCGGAGTAATTCCTTCTGGAGGAGACCAGCAGCCTTCACTTGTTTCAGTATTATAATAGTAGTCAAATTTATCTTTTAATCTTATTTTCAACCATGAACTCTCTTCTGTATCTGCAGGACCTAAAGGTGTAAAATTGGTAGAGTGAATGGTGAGAAACTATACAGCTCTTCAGACTACAGCCCAAATATGCCCCCCAACCACACAGGAAGTCCTGTGTAAGACTACTACTAGTATACAAGAGCTAAATAGGAGCTGTCTGCAGAAAGCTTTTAAGCGCCACCTGGCGGTGGCTGCCGGCAGCCAGAATAAAATGTTGAACAGGTTAAAACCCATCTAAATTGTTTTACAAACCATCAAATGCTGTGAAAAAAATAAAATAAAGTATATTTGCTAATCCATCCCCCACACATCGTCTTCCAGTGCTGCTTTGTTGCAGCATTTATATGCATATCGAGACCAAAGTGCAGAGATAGGCAGAGGACCCAAGCAGTGTTGAAAGAAGAGTGGCAAATGATTGGCAAGGTAAGTTAATTTTTATATTATTTTACAGTATTTTTGATGTTTTTTCTTTCTTATTTTAGGGGAGAACAACCCCTTTTATTTTTAGTTTTTATATGTGAAAAGAAGCAGAGAATTTGGAGACGTCTAAAGGGAAACAAAGCTCAAACTGAAAATAATTGGTACCAAGTTTTGGACCTATTTAAATTCAAATAAAAATGGTGATTACCGTATTTTTCGGACCACAAGATGCACTTTTTAGCCCCCAAATTTGGAAGGAAAATGGGGGGTGCGTCTTATGGTCCGAATGTTACTTTACCGGTGGTGGTGGAGCGGGGATTGCAGGGTCCTCCAGCGGCGGCAGAGGTCAGATGCGGCTGGAGAAGGGGCCAGTACCTGTGCTGGAGTGGCTGGTGTTGGGCAGTGAAGCAGAGGAGCCGGGGCCTGTGCCGTGCTGTGAACGGCGTCCGGCGGTGTGGCAGAGGAGCCGGGGCCTGTGCCGGGCTGTGAGCGGCGTCCGGCGGTGAGGCAGAGCAGCATGTGCGGCTTCCGGTGGCCGCGGCCATCTTCCTGAGGCCGTGATCTACAGGAAAAATGGCCGCCCGAGTCGACGCATGCACCGACCGGAAGCTCCGGCAGCCATTTTCCTGTAGATCACGGCCTCAGGAAGATGGCCGCGGTCACCGGAAGCCGCCACACTCTGCTCTGCAGCACTGCCGGACGCCACTCACAGCCGGGCACAGGCCCCGGCTCCTCTGCTTCACCGCCGGACACCGCTCACAGGTCCAGGCCCCAGCAGGTCCACAGGCCCCAGCCAGGCCACAGGCCCCAGCCAGGCCACAGGCCCCAGCCAGATACTGGCATCCCACCTATTCTGCTGCCGCTGCTGGGTTCCTGAGGCAGGGAACGGAGGGACCTGCGATCCTGCTCCACCACCACCGCAACTCACAGCTGCTGGAGTACCCTCTTCATGTATCCAGGGTTCGCAGCATTCCTCCACTTCCGCCGGGCCGGTTTCCTGACGGACCCTGCCTCCTGTGAACCCCACTCCACCACCCCCCAGGTAAGATACCTATTCAGACTATAAGACGGACCACATCTTAGGAAAAAAATATTTTTTATATTTTCCACCCCAAAATTTGGGGTGCGTCTTATGGTTCGGTGCGTCTTATAGTCCGAAAAATACAGTAAATGGTGGACTTTTACCACCAGGGACATTTATTTCCTATTCTTTAGACATACCATCCGTGAATGAACAGCAGGAATCAGACTGGTGACATGCTAATTAAAGGAGGGTTAGAAAAATCTCAAGTTATTCCCTATCCTACTTGCTGATCATTTGGGGCCCAAGCAGTCGGATCTACAGCAATTGGTAAGTTATCCTGCAGAGCCCAGTTCTTGGGACTCCAGAACACAACAAGGCTCTACCAATCTCAGCTCGATTACCTACATCAATCCCATAGACAATGAATGAGGCGGAGGTCGAGCATGCGGTTCTGGGAGTCCCATTCACAAGATCAGGAGGTGGGGTTCCCAGAAGTTGGATCTACAGCACTCAGCAAGTTATTACCTATCCTAATAAGGATAAGGAATAACTTACAATTTTGGGAAAACCTCTTTAATTCTGCTGTCCTATTAAGTTATAGATCGGTCAGAGAAGAGCGTTGCTTTAAACAAGATGATGCGTCTACGATGCAGAAAAACTGGAAATGTATACTGTATTCCAGAAATTGGTGGGGGGGTCCTAGATCCTTATAATACCTTCATCTGCCTTCTTTTTCTTTTCCTCCGCCAGGTCTTTGTGATACACCTCAGCACACTCGGGTATAATCCCCTTCAGTCCAGCATAAGACGACTGCAGTGCTTGCAACGTTTGCTGAGGCTCGTCCTTTTCCAAAGCCAGGTTAATTTCTGCCACACAAGTCGCCACTTAAAAAGTTTCAAAAACACAGTAGATTATATTTGTGCTGCAACATTTCACTATACACATTAATAAACACTGTATATTTTATGTATACAACAATTCTAACATTACAAAATAATAAACGCAGAACAGAAAGGTCAAAGAAACGTGACCGATGGAATCAGTTATGTGGCCATAATCCTTTCTTGTAAATGCTCCTACGGGTTTAACTGGATGAACTGGTACACCGTAATGGTTTATATTGTGCGGATCATTCACTTTCTAGAATGCATTACTCATTAGATGTTGTAAAATTCTGACCAAGCTGCAATAATCGGTCCTACATATGATCTACAGGTCTACGAAATCACAGAGAATAATTTACATCCATCAGCTTTATGTATAGCATCTCACTTAGAATATGAGATATATATATCTATATATCTATCTATCTATAGATATATATATATACTGCTCAAAAAAATAAAGGGAACACTCAAATAACACATCCTAGATGTGAATGAATGAAATATTCTCATTGAATACTTTGTTCTGTACAAAGTTGAATGTGCTGACAACAAACTCACACAAAAATCATCAATGGAAATCAAATTTATTAACCAATGGAAGCCTGGATTTGGAGTCACCCGCAAAATTAAAGTGGAAAAACACACTACAGGCTGATCCAACTTTGATGTAATGTCCTTAAAACAAGTCAAAATGAGGCTCAGTATTGTGTGTGGCCTCCACGTGCCTGTATGACTTCCCTACAACGCCTGGGCATGCTCCTGATGAGGTTGTGGATGGTCTCCTGTGGGATCTCCTCCCAGATCTGGACTAAAGCATCCGCCAACTCCTGGACAGTCTGTGGTGCAACGTGACATTGGTGGATGGAGCGAGACATGATGTCCCAGATGTGCTCAATCGGATTCAGGTCTGGGGAAAGGCCGGGCCAGTCCATAGCTTCAATGCCTTCATCTTGCAGGAACTGCTGACACACTCCAGCCACATGAGGTCTGGCATTGTCCTGCATTAGGAGGAACCCAGGGCCAACCGCACCAGCATATGGTCTCACAAGGTGTCTGAGGATCTCATCTCGGTACCTAATGGCAGTCAGGCTACCTCCGGCAAGCACATGGAGGGCTGTGCAGCCCTCCCAAGAAATGCCACCCCACACCATTACTGACCCACTGCCAAACCGGTCATGCTGAAGGATGTTGCAGGCAGCAGAACGCTCTCCACGGCGTTTCCAGACTCTGTCACATGAGCTCAGTGTGAACCTGCTTTCATCTGTGAAGAGCACAGGGTGCCAGGCTGTGAGCACAACCCCCATCTGTGGACGTCGGGCCCTCATACCACCCTCATGGAGTCGGTTTCTAACCGTTTGTGCAGACACATGCACATTTGTGGCCTGCTGGAGGTCCTTTTTCAGGGCTCTGGCAGTGCTCCTCCTGTTTCTCCTTGCACAAAGGCGGAGGTAGCGGTCCTGCTGCAGGGTTGTTGCCCTCCTACGGCCCCCTCCACGTCTCCTGGTGTACTGGCCTGTCTCCTGGTAGCGCCTCCAGCCTCTGGACACTACGCTGACAGACACAGCAAACCTTGCCACAGCTCGCATTGATGTGCCATCCTGGATGAGCTGCACTACCTGAGCAACTTCTGTGGGTTGTAGAGTCCGTCTCATGCTACCACGAGTGTGAAAGCACAACCAACATTCAAAAGTGACCAAAACATCAGCCAGAAAGCATTGGTACTGAGACGTGGTCTGTGGTCCCCACCTGCAGAACCACTCCTTTATTGAGGGTGTCTTGATAATTGCCAATAATTTCCATCTATTGTCTATTCCATTTGCACAACAGCATGTGAAATTGATTGTCAATCTGTGTTGCTTCCTAAGTGGACAGTTTGATTTCACAGAAGTTTGATTTACTTCAAATCCACAAGTAACTGTAAAAAACAAGAATACGCTGTGACCGCCCATACAATGAAATTAATGGAATCCACGGATCTAATGTGTATGGGACATTAGGTGTGCTAATATCAATGCCCGATCCTTTTGTTCTTTTAAGGCTATGGTCACACATTCAGTATTTGGTCAGTTTTTTACCTCAGTATTTGTAAGCTGAAATCATAAGTGAAACAATCACTGGAAAAGTATAATAGAAACCAGTGTCAGACTGAAGAACATTGGGTCCACTAGAGGATTTGATTCTGAGGGCCCACCTTTCCCCTCACTCAAGAGCCCCCATAGCAGCTGCAAGGTTTGCGCTATGACCTCTCCTGAAGGAGGAGCTAGGGCCCACCGGAGGATTCTCCGGTTCTCTGGTGGGCCCGTCCAACCCTGATAGAAGCATAAATACGGAGGTAAAAAACTCACCAAATACTGATAGTGTGACCGTAGGCTAAGAGTCCCTCTACAGAATTAAAATAAATATGGCCTCTCCTCAGGCCGAGCGTACTTCATTATGGGGAGGGTGCATGTGCATGGCTTCAGAATCCTAGTAAACAGCGTAGAGGCAGTTTCTTTGCTTCCCAACGAGAGATTTTGTGGAAACATAAAAACATCTTAAAAAAATAAAAATAGCTGAGGTAAGGTCTCGCTCTCACAACCGTATAAATCGGACGAGTGCAAGCTGATTTAAAAAAGGGATGACACTCGGACCAATGTTATTCAATGAGGCAGTGCAGATCGGTGTGAGTAAAAAAAAAAAAAAAGCATCATGCAGCGATTTGACTCAGAAATCTGATGGGTGCGAGAAAAAAAAAAGGATGTCATACAAATCATCAGTGCGGCATCTGAATTTTACAGATAAATTGCAGTTATTTAAAATGGAAACTGGAAATGGTCCTGTAGATTATTAATAGCTGCTGAGTAAAAATACGGATTGTATACGGACAGCACACGGATGACACGTGAGGAAAAAAAAATGGCACCTCTCTCCTGGATGCGAATGGGACTGATTATTTACACGCTAGTGTGACCCCAGCCTAGGAGGCAGTCACAACTTGGACTAGAACTTTTTACAAGTTGTACAAAATTATTGAAAATGGAAAGGAATTAAAAGAAAAATAGTACAAAGTTGTGTAACTTTTGATTACACTGAGAAATCTTCATTTCCATAAAACAAATGACTGTTTACATGGGGCCCTGGACAGGAAAGTCTGACAGATCTGACCATACATGGCGACATATCCTGAAGAAAAAGCACAAGCACAGGGACCAGTATATCCGGAGCCTCTACCATTTATATATTACTGCGCTGTTACTCTGCTTTCTTTAGATTTTGTCACTAAATGGTTGTAATGATCTCCCTGGTCTCTCCGCCATTCCGGATCCATCCCTCCTGCTTAGCGGACTGACATTTGTGACTTTGGAAGTAAAACAGTAGATTATGAAGATGTACATTGTATAAGGCAGCACTGTCAGACCTATGTATCAGTGATTTGTCAGTGTGAAAGTCACCACAATATTATCCCTATGGCACCGGCTTCCTCTTCTGAGGATGACAGCTTAGAAATCAGAGCAGGGAGCTATTTAGTTAAACAGGTTGCCCAGGATTACAAAACATGTCTGCTTTCAGCGCCATCCCTGACTAAGGGTTGTGTGCGGTATTGCAGCTCAGCTTCTTTCACTCCAATGGAGCGGATTTGCAATATCAGACAACCCATGGTCAGGAATGACGCGGTTTGTGAAAGAAAGCAGCCATGTTTTTCCAAACCTGGACAACCTTTATAAGTGCAGCAATTCTAAGTGCAATGAATTAGAAGAACAATGAGAATGCAAATTCCAGCTTTATGTATGTGTATATATTTTTTATTTACTTTTTTTTTAAAACTAGAGGTAAACTTTAAATTTTAGGCCATATTCACACGATCAGTATTGGGTCAGTATTTTTCATCAGTATTTATAAGCCGAAGTCAGGAGTGGAACAATCACCCACTCCTGTTTTTGGCTTACAAATACTGATGTAAAACACTGACCAAATACTGATCGTGTGAACGTGGCCTTAGAGTTCGGCAACTTAATCACCCAAGTTTGTGTAAATGGGATTGATTACAGCAAAGACCGGGAAAACGTGAGCGGTTACTCCTACTGAACGGGTTACAATTGGGTAGGCAGACTACATAAAGAGAAGCATGCATAACGCCCATACCTCTGTTTGCATCTTGCCTGTCCTGATTGGAGTCATTAATACCATTCTGTATTTCATCCAGCCACAGAGCAGCAGACTCGTCTTTGGATTCCTGAAAGTACACAAAATTAACAAGATGCTGATATGCAGAATATTAACAGCTGGATTGGAGAGAGTAGCCAGTATAATCATAAAATGTCAGTTCTCCTGTGGCCAAGTTGGTAGTCTGTGGCCACTAAAACAGAGCACTGCGAGCCTCCCCCAACCTACAGCATCCATGGTGCCATTTTCTGATTAGTACATACAAGACTTGGCACTCGGATGTGATAAAAAGATGAAATTTATTAAATAACTGCAATCCAAGATTGTAGACGTTTCGGTCTATACAGTGGACCTTCATCGGTATACGGATTGCCTTTCCTCGGTATGCAGTGATGGATACAGTATATTGATGAAGGTCTACTATATAGACCCAAAATCTAAATTTTTGGATTGCTGTTATTTAATAAATGTCATCTTTTCATCGCATCCGAATGCCAAGGCTTGTATGGACTGTTACGGGATAGGATCCTGCTTTGGCACCATCGTCTCGAAGTGCCGTGTTCTTCCTCATCTCTTCTGATTAGTAGGCCTACGTGACATCATGTGCGTGTCGCACTTCCATGTAGTGACATCATAGGACCTAATAATCAGAGGACGTGACATTTAGGAGGAGACTCACATTGATATAGTCTGGCAGCCACAGACAATCGACGTAGCCACTGGACCTGGATCCTACAAATCTTTTCGCACAACTCTAAAAAGAAAAAAATATAGATACCCTTCTATCTTCTTTCAGCTAAAGGGAACAGAATCTATCTTGCTTTCTATCTGAAAATGGAGGAGTGCTGGCAGGATATACTGTATGAGCAAACACTACCAGCACTTTACCAGGATCTGTCACCAGACTTCACATTACTAACTGCATACATGATTAAATAGATCCCTTAGACCTGGCAAAGCTTTGTATGTCCAGGTCTGAATGGCTCTTTAAAACTTTCTAAGTTTAAACTCATTGATAGAAGACAAGGTGTGTGAGTGCGGAGATTTCTGCACGTGGCACTCATACAATATACTTCATAAATCGAGTGGTTTGGAAAATTTTGTTTCCATCTTTTCAACATTTGCAGATAACTAATGTCTATCCATCCTGTGATTTCCATAGTTCCCCAACTTTTTCTCTGCTTGCTAAACTATGTGTCACGGAGATACCGCAACAGAGAGGGGCCAGAAGACCGCGGTATCTGGTTTCTTGTACTCCTGCACTGGTTAGAAGTTATTAAACAGTGCAAGTTTTTTCCTTGTTAGCAGTGCAAGGGTTAATCTCTTCAGTTGAAGCTCTCCCCCAGAGCTTTCCAACCTGGATTGTCTTAGCAGTTCAGTGTTGGCCACTCCCCCCCTGCTACAGTTATATGAAAAAGTTTGGGCACCCCTATTAATCTTAAGCTTAATGTTTTATAAAAATTGGTGTTTTTGCAACAGCTATTTCAGTTTGATATATGTAATATCTGTTGGACACAGTAATGTTTCTGCCTTGAAATGAGGTTTATTGTACTAACAGAAAATGTGCAATCTGCATTCAAACAAAATTTGACAGGTGCATAAGTATGGGCACCCTTATCATTTTCTTGTTTTAAATACTCCTACCTACTTTTTACTGACTTACTAAAGCACTTTTTTTGGTTTTGTAACCTCATTGACCTTTGAACTTCATAGTCAGGTGTATGCAATCATGAGAAAAGCTACTTAAAGTGGCCACTTGCAAGTTGTTCTCCTGTTTGAATCTCCTCTGAAGAGTGGCATCATGGGCTCCTCAAAACAACTGTCAAATGATCTGAAAACAAAGATTATTCAACATAGTTGTTCAGGGGAAGGATACAAAAAGCTGTCTCAGAGATTTAACCTGTCAGTTTCCACTGTGAGGAACATAGTAAGGAAATGGAAGAACACAGGGACAGTTCTTGTTAAGGCCAGAAGTGGCAGGCCAAGAAAAACATCAGAAAGGCAGAGAAGAAGAATGGTGAGAACAGTCAAGGACAATCCTCAGACCACCTCCAGAGAGCTGCAGCATCAACTTGCTGCAGATGGTGTCACTGTGCATCGGTCAACTATACAACACACTTTGCACAATGAGAAGCTGTATGGGAGAGTGATGCGAAAGAAGCCGTTTCTGCAAGCACGCCACAAACCGAGTCGGCTGAGGTATGCAAAAGCACATTTGGAGAAGCCAATTTCTTTTTGGAAGAAGGTCCTGTGGACTGATGAAACCAAGATTGAGTTGTTTAGTCATACAAAAAGGCGTTATGCATGGCGGCAAAAAAACACAGCATTCCAAGAAAAACACTTGCTACCCACAGTAAAATTTGGTGGAGGTTCCATCATGCTTTGGGGCTGTGTGGCCAATGCCGGCACCGGGAATCTTGTTAAAGTTGAGGGACGCATGGATTCCACTCAGTATCAGCAGATTCTTGACAATAATGTTCATGTTCAAGAATCAGTGATAAAGTTGAAGTTACGCAGGGGATGGATCTTTCAGCAAGACAATGATTCAAAACACCGCTCCAAATCTACTCAGGCATTCATGCAGAGGAACAATTACAATGTTCTGGAATGGCCATCCCAGTCCCCAGACCTGAATATCATTGAACATCTGTGGGATCATTTGAAGAGGGCTGTCCATGCTCGGCGACCATCAAACTTAACTGAACTGGAATTGTTTTGTAAAGAGGAATGGTCAAAAATACCTTCATCCAGGATCCAGGAACTCATTAAAAGCTACTGGAAGCGACTAGAGGCTGTTATTTTTGCAAAAGGAGGATCTACTAAATATTAATGTCACTTTTCTGGTGAGGTTCCCATACTTCTGCACCTGTCAAATTTTGTTTGAATGCAGATTGCACATTTTCTGTTAGTACAATAAACCTCATTTCAAGGCAGAAACATTACTGTGTCCAACAGTTATTACATATATCAAACTGAAATAGCTGTTGCAAAAACACCAATTTTTATAAAACAATAAGCTTAAGATTAATAGGGGTGCCCAAACTTTTTCATATAACTGTATATAAACTCGCCTCTGGCACTTAGGAATTGCCAATGTTAGTTCTTACAACCTGGTTCTGGAGTTACATGTGTAGTTCGTGGTTGAAGTTGACGTTTGGAGATTTGTTCAGGCGATTGTTGCTTGGAGTTTTGTCTGTGTGCACATCCTCATCCTCTCCTATTTGGTTTCTCCTTCCTTTTATTCCCGTGTCCTACTCTGTTTTTTGGTGTGTGTATTTTGTATGATTGGTATTTTCATTTATCCTTGTCAGTCTTCCCTTGTTTGTCTGGTTATTGTATTTCTATATACTCCAGCTTCCCACTACCCTGAGCGAGGGAGGAGACAGATAAGGGTTGATATAGAGCATAGCAAAGCATGTGAACCCGGCTTCTCCATCTTCAGGAGCAATCCGGGGGACAGTGATAGACTAAGGCGGCCCTAGTTCTAGGAACCTGGTTAGCGCCCATAGTCCCAACACCCTCGTGACACTACAGTATGTTTCAGTATTTCACAGCCCCATTCTCCTAACAAAATTGTAGCTATTTTTTTTATTTCTGCTGTGACAAAAATAAAATGTTCTTGCTGCCCCAGTCCTGCATCTAAATACCCTGGTCAGACAAAGTTATTTTTTGCCTTTGTAGATTAAAATAGATGTCACGAGATTTCTTAACACAAACTGAATTTGTTATTACATAGATATGTTGAACCTGAAGAGACTGGTGTACGGACCTCTAATAATATATGCAGTTTTCATTGTGAAATTTAATGAAAGAACCCCCTTAAGACATTTCTATTAGTGCTTGCATTTGAAAACTGAGAAGCCCCATAAAAAACACACATACAAAGGACACCGTGCACTGCTGCAGAATGAGAACATGAATGAGTAGATTTAGAGTAGAATGTGAATGATGGTGACATTTCACTTGATCATCGCTCATGTGGTTACACGGTGTAAGGAGGATTGTGGAGCAGGCGCCTCGGATTTCAGATATGTTTCAGCATGTTACTTCCGGTTTAGACATGACAGATTACGGGAATTCACAATCAGTTTTCACATGCTCCAGGCAGAAAAAGTCCCATGTCAAATATATCTACGGTTCAACATGAACTTCTGAGAGGCCCCACTTAAAAGCCCATAATAAAAAAGGAAGACCGCGCTGATAACGGCGCCATCCAGATAGATGTCCGCAGGAGAGTGGAGAGGGGATATCCTGTGTAAAACTCTCCTATTTACAGAATGAATAATGAATTAAAGAATAAAAAAATAAATAAAATAAAAAAACATTTTCCTGTGAGCGCAGTAAATCCACCCACTCAAGGCACATCCATGTCCAGTCTTACAAGAGCGACTTTCCCATAAAAAGTACACATAATATACAGTAGATGTGAACAAACAGGAAATGTAAGACTTGAACACAACTTCTGTTCAACTTGTGGTTCCAGAAAACAAAAGAGAAGTTTATGTGTCTGGTAGATGCCTTGCAGCATTATTTGCAGGATTCCCAACCCTACAAGATAATTTCCTATAGGAGCCGTCTGAAAATACCATTGCACAATTATATAAAGCTAAAAGAGGTTGTCCAAGAAAAAGAAGTTATCGCCTGGCCACAGGATAAGTTATAACTTGCTGATCGGTGGGTGACCGACCGACCAGCAGATCGGGGGATGTTTTCCAAAATGGCGCAGCAGGTCAAACATCTGACCTCTGCTTAAATTTATTCTCTATAGGGTTGCGGGGGAAAAAACTAGTGCAGTGCTTGGCAGCCCCACAGGGAATGAATGGAGAGGGTCCATTCTAATGGAGATAAAAGTTCTCCATGTAGCCAAGTGTGGGTCCGAGAGGTCAGAACCCAATTGATCAACAAGTCATCTGCTATCCTGATAGCTCGCCATGTGTGGCTCCACGAGCCAGGCAGGAAATCAGACCGTGAGCTATCAATGAAGCTAAAGAGACTGGTGCTGGGCAGGGAAACAACCTAAGGAGGCAGATACTGTCAGGGGTGTAAAGATCCCAGTAGCACCCTCTTTGACGGTGCCTGTACTGGAGTGGGGCCTGCCGATGGCAATTTCATCTGGATGTGCATCCTTGCATGCACAGAGGCCGGCAGCTAATGTCAGATTTCCAGTGACACGCGGCGTGGGAGCGGAGGAAGAGGAGTAGAACTCTGTTTATTTTTAAAATGTGTAATATACCAGGATGGGGGACATTTTACTAGCACAAGGAACACTATATTAGAATTACCAGAATGGGGACATTATACCAGGAAGGTGCTTAGAATGGAGGAAAATGTTATAGCATGGGCCCAGGACAGGGGACATTATTACATGGGGTGGAGGGGAGCGGACACTTATGTTTTTATAGGATCTAGAACGCTACAAGGGGCCATACATCTGACCAACAAGCAGGTCCAAATTTTGCACCGGGCCCCATTGGACTCTAGTTTCACCACTGGATACTGGCTAAGTGCTCTGACACATCCAAGCCACTTAACACCTCATTTGCATATAAATGGAATTTTTTTTTTTTTTTTTTTTTTTCGGGATTGTAGCAACAGATTGAAATGTAAATCAATCGACTCTTTTAAATCTTCTAAAAACTGCATATCCTTATTTGTGGTTTGGGGGCTGATCTTACAGACAGATTCCCTTGAAGTCAAGGCATGGTCCAAGCTCATTGTTCCCCACAGAGAACACATGCATGATGTAAATTTTTTTTTTTTTTAAAATAGATGACAATTATTACAATAAATCAGAGGCCACATGGTTCAACCACTTACAACAAGTTTGTGTTCAATACTAAGAACACCATTGTATTTCCACAGTGCCCCATCGTAAGAGTCGTACACAGATTCCAATTAAATGAGCAGGAAGCACAAGGGCGTTTATTACTCCGTACTTCTGAAGTGTTACTGGAGGCATCAGAGCCAAGCAAGAAAAGCAATTATTAACCAAGATACACAAGGACATGAAAAGGAATAGAGGTCAAAAAAAGTTACCATGACTAATTGTGGTGTGGGACATATTTAGTTTTGACGCATTTCAGAGAAAGACCCTATGAACAAGGAACCAATGCCTCTAGTCCTAGCACGCTGCATATCATCACATTTGTGGATGTACTAGTATTATATACTTTGAGTGTGCGTCATAGTTCATTTCATTCTAATAAGTGTGATGCCACTAATAATAAAACTAATGATAATCTATCACAGGTCATCTTCACGATTGACAGATCTCCGTGGATCTTATCGACCTCGATGAGTAGATAATCAGCGATTGAGTGTTCGTAGGAAAGCTGGTTCCAGATTATCCGCCCATGTAATCAAGGACATCCACCGATGAATGAGCAAAACACTCACTAGTGTAAACAGGAGATGTGTTGCTGATAATGTACTGTATGGGGACAGGGTGGGGATATCTGAGACATAGCTGGACGAGAGCCATGACTGGGCAGTTAATTTACAGGGCTATAGTCTGTTCAGAAATGACCGTACAAACAAGCAATGGGGGGGGGGGGGTGTTTATATGTAAAATCATCCTTGAAACCCATCTTGCGTGAGAATATATGTGAATCTAACAAAAATGTAGAGTCCCTGTGGATTGAGATGAGGGGAGGGGAAAAAAATAATAAATTACTGATAGGGGTTTGTTATAAGTCTCCACAAATAATGGAAGTGTGGCACCCCAGAGGGCCTGGTTGCCACAGTGGTATTGCTTCCCTCAAAAGAGGTAATACCATGTCTGGAAGCAAGGGGGGGGCCCTTTTGGTCAGGTACACTATACATGCAACACTTTCCTGGCTCCAGGCCAGCAAGGGGAGTTCCTCCCCTTGGCAACTGGTATCTGGGGGCGGGTTTTGTTTAGTCAATGTCAGAGAGTTGAGATTAGGACACTGAAGAGAGAGGAGCTAGGGACTGGAGCTGGAGATAGCTCGTCCTAGCTGGACTATACAGAGAACCGGACACTGGAGTCCGAGGCTGTGGGACCCTTTAGGCCCAGCAGCAGATACCGCAGGGCATGAGATTGCAGGTCTCCTGGCCCCATCAGACGCCCGGAGGCTCAGCAGCACTGAGAGACCAGTACCGCTACGGAGGAGCGGGGCATCCACAAGGCCCGAGCTGCCAGCCATACGGGTGAGTACAGCACGTTACACTCAGGGACGTGGGCTACATCACAGCTACAAACAGAATAGCCAAAGAGAATAGTGAGAACGGCAGGCCTACAACTCCACCTGTCCAGGAGGACCCTATGCTTGCTCCCAGACTGACCAGAATCTTATCTCTAGCCAGTACTCCAGTCCAGGCCTGTCTAATTGCTACCAGTAAAGACCCTGGGACTGCACTGCACGGACTCTGTGGTTATTTCTGCACCGCGACACCCTGCACAACCACCATCATCCACACGCACTGCCCTGAAGCTAACTCTTCCTGTGGGGAGTTATACCACCTTTGCTGCTATACCACCGGCTTCAGAGGACTGTTCCGCAGCGGCGGTCTCTATTAACCGCAATCCACAGGTGGCGTAGTCGGACATTATATAACCTATATACATCTACTACCCTTGGATTGACCACCTGGGTCATGGACCGGGTCACTGCCACGGTGACTACAACCCCCAGCATCTACCGGCCCGGCTCCGGGTACCCCACGGCCCAGGGGGCGCGTCAGAAGCAGAGGAGAATATCCTCATAAAGCAAATAGATGAAGCTGCGACTCAAGGAGAAGTCATTATTATGGGGGACTTCAACTACCCTGAAATACATTGGGGAACAGAAATCTGTAGTTCCAGCAAAGGTAAAAGGTTTTTGACAACTATGAGAGACAATTACCTCTCACAACTGGTTCAGGACCCAACAAAAAGGGAGGCACTGCTAGACCTAATATTAACTAACAGGCCAGACCGCATATCAAATATACGAGTTGGGGGTCACTTGGGTAATAGTGATCACAAAATAATAAGCTTTCATGTATCCTTTAATAAGATGTGTAGTAGAGGGGTTACAAGGACACTAAACTTCAGGAAAGCAAATTTCTAATGGTTGAGAGATGATCTTCGTGCAATAAACAGACATAAATCTACACAAAGCAAATGGGAGACATTTATTAGCATCCTGAATACGACCTGTGCACAATATATACCATATGAGAATAAATATGCTAGAAATAGGAGGAATCCACTATGGCTAAATAGAGCTGTAAGGGGCGCAATAAGTGACAAAAAGAAAGCATTTAGAGAACTAAAGCAAGTAGGTAGTGATTAGGTATTAAATAAATACAGAAAATTAAATAAATTCTGTAAAAACCAAATCAAGGCAGCAAAGATTGAGACAGAGAGACTCATTGCCAGAGAAAGTAAAAATAATCCCAAAATATTCTTTAACTACATAAATAGTAAGAAACTAAAAAAGATAGTGTTGGCCCCCTTAAAAACAGTCTGGGTGAAATGGTGGATGAGGATGAGGAAAGAGCCAATATGCTAAATGATTTTTTTTCAACAGTATTTACACCAGAAAAATCGCATGACAGAAAACATGATTAGTGATAACAAAAATTCTCCATTAACTGTCACTTGCTTAACCCAGCAGGAAGTACGGCGGCGTCTAAAAATCACTAAAGTTGACAAATCCCCGGGCCCGGATGGGATACACCCGCGAGTACTGCAGGAATTAAGTAAAGTCATAGATAGGCCATTATTTTTAATATTTAAAGATTCCATAATAATAGGGTTTGTACCGCAGGACTGGTGTATAGCAAATGTGGTGCCAATATTCAAAAAGGGGACAAAAACCGAACTAGGAAATTATAGGCCAGTAAGCTTAACCTCTACTGTGGGTAAAATCCTGGAGGGTTTTCTAAGAGATGCTATACTAGAGTATCTGAAGAAGAATAACCTCATGGCCCAATATAAACATGGGTTTACGAGGGACCGTTCCTGTCAGACTAATCTGATCAGCTTTTATGAAGAGGTAAGTTTCGGACTGGACCAAGGAAATGCAGTGGATGTTGTGTATATGGACTTTTCAACGGCTTTTGATACGGTTCCACACAAAAGGTTGATACATAAAATGAGAACAGTGGGGATAGGGGAAAATATACAGTACAGACCAAATGTTTGGACACACGTTCTCATTTAAAGATTTTTCTGTATTTTCATGACTGAAAATTGTACATTCCTACTGAATGCATCAAACCTATGAAGTAACACATAAGGAATTATATACTTAACAAAAAAGTGTGAAACAACTGAAAATGTGTCTTATATTCTAGGTTCTTCAAAGTAGCCACCTTTTGCTTTGATGACAGCTTTGCATACTCTTGGCATTCTCTTGATCAGCTTCAAGAGGTAGTCACCGGAAATGGTTTTCACTTCACAGGTGTGCCCTGTCAGGTTTAATAAGTGGGATTTCTTGCCTTATAAATGGGGTTGGGACCATCAGTTGTGTTGTGCAGAAGTCAGGTGGATATACAGCTGATAGTCCTACTGAATAGACTGTTAGAATTTGTATTATGGCAAGGAAAAAAGCAGCTATGTAAAGAAAAACGAGTGGCCATCATTACTTTAAGAAATGAAGGTCAGGCAGTGCGAAAAATTGGGAAAACTTTGAAAGTGTCCCCAAGTGCAGTTGCAAAAACCATCAAGTGCTACAAAGAAACTGGCTCACATGAGGAACGCCCCAGGAACGGAAGACCAAGAGTCACCTCTGCTTCTGAGGTTAAGTTTATCCGAGTCACCAGCCTCAGAAATCGCAGGTTAACAGCAGCTCAGATTAGAGACCAGGTCAATACCACACAGAGTTCTAGCAGCAGACACATCTCTACAACAACTGTTAAGAGGAGACTTTGTGCAGCAGACCTTCATGGTAAAATAGCTGCTAGGAAACCACTGCTAAGGACAGGCAACAAAAAGAAGAGACTTGTTTGGGCTAAAGAACACAAGGAATGGACATTAGACCAGTGGAAATCTGGGCTTTGGTCTGATGAGTCCAAATTTGAGATCTTTGGTTCCAACAACCGTGTCTTTGTGCGATGCAGAAAAGGTGAACGGATGGACTCTACATGCCTGGTTCCCAAAGTGAAGCATGGAGGAAGAGGTGTGATGGTGTGGGGGTGATTTGCTGGTGACACTGTTGGGGATTTATTCAAAATTGAAGGCATACTGAACCAGCATGGCTACCACAGCATCTTGCAGCGGCATGCTATTCCATCCGGTTTGAGTTTAGTTGGACCATCATTTAGTTTTCAACAGGACAATGACCCCAAACACACCTCCAGGCTGTGTAAGGGCTATTTGACCAAGAGGGAGAGTGATGGGGTGCTACGCCAGATGACCTGGCCTCCACAGTCACCAGACCTGAACCCAATCGAGGTGGTTTGGGGTGAGCTGGACCGCAGAGTGAAGGCAAAAGGGTCAACAAGTGCTAAGCATCTCTGGGAACTCCTTCAAGATTGTTGGAAGACCATTTCCGGTGACTACCTCTTGAAGCTCATCAAGAGAATGCCAAGAGTGTGCAAAGAGTCATCAAAGCAAAAGGTGGCTACTTTGAAGAACCTAGAATATAAGACATATTTTCAGTTGTTTCACACTTTTTTGTTAAGTATATAATTCCACATGTGTTAATTCATAGCTTTGATGCCTTCAGTGTGAATGTACAATTTTCATAGTCATGAAAATACAGAAAAATCTTTAAATGAGAACGTGTGTACAAACTTTTGGTCTGTACTGTATGTATGTGGGTTAAGAACTGGCTCAGTGATAGGAAACAAAGGGTGGTTATTAATGGAACACACTCAGACTGGGTCACAGTTAACAGTGGGGTACCACAGGGGTCAGTATTGGGCCCGCTTCTTTTTAACATATTTATTAATGACCTTGTAGGGGGCATACAGAGTAGTATTTTAATATTTGCAGATGACACTAAACTCTGCAGGGTAATTAATAGAGAGGAAGACAATTTTATATTACAGGATGATCTATGTAAACTGGAAGCTTGAGCTGATAAATGGCAAATGAGCTTTAATGGGGATAAATGTAAGGCAATGCACTTGGGCAGAGGAAATAAATTGTATAATTATATGCTAAATTGTAAAACACTTGGCAAAACTGTCACTGAGACCTCAGTGTATTGGTGGACGACAAGCTCACGTTTGGTGGCCAGTGTCAGGCAGCTGCTGCAAATAAAATAATGGGATGCATTAAAAGAGGCATAGATGCTCATTAGGAGAACATAATTTTACCTCTATACAAGTCACTAGTGCGACCACACTTAGAATACTGTGTACAGTTCTGGTCTCCAGTGTATAAGAAATAGTGTTGAGCCACCCCCGTAGTGTTCGGGTTCAGTTCGTCGAACACCTTAGAACACTGTCGAACACCGTTAAAACCAATCGCAGGCAAATAAAAACACATAGGAAACACCTTCAAAGGTGTCCAAAAGCTGACAAACTGCTCAGAAGACACTCTCTTTAAAAAAGCCGGCCGGCAATTCAGCATCGGTACCCGACAATTTAGAACAGAAAGAATAGAGCATCACACATAGATTAGATAGATAGAAACATGTCAGTCGCATATATAAGAAGTACAGTGACAGTGTTGGTTACTGTACTTGTCATTTAGTGTTAAAGGATTTATTAAAAAAAATAATCGTGTTTTCAAGCACAGTCTCTTTAAAAAAGCCGGCCGGCTTCTCCCTATTTTTGTGTCCAGCCAGGTACAGCAGGCAGGAACGGGCTGCCCCCAACCACCAGCTGCCTATTTGTACCTGGCCGGACACACCAATATAGGGAAGGCCTTTTTTTTTTTTTTAATTATTTCAGGAATTTCATGAAATAATTGAAAAAAAAAAAATACATGGGGCTTCGCCCTATTTTTGTGTCCAGCCAGGTACAACTAGGCAGCTGGGGGCTGGAATCCGCAGTGCAGGGAGGCCCAAGCTTTCTGCCCCACCCGCTGCAAATTGCAGTCCGCAGCCACCCCAGAAAATGGCCCATTCATAGAAGCGCCAGCTTCTGGCGCTGTACCCAACTCATCCAGGGCCCTGGTGCGGTGGCTCACTGGGTAATAAAGGGGTTAGGGCCAGCTTGGCATTATCAGCTGACCCTAAGCCCGAAATTCATGGGGTCACGCCAATATTAGACATGACCGCCATGAATTTCTAATAAAGTATTTAAAAAAAACACAACACCCAGAATAAAGTCCTTAATTGAAATAAACACACAATTTTTTAATGTTCTAAATTAAACCATACTTACCATCATGCCCATTCCAGCTGAAGCCAATGTCTTCTGCAATAAAAGTAAAATAATAAACCAACATCATCCTTACCTTTCCATGGTTCCCAGGACGGCTCCAGCTCTGCTACATTCACATGACAAGCTGGATCGCAGCCAAAAGCTGCCATCCAGCTTGCCATGCCGCAGACACAGAGAAGCGCAGACATGCTTGCGCTCCTCAGTGTCTGGCTGTGACGGCATCCAGATGAGCAGAGTTCATGTCCAATGAACTCGGCTCACCTCATGCATGTCACTGACAGCGTGGGAAAATTCTCCTGCGCTTGCGGTGAGCGTGAGAGAATTCTCCTGCGCTCATGGCAAGAGCAGGAGAATTTTCCCACGCTGTCAGTGACGTGCATGAGGTGAGCTGAGTTCAAAGGATGATGTTGGTTTGTTATTTTATTTTTATTGCAGGAGATCGTTGGCTTCAGCTGGAATGGGTGTGATGGTAAGTATGGTTTAATTTAGAACATTAAAGAATTGTGTGTTTATTTCAATTAAAGGACTTTATTCTGGGTGTTTGTGTTTTTTTTAACTTTGACTATGGGGTTAGTAATGGAGGTGTCTTATAGACGCCTCTCTATTACTAACCTGGGCTTGATGTCAGCTGGCATTATAAGCTGACATCAACCCCAGCCCTATTACCTCACTGCCACCGCTACAGGGCAGTGGGAAGAGAAAGGCTAAGTGCCAGAATTGGCACATCCTATGGATGCACCATTTCTGGGGCGGCTGACGGCTGGTGTTTCTAGCCTGGGAGGGGGCCAATATTCATGGCACCCTTCCTGGACTATTAATATCAGCCCCCAGCTGTCTGCCTAGCCTTTGCTAGCTATTAAAATAGGGGGGACCCTACGTCATTTTTTGGGAGGTCCCCCATTTTAATATCTAGTAAAGGCTAGGTATTCAGCTGGGGGCTGATATTAGTAGCCTGGGAGGCTCCGTGGGTATTACCCCCTTCCCAGGCTTTAAACATCTGCCCCAGCTGTCTGCTTAACCTCCGCTAGAGACTAAAATTACGGGGAACACCACGCCAATTTTTTTTTTAAGAAATCCTTTAGTTTAACACTAAATGACAAGTACAGTAATCAACACTATCACTGTACTTCTTATATATGTGACTGACATGTTTCTATCTATCTAATCTATGTGTGATGCTTTATTCTTTCTGTTCTAAATTGTCGGGTACTGGTGTATGCCGCTGCTGAATTGCCAGCTTTTCAGGTTTCATTGTGAGCACTGTTCCCATCGATTTGGGCAACCACTGTAATGCCACAACCACCATGGCTGTGACATTACAGTGAGTGGCAGACAATCCCTGCATGATGTGAAAAAATCCAGTTACGCTTTTGGTGCAAGAACAGTTATCGAACATAACCTCGAACAGCCGAATTTTTTGCAAATCGTTCGCGTTAGTCGAACGACTCGAGCACCGCCCAAAACAGCTCGAATTAGAGATTGGCGAACAGTTCTAGTCGAACACCGCTCATCTCTAATAAGAAAGACATAGCTGAACTAGAGTGGGTGCAGAAAAGAGCGCCCAAGGTTATTAGAGGACTGGGGGGGCTGCAATACCAAGACCGGTTATTACACTTGGGGTTATTTACTTTGGAAAAACGAAGGCTTAGGGTTGATCTTATTACTATGCACAAATGTATGAGGGGACAGTACAAAGACCTTTCTACTGATCTTTTTACTCTGAGGCCTGAGACGGGAACAAGGGGGCATCTTCTATGTCTGGGGGAAAGAAGGTTTAATCATAATCACAGACAGGGATTCTTTACTGTAAGAGCAGTGAGACTATGGAACTCTTTGCCGCATGTTGTTGTAATGAGTGATTCACTACTAAAATTTAAGAAGGGCCTGGATGCCTTTCTTGAAAAGTAGATTACAGGTTATATATACTAGATTCCTTGATAGGGCATTGATCCAGGGAACTAGTCTGATTGCCGTATGTGGAGTCAGGAAGGAATTTTTTTCCCCAATGTGGAGCTTAGTGTTTGCCACATGTTTTTTTTTTTGCCTTCCTCTGGATCAATATGTTAGGCTGTGGGTTTAACTAGATGGACTTAA
This sequence comes from Phyllobates terribilis, assembly GCF_046119375.1. Classification (NCBI taxonomy): domain Eukaryota; kingdom Metazoa; phylum Chordata; class Amphibia; order Anura; family Dendrobatidae; genus Phyllobates; species Phyllobates terribilis. Next base: position 493,010,716 of record NW_027362761.1, on the reverse strand, counting down.
TCTTCCTTCAACCTTAAAAACTATGCTACTAGGGTGATCGGATCAGTCATAGCTCTGTCTCTATCATCATTTGTCGGCCTGTGTGTAAATAAGCGCCAAACAACTTGTCATATAGTCGGTCGTCACCCATTCAGGTTGTAGTAGAGCCAGGTAGGGCAGGGTTAAGTCCCATCTCTGCAGGATTTGATTGGATGCACTGGCCTAGCTTTTTACTAGAACCAGGGCCTGTGTTCACTAGGTGTGTCAGTCTGCTGGATGAAGCAGAATAGAGTATGCTGCTGGTGAGTGACCACCCAAAATGTGAGCTGTAGTTGTGCGAGAGACATGCCAGGATCTCTCTCAATGGACACAGCATGGGTCAGCTAGGAAAGCTGAGTAATCTGAGTGGGGGAGCTGCAGAGAACCACATGGAAGCTGCTGCCTGTTCAGTGTGAACTGCGTCCGAAATTGAACACTTCTGTTTGGTGCTGGAAGCTGCTGGAGCTCGGGCTGAAGGGGATACAGAGACAGGTGGGATTGTGGGATACCGGGACCATAGGCGGATTATAATGAGGGCAATCTGGGCTACCGCCCGGGACTCCGGGGGGCCCATGGCTAGATTGCCCTCATTATAATATGTGTGGTGCCGCGGCACATACTGGAAGTCAAAGGCGGGGGGCCCCCGGACAGCTCCCCCAGAAGCTGCACACGGCCGCTGCTTCTTCTTCGGCCGGGCCAGCACTGCACCTGTTAACTTCCCTGTGTGCTGGCCCGGCCACGTCACAGCTAGGAGACATGGCCCGGTGCGCGGTCGTGTCTGCTAGTGTGACGCCACGCAGTACGTGCCCTGCACTGCCACTTGCCACCGGAGAGGAGCTGGACGACTGGAGCCGAGCCAGGAGATGGTGAGTGTGTGCGTGTGTGCAGGCAGATATTGTGTGATGTCTGTTTATTTGTATTTTTGTGTTTCAAATGTGTTTATGCGTGTATGTATATGTCTGTATATGTTTGTGTGTTTGCGTGACTGCAAGTGGCCTCCCGCTGTCTCTGGGGGGTGCCGTGAGGCCTCCCGCTGTGTCTGGGGGGCGCCGTGCGGCCTCCCGCTGTCTCTGGGGGGCGCCGTGCGGCCTCCCGCTGTCTCTGGGGGGCACCGTGCGGCCTCCCGCTGTCTCTGGGGGGCGCCGTGCGGCCTCCCGCTGTGTATAGATGGCTACGTGCGGCCTCCCGCTGCGTATAGATGGCGCCGTGCGGCCCCCTGCTGTGTATAGATGACGCTGTGCAGCCTCCCGCTGTGTATAGATGGCGCCGTGCAGCCTCCCGCTGTGTATAGATGGCTACTTGCGGCCTCCTGCTTTGTATAGGAGGATTGTGGCAGCTCATATTGTGTGTAGGATCTCATACTGTATATAGTGGATGTTAACATTGAGCACAATTAAGTATGCTAAGACATACAATTAATATAAAAAAAATATTATAATTAATATATTAATATTGTGCCAAATGAATTTTACATGAACTATCACAGGGGATCATGTGACATGTCACGTGATACATCATGTGTGTGTGGGGGGGGGAGGGCCCGCGCCTTCTAAACTGCCCGGGGCCCTTTCTACTCTTAATCCACCCCTGACTGGGACTGTGTGTGAACTTTGATCTGGGGGAAAGGACTAATCTGTTCGGGTGAGCCTGCACTGACATATAGGTGTCCTGCTAATTGAACTGTTTATTTGCTGTGATACTTTTGTGCCCAGAAGAGTCTGTTTTTACTTTGAGTCCCTTGGAGTTTTATGAAAGCAATAAAACTGCACCTGTTTGGACCAAACCGCATGGCCTGTGTGAACACTACCTAATGCCTACCTGAGAGGGTCAATCCCAACAAGGAGCATAGATGGGCTGAAATCAGCATGTATAAATGCTCCATTACTGTAATGAGTCATGTGTCACAATTTATTACATTGTGGCTAAAAATGGCTAAATCTACTCGTCCTTGGGAAATGTGAATGTTTTTGTCTACAAAGGAAGGAAGGTGAACGTCTGCCAAACTCTTCTGCAACTGCTGCTGTTTGTGAGGACATTAGGAATCAGCAGGGAAAATCCAACTTGTCTGATGGAAGCGAAGGGTTACTGTACAATAAGTGCCGAGTGTGAAAATTCCATAATTAAAGATCCATCTATGGGTGAATTAAAATCGTAATATTTGGGACATTTGCAATTTTTCGTATGCGTTTTTCCAAGTCCTACAGAGAAGCCTATGAGAAATCGTCAGAGAAGAAACCCAAACACAGAACATCCGACTGCACAAGAAAATAAATGCCATGAAAAGCTTTTTCTTTTATTACAAAGATGATGTAAATAAAATCTGTCCAATTCTTTATTCAGTATTAGAAACAGGATCTGTTTTTGCTTTTCATTTTTTCCAGAAACAGTGCTGCTCCTGCCTATGAGCTGTCTTATTGCAGTTTGGGTCTATTTACTTCGAAACCTGGACTGGCTGTAATACCAGACACAGACTACAGTCAAGAGTGGCGCTGTTACTGAAAAAAATGCAGACCTTTATTTCTAATTCTGACTAATCCATTGCCATGAAAACTTGTGTCTGAATTTACCAGGAAATAATCCTGCAGATATTATTAGCTAATCACCTATGTATAGGATTGCTCCAGAGTAATTACATGTCTGCTAAGCACTTATAAATGCTACATTTACCAAGGAAGTCAGTCACTGCGATTCTGTATTCTCATCCAACTTGGGGCCTGTCCACACTTTTTGCTTTACTCTTGGTGTCTGCACACTGAACGTGTGTCCATGGACCCCTATACACACTGTGTATGCTGAAGAGCGTCCTAGGAGGATATGCCTCAGCATACTGTATAATGTAGTATACAATGGGAGAGAATAGCAGACATATCCCTAAACAGCACCATATATCAAAGGCAAATATCGTGAAATACTACTGATTTATAGCTCTAAACATATAGATGTGTATAGCGCCTTAAAGGGGTTGTCCACGTTTGTGACGCAAGTCTGCAGTCTGCTCCCCTAAGTACTCATTTTTTAATCCGCCATACCGTTCCAGAGATCTGGACCTTTTTATTTAGTGCTTATTGTTATGGTCTTTGCAAGGGGGCGCGGCTCACATGGTAATAATGCAGAGGAGCCCAAGACACGCCCCCGAGGATCCTGTGAGCCACGCCTCCTGGGACCAGAACAATTAGTACTTAATAAAAAGTCCCCAATCTCTGGATCCGTATGAAGGATTTAAAGAATAGAATAAGCAAAATACTCAGGAGAGCAGTGGAAATACAAGTAGTACAAAAATTGTCTATTTTTCAATAGGTAACAGGTCCTCTTTAAGAAGAATTTCCTCCTTTACTAAACCTCTAATTAAATTTCAAAACCATTAAAATATATACAATAATATCCATCTAATAATAAATAATCATCATCATCATCATCATCAATCCAAACATCTTTTCTATGAACAGTTCACTACGTAGGGCAGAACGGTCATGTCTTTGCTCTCCCAGGCACCAGTTTTTTTTACGTTTCATTTTCACTTGCAAATAAATGGCCAGGTCCATTGCTCCAGCGGTCCCTCGCCTTTGTTTTACATTCCATGAGGTATGGTATGCCGTACTGGCACCTGATCGCTGCAGCGACAGTAGTGTTGTCAGGAAGCACAGTATGTGGCCCCCAAAGCCAGTGACTAACTGCAGCGGTCACGTCAGTACTGCACATCATTGGCCCTGGAATAAAGAAGGGTTGTGACCGTCTTATTTTATTTTTTTTCTGCTGATATATATAATTTTTCCTATTTTTCTTTTCATTTTTCTTTAATGCTCATAGAACATTAAAAGAGGAATTTAACTATTTTACTTACATAGCGCCATTATAGTCCACAGCACCTTACAGATATCCTCAATGCCCCTATTGGGGCTCACAATCAAAATTCCCTATGAGTAGGTCTTTGGAAAGTGGGACGAAACCATGCAAACATAGAGTTAAGGGTACGCTCACACTGGCGTATTTTCTCCCTCGCAAGAGAATCGGGAAGATTATGCTAATCAGGTTCAAACCCAGGATCCCGGCACTGCAATGTTAACCACTGAGCCACCCAGTATTCCTACCTTAGTACTAAGTGATCGTATATTGCTAGGAGATATTAATAATCATTCAATGATTGGCGGCTAAACCTTTGTTACTGCCACCAATGCTGAGAATGAAGGGGCAGCAGCTTTCCTCTGCACAGGGGATTGTCCAGGAAACTGCAGCAGATCTCATTCACTTGATTGGATGTTCACTGCAGCGGGTGGTGAGAAACCCCCCTGCGGAGAGGAAAAGCTGAGGGGATGCAGCGCAGCGGCCCCTTCCTTCTCAGGATTGGTGGCAGGGCCAGGGGCTGCGTCCCCAATAATCATCAGGTGTTGGCATAGCCTAGTAACATATTACCACTAACGGAGATAGAAATAACACTTTAATGGCTATCACTTTGGGAAACCCATGAAGGAAATGTCCTTTAGGCCACGTTCACACGTTCAGTATTTGGTCAGTATTTCACATCAGTATTTGTAAGTGAAAAACCAGGAGAGGAACAATCGGAGGAAAAGTATAATAGAAACACGTCACCACTTCTGTATTTATCACCCACTGCTGGTTTTGGCTTACAAATACTGAGGTAAAAAACTGTGCAAATACTGACCGTGTGAACATGGCCTTAAACGTAGCTTTCTATGACTGGACGGGCATGTGCCCCAGGTTGATGTAGTCAGGTAAGAAACCACAAGCCACTCTGCCATTGCTACATCTTTTAGATAACAGGGAATACGGAAGTGAACGGGATATTTGTACAGGGTAAAGGGAAAGCTTAATCACACATGTCAATATGTCATCATACCCCTTGTGGAATAATGCAGGATATACTGGAATTTTCTATATTACAAGAACAGCTAGTTGGAAAATTAGTAAGAAAAATGTAAATGGGAGCGCTCACGCTGCAGTCAGACATTTCAGACCGCACCTTTATAATTCACCGTGGCCATACTGCAAGATAGTGAATGCTCTTCATATACTTTTATGGCAGCAGTGATTTTATAAAACAAACTAACTTTAATGGATAGTGTAACGTAAAGGGGTTGTCCAAGCGCCACAGTAGATGAATGACCGGTCTCTATCATAGCGAGAAACCGGTCAATGACCTGCAACTGGCCAGACTAGTGTTGTCTCTGGTCCCAGGACGGATATTTAAAGTGTATTTTCCCTGCTGATGTTGTCCTTGGTGGGATTAGAAAGCAAAACAACAGTGCTAACCACTGAGCTGCTGTGCTGCCCCTTCAACATATGTTGTCAAAGTTACAGGACCAGCAAAGTGGATTCATTTTTACCAAATCTCATCTACACGCTGATCAAAAAAAATCTGCATGGGATTAGACGTGTGTGCAGATTTTAATTCTGTATGCTGTCAATTGATCCTGAGGACTTTTACCATGGATTTCTCCGTTTGTAATGCATTTTGCGAAATCCACATCAAAATCTTCATGTTAAACAATCAAATATAGAAGGGAATGCTGCAGAAAATCTTCAATGTTTATTTTATTTTGAAATTGATCACCTCTGTGGATGCCCCCTACCAAAAGAAAACTAAATCCATAGAATCGGAAGTAATAGTTGTGAAGTTGCTTCTATCCAGCCCACTCCATCAGCTCTGTGCAAATATATATGTAGACTAATCATGAAGGAGCAAAAAAAATAAAATAATTGCAAAGGGTTCAAATTAAAGAAATGCAAAAATAAAATGCTACTTTTTGCTGTTTCCTTTCTCATCTATGAGTAGACTACTGCGTATTGCCATTTATTACTTTCTATGGCATCCAGTCCATAGACTTCAGATTACAATCATTTCTATGCCTGATGAAGAGACCCGAGTAGTCTCGAAAGCTTGCAACTTGTTACCATCTTTACAGTTAGCCATTAAAAGGTATCAGCCACTGAGGACTCTCAAATCTAAATATTGTCCTATCTACTGGTTAACACGGTACAAAGAAATATATTTTTCCTACAATAATTTTGCTGTTACTTGAAACATATTTACCAGGCAAACGGCATTCATTAAACTGAAGGCGCCAGATCATAAAGAGTTAAGAGACACCTTGAAAACTTTATTTCTTCCTGTCGCCTTGTCCAGTCATGTATGTTTGCATGCGTCATTATGGGTTTAAGGCGGAGGAAGCACATTACACAGCCCACTGAGCTGCAGTGTTTGACAAAAGACATATGGCATGAAGCCACAGAGGAGACTACACTGCCCGCTCTCCAGGACATCCAGAACCAAGGAGAAGTAAAGAAAAAAGGAATAAAATCCCCTAAGAATGGAAATGGAAGTCCTGCTGGCTCTGATCTTCCTGTCTGTGACTGCCCACAGCATAACCAGTAAGTAGATAAATGTATATCTGTATATAAAATCTGATCCTCCCAGATTTCACGCTAACACACAAGTCGTGACTGATAGCAATAAGCTAAGGAGTGTAAGATTGCAAAATCATAAAAACAAGAAAATCTGGTTTTACTATAGGCTGTAATAGTCAAATGCACTTTATCCCCTTGTAGACTGCACTAGAAAGAAAACTTTATATGTAAATGGAAGGGGTTACTGTCCCACATAGAGGTTGATGGATTGTGTATTAGGAATACAAGTCCAACTTTGTACCTAGAATGATTAATTCTAGTGATCATTCCCAGGTCACAGATCTTCCGACAATACAGGTGTATATACATTTTGAAGAGGTTCTTCAGCATAGACCATGAATGTTTGATTAGTGGTGGCCTGACCTCTAGGAAGCCAGACTGACAGAACAGTGAGGGGTTCACATAAGTTGTCCATGTGGACCAATATTTTTCATCCATATAACTCAAGCTTAGGTTAAAGAGATATTCACTCTCTACTAGACCGTGTTCAATTCCTTGCAGTTTTCTACATCTCAAGTTTCTGTCATTGAATGGAAAGCTTCAATGTGTACTTGCAAAGGTTTAAAATTTGTCCTTAGATCATGGTATATGGACAGCACGGTGGCTCAGTGGTTAGCACTGGGCTCATATTCCATCAAGGAGAACATCTCCTCGTATTTGCGTACATTTCCTCCAGCTTCTCAGGTTTCTCTTATACTCCATAGACATACTGATTGGAAATTTAGACCGTGAGCCCCAATGGGGACAGTGATGAAGAGGTCAATAAAGCGCTATGGAATATGATGGCGCTATCTTACAAAATTAATAATTAGCTTGTTACAGTTTCACCATAATGATCAGGTTGTGCTACAGTTACCGCTCTACCACAAATATTGATCAGAGATCACTGACCATTGGAGTAAGCAAAAATAAATGTGATGATTGAGTTGATGCAAGTTGATTCACACGTTTTATTCCATCGGCTATAACAGTGGTCTGTGGCCGCTGTACAGGAGCGGCAGTACCACCTGTTACCTCCTCTTCTATTGATTAGACAACCTGGAGCAATGTCACATGTGCATCACACCACAACGATGATATCACGCCAGGACAGCTAATCAAAAGAAGAGCTGCAGATGCCGGCAGGTAAAAGGAGTTTCTCAGAGCTTCCGACCAGTGGCCACAGATTACGGTCATGGCTGATGAAATGGAAAGTGTTAATAAAATTTGCATTAACTCCAAGATGGGACATCTGAGTTGAAGGATGTAGTTACTGTAAAATGACAGTTTCTAGCTACTAAAACCCTTTGAATTAAGTTCTGGCATTTACTGTTTAAGTACACTAATAATTGGCCAAAACGACAGTAAAAATATGTATGTTTTAACCTTTAGGTAATGATTCAAGCATGGAGAAAAATGAAGTTCATACTGTGGGCCCGAAGACTTTTCGATTACAGGTGAAGAAACACAAGTATGAGAAGATTGATGACATCTCAGAGGACACATCAACTTGTGGAGCTTTGGAGCCTTCATCGGGACAAAGAGACTCCCTGCCTTCATCAGGACATAAAGCCTACCAGCCTTCTTCAGGTCGTAGAGCCTCACAGCCTTCTTCACGACGCAGAATCCCACAGCGTTCTTCAGGACTTGGAACCTCAAGACCTTCTTCAGTACCAAGAGCCTCAGAGACATCAAGTCATCATGACATCCTAAAACAGCCGGTATCAAGTTCTATCTATAACACGGAGCTGAAAGACACCTATTTTACGGTCTCCAACTCTACGTTGTCGTACTTTAAAAGTTCTATTAGTACAAAACTAATTCCAGCCATATACATCACAGTCACTCTCATCGGGATACCTTCTAATGCCGTAATCCTAAAAATGCTCTTCGCTAGAGAAAGAACGGTCTGCACAGCAATATTCTACACCAACCTTGCCATTTCTGATTTACTTTTCTGCCTCATGCTGCCATTTAAGGCTGCGTACCACCTGAATGGCAACAACTGGATATTTGGAGAACCAATGTGTCGCATCATGACAATTTTCTTCTATGGAAACATGTATTGCTCAATCCTCCTCCTCATGTGTATCAGCGTCAGCCGCTACATTGCTATAGTCCATCCCTTCATATACAGGAGTTTACCAAAGCAGACCTGTGCCCTCCTCCTATGCGCCTTTGTATGGATCACGGTCTTTATGTTCATGATACCATTCTTCATAAACCAACAAACATACAATTTACAGGAGCCGCCCCGAGTCACCTGCAGTGACTTCTATGAAACCTCCGCTGATGCTTTCCAGTTCTTTTTCTTCATATCGCTGACTGTGTTCGGATATCTTATTCCATTCTCGGTAATCACATTTTGCTATGTTTCAATCATAAAAACCTTAGGGACGCATAATCGGAAATGGTATCTGTACCTAAAAATTACCATCTTGATTCTGATTATATTCGCCCTGTGCTTCACTCCAAGTAACATCATCCTCATTATACACCAAGTCAGATACCATTACACCAAGATGGATGACACGTATGTGAGCTATCTCATCGCGTTATGTTTCAGCAGTTTGAACAGTTGTCTAGATCCGTTCCTTTATTTTCTTATGTCTGAAATTACAAAGTCTTCCAACAAATATGCTAAAATTATTAAACTGCAGAAAGAAACGCACATGACGCTGCTCGCTTCCTAGCCCTGGCCAGCCCGCTCGTATACGGTAACCAATATTATTGTGCCATCTGCTGGTCAGTTGTGGAATTGATGAAAATAAATGGGGAATGTTGCAATACAAGAAAACTACTCGGGCTCAGTAGCACTTTACAAGTATCAGCCATTGGACATCAGAGTATCGACTGTTGGATTATGTGCCATGCTGAAAGAATATCCACTATATGAACAAAAGTATTGGGACACATCTTAATCACATAATTCAGGATTTTCATTCAGTCTCAATCTCGGGTGTATAACATCCGGCTTCTCGCCATGCCGTCTCCCTTTCATAACGTGTGATGTCTGGTGGTAAAGATCTCACCTATACCAGCGTGGTCCTGCCACCGGTGTAACAGGTCAGTTCAGGACATTTCATCCTTCCTAAATATTCCCCAATCACCTGCAAGTGATATTATGGAAAAGTGGCAGGAACCACAGAAACTCAGGCACAAAGTAGAGACCAAGTTGTAGAGCAGGTCACCGGGTACAAAAAAAGTCACCAACACTCTGCCGACTCCATAACTGCTGAGTCCAAAGCTCCTTGGGCATTAGTGTCAGCACAAGAACTACACGTTGAGAGCTTCATGACATGGGTTTCTATGGCCGAGCAGTTGCACAAAGCCTTATATCACCAAGCACAATGGCAAGCGTCAGATGGAGTGGTGTAAATCAGCAACTACTGGACTCTGGAGCAGTGAAAACGTTCTTTGTCGTGTCAAATTGTGATTCTCTATCTGGCATCTGATGGACGAGTCTGGGCTTGGCGAGAGCCAAAAAGTCGCCCGCCTGACTGCATTGTGTCAACTATAAAATTTTAAGAAGAAGATATAAGGCTATGGGGCTATTTTTTAACAGCAGTCGGCCTAAGCTCCTTAGTGCCAGTGAAGGGAAATCTTAAAGGTAAGGCCAGACGGTGCAGCTATGGCGCAGGGGCAATGCGGCCAAAGACCGAGCCACCATCTCTATCCTGATGCTTCAGCATACCAATACATTTTAGACAATTGTAGCTTCTGACTCTGTGGCAACAGTTTTGGGAAGGCCCTTTCCTGTTCCCCATGACTGTGCCCCAGTGCTCAAAGCAAGGTCCATATAGGTCTTCTGAGAAGCTGCTTTAGCTGTGAAGGAAGGACCAACTCCATATTAATGCCTAAAGATTTAGAAATGTAATGTGTAATGTGTAGATGTCATCATACTTTTCTCCATATGGTGTAGTTCATAGATTGTGCAAATAAAGCAAGTAGTGTTTCCAGTGCATTTTGCACAAAAAATTGGACATTATATTGCTGAAGTTGTATCTATGGGCAGTTTCTGCTCTTACTTTATCCCTGCTGCTCCACTGAGTATTCTACAGATATAGGTAAAATTAAAAAGTGGCCCTCAGGTAAAGTAAAGACCATAAAAATTATCATGTTGGGCAAATAAATAAAAAGACCCATATCTCTGAAATGGTATAGTGGATTTTAAAGAAAGAGTTGGAATACTCGGGGAGGCAGCTTGAAATTTAAAAAATAAGGAAAAAAACACAACTAATTCTGCAGGGAAACCGTGTGAACCAAGTAGCTGGGCACGTCTGTCCTGGTGACAAGTCCTCTCTATTTGGCGTCTGTAACTACCAAACAGGCTGTGTCAGCAAACTCTGCCTGGTCGGCCATGAAGTGTGGAGAGACACTACAGCGTGCTAGCTGTCACAATGACAGAGGCAGCTTTCCCGTGCTCAGCGAGCTTTATGCTTGGATCGGATTCTAATTAAAAGGGAAACATGTGCAATACTTACTGAATGTCAGACTGCTGCTTTGGCAAATGCACCGTCCAGTGTGCAGTGATGTGTCTCCATGCCTGATGAGATGGAGAAGGACAGCATGCCTGGACAACCTCTTTAAAAGAGCCCTCCCTTATTTTTTTTTTCTCAAAATCTGTATATATGTGTATGTAATGTAGTGTGAGTTTATTACTATACTCACCTAACGCCGCTCTCTCCGGGATCCAGCACCGTTCCGACCCTCTTCTCAGTGACGTCCCCACTCTTCAGATTGTCCGGATCACACTGTGCTTTATGTGTGAGCCAGAAGTCTTTTTTACAATTTAAGTCTATGGAGCAATGGAACAAAGCTCCATAGACTTATATTGTAAAAGTTACTTCTGGGTCATGCAGAGCGCAGCGTGACCAGGAGAGTCTGCAGAGCGGTGACGTCACTGAGAAGAGGAGCAGAACACAGCTGGATATCAGAGAAGATGGAGGTAGGTGAGTACATTAATACACTGACACCACATTACATAAATATATATATATATATATATCCAGTACAGACCAAAAGTTTGGATACACCTTCTCATTTAAAGATTTTTCTGTATTTTCATGACTTTGAAAGTTGTACATTCACACTGAAGGCATCAAAACTATGAATTAACACATGTGGAATTATATACTTAACAAAAAAGTGTGAAACAACTGAAAATATGTCTTATATTCTAGGTTCTTCAAAGTAGCCACCTTTTGCTTTGATGACTGCTTTGCACACTCTTGGCATTCTCTTGATGAGCTTCAAGAGGTAGTCACCGGAAATGGTCGGGGCTCCTTCTGCATCAATTACTGCATCAATGCTGCGTGACATGGAGGCGATCAGCCTGTGGCACTGCTGAGGTGTTATGGAAGCCCAGGTTGCTTTGATAGCAGCCTTCAGCTCATCTGCATTGTTGGGTCTGGTGTCTCTGATCTTCCTCTTGACAATACCCCATAGATTCTCTATGGGGTTAAGGTCAGGCGAGTTTGCTGGCCAATCCAGCACAGTGATACTGTTGTTTTTAAACCAGGTATTGGTACTTTTGGCAGTGTGGACATATAATATATGAGTTTCACTTTTTGTATTGAAGAACTGAAATAAATTAACTTTTTGATGATATTCTTATTTTGTGAGAAGCATTTGTAGATTACAAAGTTTCTTATTTTCACGTGGATTATTGATTTATGGAATAAACATTAAAACGACGGTTACTCTTTAAGAGCAGTGATACTATGGATCCCTTACATATTGTCATGGTTAATTCATCAAAGAAGTCTAAAGAAAAGCCTGGATGTCTTTTTGTTAATAAAATTAAAAAGAAAAAAAAAAAAAATCAAAAAATTACAGGTAAATTTACGGCTAACCTCATCTTTTTCCCCAATATAGTGCAATTAGCATGTGCTTCATGGGGTTTTTGTAATCTTCTGGATCAACATGGCAGATTGTACCTGTGTCTCTTTACTATTATTTTTGCCATGATTATCATGGAACAATGCAACGGTTACAACTAACCTCCGAGCTTTTACAACTGGTTTACACGTCCTGTGATTTTTATTCTCTTTTTATTTTGTACAATGGGGGGAAATGTCGGGAACAACAATAGCTCTGACATAAAACTGAAGGAATAATCTACATTACCATGCAACCAGTCAAAAGACAATGCTCCTCCTTCCTCTCCCTGCACAGTGACCTCTGCACATGTCACAGAGCATGCCCACAACACTTATCCATAAAAGTCAATAAGTATTTTGTATTTTTTTGTATGTCTTGATGCCTGATGTAAAGCAAATCTCTGGCAAAGTTGCAGCTGCTTTGGCTACATGGATGTTCTCAAAACCATGAAAAAAATACAACAAAAATTGTGCAAACAGAAAACAAAAAAATTAAGGGAAAAAAAAAAAAAAAGTATGTGTTTCGTTCTAGTCAGTAAAAAAAAAAAAAAAGCCTTCCCTTTAAGAAAAAATAAAATCGGTTTACCATAACAAGTGGGCAGATGGAAAGGTTGAGAACTACATGTTTTTTGCAGTGTAACAATCGATCAGCGATGTTCAGAGCCTAAGGTGACAGGAGCGGACATGCTCAAATTACCAACACTGGATTCCTGCATTATAAGAGTCACATGCAAAAAATAAAAAAGTGCAGGTAAGATACTTGTGCATTGCAACGAGATAAAAAGGGGTCTGTAAATGTGATATACTATGCTGACAGTTATCATTTATTGACGGCAATTATATTCATTCGATGTTATATCTACTCTACAAACTATTTTATATTGTAATAAAAGTTTATTTATGAGAATTTGATCTTTTTTTCCTCTATGTTTGATTAATAGCGACTCGATTTGGGACCTTTTATCTTGCATTTGTTTCACATATTTTATTGGGGAAAAATGTCATCCATCTGCACTCTTCTTTGGTGGAGGGTTCTGCTGACGTTTGCCCTTACTTTGGTGTTTTTCCCACAATTCACCAAGTTAATTAGAAGTTTTTTTCCCTGCGGCTGACGCCCCCATTGTTGCATGCAGTCTTCGGCTATGTGCACACTAAGGCCCCAATCATCAAGACCAGCGATTTTTTCTCCGGTCTTGACGAGGTGGTGTCAGACGCTCCTCATTCATACACCTCTTCATGAATCTGAAGTGTCGGAGAAGTGGCATGCACCATGTCGGAAAACTTACTGGACTGGAGTAAGACTTCTGGAGTAGAGGGTGCCACAGCTAGTGATGAATTAGAAGAGCTATGGCGTCACAGCCCTGCTGCACCCCTGTTAAACCACAGCTATGCCCGTTTTGGCAGAACTGGGAGAAACTGGTGTGAAAATGCCAAAACTCAAAAAATGATGGCTGAGCTTTGCGTTGTGCCAAAATTGTGCAACTTTTGAAAGCTTTCACGCCACTTTTTAGCCATGAAAGCTTTGATGAACGTCATTTCAGGTACATAGGCAGTGTAACCCGCATGAAAAAGCGCTCAAATATAAAGAAGAATGAACATAAGCATTTCTATGTCAAAACCACTTGCTGTTCATGTGTTCAGTCTTTCCAAATTCTTTTAGCCTCTCCAGGTTTACAAAGACATGAAGTGGTTAAAAGAACTAAAACGATGTCCATTCTTCAAGCTGCTTTCCGCTTGGAAGCCGCTCACTAGTTTATATATACAAAGTAAAAAAAAACTTTTTTATTTTTTTTTTTAATGGCGCAGACTGCTTACAGAAAGATAGCAAAACTCAACTTCTCGGATCCCCCTCATCTCACAATTCGGTGCTCAACTGGTCCTTGCTGGTCTGTGCTGTCTGGTCCCATATCGCCGCACTGGCAATGTTGCTTAGTCAATGACTGGCACCGTAGACCACCAATCTCAGCCAATGGCTGCGGAGGCATTTCTGACAATATCGGTTGTGTATAAACAAAACCAGTAACTGGAAATGAGAAGGGACCGGAAGCGTTGGTATGAGAGCTGCGGGGGATTGATGATTGCTACCTTATTTTTTATCAATGTGAGACATTTTTTTTTTTTTTTTTTTAAAGTAATCCCTTGTGAAAGCCCCTTAAAAGCCTGAAAAGGAAAACAGCTAATTACATACAACACAGGAGTTTGCAATCATTATTTTTAGTCATATTGTGCAAAAAAATTTTTTTTAATCCACGTATGACAGATGGAAAACCATCTTTAAGGTTAATGACATATTCTGATGACTATAGTGCGGCATTTGTAAGATATGAGATTTTAGTCTCATAGGTTTACGTTCCTAGAAAACAGCAGATGGCAGCAGAACCCAAAATAAGGGTTAACCGGCCATAAAATGTAAGAAAAACAGCATCTTCAGAAAAGGAAAGAAACATCTGCATGTGTGAACACAACAGATGTGAACCATTATACAATATACGTCCCAAAAGATACATCGTGATATCCTACCACAGCGACTATATTTATTTTAATTACGCTGGCAATATACATGGGGTCCTCAACACTTCTCGTCATTACTCCAGCAAGTAAACACATCTCCGGAGCCAATAATAGGTCCTTGTTTCCATGGAGCTCGATAGTCATGTTATGGAGACAGTTACGGAATTTTCCTTCCGTTATGAACATAAAATGTACCGTATGACGTTCATCGTGATAATAGATATATACGCTGCCCATCTGTTCAGTTCTGAGAAAGCAAGAAGTTCTCCTTGGTCCTTTTATAGCAAAAATGTGAATACTAGATCTTCAGTAATTCACATGAGATGTTAAGTGAAAAACAAGAAGAAAAACAAGGATACTGTTACCTAAACACTCTAAGGAGGCAGGTGTGCAGTACCCCACGGCAGCCACTACAAGTAGACGGTCAAGCTCGGCAAGTAAGTACTTTAGGCTGGCGGCTGCCACCACTGGGACTGAGAACAGCTCGGCGGGGGTGCCGGGAGTCGGACTACGGCCGATCAGACATTGATGACCTATCTCAAGGATAGCCCATCAATGTAAAAGAAGTGGACAACCTCTTCAAAGTGAACCTAACAGCTGATACATGCTGTTCAATCCAATTGGACATTCAGCTTCTTCCTGCCCACTGCCCTGACCTGTTTCTGCCTACGTGCGCGTATAAGGAGAGACCTGTCAATCCAAAGCAGCAGGCGGGGAGGAGTCGCCTGGGACCTACCTAGTCCCCAGTGCTGTGTGGTCACCCGGTGGCTTTTAAAGTATGATTTTCGTTGAAACGCAGCAGTGTTTCAGAGTCAAACATGCCTGGCTGAGATCATACAGCCAATGCCTGATACATGCTACCGATTGATTGGGCAGAATGCATCAGCTGTCAGGATAACTTTAAAGGCTCTCTACTAAACAGGCTGATCATGGGGAGTTTCACTGGCTGAACCTTCAGCGATCAGTTTTATACGGTAGAGGAATCTATAAGTGTTTTATTTCCTCTACAATACCAGCACAGGTATAATAAAGTATTAAAACTTTGGGGAGCGCCACAGAGGAGCTCCGGCAGGCTCCACTTTTTGGAGAGGCTAAGATTCAAGTAGCCAGCGGCTGATTTGTCATCTGAGTTACTGCCACCAGTTCTTATGCAAAGCGCAGTAGTCAAAAATAACTTCTCATTGAGCGCTTTGTTCTGCATAAGCAGAAGACAAAGATGACAGAAGCTGAGCAAGACTGCATGGTATCATGTGCACTACACACACGCTGCACTGTGTTCTCTACTTATCCTTTCACTTGTAAATTTGGGTGACAGATACGTTGGATGAGCTGTCCAAAATTGAAAAAAATATGTCCTCTGCAAAAAATAAATAAATCCAAAACACTACACTTTTTCCCCAATCCTAAATAATGGTATAGGGGTAGGGTTAGAGATAAGGCTAGGGTTATAAAATTGTTATTTAAACAACCCGGGAAAAAAAATGTATTAAAAATAGAAAGTAAAAAAAAAAAAAATACAAGAATTTGAAAAATTTTATACTGAATCTCAGAAAAATGCAGAAACAAAAAGAGGACAAAAGGAGCAAGATATCAAAGTTCAATACTTGACTGGTGGAAGGTAGTGCTATTGATCCATGGGTTAGGGCCTGGTGGCACAAAATACTTTTTTCACCCTGATACACATTTCAGGCTCTGTTTAGATATAGAAAAATTATCCTTGATATTTTCTGAACGTGACCAATTTTATGTATTTTTTGAATAGTGTAACCAGAATTTTACCAAAACTCCCAGGTTACCCAAATCCTCTGACTCTGCTCAAAGCATACACATCTCATAGACTACCAGATACTACTGATGTGACTGAATCTGTCTACACCAAGAAAGGCCAACAATAACCTACTTGTAATATCTGAAACATAGTAAAATATCTTCCAAAAAATATGTCCAAAAAAAAACTGAACCAGTATCTACCATTTATACAGTGATACTGTTCTGCGGGGAATAATGCTTCAAAAAATCAAACCCTTCCTAATTTAGACACCGCCCCTGAGCTCTTAGGTCTCAACATCTGGAGACTTTTTCTTACAATAGCTATTGTATGGTCTTATTATAAAAAGAATGTCCTTGCACAATTATTGCAGAAGTTATGCTCACATGGTTTTCTGCAAGTCCTACAATGGTGGACTATCATCTAATAGGTATAAAATCCACATAAACAAGCTACATAAATCATATGTTGGAGCTTTCAAGGATGGGTCTACTACACACCATTATTACAATGTAATATATACATTACTTCCCTATATACAATGACTTACCCAAGGATTGCCAAGACATCCTATAATATATACAGTTTTAACATGATATTGCCAATTGGGACATATCGTACTAGAAGGGTATTCAGTCTCCAAACATTTCCTCTTTGGGAAGTAAGAAGGTCGGTGACATGGTTGCCAAATGTGCAAAATTGCCTGGACTGATCATAAATAATAGGGCCCTTTTTTCACATAACTAAAAAAAAAAAAGTTTGATAAATATGGTTTTCCCATGCATCTGTAATTAGGGTTGAGCGAGTATGTTCTGTCCGAGTATGCTCGGGCCGAGCTCCGAGTATTTATAGCTGCTCGGTGATATGGTTGAATCGCTCCCGTGTGCATGTTTTGCAACTGTTTGACAGTTTTATTACATGGGAGGAATGTGTAAGAAATAGACATTCCTTACATGTAATAAAACTGTCAAACAGTTGCAAATCATGCACACGGGAGGGATTCAACCATATCACCGAGCAGTTGTAAATACTCGGAGCTCGGCCGAGCATACTCGGCGAAAGGGTTAATAGAACATACTCGCTCAACACTAATCTGTAGAAAATATTGGCAGTATGTGATTTTTTTGATAAGCTGTCCAGAAAAAAAAATCAAGTTGGAAGCCCTGGTCTACAGATATTTCCCAGCTTGCATGCATGAGCGACAGGTATCGCAGAAGTACAGGAGCCAGAAGATATCAGTAGATGTGGAGTCAGCTGCCCGGTTCACCCACCCACATGTGAGAGGGTCTGGATTACCCCTTTAATTATGTTTTATACAAAATGGTTTCTGTCTGCAAGGCGATCATAAAACAAAACACCCACCTTGCATTTCTGAATCTTGGCCAGCTGGAGAACATCGTGGTAATGCCAAGTGTTTTCTGGTGAAACTGCATGAAGTTTGGCACTTGGCGCCAAAAGAGCTTGCAGTGTATTGTCAGGAACGCTCTGTTCAAGGGCTTCATTAATGATCCCAATGGCAATAATCCCTAAAATATAATAATAATATTAAATATCTATGTATATGATCCGGTAAGTAATCAGCAGGTCTGTAGTATGGAGGGTAATGACATTTATTACTTACGCTCATTTTCTTCATGGATTTCACTATTGACTACATCAACGTAGTTCTGAATTTCATTCCAGCCTAAATAGCTGTGTCCCTGTGTGGCAGCCTGCTTCTTACTGGATACCAGTGTACTGACATAACTAAAAATTAAGAGCGTTTTAGTATAGAGGCAATGAACAAACTCAGAACTTCAGACTGCAAAAGCATTATCATCTCTGGAGAAAAAGTGTAGACAACCTATTAACCATCAATACAGTAAAGGTCCCATTGCACATTGAAGAAATGTCAATGATGTAGGTTCAGCAAAATCTCCAATGTGTATAAGGACCTCCCAGACAGAATCAGGATAGGGCATGTTGAATTTCAATGCCCTTAATCTGGAGGTACAAATTAGAATATCAGCAAAAAGTTAATTTATTTCAGTTCTTCAATACAAAAAAATGAAACTCATATATTATATAGTCATTACAAACAGAGTGATCTATTTCAAGTGTTTATTTCTCTTAATGTTGATGATTATGACTTACAGCCAATGAAAACACAAAAGTCATTATCTCCGTAAATTAGAATACTTTATAACAACAGCTTGAAAAATGTTTTTAAAATCGGAAATGTTGGCCTACTGAAATGTATGTTCAGTAAATGCACTCAATACTTGGTCGGGGCTCCTTTTGCATCAATTACTGCATCAATGCGGCGTGGCATGGAGGCGATCAGCCTGTGGCACTGCTGAGGTGTTATGGAAGCCCAGGTTGCTTTGATAGCCGCCTTCAGCTCGTCTGCATTGTTGGGTCTGGTGTCTCTCATCTTCCTCTTGACAATAAGGTCAGGCGAGTTTGCTGGCCAATCAAGCACAGTGATACTGTTGTTTTTAAACCAGGTATTGGTACTTTTGGCAGTGTGGACTGGCGCCAAGTCCTGCTGGAGAATGACATTTCCATCTCCAAAAAGCTTGTTGGCAGAGGGAAGCATGATGTGCTCTAAAATTTCCTGGTAGACGGCTGCGCTGACTTTGGTCTTGATAAAACACAGTGGACCTACACCAGCAGATGACATGGCTCCCCAAACCATCACTGATTGTGGAAACCTCACACTAGACCTCAAGCAGCTTGGATTGTGGCCTCTCCACTCTTCCTCCAGACTCTGGGACCTTGATTTCCAAATGAAAATTGGAACTCTGGGACCTTGTGGAGTGTGTCAATGACTGCCTTCTGGACATCTGTCAAGTCAGCAGTCTTCCCCATGATTGTGGAGCCTACTGAAACAGACTAAGGGACCTTTTTAAACACTTAGAAAGCCTTTGCAGATGTTTTTTGGTAATTATTTTAATTTACTGAGATAATGACTTTTGCGTTTTCATTGGCTGTAAGCCACAATCATCAACATTAACAGAAATAAACACTTCAAATAGATCACTCTTTTTGTAATGACTCTATATAATATATGAGTTTCACTTTTTGTATTGAAGAACTGAAATAAATTAACTTTTTGATTATATTAATTTAGTGAGATGCACCTGTATATCCAATGTCTATGGCCATAATAATGGGATATCCAGTCAAAATGATCGAATGACAAGTCCTGGACATAAAAGCTGATACGTACCGCTGTATATTGTCTTCTTCCAGATTATTGAGACCCATGGAGGGACTGATAAGGTGATTCTGGACAGAGGGGACATCATTTGTCTCCAAAGCTTCATTCACCAGTGCAACAGCAGACAACATCTCTACAGCAATAAACAGCTCCTCTTGTGTCAAGTGGTTCTGTATGAGCAAAGTATATAATTGTTAGAAGCAGTATACTGCCAAGCCAATTATGACATGATATTAGAAAAGCAATAAAATGAGCACAAGTTCAACTTTCTACTAAAAGGGACATAAGCTATATTGAGAATTAAGTGACCTTTACATTTAAACACTATACACACTACCAGTTTTGCATATTGGAAGTTGGTTGTGTGTGCACCGTGCTGCTGTCTTCACTAGCGATCATGTATCAGCACAGCTTCATTCCTGAAGTGACTTTCTCTTCTACAGCTGTGCTGAGACAAACAGTCCTTTCTGCTCCCTACACTCTCTTTACACAGCCTACTTGTGCCCTGTGCATGATTTTCGCAGTCTAATGTGTGATCTGCTATTTGGATGCTCACCCCCCCCACTCCACTGATCTGCCCTGTATATCCTCCTCCCTCTTCCTACTGTTATTCCTGTTACTAAAAGAAGTGAGGGGCAAATCAGAGCGAGACGACAGTACCAGTAGGCAAGCTCTGTCGGATCGATCTCAGATTTTGCTGGGCTCATGCATAGGCAAGGAAATTACACACACGGTGCACCAGCAAAACGATAGGAAATTTGCATTGAAAACTCATTAGAAAGTCATCAAGTTTACATTTAGAAAACAAATGAACAATTGTAAGGTGGCAGCTGGACAGGTCCTGGATGGGAGATGTGTGTCACTGAGGTGTCAAGCCTTGGTGATGTAGGATCCAGAGAAGCAGGCACCAGGATGTATAGTGCTAAGATGTGTTTTTATGGTCCCGGATTTTGGGTTTGGGTTCTAGGAGCGGCCATTAGAGCTGGAAGGGATTGGCCGTTCGCTTACCTCCAGTTACAGAACTTGGAACAACTACTTAAGGTAGCTGGTGCTGCCTCACTGCGGGCGCTGTGTGGAAAGATGAAAAAACCTGTGTTACACTGAGCAGTCTGCTGGGGACAGTCTGACCAGAAGTTTCTGTGTTTTCAGAGATACAGGAACTATGCACTGATAAGCTGGATGGTCTTTCTCCTCTTCAGTCCATAGGACAAAGCATCTGTGGTTTCCATAAAAAATTAAAAATTTTGATTCATCTGAGCACAGAACAGTTTTTCATTTTACATCAGACCATTTTAAATGCGATTTAGCACAGAGAAGATGGCAGCGTTCCTGGATTCTGTTGACATATGGTTTCTTTTTTGCATGATCGCACTTTAACTTGCATTTATGTACTGCACGGCGAACGGTGTTCACAATAATTTTTGGATGTATTCCTGAGCCCATGCAGTGATTTGCACAGCCGAATCGTGTCCATTATTAATACAGTTCAGTCTGAGGGCCCATAGATCTCCAGCATCCACAATTGACTGTCAGCCTTGTCCCTTGGGCACTTGAATTTCTCCAGAATCCCTGAATCTTTTGATATTACATACCGTACTGTAGCCAAAGTTTTTGCAATTTTATGTTAATGGAACATTTTTCTGAAATTCTTACACAATTTTTAGATGTAGTTGTTCACAGATTGGTGAAGCACTGACCATCTTTGCTTCTGAGAGACTCTGCCTCTTTAACATGTTTTTTTACACACCGCTATGTGACTTCGTTATAGACCCTCCAGCTGTTTTTCATTAGTAGCGCTTATTTTTCCAATCTTTTGTCAACACTGTCTTTACTTTTTTTATTTTTTAGATTAAATTGATACAGCCATCAATTTCTAAACGAGTTAATTTTTTCAAATGAAATGGAAAAATGTCTAACGTTCAACTTCTGGTCTGTGTTCTGTTGTGAATAAAATATGGCTATAAGAGATTACGATATCATTGCATTCTTGATTTCATTACATTTTACACAGTGTCACAACTTTTTTGAAATTAGATATATTATTAGTAATATGCAACATCGCTATAGAGGTAAAATACAAAGTTAATAGTAATAATAGCGGGAATTTGCAAAACCCAGTTAAAGGAGTATCTATGTTCTGTATTGGCAGTCATTCAACATGAACCTTAGTCATATGAATGAATAGACACCACGGCTTGTTACAAAACAGTTAATAGAATAGTTTTTTCTAATGATTTGTGTATGTGTGCGTTCATCACATAGTTTCTATTGAATGACAAAATCTGAGATCATGAAAACGAACGGAACTGATACAAAAAGTATATTAGAAAATTAATATACAATTATTTTCTGGAAGGTTAATGCTCTTCTTAGGGATCAAAAGCCACAGAAGATTCTGTTTACGTTGACACTGGCTCATGTTCCACTGGGTTTCCGATTTTTCAAAAAGGTACGACAGTGCTATTTTTTCTTGGTAAAAAATTGAAAAACTCTTGTACCAAATTATAATTCATGCTAATTCTGTAGTATTAAATGGGATCACAATGGAAATGGATCCAGCATAAGTCATTGATCCCAAGGCCATTTAAAAAAATATATAAATAACCCAAAACAATCAAACTAATTATTGAAAATTAAAATAAATTATCTACAGATGAAATATTACTAACAGTAAATAAAATGTTATCAGGAAATTATTTCTGCTTTGCATAAATACTAAAATACATTTCACCAAGATTTGTCTTGACTTTTCAGTGGTTACATCCCAGACCCACACTGAAACATATCGGCATATTAGGAGAAGCCTAGTAAAAATGTCTGCTTATCGGCAGTGCCTTACCGCTGGATTTTGTTTCTGGAGACTCAAGAGTTCATTTTGATATAACGTTTCTGCGGATGGATAGACGGCTGGCATATGTGCCTCAGGAAGCTGCAGAACCGCCAGGGTTTGGGAGGAATCCCCACTACGAATGGCATTATTTATTTTTTCCACAGCTCCTAGAGCTAAATTACGGTACATGAAAAATAAAGGTTAGTTTACCGATTGTTGTAATAGAATATGGAAGAGACAGTTATACTTACCGAGAGAGAAATACTGTATGTATGGAACATGAAAATGTACTTTATAATCTAGAATTAAGAAATCGAATCCAGAAGATGGAAGTGAAGTCAAATGTGAACCAACCACCAGTCAGAAAACAAGTAATTAGATTGCAGTCAGTGTGAATGGTGGAAAATAAGGTACTACCCCAGGGGTCTTGCAAGAGCCCTAATCATCATTACAATTCCTAGTGGAAAAAAATCCTAAAAAATTATGCTTCCCAAAGAGCAAACTGGTATGTGGCTGGTAGTGAATCAACCGACAGCATTGGGATGGTCTTAGTGAGCAGGCTTAGCAAGTGAGCATGAGCGAACGATATGAGCCTTCCAGACACTTCTGGCAGCATCTTATCTCCAAAAAGAACATAGAATTGTGTATGTTAAAATCTAGCATACCCAATCTTTCTTCGGAAGAAAGGAAGGGAGGGGGTGGCAGTGGGGCATTGACCAATTTCACAAAAAGTGAACTGTTTAACCAATATTTGATAAATATGTATGGTGTACCACCATATGTGAAGGCGCTCTTCTATACCTTCTATTTTTTATTATTGTACATAATGGGTTACATACAAAAATACAAATGTAAAATTACAGTCAAGAAACTAACAAATGACAGACTGGTACAGAAAGGAGAGGGCCCTGCCCTTGTGGGCTTACAGTCTACAGGATAGTGGAGGAGACAGTAGCTTGGGGGGTTGAGGCAGATTTGGTGGTGATGAGGTAGGTTATTGCAGACTGTAATTTTTCTTGAAGTGATGGGTTTTCAAGTTCTGTCTGAAAGTTCTGAATGTGGTGGATAATCGGACATGTTGGTGTACAGAATTCCAGAGGGTGGGAGATTCCCGGGAGAAGTCTTGGAGGCAATTGGGTGAGGAACGCATAAGTGTGGAGGAGAGAAGGGGTCTTGGGAAGACCGGAGATTTTGTGTTGGAAGATATCACCTCCTCATCTCGCCCCTATCTGTCGGTGTCCCCCGAGGTTCAGTTCTAGGACCCCTGCTCTTCTCCATTTACACCTTCTGCCTCGGACAGCTCATAGAGTCTCACTGCTTTCAGTATCACCTCTATGCTGATGACACACAGATCTACCTCTCTCTGGACCCGATATCACCTCCTTACTATCCAGAATCCCACAATGTCTGTCCTCTATTTCATCCTTCTTCTCTGCTCAATTTCTAAAACTTAGCATGGACAATACAGAATTCATCATCTCCCCCCCCCCCCCATCTCACTCAACCCCCCTACAGACCTATCCATCAAAGTCCATGGCTGCTCACTCTCCCCAGTTCCGCAAGCTCACTGCCTCGGGGTAACCCTTGATTCTGCTTCCACCACCAAACCACATATCCAAGCCCTTTCCACCTCCTTCCGACTCCAACTTAAAAATATTTCCCAGATCTCTACATTCCTTAATGGAGACTCTGCATAAACACTAGTGCATGCCCTCATCATCTCCTGCCTTGAATACTGCATCCTCCTACTCTGTGGCCTCCCTTCTAACACTCTTGCACCCCTCCAATCTATCCTAAACTCTGCTGCCCAATTAATCCACTCATCCTTTCGCTATTCCCCAGCCTTTCCTCTCAGCCAATCCCTTCACTGGCTCCCCATTGCCCAGAGACTCCAGTTCAAAACCCCAACCATGACATACAACACCATCTGCAACCTTTCCTCTATACATCGGTGACCTATAGTTTACCTGTATGCAGCCTGCGATCGTCATAAGATCTCTTTCCCTACTCCCCTCTTCCCACAATAGCATAAAAGACTTGTCTCGTGCATCCCCCCTACTTTGGAACGCTCTACCTCAACATATTAAGACAACCGCCTATCGTGGAAACCTTCAAAAGGAACCTGAAGACCTACCTCTTCCGACAAGTCTACAATCTGCAGTAACCCTCGCTCCACCATACTGCTACACGAAGAACTCTACCTTCACCTACTGTATCCTCACCCATCCTTAGTAGACTGTGAACCTGTGTGGGCAGGGTCGCCTTTCCTCCTGTACCAGTTGATGACTTGGTATTGTTCATGATTATTGTACTTGTTTTATTATGTATACCCTTTTTCACATGGAGCTCAAGAGCCATGGAGTAAATGGTGCTATAATAACAACAAATAATAATAAAATTGGTTCAGAGATATACAGAGAAGACAGATTATGGAGGCTTTGCAGGTTAACGTCAGTAGTTCTACATTGTAGAAGTAGTTCTACCTTCTACAGACTTTATAGAAGAGGTCTCCAACCTGTAGCTCAGGAGTCATATGTGGCGCGCGGACCTGTGATGTGTGGCTCGCGGCTGTCTACCAGCTTGGTGTATTTGCGCCAGGTCTAGCAAACATCTAAGAAGAGAAGGTCTTCAGATGGTGACTTTTGTGAGTAGAGCAGATGTAAATACCTGTATACTGGTATGTAAGGGTACGGTAGCGTGGTGAATATGCTTGATGCAGGAATACCGAATGGAGATAAAGTGGAACCTCTGGATGTAAGTAGACGTAACTATATTGTCTATAAAAGGAGGAGAGAGCAAGGTTTCGGTGCGCTTTCTGTGAGGATGTTTTGGCTATCATTATATAGGGACTGTGGGGCTTTTGGTGTCACTGTGGCGTAAGAGGTGGGGTACCGCTGAATGTGGATAGCAACCATCTATCAGAGGTGAATGAAGCTCTGAAGGTAATAAAGGCTGGGGACACCTGCTTTATATAATACACAATATTGATGGGATTCACAAGTATCTTAGGTGCAGGCTTGAAGGTGTTAAGGATCCCATGCACATTAGATAAAAGTCAGTCGAACATGCCAATTTCGGTGTGACCAGCCATTTGATGTGTATGGGGGTCTACCATCTCTTCCACCCCGACAGATGATGACTTAGAGGAGAAGGACTGGACAAGTGGAATTTCAATGCCAGGTCCTTTTGCTTTCAGGGAAGATAAGTCGATGCCAGAGGTGTCTAGCCAGAGGTGTCTTGCAGTGACTTTTTCTGTCCCCTGTTGAGAGCGGGAGTGAGGGCGAGAGAGCGGGAGTGAGGGCGAGAGAGCGGGAGAGAGGGCGAGAAAGCGGGAGAGAGGGCGAGAAAGCGGGAGAGAGGGCGAGAAAGCGGGAGAGAGGGCGAGAAAGCGGGAGAGAGGGCGAGAAAGCGGGAGAGAGGGCGAGAAAGCGGGAGAGAGGGCGAGAAAGCGGGAGAGAGGGCGAGAAAGCGGGAGAGAGGGCGAGAAAGCGGGAGAGAGGGCGAGAGAGAGAGAGAGCGCGCGAGAGAGAGAGAGAGAGAGAGAGCGCGGGAGAGAGAGAGAGAGCGCGGGAGAGAGAGAGAGAGCGCGGGAGAGAGAGAGCGCGGGAGAGAGAGAGCGCGGGAGAGAGAGAGAGCGCGGGAGAGAGAGAGCACGGGAGAGAGAGAGCGCGGGAGAGAGAGAGCGCGGGAGAGAGAGAGCGCGGGAGAGAGAGAGCGCGGGAGAGAGAGAGCGCGGGAGAGAGAGAGCGCGGGAGAGAGAGAGCGCGGGAGAGAGAGAGCGCGGGAGAGAGAGAGCGCGGGAGAGAGAGAGCGCGGGAGAGAGAGAGAGCGCGGGAGAGAGAGAGAGCGCGGGAGAGAGAGCGCGGGAGAGAGAGAGAGAGCGCGGGAGAGAGAGAGAGAGCGCGGGAGAGAGAGAGAGAGCGCGGGAGAGAGAGAGAGAGCGCGGGAGAGAGAGAGAGAGCGCGGGAGAGAGAGAGAGAGAGCGCGGGAGAGAGAGAGAGAGAGCGCGGGAGAGAGAGAGAGAGCGCGGGAGAGAGAGAGAGAGCGCAGAAGAGAGAGAGAGCGCGGAAGAGAGAGAGAGCGCGGAAGAGAGAGAGAGCGCGGAAGAGAGAGAGAGCGCGGAAGAGAGAGCGAGCGCGGAAGAGAGAGCGAGCGCGGAAGAGAGAGCGAGCGCGGAAGAGAGAGCGAGCGCGGAAGAGAGAGCGAGCGCGGAAGAGAGAGCGAGCGCGGAAGAGAGAGCGAGCGCGGAAGAGAGAGCGAGCGCGGAAGAGAGAGCGAGCGCGGGGGAGAGGGCGAGCGCGGGGGAGAGGGCGAGCGCGGGAGAGAGAGCGAGCGCGGGAGAGAGAGCGAGCGCGGGAGAGAGAGCGAGCGCGGGAGAGAGAGCGAGCGCGGGAGAGAGAGCGAGCGCGGGAGAGAGAGCGAGCGCGGGAGAGAGAGCGAGCGCGGGAGAGAGAGAGAGCAAGGGAGAGAGAGCAAGGGAGAGAGAGAGCAAGGGAGAGAGCGAGCATGGGAGAGAGAGCGAGCATGGGAGAGAGAGCGAGCATGGGAGAGAGAGCGAGCATGGGAGAGAGAGCGAGCATGGGAGAGAGAGCGAGCATGGGAGAGAGAGAGAGCATGGGAGAGAGAGAGAGCATGGGAGAGAGAGCGAGCATGGGAGAGAGAGAGAGCATGGGAGAGAGAGCGAGCATGGGAGAGAGAGAGCATGGGAGAGAGAGAGCATGGGAGAGAGAGAGAGCATGGGAGAGAGAGAGAGCAAGGGAGAGAGAGAGCATGGGAGAGAGAGAGAGCATGGGAGAGAGAGAGCATGGGAGAGAGAGAGAGCAAGGGAGAGAGAGCAAGGGAGAGAGAGAGCAAGGGAGAGAGAGAGCAAGGGAGAGAGAGCAAAGGAGAGAGAGAGCAAAGGAGAGAGAGAGCAAAGGAGAGAGAGAGCAAAGGAGAGAGAGAGCAAAGGAGAGAGAGAGCAAGGGAGAGAGAGAGCAAGGGAGAGAGAGAGGAAGGGAGAGAAAGAGGAAGGGAGAGAGAGAGGAAGGGAGAGAGAGAGGAAGGGAGAGAGAGAGGAAGGGAGAGAGAGAGGAAGGGAGAGAGAGAGGAAGGGGAACGGAGAGAGGTAGAGAGGAAGAGGGTAAGGGAGAGGGAGAGACTGCTTCAAATTTCGGGTCCCCACTGATTTCTATGGGGATTGAGTTCAGGTTCAAGTTCAGGTACAGTTCTGGTACCTGAACTGAACTTTGGACTAAAGTTTGGTTGAACCCAAACTTCCACGGGTAAGCTCATCCCTGCTCACAGCACATCCACCTCATGTGAACATACCCTTATAGCTCAGCAATGTAAATTAATAACAAGAAAAAGTACATGTAAGATTCAATGAATTATAATCCCTAGTACTTGCAGGTCCCTCGATCACAGAGCCCAATAGATTCATGTTGTGAGAACACATGGGAATAATTAGATATGTACAACTCAGACTCTCACACGCACAGCCAGACCTGCACCAGGCAGCAGATAGTGTCAATACATCCATATTAAAACACAAATTGCATGTCAGACCATGATCAGGGAACAATGCAGAGTATGATCCTCGAGGGGACAATTAGAACAATCGGCATGCAGATGCTGCACACAGGAACGGATGAGCGCAGAAGCTAGGTGTTAGTCCTAAGCGCATGGTTGGCACGATGCAAGTTAGTGGAAACATGAAGATTATGAATTTAAAACCTTCTTTCAAAGATAAAGAAAATAGACATTGTACAGTAAGGTATGCCAGTGACCTCACATGAACATTAAAATACTAAAAATTCACAATTAATTTATCTACCTGAAGGACATGTCATAGAAAAACAGAACATAAAACAGGGTTGGTTTCCTCACCGATTCTGATCACTGATTTACAATCAAAGACATGTAGTTTTATTCTGCGGTTTTATATCATTGTGAACAGTGAAAAGAACACACTTTACATGCAACAGCAATATAATGCTCCTTTCAATCCATCCAAAGTTTATCCTTCCCAATTGGGTCCCATGCGCTGTCCACAGTGCAGAATATGGACATTCTGGAAGGGGGGTCACCCGGTTTTGGAATACTTCTATGAGTTATGAGAGCTGGTGGACCCGGCGTGTCGATGTACTAATGTAAATACATTGCATACTAATCCTGAGTTGCAACTTTAGACTACAAAAGCAACTGAAGTCACTATTTTATAAGCTTCAGAGCAGAAATCTGCCACCATTTCGCTACTGGATTTTTCAGTAGGATTAGAATAGTCCATTCTTGCTTAACCAGTTGGGGCCTGAAGTCTTACGACTCACACAGTTTAGCAGAGTAGACAGGACTGAGCGCTGCCATTGTGACTGTGTAACCAATGGCAGGTCAATTAGTCATTCAAAAAAGCCCCTTCTACACTGATCAATGGAGGTCAGTCAGACCCCCACCAATCAAACATTGCTCACTTATCCTTTTGATAAATGAACAATATTTAAGTCCCGATGTAACAAATTGCCAGGTCACCTTTTCCACATTCACTGGCTCATGGGCTCTTAAAAGTCGAGTGTGTGCTATATGCCCCTGAATATCCAATATTCTTTACCTTGAGCTACATTGGGGCTTCCTCCACACTTTTTGAGGTCTGAGTAATAAGGCAAATTCTGCTCCAAGTCTACTATAGAATCTCCTCGCGAGACCGGTCAGAACTCTTATAAGGGGTTATATGGGTTGGACCATGAACAACATTTATCACCTATTTACAGTGTAGGGCATGAATATATGATCACTACCGATTATGAGAAAATGTCCTGTTTGAATGGACTCCAATCATTGTCTATGGGACTGATAGAGATAGCCGATTATATGCCCCAGCCATCTGTGTTTCAGTTCCATCAGCATTGAATAAAGAGGTGGGTTGCATGTGTGATCATCGCGCCATTCAGTCAGAGGACAAGAGACCCATGCTCTTGCAATAGGGAGAGTCCCAGTGATGAGGCCTCTAGCAATCATGGGTGATAATGACTGTCCATGGTTCAACCCCTTTATAAGGTAGACCCCATAGATAATTGCCGGAGGATCTTTCAGTGGACCGCTCTCTCCCTTGATTCTGCCATATACTTGGTTGACCACTTATGTGTTCTCCATGGGGAGCAAGTTCTGGCAGTGACTTCTCTGCCTTCAGAAGAAAAAGGATAGGGTGAGTGAATAACCAACGGCCCGATCCTTATCCGCCTCGAAATCAGTGGTTTCATCCAATTATGATCTAATGACTATGGCGGCCCTTTAGACTAGTTATCTAGAAGGTCCAATCCTACTGTGGACCATTGTTACATCCAGCAGAATTGCGAATGCAGCTGTGGACTATAATACTGACTGCATCTCATGATTCAGTACAATATAAGTAATACAATGTATTTACAAGTACTTATTCTCTACGTAGGCTGCAAAATGACATTGAAAGGATAAACCTCCTGTAAAATGTGTCTGAGGAATCACAATTTAATGGCATGATCTCATTTTTCCAGGTATGAAAGGAGCGGTAATATTGCAAATGGCTGATGCATGATCTGTAAAGCAATTTCAGCAGTTACTGTCACCAAACAGCTGAAAAAGCTGTACACATTGAAACAAAGAAACGTTAACTACCTGATACACAAAGAATACTCCCAACACTGCATAAAGTGGTCATTGGAGCAATTGCAACACTGAGAAGGACAGTAACAGAGACATTTATTGGAAAAATTGGTGGTTTATTAATCAACACACCTACATTTTCGGCATGCACTAATTCATGGAGATTAAGACTCAGGTGTAGGACACACAGTCATTGTAATGGTTACTCACTAAGCACATGAGCCTCAGCTTCATTATTGGCAACACTAACTTCTTTCTGAATCTCGCTTTTGTCAAGAGAACTGGGGACACCTGCTTTCTAGGATCAGGAGGAGAGAAACCTTCAGGTTAATGTTAAACCTTTGTTAAGAGCCAGTATTTGTCTTTCTATTTACAAATTATAATGACCAATAGCGAGGCTTCAAGAGAACCATCACTTGTCATAAATATAGATTATTGTTTTTTACATGGTCAAAATGCTGCTGATCTTCTGAATCTGGTGCGGATTTTTTTTTGTTTCAAAGTCTCTCCATTCCTGAGATATGGTCTCTTTCTCCCTATATATACCCAGTTGAAACCAGAAGTTTACATACACTATATAAAAAGACACATATGCTTTTTTTCTCAATATCCGACATGAAATCAGAATAAACCTTTTCCGTTTTAGGTCAGTTAGGATTACCATAATTTTTAATATTTGCCAAATGCCAGAATAATGAGAGAGAGGGAATGTTTTAAGGCATTTTTATTACTTACTGCAAAGTCAAAAGTTTACATAGACTAAGATTACTATGCCTTTAAATAATTCTGGACTGTCCATATTATGATATCATGTGTTTGCAAGCTTCTGATAGGCTTTTTGGCAACATCTGAGTTAATTAGAGACACACCTGTGGATGTATTTTAATACACACCTGAAACACACATTCTTTGTGTAGTAGCACCATGGGAAAGTCTAAAGAAATCAGCCAAGATATCAGGAAGAGAATTGTAGACTTGTACAAGTCTGGCTCATCCTTGGGTACCATTTCAAGATACCTGAAGGTGCCGCGTTCATCTGTACAAACAATTATACGCAAGTACAAACAAGATGGGAATGTCCAGCCATCATACCGCTCAGGAAGGAGACGGGTTCTGCGTCCGAGAGATGAACGTGCTTTGGTCCGACATGTGCATATCAACCCAAGGACAAAAGACTTTGTGAAGATAATGGCGGAATCTGGTAAGATTGTGTCAATATCCACAGTGAAACGAAAGGCCACTCTGCCAGGAAGAAGCCATTACACCAAAAGAAACATAAAAAAAGCCAGATTAATGTTTGCAAATGCACACAGGAACAAAGACCTAAAACGGGAAAGGTTTATTTTAATTTCATGTCAGAAACTGAGTGGCTTCTTATATAGTGTATGTAAACCTTCTGGTTTCAACTGTAAATTTAGTCTTCTTAGCCAAGTGGCTCTAGTCATCACCTCTTATTTTTAGAGAGGAGAAAACCATATTTCAGGCAGGAACTAAAGAAAAACAATGGCAGATTCAAGAGAACAATGGAATTTACACCTTATAAAAAATTGTATGATAAGTGATTGGTTTTCTTTAAAAATGTAAGCAGTTTTTATCACATTTCAAGATTACAGAGAAATGTTAAATATAAAGTTGAGTAATTTTGCAAAACTTTGATTTATCCATTTTGTACAAGTTGTAACAGTAAGTTTATCTCACGATACATATCCATGGTATCTCTCAATTTAATCTGTACATAAATAAGGCAGCACGTGCACCGCACGGGAGTTTTCAATTCAAGGCTAGTGCATCAATCCCCAGCATTATTGCTTACCTAGAGGCACCCACAGGGATCTGCTGTATTCTATCAAATCAATGTCATACTGTATGATACTGTAGCTAATGAAACTTATAATAATATACTGCATTTTTTTAATTGTTCTTTTTTTTTTTATAAGTGATTCACTTTGAAAAGAGAACAATAAATGGCAAAATTCTCACAAAATTACTCAACATTTTAAAGAGCTATGAAATATTCTTCAACACTGGAGCTGAACTTTAAACTACAGAACACTGGCCACTTTTTCTAGAATCAACCAATATAGATAAAAGGCAAAAAGAAACATAATATCTGAAAACGAATTCTAACAAGACAAAGCAAAATGAAGCAATCTACACAGTAATAACCAGTGCAAAGTTTCTCTTGGTCACCTGGTCAATATAAAGGCGTGAAATCAGATTTGTAGATTTCATGAGAATGAGATTAGTCCAAAAAAGGGTGACTGAATCATAGCAGGTAAATGACTTTAAAGTGATGCTCTATCTCTAGAAATGAATTACTCAAATAACTTCCAGTGAAAAGTTTGACTCTACCATGTTGTAGTAATTTATTAGCCCACATCTCCTGGACACACCCATGGCTTTCTGATCACTACAGTGTTTAAACCTTAGAGGTTCTTTAGGACCTAAACAATTTTGGTTACATATGAGGATAATTTGCTTTAGTTACTCTATAATACAAGTTCTGTTGCTTGTACAACAGACAGTGGCTCATAGGCTGCACTATTTTTTTTACCAAAATGTTTCCAGTGCCATATACTGTATTGCAGTAAATGGCACAATAACATTGACCCTTTTCACTACTCCATATGTATACTCAGACACTCCCCACAGGAAAATTGGCAAGTGAACTATTAATAACATTAAGGCCAACAAGTTGAAAGAGCAAAGTTAATAACTAAAAATTTGATCCCTAGAGTGAACCTTTCACCATTTTAAGCATGATAAACTGCCAAATGCCAAATCATGAACAGATTAAAACGTAGTTTTTATTTTTGTAGTTTATCTGCGCCATCATGGAGATATTAGTTTGAAACATTTAGGGTATAATTTATGCTATAGTTCGCCTGAGTATTACCAGGGATTTGTCTTCGGGCCGTGTACTTCTTCCCCTGCTTGAGCTTGACGAATCATAAGCAGGCAGCAACATACAGGGGAGAAAAGAACACACCCTCCTCTCCCCACTGATTTCTGCAGCTCCTGTGTAGAGATACAGCACAGTTGTGCATCATTACAAATACACTTCCAGAACTCATCTCACGATGAGTCAGTGTGGGAGTGGGGTGACAGCTGACAGCACTTTGAGGTGAGATCGGGGAGTGTTTGTAATGATACATAACTCAGCTCTGCTGTATCTCTACACAGTAGTTCCACAGATCAGTAATGAAAGGAGGGTGTGTTATTTTCTCTCCTGCATAACGCTTCCTGCTTATGATTGGTCAAGCTCATGCAGAAGTACACGCCTCCAGAGCCAAATCTCTTGTAACACCCAACTGAATTTACATAAATTGCCTAAACTTTACAAGCTAATATCTCAGCAACAGACAGGAGAAATTAAAAAATATAATCTATGTTTTACTCAATCCATGGTATGGCCAGTTTAACATTTTCAAACTGGAGAAAGGTTTGACTCCACTCACTTTTACATCTGGAGGTGAGCGGTGTCAAAAAACATCATGTCTATTAATGCCTGTTGTATGGAATCAGCAGGTATTGTGCACTTGTCTTACTCTAATCAATAGGATGGATGCACAACACCTATTGATCGCACAAACAGCCTGGTAGGTATCAGTAGACATGCAGTCACCTGGCTCATCTCACTTCTACACAGGAAGGAGAATGGACTCGTAAAGTAAAGCATGCTGATTTAGTTAAAGTGAACCTGACATCTGATACCTGCTGCTCAATCTGTGGGCAGTATGTATCAGGCACTGGTTGTACAAACACAGCCACGTACGTAATTTTTGACTCTGAAACACTGTAGCGTTTCTGAGAAAAACCTATTTTAACAGTCGCTGGAAACCGAGCTGCGCAGCAGACTAGTCAGACACGCAGTTCCCTGAAGGCTTCTCCTTGCCCGCTGCCCTTGATTGACAGGTCTCTGCCTATGTGCATGTGTCAATCCAGGGCAGCGGGTGGGGAAAGGCCGTTTGGGACCTACCTGTCCTACTAGTCTACCGCATGGCTCGGTCCCTGGCGACTATTAAGGTATGTTTTTCTCTGAAACTCAGCGGGACTTCCCCTATTCCGTCTTTTAGGAGCACATCAAAAATAGTACCATGATTCTTTTCCAAGTCAGGTAGTGGTCATGTTTTATGAAGTATGCTGGAACATTAGAAATTAATTAAAAGGAACATTGCAGGCAAAACAGCGGTTAGTCACCCGAGTATTAGCACTGCTGAATGGGACAAATTGTGTCCATATATTCTAATAACAATCATCCTGTAAGTCTGTGGATTCTGGAGCAAATAACAATCCGATTTTTCTGATGTGTATTTACTCCATGGGAACATACTCTATTGCCAGAAGTATTTCTTTAAAAGAAATGTATCATCAAATACCCATTGTTTAAATCAGTTTTTGTTGTATTATATGCATTTTTACTAATTTTTGTTAACGTTTTTTTTTTTTTTTTTTCTCTTCAGTTCACAATCTATATTAAAAAAATAAAATTCTTAATCTAGCAATTTTCACACTGGGATTAGTTTAGACTGATACTTCATATCCATTCAAGAAGCCTTTTTAGCAGTCCATCATTATCAGAGTCAGGATTACAATGACAGGCAACATAATAAATAGCCAATAACACCGGATCCATCATTCTCAATAGGCGATGTCACAGCCTCCGTTCACCATAATCTTTTACACACGCTCATTACATGCTTCGATACTTCGTGTCTGAGTCAGTCTATTGCTGCTAATTTACATGTGAATTTCTTGAAAGAAGAGTCTAGAAAAGCCACAGTCCCCAGTGAGAAAATTGCAAGATTTCTAATTTTTATTTATAATACAAATTTTATGTGATATGGGAAAAATAAAACATTGCCTATTTTTTTTTAGAAATACATTTAAATCAATATTTGATTTATACAATAGGTCTTATTCTGATGACACATTCCCTTTAAAGAGACAGTGACAAAAAGTATTACATTAACAGGGTACAAAGGAATATGAAATAAAATCCATTGGGAACCTCAGATTCCTCATTGCTAAAGGAAAAGAATAGCAGAGCTCATATTTGGTAAGTACCGTATGCAGCCAGTGCATCATCGCCGGGTTAGCTGCACATGCAAAGGGCATTAATATAACATTTCACATTACCATCCATAACCTCGGATTGAAACAAACACGACATTATTTTCAGCAACAGGCAAATAGCAAGGAAGACGTGCAGCATGTTAATGGATGATGGGCATGATGATCTCGGATGTCGCCATTACCTGCGTTTTCTGGTCTTTAGCGATACACAACTGAGACAGGTACCAGGGTGAATTTTGTGGCTGAACATCAAAAAGGCTCAGCATAGCCATCATCAGAGCCTGTAATAATCCCGCCTCATCATTCCTGTCAATGGCCTCATTTACTTGGACTAAGGCTACATTAGCTGAAACAAAAGACAGGCTTACAAAATGGCAACGGTTATTCACAAGATCTTCTCATTACATCCCCATATTATAATAAACCGGGAGCATCTTCTCTTAGAAAACGGCATCATGTGGTTCCTCCGTTATTTCCCCTAGACAATAATTCATTGACAACTGGGTGTTACCACTCACCTTGTCCCCAACACAGCACCAGGCTGAAAATGTCAGATTATATTGGAACATAGTTTATTGACAAGGGGAATGGTAAGCTCAGTTTTCAATTTAATTTGACGTTTCCAGGAGGCATAAAAGAGGAACTTCACAATACAGATCATCTAAAAAACAGCATTTTCTCCTAGATTAAAAAAAAATTGCTAATAAATACAATTCTTTAGAGCTATTCTCTTAGTCTATCTGTTCAGCCATTTCTTAAGGAGATTGTTTGATTTAAAAAAAAAATCCTATAAAAGATAATAGTGGGAGTCCTCCTTTTAGAACGCTTATTTATTATCTGGAAGGATATTTCTTTGGTTTGGATAACACAAAGGTGGCTTTTGAGTTTAGTGTGAACTTGTGTAATACTTCATTTCTCCTGCGGAGGTGCTGTTGGATTACTGAACACTTTCTGCTTGATTTCTCTATAGGTTACAAGTGATTTCTTATTTCTTTTTTGATAACCTGAAGGAAAAGCAAACGGCTTAACAAAATTTTAAAAGGATTTGTTCTGGATTTTAAGAAAGTGACCTTAGAGCAGAATTTTGCATACCCTCCAAATCATCAACTACTGTCATTCCATAGGTCAACACCGATCCTTCAGTAATGAGGTCAAGTACCTCATTCACGAGGACAAAGCAGCCAATCACCGACCACAGCAATCACATGTCGTAGATTTGCCTAAGCAGTGATTGGCAGCAGCGGTCATGTGATTTATATATGTGATCTCAGCAGTGCAGGATTAGATGGAAGCACAGAGCAGCAGCGAGCGTTCAGTGGAGGATCTAACACGTGTAATGAATATTTTTGCATTTTATAGTATTTTTTGCTCTTTTGGCACTTCACTAAAATCCTGGACATCACGTGCACCATTTACGACCGCAAAAAGACTTCTATTTATTGGCGAATCTTTTCAGTTTAGAAGGAAATGCTCTGGCTCAATGATTTGGTATTTTGTATGTAGGTTGAACACAACGTGTGTTATTACAGAGGGCTAAGAACGTTGAGGTTTTAAGCAAGGAGCAAGAATATTAGGCAGGTCAGCAAGCCGCGGGAAGCGTCCTTTATAGCTGCAGGTTAAATAGAAGCCAGTGCAGGGCAGTAATAACTCGTGCAACAAAACGGTACAATCACCCGACTATTTCTTCCGTCATTCAAATCCCATCCGCGGCTGCACTCGCATTCACTGAACGTGTCCCTGTGGAATGAGCTACTTACTGTTAACCTTATTAACGTGGCCTTGTATCTCCGCCTGAGTGAGCAGCTCTTCATAGACGTCTCGCTCGTCTTCAGAAATACTATTGTTCTGTGAAAGCAGCGCAGTCATTAACAATGCTGGTTAAACACTAACGTATCGCGGATCTACAGGGTGTAATAACAGTAATGACTGCAGAACGAGAGCAAATGCTAAACATATTAGAAATAGTCAGTATGTTGATGGAAAATTCATTAGTACTGAATGAATTCAAAAAACAAAACAAACTATCTTGTGATTAAAAAAAAAAAGGGGTTTTACTTTATTTTTATTTCGGGAACTGCATCACTCTTGTCGATTAAATAGGGCTTAGCTGGCATAGCCAAACAAAAAACATGGAACTGCAATACCAGACACAGCCTGTGCACAAAAGTGCCGCTGTTTCTGGGAAAAAAAAAATTGTACATCCCCTTAAATGAAGTAGGGAGTTGTGCATATTCCCGCTCTATACTTTATTTTTTTTTATAGGAATTGCTCCCTGTGGAATATTGTCATGTACATGGAAGAATTGACTGGTACATTCTGTAGCTCTGAAGGGAACCTGTCAGCAGGTTTTTGCTATGTAATCTGAAGACAGCATGAGGTAGGGGTTAAAACACAGGTTTCAGCAAAGCCTCTCTTATTGTCACGGGTGTGTCAGAAGTGACAGACAGTCACTCTGCAGTGGGTTGCAGGATATCTCTACATTTGGCATTACAGACATCTTCTTAGAGGCTATCTCTAGGACCCAGCAGCTACCTTCCTCTGGCTAATGAACACCCTTTCTGGTTGTATAAATACCTGGTGTGTACAGAGGGAGGTGTCGGCGATATTCATTACTACTTGTGAGGCTTTAGCAAGAGCAGTACTTCGTCCTCTCTGGAGCTTGAGGCCGTGTGAGCATTTGTCTGGAGTTTGTCTAAAGTAAAGCAATTTCCCCGTTTGCCCACCCCTGTTGTCTATAGTGTTTAGTGGAGATGGACTAGTGCTCATCTCCTCCCTTCCCTAGCCTTAGCCATACGCCAGGGAAAGACAGGGCGAGGCACGTGTGCGGCGATTGGTGAAAAGCCAATACAGGGACTGTAGTTGAGACAGGGTGACACTAGATTTACCTAGGAGGTCTCCACTTCCCCCTTTCTCTAGAGTCTGGGCTCCCTTTCCCTCTTCCCTTTGTGTTGCAATAAATCTTTCCCACACCTTGCATAACACTTATCAAGCTTAGAGGTTTTGTTTGCTTATAATGATTGTTTTAGCACCTGTAGCTTATCATTGCTGTGCCTCCTGGTCTGACACGCCCCCTCCTGTGATAGGCAGCTCACTGACTATAGACAATGTACATACAGAGAAACTGGTGTGGGCGAGGTTAGCTGTGGTGTGGGCAGGGTTAGCTTTCTCAGCTCTGCTTCATTACTAAATCTAAAAGCTCTGATTGTGTGAGAATGGCTGCACCCAGTAATCTAAGTGATACATCATTGGATTCAGGGTCTCTTTGCCTACATCAGGCTGCTCTCAGATGAGGTAACAAAAACCTGCTGACAGATTCCCTTTAAGACTGGTTGAAATTATGAAAATCCAGAAATGATAAGTAAGAGAAACAGAACTCTAAGAGGAATTGGAACCCATTATTTACCTTTAATTTTGCATTATCCTCTTTTATTTTCTTGGCTTGGTAGAGCTCGTCGTGATACTGTTGGTCAAATCCCTCGGCTACATTTAACAGCATGGCATTTGGGTTCCTCATGGTCACCATCGTCTGGCTGGCTGCTCCCTTATCCACAGCTTCATTAATTGCAATTACAGCTGCATGTACTAAAAAACAAAATAAAAAAATAAACATGCTAAAAAGTAATTCTATAATGGTTTACTCCTTACTGTGCCATGGTCCCCTCTGTGAATGAAGCAGTAGTGCAGGACTGTTACTATCTATGGTAGTGGTGGTCAGGCAGGCGCACTTACCAATGACCCATGGCAGTATAGTAATGAATGGAGTGGAGGACACATGTCAGGGTAACCAACCGTCCAGAAACTACAGGACAGTCCGTACAAATACGGCACCTTTTTGAACTGTCCGTAAAAAAAATAAGGCATTTTTTGTTTGAAGGTGAAGAAAGTTATACAGATTATGACGGTAAATCTCAGCATTTTACAGTGAAAGCAGCTGATTTCTCTTATCAGAATTATGGGCTATAGACCTGGATCACTTATAATCACAATGATTTATTATGGTTTTCCAATGTATCTGTAAAAAATATTGTCTGACCGTGATTTTTTGAAAAGCTGTCCAGAAAAAATAAAAAGTGAAGTTGGCAACCCTGGCACATGTGCATTAACTCTTCATTCACACAGGGGACTTCATCACCTCCATTCTTGTGATCACTGGGGATTTCAGCAGAGATCAAGCATATAAGATCGATCCTGTGGATAGGTGATAAATCTAGTTTAAGGAACAGCTACTGCTCTGTATCAACTTCTATATGTATGTATATATAATATATATATACATACATACATACACACATATATATATATGTGTGTGGCCCAGTAAATCTTCCTACAAGTTACACATTAACAAAAAAAAAAAACAACTCCAGAAAATAAAAACATTTTCCTATAAAGCTGTGGAAATGTCAGGTGGATACACCGGACTATAAAGCGTGTGTGTGGATACAAAGTGGCCACCTTCTTAGGTTGATAGGCAACCATGTAAATTGGTTTGCTTACAGCCACAGATCATGTTCATTAAAGGGTTATTCCCAAGATAGTAAGTTCATTCATCAGATTGGAGGGTAATTTACTGATCGCTGGGGGTCTGACCGCATGGACCGCCACTGATCCTTAAAACAGGGCTTGAATGGAGCGGATAAAGTGCATGCTCAACTTCCACTCCATTCTATAGGACTCGCATAATGGAGCACTATACAGACTTTCTCAAGGAGTCTCAAAGAGCAGAAGTAGACCCGCATTCTTGGGATTCCTGGGGGCCCCAGTGATTAGTAACTTATTATCTTGGGAATATCCCTTTGAAGGGGTTTTTCGAGATTGAGAAAAATTTCTGCAGTCACATGCAGACTAGATTCTCATCCAAATCTCTCAATGCTCTACTGAGATAAGCAGATAAGAATCTAGTCAGCTCGTGATAGATCGCCAGTAGTGATGAGCGAGCGTGCTCGTTTAACTCTTTCGCCGTGCACGCTCGGGTGCTTTCCGAGTATCTTCGGCGTGCTCGTATATTAAGTTCGAATCCCAGCGTCTGCATGATTTATGACTTGTTAGTCAGCCTCCACACATTGTGAGGATTCCCTAGCAAACAGGCAATCTCTGCATGTGTTGGGGCTGACTAAGCCATAAATCATACAGACGCAGGGACTCGAACATAATATATGAGCACGCCGAAGATACTGGGTAAGCACCCGAGCATGCTTGGCGAAAGGGTTAAACGAGCATGCTCGCTCATCACTAATCGCCAGGATGCAAATTGTGAACTGGAGATCATGTGACAAATGAGAGGAATCCTGCACTGTCACGAATCACTGTCAGTAAATTAACTCAATCCCACAAAACCTCTTTGAATGGAGCCTATAATCAGAAAATGACCTATTGGTTAAATAAGGTTTCTGTATTACATGGATTTCTATAAAAAAAATAATACTACTTTTGGCAACTTTTTTTTTTTTATTTTTTTTAAATATTACGATTTGTATTACAAAAAAAGAAAAAGAAAGTAATCCTGCAGTTTTCACACTTTGCCACTAGGGCTTTTTTTTAATAGACTCTTACCTTCCTGTTATTCCAGGAAAAGTTTACCGCATGGTTACATGAACCCATGATCAGGAAAGAGTGTACTTATGAACGCTTACTCACCAATTATAATTATCAGCCCATGTAAATGGTTAAGACTAGCTCAAAGGATGAAAATCCAGAACTAATCAGTGAGAGAATGATAACTATAATATCAGAGGCAGGATTACAGTGACAGGTAACACCGCTATACACAGATGATAACATAGGAATTATCAATCACTATAGGTGATGTCACAGCAGACCTGCTCCCCCTCTCTTCGCAATGACCTTTGCACATGCTCATTAGATGCTTCAGTACAAAATATAGAGTCGGAATCCAACCACTGTGGCTAAGTACATGTGTTATTTCCTAAAACAACTGAAAGTTAAAGCCTAAATAAGCTTCAGTGACCTGTGTGAAAATCGCAAGACTTCTTTTTTTATTCGTTTTATACAAAAAAATTGCCAAAAAATGTTTTAAAAATACAAAGAACACAAAACCCTGATTTAAACAATGGGTCATTTTCTGATGACACGTTCCCTTTAAGGAGTTTTAAGAACTGTTAACTACAATGGGAAACTCACATAGAAAAACAAAAAAGAGATAATATCTGGAAAGACGCTGATAAACTACATTTCAGTCAGGAACGCTAATGATTTGGCAGATTTACTCACTTTGTTTTTCTTTGTTAAAATAATTACGCAAATAATTAAAAGGGAAAAAAACACAATATTTCATTACATTACTTCTACCTAAAACACAGAAGAATGGGAAATCCTAATGTCACCCCCATATTGCTATGACCACTGTTATCACTAGAGGGCGCCAGAAGGTAATATCCAACAATGCACTGACAATTATATGAGAGGGATCAAGTAATGATGACACTTACAGGCGGCTTCATCCACTGACAGTTCGGTAGCGAGAATCCCTCCAATTTTGCTGAATGATGGCATCTGGATCCCATACTTTTCCAGCTCTTTCCTCATGTTACTGATCTCTTCCTCTAAATGCCAAATAAAGGTGATTAGTACAATAGAAATACTACTATATCATGCAATTTCTATAATCAGCACTTTCCAAAAAGTTTCTCAAAAAGGTTTCATAACTTTACAAAGACTAATGTAGGCTGAAAATTACAGGGGGCCAATAGTAATTGGAAATGAGCTACGGTAATACGGCTTGGATGAAACTTCATTAGAAAATACATATGATGGGGTTATGAAGAGCTCAGATGAGAGCAGGGTGAGAAATAAGATCTAAGATCTTCTAAAGATCTACAGTAAATCCCTTTCCATGCATCAAAACCTAAAAATATCACTTCCAGGAGGCATAATGTGATGCCCTGCACTCCAATGTAAAATGCGTAATATAACCCCCCCATCTACTGTGCACCATTTCCAATACTCATGTCTTCTTAT
This sequence comes from Phyllobates terribilis, assembly GCF_046119375.1. Lineage (NCBI taxonomy): Eukaryota > Metazoa > Chordata > Amphibia > Anura > Dendrobatidae > Phyllobates > Phyllobates terribilis. The sequence goes on along the minus strand of NW_027362761.1, from coordinate 492,968,435 downwards.
GCGGTGGTGGGGCTTTTGGGCATCGTCAGACACCAAAGCCCAGGTCCAATATTTATCTCTAAAACTTCTAGCGACTTCCCTTTGGTTAGGATGTCTACTGAGTTTGGTTACCTGTGAAGTCTACTTTGCCCAGTAGATCTTGTATCTGAGGGGCAATGCCGAGCTTAAACAGGTATAAACTGCAATAAAGAATATATAACAGTTAGAAACAAGATGGCAAACAACATGGATTGTATGACAAGAACCTTGGTATATCCAATGTTTATATACTTACAGTCTATAAATTTTAGACAAAAGACCTTCGGAAACCACTAATACTCATCAGGGACGCAAACATTGGGGCAAATTTAGTAACTGAAATGAGCCAAAAAATAGATGCATATGGCGAACCAATGTGCAGGTTTTAGATTATTTTACACCTATTTAGTATCTTATCTAGAGAACTTCCAAAAGATCTGTCACCAGATTTCACAAAGTAAACTGCACACAAAAGTAAGAATGCTTTAATATGAAAGTATTAATAATTCATTGGTATCAATTAATAAAATGCAAAGTAACTGAACAGGAGAAAAATCGAAATCAAATCAATATTTTGGGTGACCGCCCTGTGTCTTCAGAGCAGCATCACTTCTTCTAGGGACACTTGCAGACAGCTTTTGAAGGAACTCCACAGGGATTTTTTTCCAGATCTTCTGTGGATGTAGCTTTGTGCAGATCCTTTTGGCTCTTCATGTAATTCCAGACAGACTCAATGTTGAGAACAGAGCTCTGTGGGGGCCATATCATCACTTCCAGGACTCCTTGGCTCTTCTTAACATAGATGATGATAGTTCTTGATAATAATGGCTGTATGTTTGGGGTCGTTGTCCTGCTGCAGAGTAAATTTGGAGCCAGATACTTACCTGATGATATCGCGTGATGGATGAATATCTGTCTGCATTTCTCAGCATTGAGGAGAAGTAATCTTGACCAAATCAAAGGGAACTTCCACTATGCTTCACTGTTGCCAGCAGACGCCCTTTGGCTGTCTGTTATAGCCACATATTTGACATTTTGACTCCTCAGTCCAGAACACCTGTCCAGAGCACATATGTCTATACCAATGTTCCTATGTTTTTTCTGCATAGATCAGTCACTTGGCCTTGTTTCCATGTTGAAGGTATGGTTTTTTGGCCTCCATTCTTGATGAAGGCCACTTTTGACCAGACTTCCCTGAAAAATGCATGGGTGCAGCTGGGTCCTACTTGTTGCTGACTGTTCTGAGCTGACGGTACTGCTGGACATCTGCCAATTTCAAAGGGAAATAAACATGATGTGTCTTTCATTGGTTGCATCTAGCTTCCTTGGCTGACCACTGCGTCTACAGTCCTCAACTTGACTATTTCTTGATGACCTCATTGCCGAGAGATCCAGGATGATATTTATCTATCATGCAATAACTTGAGGGGGCCATCAACCAACGACACCAAGCATACAATGTTATTAAGAACTATCTTCAGCGTAAAGAAGAAGAAGGAGTCCTGGAAGTGATGATCCCCCCCCCCCTCCACAAAGCCCTGATCTCATCATCATATCCAAGTGGTATTAGAAACAAAAAGATTTGCATAAGCATTCATTCACAGAAGATCAATGGTTATTTCTCCAAGATGTTTGGAACATCCTCACTGTGAGTACCTTCAAAAACTGCAAGTGTACCTAGAACTGATGCTTTGATGCCATTTTAAAGGCAAAGGGAGGTCACACCAAATATTGATTTAATATAGATTTCTCTTTTGTTCATTCACTTTGCCAATTGATAAAAATTAATTAACACTTTTTTTCCACATCCCCTAAAACTTGGACCATTAGACTGTTAAACTCTTAGACCTCAATGAGACTAGTTTAATTGCTTTGAAAATCCATGTCAGAAAGGCTGTATAATGCTTTGTGAGTTTCCCTGTCTGATAGTAACATGAGCGTATAGTTAGAGTCATAAAATACTAATTTTAATTTGAAGATTATACAGCCATTCTGACATTAATTTTAAAGTAAGTGCATCAGCATGATCAGTTCTAAGGGATCTAATAAAAATGTATGCAGTCTGTATTGTGAAATCTGGTGACTGATCGGCTTTAAAGAGTAACTAGACTTTGTTTTTATTTATTTAGTGGAGGAACAGTCACTGCAAAGTTAGGAATCTTTGTAATGTACTCAATCACCTCATTTTGCTTCTCTTTCGCTCAAAATCTATACTGAAAGGGCCATTTTGACTGCCTTGCTCATGCGCTTAGAGTAGCTGTTTTGAACTTATGTTCTATCAGATATCCGTTCTTTTGGGTTAGCTTCTCTGTGCCCCGACATCATGATCAAACGGGGAGAGTGTTTGTAAATCGTGACCGAGTCTGGGGTAGGGGGTGCAGAGAAACTCACCCAAAAAAACAGATATCTGATAGAACATAAAGTTCAAAACAGCTACTCTAAGCGCATGAAGAAGGCAGTCAAAACAGACCTTACAGCATGGAGTTAGAGAGAAAAGGAAGCCAGATAAGTTAATAGAGTACATTACAAAGACTCATAACTTTGCATTGAGTGATCAATAATTACATTTTATTAAAAAAAAAAATACTTGTTACTGTAAGTACACTATGATCAGCAATTATCCACTAGAGGGCAGTACAGCTATGCAATATTCATATCATCTGTTTTCATAAGTTTGAGCACTCACATTTCGCTCTTCTCTTTGGTGCACAATGGAGAATACAAAACAGTGGACTTGTTTAGGGCTATTTTGAATTTACATGGTTTCATTTCAAGTATTAGACAATGAGGAGAGATTTGGCACAGAAAACTCAGCAAAAGTGAATTGAGATTTCAACAGATTGCTCCAAAGGAACAAAGGTTTGTTGGCATTTCTTTGTGATGTAGTGCTTGAAACAGATTAAGTCTTGTAAAAAAAAGTTTGAGAGTCACTATTTATTCTTCGATGCCCGAGTGCTCTGTATAAATAGCAAGTGTGTGGGTGAGAATTCCTCTTAAAGTATGAGATGGGCATATCCCTTTAAAAGTATGGTAGACGCAGTCCCACCAACAGGACCCTCATATATCTCTAGAACATGGCCTTGGCAGCACCTTGTGAATGGAGAGGTGGTCAGAATTCCCTTAAACATTCTCACATCTCTCCATTCAATTGTAAGGGAATTCCCACCACTTCTGCAGTCACAGCTGTGCACGATATGGACATGTTGTTGGGTCCTGCATCAAAAATACATTTATGGCAAATCCTATGGATGTGCCATAAATGTACTAGATGATAAAGCTTCATTAAAAAACAGCCTGTAAACTGCGCCTCATTAATTATATTCAAGCTGAAATCCAGGATGTTTTCCGCTTTACAGATTTACGTAGCAATCATAAATTCCCTACAGCAGAGCATACAAAGTATGTGGCCCCTCCTGCTGCTAAAGGAAAGCATAGCTCCATCCATGCATTCACCAGACTCCAGGACCCATTGAAGCACAGACAGGCAAGAAACGGCCGTCGTCCGTCCCATGTGCTTCACTTTCCCTCCCCTGCAGCCAGTTTTAATATGTCTTGAATAAAAAAGTGGGATTTTAAATAGGACCAGAGAGTGCAACTGTTTTTCTTTTTTTTGCAACCATCCATAGGTTCACCAAACATCTACCAGTGGTAGAGGGCGCACTCCAATCTATTCCAATTGGGGTAGAAGGTACACTATACCCAAATTCTGTACAACTAGAAGAGGTATGCCTGTGGTAGAGGGCGCACTACCCAAATTCTGTACGAACAGAAGAGATATGCCAGAGCTGGAGGTCACACTATCCAAATTCTATCCCATTAGATGTATGCCAGGATAGAGGACACTGTATCCAAATTCTGTCCAACTAGAACAGGTATGTTCCAGGGGCAGAGGGTGTATTCTATCCAAATTCTGTACGACAAGAAAAGATATGCCAGGGTTAGAGGGTGTATTCTATCCAAATTCTGTACGACCAGAAGGGTTATGCCAGGGTTAGAGGGTGTATTCTATCCAAATTCTGCACGACCAGAAGGGGTATGCCAGGGGTAGAGGGCGTATTCTATCCTAATTCTGTACGACCAGAAGGGGTATGCCAGGGTTAGAGGGTGTATTCTATTCAAATTCTGTACGACCAGAAGGGGTATAGGGCGTATTCTATCCAAATTCTGTACGACGAAAAGGGCTATGCCAGGGGTAGAGGGTGTATTCTATCCAAATTCTGTACGACCAGAAGGGGTATGCCAGGGGTAGAGGGCGTATTCTATCCAAATTCTGTACGACCAGAAGGGGTATGCCAGGGGTAGAGGGCGTATTCTATCCAAATTCTGTACAACCAGAAGGGGTATGCCAGGGGTAGAGGGTGTATTCTATCCAAATTCTGTACGACAAGAAAAGATATGCCAGGGGTAGAGGGTGTATTCTATCCAAATTCTGTACGACCAGAAGGGGTATGCCAGGGTTAGAGGGTGTATTCTATCCAAATTCTGTACGACCAGAAGGGGTATGCCAGGGGTAGAGGGCGTATTCTATCCAAATTCTGTACGACCAGAAGGGGTATGCCAGGGTTAGAGGGTGTATTCTATCCAAATTCTGTACGACCAGAAGGGGTAGGCCAGGGTTAGAGGGTGTATTCTATCCAAATTCTGTACGACCAGAAGGGGTAGGCCAGGGTTAGAGGGTGTATTCTATCCAAATTCTGTACGACCAGAAGGGGTATGCCAGGGGTAGAGGGCGTATTCTATCCAAATTCTGTACGACCAGAAGGGGTATGCCAGGGGTAGAGGGCGTATTCTATCCAAATTCTGTACAACCAGAAGGGGTATGCCAGGGTTAGAGGGTGCATTCTATCCAAATTCTGTACGACCAGAAGGGGTATGCCAGGGGTAGAGGGTGTATTCTATCCAAATTCTGTACGACCAGAAGGGGTATAGGGCGTATTCTATCCAAATTCTGTACGACGAAAAGGGCTATGCCAGGGGTAGAGGGTGTATTCTATCCAAATTCTGTACGACCAGAAGGGGTATGCCAGGGGTAGAGGGCGTATTCTATCCAAATTCTGTACGACCAGAAGGGGTATGCCAGGGGTAGAGGGCGTATTCTATCCAAATTCTGTACGACCAGAAGGGGTATGCCAGGGTTAGAGGGTGTATTCTATCCAAATTCTGTACGACCAGAAGGGGTAGGCCAGGGTTAGAGGGTGTATTCTATCCAAATTCTGTACGACCAGAAGGGGTAGGCCAGGGTTAGAGGGTGTATTCTATCCAAATTCTGTACGACCAGAAGGGGTATGCCAGGGGTAGAGGGCGTATTCTATCCAAATTCTGTACAACCAGAAGGGGTATGCCAGGGTTAGAGGGTGCATTCTATCCAAATTCTGTACGACCAGAAGGGGTATGCCAGGGGTAGAGGGTGTATTCTATGCAAATTCTGTACGACCAGAAGGGGTATGCCAGGGGTAGAGGGTGTATTCTATCCAAATTCTGTACGACAAGAAAAGATATGCCAGGGGTAGAGGGTGTATTCTATCCAAATTCTGTACGACCAGAAGGGGTATGCCAGGGTTAGAGGGTGTATTCTATCCAAATTCTGTACGACCAGAAGGGGTATGCCAGGGTTAGAGGGTGTATTCTATCCAAATTCTGTACGACCAGAAGGGGTATGCCAGGGGTAGAGGGCGTATTCTATCCAAATTCTGTACGACCAGAAGGGGTATGCCAGGGTTAGAGGGTGTATTCTATCCAAATTCTGTACGACCAGAAGGGGTATGCCAGGGTTAGAGGGTGTATTCTATCCAAATTCTGTACGACCAGAAGGGGTAGGCCAGGGTTAGAGGGTGTATTCTATCCAAATTCTGTACAACCAGAAGGGGTATGCCAGGGGTAGAGGGCGTATTCTATCCAATTTCTGTACAACCAGAAGGGGTATGCCAGGGTTAGAGGGTGCATTCTATCCAAATTCTGTACAACCAGAAGGGGTATGCCAGGGGTAGAGGGTGTATTCTATGCAAATTCTGTACAACCAGAAGGGGTATGCCAGGGGTAGAGGGTGTATTCTATCCAAATTCTGTACGACAAGAAAAGATATGCCAGGGGTAGAGGGTGTATTCTATCCAAATTCTGTACGACCAGAAGGGGTATGCCAGGGTTAGAGGGTGTATTCTATCCAAATTCTGTACGACCAGAAGGGGTAGGCCAGGGTTAGAGGGTGTATTCTATCCAAATTCTGTACGACCAGAAGGGGTAGGCCAGGGTTAGAGGGTGTATTCTATCCAAATTCTGTACGACCAGAAGGGGTATGCCAGGGGTAGAGGGCGTATTCTATCCAAATTCTGTACAACCAGAAGGGGTATGCCAGGGTTAGAGGGTGCATTCTATCCAAATTCTGTACGACCAGAAGGGGTATGCCAGGGGTAGAGGGTGTATTCTATGCAAATTCTGTACGACCAGAAGGGGTATGCCAGGGGTAGAGGGTGTATTCTATCCAAATTCTGTACGACAAGAAAAGATATGCCAGGGGTAGAGGGTGTATTCTATCCAAATTCTGTACGACCAGAAGGGGTATGCCAGGGTTAGAGGGTGTATTCTATCCAAATTCTGTACGACCAGAAGGGGTATGCCAGGGTTAGAGGGTGTATTCTATCCAAATTCTGTACGACCAGAAGGGGTATGCCAGGGGTAGAGGGCGTATTCTATCCAAATTCTGTACGACCAGAAGGGGTATGCCAGGGTTAGAGGGTGTATTCTATCCAAATTCTGTACGACCAGAAGGGGTAGGCCAGGGTTAGAGGGTGTATTCTATCCAAATTCTGTACGACCAGAAGGGGTAGGCCAGGGTTAGAGGGTGTATTCTATCCAAATTCTGTACAACCAGAAGGGGTATGCCAGGGGTAGAGGGCGTATTCTATCCAAATTCTGTACAACCAGAAGGGGTATGCCAGGGTTAGAGGGTGCATTCTATCCAAATTCTGTACAACCAGAAGGGGTATGCCAGGGGTAGAGGGTGTATTCTATGCAAATTCTGTACGACCAGAAGGGGTATGCCAGGGGTAGAGGGTGTATTCTATCCAAATTCTGTACGACAAGAAAAGATATGCCAGGGGTAGAGGGTGTATTCTATCCAAATTCTGTACGACCAGAAGGGGTATGCCAGGGTTAGAGGGTGTATTCTATCCAAATTCTGTACGACCAGAAGGGGTATGCCAGGGGTAGAGGGCGTATTCTATCCAAATTCTGTACGACCAGAAGGGGTATGCCAGGGTTAGAGGGTGTATTCTATCCAAATTCTGTACGACCAGAAGGGGTATGCCAGGGTTAGAGGGTGTATTGTATCCAAATTCTGTACGACAAGAAAAGACATGCCAGGGGTAGAGGGTGTATTCTATCCAAATTCTGTACGACCAGAAGGGGTATGCCAGGGGTAGAGGGTGTATTCTATCCAAATTCTGTACGACAAGAAAAGATATGCCAGGGTTAGAGGGTGTATTCTATCCAAATTCTGTACGACCAGAAGGGGTATGCCAGGGTTAGAGGGTGTATTGTATCCAAATTCTGTACGACAAGAAAAGATATGCCAGGGGTAGAGGGTGTATTCTATCCAAATTCTGTACGACCAGAAGGGGTATGCCAGGGGTAGAGGGTGTATTGTATCCAAATTCTGTACGACAAGAAAAGATATGCCAGGGGTAGAGGGTGTATTCTATCCAAATTCTGTACGACCAGAAGGGGTATGCCAGGGTTAAAGGGTGTATTCTATCCAAATTCTGTACGACCAGAAGGGGTATGCCAGGGTTAGAGGGTGTATTCTATCCAAATTCTGTACGACCAGAAGGGGTATGCCAGGGGTAGAGGGCGTATTCTATCCAAATTCTGTACGACCAGAAGGGGTATGCCAGGGTTAGAGGGTGTATTCTATCCAAATTCTGTACGACCAGAAGGGGTATGCCAGGGTTAGAGGGTGTATTCTATTCAGCTTCTGTACAACAAGAAAAGATATGCCAGGGTTAGAGGGCACACTGTATCCAAATCTGGTCTTATAGAATAGGTATGTGCCAGTGGTAGAGAGTATACTCTATCCAAATTCTGTACAAATAGAAGATTTATGACAGTGGTTTGGCACACTGTATCCAAATACTGGGCGACTAGAAGAGATATAATACCAGGGGTAGTGGCCACCCTCTATCCAAATTCTGTTCAACTAGAATAAAGGCAAAGGCAACTATAGATGAATTGTAAATGTCAGAACACATAAGAAATCATAGACTTTCTCTCACTTTAACTGACAAAATATCAGACACAAATCTAAAATAAAACGGCTTCTTAAACTTATGTGACGCCCCCATGCTAGGTCTTCCAGAGGCTGAGGAGAACATTTAAGCATTACAGCACTTGTATAGAGGAGTTTAATTAATAAGCAGAGGAAGTGAAGGTGTGAAGAATCAATCAGGTTCATTAGTAGCGACAGTCTCAGGCTGATGAACCATCTTTTTAAACAGACCCCAACCTGAAAAAACTCAATTTATCTGATCCGGACACCTAATCTGTTTTTAAAATAAAAAGTTCATAAAGTATTAAACTCCCTCTCTCTAGTGTCAGGAAATGAGTCTGGCTGTGAAAGAATCCAAGGGAGGCTGCATCAATAGAAGCCGAAAAGGCCATTAAAACAGAAAACTTAACTAGGAGGTCTGTGCTGTGACAGTATTAAAAACGTACAAAACACAGTCTTCTGAAATGGATATAAAAAGGGGCCACATGGGTCCGCTACAACAGATCAGCAATATAGGGTATGTTTATATGGGTCAGATATGCAGTGCATTTCCTGCCAGACTGAAAGTTCCCAGCATTTTATTAAATGTCACCCACATGCTGAGGACAAGACCCACAGAGAAAATCAGCAGCGTAACATGATCACATGTATATCTTCATACTTTGCTTTTTTCAACATTTTTTTCTGATTTTACAGCAGATTTTACAGTAGCAGCAAAATATAGATTTCCAAAATCTCATTCACACTGCATTTTTTTCTTGCGTCTTTTGAGCTATGATGTTTGGTTGTTTTTTTTGTTGTAGTTTTTTTACTGCAGCTTATCAATTCTTTAAAAAAAAATTTTTTAACGGTCTAATTAACTGCTTAAAAAAATACTGCAAAAATGCATAAAAATAAAAACGCAATAAAAAATGGGCATAAGGAAAGCAGCATGTGAACATGCCCTTATTCTGAATCTCTCTCTTTGCAACTCAACGATATATCCGCAGCAGAAACAGCACTGATACGTGCACAATTTACAGTACCTAATCGCTGCAGCCCCTTTAGCAAACCCCCTGGGCTGTTCCAGTTTCACAGTTAATTACTTAATAGAGTAAACCATAAATACAGACGATATCACTAATTACATTGCCAATAACAGCTCTGTGATCAGTGGAAATAAAGGTGAAGCATTACTATTAAAGGGACTTAAGAGCATAAAAACTAGATGAGTCAGCAGTGAAATTCTGAAAAATGCTTCTCTTTCCTGAGCTCTGTAATCACATTGGGATTGTATTACAAGCATTCGGCTGAATTGTTTTCGTTGGGTAAAGTTGGCTCGACAATTCGTATACACGGCGAGGTCCTGTGACCACACAAGAGACACTGGCCGTCCACATGTGTTTTCTATTTAACTGCCTTTACGTCATTTCTTCAAGATGAAGAACGAACGTGCTCACAACAAACTGCACAATATTTCACCCACCTTATTGCCTAGTGTATACCCACAGGTGGTAGATTTGTTTCAGAAATCAGTCCTGTCCTGAATTGGTCACACACATCAGTGATAGGTAGAAGGAGAGTGAGAAGGAGAAGGAGAGTGAGAAGGAGAAGGAGAGTGAGAAGGAGAAGGAGAGTGAGAAGGAGAAGGAGAGTAAGAAGGAGAAGGAGAGTGAGAAGGAGAGTGAGAAGGAGAAGGAGAGTGGGGAGAGGGAGAGTGGGGAGAAGGAGAGTGGGGAGAAGGAGAGTGGGGAGAAGGAGAGTGGGGAGAAGGAGAAGGAGAGTGGGGAGAGGGAGAGTGGGGAGAGGGAGAGAGGGAGAGTGGGAGAGTGGGGAGAGGGAGAGTGGGGAGAGGGAGAGTGGGGAGAGGGAGAGTGGGGAGAGGGAGAGTGGGGAGAGGGAGAGTGGGGAGAGGGAGAGTGGGGAGAGGGAGAGTGGGGAGAGGGAGAGTGGGGAGAGGGAGAGTGGGGAGAGGGAGAGTGGGGAGAAGGAGAGTGGGGAGAAGGAGAGTGGGGAGAAGGAGAGTGGGGAGAAGGAGAGTGGGGAGAAGGAGAGTGGGGAGAAGGAGAGTGAGAAGGAGAGTGGGGAGAAGGAGAGTGGGGAGAAGGAGAGTGAGAAGGAGAGTGGGGAGAAGGAGAGTGGGGAGAAGGAGAGTGGGGAGAAGGAGAGTGGGGAGAAGGAGAGTGGGGAGAAGGAGAGTGGGGAGAAGGAGAGTGGGGAGAAGGAGAGTGGGGAGAAGGAGAGTGGGGAGAAGGAGAGTGGGGAGAAGGAGAGTGGGGAGAAGGAGAGTGGGGAGAAGGAGAGTGAGAAAGAGAGTGAGAAGGAGAGGGAGAAGGAGAGGGAGAAGGAGAGGGAGAAGGAGAGGGAGAAGGAGAGGGAGAAGGAGAGGGAGAAGGAGAGGGAGAAGGAGAGGGAGAAGGAGAGGGAGGAGAGGGAGAAGGAGAAGGAGAGGGAGGAGAGGGAGAAGGAGAGAGAGGGAGAAGGAGAGGGAGAGTGAGAAGAGGGAGAGTGAGAAGAGGGAGAGAGTGGGGAGAGAGAGAGTGGGGAGAGGGAGAGTGGGGAGAGGGAGAGTGGGGAGAGGGAGAGTGGGGAGAGGGAGAGTGGGGAGAGGGAGAGTGGGGAGAGGGAGAGTGGGGAGAAGGAGAGTGGGGAGAAGGAGAGTGGGGAGAAGGAGAGTGGGGAGAAGGAGAGTGGGGAGAAGGAGAGTGGGGAGAGGGAGAAGGAGAGGGAGAAGGAGAGGGAGAAGGAGAGGGAGAGGGAGAGGAGAGGGAGAAGGAGAGGGAGAAGGAGAGGGAGAAGGAGAGGGAGAAGGAGAGGGAGAAGGAGAGGGAGAAGGAGAGTGAGAAGGAGATGGAGAGTGAGAAGGAGAAGGAGAGTGAGAAGGAGAAGGAGAGTGGGGAGAGGGAGAGTGGGGAGAGGGAGAGTGGGGAGAGGGAGAGTGGGGAGAGGGAGAGTGGGGAGAGGGGAGAGTGGGGAGAGGGAGAGTGGGGAGAGGGAGAGTGGGGAGAGGGAGAGTGGGGCGAGGGAGAGTGGGGCGAGGGAGAGTGGGGCGAGGGAGAGTGGGGCGAGGGAGAGTGGGGCGAGGGAGAGTGGGGAGAGGGAGAGTGGGGAGAGGGAGAGTGGGGAGAAGGAGAGTGGGGAGAAGGAGAGTGGGGAGAAGGAGAGTGGGGAGAAGGAGAGTGGGGAGAAGGAGAGTGGGGAGAAGGAGAGTGGGGAGAGGGAGGAGAGGGGAAAGGAGGAGAGGGAGAAGGAGAGGGAGAAGGAGAGGGAGAAGGAGAGGGAGAAGGAGAGGGAGAAGGAGAGGGAGAAGGAGAGGGAGAAGGAGAGGGAGAAGGAGAGGGAGAAGGAGAGGGAGAAGGAGAGGGAGAAGGAGAGGGAGAAGGAGAGGGAGAAGGAGAGGGAGAAGGAGAGGGAGAAGGAGAGGGAGAAGGAGAGGGAGAGGGAGAGGGAGAGGGAGAGGGAGAGGGAGAAGGAGAGGGAGAAGGAGAGGGAGAAGGAGAAGGAGAAGGAGAGGGAGAAGGAGAGGGAGAAGGAGAGGGAGAAGGAGAGAGAGGGAGAAGGAGAGGGAGAAGGAGAAGGAGAGAGAGAGGTAGAAGGAGAGGGCTGTGCAGCTGCAATAAATAGGCAAAGCACTTTGATATGTGCACACATTGGTTTTTGCTGCAGAAAAATCTGCTGCAAATACTCAAGTGTTGGCAGGAAAAAACGCTACATAAGGCATCCTTCACATGTCTGTGTTTCCAGTATGTGCGGTATCCATTTTTTTCATGGATTCCACACGTACCCATTATAACCTATGTTGCTATATACAGTACAAGCATTTCGGTGTGCATTTTTGATGTATTTAGTTGAATGGGTGAAAAACAAAAATGCTGAAAGAATTGACATGTTACAGATTTGAAAAATCGCTATGATGGTTCAGATTCACCAGGAAAAAAATAAGCTGGTACTGTAAAACTCTGTTTTGTTTTTTGCAGTGGCAAAAAACGCAGCGTGTGAACATTCCCTTATTTTTCTGCCTGATCATTAAAGGTGTTGTCCGGTCTTTGTGTGACTGCAGACTTGTGAATCCTCCCAGCAAACGCACTGTGCGGAGCCAGGATTCGCCATTGTCTGCCCAGGAACGGCAGTCAGGTATGCGATATGCATACTCCCAGGCAGAATCCGTCAAGTGGGTGTGACCTCACTCAAAACCACGCCCAATAGACGGGTTCTGCCAGGCGTATGCATATCACACCTGACCGCCTTTTCTGGGGCAGACAATGACGAATCCTCGCAGTGCACAGTGCGCAGGAAGGCATTACTTTTAATATCCACGTTTTCTTTACATGGATACAGTTAACCACAGTGGCGGAGTAGAGAGAACTTTGCTCCCCCACTAGCCCCCCTTTAGGATGTTTAAGACGTGTGAACTACTAGAGCTCAGGCATATGCGATAGCATGGGGACGTCACATCATTGCGCCGCCTGTGCCTTCCAGCCTGCTGCAGATAGAAGGAGGATCTTGCTGCTTGTCATGGGATTGGGATGAGGAGAGATTTTTTATTTTTTTTTATAATAAATTAAAAATCAGTACATTGGAAGGCAAGGACATGATTAATAGGATATACTAGTCTGAGATAGGGGAAATTACTTTTGTATGGGTGCAAAGGGGGAATTATTACTTTGTGGGACAAAATGGGCAATAGTATTATTGTATGAGAGCAAAGCGGGAATTATTATTTTTGTAAGGGGACAAAGGGGGCAGCACTATGGTATGGAGGAACAAAGGGGGACAATTATTTTATTGGGTTGGAAAGAAGGACATAATTATTGTATAAAGCACAAGGATAGACATTGCAAAGGGGACACAACTTCTGTATGAGGCACAAAGGGGGTATTATTACTCTGTGGAGCCATAGAGGAGACACAAACTGTGGAATAGAAGGAATGTGGTGTTAGCTTTGGGGATCACAAAACTGGTGTATGGCAATGGGGAATGGAATTATTATTATTACCCTATTATTGTAGGGTGCCATTTAGTTTATTCAGACATGTGTAAAAGTGTTGTGCCAAATTTTCTGTTTCTTCTGTTCTGCAAAAACAAGATGTGAATGGGCTTTCTGGGCTGGATAGAGAAGAACAGGGGAAATTAATGGCTTGGATCACAGAAAAAAATATTATTTGTACATGATACACCTACAGTTGAAACCAGAAGTTTACAAACACAATATAAAAGGACACATAAGCATATTTTTCTCAATATCTGACATGAAATCAGAATAAACCTTTCCCGTTTTAGGTCAATTAGGATTACCATAATTTTTAATATTTGCCAAATGCCAGAATAATGAGAGAGAGAGAGAGAGAATGTTTTAAGGCAATTTTACTTCTTAGTGCAAAGTCAAAAGTTTACATACACTAAGATTACTATGTCTTTAAACAATTCTGGACTGCCCGTATTATGAGGTCATGTGCTTGGAAGCTTCTGATAGGTTTTTTGCAACATCTGAGTTAGAGACACACCTGTGGATGTATTTTAATGCACACCTGAAACACACTGCTTCTTTGTGCAGCATCATGGGAAAGTATAAAGAAATAAGCCAAGATATCAGGAAGAGAATTGTGGACTTGCAAAAGTCTGGCTCATCCTTGGGTACAATTTCAAGATACCTGAAGGTGCCTCGTTCATCTGTACAAACAATTATACGCAAGTACAAACAAGATGGGAATGTCCAGCCATCATACCGCTCAGGAAGGAGAAGGGTTCTGTGTCCCAGAGATGAACGTGCTTTGGTCCAACATGTGCATATCAATCCAAGGATAAAAGCAAAAGACCTTGTGAAGATGATGGCAGAAGCTGGTAAGATTGTGTGAATATCCACAGTGAAACTAGTACTGTATCAACATGGGCTGAAAGACCAATCTGCCAGGAAGAAGCCATTAGTCCAAAAGAAACATAAAAAAGCCAGATTAATGTTTGCAAATGCACACTGGAACAAAGACCTTCATTTTTGGAGACATGTCCTGTGGTATGATGAAACGAAAATTTAACTTTTTGGGCATAATGACCATCGTTCCATTTGGAGGAAAAAGGGAGAAGCCTGGAAGCCTAAAAACACCATCTCAACTTTGAAACACCGTGGTGACAGCATCATGTTGTGGACTTGTTTTGCTCCAGGAGGGACAGGTGCACTTCACAAAATAGATGGCTACACGAGAAAAGAAGATTATGTGGCAATACTGAAGCAACATCTCAAGACATCATCCAAGAAGTTAAAGCTTGGGCGGAAATGGGTCTCCCAAATGAAAAATGACCAGAAGCATATTGCCAAAATGGTAACAAAGTGGCTTAAGGATAACAATGTCAATGTTTTGGAGTGGCCATCACAAAGCCCTGATCTCAATCCTATTGAAAATTTATGGGCAAAGCTGAAAAGGCAGGTGCGAGCAAGGTGACCTACAAACCTGGATCAGTTACACCAGTTTGGTAAGGACGAATGGGCCTAAATTCCGACCAACTATTGTGAGAAGCTTCTGGAAGGATATCCCAAAAGTTTCACCCAAGTCATTCAGTTTAAGGGCAATGGTACCAAATACTAATGAAATGTATGTAAACTTTTGACTTTGCAGCAATTAGTAAAAAATTGCCTTAAAACATTCTCTCTCCCTCTCTCTCATTATTCTGGCATTTGGCAAATATTAAAAAATTATGGTAATCCTAATTGTCCTAAAATGGGAAAGGTTTATTCTGATTTCATGTCAGATATTGAGAATAACATGCAGATGTGTCTCTTTACATAGTGTATGTAAAGTTCTGGTTTCAACTGTATATGGTATATAGAGAACCTGTGTACAACCGGTATCTACCACTATGTAGTGACTGTATGGTGGTAATATTGGTCTTTGTACAAATGTTTTTGTTAATGATCGTTATGATGGTTGTTGCGCTCGCGCCCGGACTGGCTGGCGTGAGCGTGATTAGTGATCCCACTGTACCATGAACCGAGGAGTGCCTGGAGGGGTGTAACTAAGTATCAACCCAATCCGACAAAGGTTGAACGGCGGCTTAGTCGACTCCGTGAACCAAGGAGGAACCGAGCAGAGGGACCAGGTGCTACTCCAGGTCAGACCCCGGTCACAGTTGTTGACCCACACCGGGGAATGCAGGAACAGGTAGGTTAGACTGGCATACAGGCAGGTGGGTATTGGCAAGTACAGCTGGTATGCAGACCGGTGGGTACTGGCAAGTATTGCTGGTATGCAGACAGGTGGGCACTGGAAAGCACGGCTGGTATGCAGACAGGTGGGCACTGGCAAGCACGGCTGGAGTGCAGACAGGGAGATACTGGCAAGCATGGCTAGAGTGCAGACAGGGAGGTACTAGCAGGTTGGAGCGCAGGCTGGATAGGGTCCAGTACAGACTGGGAGACAGGTACAGACCCACAGATGCGGTAGACAAGCAGAGTAAAGCGAAACCGCCGGAGCGGAGGACAACGCAGAGCAGAGAGGAACTGCTGGTGCGTTGAGCAAGCAGAGCAGAGCGAAAACCGCAGGTGCGGTGGGCAAGGCAGAGCAGAGAGGAGAGGAACCGCAGGTGCGATGGACAAGGCAGAGCAGAGCGAAACCGCCGGAGCGGTGGGCAAGGCAGAGCAGAGAGAAGCCGCCGGAGCGGTGGGCAAGGCAGAGCAGAGAGAAGCCGCCGGAGCGGTGGGCAAGGCAGAGCAGAGAGAAGCCGCCGGAGCGGTGGGCAAGGCAGAGCAGAGAGAAGCCGCCGGAGCGGTGGGCAAGGCAGAGCAGAGAGAAACCGCTGGCGTGGTGAGCAAGCAGAGCCGAACAGGGCTGAAGGTGCAGGCAGACAGGACAGGGCTCTGTTCACATGGAACAGACTGGAAAATACAGGAAGATGAACACATGAGGAAGATACGGAGGAAGGGAAAAGGGACAAGCAGAACCAGATACACACAAGGTACTTACTATGAAGTAGTGAGTGGACACAAAACTCACAAACAGAAGTACAGAGACAACGAGTTGGAATTAGGTGCAGGTTCAGATACTGCAGGAAATGGGAAGGTAAGGACATAGAGACAAACAGGTAACAGGCTAGGACAAAGTTCAGACAGGAATTGCTACTGCAATGAGATACAAGAACGAGCCTGGGTATACAGCCCGCAGAGTGGCGGAAACAGACTAGAAGTCAGAGATAACAGGCCTGGGTATGCAGCCCCCAGGGTGGCAGAAACAGACAAGATACAGGACAAGACCTGGCAATTCAGTTGCAAAGACAAACTGAGTGAAGGTGTTGCTCAGGCACCTCCTTCTGGGTGGAGGGGGTTTAAATATCCAGTGACTCACAGCAATACGCTGGGGACACATTTGGAGGGGGCCCACAGCAGGTATAAGAATCAGGAAGTAACCGGGCCGCCGCCCTAAGCAATCAGACAAGAGACATGCACACAGCATGAACTGGAGCAAGGTTTGCAGGCTGGACTGACAGGTAAGATTGCGGTCTTGAATAGTGGGAGGTGGTGCACTATGCAAGCACGCCGCCAGGGATGTTACAATGGTATTATATGGTCATGCTTTGGTAGTATTATTTGTTAATTATTTAGTGGTATTGTTGGTAGTATCGGTGTTCACTTTCTTCAGTAACAGTATGGTGGTATATTTGCTTGTATTGTGGTATTATTTATTAACTGTAAGACTATGTTGTTTATGAAGTACCAGTCAGAAGTTGGGACACAGATGTTCATGCAATGGATTTCCTTGTTCTTATTGGAATGTGCACATTATAGATTTCAGAATGAAGTCAGAAAAATCACAAAGGAACCCATTTGTAAACAATGAGTAAAGCAACACATGTGAGGGCAAACCAGAATATGTGTGTTAAACCTTAGATTCCTCCAAGTATCCACCTTTTATTCTGGCGTCAGCCTTACACCCCCTGGGCATTATCCCAAGCAGCTTCATCAGGTAGTCAGGAAAGACTTTACAACGGTCTTGAAGGAGTTCCCAGATGTACTGAGCGCTTGTTGGCTGCTTTGCCTTCATTCTAACCAACTCCTAAACCATCCTTATTGGGTTGAGGTTGGGTGATTGTGGAGGCCATGTCACCTGACTCTGCTCTTCATCCATCTTCCTTCATGGCCGCATAGCCCGAAGTAGTGTTTTTTATCATTGTCCTGTTGCAACACAAATAATGGTTGCATTAAGTGCAAACCAGATGAGATGGCTTGTCATTGCAGAATGCTGTGGTAGTCATGCTAGGTAAGAGTGTCTTGATTTTCAACTAAAATATCAACAGTGTCACCAGCAAAGCACCCATACCGTCACATCTATTCCTTCATGCTCCACAAAGGGCACCACACACGTACAAACATTTTCTGCCTTTTTTTTTTTTTTTTACAGTCTCCTCTAGACTGTTGATGTTGAGAGGTGTCTGCTACATGATGTCTGTGTATCATTCATGAGGGCTGTTATCTGAGATGCTGTTAATTTGAGTTTTCTGATGCTGGTAAACACTGATGAAATTTTCCTCTGCAGCCGAGATAATTCCTGACCTTCCTTTTCTGAGAAGGTCTCCATAGGAGCCAGTTTGGTCATTGTGGTTGATGGATTTCATGATTGCACTTGAAAATATCTTCAAGGCTCTAGCAATTTTCCAGATTGATTGACCTTGAAGTAATGGACTGTGGTTTCTCTTTATTTTATTGAGTTGTTCTTGCCATATTCTGAAGATGTGGAATGGGATTCAGCAGTCCATGGAACTCTGGTTCCTTATAATTGAAAACACTTTCTGAAGGCCAATGATTCCATAAATGAACTCTTGACAAATCATACCTGTTCATTGGAAGCCATTTCAGGTTTTTTTTTTACTCCTTGTTTCAATAGGTGTTCCCTGTGGGTTTACTGCCTTTCAGTCTGAATCTCCAATGTGCACATTCCAATAAGAACAAAGAAAACCACTGCATAAACAATTGTGTCCAAACTTTTCACCTGTACTGTAATCTTGTGTTTTTTTTGTTGTTTTTTTAAAGAGAGGGGAAACATATCTTTATAGAGCTTAGCAGGGCCACAGGGGCTTAGACATTAAAGCAGCAACCTGCCGTTTGTGGGGGCCCAGGCCAAAAATGTACCCCTGGGTTCCTAAGGATCGTGGCTCCCCTGGATCCACCAATCTCAACAGGTGATATAACAACTCCCTCTTCCTTCACAGTGATGTTTGCACACGCTCATTAGATGCTTCAATGCAAAAGATATGGTCCAAATTAGTTTATTACTGCTAACAACTGGAAGTTAGAGTCCTAAAAAAACCCAGTGGCAAGTGTGCAAATTACAACATTTCTCATTTTTTATATTACCACAGATTGGGACATGAAAAAAATGTAAATTATTAACAAATAAAACACAAAAGCTTGATCAATACAAAAAGTGAAACTCATACATTATATAGAGTCATTACAGACTGATCTACAGTACAGACCAAAAGTTTGGACACATCTTCTCATTTAAAGATTTTTCTCTATTTTCATGACTATGAAAATTGTACATTCACACTGAAGGCATCAAAACTATGAATTAACACATGTGGAATTATATACTTAGCAAAAAAGTGTGAAACAACTGAAAATATGTCTTATATTCTAGGTTCTTCAAAGTAGCCACCTTTTGCTTTGATGACTGCTTTGCACACTCTTGGCATTCTCTTGATGAGCTTCAAGAGGTAGTCACCGGAAATGGTTTTCACTTCACAGGTGTGCCCTGTCAGGTTTAATAAGTGGGATTTCTTGCCTTATAAATGCTTTTGGGACCATCAGTTGTGTTGTGCAGAAGTCTGGTGGATACACAGCTGATAGTTCTACTGAATAGACTGTTAGAATTTGTATTATGGCAAGAAAAAAGCAGCTAAGTAAAGAAAAACGAGTGGTCATCATTAATTTAAGAAATGAAGGTCAGTCAGTCCGAAAAATTTGGAAAACTTTGAAAGTGTCCCCAAGTGCAGTTGCAAAAACCATCAAGCGCTACAAAGAAACTGGCTCACATGAGGACTGCCCCAGGAAAGGAAGACCAAGAGTCACCTCTGCTTCTGAGGATAAGTTTATCCGAGTCACCAGCCTCAGAAATCGCAGGTTAACAGCAGCTCAGATTAGAGACCAGGTCAATGCCACACAGAGTTCTATCAGCAGACACATCTCTACAACAACTGTTAAGAGGAGATTTTGTGCAGCAGGCCTTCATGGTAAAATAGCTGCTAGGAAACAACTGCTAAGGACAGGCAACAAGCAGAAGAGACTTGTTTGGGCTAAAGAACACAAGGAATGGACATTAGACCAGTGGAAATCTGTGCTTTGGTCTGATGAGTCCAAATTTGAGATCTTTGGTTCCAACCACCATGTCTTTGTGCGACGCAGAAAAGGTGAACGGACGGACTCTACATGGCTGGTTCCCACCGTGAAGCATGGAGGAGGAGGTGTGATGGTGTGGGGGTGCTTTGCTGGTGACACTGTTGGGGATTTATTCAAAATTGAAGGCATACTGAACCAGCATGGCAGCCTCAGCATCTTGCAGCGGCATGCTATTCCATCCGGTTTGCATTTAGTTGGACAATCATTTATTTTTCAACAGGACAATGACCCCAAACACACCTCCAGGCTGTGTAAGGGCTATTTGACCAAGAGGGAGAGTGATGGGGTGCTACGCCAGATGACCTGGCCTCCACAGTCACCAGACCTGAACCCAATCGAGATGGTTTGGGGTGAGCTGGACCGCAGAGTGAAGGCAAAAGGGCCAACAAGTGCTAAGCATCTCTGGGAACTCCTTCAAGATTGTTGGAAGACCATTTCCGGTGACTACCTCTTGAAGCTCATCAAGAGAATGCCAAGAGTGTGCAAAGCAGTCATCAAAGCAAAAGGTGGCTACTTTGAAGAACCTAGAATATGACATATTTTCAGTTGTTTCACACTTTTTTGTTAAGTATATAATTCCACATGTGTTAATTCATAGTTTTGATGCCTTCAGTGTGAATGTACAATTTTCATAGTCATGAAAATACAGAAAAATCTTTAAATGAGAAGGTGTGTCCAAACTTTTGGTCTGTACTGTATTTCAAGTGTTTATTTCTGTTAATGTTGATGATTATGGCTTACAGCCAATGAAAACACAAATGTCATCTCAATAAATTAGAATACTTTATAACAACCGCTTGAAAAATGATTTTAAAATCTGAAGTGTTGGCCTACTGAAATGTATAAGAAATATTGTATCTAGACTAATGTCACTTTGAAAAATGAAGGTTTTTTGCGCATAATTTGGCCAATTTATGTGTGCCCATCAACCACGACAAGGTCACCTTCGTATGATGGGAAACTACGCTACGCTACCACTGGATATGCCACTCTTGGGCTGTAAGCCTGTATGGACAATATGTCTCTGCTTGGGCTTTTAACCTACAATGTATGGGCAGGTAGAGCTAGTTAAAACCACCTGTGACTGAATGGGAGGGACACATGGTCAGAAAAAAGGCTGTCAAACTTCTAATAGTGTGAACACGTACCTGCTGCAATGTTCCAGGAGCGGGATCCCAAAAATGATTAATAGAAAAAAAGAGAGGGGTCGCTCACTGGTCTATTCGGGTGCTCTGAAGAAAAGAGTAATCTCAATTGCAAAAAGAACTTCGTCACTCCATACATGAATATATAAGAAATATTGTATCTAGACTAATGTCACTTTGAAAAATGAAGGTTTTTTTGCGCATAATTTGGCCAATTTATGTGTGCCCATCAACCACGACAAGGTCACCTTCGTATGATGGGAAACTACGCTACGCTACCACTGGATATGCCACTCTTGGGCTGTAAGCCTGTATGGACAATATGTCTCTGCTTGGGCTTTTAACCTACAATGTATGGGCTGGTAGAGCTAGTTAAAACCACCTGTGAGTGAATGGGAGGGACACATGGTCAGAAAAAAGGCTGTCAAACTTCTAATAGTCCAGTGAGCGACCCCTCTCTTTTTTCTATTAATCATTTTTGGGATCCCGCTCCTGGAGCATTGCAGCAGGTACGTGTTCACACTATTCACACGTGTTCACACTATTAGAAGTTTGACAGCCTTTTTTCTGACCATGTGTCCCTCCCATTCAGTCACAGGTGGTTTTAACTAGCTCTACCAGCCCATACATTGTAGGTTAAAAGCCCAAGCAGAGACATATTGTCCATACAGGCTTACAGCCCAAGAGTGGCATATCCAGTGGTAGCGTAGCGTAGTTTCCCATCATACGAAGGTGACCTTGTCGTGGTTGATGGGCACACATAAATTGGCCAAATTATGCGCAAAAAACCTTCATTTTTCAAAGTGACATTAGTCTAGATACAATATTTCTTATATATTCATGTATGGAGTGCCGAAGTTCTTTTTGCAATTGAGATTACTCTTTTCTTCAGAGCACCCGAATAGACCAGTGAGCGACCCCTCTCTTTTTTCTATTAATCATTTTTGGGATCCCGCTCCTGGAGCATTGCAGCAGGTACGTGTTCACACTATTAGAAGTTTGACAGCCTTTTTTCTGACCATGTGTCCCTCCCATTCAGTCACAGGTGGTTTTAACTAGCTCTACCTGCCCATACATTGTAGGTTAAAAGCCCAAGCAGAGACATATTGTCCATACAGGCTTACAGCCCAAGAGTGGCATATCCAGTGGTAGCGTAGCGTAGTTTCCCATCATACGAAGGTGACCTTGTCGTGGTTGATGGGCACACATAAATTGGCCAAATTATGCGCAAAAAACCTTCATTTTTCAAAGTGACATTAGTCTAGATACAATATTTCTTATATATTCATGTATGGAGTGCCGAAGTTCTTTTTGCAATTGAGATTACTCTTTTCTTCAGAGCACCCGAATAGACCAGTGACCGACCCCTCTCTTTTTTCTACTGAAATGTATGTTCAGTAAATGCCCTCAATACTTGGTCGGGGCTCCTTTTGCATCAATTACTGCATCAATGCGGCGTGGCATGGAGGCGATCAGCATGTGGCACTGCTGAGGTGTTATGGAAGCCCAAGTTGCTGTGATAGCAGCCTTCAGCTCGTCTGCATTGTTGGGTCTGGTGTCTCATCTTCCTCTTGACAATACCCCATAGATACTGTTGTTTTTAAACCAGGTATTGGTACTTTTGGCAGTGTGGACAGGTGCCAAGTCCTGCTGGGGAATGAAATTTTCCTTCTCCAAAAAGCTTGTCGGCAGAGGGAAGCATGAAGTGCTCTATAATTTCCTGGTAGACGGCTGCACTGACTTTGGTCTTGATAAAACTCAGTGGACCTACACCAGCAGATGACATGGCTCCCCAAACCATCACTGATTGTGGAAACTTCACACTAGACCTCAAGCAGCTTGGATTGTGGCCTCTCCACTCTTCCTCCAGACTCTGGGACCTTGATTTCCAAATGAAAATTGGAACTCTGGGACCTTGTGGAGTGTGTCAATGACTGCCTTCTGGACATTTGTCAAGTCAGCAGTCTTCCCCATGATTGTGGAGCCTACTGAAACAGACTAAGGGACCTTTTTAAACGCTTTGGAAGCCTTTGCAGATGTTTTTTGTTAATTATTTTAATTTACGGAGATAATGACTTTTGTGTTTTCATTGGCTGTAAGCCATAATCATCAACATTAACAGAAATAAACACTTGAAATAGATCACTCTGTTTGTAATGACTCTATATAATATAGGAGTTTGACTTTTTGTATTGAAGAACTGAAATAAATTAACTTTTTGATGATATTCTAATTTAGTGAGATGCACCTGGATGTGAATAGACACCGTTAGTTAGGGTTATTCGCTGTAAAAATAGAAGTAAACGGGAGGATTTAATTTAATGACTGCAGAGATCTTGAAAAAAATGAGGAAGTGCTAAATTATTTTAGAAAATGATATAAGCTTTCCATTTCATAAATAATGTGCGTGTTATTTGCTAAAACCAAACTGTTTAATAGAATGGTCAAATTGAATATATCAAACATATTATGGTGCAATCTTTTACGCTATGAAGTGTCTAACTTTCCCTTAATTTTGCAAAGTGAATGGCAACTTTAAGGTGAATGCCATTAATGGTGCCCCCTACCAATACACAGGTATGATCTACTGTAATTTCCTCCCCAGGGGTTTAGAGCTATAGAAATCCTGCTCTATGTCCTTACATACCGCAACAATAGGTCACTGACTCATCCTGAACACAAGGCACTGCATCCTGCTGGGAGATATCTCAAAAGAAAATAAGACAAAGTTATCTGTGTGATCCTGACTTTCTTATTATAGAAACACTATTATATTCCTGCATCGCAGAATATCAGTCTCTGGGTCAAATACATTGTTCTGATGCTTCAAATTTAAAGTGCCTTCCAATACATTAGAGAGTTACATTACAGAAAAAGGTCAGAAATACACTGCGTTCCAAATTATTACGCATATTGGACTTAAGTGTCATAAAGATTTAATATTTCGTTTTTCAAATAAACTCATGGATGGTATTGTGTCTCAGGGCTCTTTGGATCACTGAAAGCAATCTTAAACAACTGTGATAATTAGTTTGCCAGGTGCCACATTATTAAGCAGGCCACAGGTTTCAAGCAATATGGGAAAGAAAAAGGATCGTTCTGCTGCTGAAAAGAGTCAAATAGTGCAATGCCTTGGACAAGGTATGAAAACATTACGATAATTTTATGAAAACGTAAGCGTGATCATGGTCCCATGAATAGATTTGTGGCTGAAACAGAGAACAGACAGGATCGTGCAGATAAAGGCATAATGAGGAAGGTTTGTGCCAGACAAATTCATTAGATAAAGAGCAGCTGCTAAAATACCATTACAAAGCAGCAAACAGGTTTTGAAGCTGCTGGTGACTCTGAAGTCCCGTGAACCTCAATTTGTAGGATCCTACAGAGGCTTGCAGTTGTGCATAAACCTACTATTCAGCCACCCCTAAACAGTGCTCACAACCCTGGATGGTCCAGATGGATGGAGTAGTGGATGGTAGGTAGATGGCAACCATGTCCCAACAAGGCTGCAACGTCAGCAAGGAGGTGGCAGAGGAATATCTTGGGTCAGAATCATGGGGAGGGAGATGGCTCTTTAGAATCCTTGAAGTTGGGAAAATTACCTCTGCAAAGTATATAGAGTTTCTGACTGACCACTTTCTTCCATGGTACAAAAAAAGAACTGTGTCATCTGTAGCAAAATCATCTTCATGTATGACAATGCACCATCTCCTGCTGCAAAGAATACCTCTGAGTCATTCACTGCTATGGGCACAAAAGGAGAGTAACTAATGGTGAGGCCACCATCCTCCCCTGACTTCAACCCTATTGAGACCCTTTGGAGTATCCTCAAACAAAAGATCTATGAGGCTAAGTGCCCACGATGCAGAAACGCTGCATATTTTTTCTGCATCTCCCTGGCAGGAAAAACGCATGCGGATTTTACATGCGTTTTTCCTGCCAGGTAGAAGCATTTGTGAAGCGTTTTTACATGCATTTCTGCATGCGGGTTATAAAGCGCTTTTCCAAGTGATTTTAGCATCACTTGGAAAGTGCTTGACAACTTGTTCACACTATATAAATCCATGCAACCGGCATGGATTTATATAGTGTGACTAAGTAATAGTTAAAAAAAAGAATAAGAGTGGTAAAAAATAAAGATTATATTTACCTTCCGATGGCCCCCGGTCTTTTCTCCCCTGCGTCTGGTCTCTTGCACTTCTCGCGGTGGTGTGAAAGAACCTTTCATGACGTAATTTAGTCATGTGACAAGTCACGCGACCGCCGATGTCAGCGGTCGCATGACCTGTCACATGACTAAATGACGTCATGGAAGGTCCTTTTAGACCATCGTGAGCTGTCCAACACACCGGACGTATCGCTGAGGAGACCGGGGGCAATCGGAAGGCAAGTATAATCTATATTTTAAATTATTTTTTTTAACAGGTTCTATGGTACCCGGGTCTGGAAGGAGGAGAGTCTCCTCTTCTCCAGACCCGGGTACCATCCGCACATTGATTCGCTTAATATCCGCATGTGCACATGTAGTCATACGGATATTAAGCGATTCAATGCAAGTCAATGGCGGCAATTACGCTGCGTGTCCGCAAAATTAATGGACATGCTGCGTATTTTTCCGCAATGATAATCCGCAGCGGAAATTTCCGCAGCATGTGCACAGCACATGGGATTATCATTGGGGACCATGGGGCACGCATTATCAATCGTTTTTTTAAGCATTTTCGCTGCGGAAATTCCGTGGCAAAAACGCTTGAAAAACGCATAGTGGGCACGTAGCCTGAGGGTGGGAGGCCGTTCACATCAAAACAGCAGCTCTGGGAGGCTACTCTGACATCCTGCAAACAAAGTCAAACAAACTATCCAAAAACTCATAAGTTCAATGGATGCAAGAATTGTGAAGGTGATCTCAAAGAAGGGGTCCTATGCTAACATGTAACTAGGCCTGTTAAGATGTTTTTTGATTGAAAAAGCTTTTGATTTCAGTAAATGTAACCTCTTAATGCTGCAAATTCAACAAATGACCATTTTCAGTTGTTTACAACTTATAAAATGTTTGGAAACTCTGTTGTGCATAATAATTTGGAGCAGAGCATTTTGAATCTTTTTAGTTTTGAAAAAAAAATACTGTTATCATTGGGAGGTTTGTCCAATAAAATGTGATTTATCCTCTAATGGTTAATGATTAGTGATGATCGAGCGTCACTGCTCGATCGAGTATGGCGGGTGTTTGAGTGCTATGCTAGAGTTCCCGCCCCATATGCTTTGCGGCTGTTAGACAGCCAATAAACATGCGGGGATTACCTGCCATACACAGTAATGCCACTAGCCAACATGGTTACGGCATTACTGTGAATGGCCGGCCGCACTGTGTCATCAGATCTTATACTCGATTGAGTAACCAGTGTACCCGAGCACCCCGATGCTTGATCATCACTATTAATGATTTAAACATTATACTGATTATTTGCATCGACCATTTAGGAAAATCAGAGAGAAATGGCATTTGCATAATAATTTGGAACACGGTTTATGAATGATCATTTTATCTCTATGAAATACTCCAGTCTATTATGACCAGGACATGGCCAAGCACGAAACCATCCTGATAAAGGGCATGTAAAAAAAATATATATATCTCAGGCGTTGGCATTGTTGGCCTGTAACGCTGGGGTCCATAGTTCAAGTCCTGCCAATATCGAAGTTTCTATTTCACATTTACAGAATAAATTCGGCCAAACCTCCAATTTCAACAGAACCAGGCCGACAATCAGACATGTTTAAGGGCATACAGATGCCAGTGGAAAAAAGGAGAGATAAGCCACTTTCAAAGATGTCTGACAATGGCCTACTAGCCTATTCCCTTGCAGAACTTGTGTGAATAAGGGGGTTGGGAGACATTGTTGTCAGGTAAACCAGGATTGGGCCAACTGCTATGTAAGATGTATGAGAATCTCAACCCCTTGTTGCAAAATTACGTACATGTACATATGTGCTGGGTAGAGCATGTGTGGAGAGAAGTCAGCAGCTGAGCTCCTTCTACACGTGATATTTGCCGGTTATGTTACTTGTCAATTGGCAACGACGAGAACAGAGCTCCAATTGCATCGCTGCTGTTAACCATTTCAATGTCGCTGTCAATCTCGGACAGCGACGTTTATAAATGGAGTAGCTGCTGGTGATTTTGCTCGCAACTATCCCCCCCCACTACATGATTGCGGGACACCAATGAGTTACAATGAAAGCTGGTAGCCTGCCGAAGGCCACAGACTGAGCGTCATAGACCATAGTGTTGAAGTCTAATATACAAGATGAGTGATTTTCAAAATTATTAAAAAAAAAAATAAAATCTAAAAATTAAAAATCACCCCTGTTTTTCCCCAGTAAAAATAACAAAAACAAATATATTTGGTATCGCTGAGCCCATAAAAGTCCAGATTATCAAAATAATCAAATTAATAAATTAATACATAATATTTGCCATAGAAGGAAAAAAAAAATCAAAAATCCCAAAAGTATGTTTTTCTGGGTCACCACACATTTCTAAAAAAAATTGTAATGAAATCCAATCAAAATGTCATATGTACCCTACATTGGCATCAATAAGACCAACAGATTCGGGAGCAAAAATCAAGTCCGCATACAACTACGTCCCAAAACATTTTTTTTTCTTACAAAAGTCACAATTTTTTTTCATCACTAAAATAAAATCCATGAACGTTTGGTATCGTTGTAATAGTACTGATTATACAAATTTACAAGTTATAACACTAACTCCTTTTTACCTTACAAAAAAGGCAGTGAAAACAAAACCAATGGTTGAATATACGTAATTTTTTCACCATTTCATTTCACTTAAAATTGTTTTACTTATTTTTCATTACACTGTATGGTAAAATGAATGGTGTCATTCAAAATTACAACTTGTCCCACAAAAAAACAAAAAAAAACAAAAAAAAAATCTCAAATGGCTACGTAGATGGAAAAATAAAAGTGATATTACTCTGGGAAGAAGGGAGGGGCGAAAATGCAAACGTAAAAACAAAAATTGGCTGCAGAGGCAAGATGTTAAAGAGACACTCTAAAAAAAATAATATATGACTGTTCAAACCAAGCACAGGCACCTTGTACACTTTTTGGCATGCAAAAACAGTGCACCTTCTCGCTCACTGTATAAAGCCTGAAAAGGGTGGAGACAGATGGAAAAAAAGTAGGTGGGAAGGTGCACTGAACTGTTTGGCCACACCAAAGGGTGCACAGAGTGCCTGTGCTTGGTTTGAGCAGTCATTTTCTGCTGACAGATTGCCTTTAACTTCCTATGGTACTGACCCTAGTGTGAGTTCCTGAAAAAGATGAATTATAATAATAAAGACATAGATTGAATAATAATTTTTGCACAGTGCTGCAGAACAGGTATTTTATAAGCTTATCATTATATACAAAATATATGCAATTTTACATAATATTCTACGTGCCTATGTTATCAAAAAATCTACAGAAGCTTCTGCTGTGATATTAGGCCGGAATCACACAAACATGTAATTTCTGGGGTCAGTCACATTCATTGGCGGCTCCATGTGCTCGTCTGCATTGTGACCTGTTGCAGGAGCGGTCTTCCATTAAAACTAGCACTGTTATCAGCAAAAAATTGCTCGTGTGCATTGGCAAGCGGATGAAAAATACAGTTGTGTGAACTTTGCCCAACATCAATATGTTTCACATACAGTATCAATACTTAAGGATAGAGTTGCAGAGTTATATATGAAACCTAACACGTGTGTGCAGGAGCTTCCGAGGACCCCACTCAACAATCTCCAATTTAAGAAGCTGAAAGAAGAAGTGGCACTCCAATAATTAAAATAGTTGCAATAGTTATCCCCCTTTGTTTAGAGAATAACTTTTTGAGCTGAAACATTGTCCTGTGAACAATCGATAAATACGTCACTTCGATTATTAAGCGCTTCTTCTATACACTGGTCCATAACATGTAATGGCCATGGCCTAGATCTCTATGGTGGGGATTCTAGAAAGGAGAACAATAGTGGTCATATAAAGAAAGACAATAGAAACTGCAGCTATGCATAGATCTAAGGGTTTAGAGTGCTCATTGTGATAATGAAAGGATGTCGGATTATTAGCTGGAACTCAGTTTCCATGGCAAACATAACACTAGAGACTAAGAAAATTAGACAATCTCAGGTAACACATGATTGGGAAAATTCTATATTAAAAATAAGTAAATAGGATACTGATCAAGTGATTAACATTTAAAGGGGTGAACTGATCCTCTTAACGGAGTAAAATGGCAAAGTGCTTGGAAAAGCAAACTTAGCAATTTACCTCTTATTAAAAAATCCTCTCCGTTTTCAAGATTTTTTTAACTCTATACTGCTCTTTGCCTAGTTTACAGAGGTGGCTGGTCTTCTAGACAAGCTCTGATAAAAGAGATTATTTTTTGTTATTATTTAAGCACAGCTGCCTTCACTTGCAGCATTAGAGAGCTTACTGTTTGGATCAGCAGAGCAATTAAAACACCAGTCTGAACTATCAATCATTAGGAGCACAATACCCCCTGCTAAGCAAGTAGCTGGAAGGCAGAGTAGCAGTGCTCTCCTGAAAATATATCTCGAGACACCCTCTTTAATTGTACAAGGTTCTTCTTAAACCCCCACATACTTTAGATAGCCACCCATTCAGCCACTAGCTATCTCGCCCAACTCTTTCAGACATAGAATCCTAGAATGTTAGAGTTGGAAGGGACCTCCAGGGTCATCTGTAGAGATGAGCGTTGTTCTACTCGAACTGTTCGCCAATCTCAAATTCGAGCTGTTTTGGGCGGTGTTCGAGCCGTTCGGCGAACACGAACAATTTGAGAAAAATTCGGCTGTTCGAGGTTATGTTCGATAACTGTTCGTGCACCAAAATCATAACTGGATTTTTTCTCAGTAATGATGAAAATTAATGTTAATACGCAGTTTGAGTGTACAGCGGGGTGGGGGGAGGGGCAGGGGATGGATCTCTGCAGGAACAATGAAGATCTCCATTTTTTTTTCTCTTTCCCGCATTTGCAGTGGGGAGGTGCAATCTGTCAGCCTATCAGCAGCGCACACACGGAGCGAAGTGCTTTTTTTCACACAAGCAAGGGCATGTGTCATTGGCAGTGTATGTCACATGTCCTTGCCCTATAAGACCAAGCCATTTTCCCCGTCGCCACCATTTTCTCACTGCTGCAGCTGCGTGTTAGACGGCACCGCTGTTGCTGTGTGCGCTATACCTTGTTAATTTCAAGCCAATTTTCGCACAAATATACAGATAGCTTGGGAGTAGGGAATAGTTGTGATTGCAGTCCTTTTAAGGACTAGGTTACAGCATTTCCTACGACTTTTATCAGGGAGGTCTGTGCTCTTAAATAGATAGGTTGTGGGAGTAAAGACTAATTGTAATTGGAGTCCTTTTCAGGACTAGGTTACATCAGTTCCTATCAGTTTTTGCCAGGCAGGTCTGTGCCAGTGCTGTGCAAGTTTTTTTCACAGCATTTGGCTGAATCTAGCAAAGCTAATCCTTTTTGGCCTATTGCAGAGTGTGTTAGTCAGTGGAGTAGCCTATCTGTGTTGCAAGATATACCACCTGTGTATAGAATACCAATTTTTTTACTGCACCTAGTGAAGTAAAATCTTTTGGGCATAGCATCATTCTATTAGTCCATCTATACTGACCTCCATCAGGTTGCAAATTAAAACTAATTTTTATCTGCATCTACAGTACCTCTGAAAAAATATTTGGGCTTCTACCTGTGTGTGGGACTTGTTGTATTAGTCCATCTATACTGACCTCCATCAGGTTGCAAACTGAATATATTTTTTTCCTGCATCTACCTCTGAAAAAATATTGGGCTTCTAGCTGTGTGTGGGTCTTGTTCTATTAATCCATCTATACTGACCTCCATCAGGTTGCAAACTGAATATAATTTTTTTCTGCATCTAGCTCTGAAAATATATTTGGCCTTCTAGTAGTGTGTCGGACTTTCTCTATTAGTCCATCTATACTGACCTCCATCAGGTTGCAAATTAAAACTAATTTTTATCTGCATCTACAGTACCTCTGAAAAAATATTTGGGCTTCTAGCTGTGTGTGGGACTTGTTGTATTAGTTCATCTATACTGACCTCCATCAGGTTGCAAACTGAATATATTTTTTTCCTGCATCTACCTCTGAAAAAATATTGGGCTTCTAGCTGTGTGTGGGTCTTGTTCTATTAATCCATCTATACTGACCTCCATCAGGTTGCAAATTCAAAATAATTTTTTTCTGCATCTAACCCAGCCAATAGTTTTGGCCTAATACCACAGTTTGGCCACTCAGCTCTGCTCGGTTACCATCCATTGTTTTTTTGTGCAAACAACTCCAGAGTTGTGAATTAGTTAACCACCAAAATGAGTGGAAAAAGGCCTGCTGCTGGTGGAAAGGGGAATAGGCGTGTTGGGAAGGGGAAAAAAGGTTGTGTCCGTGGGGTAGGTGTTAAAGCAACAGTAACATCTGCAGAAGAAAGACCATCTTCCAGCCAAACTAAAATGTCTACTTCTTTTAGCGGACAATGTGATAAGATCCCTTTCTTACGGCCACGCCAATCGCTACAAATTCCAGATGAGGCACAAAAACAGCAGGTGCTTCAACGGACATCAAGTGCTCCTTTAAGTGGGCTCTCCTCCACATCAACTTCAACATCACAAATACTCCAGTCCTCAAAGGTGTCACCCAAATCGCACTTGCTTCCTCACAGCTCCCAAATCTCCAGCTGCCCGTCTGAGTATGAGGTAGAACAGATGGTTGAGTCTGCAGAGCGGTTTACTCATACTATAGCCTGGGAATCAGAGGTCGACTCCAGCGCTTCTGTGAATCCAGACGAGGAAATGATCTGCACTGATGCCCAGAATCTTTATGAGTCGGATCCAGGACCAGACGCAGAAGGTTCTGACCATAATGTAGACCCTCATTCCCAAACTGTAACTCTTGTTGGTGGAGACAATGAGGAAGACGATGATAAGACTCAAATACCTGATTGGAGCGACAACTTTAGTTTTTTGTCAGGGCAGGAACAGGTTGGCTCTGAGGACGACGGGTGTGATAACGCACAGGGTGATGATGATGAGGTCGGAGATCCCACTTACTGTCAACCCACAGTCAGCCAAGAGATGAGGTCAGCAGAGGAGGTGGAGGAAGATGCTAGTGACGACGAGGTCAGGTTGCGCCTTCCTGGACAGAGACGTAGTACTGGAAGCACGTCAACAACTGCATCCTCAAACACAACTCTGCCTCTCACCACAAGTCGTGGTGGCTCTTCAGGTCGCATGGGTGCTAAGCCTTGCATAGCCTGGGCATTTTTTCAGATCGATAAAGATGACCCAACTCGTGTTATCTGTAACATTTGTCAGCAAAAGCTAAGTAGAGGCCAAAAAATACATAGTTTGAGTACTTCATGCATGAACCGGCACATGGACATGAAGCATAAGTTGCAGTGGGAAGCTCAGTGTGCTACAATGCGGCCTAGCCGGCCGGGCCAACCACCGTCTGCCATATCTTGTGCATCGGCGGCCTCTTCATCCTCTGTGACTGGGGGGACAGCAGTCACACCTGTTTTGGGGCGCAGACCTGCCACCTCTTTACCCGCAACAGCCAGCGTGATTGGCAGGTCATCATTTTCTTTGGAGGTGGTAACACCAGCTGGTGTCGAGCGCTGTCCGACATCGATAGCACCACCTTTGGATCAAGGCAACCTAACATGTCCGCCTGCATCTTCCTCACAGACCGGCAGTTTGCCGGGGACACCCTTATCAACCCCGTCTAAGCACAATAGCCAGCCCTCGGTCCCTCAGATGTGGACAAGTAAAAGACCATTTCCTCCTAGCCATGAGAAAGCTAAGAGGTTGAATTTCACCATCTGCAAGCTCTTGGCTACAGAAATGCTGCCTTTCCGCCTGGTGGACACAGAGGATTTTCGAGACCTTATGTCCGTCGCAGTGCCCCAGTACCAGATGCCCAGTCGGCACTACTTCTCAAAGAAAGGTGTGCCTGCGCTCCACCAGCATGTCGCACATAACATCACCGCTTCTTTGAGAAACTCTGTGTGTGACAGGGTGCATTTCACCACAGACACTTGGACGAGTAGGCATGGACAGGGGCGTTACATGTCGCTGACTGGGCACTGGGTAACTATGGTGACAGCAGGACAAGGGGCTGCTGTCCAAGTCTTGCCGTCCCCACGAGTTGTGCGTCAATCCTCTTTATGTCAAAGTTCCTCCACTGCTTCTGCCTCCTCAACCTCCTCTCGGTCTTCCACCTGCACCCAAAGCCTGTCTGGTCATGCCACAAGCTTTCTAACTGCGCAGAAGGGATCCTGCACACCTCCTTACTATGCTGGCAGTAGGGCTCAACGTCATCAGGCGGTTTTTACATTGAAATGTCTGGGAAATGTGAGTCACACAGCTGAGGAGTTGTGGTCAGCTCTGGAGAACCAATTTCATGAATGGTTGTCTCCACTGGACCTGAAACCAGGGAAGGCCGTGTGCGACAATGCTGCAAACCTGGGTGCGGCCCTTCGCCGGGGCAATGTCACACACGTGCCTTGTATGGCTCACGTGTTGAACCTGGTTGTCCAGCAATTTTTAGCCCACTATCCCAGACTAGATGGCCTTCTGCAGAGGGCACGGTCGCTGTGTGCTCACTTCCGCCGTTCGCATCCCGCAGCTCAGCGACTTACATCTCTACAGAAGTCGTTGGGCCTGCCACTTCACCGGCTAAAATGCGATGTGCCTACCCGGTGGAATTCAACTCTGCACATGTTGCAGCGACTGTGGCAGCACCGACAAGCCCTGGTGCAATACGTTCTGACGTATAGCCTGGGCCAACGAGATTCAGAGGTGGGGCAAATTACGCTGGAGGAGTGGTCTCAGATCAGGGACCTATGCACCCTTCTGCACAGTTTTGAAATGGCGACGAAGATGTTTAGTGCTGACGATGCCATTATCAGCATGACTATTCCGGTGATTTACATGCTGGAGCACATGTTAAACAGAATTTGGAGTCACGTGGTGGCACAAGAGGAGGTGGAGGAAGTAGAGGAGGAGGAGTTGTATGCGGAAGGGCTAACATCTGCAAGGTCCAGACGGTCGGCAGCACCAAGGCGTGTGAGGGTGGGGGAGATGGTTTTACTAGGGCGCATGGTAGCAGCCAAACTAGTGAGGAAGGTGCAGGAGCCCAGGAAGAAGTGGAGGACGAACTGATGGAAGACTCATCAGATGAGGGAGACCTTGATCACATTTCTGTTGTGCGAGGTTGGGGGGAGAGGACAGAGGAAGGAAGCATGATTGTTACCTCACCACCAACACAACAGGGACTTGGTGCTCCTGGATGCGCAACACACATGAGTGCCTTCTTGCTGCACTACCTGCAACATGACCCTCGAATTGTGAGAATTAGAAATAATCCTGACTACTGGGTTGCCACACTGTTAGATCCCCGGTACAAAAGTAAATTTGCAGAAATTATTCCTGCCATAGAAAGGGATGCACGCATGCAGGAGTATCAGCAGAGACTGTTGCAGAATCTTACATGTGCTTTTCCACAAAATACCAGTGGTGCACGTAGTGAATCTCACAGTTCCAACTTGCCAACCGTGGGACCGTCAAGTGTTCAGCACTCAAACCGTAACAGAACCACAGTATCTGCTGGTAACATCAATTTTGCGGAATCATTTCACCACTTTTTTAGCCCATCCTTTGCAAGGCCACAGGAGACAAGAAGTCTGACACATAGTCAACGCCTAGAGACGATGGTACAGGAGTATCTCCAAGTAAACATTGAAGCCACGACTGTGTCTCTGGACCCTTGCTCTTTTTGGGCTTCCAATCTGGATAAATGGCCGGAGCTAGCCACTTACGCCTTGGAGATCTTGTCATGCCCCGCAGCCAGCGTTCTGTCTGAACGTGTGTTCAGCGCTGCTGGTGGTGTGCTGACAGATAAGCGCACGCGGCTCTCCACTGATAATGTAGACAGACTCACGTTCATAAAGATGAACAAATCATGGATCCGAAACGACTTTTCTACCCCTGTGTCATCCTGGGGAGAGTAAAAGCTTGATGATTGGTTAAAATCACCCTACCAACCGTTTTAAGCTTTCAAATTACTAATCATGTTTATCTGTATCTTGACTGGAAAATAATTTGGGCTTTGTAGCAGTGTGCAGCACTGATCCTATTAGGCCATCTATACTAAAGCTTCACCAGATTTAAAATTAAAAATAATTTTTAGCTGCATCTAGCCCGGAAAATAATTTTGGGGCTCCGAGATGCGCAAGACACATAAGTGCCTTCTTGCTGCACTACCTGCAGCATGACCCTCATATTGTCAGAATTCGAAGTAATCATGACTACTGGGTTGCCACACTCTTAGATCCCCCAAACTTTTCGATCAACCTTTTCATTTTAATAAAGACCAAAAAAATGGTCAT
Source organism: Phyllobates terribilis (assembly GCF_046119375.1). Lineage (NCBI taxonomy): Eukaryota > Metazoa > Chordata > Amphibia > Anura > Dendrobatidae > Phyllobates > Phyllobates terribilis. The sequence goes on along the minus strand of NW_027362761.1, from coordinate 492,933,147 downwards.
TTTTGAAATTATAAGCATTAGCAGGTTGTTAGAAACTGAAATCAAACAGTTTTCAACTCAAAACTTTATTCTAGGTGATGTTACATTTTCACATAGGACCCCTTGTTCGAAAGGAGCTTCTGAACTCTCTCGTCCATTGAATTTGTCAGGTTTTGGATGGTTTCTGCTTCAATTGTTTTGCATGAGGACAGAATACCCTCCCAGAGCTGTTGCTTAGATGTGAACTGCCTCCCGCCATCATAGACACTCCTTTTAATGATGCTCCAAAGGTTCTGAATGGGGTAGAGGTCAGGGGAGCATGGGGGTCACACCATAAGTTTGTCCCCTTTTATGCCCATATCAGCCAGAGATGCAGATGTTTTATGTGCAGCATGAGATGGTGCATTATCATGCAGAAAAATGATCTTGCTGTGAAATACACGGTTCTTCTTCTTGAACCATGGCAGGAAGTGCTGTTTGAGAAAATCCACATACATTATGGAGTTCATCTTTAGCGCCTTCAGGGATCCTAAAGGGGCCGACAATCTCTCTCCCCATGATTCCAGCCCAAAACATTACTCCACCTCCTCCTTGTTGGCGCTGTAGCCGTGTTTGCGTGGGGTGTCCATCAACCAGCCATCCTCCACTCCATCCATCTGGACCATCGAGCGCTGCACGGCACTCATCCGTGAACAAAACAGTTTTGAAATCAGTCTTCATGTAATGTTTGGCCCACTGGAGCCGTTTCTGCTTGTGTGAAGTGGATAGAGGAGGTCGACAGGATGGCGCATGCACAGCTGCAAACCTCTGAAGGGCCCTGCATCTTGTTGTTCGGGGGACGTTGGAGGCACAAGCAGCTTCAAAAACTTGTCTGCTGCTATGACAAGGCTTTTTTGCCGCTGCTCTTTCAACCTGACGTAATTGCCTGTAGGAAAGAGTCCTCAATTTGCCCTTATCAGCACGCACACGTGTGTACTGTGAATCAGCTACATACTTCTTGATTGCCAAGACACTTCATCCTGATCATCGCACAATGTTGATTGTAGTCATGCCTTGACCTAAACACTCCACAATTTGTTGCTTCTCAGCAGCCGACACATCCTTTTTCTTTCCCATTTTGGCAGACAATGTAGGCTGCTTAATAATGTGAGAGAGCCTTCTTAAGTAGTCTTGCCTTTCATTGGACACACCTGCCAAACTAATTAGCACAGGTGTCTGCAATTGCTTACAGTGATATAAAGAGCCCTGACACACATCACCATCAATGAGTTTAACTGACAAACAAACAAATTCTTCCCTTATCACTCCTAAACACTTTTTGCATAATAATTTGGAACGCAGTGTACATGTGCTTTTCCACAAAACACCAGTGGTTCACGTAGTGAATCTTACAGTTCTAACTTGCCAACCGTGGTCTGTATGGAGTTGTTCAATAAAGGGCCCAAAATTAAGATAACATAGATGGGAGAGGTCTCTATGAATAGGAATTCCTAAGTATTTGATACCCTGTGAGGGCCAGGCAAAGGGAAAGTTGGACTGGATGGAATCCTATATGGATTTGGGGAGGGAGACATCGAGGGCCTCAGACTTCGCTGCATTGATTTTAAAATTTTACCATGTAACAAAGTGATCTATTTCAGCCATAACAGCATGGATGGATATATGTGATTGAGTGATATATACTAGGACATCATCAGCAAATAGAGAGCACTTGTACTCGGTGCCTCCCACCTCAATCCACCTAATATTGGGGTTATGGCGAATTGATGAGAGCAGGTGCTCCGTCACTAGGATGTATAAGAGAGGGGACAGAGGACATCACTGCCTTGTCCCATTGGTGATTGTGAAAGGTGATGAAAATGTTCTGACGCACCCCCTGGGCCTTGGGACACCCGGAGCCGGACCCTTTTTGGTGGATGCTGGTGGTTGTAGTCTTCGTGGCGGCGACCCGGTTCCGTGGCTCAGGGCGGTCAAACCAGTGGCGGAACTATTTATGTGGTTTTGATGTTTAAATGTCCGACTACGCCACCCGTGGATTGCGGTCAGAGTGAACCGCCGCTACAGGGCAGACCGCTGAGGCTGGTGTTGTGGGTGCAGCAGAGCGTAGCATAACTCCCCACGGGAGGAGTATAGCCTCAGGGCAGTGTATGCGGAGGATGGGGGTGATGGTGCAGGGCAGCAGCAGTAACGACACGGAGTCAGTGATGCAGTTCAGGGCCTTTACTCACAGTTCTTATTATCCAGACCACGTCTGCAGGTAACGGCTGCCCACGTCGTACTGTGCTCACCAGGTGAGGGGCTCAGACAACTCCCAGATAACTTTGGAGCACTTCACAGGACCCCCTTTGTGTGTCCTTTGTCTGGCCTTTCTTACCAACACTTCTGTCCGGCTGCCTCGGGCCTCGGGCCTCCTCTTGGTAAACTTGGCGCCAGTTTCCCTGACCCTATGTGGTGCCTTCCTAGCGGGTGTAGCGATGGGCTGCGCCACATAAAATGTCAGAGCCTCCGGTTTCTAGCAGAGGGTCGTTTCCTGCCTCCACTAGTTCGGGGACCGGTCTCCCCCTTTGGCCTGACCCCTCCACGCAGGTGGATTCGGGCGTGCGGTGGCGACTCGCCCGTCCGCACCCCTGGGATCCCTTCATTCCTCGTTCCTGGAGCCTTCTCCGCTCCTCTTCCTTCCTTCTCCCTCTTGCAGGCCTGGGCCTCTGTTACTAGGCCCGCCTCCGGAGCAGAGCTCATGCAGAGCCCCTGCTCCCTGCCACTTCTGCTCAGACTTCTCTGCACTGAACTAAGATGGTGCCCACCTTTTATACTCCCTTCTCAATGCACCCAGGAACTGCTTCCTCCCTGCTCCTGCACTACAGGGTTCCCCTTCCTCAGTGTTCCCTCCCCCCACTCCAGCCAGGGACAGGGACTGTCGTGCCCATCTCAGGGGCATATTGGTCGCCCTGCCCCACGGCAATGTGGTGTAATGCATGCAGGTGTCGGGTCCTGATCCACACTCCATCCTTACCTGAGAGTGAGATATCACACCTCTGGGTGAGGTGCAATACGTCTGTAGCAACCGAGCCCTCAGGGTGCTACAGTTCCATTTATCTTCAGCCTAGGTGACGTATTGCGATACAGGGCCGTGATTTTGGCTATAAAAGGGTCCCCTAGACCCCTACCCCAAGCTTTTTAAGAGAATCATATATGGCGTGCCAGGAGACTCTATGGAATGCTTTCTCAGCATCCAACGAGAGTATCTAATTACAAATTTTTAACTGCATCTAGCCCAGGAAATACTTTGTGCCTAGTAGCAGTGTCTGCTAGTCAGCGGATTATCCCGGCTGTTAAGCAAGCTACACCACCTGTAGTTTAGACACTTAATTTTTTCAAAGGAAATGCTTCGGGACCATGGGATACTTAGTGAAGAGCATCAGGAGGCACCCCAAGGCATAGTGGCTGGGACTGGCAGTAGGATGCCTTGCGGTGGACAGCCGAGCTCGATCCTTATAAAAGCTTTTTAACTGCAGCAGCTTTAGTGGACGCTACTGGAGCTGGAATTACCGCGGCTGCTGGCATGAGACTTGCCCTCCAATAGATCCTTGTAAATGGATTTAAAGTGTATTCATTCAAATTAGAGAGACAATTTAAATTAAAAAGCTTAGAGCTGCCTCCACCACAGGGCGGCTCGCTCGACCCACCAGCGGACAGGCACCAGTATTGGGAGAGGGGGGCTGGCCGTCAGGGTTCACCGCGGCTCTGGCACAAACCCGGCGACACGGAGGTGGCACGGGCAGGAGCGGACTGGCCATGTCGGCTTCTCACTTTTTGGATTTTAGAAGGGCATGACATGCCTATATCTGTGTCTCCCCCTCCTTTTACTCCTCCACCTCTTTTATTTTCGCATGACTATATGTACTTGTCACTTTTCCATGTGTTAGTTATGTCTTCCGAGCAGTTTGTCAGCTTTTGGACACCTTTGAAGGTGTTTTCTATGTGTTTCTATGTGTTTTTGTTTGCCTGCCATTGGTTTTAACGGTGTTCGAAGGTGTTCGACGAACAGTTCGGCGAACACACGGGTGTTCGACGAACCGAACCGAACTCGAACACTACGGGGGTGGCTCAACACTAGTCATCTGGTCCAGCCCCCTGCTAAATGCAGGATTCACTAAACCATCTCAGACACATGTCTGTCCAGGCTCTGTTTGAAGACTTCATTGAAGGAGAACTCACCACCTCTCGTGGCAGCCTGTTCCACTCATTGATCACCTCACTGTCAAAAAGTATTGTAACATCCCTGGCGGCGTGCTGGCATGGCTTACCACCTCCCACCATACAAGACCGCCATCTTACCTTTCAGTCCAGGCTGCACACTTTGCTCCAGTACCTGCTGTGTGCATGTCTCTTGTCTGATTGCTTAGGGCGGCGGCGCGGTTACTGCCTGTTTCTTATAGTTACTGTGTGCACAGTCCTAATGCGTCCCCAGCCTATTGCTGTGAGTCACTGGATACTTAAACCCCCTCCACCCAGAAGGAGGTGCCTAAGCAACACTTTCTTTCAGTGTGTTTTGTGCAACTGAGTTGCCAGGTCCTGTCTCTTGTCTGTTTCTGCCACCCTGGGGACTGAGTTCCCAGGCCTGTTACCTGTATCTGTGACTTCTAGTCTGTTTCCGCCACCCTGGGGGCTGAGTTCCCAGACTCGTTCCTGTATCTTGTTCCTGGTTCAGTTCCTGTCTGAACAGTGTCCTAGTCCGTTACTTGTTTGTCTCTATGTTCGTATCTTCCCTTTTCCAGCAGTGTCTGAACCGGCACCTAACTCCAACTCGTTGTCTCTGTACTTCTGTTTGTGAGTTTAGTGTCCACTCGCTACATCATTGTAAGTACCTTGTGTGTATCTGCTCTGCTTGTTTACCGCACCTGCGGGTTTTTCTCTGCTCTACTTGCCTACCGCACCTGCGGGTTTTGCTCTGCTCTGCTTGCCTACCGCACCTGCAGGTTTTGCTCTGCTCTGCTTGCCTACCGCACCTGCGGGTTTTGCTCTGCTTGCCTACCGCACCTGCAGGTTTTGCTCTGCTCTACTTGCCTACCGCACCTGCGGGTTTTGCTCTGCTCTGCTTGCCTACCGCACCTGCGAGTTCTGCTTTGCTCTGCTTGCCTACCGCACCTGCAGGTTTTGCTCTGCTCTGCTTGCCTACCGCACCTGCGGGTTTTGCTCTGCTTGCCTACCGCACCTGCAGGTTTTGCTCTGCTCTACTTGCCTACCGCACCTGCGGGTTTTGCTCTGCTCTGCTTGCCTACCGCACCTGCGAGTTCTGCTTTGCTCTGCTTGCCTACCGCACCTGCAGGTTTTGCTCTGCTCTGCTTGCCTACCGCACCTGCGGGTTTTGCTCTGCTCTGCTTGCCTACCGCACCTGCGGGTTTTGCTCTGCTCTGCTCGCCTACCGCACCTGCGGGTTTTGCTCTGCTCTGCTCGCCTACCGCACCTGCGGGTTTTGCTCTGCTCTGCTCGCCTACCGCACCTGCGGGTTTTGCTCTGCTCTGCTCGCCTACCGCACCTGCGGGTTTTGCTCTGCTCTGCTCGCCTACCGCACCTGCGGGTTTTGCTCTGCTCTGCTCGTCTACCGCACCTGCGGGTTTTGCTCTGCTCGTCTACCGCACCTGCGGGTTTTGCTCTGCTCGTCTACCACACCTGCGGGTTTTGCTCTGCTCGTCTACCGCACCTGCGGGTTTTGCTCTGCTCGTCTACCGCACCTGCGGTTTTGCTCTGCACTGCTTGTCTGCCGCATCTGCGGCTCTGTTCCTGAATCCCAGTCTGTACTGGTCCCTATCTTGCCTGCGTTTCTACCTGCCAGTACCCACCTGTCTGCATACCAGCCGTGCCTACCAGCCGTGCCTGCCAGCACCCACCTGTCTGCATACCAGCCGTGCCTGTCAGTACCCGCCTGTCTGTATGCCAGCCTAACCTGCCTGTTCCTGCATTCCCCGGTGTGGGTCAACAGCTGTGACGGGGGTCTGATCTGGAGTAGCACCTGGTCCCTCTGCTCAGTTCCTCCCTGGTTCACGGAGTCGACTGAGCCGCCGTGCGACCTTGGTCGGACCAAGTTGATACTTAGTCACGCCCCTCCAGGCACTCCTCGGTTCATGGTCCAGTGGGATCACTAACCACGCTCACGCCAGTCAGTCCGGGCGTGTGCGTAACAATTATTTTCTAATATCTAATCTGTATCTTCTCCCATTCCCTGAGGGTTCGGTCGCCACAGAGGTATTGCATCTCATCCAGAGGTGTGGTACCTCACTCTCAGGTAAGGAAGGAGTATGGCTCAGGATCCTAACACCAGCATTCACTACACCACATTTCCGGGGGACAGGGCGAGATTGCTCCTATGGGAGAGCACAGCCCCTGGTCCCAGGCTGGAGTGGGGGGAACCACCTAGAGAGGGTGAACTATGTAGTGGATGGGGTGGAGGACGTAGATCCTGGGAGCACTGGAGTAGGAGCATATAAAAGGGGATGGAACCATCTAGAAGCAGCCAGTCAGAGGAGGAGAAGTGAAGGAGCAGGGGCTCTGTAGGAGCTCTGCTCCAGGAGCGGGCCTAGCCTGAGAGGCCCAAGCCTGAGAGGAGAGAGAGTAGCAAGGAAAAGCTCCAGGAACAGAGGAGAAGGGACCCTATGGGTATGGGCCGTGCAGAAGGCCACCCATACGCCCGCTGCTACCAGGAGGTAGAGGGGTCAGGCCAGATAAGGGGAACCGGTCCCTCAACTAGCGAAGAAACAGCAAGGCTCAACTAGAAACCGGAGGCTGCAGCACTTTATGTACCGTAAGCCAAAAGTCCACACCAGTCCCACTAAGAAGGTAGCCACATAGGACCCAGGGGACGGAACACACGTCGCAAGCCAAGGCCCGAGGGTACTGGATAGAAGTATCACTGGGTGTGAGGTGCAGGCCAAAGAAAGGACACACAGAAGGGGGTCCTGCTAAATACTCCGGAGATACCTGGAGGTCGGCTGTACCCCTCGCTGAGTGAGCACCGAACGACGAGGGCCGTTACATGGGTTCCTGTAACCAAAACTGCAATAACTGTGAGCAAAGATCTTGGGACTGCATCACACGGACTCTGTGTTCATTACTGACTCCATGCACTACAACCACCATCATCCACTCACACTGCCCTGAAGCTACACTCTTCCTGTGGGGAGTTATACCACCCTTGCTGCTAAACCATCAGCTTCAGAGGACTGTTCCGCAGCGGCGGTCTCTATTAACCGCACTCCACAGGTGGCGTAGTCGGACATTATATAACCTATATACATCTACTACCCTTGGATTGACCGCCCTGGGTCACGGACCGGGTCACCGCCACAGTGACTACAACCCCCAGCGTCTACCGGCCCGGCTCCGGGTACCCCACAGCCCAGGGGGCGCGTCAACTTTGGCGTAGTCGGCAGGATTTCGTGCCCGTTACCACCGGGTACTGTGCGCCTTCTCGAACTGTGTCGCATACCGTGGTGAAGTTTTCCCGACAATTGCCGCTGTTTCCCGCCATTGTCCGCCATTTCCGGATCGCCGTACGGGAAGAAGAGGGGCATAAGCGCTGGAAGCGCACGAAGCCCAAGCCCCGCCTCACGCACTGACGCAGCGCCAGGTCCTGGAAGGAGCCCCAGCGAGCGCTGACGTCAGAAGCAAGCGACGCCAGGTCCTAAAAGGAGACCATCGCCTGCGGAACTGCGGCCTACGGAAGCAAGGTGAAAGAAGGTAGGCCACGGTTCACTAGGGGGGGAAGAGGACGCCTAACATGGAGGGAACTTAAGCCGCAGGCGCGGCCGCTGCCACGGTAATGCCGTTATCAATGTCATACGTACCGGGGGCGGCGCTGCTAGTGATCGGCGGCGCCCAAGCCCCGGCGGAGCTGCTCATGGATCGGGAGGTGATGGACCGAGCTGACGCGGTCGCAGGAGCAGGTAGGAGTGATGGCCCTGTCCCAGACGCAGCTGGCGCTGCACCATCCCTGGTCCCCCTGCGGTAACCGCTTATCCCGGGCGCCACACATGCCACCAGAGAAAAATCACAGGTAGTACTGTGTTGGACTTATCAAAAATTTTTAGCTGAACTTTACAAGCTAAAATGTCTGCAACTGAGATGAGAAATTTAAAAAAAATTGTGTTTTATTCTGCTCTGCAGCCACGATTCCATGATGTGGCCAGTTTAACATGCTCCAACTGGTTGAAGGTCCTCTTTAACACACCCACAAGAGCCATGATTATTGTTTGCTGGGGGCTATTTTTTCAGTTTTCCCCAATACTTACTCAAAAAAAGAAAACATAAAAGAGAAAAAAAAAAAGCTGTAGAAATCCTTCTTGGCAAAACCCATAATCACTCTCACACCATCATCTTTAAAAATGAATCCAGTCGTCTGGAAAATCTTAAATTCTGCCCATCAGAAAAACTAAAGATTACGCAAGGCACAGGATACTTGATATGCTGCAGAATAAATTCTGACTGTGGGTCTCCAGAGTGAATACACTATTAATACTTGGTAAGAGGTAACATCTGTTTATGCATCAACTGCCACAATGACATAATATTTGCTAAAATTCCATTTCACTCAATTCCTTTGTCTCTTTGGGTTGAGCTAAAAGTCACGTAAATCATCATCACTATGATTGTATCTACAGAAGCTAAGGATTTCTAGATCCTAAATCCTAGAAAATCAGGTATTTACTATGGCAATAAAAGATGAAAGTGAACATATGATGAAGCATTTAAAAAAAAGTCAGTATGCAGGAAAGTCTGTTATAGCAGCAGAAGTGCCCGTTCGTTCCTCAGCCTCTCTTATAACGCCATTTCTACACATAATATAATGTACTATGGCTTTCACCAATATCACTATTTTCACATCTGCGTCACTTGTTGCTCTCATCCTTTTCTGTATTGTGCATTTGTCTTTAGTGAAGAAATTTCGCTCCCTGGTTGTTCTTAAAACCGCATTTGAATTTTGGGGGTGATAATGTAGCACCCCGAGGGCTCGGCTGCTACAGGGGTATTGCACCTCAAACCAGAGGTGTGGTATTCCACTCCCGGGTAAGGATGGAGTGTGGGACTGAGCTCAGCAAGCTGCATGCACTACACTCATCCCATTTCCGGGGGACAGAACTACGGTACTCCCACTAGTTAGATGTGCAGGTATGACAGAGTCTGTCCCTGGCTGGAGTAGGAGGGGGGGAGGAACATCCCAGTAGTGTAGGGGCAGATAGGGGAGGGGCTCTGGGCATAGAAGTAGGAGCCCATTGGGTGCTAGTCACCTGGGCTCACACATAGAGGGAGTATATATGGTGGGCACCATCTTAGGAACAGGGTCAGAGAGTCCAGGAGAAGCTGAGGGAGAATTCAGCCAGAGAGGGCTGACAGGGAGCTGTGGCTCCGGCTGGGCCCAGCTCCAGGGCCAGGCCTGAAGCAGAGAGAAGGAGGAAGAAAGGCCCGGAGACATAAGACCAAGAGGGAACCCTGAGATCCCAGAATTAAGCCAGAAGGGTGAAGGGTTGGCAGAAGAGGGCACCAGATCCCAAGCTGGCGGAGGCAAAAGTAACCCTTAGCCAGGAACCGGAGGTCGTGGTCAAACTTTGCCACGACCCTCACCACATCCACCAGGAAGGTACACCAAGAGTAGGGTCAGGAAAGCCAGAGAAGGTTTTACCATAGAAGGCCCAAGGGAACCGGACAAAGGTGGATCCCTGGTGGGGATGGATAGCAGAGAGAGAAAGAGAAGGGAGCTCAGGACCACGCTCCAGAACTGCCTGGGGGTTAACCGAGTCCCACACCTGGTGAATGCAGCACGGCTCGGGTGGTCACTCAAGGCCAGAGTGACTGAAGGAACACCTGTGAGTAAAAACCCTGAAACTGCATCTCACGTCTCTGACTCTCCTTTCTGCACTATCACTACCTCCATCATCCGCACCAGCTGCCCTGAGGCCATACCCCTCCCGTTGGGGGTTATACCATCTATGCTGCACACATACTACCGGCCTCAGCGGACTGTTCTGCAGCGGCGGCCTTGTGACCGCAAATCAACGGGTGGCGTAGTAGACACTGAAACAACATCTACCAAGACTGCCAACCACTTAGTTTGACACCCTGGGCACGGACCGGGTCACCGCCACGAGGACTACTACCCCTGTCAGATCCGGCTCCGGGTAAGCCCCTGAACATGGCCCAGGGGGTGCGTCAACTTTGGCGTAGTCGGCAGGATTACGTGCCCGCAACCACCGGGTACTGCGTGCCTGAAGAAAAGTCTATAAGTACCGTAAGAAGAAGTCTCCCGCCAGTCCCGGAGGGTCCCCGCCATCGGACGCCATCTCGGATCATTTCCCGCCGGTTGCCCGCCATCTGCAGCCTTTTCCCGCCATCCACGGAGTTTCCCGCCACTGGGAGACGATTCCCGCCATCAGAAAAGATTTCCCGCCCTGGCAGAGCGGACGCCATTATGGGCGTGCCAGAGGGTGGCAAGAGACCACCTCCCATCGTGGGCCAGGTCCAAGAATGGCGCCAAAAGCGAAGACCGCCCCCACCATCAGAGACTGTAATGATTGAGATGTCCGTCAGCGTGGGGGGTCTGCCCCTGGGACTGACAATCACCAAGCTGTCCCGGGACCACCCTCAGTGTGGGCGGATCAAGAACAAAAGAGAGAGGATGGGTGCAGCCTGGAGGAGTCTGGGGAGGTCGCACCCGGAGATGGAGGGAGAGTCAGGCAGCACCGACCCAGTGGTCAGGAGCCTGTTGCAAGCCACCACCCCACAAGACCTGGTGGAGATCCTGGCACAGCTCCCCCGAGACCGGGAGCGTGCTCAGACTGCGCTAGAGGGCCTCACACGGAGGATGGCCCAGGTGCAGCGAGAAACGCTGACTGAATGGAGTCGGGAGATGGCCCAGCAGGCTGGAACCCGCCAGCGGAGCACGCCACCCGAGACGAGGAGTCTGACTGCCTCTGAGGATGGTGCAGGAGGAATGAAGGCCGGAGACGACGCCGTGGAAGGAGCTGAAGAGACGGAGGCAGGTAAAGGGGACGTCACTACCCCAAGCTTAGAAACCGTGAGCCTGCCAAAGCTCCCCGTCGCAGAGCCCGAAATTCCCCCTACCGTGCCCGTCGCTGCACCGCCACCGCTCCAGACTAGGCCTCAAGCAGGAGCCGTGGCCACGCCCCCTGTGACGTCACGCGCCTCAACCCTGAGCGCGGCCAAGCAGGAGACGCCACCGGCCTGGTCGCAGGGCCGAGAACCCCCGGGCGCCGCAGTTCCAACAGAGCCCTCTATCTCCACCAAGTCGCTGGCCTGGTCGCAGGGCCGAGTGCCCCCGGGCGCCGCCGTCTCCACAGTGCCCTTTACCTTTAGAGTGCCACCGGCCTGGTCGCAAGGCCTGGTGAATCCGGGCGCCGCTACCACAATCGCGCCCTCAACCTCCACCGTGCTACACTTGGGTGAAGAGCTGTTCGCCCAGCATACCTGCCCGGATGGGCAGCCCTTTGAGTGGCCACCGGAATACATCCATCCCCGATTCCGGAAGGAAAGGCCCCTGTGTGAGCCCCTGATTCCGGCTCCGGCGCCTGTCAAGATCATCCCGCTCCCGTTGGAGGAAGCCCAATTTGAATGGGACCCCACAGGAGAAAACCTCATTGGATTCACCCATGAGACCCGGGCGGCCGCAGCCCGGCGAGCAGAGTGCTGCCGGCAGCAGCTGGAGGTCTTCGACCGGGAACGGCGAGAGAGGCGGGTCCGCGAGGAGCGGCTGCAAGTACAGAGTGCGGAACAGAAAAGCCGGACCAGACGAAACCCCCGTGCAGCCCATGGTCCCCGCGCCACCGGGACCGTAATCAAGTTTCAACTGCAGCACGGTTGGGGTTTTATCCGGGACCACAGAACCCCCGGCGACGTCTTTGTTACCCGCAGGGACGTCGAGAGCCATCTGCCGGAGGGACACAGAGGACGTGATCTTTACCTGGGTGATGAGGTCACCTTCACCCGGCATCAATGTGCCAAAGGTCCATATGCTCTCCATGTGCACAGATTGACTGAGAAAAAGCTGCGGTTCGAGGAAGGTCAAGAGGACCCGGACGGGTCTGAAGATTACCCTCAAGAAGGAGCAGGAGGATGCCGTTATTAAAGTACGGTACAGTGAAGCTGTAAATAGTTACCCGTAAGGGTACAAGAACTGTTACCAGTAAAGTATAGTCCCCGTAGGGACCAGCAAACTGTTACCCATGTGTCCCTATCCCTTAACAGGCTGAGGACTGTGAGCAGCCATCCCTTATTCCCACTGGCCGAGGACTGAGAGCGGCCATACCCTTGTAAATAGTTGCGCTTCCTAAAGCGACCCCTACCGGTTTTATAGGAGGATTACTGTTTTCCTCCCAGTGACTGTAGCACTTTACCTGGTCACAAGTGCACCGTGGCCAGAAGAACAAGAACATTTTATAAAAGAGTTTTATATGAAAAAGTTTATATTGCTAGAATCTGATAATGTTTATAATGTTTTATATGTTCGTGTATGTTTTGAAAAAGTTTGTATGTTTTATATTGTTTTGCTCTTTTACAGCCCGAGGACGTGCTGTGATTTACCGGGGGGGGAATGTAGCACCCCGAGGGCTCGGCTGCTACAGGGGTATTGCACCTCAAACCAGAGGTGTGGTATTCCACTCCCGGGTAAGGATGGAGTGTGGGACTGAGCTCAGCAAGCTGCATGCACTACACTCATCCCATTTCCGGGGGACAGAACTACGGTACTCCCACTAGTTAGATGTGCAGGTATGACAGCGTCTGTCCCTGGCTGGAGTGGGAGGGGGGGAGGAACATCCCAGTAGTGTAGGGGCAGATAGGGGAGGGGCTCTGGGCATAGAAGTAGGAGCCCATTGGGTGCTAGTCACCTGGGCTCACACATAGAGGGAGTATATATGGTGGGCACCATCTTAGGAACAGGGTCAGAGAGTCCAGGAGAAGCTGAGGGAGAGTTCAGCCAGAGAGGGCTGACAGGGAGCTGTGGCTCCGGCTGGGCCCAGCTCCAGGGCCAGGCCTGAAGCAGAGAGAAGGAGGAAGAAAGGCCCGGAGACATAAGACCAAGAGGGAACCCTGAGTTCCCAGAATTAAGCCAGAAGGGTGAAGGGTTGGCAGAAGAGGGCACCGGATCCCAAGCTGGCGGAGGCAAAAGTAACCCTTAGCCAGGAACCGGAGGTCGTGGTCAAACTTTGCCACGACCCTCACCACATCCACCAGGAAGGTACACCAAGAGTAGGGTCAGGAAAGCCAGAGAAGGTTTTACCATAGAAGGCCCAAGGGAACCGGACAAAGGTGGATCCCTGGTGGGGATGGATAGCAGAGAGAGAAAGAGAAGGGAGCTCAGGACCACGCTCCAGAACTGCCTGGGGGTTAACCGAGTCCCACACCTGGTGAATGCAGCACGGCTCGGGTGGTCACTCAAGGCCAGAGTGACTGAAGGAACACCTGTGAGTAAAAACCCTGAAACTGCATCTCACGTCTCTGACTCTCCTTTCTGCACTATCACTACCTCCATCATCCGCACCAGCTGCCCTGAGGCCATACCCCTCCCGTTGGGGGTTATACCATCTATGCTGCACACATACTACCGGCCTCAGCGGACTGTTCTGCAGCGGCGGCCTTGTGACCGCAAATCAACGAGTGGCGTAGTCGACACTGAAACAACATCTACCAAGACTGCCAACCACTTAGTTTGACACCCTGGGCACGGACCGGGTCACCGCCACGAGGACTACTACCCCTGTCAGATCCGGCTCCGGGTAAGCCCCTGAACATGGCCCAGGGGGTGCGTCAATAACCTTTCAGTGCATAGGGGCGGGACTGTAAGAAGGGTCTTTGGCTCTGCCCCAGCCCCACCACGTGCTTTGGTGTCTGTATATGCCTCCTTTTTTTAAAGTTTGCGGCAGCATCATCCCCATGATTCATCTCCTGGCAGTTTTCAGTATAATGGCACAAGTTTTCATCATTGATCAGAGATTTAAATCTGTGCATGCGCTACCACAAGCACCATTTTACTGAAAATTGCCAAGAGATGAATCTGTGCACAACCGTCGCCTGAGGTGAGGGCGCGATCAGTAAAGAAAGAGGCAGATAATTACACAAGAGGCAGGCGGAGGGTCCGGGGCAGAGACAAGACCCTACCCACAGTCCTGCCCCATGCACCTATATCTTACTACACCAAAACGTCAAATGTGGATTAAAGAATAACCAGGATGCGGATTTCTTCACTAACGGTATCTATACAATCTGTATAAGAGCACCATTATGGCCATGCCTTTACTTGAACATGCAAAATCATGCTAAAAGGTTCTCTTTAAGAAGTTGATTCTGGGGAGCTTTGTTGCAGTTCCCTGCACAAGCGAGAGCTCTAAAGTGCAGAAACAATGGCAGCGACTTGGGTCCCAAAAAGTTTGTGCCCCATCAATGAAAACGTTATGACACATCCAACCATAGTTTTGACAAACAACAATATAGCAAGTCAATTGGCACTTACTGCTTCCATTTACATGGTTCCGTCATTGTCTATAAGGGTGGTTCAATGATAAGGGGGGATCGTTTGTCCCGAAACAGTTTACTTATATGTCAGCAGCAGATCATTTATGGATGATCATGTGCTGCTGATTACAATAACTTTTCGGTCACAATAAAAGATGCTATTGGCGGACATGTTTACATAGGGCAAGGATCATGGACGAACCATCATACAAATTCTGGATTGGACATACATTTTGGGATGGGAATACACCTTTGACATAACACAACAGCATTAAAAGGGGTTTTCCCACGAACAAAAGTTCAGTTCATTCAATAGATCTTGGAATAATAATAATTTCCACAGTTGGATGTGTTTAAATAAAATGTTCTTGTGCTGAGATAATCTTATAAATGTGCCCCTGCTGTGTACTGTGTAATGTCTGACCATACAGGAACATGGTCTGATCATACCTCATCTCCTGGGCAGGGTGAGGGGCGGGGAGTAAAAGAGTATACAGACAGGACAGCATGGGATTCTTTCTTTGAAGTAAAACATTGTTTATAAACAAGCAGGGAAATGTTTTACCTCACAGAAGGAATCAGCTGTGATCCCATGCTGTAATGTCTGTATACTCTTTCGCGTCCCCCCCGCCCAGGAGCTGTGGTATGATCAGACCATGTCCCTGTACCGTCAGACACAGCCATTACACAGTACACAGCAGGGGCACATTTATGAGATTATCTCAGCACAGAAACATTTTATTTAAAACACATCCAATTGTGGAAATTATTATTATTCCAAGATCTAGTGATTAAAATTAACTTTTATTCGTAGGGAAACCCCTTTAACCCCTTTCCGGCCCAAGGCGTACTAATACGTATCTGTGCCCTAGGCCTTATACGTATTAGTACGCCCTGGCGATTTCGCCCGCACACAAGCGGTGCGGGCGGGATCGCCGCCGGGTGTCAGCTGATTGTTACAGCTGACACCCGGTTCTATGTGCAGGGAGCGGTCCCGCACCGCTCCCAGCACATTAACCCCCGAAATGCTGCGATCAAAATCGATTGCAGCATTCCGGTGGCAAGAGGAGGTAAGCGCGATACTTACCTTCTCTCCCGGCGTCTGAGTCCGGTCCCGGATGTTGCCATGGTGACCCAACGTCATCATGACAACATCCGGGTCACCAGGAGGCAGGAAGTTGCTTTGGTCATGCGCAGTGCACGACCAAAGTAACTTCTCCCTGTGCAGCGCTGACAGGCTGCATAGCACAGGGATGGTTCTGCATTCCTCTGCTATACAGCCGATCAGGCTGCAAAAAGTGAAAGTTCCATAGTGGGATAAAGTGTAAAAGTAACAAAAGTATCAGAAAGTGAAAAAAAAAAAAAAAAAAAAATTTGTAAAAATATAAAAAAAAATCTGAAAAAAAAATAAAATAAATAAATATATTGTACCCATAAATAAATCTTGAGAAAAAAAAAATAAACCAATAAAAGTACACATATTTGGTATCGCCGCATCCGGAACGACCTGACCTATAAAACTGTCCTGCTAGTTAACCCCTTTAGTGAGCACGGTAAAAAAATAAAAAACGAAACACAAAACAATGTTTTATCATCATACCGCCAAACAAAAAATGGAATAAAACGCAATCAAAAAGACGAATGTAAATAAAAATGGTACCGCTGAAAATGTCATCTTGTCCCGCAAAAAACAAGCAGCTATATAGCTCCAAAGGCCGAAAAATAAAAAAAGTTCTAGCCCTCAGAATAAAGCGATGCAAAAACAATTCTTTTCTCTATAAAATAGCTTTTATTGTGTAAAAGCGCCAAAACATAAAAAAAAATATATAAATGCGGTAAGGCTGTAAACGTACTGACCCGAAGAATAAAGCTGCCTTATCAATTTTACCACACGCAGAACAGCATAAAAAAAAAAAAAAAATCCTGAATTGTTGGTTTTTATTTATTCTGCCTTCTAAAAATCAGAATAGAAAGCGATCAAAAAATGTCACGTGCCCGAAAATGGTACCAATAAAAATGTCAACTTGTCCCGCAAAAAACAAGCCATCACATGACTGTCGGCCGAAATATGGAAAAATTATAGCTCTCAAAATATGGCGATGCAAAAACTAGTCTTTGCAAAAAAATGCGTCTTTTAGTGTGTGACAGCTGTCAATCATAAAAACCCGATATAAATCCGGCATCGCTGTAATTGCACCGACCCAAAGAATAAAAACATCTAATCACTTATGCCGCACGAGGAACGGCGTAAAAAATAAACTTTAGGGTTAGGGTTGTACTTGGGTTAGGGTTGTGCGAGGGTTAGGGTTGGGGTTGGGGTTTTTTCAGAAAAAAAAAAGAAGATGATATGCCGACTAATGTTGAGCGCAAGTGCTTGCTACTTGAGTTTGCATCGGGTGCTCGGGTATGCACCGAGTATAGTGGGTGCTCAAGTGACATGCTCGAGTTTCCACCCCAAATGTTTTCCAGCTGTTATACAGCCAAAGAAACCTCGCGGGGATTGCCTGCCATGCACGAGCGATCCCCGCATGTTTTTTTTTAGGTGTCTAATAACCATGAAACATGCGGGGCAGGGACTCGAGCATGTCACTTGGTGCATACCCGGGCACCCGATGCAAACTCAAGTAGCGAGCACTTGCACTCAAGACTAATGACAACTTATTCAATATGATGACCTAATGTTATCAAATTCTGTGTCGTACCTCTGGGTTCAAAATGTTCACTATACCCCTTGATAAAATCCTGGAGGGGTGCAGTTTCCAAAATGGAGTCACTGGGTGGAGAGGGGGGGGGTGGTTTCCACTATTTAGGCACATCAGGGACTCCCCAAACGCAACATGGCGTCCGCTAATTATCCAAGCAAATTTTACATTCAAAAAGTCAAATGGCGCTCCTTCCCTTCCGAACCCTGCTGTGCGCCGAAACAGTGGTTTTCCCCCACATATGGGGTATCGGCTTACTCAGGAGAAATTGCACAATAAATTGCATGGTGCAATTTCTCCTGTTACTCTTGTGACAATGCAAAATTGGGGGCTAAAAAACATTTTTGTTGAAAAAATGTGAAAATGTTATTTTTACGTTTCAATGTTATAAACTTCTGTGAAGCACCTGGGGGTTCAGGGTGCTCACCACACATCTAGATAAGTTCCCTAAGGGGTCTAGTTTCCAAAATGAGGTCACTTGTGGGGGGGGGGGGTTTCCACTGTTTAGGTACATCAGGGGCTCCCCAAACGCAACATGGTGTCTGCTAATTATTCAAGCAAATTTTACATTCAAGAAGTCAAATGGCGCTCCTTCCCTTCCGAACCCTGCCGTGCGCCCAAACAGTGTTTTTTCCTCACATACGTATCTGCGTGCTCAGGGGAAATTGCACAATAAATTTTGTGGTCCATTTTTTCCTGTTACCCCTGCGAAAATAAAAAAATTTGGGTCTAAAATAACATTTTTGTGAAAAAAAGTTAAATGTTCATTTTTTTCTTACACATTCCAAAATTTCCTGTGAAGCACCTGAAGGGTTATAATAAAGTTCTTGAATGTGGTTTTGAGCACCTTGAGGGGTGCAGTTTTTAAAATGGTGTCACTTTTGGGTATTTTCTGTCATAAAGGCCCCTCAAAGTCACGTCAAATGTGATATGGTCTCTAAAAAAAATGGTTTTGTAAATTTTGTTGTAAAAATGAGAAATCGCTGGTCAACTCTTAACCCTTATAGCTCCCTACTAAAAAAAAATTTTGGTTCCAAAATTGTGCTGATGTAAAGTAGACATGTGGGAAATGTTATTTATTAACTATTTTGTGTGACATATCTCTCTGATTTAAGGGCATAAAAATTAAAATTTTGAAAATTGACAAATTTTCAAAATTTTCGCCAAATTTCCGATTTTCTTCACAAATAAACGCAAGTCATATCGAAGAAATTTTACCACTATCATGAAGTACAATATGTCACGAAAAAACAATCTCAGAATCAGCTGGATCCGTTAAAGCGTTCCAGAGTAATTACCTCATAAAGTGACAGTGGTCAGAATTGTAAAAATTTGCCTGGTCATTAACGTGCAAACCAACCTCAGGGGTAAAGGTATTAATTTTCCTTGGTTTGGTACTTTTAGCCCATAATTCAGATTTGAAAGTGGTTTACAAATTAGTTTGTTTGTTTTCATTGTGTATTAGAGATAGCATTAGAGATAGCAGTGTTTGTATTTTATTGTGGTAGTTACATACCTGCCATCATTACAAATTAGAAGAGGAAAAGCTTTGTACAGACAGGAAACAAGACGACAAGGCCAGGAAGTAGATAATGTAAGCCTCTAGGTAGCAGATGCCTGGAAGCAGATTTTGCAGCTTGTGGTCACAGGAAATACGAGGCAGATGTTACAGGTTCTGTGTAACTCGCTTAAACAACAATAACCGATGTCTGCTAAATAAGCAGCAAACAGACAACTCCTCAAGTCCAGAGAAACCAAGATCTGACCTCTTACGGAGGGTAAAGTCACAGATAACAGTCTGCCTCATGTGAAAGCCTATGAGCCTGTCAGATCTGCTCTAGTTGGAGGTTGATCTAAATTAGGAAGGACATCATCCAAGTCTGCTTGGTTTCAGGTTGGGAAGAAAACTGTTCCAAACAGATGGACTGATGAATAACCCTGAAGGTTAATACAGCTGTGATTCTCACATCTGCAACAATCATATCCACAAAGCCAAAATCATAAATGAGCTGTGTATGCTTAACATCAGGACAGTGGGCTCTAAACCAAGTCTATATACTAATGATAAATAGGGGGCAAAAGTCATATCCACTGATTGCCAAATACAAGACCCCTTCTAAAGTTATATACTGTATCCAGGCAAAACACTGCAATGTAGTCTACATGCCAAGATCAGTAGAATGAGCACCGTCATTCTGAGCGATTCTGATTCTTACCCCCTAGTGATCTGGAACACATTGTGTAGCACCAAATATAGTATAATAGTAAGATCTGCTGCACACAGGACATAAAGCAAAAACTAAAATGTAAGAAACCCCAAATGTAAGTCCACTGCTCAACTGTAAGTTTCCAATGGGATCAAGTTTATAGACTAGGTCCAGTTATGTGAACAGGGGATAGTTTCCATTTTGGCAGTACATTACTTCCATCTGTTCAAGGCAATTTTCTGGTAGTATATAATAAAGCTGGTCTCTACCTTGCTGCCGTCGGCAGTCAGGTGTGGACTCATTGGGCAGAGTTGTGCGGCTCGGGGTGTGGTGGCCGCTACTAGGTACTGCAGAGTGGCTGTATTCTGTGGTGCCAAGAGGTGGCCACGGCACAGTCAGTGTGGTTGTGCATTGCAGCTCCATTCGATGTGCTAGTATCTGGCTGCCGAGGCTTGTGGCAGCTGGTCAATGGTGTTGTCGGGCCCTTGCTGGTATGGTGTTGTCGGCCTGTTCTGGAGATTGGTCATCTTTATTCTGACCTCTGAACCCATTAAAAAGGGCTGTCCAGGACCATTTTATTTATTTATTTTTTCACTATGGGCCTAAAAACTAACAGGCAGGTAGTTGGTAACAGAGGCAACTACCTGCCTGTTCTACTCGGCACTGGCTCATCCACCACTCCTGCAGGGGATTCAGCTGCTCCATGTCAATAGAGAAGCTCTTCCCCTTCCGGGCTGCTCTGTTGACACGCCGTGATTGCTTAGGTCATGCTGATTGACAGCCGGCTCCCTGGCTCTTCTCAGTTAGGTAGTGGGGACCCAGCTGTCAATCAGTCAGCAAAGATCAGCATCGGGCACAACAGGCAGATAGTTAGCAACTCCCTGCCTGTTGGTTTTTAGGCACGTAGTAAAGAAAATGAAATACTCCTGAATAAACCCTTTAAACATTTATCTTGTATGTCTCAATGCATGTTTAGATTATATTTCGGTTTTGTTTTTGAATGTTAGCCACCGCCTACTGTAGTTTGGCCTTTTTCCGAGATGAAGACCGTGCAAGTGTAATTATATATATCTCTGTGCATTATCTCTTACTTAAGCTGTGATATGACTGTGCTCTATGGCTACACAATGTCAGCACCATGTGCATTATGGACAGACATGTGGCACAGGTTGGAGATGGAGACCAAAGTAATTTTCAGAGATTATGAAATGGTTTGCTGCTGAAGGCTATCAGAGCGGAGTAAGACACCATGATTAATTGTTACTTTAGGTCATAATGGAACTGATCCCCATTTGACTTCCTCTGGCAGATATATGATTTGTGACTGCTGCAGGATGTCAAATGGGGTTCAGTCCCCTTATTACATAAAAAAATAATGACAGCGATAAAGGACATAATTTAGGAGGGGAGTGTTGTGACATTTCTTGCTTTTTTATATCCTTTGCATTCAGGAAAATGTTTCAAATAATGACTTTATTCATATTAATACAATTGTATCTATTCACATTACTTTTACCTTAATGCATGGATGCAATATATAACACGGGGGATGTTTTTCCGATCATAGACATCTGTGGTCTCTGGATAAAAGATCTATGAATATAAATCAGATGAGAAATTTAGTGTGATGGACAGAATTTCACATCAAAAGCTCGGCACAGATTTCATGTCAGGAAATAATGAGGTGCCGGACTGTAATAAAACTCAGACACTTCAGTAAAACGATATGATGAACATTGATGGATTAAAAAAATCAGGAGTGGAAAACAATGTAATACACAATGTAAAGATGTAAATACATTAGTAGCAATCCATATCCTTTAGATATAATACCAGAGGATCCCATGTGTGAAATATAGGTGCTTTTTTATCAAGATTATTACTTTGTTCTAACAAGTTTAATAACTATTGTGACGACAAAGCATTTGTTCTTTATTAAGCCAGACATGTGTCTTCGATGGGTCAAGAGACATAGACCATTGTTATATGAGCCTTAACGTTGACTCTTGAGTTGATGTTTGTTGCAGCATATTGTGTTGCTATCTTTGGAGGACAGGGATGCAGGGTCATTGAACAATTGATATTTGCTAATATGTTGATTAGCCATTGTATAAGTTCATACAACTTGTTGACCTGCAAGCAGAAAAGGACAAACTATGCAGATTGATTTAATACTCGAACAATGAGAGTTGACCTCATCCCACCTTCCCTCTGACCTGTGGATGATGGCCTGAAGGATAATTGTGAACTATAAAAGGGGGATCTGCCTCTAATATCTCAAATGTATATGGTCACCAATCCTACAACGTCCCTTTGTCTATAATGCCTGTTTATAGATTATGCAAACTATCTTTCTCACAGAGAGAAAGAATCTGGCATATAACACCTAGAAGAGTCGGCTACCCCGGTTTCTGCCGCTGCTCTCGGTGTCTCACATTGGCTGTCAATATGATGTCAGATACCGAGCTTAGCAGCTCTGCCAGTGTAGATAGGATGTCCCGCTCAGAACTGCTGAGCTCACTGATTCCCTGCTGTTCTGTCGATATACCACAGCCAATGCCAGACACCAAGAGCAGTGGCAGAGACTCACTGGAGGACCAGAAGATGACGCGGTTTGTTTTTTTTCATACTGAACTGCGCCAGAGGATGAAGATTTCTAGAAGTGGGAAAAAACATTCAACTAGCTTTACAACATGACCAGGGATAAATTCCAAGCTGTTTATTGATGAGTTTTTGATGAGTTGTCCGGCAAGGACATTGCTTCCAAATCAAAATAGATTACATTCTCTTACCTTAGGAAGTCCAATTGATTCCATAGCCCGTAACCACTGTACAGTATTATCTGTGTGCCGAAAGTGTAAACCAGAGCGCTAAAAAAAACAAAAAATAAAAACAGAATATAATCACTATTTAAGGATATTTGATACCAGTATACAAGTGATCTTATATATTGTAATGACACAGCAAACATTTTTATATTACATTTATTATCAGTTTAAGAAAGATACTTATGTTTTTTATCATGGGGGACTACACACGTGGTCAAAATTGTTGCTACCCCTGGTTTAATGAAAGAAAAACCCACAATGGTCTCAGTCGCAGGTCATGGGTCTTGCAACAGGATAATGACCCAAAACACACAGCTAAAAATACCCAAGAATGGCTAAGAGGAAAACATTGGACTATTCTGAAGTGGCCTTCTATGAGCCCTGACCTAAATCCTATTGAGCATCTTTGGAAAGAGCGGAAACATGACGTCTGGAAAAGGCAAGCTTCAAACACGAGACAACTGGAGCAGTTTGCTCATGAGGAGTGGGCCAAAATACCTGTCGAGAGGTGCAGAAGTCTCATTGACAGTTACAGGAATCGTTTGATTGCAGTGATTGCCTCAAAAGGTTGTTCAACAAAATATTAAGTTAAGGGTACCATCATTTCTGTCCAGGCCTATTTCATGAGTTTAATTTTTTTTAAATTCTGTGGAAGCAGGGTTGAAAAGCAATGACTGACTTTCATTTGCTCATTTTCATAGATTTTTAATTTATTATTACTTTTGTCAGATTCAAGTTATTTCTGTGACCATTGTGGGTTTTTCTTTCATTAAACGAGGGGTACCAACAATTTTGACCACGTGTGTATATACCTTCTTTACAGCAAGGAGAAAACTCTCTTAAGTACTGTATTGATATTACGGTTTCCAGGGTCAGATTGGTTCCTTCTCTGCAGGGCTCATCCACGGATTGTCCGGGGCCCCAAAATCCAGCAGTAGGTAATCATATTTGGAGTCAATCACTTGTCACTGGGTCAGTTTCTTATGGGACGATTAACATAAAAACTACATTGCTCAAAACTGAAATTGCAATGCCAAGGAGAAAAAGCAGTGGAGTTCTGGAAATCACAAGACCAGTAGACATGATAATGATATGTAAATGATGATAAAATAGAAAGAAACTTTTTGAAAACATCTCGATTTATTCAGCATCGAGTTTGAGCTCCATAAGTAGAAATACTGAAATAAAAGAAAACAAACAGCACTTCCTAGTGCGGTACCCCACCGACATGGACCAAGAGAAAGGGTACAATATACTGCTCACCTCCAGCAGTTGTGCTGTGGACACAACACCAAACATATACCAAATATCCACAAGTGGTCCTTCTGCCAATTCCCAAGGTCCAGGCTCCCAAAAGAAAAAAAATTTGGAAAGACAAAAAGGAATAGTGCCAGCAGAAACTATAGAGGTCCACAGAGAAAACATTGAGAATCACTAGGGAGCGCTGTACTTAAAGCAAACGGTTAGGTATTCTACAAGGGGAGCGCTTACTAGCACCTCCTGATTATTTCTCTGTGAGCTTTAAAAATCTCCCCTGGCACAGTTTCTTTTTTTTCTCCCCAAATCCTCGCACTTACAGCCTTAGCTGCTATCAGTGAGGTTATAACTGGTTGTCTGAGGAATGTTCTGCCACACAGAATGCACTTGGGGAAATCATCAAGATCTTCTTCTGGCAGCTCTCTTTGCAATTGCAAACCAATGACGTCCCAGATATGTTTGATGGGAGACAAGTCTGGAGATACTGCAGTCAATGTTAACATGTTTAGGCCACGCAGGTAGGCTGGTGTTGTAGTGTTCAAAAACAACTCCTGGGACACTTTGGAGAAATGACCATGCCCATACCACTCATTCCACGACCAAATCAATGTAATGTCGAGATGTTAGTTCACCTGGTATGAAGACTAGAGGGGTCCAGATAAAATACATTATGCCACCCCTCACTTCAATCCTGAGAGTAGGACCAGTTTGACGTTCCTTTGTGAAAACCTCTTCATGGCGTTGCACATGTATTTATGCATTTGTGATAGTTTTGATTCCATTCTCTCATTATTAGCAGATCATTAACATGTCTCTGGATCCTGTTACAGTGGCATGTAAAAGTTTGGACACCCCTAGTCAAAATTACTATTATTGTGAACAGTTAAGGCAAGTTGAAGATGAAATGATCTCTAAAAGGCAAATGATCTCTTTATATAATTTTTTTTGCCTTAAATACATATATTTTTTATTTATTTATTTTACTCACTTATATAGAGCCATTAATTCCACAGTGCTTTACAGACATTATGGGCACTGTCCCGATAGGGAATTTAGATTGTGAGCCCCAATCAGTCTTTGGAGTGTGGGAAGAATCCAGAGAACTCAGAGGAACCCACGCAAACATGGGGAGAACATACAAACATTTTGCAGATGTTGTCCTTGGTGGGATTTCTGAATGATCTTTAAAAGCGAGCACCCTGATAGCGTGATGAATCAGGGCAATTGTTCTATAGTTTGCACAGACCTTGTGTAATGCACACGCCCGGGCTGAGCGGCGTGTGCGTGTGATTCCACTGGACCATGCCGGAGAGTGAATGCCTGGAGGGGCGTAACTAGGAATTCACCCGATCCGACCAGGGTCACACGACGGCATACGACGCCAGTGCACCAAGGAGGAACCGAGCAGAGGGACCAGGTGCTACTCCAGGACAGGAACAGACAGGTTAGGCTGGCACACAGACTGGTGGGTATAGGCAGGCACGACTGCTATGCAGGCAGGAGGGTATGCAGGCAGGGGGGTACAGGCAAGCACGGCTAGAGTGCAGACAGGGAGGCACTAGCAGGTAGGAACACAGGCGGGATAGGACTCAGTACACACTGGGACTCAGGAACAGAACTACAGATGTGGCGGACAAACACAGCAGAGTAAGGCCGCCCAGAGTGGTGAGCGAGAGCAGGGCAAGACGAGACCGCCTGGAGCGGTGAGCAAGAGTAGAGCAGGACGAGGCCGCCTGGAGCGGTGAGCAAGAGTAGTCAGAGCGGAGCGATACTGCCGGAGCAGTGAGCAAAGGGTCAGAGCGGAGCGAGACTGCCGGAGCAGTGAGCAAAGGGTCAGAGCGGAGCGAGACTGCCGGAGCAGTGAGCAAAGGGTCAGAGCGGAGCGAGACTGCCGGAGCAGTGAGCAAAGGGTCAGAGCGGAGCGAGACTGCCGGAGCAGTGAGCAAAGGGTCAGAGCGGAGCGAGACTGCCGGAGCAGTGAGCAAAGGGTCAGAGCGGAGCGAGACTGCCGGAGCAGTGAGCAAAGGGTCAGAGCGGAGCGAGACTGCCGGAGCAGTGAGCAAAGGGTCAGAGCGGAGCAAGACTGCCGGAGCAGTGAGCAAAGGGTCAGAGCGGAGCAAGACTGCCGGAGCAGTGAGCAAAGGGTCAGAGCGGAGCAAGACTGCCGGAGCAGTGAGCAAAGGGTCAGAGCAGGCCAGAACCGCCGGAGCGGTGAGCAAAGGCAGAGCATGCTAGAACCGCCGGGCGGTGAGCAAGGCAGAGCAGGCTAGAAAAGCCGGGGCGGTGAGCAAGGCAGAGCAGGCTAGAACCGCCGGGTGCTCAGGAGATAGTTATTCCGCCAACTCAAAACTAGCAGCAGAGATGGAGTACAGGGAGTGACGGCTGATCACGAGCGCTCTGCTTCCTCTCTCCTGTCTGTCGAGCTGCATACAGACATAATAGAGAGGAGGGCTTTCAGGTTATGTGACGCCTCAAAGCCTTCTGTAAGCCCCTTTACCCTGGGAGATGGGGGACTCGGAGTCGGGTCCTGTGAAGGAGAGATGGGGTGCAGCCGTGGCCCGGACCCGCTCCGTGCCCAGGGCCGACACATTAAAAAGGATGGTGTGGGCTTATCCTGGTTGAGTGGCTGATTAAGACTATGCCACCTGTGGCACCTGGTGAAGGCCACCAGCGCTGCCGCAGTCTGCTGAGGCCTGGTGTTAGGGCAGCTGGCGTTGTTACTACTCCCCACAGGCGGAGCAAGGCCTCAGGGCAGAGAGACAGGATGGAGGGGGTAGTAGTCCAGAAAGTCTGGTACTGCGTAGAGCGGTGTAGTGCGGAATAAAGAGTCCGGAGGCCATAGGGGTTAACTTCCAAGGCTTTACTCACATTAGAGATGGCAGAAGGAAGGTGACTCCCTGCTCCTCGCGGAGTTCTGCGGTCACCAGGTACGGGGGTCCGACAACCTCCGAGTAAGTCCAGTGTTAGATCAGGACCCAGCACCAGAGTGTTCCTAGACTTCAGACCGGGTCCTTTCCTGTCTGTGTGTGTGTAGATAGGCCGGGTCTCCCTCTGAACTCCTCTCAGAAAAAGGGCACGGGTGGCAGCTCCGCTCCTTCCGTTACTCGGTGGGATCCTCAGGGCCTACCGGGCTTTCCCGACCAGGACATGGAGTAGCAAGGTCGGGTGTTGGTACCCCTCTTGCAGCTGGACTCCCTCTGAATATATCAGTTGGCGAGGACAGGTGGCGTATACCGCTCCGTCTGCATCCTCCCTGGGATCCATTTGCTATGGAGCTACACTCTTAAGCTCCGGGCCATCTTGGTCATGGTCCTTGACAGGGTTGAGACATTCATTGTCTACAACCTGCCCCTCGACCCCAAGGCTAAGGTACGAGGGCCGTGTCTCCGTCCTCTGCAGGCCCACACAGGATCCACGCTCAGGGAGGGAGATCACAATACCAAAGACAGTCAAAAGAACCCAGAACCAAAATGGCTTTTTGTTAACTCTTGGTTCCCCAGTCTCCCTGTAACCAGGAGGGCAGCACCTAGTGCTTTCTAGCCCCCTCTGGTGGAGAAATGTGCTGTTGGATGTGGAGGTGGAGTCCCGACCATCACACTGTTCTTACCTCAGAGGAGGAACACCACACTCCATTAGAGAAGTGCAGCATCCCTGTGGCGGTCGAACCCTCAGGGGCGCCACAGTTAGGCCAGGCAAGCTATCGGACAATGGAAAGACAATGCATGCTGGTGAAGTAAAAGATGTTCCAGCAGCTATAGTGCTGTCAGAACGCCAAGGAAGATTAAATACACTCAAATTGAATGTTTGGCAAGTTCTGGAGTATGAGTGTTGAGACAGTTCCTGACAATTTAATTTGTTGTGAGAAATGAGAACAACTAGATTATGCTTTTCTACAGGCTGTGTGTGAAAGGACAGGTACACGTTAAGGCCCATATCTAGCAGTCTGATGGATAAAACAGTATTCCCCCGAGTAAAGTAAGTATTCCTCCTAGAGTTAACCTAAGCATTATTTCCAGGGTGGTCCATAGAATATGATGAGCTCTTAAAGGGAATCTTTCCAATAATGCTATTAACCTCCAGATATGGGGTTAATCTGCACATTAAGAGTGTTATATAGGTGCCCGGGAGAAAATGACGCTTATTTCTCCTAGGAGACGACAGCCGCTTATTTCTTCTAGGAGACTACAGCTTTCAGTCATGCAAGATTGCCCAGAGAACTTACAGTCACCGCTTACAGCACTAAGAGTGCTGGCAGTAATCATGCTCCGGCACTGACTGATAGCCGGCTCTACAGCTGTCAGTGCTGTAACTTTCAGTACTGTGGCCATGCACCTTCCTAACATTATTAATCTGCAGATTAACCCTATATCTACAAGATAATAGCATTATTGGATTGACAGGTTCCCTTTAATGTGGTGATAGAGAGGGGAAACTAGAACCCTAGTTTCTAATAGTTTGTAGGATATTGGGTTATTAACAAGGTTGGTACAAGGAGCAATGTTGCCCCAAGTCAACCACCAATCAGAGCTTTCCATTCTATGTCATCGAGCCTGTCAGGGCTATGTTGGAGCAATAAATCATTGCACATAGGCTCAGACATATTGGAGAATCAGTGTATTAAGTGATGCATCTTACAGTATCTAGGGGAGAAAGTAGCATTTTCCATTTGGTAAATATAAAGTATTAATGTATAAAATGCATTAACAAGGGATTGAGCAGCGGGGACTTAAGTTTATGATAGGTGGGTTAGTAGACTGTGCCCAGGCAGGTTTTGGAAGTTTATTTTCTGATAGACATTTTTATTTAGCTTCATACTGTAGGGTTAATACACACCTGCAGAACAGTACAATAAAGGCTGATGTACGAACCTTAAACCTTGTCTGTTCCACATCATAAATCTTCTTTTCGGATATCAATTTCGGAGCAAAAAATCTGCCGAGCTTTGCCAAATAAACCCCATTTCTTAAACCTTCTTCCAATTCTGTAGTCGGCGGCAGTTCTTCAACAAGACAAGCTTCCATCCACCTGCAAGTGAGTAACAAAAAATATTTTGGCACATGGAACAAATTTATTCAAAAAAACATTTCATTAATCTCACTTTTTTTTTTGTTGTTAAGACATTTGCTTATCAATCCAAAATCCAGCTGCGAGATATACAACACGGCTGTTTGGGGGCATGTGTCAAAAAGATACGAGTCTGAATTACTCTACATATGGATCCAATAAAGACTTTGTGGGAGCCAGGAACTTACAGGTGAAATACAGTGCATGGTTCTAGTAAATCTGAACTTTGTATGAAGATCTTGCAGACATTAGCAGTTCTGTAAAGTTACAGTTATCAGCGAAAAAGTCTCCACGCTTGGGGCAGAAGAGGTGCAACTAGAAGCTCCAAGGCCCGAACATATCACACGTAATTCTGGTCTTTTCATATGTAGCAGAAAGATCTGATCTTTATGGTTGTAGCAGATACATTGTCACGGGTGTGTCAGATGCAACAGGCAGTCGCTCTGGATCTGGCTGCATAAGGTCACTGCGTTTGGCATTGCAGACGCCTTCTTAATGTTTCTGACTTCTGGACTCAGTGGCAACCTCTCTCCTGCTCTGATTGACACACCCTGGTCTGGGTGTTTATAAACTCTCAGTCTGCTTCAGGGAGTCGCCAGTGATATTATCATTTTCCCTTGTCAAGGCCTGGAGCAATAGCAGTCTGCTAGCTTCCTCTCTGGTGCCCTTGGAGGACGCTTTGTGTTCTCTCTCTGGTGTCTGCTCAAGCTAAGTTTTTTCCCTTTGTTTGTATCCCTTGTCTTTAATTTATAGTGGGGACTGACCAGTGCTCACCCCCCCTCCCAATCTAGGGCCTAACTCTAGGGATATACAGGGATTTGGTTTCCTGTTCGGGGATAGGTGTGGAACCTATATAGGGACAGTAGGACAGGTAGGCTGATATTAGGTCTGCCTATCGGTCTCCACTCCCCCTTTCCCTAGCGTCCCTCCCCTCATCCCTTCTTGTTGCACTTAGTCTTTCCCACACTGTGCGTGACATTAAGCTACTGTATATGATGGTATGTATGTACTGTATAGATCTCTAATGTATATATTTATACAATATTTACTTTATATACACACACGAATGAATGGAATGGTGGTGGTGTTCATATGGTTCCACTTCGATAGGACAGCAATCCACCATATACGGTGCAGTCAGACGGCTATAAAAATCGGAACGAGATCAGGCCACAGTTAATGAACTGAAAGCTGCATAGAAATACATGAAGCAGTCACACTCGGGTCGGGAGAGCCACTGACCAGTCCATGCACTGAATTTCCATTGTTCCGATATGTACGGTCTGACTGCGCCCTTATTCTGGGTAATATTGATTTTACCTATATGTCTAAATCGATGTTCAGTCACAAACCTATGTTTGAAGATGACTTTGAATGGGTTTTCCCACAAATGAAAGTTGATTTTAATCAATAGATATTGGAATAATAATAATTTCCACAATTGAATGTGTTTAAATAAAATGTTCCTGTGCTGAGATAATCTTATAAATGTGCCCCTGCTGTGTACTGTGTAATGGCTGTGTCTGACCGTGGAGGAACATGGTCTGATCATACCACATCTCCTGGGCAGGGGAGGAAGCAAAAGAGTATAGAGACATTACAGCAGGGGACCACAGCTGATTCTTTCTGTAAGGTAAAACATTTCACTGCCTGTTTTTAAGCAATGTTTTACCTCACAGAAAGCATCAACTGTGATAATCTGCTGTAACGTCTGTATACAGACGCAGCCATTGATTAAAATTAAACTTTTGTTCGTAGGAAAACCCCTTTAAGGTCTTTCACCGCAGCTGCAGACATGGTCATAGGGCTGAACCAGCTGACAGACTCCTTTTAAATTAAATTTGAGATAAGGCATGAAGACAGTGCTAAAAACTAGGAAATTTGAAGAATGCAAAAACTGGTCAGATCTGTATTTTTTCATGTGGTTTTCAAGGTAAATCTCATTCACATATACAGTAAACGGGCAAACGTATTGGCCATATCTCCCTTTACGGACATTTGAGAAAGAATGGCTACTTCTAAAGAGCTGACAGATACCAGTGTGCTCCTGTAATAGGATGTCACTAGTCAGTTAAAGAGTAACCGTCTTTTTAATTTTTAATTACATGAATCAATAGTATACGTGAAAATAAGAAACTTTGTAATATATCTTATCAGAGAAATTTTATTCTTTCTCTGCCAAAATTGATCAGTCATTATGAAAATTCACTAATTACAGATTTCACCTCAGAATTGAGAAGAAATACTTTCCCATTCATGAGATAGGAGATGGCAGCTGAGACTGATGAGATTCTATCTAGATCAGGGATGTCAAACTCAAACACACAGAGGGCCAAAATAAAAAACTTTGACAAGGTCACAGGCCAACCTGTATACAGTATAATGGGCCCGACATACTCCTCCAAGCAGAATAATGGGCCCACATAGGGGTGGTGGTTCTGGGGTCGCAGGCCAAATATAAATCACCCTATGGGCCAGATTTGGCCCATGGGCCAGAGCTTGACATGTATGATCCAGATAGATTGGAGGAGGATGAGCTGGAGTCAGAGAATTCTACATAGAATTGCATCCATAGCAACTGCCACCTCTCATCTCTTGTTTGAAATGGAACAACTTGTCTGGCCACACAGAGTCCGGACCTCTACCCCATCGAATACTTTAGACCACGGCCCCACTATCAGTATTTGGTCAATATTTTTTCTCTGAAAAAATACTGACTGAATACTGACCAAATACTGATAGTGGGGCCGTGGCCTTCGGGATGAACCAAAACAGATATTGTGAGCCAGGCCCCAAGATCAGCGGTTGACCTCACAAGCTCTTCTGGGTGAATGGCAAAAAGTCCCACACACAAATGCTAAAATCTTGTAGAAGTCTTCCAAGAAGAGCGGGAGCTGTTCTAGCTGCATTGGGAGTGACTCCACATTAATGTCTGTGGATTTTGAATGCAAATTTTCTCTTTAGAGAGGAAGAGGACTAGAACTCTAGTGCCACCTATAGGAAGTAGCAATCCTAAAAGTCAATATTGACTCTCAAACGAGCCTTGTCACATGATTTAGGATAAAATGCCAAAACCAAAATCTCAATTTGCAGACACTGTTTTGGGTTACTGTCCCTCGCAAGTGCAAAGTGTGAGATCTGGTTTGGCTGGGTTAGAGGTGTCTGACCGGGATCCAAGGGGTAACGTTTATCCTTGCGGAGAGTGACATGGCAAGTATGACATGCCAAGGTGAGGAGACTTAAGCCGCAATGCTCCTCTGGGAAATATGAAAATTGTCTCAACTCTCTAATGAACCTTTTCACATGACTTAGGATAAAAAGTCAAAACCAAAATCTCAATTTACAGACACTGTGTTTCGGGGTACTGCCCCTCGTCAGTGCAAAGTGTGAGATCTGGTTTGGCTGGGTTGGGTGAGAGGCATCTGACCGGGATCCAAGGGATTTAGAATGAGATGTCATAAAAGCTGCTGTAGTGTAATGTGTAGTTGTCTAGTATATATTTCTATATAATGTATGTACCATCTGGAAATGATAGCAATGACAAGTTTCTATTTGAATTTTAATATATTGCATATGTAGTTTAACAAGAATAAAGTCTATCAATAAATGATGAAATAAAAATAATAAAAAAAACAAACAAACTAATAAAACAAATGTCAGATGATCTAAAATTGACCTTTTATAATTTCTTTACCAGATTTCTCTTTTTCCTCTGATGTTATCGGATATTTTACAAGAAACAGAATGTGCTGACTAAACAAGTGTGCCAAGGAGAATTATTAAAACCAAAAAAAAAACCTAAAGGGGACGTTAGATCAAAAAGTAATTAGCTTAACAATAAGCTTTGGGCAAATTGATTGATCTATGGGGGCAATGCATTCACTTTTCCACAGTCCCATAGTATTAGTAGCAAAATTGTATGCTTGTACTGTAGATGAGATTTCTTACACGCATTCACAAGGTGCAGCGCTCCATAATTTCGAGCACCTGTATTTTTTCTCAAAAATGGCTTGGTCTGGTAGACTCTCTGACAGGTGGAGTCAGAACATTAGCAAAAACAAAATCTAAAGGTCCAGTTACATTGCAAGATTGGGAACGCTCAGTTAATGATAATCTTTCAGTATAAACATTCATAATCGTCCAAGAGGGACAATCCCACACAATGGGCAGCACTTTGAACACATTTTATAAGTGGTAATATACTTGTAAAAAACTCATGAAAGAATAAAGTTACATTAAAACCAAGCACACCATTGTTTTTCTTAGGAAATTCTCAATAAAGTTTGATGTGTCACATGACACTCTTCCCATTGAAAAAAATAAAGTTGGATCCAAAATGACCAACTTCAAAATGGCCGCCATGGTCAACACCCATCTGGAAAAGTTTTCCCCCTCCCATATACTAATGTGCCACAAACAGGAAGTTGATATCATCAACAATTCCCATTTAATTTAGGTGTATCCATATAAATGGCCAACCCTGTATAAATCTGATAATCGTGATGTACCTTTGTATTCAGCCCCCCTGAGTCAATACTTTGTAGGACCACCTTTTGAATGCAAATGCTACTAAAGGTCTTTTGGGGTATGTCTCTACCAGTGTTGCACATCTAGAGGTTGAAATTTTTGCCCATTCTCCTTTGAAAACTCGCTCTAGCTCAGCGAGATTGGATGGAGGCGAGTGATCAACAATTTTTAAGTCTTGCCACAGATTCTCAATGGGACTTAGGTCGGAACTGTGACTGGACCATTCACACACATGAATATGCTTTGATCTAAACCATTCAATTGTAGCTCTGGCAGTATGTTTAGTGTCGTTGTCCTGCTGGAAGGTGAAGCTACACCCCAGTCTCAAGTATTTTGCAGCCTCTAACAGGTTTTCCTCAAGGATTGCCCTGTATTTAGCTCCATCAATCTTTGCATCAACTCTGACCAGCTTCCCTGTCCCTGTTGAAGAAAAGCCTCCCCACAGCAGGATGCTGCTACAATCAGGTTTGAATAATGTTTGACAGTGGGGATGGTGTTTTCTGGGTGATGTGTAGTGTTGGTTTTCTGCAACACATAGCATTTCGCATTTAGCCCAAAAAGTTCTACTTTGGTCTCATCTGACTAGAACACCTTCTTTCACAGACTAGCTGTATCCACAAACATGGATTTTTGAAAACTGGAAATGAGACTTCTTATGGGTTGCTTTAAAAATGGCTTTCTTCTTGCCACTCTTCCAATTAGGCCAGATTTGTGGAGCATATGCCTAATAGTTGTCCTGTAGACAGATTCTCCCACCTTAGCTGTCGATCTCTGCAGCTCCAGCAGAGTTACTATGGACCTCTTGCCTGCTTCTCTAATTAGTGCTCTCCTTGCATACGATGCCAGTTTAGGTGGATGGCCATATTTTGGTAGGTTTGGAGTTTTATCCACCCATTTTTGGATGATGAATTGAGTATTGCTCCGTGAGATGTTCAGAGCTTGAGCTTTTTTTTTTTTTTTTTTTTATAACCCAACCCTTCTCTACTCTGCTCCACAACTTTATCCCTGGCCTGTCTGGTGTGTTCCTTGGTTTTCATAATTCTGTTTGATACCTAATGTTCTCAAACAAATCTCTGAGGTCTTCACAGAACAGATGTAATTATACTGAGAATAAATTACACACAGGGGGACTTAGTTTTCTAATTATGTGATTTATGGAGGCAATTGGCCACTCAGGAATTTATTTAGGGGTATCAGTCTACAGGGGGGCTGAATACAAATGCACGTCACAATTTTCAGATTGATACTTTCAAAATATTTAGAAAGCCATGGATCATTTCCTTTACACTTCACAAATACTTGTTAGTTTGTGTTGGTATATCACATAAAATCCCAATAAAATACATTTAGGTTTTGTGGGTGTAACGTGAAAAAATGAGGAAAAGTTCACGGGGTATGAATACTCTTTCAAGACATTGTGTATGTTGTGACTGAAACTAGTTGACCGTTTCGTGTGCCCTGCAATAAAAATCTTTAGTTATATCTTCTGTACAAGTAAAAAATTTTCCTGCGGCTTCCAAGACACATTATCGCACAAAACCTAGTCGGGGAACAAGCGGGTTGTTTTTTGAAGTAAATTGTATATTATTAGTAGCAAAACAGTATTATGGGATGATGAAAAAACAGACAAGATACTTTTCCATTAGAACGGATGAAGTAGCAGTCTCTGCTTCTCGCTCACTAGCCATGTGATTGGAGACGGCAGGAAAATACTTAGCGTCTGTTATACCACAATCCCCAAGGGCTATTTGTTAAAAAGATGCACAAAGAAAAACAGCAGTGTCGTCTATAGCGACCAGAATTATCTGACGTTTGGAGAAAATGACTTCTAAAATGGATTAGCTTGCTGCAGACAACTTCATTTTTTTATAGCACATGCTGATGTGAGACAAAGACCCATATAATCCAAAGACCCGATGGTGTCATAAAAGGCATCAATTACTTTTACCAGCGGAGAGCGCCATATCTGATGTATTTTATGCTATACATAAGAAACCTGTTAGAAACGTTACCACTCCTACCCCCCAATCATTAATGGGGTTGGCTGGGACTTTTATATTGATGGCCTATCCTTAGGATAGATCATTAATATATGATCAGTGGGGGTGAGACTCCCAGTACCCCTGATGGTCCGTTATTCCAAGTGCCGGTGGCAGCCGGGTCTACGAAGTTGCGGTACTGCACAGCACAGCTCTGTCAATTGCATAGTGGTCGCAGCCGGGTGCTGCCCTATTGATTCGACTAAGGGGTGGATCTGCAGTCCCTGGCTATGGCTGCTCCACAACTCAGAACATCCGGCCACCACCGGCTACAGGAACAGCTGATTGGTGGAGGTAATCAATCAGATGATAAAGACCTATCCTAAGGATTGGCCATCGACATAAGTCCCGCCTAACCCCTGTCCGGTTATTGTGTTGCCCTTTAAAAGATAAGCCAGTCTATACTTTTTTGATCAAAAAGTGCTGCACCAGCAGAGAAAAATTGCATGTTGAAGCTGTGTTTGGAAGTGCATTGGCTCGAGATGATGATCTTACAGCTCCTCAGCCTCACACTGTATCTCCTACCTGGCAGCATCCTCCTCTGGCTGATTGACAGGTCAGTGACCGTGTAGCAAAGCAAATGACCTATCAATCAGCGAGTGGAGGGCGCTGCCAGGTAGGAACTACAGTGTGAGGCTGAGGAGCGGTAAATGCATTCCAGGCACAACGTGAAAATGCTATTTCTCACTGCTGAAGCATTGCTTTGGGGTCATAAAGGGATTGCCTAGCTTATCTTTTAAGCAGCTACACAATCCTGTTAGGGGTGGGGTAAAAGTTTCTAAATGGTTCCCTTTAACTAGACGGAGACTGATGATTTATTCTATCTCAGTGAGGAGTGTTGGGTGAAACTGCCAGGAATCCCAACTACCTGAACGGCCATGTCGCACCAGAAGTGGCACAGCTCTGTCCATTGTGTAGTGGCAGTGCACAGCTCCACAAACTCTCTTCCATACAAGTTAAATTGCACTTCCATTTACGGCCACTGCACAGTGTGTGGAGCCAGCTGAGAAACTTCCAACCTGCCACAGCATCTCTAAAGGGGTTGTCTGGCCTTAGGAAACTATGTAACTGCAGACTTTTGAGACCTCACAACACGCACTGTGAGGATTCTCCACTGTCGGCACCAAGTGAGGCGGCATGTGATAGCAAGTATGTGATTTGCATAATGCAAGTGAATTGAGCAAGGCCAGACATGTCTAGTCGGAATGTGCCTGGAAGTATGCAAATTGCATACTTGTGATCACAAGAACGCCCGCAGCCGGCACCGGAGAATCCTAACAGCACACAGTGAGCATAGCGTGAGATTCTCAAGTCTGCAGTCACATAGAGTGACTGCAGACTTGCAGCCTAAGGCCGGACAACCCCTTTAATCAGCTAATCATTGGGGGTGCTGAGAGTCAGTCACTCAACTATCTAATATTCATCACCTAGCATCAAACTTAAAGATCTCGAAAATTCCTGTAACATTTATTATACTGGAACATCTAGCATGTATAACCCCACATCATAATACAGACAGGCTGCCAATTCTTCAATGGACTCCTGAGACTACAATATTGATGGCCTCTCTGGAGAATAGGCACAACGCACTGACTTTTAGTTGAGGCTGTTTTTTGCCATTTCAGCTCAGTCTCTTTCTAATCCCTTAAATTGATAACGTCTCCAGAGCAAGACGCTACACGCCATACAAAGCAGCTATCATAATGACCATTATCGAAACCACAAAATACTCATTATGGTGCACGTCCGTATTTTACCTTACACAGAAAAGACAGCCATGGATTCAATAGAACAGGTTTCTATGCAGCACAAGTGAAGTAAGACTATGTCCATTCCATATAAAGAGTTCTGCTCCAATGCCAATATAAGAAAACTAAGCAGCAGAGAGGAATACAAAGTGACGACTGACGCTTGTTTACTTCTGGAACTTTTCTAAAAACATGAAGAACTATTTTGTAATACTCTTCTAAAGTTAGACAGATGGGGAAACAAGCTGAGAGGTGTCTATAATAGCATCCCACCCGCCTCTCCATATGGAGCACGGAAAAGAGCTGTTTGCGTGTTCCGGGCGATTGGATTACAGGATTGATTTAATTCTGCATAGTGTAGAATATGTGTATCAACCCAGTCTAGTATATCTCACAGTCTTCTTATGTTTAAAAGGTTATTCCCAAAAAAGCAAACAGTCCCCTATCCATCGGGTCGCTGGGACCCCAAAGACAGGAGCACATTCTCAGCCTCCATTTAATTCATGATCAGGGAGGCTGCTGGAACTAGCTGAGCACAGCGCTCGAGTTCTACAACAGTCCCATATACAATGACGAGTGTAGGACAACCATGCACACCTCCACTTCCATTCAAGACAGGGTTGCAGAGTTGTTCCAGGGCCAAAATCTCGAGAAAGCTAGAGGTCCTGGTAGTCGGACCGCCAGCAATCAGCAAGTTCTCACCTCTCCATTTTGTAAACCTTTAAGTGCACCTATATAAAAAGACTTTGTTCATCACAGAAATTCCCTATAATAGAAGCTGAAACAGCTGATCATGGCAATTCCCCAACACGATTTGCGAATTTCTCTAGTAGCGGCCGCTGCAGGTAAAATATAGTATGACATGCTGCTAAACCAATACTAATAAAATTACCATTTGACGTGTGAAGGAAGAGCACAGTCAGATGTCACAACCTGACAATGACGTGGTGCTAAAATGGCACTGGTCATCTCTTCCTACAGACACAGCTTGTGCTGAGGGAACAACTGATTAATATGAATTTCTCCATTTGTCTTTAAAAGGAAACCATTTATTCTGCCCTCATTGAGCGTGCTTATCATGAATGCCATAGACTGCTTGTTGGCAGCACTTGTCACATCCGGCAAAGGTTAAAGAGGTACTTCAGTAATAAAAAAAAAATATCATCTATTCACTGGGTAAGTGTTAAGTGAAGGTCTAACCAGAGAGACCCTACTGATCATAAAAATCGGGGTCCCGTTACCCTTCTTTCAATGCATCTGCGGCTAAAAGTCATCTGCTGCTTCATTCAATCTAAACAGGTCTGAAAGGGATAGCCGACTGCAGCTATCTTCATCACATACTGTATGAACGCAGCTCAAGCAGGGGACACTGGATTTCCATTCTTAAGATCGGTGTGGATTCTAGCTGTCAACTACCAACAATATAGCAATTATCTCCTATCCAGGGAATAAGTGACGACTTATCAGAATACTCCTTAAAGAAGAAAACCTGTTGCACATTAGCTCATAAGTGAAAGCAAAGCAGAACTAAACTGACATGTTCCCTTGAAAATTAGATTCTCCAGCAGTTTCAATGTATATTATACTATTATGGACCCTAGTGACTGCAGAATATACAGGGCTGAAGGAGAGGAATTCCAGTTACCCACATCCCTTACCAGGCAAATAGCCATGCCCACTTTTAGTCATGCCCACTGGATTAGCGGGTGGGGAAGTGGCAGTCAAATTGGACTCTCTGCCTTCTAAAAGCAGGAAGAAGAAAAGATAAGGGAAAGGGATGAGAAGAAATGTGGTGGAGCAAGCCAGAAGTGGTGAGAGAAGGCAAGTAAGGGAGTATTAGGGCGAGAAAATAAGATGAAAAGAGGAGCAGGAGAATAGGAGGTGGGAAAAATGCGGGCTGGATTCAGAAGAATTACACCATGCTGAATGATGGTGATTGATGTCATAAACTGTTAAATGGCTGACACTGTATATTAGATGAGTATGATTTTTGTTGCGTGTACTATGTATGTATGTGGCTAGTGTTGCCATTATAGTACCACATTTTGTGTAAAAGGGATTTTATCAAGCTAAAAAAATGCATGTGATTGAAAAGATCTTGAAAAATAATCCACGTCTCTGTGAAGGATGGGGGATGTAATAGCAGCTTACAATCATCCTGTAAGCATATGTAGTTGTAACAAGACACCTGGTCAGCTTAAAACAAGGGATTCAACTCCCCACCAGCTAGTTAGATGCAAGCTTATACAGGAAGACCCCGTGTGGATTCAAGCCATGCGGTCTTAGTCCTTTGCTTCAGACAGTTATAATTTCACAAATAGTTATGGAAATACTATACGTCCTAGCAATACATCGCGTATATTTCCGAGATCCCCAGGACATGGCGAATGTCCGCCTGGGTCTGAATCCAATCAAGCACATAGAGATAAGGAGATACATAGTACAGATGTGTTTAGTCTCCATGACACCAGAACTGACTTCTTAGGACCGTCCATAAAGGAATTATGATCTTTCATAGGTTTTGGGAGATTTAGCTACAAACCTCCTGGGGAGGGGACTTAAGTCCAGCCCAGGAGGCAGGAGGGGATTGACAACAAAGGGGTTAAATGCTCTTGTAAAGCGTGGCCTAGTGCTTTTTTCTCTGGGAGGTCGTGACGACATATCATGTGAGGAGAAGTCAGGCAACAGAGGGGACCACAAGCCTCCCATGTGGCAGCCTGTCCCCCACAAGCCAGACCTTTCATCTGACTGCTAACTGACTCTTAATATCTGCATACTTTAGTATTATTTGTATTTGCATATCTAACCATTATATACTTATAACCCTTGTGTATATAGTGTATTGTCTAGTGTGCCCTTAAGGCGATTAAATATATAATTTAACCTTGGGCTGCTCTTTTATCTTGATCCATGAATCAATCCGTTTCTCGGTTTAAATGCTACCAGGGCTGGTTTCTAGTCGGATATAATTCCAGTTAATGGACTGGGCTTATATCGAATAGGAACTGTTGGCGGCTCTACCGGGCTGATAAGGTTCTGTTTCACTGGGGCTAGTGAAAGGGGCCTATCAGCCTGTCAGGAATGTGATCGAGTGTGGTGCCACATCAGTGACTGAGTGGGCCACCTCTTCTCACTTCCTATACCTTCCTGAACCCGTGAAGACAGGGGGTGTCTGTGTAACACTGTACCTACCTGACCTTGCATGTCCCTGAGGGGTGTGGAATGTCACATTGGTGCAAAGGGTGGATCTGTATCACGTGATCCATCTGACGTAATAGTGACATCAGGGGGGTGGCGAGGTGCGGATTCTTCATTGTCTCAAATAGAATTCAATACAAAAAATGCACCTTTTTATACATCAGGCTTACAGAAGTAGGCTTTCATTTGCTTCTATCCCCAGAGTATGTTCACCAGTAGGCTTTTCATGCTCTGACCGAGCATGCACAGATGACATCTATAGTACTCACATGGACGACACACATATCCTTCACGTGGCTTTAGGCAGACAGCGAGTACTCAGCCGGCAGTAAGAACTGGAGCGGAGCAGGCCACTGACTGTTGTAGCCAGCGCTGATGACCATATGATGCAGACCCTCAGCAACGTGCTATGCAGCTGTCTGCCTGAACTATGGCCGAATGCGCGCAGTGACTTGTGAATCCTGGCTGGTACTCACAGTAAAAGAAGAAGCGATCACTGTGCGCTCTTGGCTATAGTGCAGCCAGCCAGCTGTATACACCATCTCTGTGTGCTTGCATCAAATTAGTCATCAGTGCCGAACAGAGTGTTCATATTATGCAGGCATGGCGCTATTCTATGTCAGCGACTATCTGCACTGTTAGGCTTGGTATGTGATGCTCAATTTCACTTGCAGTACTGAATGTATTAATTTACGGCCATTTCTCTAAAGTGTTCGGGGAGCAGTTTTTCAACATGACAACACCAGGTTTCTCAAAGTACTGTGAGCATCCTGGTTGCCTAAATGTGCTACAATGGCCTGCAGGGTCTCCAGACTTGTCTCCTATCGAATATAGAACTTCATTGGCTGGCAATTGTAGAGGGAGGATTTGTGTGGACAAATACATTCAACGCGGCAGAACAGTCATCAGACAGTCATTAATAACATCATTGATAGCAGCCAAGACGTGTAAGTGGAAGGATTTCTGCATGTGGCACACATACTTGGAGCAGCTGAATAATATCTTGGTTTTTCTTTGTTCGGATGAGTGCATTGTATTCATCAGCTCTGAACAAGTGAACCTGAACCTCGCACTCCATGATAAGCCGTTTTATTACCACAGACACATGTTTTTATAGATGCAAGTTCTAGTACAAAATTAAGCAGATTGCTTTATGCTAAATCTTTTCTTTTCTTGTAATATGAACAAACACCACCTGTGATAAGTTCACAGATGAGGGGTCATTTGTTTATAGCTATATTCTTTTTTTTTTCTCAAAAGAACAGACTGCTCAACATTATAGACCAGTATCTATAATACTCAGATTTACAGACATTAGGGGGGGGATCATTTACAGCTGCTGATTTTCCATTAAAGGGGTTGTCCAGGATGTTTTATATAATTTAGCAGTTGCTCTAACATGTGGAACCCTAACAGTTTGCAATGTACTCACTATTAGGGCTCTTTCACACGTCCTGATATTTACAGTACCGGAGATATCCGTGTCTGTGTGCACACGTGTGCCGCCTCAGGAGCACACGTACTGGCGTTTGGGAATTAGCAGTACAGTTAGCGCTGTTCCCAAGCACTGGGTGCTGAACGCTGCCCTCATCATTGTCCCTTGCCGGCACTGCGATCAGCACCAGCAGGGGACAATGATGAGAGTCGTAGTCCTCTCCCCGTGTCCCCACCTGTAAAAATAACAATAAAATAAAAAAATCCATATACTCACCTGTCCTAAGTGTCTCCCGCTGTAATCCATGCGACCGATCACACCGGGGAGAATGACTCCTGCAGCGAGCAGGCCCCGAAGCTGTGCTGAGCTCAGTGAGTGACAGGACACTGTTCGCTGAGCGCAGCTCCGGGGCCCGCTCGCTGCAGGATGCATTCTCCCTGTCTCCGCAGCATGAGTGGTAGCATGGATTACAGCGGGGGACACTTAGGACAGGTGAGCATAAGGTTTTTTTTATTTTACTCTTATTTTTGCAGGTGGAAACACCGGGAGCAGACTACAATTCTCATAGTTATCCCCTGCTGGTGCTGATCACAGCGCCACCAGAGGACTATGATGGGGGCAGTGTTCAGCACCCAGTGCTTGGGAACAGCGCTAGCTGTATCGCTGATTCCCATTCCTCCATGCAGATCTCCTCTAGAGCAATGATGTTTGGGGGCTGTCGCTGGGCAACATGGACTTTCAACTCCCTCCAAAGGTTTTCTATAGGGTTTAGATCTGGAGACTGGCTAGGCCACTCCAGGACCTTGAAATTCTTCTTACTAAGCCACGCCTTTGTTGCCCTGGTGGGATGCTTGGAATCATTGTCATGCTGAAAGACCCAGCCACGTTTCATCTTCAATGCCCTTGCTGATGGAAGGAGGTTTGCACTCAAAAGCATGATGTTGCCACCCCCATGCTTCACAGTAGGTATGGTGTTCTTTGGATGCAAGTCAGAATTCTTTCTCCTCCAAACATGACGAGTTGTGTTTCTACCAAACAGTTCTACTTTGGCTTCATCTGACCATATGAAATTCTCCCAAAACTCTTCTGTGTCATCCAAATGCTCTCTAACAAACTGCAGACGGGCCCGGACATGTTTCTTATGAAGCCACTCCTTCGTTGCCCTGGCGGTGTGCTTGGGATCATTGTCATGCTGAAAGACACAGCCAAGTTTCATCTTCAATGCCCTTGCTGATGGAAGGAGGTTTGCACTCAAAATCTCACAATACATGGCCCCATTCATTCTTTCATGTACATGGATCAGTCGTCCTGGTCCCTTGGCAGAGAAACAGCCCCAAAGCATGATGTTGCCACCCCCATGCTTCACAGTAGGTATGGTGTTCTTTGGATGCAACTCAGCATTCTTTCTCCTCCAAACAAGACAAGTTGTGTTTCTACCAAACAGCTCAACTTTGGTTTCATCTGACCATATGACATTCTCCCAATACTCTTCTGGATCATCCAAATGCTCTCTAGCAAACTTCAGACAGGCCCGGACATGTAATGGCTTAAGCAGGGGGACACATCTGGCACTGCAGGATCTGAGTCCCTAGCGGCGTAGTGTGTTACTGATGGTAGCCTGTGTAACGTTGGTCCCAGCTCTCTGCAAGTCATTCACTAGGTCCCCCCGTGTGGTTCTGGGATTTTTACTCACCGTTCTTGAGATCATTTTGACCCCACAGGGTGAGATGGTGAGATCTTTTGTGGAGCCCCAGATCGAGGGAGATTATCAGTGGTCTTATACGTCTTCCATTTTCTAATTATTGCTCCCACAGTTGATTTCTTCACACCAAGCTGCTTGCCTATTGCAGATTCAGTCTTCCCAGCCTGGTGCAGGGATACAATTTTGTTTCTGGTGTCCTTCACCATAGTGAAGTTTGGAGTGTGACTGTTTGAGGTTGCGGACAGGTGTCTTTTATACTGATAAGTTCAAACAGGTGCCAGTACTACAGGTAATGAGTGGAGGACAGAGGAGCCTCTTAAAGAAGAAGTTACAGGACTGTGAGAGACAGAAATCCTGCTTGTTTGTAGGTGACCGAATACTTATTTTCCACCAAAATTTGAAAGAAATTTCTTTCCAAATCAGACAAT
This sequence comes from Phyllobates terribilis, assembly GCF_046119375.1. Taxonomy (NCBI): domain Eukaryota; kingdom Metazoa; phylum Chordata; class Amphibia; order Anura; family Dendrobatidae; genus Phyllobates; species Phyllobates terribilis. The sequence goes on along the minus strand of NW_027362761.1, from coordinate 492,889,513 downwards.
GTGATTTTCAGGATTTGTTTTCTCATTTTGTCTCTCATAGTTGAGGTCTACCTATGATGTCAATTACAGGCCTCTCTCAGATTTTCAAGTGGGAGAACTTCCACAATTGGTGGCTGGCTAAATACTTCTTTTCCCCACTGTATGTAACGCATGTCAGCCATAAATCTGACTGTCAGGTTTCCTTTAAAGGGGATTTCAGGCAAACGTTTACCCCCAAACAATTATTATGATGGTGTAGCCCAGTAAAAAATAAGCCAGTCAGGCCCTTTATGACCCCAAAGTGCTGAAATAACAAGGAATTGTGGTACAGTTGTGCTCAAAAGTTTACATGCCCCGGCAGAATTTTTTCTTTCTTGGCCTTGTTTCAGAGAATATGAATGATAACAAAAAAACTGTCTCCACTCGTGGTTATTGGTTGGGTGAAGAAATTTATTGTCAAACTAGTGTGTTTTCTCTTTTTAAATCTTAATGACTAGTGTTGAGCCACCCCCGTAGTGTTCGGGTTCGGTTCGTCGAACACCGGGATGTTCGTGGAACTGTTCGTCGAACACCGTTAAAACCAATGGCAGGCAAATAAAAACACATAGAAAACACCTTCAAAGGTGTCCAAAAGCTGACAAACTGCTCAGAAAACACTCTCTTTAAAAAAGCCGGCCGGCAATTCAGCATCGGTACCCGGCAATTTAGAACAGAAAGAATAGAGCATCACACATAGATTAGATAGATAGAAACATGTCAGTCACATATATACAGTTATATGAAAAAGTTTGGGCACCCCTATTAATCTTAAGCTTAATGTTTTATAAAAATTGGTGTTTTTGCAGCAGCTATTTCAGTTTGATATATGTAATAACTGTTGGACACAGTAATGTTTCTGCCTTGAAATGAGGCTTATTGTACTAACTGAAAATGTGCAATCTGCATTCAAACAAAATTTGACAGGTGCATAAGTATGGGCACCTCACCAGAAAAGTGACATTAATATTTAGTAGATCCTCCTTTTGCAAAAATAACAGCCTCTAGTCGCTTCCTGTAGCTTATAATGAGTTCCTGGATCCTGGATGAAGGTATTTTTGACCATTCCTCTTTACAAAACAATTCCAGTTCAGTTAAGTTTGATGGTCGCCGAGCATGGACAGCCCTCTTCAAATGATCCCACAGATGTTCAATGATATTCAGGTCTGGGGAGTGGGATGGCCATTCCAGAACATTGTAATTGTTCCTCTGCATGAATGCCTGAGTAGATTTGGAGCGGTGTTTTGGATCATTGTCTTGCTGAAAGATCCATCCCCTGCGTAACTTCAACTTTGTCACGGATTCTTGAACATTATTGTCAAGAATCTGCTGATACTGAGTGGAATCCATGCGTCCCTCAACTTTAACAAGATTTCCGGTGCCGGCATTGGCCACACAGCCCCAAAGCATGATGGAACCTCCACCAAATTTTACTGTGGGCAGCAAGTGTTTTTCTTGGAATGCTGTGTTTTTTTGCCGCCATGCATAACGCCTTTTTGTATGACCAAACTCCTCAATCTTGGTTTCATCAGTCCACAGGACCTTCTTCCAAAAGAAATTGGCTTCTCCAAATGTGCTTTTGCATACCTCAGCCGACTCTGTTTGTGGCGTGCTTGCAGAAACGGCTTCTTTCGCATCACTCTCCCATACAGCTTGTAGCGTCGGCGTCCCTGCCTCCTGCTAGGCAGGGACGCTGTTCCCCTCACCTCTCCGCTCTGTGCCCGGCGTCTTCCTCCCGCTCTGCTGGCAGCGCGCGCTGCTTCCCGGCCACGGTGCTTAGGGCGCGCGCGCGCGCTCCCCCTCTCTTAAAGGAGCCGTGCGCACCGTCCTAAGGAGTCCCCGGCCAATGGCCGGAGGACTTCACCATATATAAGGCACCTCCTCCAAAATGGAGGTGCCCGAGCAATGTTGTTGCAAAGCCTTCACTCTGCTTCAGCCCTCAGGTCCCGTTTCCAGTTACCTGCCAGATTCCTGCCTGTTACCTGCCAGTCACCTGCCAGATTCCTGCTTGATACCTGCCAGATATCCGTTTACCTGCTTGCAAGCCTGCGGTCCGACGGTCTGCCTTCCGACACCTGTCAGTCTGTCTATGGACCAGCCTGCCCGCTCACCTGGGAGCGCTCATCTGCTACCTGCCTGCTAGCCTACCTGGAGGCTCCGCCGTCACTTGCCGTGACCACCTGCCTGTCCAGAGACTCTTGTCTGCTCACCTGGGAGCGCTCATCTGCTACCTGCCTGCTAGCCAACCTGGAGGCTCCGCCGTCACTTGCCGTGACCACCTGCCTGTCCAGAGACTCTCGTCTGCTCACCTAGGAGCGCTCACCTGCTACCTGCCTGCTAGCCTACCTGGAGGCTCTGCCGTCACTAGCCGTGACCACCTGCCTGTCCAGAGACTGTCCCTGTCACTTGCCGTGAGTACCCGTCCTTCTACCCAGAGACTGTCCCTGTCACTTGCCGTGACTACCTGCCCTTCTACCCAGAGACTGTCCCTGTCACTTGCCGTGACTACCTGCCCTTCTACCCAGAGACTGTCCCTGTCACTTGCCGTGCCTACCTGCCCGTCTTCCCTGGGAGCCACCCGCTTCCTTACAAGGACCGCCCCCTTGTATAGTTGCTCAGAGGTTCCGCCTCCCAGACCCGTTACACAGCTTCTCCTTGTGCAAAGTGCGTTGTATAGTTGACCGATGCACAGTGACACCATCTGCAGCAAGTTGATGCTGCAGCTCTCTGGAGGTGTTCTGAGGATAGTCCTTGACTGATCTCACCATTCTTCTTCTCTGCCTTTCTGATGTTTTTCTTGGCCTGCCACTTCTGGCCTTAACAAGAACTGTCCCCGTGTTCTTCCATTTCCTTACTATGTTCCTCACAGTGGAAACTGACAGGTTAAATCTCTGAGACAGCTTTTTGTATCCTTCCCCTGAACAACTATGTTGAATAATCTTTGTTTTCAGATCATTTGACAGTTGTTTTGAGGAGCCCATGATGCCACTCTGCCAGCTGACATCAAGCCCAGGTCAGTAATGGAGAGACGTCTATAAGACACCCCCATTACTAACCCCATAGTCAAAGTTAAAAAAAAAACAAACAAACACCCAGAATAAAGTCCTCTAATTGAAATAAACACACAATTCATTATTGTTCCAAATGATGTTGGTTTATTATTTTACTTTTATTGCAGAAGACATTGGCTTCAGCTGGAATGGGCGTGATGGTAAGTATGGTTTAATTTAGAACAATAAAGAATTGTGTATTTATTTCAATTAAAGGACTTTATTCTGGGCGTGTGTTTTTTTAACTTTGACTATGGGGTTAGTAATGGGGGGGTGTCTTATAGACACCTCCCCATTAGTAACCTGGGCTTGATGTCAGCTGGCATTATAAGCTGACATCAACCCCAGCCCTATTACCCCACTGCCACCACTACAGGGCAGTGGGAAGAGCGAGGCCAAGTGCCAGAATTGGCGCATCCTTTCTGGGGCGGCTGGTGTTTCTAGCCTGGGAGGTGGCCAATATTCATGGCACCCCTCCTGGGCTATTAATATCAGCCCCCAGCTGTCTGCCTAGCCTTTGCTAGCTATTAAAATAGGGGGGATCCCACATCATTTTTTTTTTTGGGGGGGGGGGGGGATTCCCCATTTTAATAGCTAGTAAAGGCTAGGTATTCAGCTGGGGCTGATATTAGTAGCCTGGGAAGTTCCGTGGGTATTACCCCCTTCCCAGGCTTCAAACATCTGCCCCAGCCGTCTGCTTAACCTCCGCTAGAGACTAAAATTACGGGGAACCCCACGCCAATTTTTTTTTTTAATAAATCCTTTATTTTAACACTAAAGGAAAAGTACAGTAATCAACACTATCACTGTACTTATTATATAGGTGACTAACATGTTTCTATCTATCTATCTAATCTATGTGTGATGCTCTATTCTTCCTGTTGTAAATTGTCGGGTACTGATGCTGAATTGCCGGCCGGTTTTTTTAAAGAGACGGTGCATGAAAACACTATTATTTTTTTTAATAAATCCTTTAACACTAAATGACAAGTACAGTAACCAACACTGTCACTGTACTTCTTAGATAGAAACATGTCAGTCACATATATATCTAATCTATGTGTGATGCTCTATTCTATCTGTTCTAAATTGTCGGGTACCAGTGTATGCCGCTGCTGAAATGCCGGCTTTTCATGTTTCACTGTGAGCACTGTTCCCATCGATTTGGCCAACCACTGTAATGCCACAGCCACCATGGCTGTGACATTACAGTGAGTGGCAGACAATCCCTGCATGATGTCAAAAAAATCCAGTTACGCTTTTGGTGCACGAACAGTTATCGAACATAACCTCGAACAGCCGAATTTTTTGCAAATCGTTCGCGTTCGTCGAACGACTCTTACACCGCCCAAAACAGCTCGAATTTGAGATTGGCGAACAGTTCTAGTCGAACACCGCTCATCTCTATTAATGACAACCAAAAACATCAAAATGACCCTGATCAAAAAGTTCACATACCCTGGTGATTTTGGCCTGATAACATGCACAGAATTTGACACAAATGGGTTTGAATGGCTACTAAAGGTAACATCCTCACCTGTGACCTGTTTGCTTGTAATCAGTGTGTGTGCATAAAAGCTAAGTGAGTTTCTGGGATCCAGACAGACTCTTGCATCTTTCATCCAGCCACTGACATTTCTGGATTGTGAGTCAGGGGAAAAGCAAAAGAATGGTCAGCGGATCTATGGGAAAATGTAGTTGAACTGTTTAACACAGGAAAGGGATACAAAAGAATATCCAAGGAATTGATAATGCCAGTCAGCAGCGTTCAAACTGTAATTAACAAATGGAAAATAAGGAGCTCTGTAAAAACCAAACCACGGTCAGGTAGGCCAACAAAAATTTGGCCACAACCGCCAGGAAAATTGTTTGGGATGCAAAGAAAAACCCACAAATAACATCAGCTGAAATTCAGGACTCTCTAAAAACTAGCGGTGTGGCTGTTTCAAGATGCAGAATAAGGAGGCACTTGAAGAAAAATGCGCTGCATGGTCGAGTCGCCAGAGGAAAGCCATTACTGCGCAAATGCCACAAAGTATCTCGCCTACAATACGCCAAACAGCACAGAGACAAGCCTCAAACTTCTGGAAGAAGGTAATTTGGAATGATGAGACCAAAATTTAACTTTTTGGCGAGAGGTCAACAAGGCCTATGATGAAAGGAACACCATTACTATAGTAAAGCACGGAGGTGGATCACTGATGTTTTGGGGATGTGTGAGCTACAAAAGCACAGGAAACTTTGCAAAACTTGAAGGAAAGATGAATGCAGCACATTACCAGCAAATACTGGAGGCAAATTTGCACTCATCAGCCCGGGAGCTGTGCATGGGACGTGCTTGGACGTTCCAACATGACAACGATCCAAAACACAAGGCCAAGTCTACCTGTCATTGGCTACAGCAGAACAAAGTGAAAGTTCTAGAGTGGCCATGTCAGTCTCCTGACCTCAATATCATTGAGCCACTCTGGGAAGATCTCAAGAGCGCAGTTCATGCTAGACAGCCCAGGAATTTACAGGAACTGGAGGCTTTTTGCCAAGAAGAATGGGCAGCTTTACCATCTGAGAAAATAAAGAACCTCATCCACAACTACCACAAAAGACTTCAAGCTGTCAATGATGTTAAAGGGGCCAATACACGGTATTAAGAAATGGGGTATGTGAACTTTTTGATCAGGGTCATTTGGATGTTTTTGGTTGTCACTAAGATTTAAAAAGAGAAAACACAGTCATATGACAATAAATGGCTTCACTCAACAAAAAAACTTTTTCTCCACTCAAGGTTATTAGTTATCTCTGAAACAAGGCCATGAAAGGATAAATTCTGCTGGGGTATATAAACTTTTGAGCAGGACCGTGGAGTTGGAGTTGTGGAGTCAGAGCCCATTTTGGTGGAGTCAAAGTCAGAGTTGGATTCGGTATAAAATGGACCGACTCCTAAAATATATAATACATTGGGTACTGTAGTTCAATGCAGTTTGTGGGGAATATTTTTTTTCATAAGAATTTGGGAAAGTTATGAAATGTCCTATAAATGTCTGTTCTATTCCTGATCTAAGGGTCTAGACTTTTAGCTGAGATGAATCTGTGCTACAGTAAATTCATCACTTAAACATGAGCCATGTATGAGGGAGTCGAGTCGGTGTCATGGAAATTGAGGAGTTGGAGTCGAAGGTTTGGCTTATCGACTCCACAGCGCTGCTTTTGAGCACAACTGTATCTGGAAGAGCAATGGGGCTAGAGAAAGCGCGAGGCTGAGGAGCTGCAAGTGCATTATTTCCTGCCTAGTAGCACCCTCTGCTAAACGATTGACAGGTCAGTGACCATTTACCAGAGCAAATGACCTGTCAATCAGCCAGGAGAGGGAGCTGCTAGGTGGGGAACAGCGTGTGACGCTCAGACGTTAGAAATTAAATTACAAACATAATTACAAAGACGCAATTCCTCAGTGTCATAAAAGGATTGACTGGCTTATCTTCTCAAAGGGGTGCACAATCATATAAATGATTTGGGGGTTGGGAGGGTTAAAGTTTCTGTGAGACGTTTTTTTCTTCTTTAAGGGTATATGCACATATCTCACCACCTGCGACCCCAACACAGCGGATTAGCCATCGGCATTTTATGCAAATGAGCGACTCAATTTTTTTTTCACCAGCGGACTTTCCACATATAAACTAGGTCTGTGGGAAAAGCCTGCATGCACACCCGCAAGAGAAAATTGACATGCTGCAGTCTGGAAAGACGCGCCGCAGGTCAGTTTCCGCGGGTCTAGAAATCCCATCCACTATGCTGTAGCATCTGGCCGCTGTGGGTTGGACGCTGCATATCACGCAGCTTCAAACCCCTAGCGGCACCTGACTGTGGGAACATACCCTAAAACAGATCCGACAGCTCTCCTGACATGTCTGCTTTTGAAAATTCTTGCATTCTCCATAGAAACAAACTATTCTGAAGCATTTTTTTTATAGCTTTGTATTGTACTGCTTCTCTGTTATTCCTTCTAGAAATGTATGAATAAATTAACTAATTCCCTGCCAAGTGGGCGGTTCCCTACAGTCTGACACGGTCAGCACTGATTGGACAATGTGGGACTGTGTATAGACACGCCTCCTCCTCGTAACATCCAGTTTTCAATTTATTCACTTTTTATTTATCAACTATTTACTTAATTTCTAGCAAGAACAGAGAGATGGTAAAACATAGAAAAATACTTTAGAAAGGTTACATCATGGGAAACACAAGTATTAACTGAAACCAATATGTAAGAAGAGCGGACATGCCTGTTTAGCTGAGTGCAGACGAGCGTATGAAAAATCATACGAGTTTCATCCAGAAAACATCGGACAATTTTTTTCTAATCTTCATCCATGTGCCATAAGTGTGTCCGTTTTTTAAAGTCCATGTGTGATCTCTTTTCATACAATTACCATTAAAACATGTACATGATCACATAGATTTCTATTCTAAACCTAGAAAACTATATCTGTAAAAATTGCATGCCCTCTGATGGTCTTCCTGGGACCATCAGACCCACACGGACCATCAGAGCGGTATCCGATGGTCCGTGTGAGAACAGATTTTTTTCTCGCACCCATAAACTTGAACTTGTCAGTCTCATCTCACGGACACTGGACTAAGACAAAAATCGCTCATCTGAACAGCGCTATTGAATAACATGGGTCAGTGTGCTGTCTTATAGCACTCATCCGATTTATACGCTCTTCTTCATGAGCCTATTCTTCCCTGCACTAATACAATAGCAGCTTGATAGATATTTGATTGAGTAATAGATGCTCCCCTCAGGGTTGCTAGTAAGCTGCCATTATATATAAGGCTCATCTTCCATTGGTGCAGGCAGTGCATAAAATCGATTTCAGAAGGATTTGGGAGATTAAAGGACTTTGTGCCATAAAGATTTTATATTTCTAATATTCTAACTGCTATAATAAATGCAGAGGCAGATGCATAATCACACACTAATTTCTGTGCTGCCAGAGACTATTTGGGTTCATTCTTTGCACTACAAGCCTTTAGATAGAAGTCAAGCATTGCAATGTTATTTAATACTTCTCAATCTGAAGGACATTCATTAAAGAGGTATCTGTAGATACATGGCAGGTGGTTCTCGCTCTCTCACACATATTTAGACTGTGGCACATTGCGCCTTAAGTATGTCCAAAATAACAGTGACGTCATGCATCACACTTCATCTCACAAGGTGGCAGCAGAGAAGCTACAAACATTTCTTTTATTGTTTCTGGGTTAATAAGTGATTAAAATCCAGTTTTATCCTGCCACTCATAAGCGTCCCGGATGTAGAGCACCACTGGTTGGACGGACGCTCTCAGTCAGCAATTCGTCTGACCTAAGCTACCTTGAGCTTTGTTCGCTCAGCATTTCCAACAGCTAGTATGGGATTCTCCAAATGAAACTGTCACCAATCCAAGAATCACACTTTCTTACCCTTCAATACACCCTCCAGTCCTGTACACGTCTGCGAGTATAGCAATGCATGTATAAAATATACAAAATCTGCAAAATTGGGTTTTGGCAGCTGTAATATTGTGCATGATCGGACTATGCAAAGCTCCTGGACTCTATAAATATCAGATGCAGAAGAAGAGATGTTGGCATAGAGCAGCAGAATCTGGAAACACAAAGTCGGTCATACATTTTTTATAGTGTAAGGCCAGCTTTGATTTAAAGAGTTCCAGTCAGTGAAGGTAACATTTCACAATTAAACGAAACCTGTCAGCAGGATTTTGCGAAGTAAACTACAGGCAATGTCATGGATACACCAGTATAAGACCCTGCCTTCAGACCCGCCCCAGAGCACGGGCATATCATTAACTCAGAACTGCAAACACTGATTACACAAGAACCACAAGATGGATTTCTTCACCTCAGGTATCATATTAATCAGTGCAGCAGCCCCAACATGACACTGCCTGTAGTTTACTTACCAAAATCCTGCTAACTCAAAGAAGAAACCCTTGCGCTTTCACCAGATTGCTCCACAGGGCCAGTTGCTACCTCTCACAGCTATCCTCCACGGTGCTTCTACCACACTGCGCCACAAATTTCAATACACCCAACTGCAGCATTTTTTCCGATCCTTGTCTAACAAGCCGGGTATGACAAGACCCTTGTTGGCATTTGAGAGGCTTTGCAGCTCCTCATCAGTGGTGAACCATGCAGTTTCAATTCTATATAAGTTACTCTCCTCTCTGGATAGTAAATCTCTCCCCCACTTCTGTAGGGCTTGGGAAACCAACTTATGCCAACAATTTCCATGGAACAATGGCACAAGTGCTTTCATTTCTCACATAAATCGATGATTGCAACAAAAGCTCAAGAGACAAAACTATAAAATTGTTTCACGGTGGTATCGGGTCCCAACAACCCTACACAGGTGGTTCCCCAGCACGTCTAATCTATGTTGGCGCTGCGGGGTTGAGGAGGGTACTATGGTTCACATTTGGTGGTCGTGTGGGGCCTTAGAGACGTTTTGGAGGGATGCTCTTAGAGTAATTAAGGAAGTAACAGGCATAGAGGTTCCTAATCCACCAGAGACCACGCTCCTATTCATGTTCTCCTTATGTCTGGATCAAAATTTGAAAATTCCCTCCTGAGACACCTGCTCCAAATAGCCAAAACCATCATCCCTAGACATTGGAAGTCCACTGTGGTCCCGTCTCTTGAGGAGTGGCTCGCAGAGATTGAAAGGATCCACTGTATGGAATTATTAATTTCACATACTCAGGAGGAGAGGAATAAGATCTCCACAAGGTGGTTCCACTGGGACGCTTTTTTGACCTCACCCTTATTCAAGTCCATTGGAATATAGTGCTCTGAATAATGTATCCCCACCTGATAAGGTTTCACCTTGCGAAAATGGCTTCTACGTGTAGCTGGTCTCAGAAGTACCCCGCTCCAAATTACCTCTCTTGGTTCGTCCCCCTTTTCCTCCCATATTTCCTCTTTTCCCTTAACTTCTTGGTTTGTTGTGTGCTTCACTTAGCACGGCTTTATACAGTTATATGAAAAAGTTTGGGCGCCCCTATTAATCTTAAGCTTAATGTTTTATAAAAATTGGTGTTTTTGCAACAGCTATTTCAGTTTGATATATGCAATAACTGTTGGACACAGTAATGTTTCTGCCTTGAAATGAGGTTTATTGTACTAACAGAAAATGTGCAATCTGCATTCAAACAAAATTTGACAGGTGCATAAGTATGGGCACCCTTATCATTTTCTTGTTTTAAATACTCCTACCTACTTTTTACTGACTTACTAAAGCACTTTTTTTGGTTTTGTAACCTCATTGAGCTTTGAACTTCATAGCCAGGTGTATGCAATCATGAGAAAAGCTACTTAAAGAGGCTACTTGCAAGTTGTTCTCCTGTTTGAATCTCCTCTGAAGAGTGGCATCATGGGCTCCTCAAAACAACTGTCAAATGATCTGAAAACAAAGATTATTCAACATAGTTGTTCAGGGGAAGGATACAAAAAGCTGTCTCAGAGATTTAACCTGTTAGTTTCCACTGTGAGGAACATAGTAAGGAAATGAAAGAACACAGGGACAGTTCTTGTTAAGGCCAGAAGTGGCAGGCCAAGAAAAACATCAGAAAGGCAGAGAAGAAGAATGGTGAGATCAGTCAAGGACAATCCTCAGACCACCTCCAGAGAGCTGCAGCATCAACTTGCTGCAGATGGTGTCACTGTGCATCAGTCAACTATACAACGCACTTTGCACAAGGAGAAGCTGTATGGGAGAGTGATGCGAAAGAAGCCGTTTCTGCAAGCACGCCACAAACAGAGTCGGCTGAGGTATGCAAAAGCACATTTGGAGAAGCCAATTTCTTTTTGGAAGAAGGTCCTGTGGACTGATGAAACCAAGATTGAGTTGTTTGGTCATACAAAAAGGCGTTATGCATGGCGGCAAAAAAACACAGCATTCCAAGAAAAACACTTGCTACCCACAGTAAAATTTGGTGGAGGTTCCATCATGCTTTGGGGCTGTGTGGCCAATGCCGGCACCGGGAATCTTGTTAAAGTTGAGGGACGCATGGATTCCACTCAGTATCAGCAGATTCTTGACAATAATGTTCAAGAATCAGTAACAAAGTTGAAGTTACGCAGGGGATGGATCTTTCAGCAAGACAATGATCCAAAACACCGCTCCAAATCTACTCAGGCATTCATGCAGAGGAACAACTACAATGTTCTGGAATGGCCATCCCAGTCCCCAGACTCGAATATCATTGAACATCTGTGGGATCATTTGAAGAGGGTTGTCCATGCTCGGCGACCATCAAACTTAACTGAACTGGAATTGTTTTGTAAAGAGGAATGGTCAAAAATACCTTCATCCAGGATCCAGGAAATCATTAAAAGCTACAGGAAGCGACTAGAGGCTGTTATTTTTGCAAAAGGAGGATCTACTAAATATTAATGTCACTTTTCTGGTGAGGTGCCCATACTTATGCACCTGTCAAATTTTGTTTGAATGCAGATTGCACATTTTCTGTTAGTACAATAAACCTCATTTCAAGGCAGAAACATTACTGTGTCCAACAGTTATTACATAGATCAAACTAAAATAGCTGTTGCAAAAACACCAATTTTTATAAAACATTAAGCTTAACCCCTTAACCCCAGGGGACGTATTAGTACGCATATTTGCGTACCCTCCGTTCAGTGAGGGCTGCTGCGCTGAGCCCTCACTGAACGGAGCACATGTCAGCTGATTCTTACAGCTGACATGTGCCCGCAACAGCCGCGGGTGGAATCGCGATCCACCCGCGGCTGTTAACCAGTTAAATGCTGCTGTCAATCTCCGACAGCAGCATTTAACGCGCGCTTCCGGGTAGCGCGTCATAAGCCCCGCCCACCGGCGACCCTGTCACGTGATCGCGGGTCGCCGATGGGCGTGCATGACAACCCAGGGTCCGCAGCAGACGCCTGTGGTTGTCATGATCTTGTCGCTATGAGCGCCACCTAGTGGTCGGCGCTCATAGCACAGGACCATTTCTGCTGCATGCAGGGGACCTGCTCGTCCCCTGTATGTAGCAGAGGCGATCGGATAGTTGCTGCTTCTAGTCTCCTATGGAGACTATAGAAGCATGCAAAAAGTAAAAAAAAAAAGTTTTTAAAAATATAAAAAAAAATAAAAAAATATAAAAGTTTAAATCACCCCCCTTTCGCCCCATTCAAAATAAAATATATTAAAAAAAAACCCACATACACATATTTGGTATCGCCGCGTTCAGAATCGCCCGATTTATCAATATAAGAAAAGAATTATTCCGATCGGTAAACGGCGTAACGAGAAAAAAATTCTAAACGCCAGAATTACGTTTTTTGGTCGCCGCAAAATTGCAATAAAATGCAATAACGGGCGATCAAAACATCAGATCTACCCCAAAATGGTATCAATAAAAACGTCAGCCTGGCACGCAAAAAATAAGCCATCAACCAGCCCCAGATCACGAAAAATGGAGACGCTACGGGTCTTAGAAAATGGCGCTATTTTTTTATTTTTTTTTTTACCAAATTTTGGATTTTTTTTTCACCACTTAGATATAAAAGAACCTATACATGTTTGGTGTCAATGAACTCGTAATGACCTGTAGAATAAGAAGGGCAGGTCAGTTTTAGCATTCAGTGAACATGGTAAAATAAATAAATAAAAAACAACTGTGGTATTGCACTTTTTTTCCCATTTTACCGTACAGGTTATGATAAAACTAGTAATGGCGTTGAAAAGTACAACTCGTCCCGCAAAAAATAAGCCCTCACATGGCCATATTGACCAAAAAATAAAAACGCTATGGCTCTGGGAACAAGGGGAGCAAAAACGAAAATGCAAAAACGAAAAATGCTCCGGGGCTTAAGGGGTTAAGATTAATAGGGGTGCCCAAACTTTTTCATATAACTGTATGGTCTCTAGGCCTATTCTTAAGTTAAACACATTTTTCGTACAAATATATGTGGTCAAGTGTTATAAGTGATGCCTAGATTATCAGTTACCCATCAATGTTCAATAGTAATAATCAAAGCCATCTATTTCAATGTATTGCAACACTTAATTATACCTCAGACATTCTGTATTAAGTTTTTGTTTACTTCTTGTTAAAAACAAAAATCCTCTCTTTCAATAAAACTGAATTTGAAACAAAATCCTGCTGTCAGGTTTCTTTTAAAGGGAAACGGTCACCAGTTTTGTGACATACCAGCTAAAAATATCACCTTATTCAGAGTCTGCGCTGCATTTCCTAAATCCTTATATAACCCCCTGACTCCCCCTGTATATCCCCAAAAAACATTTTTAATGTCTCCCGCGCTGTATGCTAATCTTCTTGGTCCAGTCCAATGGGCGTTGCTTCAGGCCTCTCCATCCCTTCCCCCTGCTGCTGCTCGCCGTCAACCTGCTTTGATTTACATGGGTGACACCTCCTGCGTCATCCAAATAGCCGGGTGAAATCCCATGCTAGATCAGAAAAATCACTGGCTCACACCTGCGCACTATGCTTTGCGCTACTGCGGGAATAGCTGAAAACATCAGTGTGCATGTGCACAGTAATGGCCGCAAAATACTTCGGGTACTTGAACCGGAAAGACGTGTGCCTGCTCATGCGCATGTTATGATCTGCAACATGAACTAAGGAAAGATAGGGGAAAGCTGTCCCTACAGTAAGACTAAGCTGAATCCCTACGATGTAGCGGGCTGCCAGTTCCTAGTGAACAGACCTGCCTTAGTCCTCGGCTAGTCTGAACGAAGACCTATAGAATTAAGGGAGGGGTCCCTAAAAGAACTAAGGACTGGAACAAAAATGGGACACCTCCTAAACAGAAATTGTTGCAGAACACAAAAAGACAAACTGACAAAAAGTACTAGAGGTCCCAGAGGACCAAGTGAACTTGACAGAGAAAGGCACAGAAGCACCAGGCTAGAGAGACAGTAAAACACTGAAGTCCAGCACAGCCAGAAGGGCGGAGCTGGAATATAAAGGCAGATGGTCACGTGACCACAAAACACAAGATGGAAAAAACAAACAGGAGGGTTCTAACAGCGCACTTCTGTTTTTTGGATTTACGTGCAGTTGGGCAAAGCATAGTGCACAGGTATTTGAAATGCCACAAATTAGCTCATTGGCCATTTACAGACAGCATCGTTTAAATAGACCAATCCAGGTCATCCTAGAAATAGGAGTCTGTGGTCAAGACTATTAAAAAATGGGTGACACAAAGAGAAGCGTTCATATGTGGGGGCAGCTTAAAAGCTGATGTGCTCCATGATTCACTCTCATTCCCTCAGGAAAACAGGATAACTGCAGATGGAAATGTTTAGGTATTTTCTGTTATTTTTCCCTTTTTGTTTTATAACTGTTTTGCATATTTGTGTGTCGTTTTATTATTATATATTGTAAGCACTGCATATTTTTATATTAAAGAGGATATCCACTACCCTAACTTGTTTAATTTTTTTATTCATTAATCTTGCTATTATGTGCCAATAAATGCATCGATACCCTTATTATAGTAATACATACCTTTATCTTGCAGATCGCATCACTTGGTGTCACCAGGTGCAGCTCTGATGCTTACAGCAATCACTTCCTGTCTCCAGACTTAGGCTGAGTTTACACGATGCGTTTTTAATGCGTTTCCGCGGCGTTTTTGCAGTTGCGTAAACGCCGCGGAAACGCATTAAAAACGCATGGTAGAAGGGCAGCAATGTTCCCCAATTGAAATCCGCATGTGCTGTGCACATGATGCGGATTTTTCCGCAGCGTAAACGCTGAGCTCAAAAATCCGCAGCATGTCAATTAATTTTGCGTAAACGCGGCGTTTTCGCCGCCATTGACTTGCATTAGAACGCGCCAATTCCGCAAGACTGCATTTGTACTTGCATAATTGGCGCGTTCTAATGTGCGGATGGTACCCGAGTGTGGAGGAGAGGAGAGTCTCATCCACACCCAGGTACCATTAAAAAAGCTGTAAAAAAAGGATAAAATAAAAAATAAATGTATATTTACCTTCTGTTGGCCCGCGCAGCGCTCCTGCTTGGTTCCCGGCACTTTGCAGTGAGTTAAAGGACCTGTGCTGACGTCAGAGTCATGTGACGGGTCACGTGACGCTGACGTCGGCAGGTCTTTCAATTCAAAGTTGCCGGCGAGGGAGAACGGAATGAGCGGGACACCGGGGGCCATCGGAGGTAAGTATATACACTCTCTCGGGTCACACTATATAAATCCATGCCGGTTGCATGGATTTATATAGTGTGACCTAGTTGTCAAGCACTTTCCAAGTGATGCTAAAATCGCCTGGAAAGCGCTTGTCAATCCACATGTGGAAACGCATGTGAATCCGCATGTATTCCGCAGGAAAAACGCATGCACAATCTGCATGCGTTTTTTCTGCCAGGGAGATGCAGAAATGATGCAGAAATTTTCTGCTTCATTTCTGCATCGTGTGCACATACCCTTACTGTGTTCTAATACTACAAGTTCCATCATGCATTGGAGTGGCCTGTGAGCCAGCACTTATCATGCCTCTCCATTCACCACCCAATTTACTCCCTCCCTCCCTCCTCACTGTTCAGGACACATACTCAGGCAAGCTGCCATTCAATCCAAAACGTCTACACCCACCAGGAGCACAGTGACAACTTCCTTTCATTTTGTAGGATTCCTGTCCTGGAAAAGGAAGTCTCAGACAAAACAGAGGAGGAAGAGCAATCTCCATAACAATGTAGTATAGTACCATGTGATCCCTGCTGAGATGGGCTCATAGAAGCATTACATCTAATAGAAGTATATTACAAAAGGTATTGCTTTGAAGAGCTATGATATATAACAGGGGGTGAAAAAATAGTGGAAAACCCCTTTAAAGCTTAAAATCTTTTAATAAGTTGATCCTTGTTCGCTCTAAAAGAATCCATACCCTTTAAGAGAGTGTGTAACCTTTTGATTGTCTGACGGTAACATAGATTTCAGGGGCTCATCACCCTGTGTGTTTGATGAGTGGTGGCAGCGTTAAGTAATCGGGGTGTGCCGAATGTGTCGGGGTGTGATTTATGCTCAATTTATAGCCTAAACAGAGGTTGAGAGCTGGATTGAGTGAGAGGAGATAAATTAACCCATGTGTCCACATCAAATGCTAAGAAGTGTGTACGTGACAAGAAGCAATGCAAAGCAAATATTCACACTACCCAGACTGTTAACATCACTCCATCCACAATGCAAGGAGATTTAGAAACACATTAGCTGCCAAACATCTTTAGGAGTTTGTGCTTAATTACATGGTCTAATTGACTGCAAAAAAAAATAGCATATATAATTCCACTCATAATCCTGCTGTGCGATCAGAGATTCAGATGGGATAATCACTTCTTGTTTGTACTTGGACATTTAATATCAAATGTAACCAAAAGTTTGTTGTGCTAATGAATACAGAGCTTCAAAAGCCAACCAAATCTGACTCCTCACCAAACAGATAGGTATGAAACTCTTGACTAGGTACTTACTGTGCTAACGCTGGGTCACAGTTGACAAAGAAAGTAGTTAGTGTAAGTTAGGCTGTAGTGTGTGTGTGTGTGTGTGTGTGTGTGTGTGTGTGTGTGTGTGTGTGTGTGTGTGTGTAGGAAGAAGAGCAGCAATGATAGCAAAAAAGTAACCTGGATGAACAATGGCAGATTGGATTTAAGATATAGCAAGACCATCGCTGATGCCCCAGAATTGTGGTAAAGAAAAGAAGGGAGCTCAGCTTTAGAACTGTATGGAGCCAAGATTCCAGACATACATCATTGCGGGTTGAAGTGGGACCCTGAGACCACAAAGGAAAGTGGGATTGAGGCAGATGTACAGCGGGAAGATAAGGAGGTTGTCCAGATTTGAGAGCAAAGTCTGCAGTCTTATGTGACTACAGACTTCTGAGTCATGACAGCGTGCTCACACTGTCATTATTCCCCTGTACAGCCAGTGTGAGAAAGTGGTCACATTACTGCATGTATGCGATTTGCATATATGCAGTTATGTGCCAACTAGTCTCATCCTCGTGTAGTCGGCACATACGGTTATGTGACCGCTCTCACACACACGCAATACTGGGGATTCGTGAGTGCTTGCACACAGCTTGTAGTCACAGAGAATGGCTATATACTTTGCTCTCAAAACCCCACAACCCCTTTAAGATGAAGGAATATTTGGCTACCAGGACCAGAACACTTAGTAATGTGATAAAGCTGGGTCATAGCTGACAAAGAAAAGTTCTAAATAGAATGAAGAGACAGAGTGTGCTGCATCATGCAACTCTGATGTTACCCTCAAGCATTGAGCCGCCACAAAAAAAACGGAAAGCTGAGGTTATTGACGGAAGCTAAATCCATTAAGCAGTGTGCCTGTTCTCATCTGAATGTTCTGGTAATCAAGTTTTGCAGCCAAAGAATAAATTTTTCTTAAAACTGGGGTCTCTCCTTCCTTCATGTGAGCAAGGGTTCCCAAGTTACATGTCCGGTAAAAGTATACAGCCACCTGGAAAGGTATCTGGAAGATAAAACACACAAACATTTCACTGGTGTTTGGGAGAGCTGATGTGAGCCTCGGCTCGTGTGCCCCTTACACCATAAATTGGTGCAATTCTCAGAATGTGAACCCCATCAAAGAGTTAATGAAGATAGCAAACTATAGTGCAGTGACAAAACAAATACCAACTCATCATGGAAGGAGATGAGCAGAGTGGTGCAAAGTGAAGCCCAATGCACTGTGATAAGAGATATTGGAAAAGAACTCAGTGCCACAGATGTCTGGCCCATGTCGAAGGAGTGTGCCGGAGAAGGGCACAAAGAAAAGCATAAGCAGTGATGACAGCTACTTCAGCATCTGCAATTTCAGAATTGTAGTTAGAACTTCACATTTCTTGAGAAAAACGATGTATAAACGGGATGTGTATGAAAACATAATGGTATACATCGGAAGACACAGTGTCTACGCGTTTCGAGCGAGAGCTATTACTCATGAATGATTACGAGTTCTGGCTCGGAACACGTAGACCCGGAGTCTTCCGATGTATACCATTATGTTTTTATACATATAGCATTTTTACATTTTTGTCTCAAACTGTAAAGTTTTAACTACAATTCTGAAATTGTGGATATTGGATTAGTGGTCATCTCTCACTGCTTAGGCTTTTCTTTCTTACTGCAAAACATGAGTAACAGTACATTCAGGGACAGACACATTGCTTATCGGATTTCGCTTTTGTCAAAAACAGGTTCTAGCTTCATGGTTTTCTGTGGTGGCTCTATACTTGAGAGGGTGACATTACAGTTGCATTACACAGCCTACTTGGTTCCTTCACTTATCCTATAACTTCCTTGCCAACCATGGTTCAGCTTCAGTTCACTACTACATGCTCTGGTCCTGCTAGCCCAGCATTCCTTCATTTTGAGTTTCAGGATCCGGTCTACATCTGCCTCATTCCCACTTTTCTTCGCTGTCTCAGGGTCCCACTGCAACCCACAGCACTATTTGTCTGGAGTCTTGGCTTCATACAGAACTGAAACTGAGCTCCGACTTCTATGTACCACAATTCTGGAGCACCTGAGAGGTTCTTTCTATACCTTAAAGAAGCACTCCCATCACAGTTTTTATCCTCTTAATATACTTCAATCATATTATATAGCACTGTGTACTTACAATTGCTTTTTTTCCCTTGCTACCCAGTTAATCTCTTTTTTCAGCCCTATGTAGAAACAGGAAGTACTGACTCATTCCCCTTTTCAACTTCTGACCCAGTTGCTCCCTCCTCCCATATAATTTTGCATCGACTTATGACTCATACAGTAAAAATGGTTTCTGCATAGAGCTGAGAAGGATGTGTAGCACCCTGAGGATTCGGCTGCTACAGGGGTATTGCACCTCACACCAGAGGTGTGGTATTCCACTCCCGGGTAAGGATGGAGTGTGGGACTGAGCTCAGTAGGCTGCATGCACTACATACATCCCATTTCCGGGGGACAGAACTACGGTACTCCCACCAAGTATATGTGCAGGTACGACAGCGTCTGTCCCTGGCTGGAGTGGGAGGGGGACCCGAGGGAGCCGGCCAAAGGTGGATCCCTGGTGGCAACGGCCAGAGACAGAGAGAGAGAAGGGAGCTCAGGACCACGCTTCAGAACTGCCTGGGGGTTAGCCGAGTCCAGGACCTGGTGGACGCAGCACGGCTCGGGTGGTCACTCAAGGCCAGAGTGACTGAGAGAACACTTGTGAGTAAAACCCCTGAAACTGCATCTCCTGACTCTGACTCTTCTTACTGACCGTCACAACCCCCATCATCTTCACCTGCTGCCCTGAGGCCATACCCCTCCCGTTGGGGGTTATACCATCATCGCTGCACCCATACCACCGGCCTCAGCGGACTGTTCTGCAGCGGCGGCTGCAAAGCCGCACTCAACGGGTGGCGTAGTCGACATCCAAGTTAACATCTACTGCCATAGACTGCCACTTAGTTTGACACCCTGGGCACGGACCGGGTCACCGCCACAAGGACTACTACCCCCATCGAGATCCGGCTCCGGGTATCCCTTGCACATGGCCCAGGGGGTGCGTCAGATGCAGCTAGTCAGTTTTTAATCACATGATGTCATAGACCTAATGGAGAAGAGAAGAATTAGCTGGATAGTAAGCGAGCAAATGAGCAATTGTAAGTGACGCGCCCCCTGGGCCGTGGGGTACACGGAGCCGGGCCTGTAGATGCTGGGGCTTGTAGTCACCGTGGCGGTGACCCGGTC
The DNA here is from genome assembly GCF_046119375.1 of Phyllobates terribilis. Classification (NCBI taxonomy): domain Eukaryota; kingdom Metazoa; phylum Chordata; class Amphibia; order Anura; family Dendrobatidae; genus Phyllobates; species Phyllobates terribilis. The sequence continues at coordinate 492,869,653 of NW_027362761.1, read as the reverse complement.
CGTGACCCAGGGCAGTCAAACCAGGTTAGTCTATGGGTGTCTGTTATATATAGTCCGACTACGCCACCTGTGGAATGCGGTTATTGGGAACCGCCGCTGTGTAGCAGTCCGCTGGAGCTGGTGGTATGTGCAGCAAGGTGATGTAACTCCCCACAGGAAGAGTGGAGCTTCAGGGCAGGGTGTATGGACGATGGTGGTTATGGTGCAGGTAGTCAGTAATGACAAGGAGTCAGATAGTGCAGTCCCAGGTCTTTTACTCACGATTGTAGCAGTTCCAGATACAGGGCCAGTGTAGGAGGCCATGGCGTCCTGTGTTCACGCAGTGAGGGGCTCGGTCGACCCTCAGGTAACTCCGGAGCATATTACAGGACCCCCTTCTGTGTGTCCTCTCTCTGGCCTGCTCCCTGCACCTCATGTGACACCTCTACTCAGAAAGCCCACGTTTTACCCTGGGTGTTGGGGGACTCTGTGTCGGGCCCTGCGTCGAAGAGATGGGATGCAGCCGTGGCCCGGGCCCGACCCGTGCTCAGGGCCGTCACATTAGAAAGAGATGGTGTGGGCTATTCTGGGTTGAGTGGCTGATTAACGACTACGCCACCTGTGGTGTCTGGTGAAGGGCCACCAGCGCCGCTAGCAGTCCGCTGAGGCTCGATGTCATGGCGGCTAAAGTTATTACTGCTCCCCACAGGCGGAGCAAGGCCTCAAGGCAGGCAAGGCAGGATGAAAGGGGGTAGCAGTAGCGCGGGGAGTACGGGCACCGCGTCGCGTGGTATGGTGCGTAATGAACAGTCCGGAGGCCATAGGGGTGAGCTTTCAAGGCTTTACTCACTCAGAGATGTTAGCGGGAAGGCGACTCCCTGCTCATCGCGGAGTCCTGCGGCCACCAGGAACGGGGGTCCGACTACCTCCGAGAAAGTCCAGTGTTCGGTAGCGACCCTACACCAGAGTGTTCCTGCACTACAGACTTCACCCTTTCCCGTCTGTGCGTGTGTGGATAGGCCGGGTTTCCCTCTGAGCTCCTCTCAGGTGTAAGGCTAGGGTGGCAATTCCTCTCCATCCGACGCCCGGCGGGATCCTCAGGGCCTAACCGGGCTTTCCCGTCCTGGACGTGGAGTACAAGGTCGGGTGTCGGGGGCCGGTACCCCTCTTGCAGCCGGAATCCCTCTGAATAGATCAGGTAGGCGAGGACAGGTGGCGCGTTCCGCTCTGTCTGCATCCTCCCCGGGACCCATTTACTAGGGAGCCACACTCTAAAGCTCCCGGGCTTTCTTGATCCTGGTCCTCGGCCGGGTTGAGACATTCCTTGTCTGCAACCTACCTCTCGTCCCAAAGATCGGGGGACGAGGGCTGTGTCCCATGCCGGTGCAGGCCCACACAGGATCTGCACTCCCGGAGGGAAGTCACATTACACACAGTATTTTGACAGCACAGTGACAGCCGACAGACTAGCAAAGGCTAGACTGATGGACCAGAGAAGAACCAAAAGGACAGAACCAAGATCAAAGATGGCATTCTATTAAATATGAAATTTGAAGTGTAACTAACTAGTGTTCCTCCACCCACACCCACTAACTGGTTACTACCACTTTGTGTTCCCCAGTCTCCCTGTAACCAGGGGAGCAGCACCTAGTGCATACTAGCTCCCTCTGGTGGAAATGCGGTGTTGGATGCAAAAGGCTAGGTCACAACCATCACACTGGCCTTACCTCAGAGGAGGAACACCACACTCCATTGAAGAAGTGCAGCATTCCTGTGGCGACTGAACCCTCAGGGGCGCCACATTCCCCCCTGGTAAAACACAGCACGTCCGCGGGCTGCAAAGGAAGTAACACCCAGGAAATTTTCTTTTTATGATAACAAAACTATCATCCCTTTATGGGAGGCACATTTCTTAAACGTTGCATAACAAGGTATAAAAGTGTAAAAGTACAAAATTATAAAAGTACAAAGCATAAATTAGGACAAGAGACTTTTGACAATGGCAGCAGACTGGTTAAAAGTGGCGACGGTCAGTTCAGTAGCAAGAGGGACCTGCCCTAAACCCTCTACGTGGGCCCTGGGGTGGCTGCAGGGCATGAAGTTCCGGAGTTGGACCTCCACAAAAGCCACTCCAGACAGGTTTTGCTTCTGAGGTCTGAGGTAGAAGAGGCACGGTTTTGCATAAAACCAATAAGGAGCACCTAAATAGATGCATAACTATATACAACACACAGTCCGCCGCCTGCCATAGTCCGCAGGGACCAAAGTCTCTGTAAACACAAAAATAGCAGCTTTCAACTTAAACTTAAAACAACAACAGCAGCAGCCAGGGGCTGCTTTAGACTTCGGGTTCTCGTCTTGGGAAAGGCTCATTCCTCCCGACGGAGGCTAGCAGGTCACCTGAGGCTGAGGGCGGGGTGGCGTCGCTCCCAGACACTTTGTGGACGTCCAGGGCGTACCACCCACGCTCCCCCTGGTGGCGAGATAAAGTCACGGTGTCGACCGGGAAGAGGTTCCGACCGGGGTGTCCCTTCTTGAGGCGCGGCTCAACGTCCCGCCGGCTGACGAACACATCGTCCTGGAACAGGGGACACCTGATGAACCCCCACCCCACCTCATGATGAAATCGGACGACTTGGCCTTCGTACCGGGGACTGGGATGGGTGGCCTCCTCCTGACGCGCCTGAGTCTTTGCAGCCTTGGTTCTGACCTCGAGGCGCTCGCAGCGCTGCTCCCGCCGTCGCTGCTCCCTTGCGAGCTGGAAGATCTGATCGCTGCACCACTGGCTCCTCCTTCGCGCTTCAGACCGGGTCTCCCGAGGGAAGCCCATTAGGTCGCCCCCCTGGTTTTCCCAGGCCCACTCCTCAGCCTCGGGCCAGGTTACTGCTGGTGCGGGTAGCGGGGTTAGGACGGGTTGCTGCGAGTCCTCGATTGATGCGGACCAGTCCGGGTTGGAGCCGGTAGCCTCCTCCGCAGCTTCAGGCACCTCCGTATCTGAGTTTGGGCGGCATCGCAGGTCCCCACCGATGGCTGCCGATTGCAGCTCAGGAGCTAACGCTTGCTCCCAGGTGACCGCGTGGGGAACTAAGTACTCAACCATGAGGTCAAGGATAGTCTCTGTTGGCTTTGCAGCCGGGGCAGGGGTTGCACACTCACCCGCCGCGAGGTCACCCTCGACCTTGGTCACCGAGTCGACTGGTCCTGGAACCTCTACTCCTTGGCGGCGGTCTCTGATACGCAGCAGCATTTCCTCCCGCCACGCTGCCGTCGCCGCCTCCTGGGCCTCTTTCTGCCTTCGAAGGAGTTCTGGAGCTTCTTGATGGAGAAATTTAATATCTCCCGGGGTTAACACGCTACCGCCTTGCTCTCTGCCGGGTGAAGGGCCTGAAACGGGTTCAGTAGACGCATGGTCTTGTTCCCCAGAGGCATCCATGTCTGCCTCCGTTGACTGCCAAGCTCCGACTGCTATGGCCGCACCTTGTTGCTTTTCTTCTTCCTCCTCTTTCGGGGCGGTTCCTGGGCGGAATGTTGACAGGCCCGCCTTCGTTCAGCCCATCTAGTTTGACGGGCATTACCCCGCGGACAGTCTCTGATGGAAGGGGCAGTCCACATTTTTGGCGCCAAGCGGGAGCCCAGCCCACGATGGGAGGCATTCAAAGACAGTCTTTCTACAGCATTATGGCGTCTGTTCTTCTTGGGTGGGCGCCATTTTAAGTGTGAAACAACAGTTCAAGGTGTAAGGCACACAGTACCCGATAGCAATGGGCACTCTTCTCCGTTGCTGCGGGCACGATATCCTGCCGACTACACCAGGTTGTGACGCCTCTACTCAGAAAGCCCACGTTTTACCCTGGGTGTTGGGGGACTCAGTGTCGGGCCCTGCGTCGAAGAGATGGGATGCAGCCGTGGCCCGGGCCCGACCCGTGCTCAGGGCCGTCACATTAGAAAGAGATGGTGTGGGCTATTCCGGGTTGAGTGGCTGATTAATGACTATGCTACCTGTGGTGTCTGGTGAAGGGCCATCAGCGCCGCTAGCAGTCCGCTGAGGCTCGATGTCATGGCGGCTAAAGTTATTACTGCTCCCCACAGGCGGAGCAAGGCCTCAAGGCAGGCAAGGCAAGATGAAAGGGGGTAGCAGTAGCGCGGGGAGTACGGGCACCGCGTCGCGTGGTATGGTGCGTAATGAACAGTCCGGAGGCCATAGGGGTGAACTTCCAAGGCTTTACTCACTCAGAGATGTTAGCGGGAAGGCGACTCCCTGCTCCTAGAGGAGTCCTCCGGCCACCAGGAACGGGGTTCCGACTACCTCCGAGAAAGTCCAGTGTTCGGTAGCGACCCTACACCAGAGTGTTCCTGCACTACAGACTTCACCCTTTCCCGTCTGTGCGTGTGTGGATAGGCCGGGTCTCCCTCTGAGCTCCTCTCAGGTGTAGGGCTCTGGTGGCAATTCCTCTCCATCCGACGCCCGGCGGGATCCTCAGGGCCTAACCGGGCTTTCCCGTCCTGGACGTGGAGTACAAGGTCGGGTGTCGGGGGCCGGTACCCCTCTTGCAGCCGGAATCCCTCTGAATAGATCAGGTAGGCGAGGACAGGTGGCGTGTTCCGCTCCGTCTGCATCCTCCCCGGGACCCATTTGCTAGGGAGCCACACTCTAAAGCTCCCGGGCTTTCTTGATCCTGGTCCTCGGCCGGGTTGAGACATTCCTTGTCTGCAACCTACCTCTCGTCCCAAAGATCGGGGGACGAGGGCTGTGTCCCATGCCGGTTCAGGCCCACACAGGATCTGCGCTCCCGGAGGGAAGTCACATTACACACAGTATTTTGACAGCACAGTGACAGCCGACAGACTAGCAAAGGCTAGACTGATGGACCAGAGAAGAACCAAGATCAAAGATGGCATTCTATTAAATATGAAATTTGAAGTGTAACTAACTAGTGTTCCTCCACCCACACCCACTAACTGGTTCCTACCACTTTGTGTTCCCCAGTCTCCCTGTAACCAGGGGAGCAGCACCTAGTGCATACTAGCTCCCTCTGGTGGAAATGTGGTGTTGGATGCAAAAGGCTAGGTCACAACCATCACACTGGCCTTACCTAAGGGGAGGAACACCATACTCCATTGAAGAAGTGCAGCATTCCTGTGGCGATCGAACCCTCAGGGGCGCCACACTCATACCCAGCAGCACTTCTATCCGGTGTCCTCGGGCCATGGCGGGCGACGTGTGTTCCGTCCCCTGGGTCCTATGCGGCTACCTTCTTAGTGTACTGGTGTGGACTTGTGGCCTGCAGTACTTGAAATGCTGCAGCCTCCGGTTTCCTAGTTGGGCCTTGTAGCTCTGTGCTAGTTGAGGGACCGGTTCCCCTTTTCTGGCCTGACCCCCCTACCTCCTAGTAGCGGCGGGCATACGGGTGGCTTGCTGCACGGCCCGTACCCCTAGGGTCCCTTCGGTTCCTGGAGCCTTCCTGCTCCCTCTCCTCTCTTCTCCTTCCAGGCTCAGGCCTCCTGACTAAGCCCGCCACTGGAGCAGAGCTCATGCAGAGCCTCTGCTCCTGTCACTTCTCCTCAGACTGTCTGACTGGAACTGAACCTACTGTTCTAAGATGGCTCCCGTACTTATACTCCTACTCCAGTGCTCCCAGGATCTACGTCCTCCACCCATCCACTACATAGTTCCTCCCCACTCCAGCCAGGGATCAGGGACTGTGCTCTCCCGTAGGAGCAATCTCGCCCTGTCCCCCGGAAATGTGGTGTAGTGGATGTAGTGTTAGGGTCCTGAGCCATACTCCTTCCTTACCTGAGAGTGAGGTACCACATCTCTGGATGAGATGCAATAACTCTGTGGCAACCGAACCCTCAGGGGCGCCACACAAGTACACAATGCAATATAATATGATTGCAATGTATTAAAGGGGTTGTCTGGTACTTTCTAATTACCTTGCGCTGCTGTGACCCCCCGCTGACGTCAAGACAAGTGAAGCGTGACTCAGCGCTGGGGGGGGGTTATTCCCCTGCGTCACACCCAGCAGCCACCGGTGGAACGTGGAAGAGGGACCCCCGGCTGCAGCGGATGTCAGGGCCGGCCGCAGCCGGGGGTCACGTGCTGCCTGTGAGCGGCCACCAATACTGCCTGTGAGCGGCGCTATCAGCAGTGCAAGGTAATTAGAAAGAAGCTTATATGCATCATTAAAACACACTGCCATTTTTTTTTTTTAAAGTACCGACAACCCCTTTAAGAGGATGAAAATTTTGATGGGAGGAGTGCTTGATTAATAGTGGTGTGCCGAACACAGGGTTTCCGCATTGCAGGACAAGCAATGAAAGTTTCCAGAATAAGACCGTGTAAGCACATGCTAAAACATGTAAGCTGTACGCAGATGATGCCCTGGTCAAATTTGTAACCAAAATCATAATTCAGTAAGGCAAAAATGGTGAATGTAGTTTTAGACAACTTGATCTCATTTCATATATAATGTGATAGTCTGCAAGTCACTTTATTCAAAATTATTAAACTGGAAAAATTACTCCAAGATACTAGATTTGTGTAACTTCTTGTCCTCTGCCTGTTGTCAAGTCTAATCCATACTGAAACAGGAAACCAGTGTGGGTCTCCCTCTCTGATCCTGTTATCCTATGTATCAAACTGCATATAGGTATAACATAGATGTGCTTTCAGTTCAGAGAAGTAAGACATTGGTAGGCACAATGCATGCTGTCGAGTGATGGAAAGGAAACTTCTGCCAGTAGTTCTGTGTGCTGACAGAACACTGATCAGCAGGAACCGCCCATAAAGAGTGAATGATATCTGACAGAGCACGAGAATCATCATAGTACCTGAGCATATTAGGCTGGTATCTTCACCAAAAGCAGTTTTAATTTGTTGTGGGGGGATGAGGCAGCAAGACCTAGTTCTATAGTAGTGAGGTCCTCAACCTGTGACTCTCCAGCTTTTTCAAAAAGACGACTTCTAGCATGGCTACTGGCCTAGTTTCGCAACAGTTGGAGAGCCACAGGTTAGAGACTACTGCCCCACTGGTTTGATACAAAAGAACAGTTACGCTACCCTACCAAGGAAGCAGCAATAGATGGTGTGAATCAGTTCACTGGGCATGGTAATCAAAAGAAGAGCAACTGATGATGGCAAGTAGGAAGCGGGGCTACCATCTCACAGGTCATAGAATACAGAGGTGGTGTGGCACCCTGCTGTTCACAGGTACCACAGGACCCAAAAGGGTGCATGGATGGACTTCTCCACAAGAAGCCCTCAATACAAACAAACACCTCCACCCTTCCACCTCATACCACCAGAGGGAGCCCTGATAGGGATATATATATATGGAGGGTGGAGCCAGGCAGTTAGTTAGAAGTTAGTTAGAGTTCGGAGAGTGTGCAGCCACTGAGAGCAGTGAAGACGCAGCACGTCTGCTGCTGTATTGAGGGCCCCGAGTGTGGCCGGAGGCAAAGAAGAGAGGAGAAAGGAGTTGAGGGGGCAGAGGAGCATCATAGGCTCACCCCAAGACACGAACCGGACACCGGGTCCGCGCCTACAGGGTCCTTTATACCCAGTAGGGATCACCGGCATACCAGGAGGACTACAAGTCCCTGGTCGACCTGAAGCTAAACCCTTGACAGGACTAGGAACCATGAAGGCCCCGGCGTCCAGGGATAGTGGTTGCCAGAAAAAGGTCCTACTACCAAGCGACAGGTGAAGGAACAGAACGACACAGAAGCTAGGCCCAGTTGTAGGCTGGCAAGGAGCTTAGGAGAGAGGGAGACACGAACCAGGAGGCCTTATACCTGCTCACTGGGGAGAAGTCCTGAAGTGCACCCTTCCTACCGAGTACCCTGGTCCGTACCTGACATCCGCACCAGTAAAGGTACTGAAGTGAATCCCCTGTCTCTGTCAGTTACTCCTGCTGCGCCATCTCGCCTGCACTATAAGCCGCAGCATCACCACCATCTGCCCCTACACTGCCCTGGGGGCCCGCTCCGCCTGTGGGGAGCAAGAACATCCCAGCTGCCATCCCATCACCCCCGGAGGTCTGTAGCAGCGCCGGTAACCATTACCGGAATCCACAGGTGGCGTCACGAGACAAACTGTACACTAAAACCCCTTTGTAAAGAGAGACCCAGAGTACGGGCCCGGGAGCCGACTGCCGTGACCTCCTAAACAAGGTAAAAGGCCGGGGTACAGAGTCCCCTATATTCCCCCTGGGTGACACAGTGGCCACTGGACCGGCTGCTGCGAATAGATTCACATCATCTCTAGAAGCAACATAAATTCCCTTGAGATCTAATATGAAAGATCAATCCAGTAAAAACAACTAACACAAAACAATAAGTCAAACACATAACAGTCTAGTATATTCAGCCTGGTTAAGTCCGGACCTTTCCACTCTGTGCTGTAGTATTATGTAATATTAGCTAAGACAATAATGTCATGTATGGATGCAAATACACTGGACACAGAGGTGTACGCTGGTAACAAGTTACTTTGAATCACAAACTGTAACTAACCAGTCCTGACCTGCATTTCCATCATGTGAACAGAATAGATCTTTATCAAGTGGAAGAAAAAGAATAAAGGCTCCAAACTGCTTAAAGGCAATCTGCCACAAGGAGAAGAAAAAAAAAACAACTCCATAAACCTTCAGATATGGGGTTAATTTTCAGATTAATCACGGTCTGAACCTACCCAGTGCCTGTACTTAGAACCCTGCTGCCAGGAGGTAAAGAATATGGCAGCATTTGTCTTCCAATCATAGGAGTGGGGCTGGTGCAGATTCAGTCACTGCTCAATGTAGAGAGAGCGGCGGCTGTAACCGCACCCCCAGCACTGACCTACAGCCGGCCCTAAGGATGAGCGAGCTGTCAGTCAGTGCTGGGGGTGCAGCTACAGAGTGGTGACTAAACCCGAATGCTGCCAAGGGGGAATAAATTAATTTCCTCCCGACAAAGGGACTCTAAGTGCGGGCACCGAGCAGGTTCAGAAAGCTATTAACCTGCAGATTAACCCCATATCTGCAGGTTAATTAAGCACTCCCATCTAAGTTTTTATCCTCTTAAAGTGGTTGTCCAGTACTTAACCATTTATGAGCTATCCTTAAGATTGATCAGAACTGGATGACCTGTCAGGGTCCAACACCAGTTACCTCTACCGATAAGCTGTTCTCGGGAGGCGGCAGTGGCGGCCAGAACTGCTAAATTGTGGAGCTGCTACATATTTTGACAGTGGCTGATCGGCGGGGATGCTGGGTGTCGGACCCTGATCGATCAGACATTGATGACCTATCCTAAGGATAGGTCATCAATGATAAAGTAATGGACAACCTATTTAATATATTGCAATCATCATAATATATAGCACTGTGTACTTCCAATTGCTCATTCTGCCCTTCTGTCCAGCTAATCATTCTGTTTTCCATTAGGTCTATGATATCTCGTGATTAAAAACTGACTAGCTGAATTCTTCTAAGCTCTAAGTAGAAACAGGAGGTCAATTTTCCCTGTATGAGTCATAAGTCACTGCAAAATTCTCTGGCAGGGGGGTAGCAGCTGGGTCAGGAGTTGAAGAGGGGAATGATAGGAAGTTTCTATTCCCAGCATCTATTTCTACATAGAGTTAAGAAAAGAGAAAAATTTGCTGGGTATAAAAGGAAAAATTAGCAATTGTAAGTACACAGTGCTGTATAATATGAGGATTACCGTATATTAGGAAGATAAAAACTGAGATGGGAGGAGTGCTACTTTAATAGTGTTTTTTCACATGACCTTTAACTCTCCATTAAAAAAAAAAAAAAAGAAACAAATAACTTTTGTTTGTTAAAACTGTACTACATCTTCAACATGTTCAATAAATCGCAGCAGTTGGAATTTTATACAATTCTCATCTAGCATCAACTTATTCATAAATCACTATGAATTCTGGGTAACCAGCACATTAATATAGCTTATTAGGCGGTAGTGTACAATGCCGCTCACACCCTCATTGTAAATATGAATGGGCAGCAGCCAACATTGCCAGGCTTAAAACTTAAGAATCCATACAGGGTGGAAAAAGCAAACAAAATTATTGCAGAACATTTATTTAGGTGTTATGACTTCTATTGAGAGTAGGTTCACAAGCAGAAAAAAAAAAAACATTTTGAGACAAAAAAACAATATAAACTATTGAGTAATTTTGCAAATCCGTTCTATTAATTTTCTTGTAATGATCCTGGATTACAGCTAGCATTATAGTTATATTTGTAATTCTTCAGACTATAGAACTGAAATCTCTGAGCTCTGAGCACTCCCTGCTGGCTCAGTGTCTACACAGAGATTGGAGTGATGATTGGCATTCTGGAAATGCAGTCATTGTCTAATAATCCTGTGTGTACCAGAAACTAATTATCCCACTGCTCTCTAAGAGCTCATATTATTCTAACAGAAAGCCATTTGGAAAGTCTATTGAAATGCTTGTCGAATGTTCCCAATAATAAACAGTTCTGTATAATGTAAGGGTATACTCACATGTGGCAGACCCGTTTCAAAAATGTCTGACTGCACCATTATTTATATGTCTGGCGGAAATCCAGATTTTCTGTTTGGAAAATTCATAGCAAATATGCAACATGTGAATTTACCCTATGGCTAGGTGATGCTGCTAAAAAATCATGCTCAAAAATTGCTACAAATATATATTTTTTAATGATCTTCCTATTAATTTCAATGGAAAGTCCACTTTGCTGTTCACATGGTCAAGATTTTATACCCTCTCCCTCGTCAAGCCCCCCCCCCCCCACATCAACCCGGTGAAGAAAACTTGACAATGCCATGGAAGAAAGGCTGCAAAAACTGTTGGTGAAGCAGATTCATATGGGCAAACTCAGCAGTTGTGCTGGCATAGTGTGGACATACACAAAGCGTATGTGTACACAGAGGGTTTTTTTTTTTTAGGAAGTTTTGAAGCAGGAACTGAGCGGAATCTCTGCAAATTCTCCTAAAAAAATTGGAGGTTCTCTGCAGTTTCTGCTCCAAAAACTTTGCATAAAGACATGCATTGGAAGATGACTGTGTGCATATACTCTTAGATTACTTTTACATGGGCAGCTTTCTGACCAAAGGTAGCACACATGAACGTTCAAGGAAGTTTGTTGGCTCTGTGATCGGTGGACGTGTTTACTTGGACCAATGATCAAGAACAAACATTTGTTCGCCCAATTATAGGCCCATGGAAACGGGCCTTAATAAATGCAGTCTTTACTTTAATGTCCTAAATGCTCTCAGTCTTCTGGGAAGGAAAGCCAGGAAAAAGGATTATATTCATACAGTCCGAGGGGACTGGTGAGCATCGTGTACCCCATGTCGCTCTTGACCTGGATCCATTCAGTCACAACAGAGATTCGGTCAACAGATATCTCTCCCGACTCCCCCATACACATTCAGTTCAGTTTGGCCAAATGGTCAAGTGCTTTCACAGCTCTGGCAGCCGCTTATCTCCTAAATAACGTAAGGGTCCAGTGTTACAATTCACACTGTCCAAATCGAGGCGGTCCCCATACACAACTGTAGACCAATTCCACCGATATTTTCGAGTCCTGCTGAGCTTAATCCAACTTGTGTGTCTAGCAACAAAGGTAGACTGGTTAATGTGGCAACCAGCAGAATTGTGAAAGCAGCTCTGGAGCATAATACAGGCTGTAACTAAGGAGCAGTACAATGCAATATATTTACATTAATATTCAATATTTTATGAAAATTATCGTTTTGCATACACTTTATAGTATGAAATATCATGGCTCGGAGCAAGCAGTTATATAGTTCAGAATGACCTGTCACAGGTTAAGTATTCGTTCTGTCATTCACTACTGCATTTCTTGTGAAAAATACCACAATGGCTTAGTTAGTATGATTCACAGTGATTAACTGAGGCCGTAACTCTTACCGGAAAGGTTAAAGCTTTCCTATGATCATTTGTACTTGGCAAAACATTTTTATGATCACGATTTAGATTTGGCAATAAAGTCACCTGCATTTTTCTGGAACTTTATCCAACTAAATGAAGAGGATCCAGTTCTACAGCTTATTGTCCACACACTAGACCTTTGTCATCCAATCCTTTCTGAACAATACAATCATTAATTAAAAATAGTAATATACTAAATACAGCATTCCAAGTCCAAGGCAACATGAATAAGACATTGCATACGGCTAATCATTGTACACTACTGAGCAAGAAGAGTAATGGGATTGTGTAGACTCCCTTTTACCATATTTATTCAGGCTCTTTTATAAGCTTATAGACCGCTTTCAAAAAGGGTAAGAAAAAAGCCATAGCAAAAAGTTATAGTCAAATCCATTGGTTATTTAAGAGGTGCGTTAAGGAACAGAAATGTGTCTCATCCTCCTATATGCGCTAAAGTTATCATGCCACATGTGCCATTTTCCTTATTTTCTCCTAAAAGCATGCATCTTATCATTCGAATTATGAATCTCCCCCGTTATTTCTGGAAAAAGTAGGTGGACTGGAAACTACTGACGGTTCCTACATTTGGTGGTTTCTACTGCAATACAAGATCACAATAATGTATTATAGTGTTAAAGGAAACAGGGCTGTGGAGTCGGGGTCGGTGTCCATTTTGGTGGAGTCAGAGTCGGTATAAAATGGACCGCAAACAAAGTAGAAAGATCCCGGCACTCACTGTGAGTGCCGGGATCTTTCTACTTTGTTTGCAATCTCTCTCCACATGCACCACTAACCACTAACAAGGACTACTGAGTGCCGACTATTTCTTTATATCGGTATAAAATGGACCGACTCCAACAATGTATAATAAATTGGGTACAGTAGTTCAATGTAGTTTGTGGGGAATATTTTTTCATAAGAATTTGGGAAAGTTATGAAATGTCCTATAAATGTCTTTCCGATTCCTGATCTAAGGGTCTAGACTTTTAGCTGAGATGAATCTGAGCAACAGTAAAGTTATCACTTGAACATGAGCCGTGTATGAGGGAGTCGGAGTCGGGAGTTGGTATCATGGAAATTGAGGAGTCGGAGGTTTGGCTTACCGACTCCACAGCCCTGAAAGGAAAGTGTAATGCATTTAATGTTACTCTCATTAATAGGTTTAGAATTATTTTTAGATGCTGCAGCTATTTTTTCCATTTAAAAAAAACTTTCCTGGTGGGTGCCATATTGAAAGAACCCACCACCTTTGTGTATTTTTATATAGACAATGCAGCTGGGTGCATGTGCTTCATAGCAGCTAAAATGAATAAATATTTGACTAAAAAAAAAAAAAAAAAAAAAAAAAAAGTCATAGATCATTAGTGTCTCCATGAAGTGATTAAGGCTATGTTCACATGTGTTAGAACGCATCCAGCAGCAATCTATTCACAAAAAGTTATGCTGACGTTTTTGTTCGACTAAAAATAACTACTTTCAACTAGATCCGTTTTTTTTAACATTGAAGTCTATAGAAAACGGATCCGTTATTTGCCATCCGTTTTTCTTTCATTTGGAAAGGATCCGTTTTTTTCTAGTTAACGGTTATGAGTTTTCTATATCCTTTAATTTTAAAATACAGTATTCAGTTTAAATCATTTTTTTTTTAGCCAGTCAAAAAAGTTAATGTCCACAAAGCTTTTGTGTCAATTGATTGCTGCTGGATTGGTTCTAAGAGATGGTTACTGGACATGTGAACATAGCCTTATAGTTCAGCCACTACTCCTGAGATCGGGAAGTGAAAGCGCAGAAGTATACAGATCCTTATATGTGTGAATTCAATATTCTGACTTCTCTTGACCTCTTCTAGAACAACGGAGCTTCCATTAATGTGTAACCTGCATTTAAAAAATCTTTTTAAAGAATTTGGGTTAAGTCCTGGTGACAAGATCCCCACCAGTCATTAAAATAAAGGACCAGAATCACTTTGTCAGGTTCTGTTCTGCTTCAACGTGGAAGACTGGTTCCATGTTCTATTCAGCTAGTGTTTAGTGTTGGAGAGCAGCGTTTCTGTGCCTTTGTTATCGAGGGCAATGGGACTCTTGGAACTTACAGCAAATAAAACTTTTGGCATGGTTCTGTGTCACCCTGGCCTGGATGCCACAAGTGTAATTAAAGCTGTGTCTGAGAGCAAGGGGGAGGTTCTCTAGTTAGGGGAACATTAGCAGGCAATGCCTCCTGCCTCAGGCCAGTAGGGGGAGCTGGCTGCCCCTATAAAAGCTGGTGCTGGGGGCAGGGTTAGGGAGAACTGGACGACCTATCTGAGGATTCAGGTCCCAGAGCAGAGAGGGACAGTTGTATTGCACCTAAGAGGAAGTGTGGCAGTAGGAGAGCCACAAGCCAGAGACAAGAGGCGAAGAGAGCCTGTCTTGGCAGATAAAAGACTTACTTTACCAGACTTTGGTGTCTGAGGCTGGGAGGATTCCACATCCCCCAGCAGATAACCAGTCCGCAGGGGACTGTACATTCCTTGGCCTAAGAAGCCTGGAGGCCCTGCCACAACCGAAGGGACCAGTAAAGCCGTACAAGGCTGGGAGCAGAAAGGAACCCACGTCGCAGGCCATACAGGCGAGAATACACGGAAAGCTCGGAAACGTGGGCTGTTACCCTATAAGGAGGAGATAGTCAGAAGGAGCGCAGAAAGCACGGTAGGCCTACACCCTCACCCTGACCAGGGCCAATTTCCCCGTTGCTCTCAGACATCCAGGTCCCCTCCTAGCTGGGACTATTTGTGGGTCAATTTACCTGTTCTAGTAAAGACCCTGGACTGCAACCTGTTGTCTGTGTGCTCCTTTGCTCCTCCAGCACTATCAGCACTGGGACTCTCACTACCATCACTCCCACCATCCATTATACTGCCCTGGGGCCGCACACTTCCCGTGGGGAGTCACACCTCATCAGCCCCAGCGGTCTGCATGCAGCGGCGGTTCCTAATGACCGCAATCCACGGGTGGCGTAGTCGGACATAATCATCAGCGCATAACGGACTACCACTGGCCTGACCACCCTGAGCCACGGAATCGGGTTGCCACTACTACTCCCATTGTTCCCCTACTGCCCGGATCCGAGTGCCCCACGGCCAAGGGGGTAAGTCAGCTTTGGCGTAGTCGGCAGGATTTCGTGCCCGCAACCACCGGGTACTGGGTGCCTGAAAAAGACTTTTGTAACTTACCTGTGGCGAAGTTTCCCGCCGTCCGGAGTCGTTTCCCGCCATCCGGAGCAGATTCCCGCCATCAGACGCCATCTTGGACCGTTTCCCGCCGTCTTCTGTCGTCTTCCCGCCATCCGCAGCTGCTTCCCGCCATCGGGCGCCATCTTCAGGACGCCGAGCAGGAAGAAGAGGGGCGTGGACGCCGAAAACGCGCGAGACCCAAAGCTCCGCCCCACGCACCGACGCTGCGCAAGGTCCTGGAAGGGAGAGAGAGCGACGCTGACGTCATCAGGACGCGACGCAAGGTCCTCGTCCAGAGCAGCAGCAGCGGAGCCGCGGCCTACAGAAGAGGATCGTCGGAAGGTAGGCCACGCTTAACTAGGGGGGAGGAAGATGTCGGACACAGAGGCGCCCACTACCACCAACGCAGCTGCAGCAGCGGTGATGCCCTTTTCCCTGCCCTACATCCCTGGAGCGGCCTGGCTGCCCAAGTACTCAGGGGAGCCCCATGCCCTAACTGACTTTAAGGAAAGGCTATACAGTCTGTTCCAGGTTTACCCCCTGACAGAGGAACAGAAGGTCAGCATACTAACAGGGCAGTTAACTGGCGCAGCCCAGCGTGAGGTAAAATCATGGCCCACTGCGGAGAAAAGGACTGTGAAGGGTATTCTGGCCCGGCTGCGGGGTACCTTTGACACACGTACCTCCGCTGAAATTAAAATGAGGTTCTATGGGTGTAAGCAGCGGGCACAGGACAGCATCAGAGACTATGCCCTAAATCTGCAGGAAGCCTTGAGGGCTATTCAACAAACTGACCCTTGCAGTGTGCAGGAAACGGATAAGCTGCTAACAGAACAATTCATAGAAGGTCTGCTGTCTAGAGCCCACAGGGCCCAACTGCGCCTCATGTTCTTTCAGAACCCCGACCTGACCTTTGCCCAATTTAAGGACAGGGCCATAAGGGTGCTCCGTTAATCTGCAACCAGTGGCGCTATAAACCCCCGGCGCCCTGCTCTCACCTACCACCAGGAGGCGGCGCCCTCCTCCATGGACCCCGTGGGGGCTGATGCACAGGCCCTGAACCAAGCCCCGTTGAAAGATCTGCACCACCAAGTCCAGGAGCTGACCAGGAGCGTCGCGGAATTGACCAGGACCGTCCAGGCGTTGCGAGTGGACCCGTCAAGACCCATCGAGCTGGCTTCAAGTCCGAAGGATGTCCCGTGGCGTCGACAGAGGAGGATCCCGTCGTTCCGAGGGAGGCCCACAGACCGCTACGCAGAGGATGGACAGCCCATTTGCCGTCGATGTAACCAGCCCGGACACATTTCCAGGTACTGTAATTTAAACAGGTCCAACCTGGGGCAGAGGGCCAACCCCCAGGCATAAGATCACCAGGCCCTTATAATTGGCGTGATAAGTACGTTGGGGGGCGCCCGGTTTTACCCGTGGTGCTGGT
The DNA here is from genome assembly GCF_046119375.1 of Phyllobates terribilis. Classification (NCBI taxonomy): domain Eukaryota; kingdom Metazoa; phylum Chordata; class Amphibia; order Anura; family Dendrobatidae; genus Phyllobates; species Phyllobates terribilis. Next base: position 492,853,084 of record NW_027362761.1, on the reverse strand, counting down.
CGGTATCCCCATGAGCGCCTTGCTGGATACTGGGTCACAAGTAACCACTATCCCTTATGTACTTTTTAAGCAGTATTGGACTGATGCTGATATCACACGGTATCCAGACAGTAACTTGAGCATCATCGCCAGTAATGGCTTACCCGTGCCGCAGATGGGGTTCAAGGAGATGACCATTAAAATTGGTAAAGTTGAACTACTGGCACAGGGAGTGATTATTGTGGACATTGACCGTCGTGAAAGTCACCCTAAAATAACTGTGGGTACTAATGTGATCGAAAATGGTCTTTCAGAAGTAATTGTAATTCTACAACAGGTGGCGGTGAATGCTAGTTCCAGCCAACAGAGAGTCCTCAACATGAGATAAAAGCCCTGATGAGACGGCAGCAGGTAGAACTGTCTGGTGGTGAGATCGGTAGCGTAAGACTGAGTGACCCATTCCCCATTTCCATGCCTCCCAAAAGTGAAATGATGATCAGGTGTCGGACTGCAATCGGGTTGAGAGGTAGAGACTACCAAGCCATGGTAGAACCCGTGTACTCAGACAGCAGGCCCACCATTTTGACAGCCCGGGGGGTGGTAGATGTCCATCATGGGAGGGTGCCCGTCCGCATCCTCAACATTGGGGAGAGGGAAGTACACTTACCCAGGTACGCTACACTCGCCAAACTGTTTGTTGTCGAACACAAAGCTATCAGGGCCGTGGAACCCTTGCCTCCATCTCCTCAGGCGGAGGGTAATGGCTCCCAGAAACAAAAGGAGGACTGGTGCCAGAAACTCCATGTGGGTGCTGACTCCACTCCCCTGCACCAAAAACAAGGAGTCTACCGGGTGGTACAGGAGTACGAGAGAGTCTTTAGTAAGCACCCGCTAGACTTCGGCAGAGTAAAAGGGATAGAACACCACATCCCCACAGGGAGCCACCCACCAATAAAAGAGAGACACAGACCTGTACCCCCTGCTCATTATCAGAACGCAAAGGGCATGCTAAGAGAAATGAAAGAAGCTGGGGTCATTAGAGACAGCTGTAGCCCCTGGGCAGCCCCCTTGGTTCTGGTCAAAAAGAAAGACGGCACCATGAGAATGTGCGTAGACTATAGACAAATCAACCGTATCACCCACAAAGACGCATATCCGCTGCCTAGAATAGAGTCGTCTTTAGCCGCACTAAAATCAGCTAACTTCTTTTCTACTTTGGACCTTACTAGCGGGTACTGGCAGGTTCCTGTGGCAGAGGCTGACAAGGAGAAGACCGCCTTCACCACCCCGATGGGACTGAGTGAGTTCAACTGTATGCCCTTCGGGCTCTGCAACGCACCAGGGACCTTCCAGAGGCTGATGGAATGCTGTCTAGGGCACCGAAACTTCGAGACGGTCCTCCTTTACCTGGACGACGTGATCGTCTATTCGAAGACCTACGAGGACCATCTAAAGCACCTGGCCGAGGTGTTCGAAGCCCTGGCAAGCTATGGCCTGAAGGTGAAACCATCGAAGTGTCACCTGCTGAAACGAAAGGTCCAGTACCTAGGGCACGTGGTAAGCGCGGAAGGAGTGGCCCCCGACCCTGACAAGGTCACGGCAATCAAGAGCTGGCCAAGCCCCTCGAACATCAAAGAGGTGAGACATTTTCTCGGGTTGGTAGGCTACTACCGAAGGTTCATCCCCGGGTTCACTAAGATGGCAGCTCCTATGCAGGACCTCCTGATCGGACAGTCTAAGTCCAGAAGTCAAAAGCCACCCTTCAAGTGGGATAAACCGGAAGAGGAGTCCTTCCGCCAGCTAAAGATGGCCCTCACGGGGGATGAGATCCTGGCCTACCCTGATTATGGCCAGCCTTTCATTCTCCACACAGACGCCAGTAATGTGGGACTGGGAGCCGTACTGTCCCAAAATCAACAGGGCAGAGAAAGGGTGATCGCGTACGCCAGCCGGAAGCTGAGGCCCACCGAGAGGAACCCGGAGAATTACAGCTCCTACAAGCTAGAATTCTTGGCGGTGGTGTGGGCCGTGACGGAACGCTTCAAGCATTATCTGGCCTCCGCAAAGTTCACCGTGTACACGGACAACAACCCGTTGACACACCTGGACAATGCAAGACTGGGTGCCCTAGAACAGCGGTGGATGTCCCGTCTCTCCAACTATGACTTCGTGATCAAGTACCGGGCTGGCAAAACCAATGCCAACGCTGACGCCCTATCGAGGATGCCTCACTTACCTGAAGGTGACGAAGACCCAGAAGAGCTGGAGGAGGTAGAACTCCCCGCGTTTCACCGGTATGGAGCCGCTCAATACTCCCACCGCGTGAAGGAGGAGGATCTAACAACCGTGATGATCAATCCCCTACCTCACCACAGCTGGGCCGAGACCCAAGATAGTGACCCTGCCATCCGCCTGGTGAAAGATCTGCTGACCCAGGAAGACGCCCGCATGGATCCGGATGCTCCAGAGGAAGCCAAGCAGCTGTGGAAGGAGAAGAGCAAGCTGTTCCTCTACGAAGGCAAGTTGTGCAGAAGGATTGTCAACCACCGGACGCACGAGCTGACCTGGCAAGTCGTGGTTCCAAGGCGGGATGCAGCTATGGTCCTGGGGGCTTACCATGACAGAGCGGGGCACTTCGGTTGGAAGAAACTGGAGTTCCTGCTAAGAGGACGGTTCTTTTGGGTCGGCATGAGAGGGGCTGTAGAAAAGTGGTGCAGAGACTGTGGCCCTTGTCACCTAAGGAGAAAGGACCGCACCAGCCAGAAGACACCCTTGAGGCCCATCGTCACCACGCAGCCTCTTGAGCTGGTAGCTCTGGACCATGTCAAATTGGCTCCCAGCCGGTCAGGATACATCTATGCCCTGACAATCGTGGACCACTATTCCCGTTTTCTAGTGGTGGTCCCGGTAAGGGACTTGACAGCTCAAACAGCGGCCAGAGCCTTCCAGCAATACTTCTGCCGTCCACACGGGTATCCGGAACAGGTCCTGACAGACCAGGGTCCAGCGTTTGAGGCTGAAATCTTCCAGGAATTCTGCAACCTCTATGGCTGTAAGAAGATTCGTACAACGCCTTACCACCCCCAAACCAACGGGATGTATGAGAAGATGAACAATATAGTTATTGATCTCCTGAAGACGTTGCCCCTGGAGGAACGGAGCCTGTGGCCAGAAAAACTGCCGGACCTGATAGACTTATACAATCATATCCCGGTGAATGCTACCAACTGCACCCCGGCTTACCTGATGTGAGCCAGACCGGGTAAGCTGCCCGTAGACCTGGAGATGGGAGTCCTAACGCCTGAGGACACCTCCCCGGATGCGGACTGGGATACGGAAAGGCAACTGCAGTACAAGAAGGTACAGGAGAGTGTGGAGAAGAGCCTGGCCCAGGTGAGAGAGAGGCAAGAAAGACTCTTCAACCAACACGCCCCTGCTGGTCCCCTAGAACCTGGTCAGCAGGTCCTGAAGCGGAAGAGAAGGCTACATAAGTTGGACGACCAGTGGTAAAGGGAACCCTACACCGTACTGCAGTCTGACCACGACAACCCAAAGGTGTGCGTAATCACCAAGGACAGAGGAGAAACCACTAGTGTCGTCTCCAGAGACCACCTCAAAAGGTGCCCCAAGCAACTACGTAGTGCAGAAGAGGATCAGAGTGACCTTGAACCCGCAGAGGACAAGGAAGAAATGATCAGCACCATTCTCGGAGAGTTCCCTCAGTCCTGGACTCGCATAAATGATGCCATAGTGGTACCTGTCCTGCATTTCCTGCAACCGGTACAGCAACAACCAACACCAGAGCCGGAAGGTGAAGAGGAGCAAGCAGTTCCAGAGGCAGAAGAGCCTGTACCAGCAGCCCAGGAGAGTCAACCCTCTGCTGACAGTGAGCCTGCCATGCCTGCGGTAAGCCAAAGGACCCGCAGACAGCTGCCTTCCCTACCTGTACACCCAGCTGGTAGCTGTACCCCTAACGCTAGTGGGGAAAGCCAAGTCAGTCCACCACCAGACAGTGGGTTAAGGAGATCAACCAGGAGCACAAAAGGGCAGATACCCGCTCGCTGGAAAATATAGGGCGCACTAAAATTGTAAATAACCCTGTTGCCAAATGTTGAATTGTTTGCCAAGTTACATGCATGTTTGGTAATTCTGTGTTTCAGTTTCTTGCAGCTACCGTAAGGACTCAAAGGTTATGGACTTTTTATAACCGGGACCTTGTATGGACTGCGTTTGGAGCCTAACCAAGGAATGAACTAAGACTGTTAAGGACTTGGGGTAGGACAGACCCCCACCTGGTTAAGGCTCCCGTTGTTCTGGTGATATGGACACCCGGTCACAGACCACACTGTGACCTTAAGAACTCAATTTGTGCATCACTTTCCTGATAATGTTTTATGGTTATGCATATTGTCTTTGTTTATTGTTTAGTCCCGGAGTACTAAATTTCACTAGGGGGGAATGTGTCACCCTGGCCTGGATGCCACAAGTGTAATTAAAGCTGTGTCTGAGAGCAAGGGGGAGGTTCTCTAGTTAGGGGAACATTAGCATGCAATGCCTCCTGCCTCAGGCCAGTAGGGGGAGCAGGCTGCCCCTATAAAAGCTGGTGCTGGGGGCAGGGTTAGAGAGAACTGGACGACCTATCTGAGGATTCAGGTCCCAGAGCAGAGAGGGACAGTTGTATTGCACCTAAGAGGAAGTGTGGCAGTAGGAGAGCCACAAGCCAGAGACAAGAGGCGAAGAGAGCCTGTCTTGACAGATAAAAGACTTACTTTACCAGACTTTGGTGTCTGAGGCTGGGAGGATTCCACATCCCCCAGCAGATAACCAGTCCGCAGGGGACTGTACATTCCTTGGCCTAAGAAGCCTGGAGGCCCTGCCACAACCGAAGGGACCAGTAAAGCCGTATAAGGCTGGGAGCAGGAAGGAACCCACGTCGCAGGCCATACAGGCGAGAATACACGGAAAGCTCGGAAACGTGGGCTGTTACCCTATAACGAGGAGATAGCCAGAAGGAGCGCAGAAAGCACGGTAGGCCTACACCCTCACCCTGACCAGGGCCAATTTCCCCGTTGCTCTCAGACATCCAGGTCCCCTCCTAGCTGGGACTGTTTGTGGGTCAATTTACCTGTTCTAGTAAAGACCCTGGACTGCAACCTGTTGTCTGTGTGCTCCTTTGCTCCTCCAGCACTATCAGCACTGGGACTCTCACTACCATCACTCCCACCATCCATTATACTGCCCTGGGGCCGCACTCTTCCCGTGGGGAGTCACACTACCCTAGCTGCACACCTCATCAGCCCCAGCGGTCTGCATGCAGCGGTGGTTCCTAATGACCGCAATCCACGGGTGGCGTAGTCGGACATAATCATCAGCGCATAACGGACTACCACTGGCCTGACCACCCTGAGCCACGGAACCGGGTTGCCACTACTACTCCCATCGTTCCCCTACTGCCCGGATCCGAGTGCCCCACGGCCCAGGGGGCGAGTCAGTTCCATGAAATTTCCAAAGTTTTGAAATGACAATTACACTTTTTTTTTCCCCCCAACATCTACCTTGTAATGATAGTGAGGTGACTCTGCTCATTCAGTCCCAGGACATATAGCAAAGCTAACAAGTGAGCTGCATAAAGTAGAAAGATAAAGCATATTGTGACTGCTGAGACACAAATTTGAAAACTACATGTCAAGAATTTTGTTGGTGGATGAAAGAAAAGCACCAATAAAGTAAAAAACATATGTATTTCATAAAAAAAAAAAAAACAACCGCTATAAAATATGAAGCCATTTTTTAGGATACAATTATTTTACCTTAACTGGATAATCACAAAGTTAAATATTTCAAAGTCTATATTTTTAAACTTTGTTTTATACAGCGCCAAGATGCCACAGCCTGGAGTTATTCTGGCACAATGGAATTTTCTCCCACTAGCCGGTGACTCAAACGTTGAACGCAGCTCTGAAATAGTTCTGAAGTCACACAAGCATCCATCAACTGTGAAAGCACAATTTAATGCTTGTTTGTGACATTAAAAATCTGGCTGTGAAGCCACAGCACAAATGTCTTTGAGAATATCCAAAAGGCTGGAATTGAATTAAATGTGTTTCAAAGGCAGGATCTAAAGTAGAATTCTTTAGATCTGTAATCCAAATCAGTGCCAGTACAGACTATAATATCTATGTGACATATAACACTACACCAGTAATTATATTGTACCAACTGTAGCGCTCACATAGTATATATTGCTTAGCAGTATTAAAAAAATGCATTTTATTAAAAAATCTAAAACATAAGTTATCTCCTGGTCCTTAAAAATAAAGGTTGCTGAAAAGAGCGCCAAATGTGCGGATATTCTTCTGGAACATTCTTTGTGCACTAAAGAGGTCCCCCGGACGCTAAGCCTCTGCAAAACGGATTTTATTAAAGAAGATTTCTCAGCAATCAGACCTCTACTATGGGCCATACAGGTGTGTATAGATTTACTTTTCTATACCCTGTATGGCCATAGTAGTGGTCTGATATCGCCCAGGGGGGTGGCAGATTCCCTTTAAAGGGTTTCTCTACTACTGGACAACTCCAACGTTTAAAATAAAATCAGTGCGTGCTCAGCTCCTGCAGCTGCACCGTTCCAGCAATTCTCAGGGGGTCACGAGACATTGTTGTGTGATGGGACCGCTGCAACCAATGATTGCTTGGCTGCAGCCTTTACTGCTCCATTAGATCGGACGTCCGGTCTAACGTAATATTGGTGAGCTACAGCTCAAAAAAATAGTACAACACTATTTTATAATTAAAACAAATGTATAAAAAAATCTTTTAACCTCAATTAATGGTTCCCCAGACACAAAATAAAGTAGCAGTATTACAGAAAAAGAGCCTGACATGAGGATATTTTGCTTGTGACATCTTAAGACACTGCTCAGTACCAACTTAAAAATCCTGATTTAAACAATTAACTTTGTAAACAAATGAAGCAATTCTGAAAACACCCTGAAGACTAGGTCTACTGTGTCTCCAGGAAAAGAGAATTACCTTGACTGCTTTATATTTGCGAACAGTCTTGAAAAGGTTAAAAATCCAACATTCCACTAAAATATTCATTACCGGATACAATTTGGATTAGCAAATTTAAGGCTTTGGATTGATTCTTCAAAGAACGTCTTGCATTTGGCTGCAGGGGTTAAAAAGGATTTTACTTGCAATATATAAAATAAAATCAAATTTTTAATTCTAATTATTTCTGATAAAATTAAAGGGAACCTGTCAGGTCACATAACTTTTCAAAACTGCTACTCTAACGGTACATATGCCGATTTCTTTATTCTAATTATGGAGTTTTTTTGTGCCGTAGTAAGGTTGCTTTATTTTGAAATTTAAATCTCTCGACACCCATTGAATTCAGCAGGCTGAACAATCACTGTGGTGAGACTAAAAGGGCATTTACACCACAATATACTGTAATCGTGAATCGGCCGATGAACGCAAAAGCACATGTTCATCAAATGAAATGATTTTTTTATACCGCTTCTTGGCAGTTCATCGTCCTGTGTAATCAGGACTCGCACTGCCAAGAATAATGGCAGCTTATGTGCGCTGAGCGATCTTGTATAAATTGCTCAGTGCGAATTATTTCCTTTGGTCTGCCTGTGTAAACAAGCATCCAAATGACTTCCGATCGGTAAAAGTTTACAGATTGGCGGTCATATCATGCCACTGGTTTGTCTGTGTAAACGGACCCTTAGGCTGGCCATACACATTAGATGGCTGATGGCCGAACAATGCTTATATCCGACAGCAATACAAGCCGAGTGAGCCCTCCTGTGTTCTCTATGAGAAAGCTGCTGACTGACATGTTAGCTAGAGACTTACCTCAGGGAGAACAATGTGATCAGCAGGCCAAAACTGGACATGTGTGATCAACATATCTCCCAACCATTAGTCGGCCGGCGCCCTCCACATTAGAACGTTGGCCGAGCCCTTCGATATCGGCGGGTTCAGATGACATTAATTTTATGTGCATGGCCGCCTTTAGAGTCCATTTAAATAGTTGATAATCGGGAACAATCATTCGTCGAGTAACATGATAATTGTTCTCGGCAACATACCGTCCTCTGTAAACAGGACATGTGCTGACGATAACATTATTCTATGTACACAGAACGAGGGCTTAAAAATGTGGTTGGCCAATCAAATGCACGTTAGATAGCTGGTACCGACTGATAGCTGCCAGTTGAACTCTCTCACCCAACTATTCCTCATACAGGATCACTCACTCTACCAAGCGCTACTGTGTTCTCTATGAGCCAGTACCAGTCATCTCAGGGAATGGCTTATTTCTACGATAATTGGATCAGGATTCCGAAACTGGAAATTCCAGATCTTTATATGTTGGGGGAGATTTGGAAGCCCCCATTACACATTAGACTGTCAGCCCAACTCATCAATATTGGCAGATTCAGCTGACTCTAGTTTCATCTGTATGGGGGTCTCAAGCTGGCCAGTAAATGATAATTTAATGAACGTTGTCAGCCCATCTAAATGGGTTTTTAAACGCGGAGGTAAAAGGTTGTCTAGGTCTTTGCTACTTTTGTTACTCAACAGCTATATCGGAATTCATTAAGAGTATATGTAAAATGTGACTTTTGCCATATAACTAAATGTATCTACATTACTGTTGCCATTGAAGACGTCATGTGTAAATGCGAGTCGCCGCAGTATAGAATATCAGTAATAAAATAGGTGGATGGGGATGCCTGGCTGCTTTCCAACACAACATATGACTGAAGACCTACTCCTATTTTTCTAGATTTTATTTCCTTGTGGTATTGTTGGACTGGAAACATTCCTTTCTGTAAGTACAGTAACTGATGGAAGACTTTGCTCTTGAATTAACAAATGATCAAATAGTTTTAATACAGCAAAAGAAAAATGAAACCCAGGAAGAGAGGAAGTATGAGGAAATAGTCCAACGCAACCACATGGATTTATGACCTTAACTCTTACAAAAATGTGAGATTTGCTGACAGTGAAACCTCTTAGAGGTTAGTCATCACATTCCAGGCACGTAATGTAAAAATGAGAATGAATGGTGTGGCTACCTGATATACACAACCTATGGAAATATGTCTGCAAGGCAACTTCTGCAGGACGTCAATGGTAGCCAATATAAATAACATAGTAGGGAGGTCTCTACTCCAAGGTTGACCAAGGCTAGACATAAAAACATGGTATATCTGGGTGATTGCGTCTTGATTATTGAATTCAGGCCATGATTCATATAAAACACTGCAGACTAAGGCTGTGTGGCTACAAGGTTACATTACTATAGCAACATACTAGTCAGAAATACCATTGCTTTGATTCTTAAATTGTTCTTTGCTTTTTTACCTAGGTCATTCATGGAGGGGAGACATGCAGCTTAGGGTTAGGTGCTTGGTCATTGGTGGACACAGACAGAAGAAGCTTCTGTGCAATAACAGTATATGAGTCCTTTGCAAGCCAATCATCACAATTGCACATGTTTTGGAGGTAGATATGGGCCCTCTTACCTCTTGGGCCCCTGTGCGGTTGCACCAATGATGTGACTGCCCCATTGGGAGTTGTCAAGAAGTCAGTAGGCTTTTTTCCTGTACAGCGGCACGCAGGGCCTCCCACTGTGCAGGAAAGACAGCTTGCGCCATTCACATGACTAAAGCTGCGCTGCAGCTCCCCTGCTCAGAGGATGGCTCAGGTGGTAGAGAGAATCATTGACGGGAAATCAGCACTATGGTTCCCACCGACGACTGAATGGCTCATCTACTCACACGTCATCACATTATAAGATGGCAATACATACCTTTTTTTAAGCCTGCGTTGACTTAAAAATCACATTTTCTAACTTGGGTGAGAGATTTCCCCAATGCCAGGATTTAGTTATGCAACTTCTTTTCTCAGCTATCCCAGAATTATTTTTGCTTTCACCCTTCTATATAATAGCGCATTTATCAGAATTGCCGCAGGACACAGATCACAAGTTCCCACTGGAATACAAAATCTTTTCACATAGGAAGCCATGACATTTCAAGAAATCATTTTAGATTTATAACTACGTACATGGAACTAGAAAAAAAATATATATATATATTTTTTTAAACACATCCTGTCAAAAGTAAAACACCTAATTTCGACTATACACGACAAGGGACTAGGTCCCTATACACATAGCAAAATCTTACTGAAATCTCCAACAATCTTATGAGAGGTTCCAGGAGCTGACTGTTACTTTTCCTTTTCCCCCAGAGATTTAAAGGCATAATTTGTCTAAGCCTATATGTACTAGTCACTAGTACTGAGGCCAATAAAGCACCAGTAAGTTTATCCTTAAGTGCGCAATGTGTATGAGCCCTTGTCTGTTGGACTCATCCAGCAATTACAGTGAAGTGCAGTTATAGCGTATTGATATATCCCTCCGTCCCCCTCCTCAGCGCTTTCACTTAAAAGGGAAAGATAGTCATAGTTCCTGGAACTGAAGCAAGAATTTCTCTCTTAAGTGTATATTTATTATACTCAGACAGTGCTGGAAAGGCCATAGGGAACAACCGGGAGGGAAATAATGGGAATACAGTCACCTTGTAACACAGCAAACGTGTGCTGCACCTCTCCCAATGAGTTAAATATTAACAGGGCAGGAAATTATGCAATAAAGGAAACTGCAAAATAGACAAACCTTTATATGGTGGAGAAAATACATATTTAGCATTTAATCAATTTATAGAAGAGTCATAGCTGCAAGATTAAAAGAAATAAAAGCAGAATAAAACAGGCCATCAGAATTTTACATTAAACCAGTTTCAAAAGGAATTTTCTTTACTCATTTTCTAAGTTTTATCTATGTAAAAAGTAGTCTCGAAATCTTGCAGGTGTCACACTGAGCCTCAAAATTAAATGACACTTAGTTCTGTCAGAGATCACTATTCTGCAATCATCTCATCATCATTACAGGCAGGATTACAATTGAAGTAACAGCTATAAGTAGGGCATAAAGGATCCACCATTCACTATAGGTGATGGACACGCACATCCTCTTTTCCACTCATTTCTAACATTTTAAAAAGGTTGCAGAGAATGCCCACAAAACAGAGAGCGAGCCCGCAACACAGAGAGCGAGCCCGCAACACAGAGAGCGCGCCCGCAACACAGAGAGCGCGCCCGCAACACAGAGAGCGCGCCCGCAACACAGAGAGCGAGCCCGCAACACAGAGAGCGAGCCCGCAACACAGAGAGCGAGCCCGCAACACAGAGAGCGAGCCCGCAACACAGAGAGCGAGCCCGCAACACAGAGAGCAAGCCCGCAACACAGAGAGCGCGCCCGCAACACAGAGAGCGCGCCCGCAACACAGAGAGCGCGCCCGCAACACAGAGAGCGAGCCCGCAACACAGAGAGCGAGCCCGCAACACAGAGAGCGAGCCCGCAACACAGAGAGCGAGCCCGCAACACAGAGAGCGAGCCCGCAACACAGAGAGCGAGCCCGCAACACAGAGAGCGAGCCCGCAACACAGAGAGCGAGCCCGCAACACAGAGAGCGAGCCCGCAACACAGAGAGCGCGCCCGCAACACAGAGAGCGAGCCCGCAACACAGAGAGCGAGCCCGCAACACAGAGAGCGAGCCCGCAACACAGAGAGCGAGCCCGCAACACAGAGAGCGAGCCCGCAACACAGAGAGCGAGCCCGCAACACAGAGAGCGCGCCCGCAACACAGAGAGCGCGCCCGCAACACAGAGAGCGAGCCCGCAACACAGAGAGCGCGCCCGCAACACAGAGAGCGCGCCCGCAACACAGAGAGCGCGCCCGCAACACAGAGAGCGCGCCCGCAACACAGAGAGCACGCCCGCAACACAGAGAGCACGCCCGCAACACAGAGAGCACGCCCGCAACACAGAGAGCACGCCCGCAACACTTGTCCAGACACCACTTTCTTATGTCTATATGGCTCCCGTAAAGCCTTCTAGTTGCTCTTATAGTCATGTACAGAAAATTGATAATTTTGAAAGAGAATTATGGAATGAAGAAAATAAAGAGTGAGGTTTATTGAACTCCATAAACTTACACAGATCTTTAAATGAAAATAGCCTTTTTCTGGCACACATAAAATAACAAAAATCACAGTCCTTTTTCAATGAAGGCGAATCAGTACCAGGGTCTCATCCTGGCAGCAGTTCAGGTCCCGCTTCAGGCTCAGTGGGCTCACACTTACTGGCGACTCAGACATGGCTGAGCTAGTCCCAGTTCGGTCACACAAAATGGCTATCATTCATAGCAACCAGTGATATTGCAGTTTGCTGCACCCGGCCTGTGCAGTCTCCTCTCAGAGATTTTGGCTAGTCTCTCTGCAGCTCCAACACAACCCACTCTGATCCGCTCTCCCAGCTGACTGACCAGTTAACACAAGGCCTGGTTCTAGTCATAGCTATCTATCCAGGTTCACCTAATGAGAACCTGTAGTGCTAGGATTCAACCCTAGCCTACTTGGCTTTGGTACAACACACACACACTATATTATTTTTTTTGCACAGATTGCACAGATTGAAAGACAAAAAATTATCAAATATGCATAAAAAAAATAAAAAAGTGTAAACAATCACTAACATATGCAAATGTTCGTTTAGACTTTTTATAACTTTTTGCTCTTCAACCTGTGTAACAGAGCTGTTCTGTCAGAACAATATATTCAGTGAACAGTCATTTTGTGCTGATAGGAGTCTGTCAGCACATCATGACTGTTAAAGGGAGTCTGTGCACCCTTGGTGTGGCCAAACAATTCAGTGCACTTTCCCACCTACTTGTTTTCCATCTACTGTATCTCTACCCCCTCTTTTTTGAGTGACCGTTCGGCATTACAGCATTCAGAGAAGAGCAGAGGCATGGAAAACAGGTAGGTGGGAAGATGCACTGAACTGCTCTGCCATGCCAAGGGTGCAACCGTGGCATGGAAAGCAATTCAGTGTATCTTCCCACCTGCTTGTTCTTCAACCTGTTCAACAGAGCTAATCTGTCAGAACGATATATTCTCACTTGGTATCCGTATACAATCCATTTTTTTACTCATCAGCAATTAATCATTTACAGGACAATTTACAGTTTCCCGTTACAGAATGGAAATGTATCTGTAAAGCTCACATGCTATACTGATTGAGGTGTATGGCATGTGTTTTGTTTCTCGCACTGAACAGATTTCAGAGTCAAATCTCAGTATGCCGCAATTTTATTCTCATGCCGAATACAGCGAAGAAAGAAAAACACACAGATCAGCACTGACTCATTGATTAACATTGGCACAAGTGCAATCTGAGTTTTTATCAGATTCCACTAGTCCAATTTATGTGCCAGTGTGAGCGAGCCCTAAAAGGAAGAAAATAAATTGCTGCTGCTGAAAGTCAACCACTCGCCACAGATCAATTGAAAAGTGTAAAGGTCAGTGCGGGATGTGTGTTATTCTAACTCTGGTGGTACAAGCCAAGCGGCAGAAAGCTGATCTATCACATTTTTCTTTTCGATTACCCACGAGTTATAAACTCAGTAAAAAAGCCACAGGATTAACCTCTTAATAACTAGTAATGTTTTTCTTTTATGGTGTACATTAAAAGGAACCTATCACGTGAAAAAAAGGCTAATAACCTGCAGATATGGGGTTAATCTATTACTGTTCTGAACCTGCCCGGTGTTCGCACTTACAGGTCTGCTGCCGGGAAGAAATTACTTTTATTCCTTCCTCGGCGTTCAGACAAAGGGGTGATGCCGACACGGTATCAGTTACCACTCGGTGTATAGAGAGCAGTGGCTGTCACTGCACCATCTGCACTGACTGACAGCTCGCTCAGCATTAGGGCTGGCTGTCAGTCAGTGCCATGGGACGCGGCTACTACCGATCACAGAGTGAACCGGTAGCGGCACCATCCCTATGACTGAAAGCCGAATGCTCCTGGCAGCGGGAATCTAAATGTGGGTATCGGGCAGGTTCAGAACGCTAGTAACCTGCAGATTAACCCCTTATCTGCAGATTAATAGCGTTTTTACATTTAACAGGTTCCCTTTAAGGCATCTGATTGAACAGTAGAATAAGGCAAGCTTTCCACTTTATGAAACTCATACCCACACAGGATGGCCAATAGTCCCATGATTTTGAGGGCAATACACCAGTTTTACTAGCAATATTGTGCACCGCATGAGGATATGGTTACGGCTGTAGGCACCTGCCACAGATTGGAAACACCTCAGTACAGCATTGCAATACCTCCTGATGAAACCACAGGTGGGGGTGAAACATGTGTCGAGGTGCTTTTTTCATCCCACACTTATAACAGAATGACTAAAGGTAATATACAATGCTACGCAGTTTTCATCTCTTATTAGCACTTCGTTAGGTGGCTTGCTGCTTCCTTACATGGACACATTCTAAGGGGCTGCTCTATGTTGTGGTGTCTACACCTGTTATATGCAGATTTTTTTGAGAGCACACAAAAGCTAGGCAGTTTATTATATGTATATGTCAAGCGCACTTCCATAATTTAAAGCCTGTATTGTGCTTACCCCTTTATGCCGCTAATATATTATACTATTCAATAGGATGAGATATTTGTGTGGGATCTATTTGTCTAGACCAGTGGTCCCCAACCTTTCTGACCTTGAGAGCAACATTCAGCTCTGAGATAGGGTCGCCAAAGCCCCCATTACGGGTATAATGATAACCAAAGCTTTTCCTCAGAAATCACCCTGAAGCAGAATATTAAAATCCAGGGGTTCCCACAATATCCCCATGCTGTATTCTCCCAACACACTATCGCATCGAGCACCTCTTCTGACATGTAGTATCATCCTGTCTCCAGCGTATAATACTTAAAATTAATCTCGTCTAAACCCTTAAGATCAGTACATGTGCATCCAGATCTGCTCTTCTTTGCAGGGCTACTCACAAAATTCACCATTTTGAGATGTGATCTTCATACCCGTTTGCTAGACCTGCAGCTAATGCACCAAGCAGACAACTGTGAACCACATGTGGCTCCTGAGCTACAGGTTGGGGACCCCCTAGTACAGACGGTCCTTTGTCTACATTAGTTAACATCATTTTTATGACCTAATGTGCTTTCTCCTATGTATATCATAAGGTAATTTAAAGTCATATTTTTTCTTATATTTTATGTTTATATTTTTACTCATGATTAGTGCAGATATTTCCTTTGTTCCGCTATAGGTTCACCTACTCCAGATTGGAGCCTGGCCTAAACCGCCCAACAGTGGGTGCAAAACTATTTAATTCAAGATTTGCTCCAGCCATAACAGATGGGATCAGAGGTTTCAAATATTACAGGGTTAACCCTCTGATGACTGCAGGTACCAGAGCTACTTTTACACCCCGATAGCTATGGTCCTGCTCAAGATATTCCCTCCTCACTTTAGTTCCGTTTGCCTCACGTGGGTGTAACTATAATTGGTGCAGGGGTTGCGGTTGCACCTGGGCCCTGGAGCCTATGGGGGCCCCTTTGACCCATATGAGAAGTCCAGTACTATTAAAAACCTGTGATTATTGTGGGCCCTATTTGAGATCTTGCATTGGGACCCACAAGTTTTAAGCTACGCCACTGCTAATGCAAGTGAGCGACCCAGTGCCCTTTGTGTCGATTTGTTGAACAGCTTGACTTGGAGAAAAGGCATGTCCTTCCATAGTTCAATACAGCATTAAATACAATCATTCGCTTTCCTTTTACTGCAACGTTAGCAGCAAAAAAGGGCTAGGTAATGGTGTGACATTATCCACCATGGATGCACAGGAAAGTGCATAAATGAGTTTCTAGGTCATTTTCTCCTCATGCCTAAATACTTGTGGACAAGTTATTATTGGTATTATACATTATCACTGCATGCACACAGTAAATGTTAGGATTTTCTGTTTAACACCATGCTTTACATATATAAGTGCTTCTGCCCACTGCAGCAGAGCTGGAATTGAGCCAAATTTAGAATAATAATTTCCTTTGGAGCAGAGAAAAGAGCATTACACCATTACTACTTAATGAAGTGCCACATGGAGCACATGCTGCTCAATATTACATATATGGCCCAATAACAGTAATCACTAACCGTACAACAACCAGACTAAAAGTGAAAACTGACAGAAAATGGCATATATCAGAAGGATAAAAGATGGCGCACGCTCCTATTTGAGCAGGGCTGTGGATTCGGTAAGCCAAACCTCCGACTCTGACTCAAACTCCTCAATTTCCATGACTCCGACTCCCTCATACATGGCTCATGTTTAAGTGATAAATTTACTGTAGCACAGATTCATCTCAGCTAAAAGTCTAGACCCTTAGATGAGGAATAGGACAGACATTTATAGGACATTTCATAACTTTCCCAAATTCTTATGAAAAAAATATTCCCCACTAACTGCATTGAATTACTGTACCCAATTTATTATATATTTTAGGTGTTGAGTCGGTCCATTTTATACAGATTCTGATTCAGACTGACTCCACCAAAATGGACACCGACGCCACGACTCCGACTCCACAGCCCTGTATTTGAGTACTCATCTATCACCTAAAGACTACGCCAAATACAACACTCGGCACTGGGGAACTAAGACTAATCTACAATTGATGGTCATCGATTTCTATAAGAACCATGTTATTCACATTCTTCATATATACTGTATATCAGTGACCTATATAGCCTCCCTTCATTTCAATAACAGCCATAAGCTCCATCCATGGAGTCTGCCAGTTTCTTAATCGGTTGACGATCAACGTTTTGGCAGCACTGACAACGGCCTCACAGACACTGCTCAGAGAGATGACTGTTCTCCTTCACCATTAATCTTCCATTTAAGAAGAGCCCACAAGTTCTCAGTAGGGTTTATGTCAGGTGAGGAAGCGCGCCTGTCGTTATTCTTTCATCTTTAAGGTCTTTTTTGATAGCCAAGCAGTGGAGACTTCAATGCATGCGATGGAGCATTGTCCTGCACAAAAATCATGGTTTTCTTGAAAAATGCAGATTTTTTTCCCAAGTTCGGAGTTGATTTTGAGTCCATCTTTAATCCAAAATAGTCCAACTAGTTCATATTTAATAATACCAGCCCACAGCAGTACCCACCTCCACCTTGTTGGAGTCTGACTCGAAGTGGAGGTCTGTGGCCCGTTACGGATCCTACCACGAGCTCATCCATCTGGTCCATCAATGGTCACTCATCTCATCAGTCCATAAACCTTTGTAGAATCTGCCTTTAGATATTTCTTGGCCCAGTCTTGACGTTTCACCTTCTGTGTCTCATTCAGTGGTGGTCGGGTTACATCATTCCTTACCTTGGGCCATGTCTCTGAGCACTCAACATCTTGTACTTCTGGGCCTCCAGGGAGGTTGCAGTTATGGAATATGACAGCACCGTAGGATAATGGTCAAAATACTTAGCTGCCAAATAATTGTACAAACAATGCAGGTGCTAGAGAGAAAACGATCATAAACTCTGGCTTCTATACCATAAAAACAGAATGTATCTAACAGCATTAGTTGCCACTGGTGGCATTGCTTTTTAAGAGTCTTGACAGTAATACTAGATTAATTTCCAAACTGTCCTAATGGATCTCATTGACTTAAAATGTGATGACATTGCAGCCCAGGTTCTGGTATCAAAATTAAATAAAAATAAAATAAAAAGTGTAATCTAAAGCACTATTCATGCACCAATATGAATAGAGCCTTAAAAGGGATTATGTCCTCAAGAAGGGTACATCAACAATATAAGTCATTGGTCTCCAACACAGGCTGTCCAGTGCATTTGAAGGGTCATTCATTTGCAAGCAATGCTTCATTTCCCTGGAAGCAGCAGTTTAACTCAGACATGCATTTTTTCCAGGAATCTCCGGTAATAAAAAACTTGGAAACCATGCAATTCGCCAATTTCACTTACTAAGAAATGTAACAGTCTGCCCCAATGGGGTTGGTTTCAGCCATCGAGTAAGCTCCCCAAGACAAATGCGGGCGGCAGCATTGTTGAGATATTCGCTTTTTATGCTTCTATAACTCTTCCAGCAGGGATACTTCCACTCATTTCGAGCCTCACAAGCAGTAAGATAACTGCTAATAATAAATTATTTATCCATACATTATAGTTTAGCATACACAGCTCCTCTACACCTTGTTGTAATGCACATTCAAACACATAGGATGCCGAGATAAAAGCAGTGTACCTGTTTCTACTCTGCCATGGACGTATCACCAATGAACATCTTTCCGCAGCAGCAACTTCTTTGCCAAGTTCAGATTAGGAAATAGTGGTTCTGTCCCCATTTTAGACTGACCATTACCTGATATACTTATCTGGCATCTTGCTTCAGGTCCCAAAGTGTCTCCAGAAGATCTGAATCTCTTGTGGTCCCTCTCTATGGTCTCCTTTGACATTTTCAAGTGCCAACAGCACTCCTACTTCTTCTAGATGGCTCTTGGGACACTGAACTACTTTAACATTGAGTACAACACTTCACTCCGACTACTTGAGTCCCACCTCATTTATAAAATCTCCCAAACCAACTGCTCCACCCAATATAAGAAAAAACACAATACAACAACATGGTATCTCCCACGTTGGTATGGTGAATAACTACAACATACATTCACCAATATGACAGCCAAGGGGCATCCTAATCTGAATCTTCTTGTGGATGGCTATGGCCCTAAAACAAAATTACCACCCCTGAAAAACATGTATAAAGATCCATGTCATCACCATCTCACATAAATATTATTAAAACATAAGATGGGCAACACGGTGGCTCAGTGGTTAGCACTGTAGCCTTAGAGAGTTGGAGTCCTGGGTTTTAATTCCACCAAGGACAACATCTGAAAGGAGCTTGTATGTTCTCCCCATGTTTGTGTGGGATTCCTCCGGGTTCTCCAGTTTCCTTGCACACTCCACTCCAAAGACATACTGATAGGGATGGGGACAGTGATAAGGTCAGTAAAAGTTTGTGGAGTTGCAACTAGAGAAGACAAACCGTTCTGCTCATCAACCGGCAAGCTTAAATATAAAAAGGATTATTTTCAAGCCTACTGCCAGGCCCAGAGACATAGTTTACAATAAGGATATAGGAATTATTGGTTACCTTTTTGCTTCCTCTAGGTGACATAAATACTCATAAGCAATATTTTGTCGTCTTCTCTCATCCATTTCCTCTGCTGAAAGCCTTTCATCATCCACGATTGCTGAAAGCAGGAAGAAAAAAAAAGTCAAACCACACATAATTACAGGGCCGACCACTATAAAAGAAAAGCAGACTCTATTTAATAAATGGACTATATATTTACATAGTTACTTCTGCCAATTACATAATCATTTCAAAGCCTCAATGGAACAACGTGGAGTTTTCCTGCTCGGACTTGGATTTGGCCGCATGTTTGGCTTTATATTAAACACTTCCTTTTGTGTGTTTTCAAGTTTTGTCTTCAGCTGGTTACTGTTTTGTCTTGCCGGGGAAAACTCTATATTGCTCAGCCAATCCTAAAGGCTGGAATAACAAAAGGTAAAAGTGTAGCCAGATGTGCACAGGGAGCACGTACATAAAAGCCAGACAGTGTTTTGAATTTTCCACAATCTTTTTTCTGCAGATCCATAAACTCACATATAGCAAGATATCATTTCTGACCAGCTATTTTAACCCATCACCACCAGAAAACCAAGCCAGTTATTAATAAAAATAGTTTTTAAATGGTTGCCCATGCAACTAATACATGGACAGATAGATAAAGATTGTCAGAATGGCATCTGTTCTGACTCATAGTGGGGGCGTAGATTTTCCATGTGAGGATCCTAAAGACTCCAATACATATTAGACTAACACGAACCAAACCCACAAATATCGGCGGGCTCAGCTACCAATCTAATGTGAATGGAGACCTCTCAACAGATGATGTCAGGGGAGACAAGAATCCGGCATCTCTGATTTCGGACTGATGATCCATTTATACAAAGTGTCAGTGGTTCAATCATAGAAAACACAAGAATGGAGAGAATACAAGTAAGACTACGTCCTCACAATCAGGAACCAGCAGCTCTTTGGACGCAGCATATTTAAGCTGCGTCCAAAACGCTGCGCTCTAATGCCACACTTGTTTTGTCAATACTTGCAGATCCACCGCATGTAATGACATTAAATCGGTCAAAATCTGAAGCGGAGACTTAGCGTCTCTGCTTTAGAAATTGAAATGCTGAGGCTCGTATACCCACCGCGCGGGTGAGTTTACGTAGCGTCAAAAACAAGCACAGTGGGCATGGGATTTATCTAAATCTCATCCCCTGAGCTTGTACAGTAGAATGCAGCATTTTGGACGCAGCGCAGGTGAGTATTTCCATTCAATACCAAAAAATCCAGCACCAAAGCGATATATTCCAAAGCTTTATTCCAAAAAATTCTTAGATGTAAAAACACAGGCAAACATTTTGGAGGTGGAGCTGGTTTACGTGTTTCAGGGCTATATGTGCCCCTTAATCATAAGCTGGTTTACACGTTTCAGGGCTATATGTGCCCCTTAATCATAAGCTGGTTTACGCGTTTAAGGGCTATATGTGCCCCTTTAATCATAACTGGTTATGATTAAGGGGCACATATAGCCCTGAAACGCGTAAACCAGTGTCCTGGGACCTTGCTGTATCAAGCCCTCCACCTCCAAAATGTTTGCCTGTGTTTTTAAATCTAAGAATTTTTTGGAATAAAGCTTTGGAACATATTGCTTTGGTGCCGGATTTTTTCGGATTGAATTGGACTCTTTGGGATTGTGGCCAGACACAAAGGGACAGGTGAGCAGGAGAAAAAAAACCCTTTTTCTTTATTTAGGATTGCATTTCTTTGAAGTTGGTCCGAGTGTGTTTAAGTGTGTAGAGTATAAGTGTTTAGAGTGGGGAAAGTAGACTATAAGGCCTATAGGACACATGGACTGATGCGAGCATAATATCTTACCTCTATACCAGGGGTCCCCAATCTGTGGCTCAGGAGTCACGTCACATGTATCTCACGGGCCTATGATGTGTGGGTCGCGGCTGTCTGCCAACTTGGTGCATTGTCACAAGGTCTAGCACACAACTATGATCGGAAAGGTCTCCAGATGATGAATTTTGTGAGTTGCCTTGTTCAGATGAGAACTTCTGGATGTGCATATACAGGCAGGGGAATAAATATGGTAAGTTGGAGATAGTATCATCCTATTAGTTAGAGGGGTGTTGAAGCTTGTTGCAACAATTTGGTGGGGGTGCTTCAAGAAATGAGTTCCGTGGGGGGGTAAAGTTGGAACCATTGGTTGTAAATATACTGCCTGTAAGGGAGAGTTGCACAAGGTGTTTTCTAGGGGGAAATATTGGCAGTTATTATACTGATAATGGGGGCTTAGGGGGACACAATGGCTGTAGAGGATGGGCGTGCTGGATGTGGCTCGTGGGCCGCGGCAGTCTCTCAAAACTGAATGTTGTTCTCAAAGTAAGAAAGGTTGGAGACCTCTACTCTATACAAGCAAAGAAAATGTAGTGGATGTAAAATTAAAAAATTAGGTAAAACCCAATGAGAGAGATATATATATATAGTCACAAAATATAATGTGGATAAGATCGTTACGAAATCTCATCCACGTACTGTAGAGAAAATCCACAGCATATCAATTTATGGTGCAGATTTCACCTTTTGTAATGTGGAGCCCATTGTATTATAAAGTGCTGTGTCTCGTGTCTTTGGTGTCTATCTTGTGATGGATCCATTCCAGGCTTTTAATTAGATGTTTCTGTTCCTAATACGGAATAGAAAAAAGGAATTCCCAAGGCTGATGTGACCTGAGCCTAAAACAAAAATCATCATCTGGCCCCTGCAGCTATACAATAAACCTCAAATATAAGTGGGAATGTGGCCTGAAAAATCTTCAACAGAAAGTCTTCTAGATGAACTTGGGACAATGAGCCTTTAGGAGTTAAATATAGATAAGTCATTGTTTCTTGATCGTACCTTTTTGTTTTCTTGCTGAGAAATTATTGATGTATTTCTACATTTCCATCCAGCCAGAGCTCCTCAACAGCACTTAACACAACGTGTTGGCCACAGGACAAGAAAAACACCAAAGGAACTGATGCTCTCTGTTCTCAGCAGATGAAGCGTCCTCGTTAGCTACTGCACATTCAATACACAGGCAGAGCAAATAGGATTTGCATTAGTGGAGCGAATGTCAAAGATTTACCATCACAGACATGAAAACACAAAGGACGAGTAGCACGGGCCTTTAAAATCCCAAACAAACAAAAAAAAAGTGCAGTAGTCTATTACCATACTTTAATTAGGATTTCTATAAGAGGACAAAAAACAACACTACACAACTTAAAAAGATAAATTCACTTATCGTGTAGTTTTGTAAATGGCAAATGACAGTGACAAAAATGTAGGAGCCAATTGCAACTCCCCCCCCCCCCCCCAATTTACATTTTTGAACCATAATAAAATTGATCTGTAATTTCATTAGTTCATTAATGAAGAGATTTCAGAATTATCTGGACACTTCCCAAATAGAAAGAAGCCCTTGTTACTTGAAAGAAGTTGTGTTATAATGGACTGGAGTATCCTGGGCCCAACAGAGAAAATCATTCTGGGGTCACTATGTGGAGGTGAAGAAATAATACACAAGCCATAGTTGTATGGTAATATGGCCTACATTTATCAAAAATGGTGCAATTTGTGCCAAAACTTTAGTGTACTTCGATGCTAAGTTGTTGAGTACTCAATGTGTCAAATGTTGGAAATGTAAATAATTTTCCAAAAATTTCAACTTTTTATACACGAAAAGTAAATTGATTTGTTCCATATCTTTTTTTTGTTTGTTTGTTTTTAAGACTACAGTGACCTTCCTGAAATAAGTAACTTTGTGACTTTTATTTAGAAACACATTCATATATTGGTCGTATTTCACACCAAAAGTTTAGTCACGCACACTTTTCTCATGGTTTTTACTTTTTGGAGCAGGTACTAAAGACTTATGTAACAATTGTAGTATATTGGGTTCTGGCATTCACAACTATAAAATGTCACAATTTGTGCAAAACATTTTGGCCAATCGTAATGATAAATGTTCCTAATGACTTTTTTTTTTTTTTTTACCAATAAACGAATGTTTTACAGAACCAGTGTAGTGATTGAGATTTTATGAAATCTTATGCACATGTGAAGAAAATCCACACAGTGTGAATTGCCCGGTGGTGCAGATCTGAGGTCCGCAACATGTCAATTTATGCTGTGGATAATTACCACATAGATTTCATAAATACAAAACAATGAAGTCAGCGATGAAAAGTGCATAACTTGCACCGAAACAAAAGCAGCAATAGCTGCACAATAGTGTGGATATTACCGTTCTGAATTTGTTGCAGGATTTCTTTTGTAGAAAGTCTGCTGCAAATATATTGCATAAAAGCTCTCACTAACAGGCAAGCGTATTTGTCATCCGAGAAAATCGGATCAAATTTGCTAATCACACACTGATCAGACTTTGATCGGAGTGTCAGCATAGTGTGATCTGATTTTTCTCAGAAAAAAAAAGTCTCCATCTTCTTCATTCTGTGAATCTGTGCAAATCAGACTGCACTCAGATGTCATTTGAGTGCAGTCCGATGTTATCACTGCACTCAGTGACTTGCATGGCCGAGTGCAGTCTAAATAACGTATCAAATTCAGGCATGCAGCGATTTTTTTCTTGGACAGACTATGTCCGAGGGAAAAATCTGACACGTGCACGTCTCCATTGATTGTAATAATCGGACAAGTGCTATCAGACGGACAGCACTCGCCCCCATGTTAGTGACGCGCCCCTGGGCCTGTGTCGCGCTGCGGTGCGCACGCGGGAGCTTACCCGGAGCCGGATCCGTGGAGGGTTGTAGTCTCGTGGCGGTGACCCGGTCCGTGCCCAGGGAGTCAAACTGGACGGCAGTCTACTAGTAGTAAATAGTTGATGACTACGCCACCCGTTGAGTGCAGCCAGGGAGCTGCTGCTGCGGGGCAGACCGCTGAGGCCGATGGTAGGATTATGCAGCGTGATAGTATAACCCCCAACGGGAGGGGTATGGTCTCAGGGCAGCCGACGTGGATGATGGGGGTAGCAGGAACCACTCAGAGACGGTACGGTGTAGTTCAGGGTCTTTACTGGTGACAATGATAGACCCTCCCGGAGTACTTGCTAGCGAACGGGGCCTGGTCAGTCCTTGAGCAGATGGGATCTCCCCTGGCCAGGCGGAGTTGTAGGCCTCCCAAACTGACTGTACTCTTCTGGCTACCTTGCTAGAAGCTGATGTAAGTAGCCCACGTCCCTGAGTGTACCGTGTGGTGCTCACCCGTATGGCCGGTGACTCGGGGCCTTCTAATGGCTTCCGCTCCACGATGGCGGTGCTGGTCCCACGCGTGTGACCGTGCCTTCGGGCTTCTGGGCCAGAGGACCTGAAATCCCCTGCCTGACGGATTCTGCTGCTGGGTAGGAGTTAGTCCCCACAGCCTCGGACTCCGGGTCCGGAAAGAAGTCTTCTTAGTCAGGGCGAGCTCTGCGGCTGCCAGCCCCTGACTCCTTGTAACTCTGCTGTTTCCTATGCTGCTTCTTGTCTCTACTCCACTTGTATGACTCACCCTGCCTCAGCCCCGGGTTTATACAGGGGAAGTTCTTCCCCTCCCAGGACTGGGCAGGAGGTGTGGCATGCACAGGATCCCTGACCAAAGGACCTCCCACCTGCTCTCAGACATAACATTACATTACTGTGGAAAACCAGACCCCTGGGGTGCCACATTAGTCGTCTGCACAAGACCTATGAGTGATACAGAACGACAGCTTTCCCCAACTCCTCCCTCTCTCATACACTTTTTACAGAAATTACTATTACTTTAAGGGGCAAAATTTTTATGAATGGCCTCATTTAGTTATGGGTGAGGAGGTCCTTCATTAGGGGAGATCTGTGGGAGAGGACCCTCACACCACCTCTAATTGACTAAGGGCTAATTGACTAACTGAGCCCCCTCCATGGTATCACCCTTAACTGACTAAGGGCTTCTCACCTCCCCCCTCCAAGTAGTATCAATCACCTGACAGGATCCCATAACACCAGGAAAACATACAAATTCAGATATTCTTTTTTAATAATGACAATATATAACGTAAAGGCCGCTGGGCAGAAGGCTGTTCTTCTCTATTGTAAACTATGTAGAAGTGTTTACTCAGAGATGTACATATGCCATATGTAAATCAGCAGCTAGCAAGTCTCAAAATGAGGTTATAATCCAGAATCACAAGTCTCCGATTTACATATAGGTCATAAATATTTAAAGCTCTGACTCCACAATTCTGTGCCATTATAATATACAGATTCTGGAGTTCAGGGTCTGAATATAAACTGTCCCTGACAACACACACGGCATTGCTAAGAAAAAAAAAAAGTATTTTGCGGTCAGATTTCGAGCTCAAACTATTAAAATTAGGAACATCCTAAAAGGTGAATCTCAGAGGAGAAAAATACATTACAATGTATCCCAGCTCTCATTTTATTGAGTGGATACTTGGAGGCATCTCCATACTGCACCGATAAAATGATCTCATTTTAAGGATAGGTTCACACGATCCTTAGAGCGATTCATCTAGAAAACTCGGATGATTTTTTTTCTTACTTGTCATCGGTATACAATCAGTTTTTTTTTTTTTTTTTTTACAGCAGCAGCTATTAAACATTTAGGTGTTTGTGCACCAATAGATTTGGATGGGTGAGTCTCATCTCATTCATGGAAGAAACTTTTTTCACATGCAGATTCGATCAGTGAAAGAAAAAAAAAAAAAGCTTACACTCACCTCCCGTGCTGGCGCCGTTCATGCCGCGTCGGAACTTGCTCACCCCGGGGCTCCAGTGCTGCTGTTGTGACAAGTGACGCCGGCGCCCAATCAGCAATGGCGCCTGTCCCCGCCTTCGGACAAATCGAACATGAAGATGAAATCCGGGCTGCGGCTGATCCGAGTTCCTCATGTTAAAATCGACAGGAGGTGGGGGCAGTGATGCCAGTGCTGATTGGGCACCTGCGTCACTTCTCACAACAGCAGCACATGAGCCCCAGGGAGAGCGAGTGCTGACATCGAGGGAACGGCGCCGGCACGGGAGGCGAGTATAAGCTTTTTTATTTTATCGGGGCCAAGCGTGGGGTATGACAAGGAGTTGCTCAAGTAGTGGACAACTTCTTTAAGGGTGGTTTATGTATCGACCCCTGTAAGTTGCATTATTGAAAAAATAAACCACCTTTCAACCCTTTAAATATCCGTTTGATACGCAGAATAAATATATACCATTAGGGCCCATTAAGACTGCCCGTGGTTTTTCCATGTTTTTTATGAGGTCTTTTTTAACAATCTTTTTTGCACTCCATTGAATGATGAAGAAATCACTAGCAGTTTTCAAAAAAGCTACAAAAGATCTCCATGCATCTTGCAGGTGACTTTTGACCATTCCCCTTGACTTGTATTATAAAGTGCAGACTGTCTTCAGAAGAATGGTCAGGTCACGTCTTCTAACAGTTTGGAATTTTTAGAATCATGTAGTGGTTAAAAGACATTCAAAAGCCTGAACATAGGCACAGCAAGTCATTTTTTTTACTCAGAAATGCATATATTCAATCTTTTGAATGCTTTTTGACAGGTTTTTGAGGCACATGAAAATGGTGTTGAGCGCAACATAGCCTTAAGGGGTCCATACACTTTCAATTGTTTGATGAAATAATGTTCAGCTTACAGCAGCCATTCCTCCCAACCTCCCCATACATACAGTGGGTACAGAAAGCATTCAGACCCCTTTACATTTTTCACTCTTTGTTTCATTGCAGCCATTTGGTAAATTCTAAAATGTTAATTTTTTCTCTCATTAAAGTACACTCTGCACCCCATCTTGACTGAAAAAAAACAGAAATGTAGAAATTTTTGCAAATTTATTAAAAAAGAAAAACTGAAATATCACATGGTCATAAGTAGTGTTGAGCGATACCTTCCGATATCAGGAAATATCGTATCGGATTGGATCGGGCCGATACCCAAAAAGTATCGGATATCGCCGATTCCGATACCGGAAACCAATGCAAGTCAATGGGACACAAATATCGGAATGAAAATAAACCCTTTCTTTCCTTGTAGGTTAATTCTACATGAAGGAAAACAACTAAGAATAATGTAGAATGACATGAAAAGCCGGCAATTCATCAGCGGCATACACCGGTACCCGACAATTTACAACAGAAAGAATAGAGCTTCACACATAGATTAGATAGATAGAAACATGTCAGTTACATATATATGAAGTACAGTGATAGTGTTGCTTACTTTACTTGTCATTTAGTGTAAAGGATTTATTTAAAAAAATAATAGTGTTTTCATGCACCGTCTCTTTAAGAAAGCCGGCCGGCAATTCAGCATCTGTACCCGACAATTTAGAATAGAAAGAATAGAGAATCACACATAGATTAGATAGATAGAAACATGTCAGTCACATATATATGAAGTACAGTGACAGTGTTGATTACTGTACTTGTCATTTAGTGTTAAAATAAAGGATTTATTTAAAAAAAAATTGGCGTGGGGTTCCCCTTAATTTTAGGCTCTAGCGGAGGTTAAGCAGACAGCTGGGGCAAATGTTTGAAGCCTGGGAAGGGGGTAATACCCACGGAGCTTCCCAGGCTACTAATATCAGCCCCCAGCTGAATACCTAGCCTTTACTAGCTATTAAAATGGGGGAACCCCCCCAAAAAAATAACGTGGGGTCCCCCCTAATTTAATAGCTAGCACAGGCTAGGCAGACAGCTGGGGGCTGATATTAATAGCCCAGGAAGGGTGCCATGAATATTGGCCCCCTCCCAGGCTAGAAACACCAGTCGTCAGCCGCCCCAGAAATGGCGCATCCATAGGATGCGCCAACTCTGGCACTTAGCCTCGCTCTTCCACGCTGCCCTGGTGCGGTGGCAGGGGGTAATAGTGGTGGGGTTCATGTCAGCGCCAGCTGCCATGAAGCCCAGGTTAGTAATGATGGGCGTCTATAAGACACCCCCATTACTAACCTACAAAGTGTTAAAAAGAAAAAACACACTACACCCAGAAAAAAATAATTTATTTGAAATAAAACACACAATTTTATTTAATTCTTAGTTTACTAAAAATAATAGTTACCTGTCCACGTTCCTGCGCTGATCTCCCATGCACAGCTGTCACATCTGGAGATGGTGACAGCTGTGCATGGCTGCTGTAAGCTCACGCTGCCGGGAACACGTCCGCTCCCGGCAGCGGGAGCCACTGACTGAGGTCACCGGAGTGCATTCAGGCAGCGCAGCTCCGGAGACCTCCTTTACGGCACTGCTGTACCGTGGGAATTTCTCACGATACAGCAGGGCCGTAAAGGAGCTAACCGGAGCAGCGCTGCCTGAACTCCGGTGAACCCTTACGGCCCCGTCATTCTAGCGGCGGCAGCGGTTCAGAGCGGTCACATTCTATGTGGCTGCTCTGAACTGGAGATCTTCGTGGGACACTCGTGGACTGCTACGGAGGGGTAAGGATAAGGTTGTGGTTTATTATTTTATATTTTATTACAGGAGATCGATGGCTTCGGGGAATTAGGTGTCTTGGTGAGTATAGGTGTAGTTTTTTATTTTTTACTTTATTTTAGGTGGCGATCGGCGGGGACAGGTAATGTATGAACTAATTTCTTTTAGGTAACCACTGGCCACCAATGACATGTATTTAAAATTGATTGGGGACACAGTAGGGCAATTTAAATAGCAGGATCAGTCTGATGGGAACTACTGCTCCCATCGAGCTGATCCTGCTGGCAGGAGTGGACGGGGGACAGACATAGGCCGATGGGAGTAGTAGTGTCACATCGGCCTATGTCTGCCTGCACGCACACACCCGCACACACACTAATCATGACGGGCTGATGGTCTGGGAGGTGAGGCTGACCTGTGCGGCCGTGGGAAAGTTCATGTGAGCTCATGCAGTCAAGCATGAACTCACATGAACCCTCTGAGGGCACCGCGGCTAATTCAAATGAACAGCTGATCGGCATCAGCTGATACCTCAGCTGTTCATTTGAAATAACCGGCGGGAAAGCGCAGCACAGAACGGGAAAGCCGGCGGTGAAGTCTTTTCACTGCCGGCTTCCCCGCCCGGGTCCTTCACTCCCCGCTCCTTGGAGCTGCGCTCCCCGCCCGGTCCTAACTTACGATCGGGATGGGAGGTGGCGAGGGGAGCGGAGGATCGGGGTGGGAGGCTGTGGGGAAGCAGTATGGGGCTGTGTGATTGTTTAAAAGCCGGCGGCTTTATACCACCCGCCGGCTTTTAAACAATCAGGAGAATTCTCCCCCGCTGGGATGGCATTCTGATGACAGGCTGGATCGCGCTGCCATCCAACTTGTCATCCTTCACAGACACTGCAGAGCGCAGGCATTATGGGAACTTCCGATTCCGGTATTGTAAAAGTATCGGAATTAAGTATCGGAATTCCGATACCGCGAATATCGGCCGATACCCGATATTACAGTATCGGAATGCTCAACACTAGTCATAAGTATTCAGACCCTTTGCTCAGACACTCATATTTAAGTCACATGCTGTCCATTTCCTTACGATCCTCCTTCAGATGGTTCTAGTCCTTCATTGGAGTCCAGCTGTGTTTAATTAAACTGATAGGACTTGATTTGGAAAGGCACACACCTGTCTATATAAGACCTCACAGCTCACAGTGCATGTCAGACCAAATGAGAATCATGAGCTCAAAGGAACTGCCCAAGGAGCTCAGAGAAAGAATTGTGGCAAGGCAAAGATCTGGCCAAGGTTACAAAAGAATTTCTGCATTACTCAAGGTTCCTAAGAGCACAGTGGCCTCCATAATCCTTAAATGGAAGAAGTTTGGGACCACCAGAAGTCTTCCTAGACCTGGCCGTCCAGTCAAACTGAGCAATCGTGGGAGAAGAGCCTTGGTGAGAGAGGCAAAGAAGAACCCCAAGATCACTGTGGCTGAGCTCCAGAGATGCATTAGGGAGATGGGAGAAAGTTCCACAAAGTCAACTATCACTGCAGCCCTCCAACAGTCGGGCCTTTATGGCAGACTGGCCCAATGGAAGCCCCTCCTCAGTGCAAGACATATGAAAGTCCGCATAGAGTTTGCTCAAAAACACATGAAGGACTCCCAGACTATGAGAAATAAGATTCTCTGGTCTGATGAGACGAAGATATAACTTTTTGGTGATAATTTTAAGCGGTATGTGTGGAGAAAACCAGGCAGTGCTCATCACCTGCCCAATACAATCCCAACAGTGAAACATGGTGGTGGCAGCATCATGCTATGGAGGTGTTTTTCAGCTGCAGGGACAGGATGACTGGTTGCAATTGAAGGAAACATGAATGCGGCCAAGTACAGAGATATCCTGGATGAAAACCTCTTCCAGAGTGCTCTGGACCTCAGACTTGGCCGAATGTTCACCTTCCAACAAGACAATGACCCTAAGGACACAGCTAAAATCACAAAGGAGTGGCTTCAGAACAACTCTGTGACCATTCTTGACTGGCCCAGCCAGAGCCCTGACCTAAACCCAATTGAGCATCTCTGGAGAGACCTGAAAATGGCTGTCCACCAACATTCACCATCCAACCTGACGGAACTGGAGAGGATCTGCAAGGAAGAATGGCAGAGGATCCTCAAATCCGGGTGTGAAAAACTTGTTACATCATTCCCAAGAAGACTCATGGCTGTACTAGCTCAAAAGGGGGCTTCTACTCAATACTGAGCAAAGGGTCTGAATACTTATGACCATGTGGTATTTCAGTTTTTCTTTTTTAATAAATTTGCAAAAATTTCTACATTTCTGTTTTTTTTCAGTCAAGATGGGGTGCAGAGTGTACTTTAATGAGAAAAAAATGAACTTTTTAGAATTTACCAAATGGCTGCAATGAAACAAAGTGAAAAATTTAAAGGTGTCTGAATACTTTCCGTACCCACTGTATGAACAGTTCTACTAGGTTCACCAAGCGTGCATGTGTTCTCAATGAGGAGAGGGGAGTGAGCCACTGCCAGACAATTTACGCCTAGTTTTCGGCTGAAGCCTAATATTTGAATTAGAGATGGAGTATGCAGCACGGCTACTTCTGCCCAACTGTATAAAAAAATACATAAAATAGAATACAAACATGCTGCTGCTATAACATTGTTCTGCACATAGCGATGATTTAGTCTGAGATTTACAGACTTCTGCTTCGGACACCTAACTCGTATGTTATTGGGGATTGTTGCTTTTTTTTATATTCAAACAACATTTTCTATGATGAAAACATGTGAAGGAGCAATATCAGATAAAGTACTACGTATAATGCAAAATATAGCTGCCGGAGACATATTGCTGTAGCGGGGTCCCATAGCAACAGAATTTAAATGTCAGGCTCTAAATATGGATGTTGTAGCAGATTTCTATAAATGTGACATTGGAGAATGAAGTCATCTTTCCAGTGGGGTTTTCCTCCAATTCACCATGTTAGTAAATGTTGTACAAACCTACAATCTAACTAATGCAAAGAAACCTTGCATTCAGCTCAGAAATTAGCCAAACTACTACGGAATCTAAAAGGATGATCATAATCGAAAATCAACTCGATAAATACTAATTTTCAATGGGGAAAGAGGAGACAGAGCCTGTCAGACATCTCTGGCAGTGGCTTGTCGCTCTTGAAAACAAGAATATAGAGCGTTGAAATTCCAACTTTCGGATCTTTCTCTTCTCCACCATCAGTGAAGTGAATCTTTAAGTCATTTATGTTAATCTACAGGTAGCAATGATCGGTTGTGGGGTTTATACAAACGATCGCTCAGGTGATCGTTTGATCCCGTGTCCTATCACACACTCTCATCTGCATCACATGCTCAGTTCACACAAGGGGGTGAGCAGTTGATTTAGAAAGATTTTTAGGCCTGGATGTCTACAGTGAGCAATGATCAACACAAATATTCATTGAAGCAATCATCAACCTGGGCTGAAGGCCTTTAGGGACCCCTAAGCGGAAGCTGGAGCCACGCCATAGTACCATTTTTATAAGGTAATATTTTACCACTATATGCTGATATTATTAGAGAGGGTAGTAACATTGAGTGAAACCTTAGTGATAATATAAGGCTGTGTGCCCATGATGCGTTTAAGCGTTTCCGCAGCGGCAATTCCGCCGCGGAAACGCTTAAAAAATGCTTGGTAGAAGGTTTGCCATGTTCGCCAATGATAATCCGCATGTGCTGTGCTTGCGCTCTGCAGTGTCTCTGAAGGATGACAAGCTGGATGGAAGCGTTCTGCTACGATCCAGCCTGTCATCTCAATGCCATCCCAGCGTGGGAGAATTCTCCTGCTCAAGCGGTGACGTCATTTGCCGCCACCGCATGCGCAGGAGAATTCTCCCACGCTGTCAGTGACGTGCATGAGGTGAGCCGAGTTCATTGGACATGAACTCGGCTCATCTGGATGCAGTCACAGCCAGACACTGAGGAGCTTCACTGAGGAGCTTCTCAGTGTCTGCGTTATGGCAAGCTTGATGGCAGCGTTCTGCTGCGCTCCAGCCTGTCATGTCAATGTAGCAGAGCTGAAGCTTTCCTGGGAACCATGGAAAGGTAAGGATAAGGTTGGTTTATTATTTTATTTTTATTGCAGGAGATCGTTGGCTAGAATGGGCGATACGGTAAGTAGGGTTTAATTTAGAACATTAAAGGAATGTGTCTTTATTTCAATTAAAGGACTTTATTCTGGGTGTTTGTGTTTTTTTTAACTTTGACTATGGGGTTAGTAATGGGGGTGTCTTATAGACACCTCTCCATTACTAACCTGGGCTTGATGTCAGCTGGCATTATAAGCTGACATCAACCCCAACCCTATTACCCCACTGCCACCGCTACAGAAGTGGGAAGAGCGAGGCCAAGTGCCAGAATTGGAACATCCTATGGATGCGCCATTTCTGGGCCGGCTGACAGCTGGTGTTTCTAGCCTGGGAGGGGGCCAATATTCATGGCACCCTTCCTGGGCTATTAATATCAGCCCCCAGCTGTCTGCCTACCCTTTGCTAGCTATTAAAATAAGGGGGACCAAACGTCATTTTTTTGGGGGGGTCCCCCATTTTAATAGCTAGTAAAGGCTAGGTATTCAGCTGGGGGCTGATATTAGTAGCCTGGGAAGCTCCGTGGGCATTACCCCCTTCCCAGGCTTCAAACATCTGCCCCAGCCGCCTGCTTAACCTCCGCTAGAGACTAAAATTACGGGGAACCCCACGCCAATTTTTTTTTAATAAATCCTTTATTTTAACACTAAATGACAAGTACAGTAACCAACACTGTCACTGTACTTATTATGTGACTGACATGTTTCTATCTATTTAATCTATGTGTGATGCTCTATTCTTTCTGTTCTAAATTGTCGGGTACCGGTGTATGCCGCTGATGAATTGCCGGCTTTTCATGTTTCACTGTTGTCACTGTCCCCATCGATTACAGTGAGTGGCAGACAATCCCTGCATGATTGGTGCTCTAA
This sequence comes from Phyllobates terribilis, assembly GCF_046119375.1. Classification (NCBI taxonomy): domain Eukaryota; kingdom Metazoa; phylum Chordata; class Amphibia; order Anura; family Dendrobatidae; genus Phyllobates; species Phyllobates terribilis. Next base: position 492,819,499 of record NW_027362761.1, on the reverse strand, counting down.
ATAGCGCCAGACATGCAGGATGGGGATCCGAGCTCCCGCCCGAGTATCTTGAAAGTACTCTGCGAGCTCCGAGCATCTCGAGTACTGAGATGCTCGGGCGAGTACCGAGCAGTGGCGAGCATGCTCGCTCATCATTAGTAAGTATAAATCGCACGATTGCAGGGTGCAGGAGCAGGATTCCGAGGCAGGGCAGTGTGACATTGATGGGAAGGGGGTGCTATTCAAATGAAGACCGAAGGCGGAGATTTCTTCCAGGCACCTCATGCCCCAGAGCCTGGATGAAATAATTAGCATACACAAATAAGAAGACGCAGCTCTGATGTAAATTGTGTAACCGTAGCCTAGTCTTCATCTGCATGTCCATCACACGACCAGGGGGGATTTCTATTGAATGGAATGAATGTAGTGCCAATATTCAAAAAGGGAGCAAAAAGTGACGCCGGAAACTATCGGCCGGTGAGTCTGACGTCCGTTGTGGGCAAAATTTTTGAAGGCTTTATTAATGAGGCAATCATGGAGCATCTTGATGCTAATAATCTATTAACCCCGAACCAACATGGATTCATGAGGAATCGCTCCTGCCAAACAAACCTGATTGACTTCTACGAGGAGGTTAGCTCTCGAGTAGATCAGGGGGAACCAGTGGATGTCGTGTATCTCGACTTCTCAAAAGCGTTCGATAGCGTGCCACATAATAGGTTGGTATACAAAATGAGAATGATGGGGTTGGGGGAAAATGTCTGCAAGTGGGTAGCTAACTGGCTAAAGGATAGAAGGCAGAGGGTGGTTGTAAATGGAATATACTCAGATTGGGTAAGCGTCACTAGTGGGGTACCACAGGGGTCTGTACTAGGCCCAATGTTATTTAATATCTTTATTAACGACATAGTCAACGGGATAAATAGTAAAATATCAATATTTGCAGATGACACAAAGTTATGTAAAACAATTAATACAAAAGAGGACAGTGAAGACCTACAGAGGGATTTGGATAAGCTGGGTAGGTGGAGCATTAAATGGCAAATGAGGTTTAACGAGGAGAAATGTAAGGTCATACATATGGGAAGGAAAAATGGAAGTCACCAGTACTCACTGAATGGGAAATCATTGGGGAATTCAGAGATGGAGAAGGACTTGGGCATCTTGATTGATAGCAAACTAAATTGGAGTGCCCAAAGTCAGGCCGCTGCTGTAAGGGCAAACAGGGTAATGGGATGTATCAGAAGAGGTATAGCTGCAAAGGATGAGAACATTGTTCTTCCACTGTACAAAGCACTGGTCAGACCACACTTGGAATACTGTGCTCAGTTATGGGCCCCAATATATAGAAAGGATATAAATGAGCTTGAAAAGGTACAAAGGAGGGCAACAAAATTAATAAGGGGAATGGAGGGACTGCAATACCCAGAGAGGTTGGCAAAACTAGGACTATTCAGCCTGGAAAAGAGAAGGTTGAGGGGGGACATAATAAATGTGTACAAATATGTTAGGGGACAGTATAGAGACCTTGCCCGGGATTTGTTCAAAAGGAGGGATATTACGGTAACAAGAGGGCACTCACTAAGACTGGAAGAGAAAAGGTTTCAGCACCAGCATAGGAAGGGGTTCTTTACGGTAAGAGCAGTGAGAATATGGAATTCACTGAGTGAGGAGACGGTAATGTCGGATTCACTAAACCAGTTCAAGCGGGGACTGGATGCATTTCTAGATACCAGGCAGATTTCAGCATATACTTAAAAATAGAATAAAATAGTAGGTTGATACAGGGATTTATTCTGACTGCTGGTTTCAGAGTCGGGAGGGAATTTTTCCTCAGGTGAAGATTGGCTAAATCATTTGGGGTTTTTGCCCTCCTCTGGATCAACTTTAGCAATTACAGAACTAACAGGTCGAACTTGATGGACGCAAGTCTTTATTCGGCTTTACTAACTATGTAACTATGTAACTATGTAAGTAAACAATTAAATGTATTTTGAAGGGAGCACGTGGAGAACTTGTAGCCCATGAGAAACGGATACCAAAAATATGTTGAAACGCTTATATAACTTTTTTATTTCACAAAATATACCATTTATTTCTTAAAAGTTAAGTGACCCACATAAAGTTATAGTGCAGTAACTGGTCAGAAATAATATTGTGTGATGGCCAAAAATGACCACTGTGTCCTTTGGAAGGAAATTACTAGTCATTATGGAGATTATGACAGAACATTACACATTATTTAGGCCACTAGACTGATCCCAGTCTCCCATTAATGGCGATTAGGTTCAGCCAATCCAGCTAACAGTATGCCTGATACATTTCCATTTCCTCACCTGATCACAGGGACTTCATCCTAACTTCTCAGAACGTTTCAGTAACTGTCTCCTTCCCCTCATTTTATAATACTGCCAGAGGCAATCTCAGGAAAGACCAGCGAGGTTGTGGGATTACGAATAAATCCATAACAATATCTAGTACATGTGATGAGTAAGCCATTTTGCGCTCATTGTGGTCAACCAATGTTGAAAAATTCATGATAAGCCCTTACATTTATTCACATTATTTTTTAAAAAGACAGGAACACTAACTTTTATTTTGATCTTAATAATATATGTACCGGACCATATATAACCCCTTCACCCCTGAGTATGTTTTCACCTTCATGACCGGCCCAAATTTTACAATTCTGACAGCTGTCACTTTATGAGAACTCTACAACGTTTTACCGGATCCCATTGATTCTGAGACTGTTTTTTCAAGACATATTGTACTTCATGGTATTGGTAAAATTTCCACAATATGACTTTTCGTTTATTTGTGAAAAAAAATTAAAATTCTGTGAAAATTTAGCAATTTTCAAACTTTCAATTTTTTTTGCCCTTAAATCAAAGAGTTATGTCACACAAAATACACTGCTCAAACAAATAAAGGGAACACTTAAACAACAGAATATAACTCCAAGTAAATCAAACTTCTGTGAAATCAAACTGTCCACTTAGGAAGCAACACTGATTGACAATCAATTTCACATGCTGTTGTGCAAATGGAATAGACAATAGATGGAAATTATTGGCAATTATCAAGACACACAATAAAGGAGTGGTTCTGCAGGTGGGGACCACAGACCACATCTCAGTACCAATGCTTTCTGGCTGATGTTTTGGTCACTTTTGAATGTTGGTTGTGCTTTCACACTTGTGGTAGCATGAGGCGGACTCTACAACCCACAGAAGTTGCTCAGGTAGTACAGCTCATCCAGGATGGCACATCAATGCGAGCTGTGGCAAGAAGGTTTGCTGTGTCTGTTAGCGTAGTGTCCAGAGGCGCTACCAGGAGACAGGTCAGTACACCAGGAGACGTGGAGGGGGCCGTAGGAGGGCAAAAATCCAGCAGCAGGACCACAAAATGACCTCCAGCAGGCCACAAATGTGCATGTGTCTGCACAAACGGTTAGAAACCGACTCCATGAGGGTGGTATGAGGGCCCAACGTCCACAGATGGGGGTTGTGCTCACAGCCCAACACCGTGCAGGATGCTTGCCATTTGCCACAGAACACTAGCATTGGCAAAGTCGCCACTGGCGCCCTGTGCTCTTCACAGATGAAAGCAGGTTCACACTGAGCACATGTGACAGACATGACAGAGTCTGGAGACGCCGTGGAGAGCGATCTGTTGCCTGCAACATCCTTCAGCATGAACGGTTTGGCAGTGGGTCAGTAATGGTGTGGGGTGGCATTTCTTTGGAGGGCCACACAGCCCTCCATGTGCTCGCCAGAGGTAGCCTGACTGCCATTAGGTACCGAGATGAGATCCTCAGACCCCTTGTGAGACCATATGCTGGTGCGGTTGGCCCTGGGTTCCTCCCAATGCAGGACAATGCCAGACCTCATGTGGCTGGAGTGTGTCAGCAGTTCCTGCAAGATGAAGGCATTGAAGCTATAGACTGGCCCGCCCGTTCCCCAGACCTGAATCCAATTGAGCACATCTGGGACATCATGTTTCTCTCCATCCACCAACGTCACGTTGCACCACAGACTGTCCAGGAGTTGGCGGATGCTTTAGTCCAGGTCTGGGAGGAGATCCCACAGGAGACCATCCGCAACCTCATCAGGAGCATGCCCAGGCGTTGTAGGGAGGTCATACAGGCACGTGGAGGCCACACACAATACTAAGCCTCATTTTGACTTGTTTTAAGAATATTACATCAAAGTTGGATCAGCCTGTAGTGTGTTTTCCACTTTAATTTTGGGGGTGACTCCAAATCCAGGCCTCCATTGGTTAATAAATTTGATTTCCATTGATGATTTTTGTGTGATTTTGTTGTCAGCACAGAACAAAGTATTCAATGAGAATATTTTATTCATTCAAATATAGGATGTGTTATTTGAGTGTTCCCTTTATTTTTTTTTTGAGCATAGTAGTTAATAAATAACATTTTCCATATGTCTACTTTACATCAGCATAATTTTGGAAACAATTTTTTTTTGTTAGGAAGTTAAGGGTTTAAAGTTGACCAGCAATTTCTCATTTTTCCAACAAAATTTACAAAAAACATTTTTTTTTTAGGTACCATATCACATTTGAAGTGTCTATATGAATGTAGAAGGAAAAAATGAACAAGTGACTTTTTTTTTCACAAAAATTGTAACTTTAGACCCAAATTTTTCAATTTTCACAAAAGTAACAGGAGAAAATTTGTTGTGCAATTTCTCCGGAGGAAAACTACTGTTTGGGAGCATGGCAGGGCTCAGTAAGGACAGAGTTTTGGAACGCAGACTTTGATGCGGTCTGCGGGTGTCAAGTCACGTTTGGAAAGCCCCTGATGTGACTTAACAGTGGTAAACCCCCACAGGTGACCCCATTTTGGAAACTGAACCCCTCAGGGAACGTATCTATATGTGTGGTAAGAACCTTGAACCCACAGGTGCTTCACAGAATTTTACAACAAGGATATGTAAAAATGAAAAAAAAAAATATTTTCCCCACAAAAAAGTTGTTTTAGCCCAATTTTTTTCATTTTCTCAATGACAGCAGGATAAAATGGACCCCTAAATTTGTTGTGCAATTTTTCCTGTGTACGTCGATACCCCATATGTGGTCAAAACTGCTTTTCAGACACAGTGCATAGCTTAGAAGTGAAGAAGCACCATATCAGAGTTCAGATTTTGCTGGGCTGGTTTGAGAGTGCTATGTCATATTGGCAGAGCCACTGAGGTGCCAGCACAGCAGACCCCCCCATAAGAGACCCCATTTTACAAACTACACCTCTCAATGAATTTATCTAGGGGTACAGTGATCATACCGACACGACAGGTGTGCCACAGAATTTAATACCATTGGGCAGTGAAGAAAAAAATAATTACACTTTTACCACCAAAATTTTGTTTTAGCCCCAGATTTTACATTTTCACACTGGTAAATGGATAAAAATTACTCCAAAATTTGCCCCACAATTTCTGCTGAATGTAGATATACCCCATATGTGGCTGTACAGTACTGCTTAGTCACACGGCAAGACTCGGGAGGGACAAAGTGCTATTTGCCACCTGGAGCGCAGATTTTCCTAGAATAGTTTGCGGACTCCATATATAGAGCCCCTAAGTGCTAGAAGAGCAGAATCCCCCCTCAAGTGACCCCATTTTGGAAATTATGCCCATTTGGGTATTTATCTACAGGTGTAGTGACGATTTTGACTCCATGGGTCTTTTCCAGAAACCAGCAGCAGTGGATGTTGCTGAGTGAAAATTGCAAACTGCCGTTGCAGTGCCCAGTCCATTGCAGTGCCCAGTTTGTGTTTCTGGAGACATGCACCCGTAAATTAGGCGGGCTCTCATCGCTACAGAAATGCCAAACATGTGGACACTAGCTGCGGTTTAGGCACACTGTGGAGCTCAGAAGGGAGAGGGCATTTGGATTTGGGAGCACAGAATTCGCTGGATTTCTTTTTGGGGGGTGAGGAGCCATAGAATTTTCCAGAGCCTTTCTGCTACCCTTAACGGGAAAACCCCTATATTTCCATTGACCAATAACGGACCTGAGTGGGGACTTGCTTTTTTTGTGCATTAAGTTCAAGCTTCTATTGGGAACATTTTACATAACATTTTGGATCATAACTATCTGGCGCTTATATGGGGGTTTCAATCTAAATCTCTGAGTAACATGATTCAGATGAAGGGGTTTCGGCCGCATTAACGTCATCTTAAATATTCATTCACGTATGGTGAACAGTTTTTTTAATAGGGACCCATTTAGGATCCAAAAGAGCCGGCTCTTTTTGGTGAGTGGAGCCAGGAGAGCCAGATCACCAAAAAGAGCCGGACTGCTCATCACTATAATTTTGTAGTACAATATTTCAATAAAATGGCACCGAAGTCCGCACATACGCATACCGCACTATCTGGTGCCATATATATTTTTTTATTTATTTATTTATTTTTTTAAAACCACTGTCTGCGAATTTGCATATACAAGGTCTTTACTAAAATGGTGCCAGAGATAGTGGTATGCGCATGAGCTTACTCGGGCACCATTTTATTGAAGTAATGTATTTGTTATGATCTGCAACAAGTACTAAGGAAAGAAAGGGGAAAGCTATCCCTACAGTAAGAGTAAGCTGAATCCCTATGATGTAGCGGGCTGCCTGTTCCTTGTGAACAGACCCGCCTTAGTCCTCGGCTAGTCTGAACGAAGACCTATAGCATAAGGAAGGGGACCCCCGCTGATGAAGCATTGACCTCGACCAAAAAAGGCTTGGTCTCATCAGGCTGCATAAGGATAGGGGCAGAACTGAACCTCTCTTTGAGATACTTAAACGCTTCAATGGCCTCAGTAGTCCACTGGGCCATATTCGCATCTTTCCTGGTGAGATCGGTTAGAGGCTTAACAATTACCGAAAAATTCTTAATGAATTTCCTGTAATAATAATAATTGGCAAAACCCAAAAATCTCTGTATAGATTTTAAACCAATAGGCCTAGGCCATTCCTGCACAGCCTGAACCTTCACCGGGTCCACCTCAAAGCCCTCGCTGGAGACAATGTAGCCCAAAAAACTAATTTTCTGCACAGCGAACTTACATTTCTCCAGCTTAGCAAAGAGTGAATTATCACTCAATAACTGTAAAACTTCACGTACACTCTGCCAATGAGACTCCAGATCTGGCGAACAAATCAAAATGTCATCTAAATACACAACCACATTCTTACCAATCAAAGGTCTAAGGATGTCATCAATAAGGTTCTGAAAAAATGCAGGTGCATTGGTAAGACCAAAAGGCATCACCAGATTCTCAAAATGACCTACCGGAGTGTTAAAAGCAGTTTTCCATTCATCACCCTCCTTCTCTCGTAACAAATTGTATGCCTCCCGGAGATCAATCTTAGAGAACCACTTGGCCCCCACTAACTGGTTAACAAGTCAGGAATTAGCGGCAATGGGTAGGGATTGCGTACGGTAATTTTATTAATTTCACGAAAATCCAGACATGGACGTTAACCCCCGTCCTTTTTTTTAACAAAGAAAAATCCAACTGCCACAGGCGACTTAGAAGGTCTAATGTGACCAGCAGCCAGGCTAGTCTGTATGTACTCCTCCAAGGCCTTTCTTTCAGGCATAGTCAGATTAAACAAGTGACTCTTGGGAAGAGTAGCTCCCGGAACAAACTCAATGGCGCAATCATAATCCCTATGAGGAGGTAAAACTTGCGACTCCTCCACCGAAAAAACACTCCAAAAATCTTGAATAGGTACCGGTAATTCCCCTTTTTCCACAGCAGCAATGCGACCATTACAACATTTAACATAGCATTTAGGACTCCAAGACTTTATCATATTAGTAGACCAGTCCAGCAAAGGATTGTGCAGTTTTAAGCAAGGCAATCCCAGAACAGCCGGAGAGGGTAAATTATTTAATACAACCAAGTCAACAGGTCAAGCAAACAGGTCAAGCAAATTCTTATCCTCTCTTGCTGACAACTTTATCTTCCAAAAGGTAGGGGATAAAACAAGGGGGTCTGCTACTTTGGATCTAATCCTTATAAACATGGAGGAAATGGTTGAGGAGGTAAAAGTGGCTGGAACCCTAGGAGGCAGCGATCATGCTATTATAGAATTTTGGATAACTAGAGGAGGAAGGGATGTGAAGACTCAAACTTCAAGGTTAGATTTCAGAAAGGCAGATTTTAAGCGACTCAGAAAGAGAATAGGTGGGATCCAATGGCTGGATGTCCTTAAGGACAAAAATGTCCAGGAAGTATGGGAAATTTTTAAAAATGAGATTCTCAAAAGCACAATCGTTAACAATCCCGAAAAGTAGGAAGAATGGGAAGCATTTAAGGAAACCAGGATAGATGAACACAGAACTTAAACACATGCTAAAAAGAAAGAAAGAAATGTTTAGCAAATGGAAAGAGGGAGGCATATCTAAAGAAGATTATAATGCAGTCTGCAGATCCTGTAGGGCACGTATCAGGATAGCTAAAGCTGACAATGAATTAAGGCTTGCAAGAGATGTCAAAAGCAATAAAAAAAGGATTTTGGGGGTACGCCAAAAGTAAAAGAAAAGTCAAAGATGCTATAGAATTTTTACAGGATGAAAATGGCGAAATGGTAAGAAAGGATGTTGAGAAGGCCGAACTTTTTAATTCCGATTTTGCATCTGTTTTCTCTTAGAAAGAAAATGTAACATCAACTGATCTTCACTGTCCTATTAAAGGAATAGAAGAATCCAAGTTATCTGTAAACAGAGAGATTGTGAGGGAATATTTAGCTAACATGAATTAGTTCAAGTCTCCAGGTCCAGATGAATTACACCCCAGAATATTGAAGGAGATCGTAGAAGAAATTTTAGAACCACTCTCCATAATATTTGAAAATTCTTGGAGAACAGGAGAAGTCCCTGAAGACTGGAGAAGAGTAAATGTTGTTCCTATCTTCAAAAAGGGGAAGAAGGTGGACCCAGGGAACTATAGGCCGGTGAGTCTGACTTCTATACCAGGAAAGATCTTTGAACAAATTATTAAACAACATGTATGTAAGTACCTGGATAAGAATGAAGTGATTAACCAGAGTCAGCATGGGTTTGTAACTAACAAGTCATGTCAGACTAACTTAATTCCCTTCTATGACAGAATCACTGACAGAATCACTGACTGGTTGGATCAGGGAAATGCAGTAGATAATGTATATCTTGACTTCAGCAAAGCATTTGACAAAGTATCTCACACCATCCTTATTGAAAAAATTACCAAGTATGGAATGGACCACGCAACTGTTAGGTGGATTCATAACTGACTTAGTGATCGGACTCAAAGAGTTGTCGTAAATGGCTTCACATCCAGTTGGATGAATGTCTCAAGTGTAGTACAACAGGGCTATGTCCTGGGACCTGTATTGTTCAACATCTTTATCAATGATTTAGATGGAGGAATTGAGGGTAAACGGATTAAATTTGCTGATGACACAAAGCTAGGCGGGATAGTTTATACTAGAGAAGAGAGAGAGAGGATTCAAAAAGACCTAAATAAACTGGAGCAGTAGGCAGCAACCAACAGAATGGTTTTTAACAGGGAAAAATGCAAAGTACTACATATGGGCAATAAAAATGAAAAAAGCATATACAAAATGGGAGGAATAGAGCTAAGCAACAGCACATGTGAAAAAGACTTAGGTATACTAATAGATCATAGACTGAACATGAGTCAACAGTGTGATGCAGCAGCAAAAAAGGCAAATACAATTCTGGGATGTATTAACAGAAGCATACAGTCTAGATCACGTGAAGTCATTATCGGACTTTACTCCTCTTTGGTCAGACCTCATCTGGAATGCTGCCTCCAGTTTTGGGCACCACATTTTAAAAAAGACATCGAAAAACTGGAGCAAATTCAGAGAAGAGCGACCAGAATGGTGACCGGTCTGCAAACCATGTCCTATATGGAACGGTTACAGGATTTGGGAATGTTTAGCTTGCAAAAAGAAGACTGAGAGGAGACTTAATAGCTGGCTAAAAATATCTCAAGGGCTGTAACATTGTAGAAGGATCATCTTTATTCTCATTTGCACAAGGAAAGACTAGAAGCAATGGGATGAAACTGAATGGGAGGAAACACAGATTAGATATTAGAAAAAACTTTTTGACAGTTAGGGTGATCAATGAGTGGAACAGGCTGCTACTAGAGGTGGTGAGTTCCCCTTCAATGGACGTCTTCAAACAGAGGCTGGACAGACATCTGTCTGAGATGATTTAGTGAATCCTGCTTTGAGCAGGGGGTTGGACCAGATGACCCAGGAGGTCCCTTCCAACTCTACCATTCTATGATTCTATGAAGTCCAAAATTTCTTGGTGAAGTCCATTGATAGTGAGGGGAAATGCAGCAACCATTTGAGTAATACATTTCAAGGGAGTGTTATCAATTGCAATCACAGAAATAGGTGATGACAAAGGTTTCGATTTCAATTTAAGTTTTTCCAAAAACCATTTATCAATCAATCACACAAGTGTTGAACCACAATCCACAAATACCTGAAATTCAATTAAATTTTCCTGCAAAGTAGTACTCCCTGAAAGAAATACTCCTGCAGAGCGTAAACAAGCTATATGGGCGTACCTGACCTTTTTTTTTTTCTTTACTTAAACGAAGCGCACAATACTTAATCAAATGGTCAGCTTTACCACAATAAAGACACAATCCCTCGGCGAACCTCCGGTCTCTTTCCTAAGAGCGGAGCGACATTGCCCCAACCTCCATCCGTCTGAGCAGATTTTCTGGGTACTAGGACCTGGCATTACAGGAGTCTTTACCTCTTTCTGCCTAGATCTCAACCTCCTATCCACACAAACAGCTAATTGCATGGCATCCTGCAGAGTCTCAGGTGTGGGGAATGCAATTAGCAAATCCTTAACCCTTTCACTCAGACCAGAAAGAAATAGACATTTCAGAGCAGGATCATTCCATTTGACTTCTGAAGCCCATCTTCTAAAGTGTGTGCAATAATTTTCAACATCACCTGACCCCTGATTCAAATGCCTGAGTTCTGCCTCAGCAGATGAGATTCGATCAGGATCGTCATATAATAGACCCATAGCAGAAAAAAATTCTTCCACCGACCTTAAGCATGGATCATTAGGTTGGACAGAAAAGGCCCACCCTTGTGGTTCATTGCGCAAAAGTGACATAATAAAACCAATGTGCTGTGATTCATTCCCAGAGGACCTGGGACAAACAAGCATTTTTAAAGGAAAAAAAAAATTGCTGTTTACCATAAAAAAACATCAGGCAGTCCTACCTTGGGTTTCACAAAATGCGCTTCAGAACAACTACTCACATGTTGCTTGAGCTCGGCCACCTCCAGAGATAATCCCTGCAAGCGTTGAGCCAAATCCTGGACAGAAGCCATACTGATCCCCGAATTTCTTTCCTTTAGTTTTTTTTGGGCTGGACTTACTGTTATGATCTGCAACAAGTACTAAGGAAAGAAGGGGGAAAGCTATCCCTACAGTAAGACTATGCTGAATCCCTACAATGTAGCGGGCTGCCTGTTCCTTGCGAACAGACCCGCCTTAGTCCTCGGAAAGTCTGAACAAAGACCTATAGCATGAGGAAGGGGTCCCTAAAAGAACTATGGACTGGAACAAAAATGGGACACCTCCTGAACTGAGAAGGTTGTTGCAGAACACTAAAAGATAAACTGACAAAAAGGTACTAGAGGTCCCAGAAGGACCAAGCGAACTGACAGAGATAGGCACAGAAGCACCTGGCTAGCAAAACAGTCAAACAACACTGAAGTCCAGCAAGGCCAAAAGGGCGGAGCTGGAATATATAGGCAGATGGTCACGTGACCACAAAACACAAGATGGAAAAAACAAACAGGAGGGTTCTAACAGTATCACATCGTCAACATAGTGAAAACGCGCCAGCCATAGGGATAATGGCGATGGGCGTCACGTGCGCACTGCTATGTTCACGTTTATAGAATTCTTCAATAAAATGGTGCCGGAGTCAACGCAAGCGCATCCCACGATATCGGGCTCCATTTTGTTGAAGGTGTCTGAGAATTCGCACACACAGTGTCTTCACTACAATGGCGCCGGAGATCGCGGTATGCGCATGCGCTGACTCAGTCACCACACTGTCAAAACCAAATTATGACCATACCAATTTAATTTACTTGTTTGCTTTAGTGCAGAACCCTAGCTAAAATACAATTTAATGATAGGAATAAACAGAGCTGCCAAAATCTGGATTAAAGATTTTGTTGTAAACTACAGGATGCGCTTCTAATCAAAACTTCCTACTTTTAATAGGTTTAAAAACATTGCTGGGTAAATGCATCCAGGGGACTATGTGGGTAGATCCTGTTTTTCACTGCAACTAATTGGTAAAATGTGCAATAGTTGACTCACGAATTGTTGGCACAATAACCAGTCACTCATTACAAGAAAATAATAGAATGATCAGCCTTAAAGAATTACATTTCTACATGTAGTCATGGGCAAGGAATTAGTATAATGCAATTTTAAACTGCATTATATAATTGAGATATATTTACCACTTTATTATCAAATCAATCTAAGGCTAAGTGCACACGATGCAGAAATGCTGCATATTTTTTCCGCTTCTCCCTGGCAGGAAAAACGCATGCGGATTTTACATGCGTTTTTTCCTGCCAGGTAGAAGCGTTTGTCAAGCGTTTTTGCATGCGGGTTATCAAGCGCTTTTAGCATCACTTGGAAAAGTGCTTGACAACTTGGTCACACTATATAAATCCATGCAACCGGCATGGATTTATATAGTATGACCAAGTAATAGTTAAAAAAAAAAAAAAGAATAAGAATGGTAAAAACGTCGTCGGTCGCGTTACCTGTCACATGACTAAATGACGTCATGATGAAAGCCAAATCAGAATCTCAATTTGCAGGCATGGTGTTTCGGGCTGTTGGCCCTCGTCAGTGCAAAGTATGAGAACTGATTTGGCTAGGTGGGAGGCTCTGGACTGAGGTCTAAGGGGGTAACGTTTTTAATAAATTTCCAAAAATCTCTACATTTCTGTTTTTTTTCAGTCAAGATGGGGTGTTTCACACCACCGCGACCCATACAACAGACCGGACGCATCGCTGAGGAGACCGGGGGCCATCGGGAGGTAAGTATAATCTTTATTTTTTATTTTAAATTCTTTTTTTAACAGGTTCTATGAGTCTCCTCTTCTCCAAACCCGGGTACCATCCGCACATTGAACCGTATGATATCCGCTTGTGCAAATGTGCTCATATGAATATTATGCGGTTCAATTCAAGTCAATTGCGGCAATTACACTGCGTGTCCGCAAAATTAATGGACATGCTGCGTTTTTTTCCGCAATGATAATCCGCAGTGGAAATTTCCGCAGCATGTGCACAGCACATGCGGATTATCAGTGGGGATCATGGGGCACGTATTACCAAGCGTTTTCGCTGCGGAAATTCCTGGCAAAAACGCATAGTGGGCACGCAGCCTAAGACTGGAAAACTTAATATCCACTTTGCTTTTACAGTAGCCAGCTGCTAGTAAAAGCTAGATATGTAGTAAAAATCCAACCATATGAAACTAAGGCAGGACTTCAAGTCAGGCTTAAAGTGAACCTGAAAGCGGATTTATGCTGCCTGATCCACGGGAAGCATGAATCAGAAACTGGCTTTGTCATTTCACACAGGTAGCTGGGGCTGACGTACATCTTTGTACCCTTGTGGCGTAAATTAGGATGAATTTGTCACGTATGATTAGTCACGCCCCATCCTAACCTGGACCCACACACTTTCGAGAAACTAGACAAAACACTTCATTGGAGTCAAAAAAATATATATTTCTTTCTTTGAGTATAGCATGCTTATATTTTGGGTATCAAAGCCTAAACAAAATGCCTTACATCGTAAGCAAGACACAAGATCTGAAGTTGCTGACACTGCTGTAGAGCGTCGCCTCCTCCTGTTTTCCAATACTTAAGTAGATTAGTAATCTGCAGAAAGTGCAGTCACCGCAGAACACACTACATCCTGGCTTCAAAATGAAACACGTGCTCGGGTCACATTTCTATTGAGTCCTGCATGTTCACACTGAAGAAACATCTTCACATCTGAATACAGTTCAATGGACACCCAACACCAAAAATGAGGTTTCTAAGCCAGGTAATGCTGACTGTGAACATGCCATGTGTCACACAACATCCCAATACAAACGTCAGACCTCATATTTAAAACAAAGCAAACAAACGTGTTCAGTGATCATGAATTTTGTGACAAAACATTCCAGATTTCCATCATGAATGGGTCATCAGCAGAGCAAATGAAGACACCCGAGAACTGGGTGTAGAATTACATTTGCTTCATTGTATACCTTTTATACTAGGGCTACACCTAGAATTTGTATTGCTCACTGCAAAAATAAAAATATATCGGAGCTTATAAGAATGAAACTTGAAAGGCTCTTCAAGACAAGTGATGCAATCAAGCGAGTCAACAACAATGTCTTTCTAAATTGCCGCGTGCTGGGACAGTGGATCAATGCGCACGGAAGACAAATCTTAGGATACGTTTCACCAGTGGTCGTTTGTGTTGAGAAAGGTCCAGGAATGATGGCCGCATTCAGACATCAGTATTTTCCATGCATGAGAAAAATGGACCATTTTTTTAATCAGAGTTTGGTTCAAGTGTCATCAGTTTTTCACGTATGAGGAGAAAAAAAAAAAAAGTTTTTCCACCCTCTTTCTGGCAGTCCGGAAAAATGATGACATCCGAGCGCGGTCTGATAACTTGCAGACATGGGGTTAATCTACAGGTTAATAGTTTGGAACCTGCCTGGTACCGAGCCCCGCTGCCAGGAGGAAATTAACTTTATTACTCCTGGCTGTGTTCAGATTTCAGTCACAGGGGTAACACTCAGTCAGTGCTGAGGATTGGTGACCGAACGATAGCAGGCCTTAATGATGAGCGAGCTGTCAGTCAGTGCTGGCGATGCGGTTACAGCCGCCACTTTCAATACACAGAGCGGTGATTAAACCCACGCTGGCGCCACTCCCATGACAATGCCTGGCAGGTTCAGAATGCCATTAACCTGCAGATTAACAGCGTTTTTTCATGTGACAGATTCCCTTTAAATACCATTTATATTCACAGTCTCAAGAACATTACTAAAGCCCTATGTCCATCACAGAGCTGTTTGAATGGAGTTTGTACAACCGCGCAAGTGTAACGTGGGGCGGGGTGGTAGCTGTGGGCGGGGTACTAGTCTCTTGCACCCCGGCATATTACATGAAGACGGGGGTCCTGGCTGGCTGTGTGGACTTGTGCTGTGAGGGCGCTATGCCCATACAGGCCGCATGTGACCAATGTTGCTGGGTTGTCATCATCAGATGTTTCACAGTTAAAATGAGGGAGACCACCATTCAAAAATAAAGTTTTTACTAAAAGGGAACTTGGTAGGGAATATATACAGTAGATAGCGGGGCACATATCTTGATGAATGTTTTTTTCACAACAACATTTTCCACACACATATTCCTTCCTCTTCTCGCTCTTTGTCCTTCATCTTTACCTTTCCTCTTTACTTCACCACAGCCCAGCTCAGTACTACAGTCCTATGGTTCTGCGTCCTTTTCTCCTTAAGGGAGCTACTTTGCCACGATGGCCTTTACTGATCTCTTCTGCCTCTGACGCTCTGGAACTTCCGCCAGGGGCATTCTCTTCAGCTCACATATTCTGTCCCGTTTGGGCCCGTTACCTCTGAGTTATAACTCCATGTCGTACTGCTAGGCGTCCTGTCCCAGGACCTGTCTCTGGAAGATCACTCTGTCTCTCAGTCACATCTGCTCCGGATCTTGCTATTGCTTCCTTTCGGTCTCCTCTCACTTAGGGACACCAAATAATGTGGCACTGCTCACATTGGACCTTAGGTCCTTTTCACTATGCACTCCAGGCCCCATCTGCCTCACTTCCAAGAAACTGTCACTTTCCCTTCAACTTAGGCCCTCCCACTCTGGGCTAGTCCCAAACATTAACTCTCACTATCCCTACTGTCAAACTATGTATATTATCACCATCATTAACACAAGTCACAATTCGCATTCCATATTACAACAATTTGCATATTCTTCAAGGGGGAACATGGGCAATATGTCCATCTCTTTCCACAATGAGGCTGTGCAGTATAGAGCCATATGGCCTCCATGTGCTCTATTTCAGACTCTGAATAATGAAATTTGATGGAAAATAGCACAATTTGTTTGTTTTTTTCTGCTGAAATTTTATGTTCACTATGCACCATATAGCTCTACACGCAGTGCCTACAGGTACATAATACGGGGGCCTCAGTGTGTACTGTGTGAGGTCATAATTATTTTACAAACTACATATAGAACATAAGTTTATAATAAATATAAATTTTATCTCCAGTAATTGCTAGTATTCATATACAAGGAAAAATGGCTAAAAGTAGGCAGGCATTACAATCCTAGTTGCACAGTAAAATTAAAGCCCAAGGACGACTTTATACTTCTGAACCTGAAACATTTACATGGAAACAAAAGTTTATTAAGCTTGTAAAACAGGAGACATAGTACAAGTATGAAGCCCCAACTGCAGTGAAGTGCATCAGTCGGTCAGAGTTCATAGGTGATGTAAAATAAGGCACCCATGAGATCACTAACAAGACCAGTAAGTGTGAGCTGCATTATTTCAAATGTTGACCATGGTCATACCCCAAGGGTCTGCAAAGTAATATCAATATATATATTTTTTTACAACATACAGTATATTTCAGTAACTTGAAGAACAACTCAAGAATGAGAATGAATAGAGGCATTCTGTGGTTTTAATATAGTCTTGGGAATTGTTCAGATTTAAACATGAACATCTTTGGTGAAGGGAAGTAGAATAATAGATTGCCGAGTAGCTTGGCTAAAACAAATCAGTTATATGTATTAGGTAGAATAAATATGGAGAGTGAGACAGCATGTCCAGTGAAATGAACCCAAGCATGGGTTAATAAAAGGTTCATGTCACTCAATGTGCTGCCTCACTCTCCATACTTACTGATGGTTAGTGACTGTTTGATCAAGTCCATAGAGGTGTGCGATCCTTCCTTTAAAATTGCCTGCGCTGACATTTTCCCTTTATGTATTCGATAGAGTTGATTGAATCTTATGAAATTTGAACTCGCCAAGTTCAATGAATTTTCCCCAAAACTTTGATTCACAGCAAAACTGCACAGCCTTCAATTGCGATGAAAAAGACGTGTTTAACACTCTGAGGTCTCTGAAAACGGTGTCCAATCCCTTTCAAGCTCTTTAAAGTGAGTCTGTAAGGATAAAATAACTTTTCAAACATAGTACAGGTGTTCAGTGAACCCTTGGTGTGGCCAAACAGTTCAGTGCACCTTCCCACCTGCTTGTTTTCCATCTATTTCTCCCCTTCTCTGGCTCTATAAAGCCAAAGCTGTCAATAAAAAAATAGGTGATGGAGATAGAGGGAACATTAGTATGTGGGAAAGTGTATTTAAATGTTTGGCAACGCCGAGGGTGCGCCTGAACAAATCAATCTGTGATAATAGAGTCCCTTTAACATAAACAGGGTTAGTAATGTCAACGTGACATTACCAAAAAAAAAAGATGATAACCTGGTAATATTCAACAGCCTATTTAATAACAGTGCACTGACAGACTTTTCATATTTTTTAAATAAAAAAAAAAAGGTCCAAAAATTATCTTTCTTAGTCATTTGTGATTAGTCAGACTGTTCTGATACTGCACCAAGGTGACTGTGTCGCTGTTAGAAATAACATCAGCCTGTGTCTGAGACATGCGCCATACATACCATAACGCTCTAAGTTTCCTTCCCACTAGGGATGAGCAGACCCGTGGATGTTCGGGTTTGTCGGGTTCGACCGAACTTTAGTCCAAAAGTTTGGTTCAGGTACCAGAACTCTACTCGAACTTGAACCAGAAGCCGAACCTCATAGAAGTCAGCTCTCTTTCTTCTATTTTAAACACTGCCGTCTAAACAGGCTAAACGCTTGTTCGTCAGGTGAAATGATATTTGATGATCTTTTGTTAAGCACAAATCTCAGCAGCTCATCGTCCTGTGTAAACAGGACTTGTGTTCCTGAGACAAATGGCAGCCTGTGTGAACTGAACTATATGTTACAGATCGTTCACTGCACATGATTAAGCGTGTTCTGCCAGTGTAGACAGTTTATTAAATGACTAACTAGATTAGTGAACATTTACCGATCGGTGGTCATTTAATGCTGCCGGTCGGTTCTTGTAAACGAACCTTAAGTCAGGAATACGGCTTGTGGCCGAATGACCATCTAGCTCACCGCTGAAGAATGTGTGTGGCCAGCCATAGTATTAGCTGCTCTAAATGTTAACACAATTACATGAAATACTTTTACTTTCTTAGGACTATGGCCAACACCAGAGAAAGCTTGGGCTGCAAAGAAGAAGCGCGAGTCCATGTGACATTCACAGTGCAACATCTGCACCACCACCATTGCCCTGTCCGAAATCTGTGGACTTCACTTCATGCTTTACCCTATCAATCATTACAAGATTGTATAGCTAGTCTGGATACATATATTAAACAAAATAAAGTAAACAATGGCTCTTAACATATTAATCACAATGAAATTGATCAGAAAATGATATCATCTTCACACCAACCACTAATCACAGTTAGTACAAACACTTAAAGAATAAAATTTAGCAAAACATAAATATTCCTAATAGAAGTCTGACAAAACTGCAAAAATCGATTTACATAGTCAGGAACCAATAACACTAGAAATGCTGACATATTTAAAACAAGTCTTGAAGAAAAGCTTAGAAGCAGGCTGATAAAACACAACATAATACGAAAGCTGCCAACGTTACCATAAAGGAGGACATCCACTTGTTTGTCCAGAAGTTACCCCTGCCAGCACACCTATACACATGAACACATGACAGAGCTGAATGAGTAGTGAAGAGTAAACCATTGTCAGATACGTTTAGCCATGGGTTACCTTTCCTGAATAAAAAAAAAAAAAAAAAGGATCAGATATATCAAAATCCAACAGCCTAATCATTCTTTGCCCTGGCATGTGCTGTCAGATCACCCTCATACACATTCAAAGATGGAAATGGGGGAGTTCAGTTGATTTTAGAAATCTTGCAATTTTCACACAGGCCACCCAGTGTGATATTAGACTCATACTTTCTTCTATTTTCAGCAGCTGCATGTACGTAAGCAGCAGTAGACCGACTCATACCCAGTATTGAGTTGTATCAAAGTACTTACTGCTCATGCTCTAACCTGAGAAAAGGTCATTGTGAAGGGCGGGGGAGAAGGGAGAAAGGGATTGGTGACAACACCTACTGTGAATGGTGGATTCTGTGTAATCTACGGTATATAGAGCACATATACAGATTATATTTTTAATTATAAGTCTGTCTGTGATGATAATGAGACTGCTGAAAAGAACAAGTAGTACGGCTCTAGTATTAGGCTAAGTGGCAGTGTGAATATTATTATTTATTATTATAGCGCCATTTATTCCACAGCGCTTTACATGTGAAAAGGGTATACATAGCAGAAACACTTAGAATAATCTAAAACAAGTCAGTGACTGGCACAGGAGGAGCGAGGACCCTGCCCGAGAGGGCTCACAAACTACATGATTTCAGTTTTTTTTTTTTTAATAAACATAGGGTTATGGAAAAGAAAAAACTATATTAACATTTTCTTAAAAATACATGTAACATAAAAACAGGTCATTTTTTTAAAAGATATATTCGCTTTTTAAACTTAAAGAGGTATATGAGGTTACAGAAATAGCACTTCGTCTGTTTATAGATTAAATCTGGGATTGCAGCTCAGTTCTTCAGAAATGAATGTGGTATGGCACGGCTTTTGGAATAAACTATTATCCCATCTTATCCTAGTCAACCCATTAAATATGATTATTAGTGATGAGCGAGCATGCTCGCTACTGCCCGGTGCTCGCCCGAGCATCTCACTGCTCGAGATGCTCGGCGCTCGCCGAGTATTTCTTGGTTGCTCGGGCGGGAACTCGGGTCCCCTCCCTGCATTTTTTGGTGCTCTTTAGAGAGCCGATGAACATGCAGGGATTGCCTGCCACACACTGTAATGCAGCACCACTATTGAACCCAGAGCAGTGTCAAAAGATTATTGGTTGGATAGTAGATAATGCTTCCAGTCACTTAGCCACCACCACCACCACCCTGTCTTCCACATGGTCAAGTCTCAGTAGCCGTGAGTCTGGACCGCATATTCCTCACCCTGATCCTCCTTCCTCCCACCATGCTGAGCACCCAGAGACAACTGATCCCACACTTGGACACTCTGAAGAGCTGTTCACTTTTCCATTTATAGATTCAGGCCTCTTGCCCGGTCCACTTGAAGCGGGGCAAAAGGAGATCGCATGTAGCGATGCCCAAATATTTGAGCAGCCACGGTCACACGAAGGCGACGGTGGGAAAGTGTCACAAGAGGTGGACAATGATGAGACACAATTGCAAGAAAGTCAGGAGGAGGACCAGGGTGCGGAAGTGGAAGACGAGGTTGTGGATCATATAGTAACTGACCCAACCTGGCAGGAGGACATGCAGAGCGAGGACAGTAGCACAAAGGGGGAGGGAGGCAGAGCACCCCAACAGGCAGGAAGAAGCAGTGTGGTGGCCGCAGACAGAAGGCAGGCAACCATTCCCAGTAACACCAACACGAAGGAAGTTGCCCGTACAACTGTTAGGTCTTCCCAAGTCTGGTTGTTTTCTAAAGACTCTGCCGATAACCCCAAAAAGGCCATTTGCACCACCTGCCAGGCCAGCATCAGCAGGGGTGGCAAAACGACCAGCCTGACCACCACCAGCATGATCAGGCACATGGCAGCAAAGCACCCGACTTAGTGGGCTGAACCCCAGGGTCCAGGAACGGTGTCTGCGGGTGGCACCATTGCTTCTTCCGCTGTTGTGCATGCAAGCCAATCCCCTGTCCATGGTGCATGCGAAGACGCCTCCTGCCCTGCACCTGTTGCACACTCTCAAGTAGCAGCATCAGGAAGCACGTCCATGTCCTTGTCCCAGCGCAGTGTTCAGTTGTCCTTGGAACGCAAGCGCAAATATGCAGCTAACGCCCCACAGGCCACACTACTAAATTCTCACATTTCACGACTGTTTGCGCTCGAAATGTTGCCTTTTAGGCTCGTGGAGACGGAAGCATTCCGCAACCTGATGGCGGCGGCCGTCCCTCGGTACTCGGTCCCCAGCCGCCACTATTTCTCCCGATGTGCCATCCCCGCATTACACAAGCACGTGTCCCAACAACGCAGTTACCGGTAAAGTTCACCTAACCACGGACACGTGGACAAGTGCTTGTGGGCAGGGACGGTACATCTCGCTGACGGCACACTGGGTTAACATAGTGGAAGCTGGGACCCAGTCGGACCTTGGGACGGAACACGTCCTCCCGACGCCAAGGATTGCGGGCCCTAGGTCAATCAGGGTTGCCCCCACAGTCTACAGCTCCTGCACCTCATCCTCCTCAGCCTCCTCCTCCGAAACGACCACATCAGTCACAAGCTGGAAGCACTGCAGCACTGCCTCGGCCAAGTGGCAACAGGTTAATATGCTTAGGTGAAAAACTGCACAATGCTGAAGAGTTGTGGACAGCTCTGAAAGAGCAGGCAGATCTGTGCCTCACACCGCTGAACCTACAGCCAAGCATGGTCGTGTGTGACAATGGCCGGAACCTGGTGTCGGCTCTGAGGCGAGGCGAGCTCACACAGGTACCATGCCTAGCCCATGTGCTTAACCTCGTGGTTCAGCGGTTTCTCAAATCCTACCCGGAGCTGCCTGATCTGCTTGTTAAATTACGCCGCCTGTGTGCCCATTTTATAAAAATCACCTACAGCTTCCGCCATCCTTGCAGTGTTTCAGCAGCGTTTGCAGCTTCCGGCTCACAGACTGGTGTGTGATGTCCCCACGCGTTGGAACTCTACACTGCAGATGTTGGGAAGGATTTGTGAGCAGAAGAGGGCAGTTGTTGAGTACCAGCATCAACAAGGCCGTCGGTATTCAGTTCAGACTCCACACATAAGACCTCAGGAGTGGACATGAATGTCAGACATATATACCATCCTCCATAACTTTGAGGACTCCACCAAGATGGTGAGCTGCGATGACGCCATAATTAGCGTCACCATCCAGCTTCTCTGTCTTCTGAAACGCTCTCTGCTCACAATCAAAGAGGATGCACTGCAGGAACGGAACCATACACACAGCCAAGCCTCATCTCATCTCAAACGTTGATTGGGTGACAATGAGGAAGAGGAGGAGGAGGAAGGACAGGAGCTAGTTTCATGCACTATAGACGGTACTACCTGCACAGCTGTCATAGCGTCTGTTCAGCGTGGATGGCCAGAGGACAGAGAGGAGGAGGAGGAGGAGGAGAGCATGGTCAGTAATCCTCTTGGTGAGGACACGGAAGTCTTGCCTGTTAGTAGTCTGGTAATGAGTTTATGTTACGCTGCCTTTCCCATGACCTTCGCATTCTCAAAATTTTGGGTGGCAGTCATTAGTGGTTGGTGACACTTCTAGACCCACGCTACAAGGAGAACTTTATATCTCTTATTCCTGAGGCGGACAGGTCTACAAAAATGGGGCTGTACCAGAAGGCCCTTGTTGCGGAACTATTAAAAAAATTCCCATCTGGCGGCAGAGGGCACACTTCGTTGGACAACCAAGGAGTACAGGCGAGAGAGACACAACTTCAATCCAGCAGAGGCAGGGGAACACTGTCAAAGTTCAGGGAGAGTTTTCTCAGACCCTCCCATCGCACAGGTCCTGAGGCGCGATGTACTCTCACAAGGAGTGCAAAGTTTGGGAAGATGCTGAGGGAGTACCTTGCCGACCGTACCAACGTCCTCCGTGATTCCGCTGTGCCTTATAATTATTGAGTATCCAAGATGGATACGTGGAATGAACTGGATCTCTATGCCTTGGAGGTCTTGGCCTGCCCTGCCGCCAGCATTTTATCAGAGCGGGTTTTTAGTGCCGCTGGTGGAATTATAACTGATAAGCGCATCCACCTGTCAACTGAAAATGCTGACAGGCTGACTCTTATAAAAATGAACAAGGGCTGGATTGGGCCAGAATTCTCAACACCACTGAATGATAGAAGCGTAACAAACTCAAATCCAGTGTCTTTTCTTGGGAGGTGTATTCCCATGCACCTTTTCACACCCACACATGGGTATAAGCTTCCCGATTTTTGCTATTTGCTCTTGTCCTCCTTCTCCTCATCCTTCACCACCATATCACCAGGGTGACCGTGGTCCGTGATGCAACACCCACATAATTTTTTTAAAGGGCGTTTATGATGCCCGTAAAAAAAATTTTTTATACAGTATGTTCATGTATACCCCCCAGGGGTAAATGTTTGTCAGCCCATACACTTAGTGCATGGGCATTACAAATACAGGAGGCCCGCTCCTTTCTGATGGGAATTTGTCGTTACTGTGGCCCTGCTCTATGTGTCTTTAATTTCTTAGTGGGGTTTTTCCTAAAATTGGTCAGCCGTTGGACTCACTGCATACCATTTAACTGTATAGCAGACTCTCTCCTTTCTAATGGGAACATGTTGTACTTGTTACTGTGGCCCTGCTGTGTGTCTTTAAATTCTTAGTGGGGCTTTTCCCAAATTTTGGCAGCCCTTGCAGTCACAGCATGGGCATTACCACTATAGGAGACCCGCTACTTTATAATGGGAACATTTTTTTTTACTGAGACCCTCCTCTGTCTATTCAAAGGGTTTTTGGGTTGCATCCAAATTTTGGCAGCCCTTGCAGTCACTGGATACGCAATAACAGTATAGGAGACCCACTTGTTAATAATGGGAACAACAAAGCATAGCAGGCTGATGGCTCTCTAACAATAGCGAGGGCCGACTGCTGGCCTTTTAAGAATAGTAAGGGCCGTCTGATGGCCCTATAAAAATAGGCTTCATGACTTTCAGAGTCCCTCCATCATAAATAAAACAGGATGTGTCTGATGATGTGTCACACACCACATTGCCAGATAAGGTTGTAAAATGTTAAAATGACATTTCCCGGTGAATGCATTGGTCTTAAAAAATAACGCAAAAAAAAAAAAAACAATAGGATCTTTCTTTAGTATAAAAAACAGCGCCATGAATTTAACCTCAATGTAATCACATTGTTCAGCTCCTGCACCTCCCCCTCCATCTCCGAAATGACCACATCAGTCACAAGCTGACAGCACTGCCTTGGCCAAGCGGCAACAGGCTGTGCTGAAGATAACATGCTTAATGCTTAATTGACAAACCGCCCAGCACCGCAGAGTTGTTGAAAGCTGTAACACAGCAGCCTGATCTGTGGCTCTCACTGCTGAACATACAGCCAGGCATGGTCGTGTGTGACAATGGGCGGAACCTGGTGACTGAGAAATGACAGCCGGAGTAGATACGGTTTCCCTCTATGTCAGTCCTTTCACCGAGCTAAATACAACTCTCAGCAAAAAAAGTTGTGGACTGGCTCCGTACCGTCCCTGGCCACATTCACCTGTCCACGTGTTTGTGGTTAGGCGGTCCTTCCCAGTAATTGCACTGGGGAGGGCACAGGTAATGTTGTGGGACCCGTGCTTGTGGAAGGCGGAGACGATACCAGGAGAAATAGTGGCGGCTGGGGACTGAGTATGGACACCCAGCTGCCGCCAGCATGAGGTTGTGAGTTTCCGCCTCCACGAGCCTTAAAGGCCACATTTCAAGTGCAAGCAGCTGTCAAAAATTTGACAGTATAGTATTGCAGCCTGTGGGTGGGTGGGTGGCTGGCTGCATACTTGCGCTTGCATTCCAAGGAATGGGGTAGGGACAACTGAACGCTGCACTGGGACAAGAACGTGGACGGTGATTGTTGCAAGTCTGCAACGACAGGTGCATGGCGGGAGGCATCTTCGCATGCGCCAAGGATCACTTATGATGGGCACACTTTTAGGCAGTGACCTGGGAGTCAGAAATGCTGCCAGAGGTCTTCCCCATGCTGTTCCCATGTCTTTTTTCAGCACTGCATGCATGTGTCTGATGATGTGTCACACACCACATGGCCAGATAAGGTTGTAAAATGTTAAAATGACATTTCCCAGTGAATGCATGTCTTTGTTGAAAGCAATGCAAAAGTGCAAAAACGCATCAAAAACGCTACGCGTGAACATAGCCCAAGGTGTGGAGGAGTATTTTTGTTTTTGGTTATTTATTTTGCTTTATATACATTGTACATGTCATGGAAAGGATGTTCCTTAACATATTTCCCAGGAAAATCCATTTTGGTTACTTTTTGGTATGTTTTATTGTGAGACCGTAACAGTGGTGTAATACATCTCGCAACATTGGAGTCAGAAATGCTTCCAGGGGTCTTCCCCATGCTGTTCTCATGTCATTTGAGCACTGTTCCCATCGATTTGGGAAATTTTTAGGCCCTCTGCAGACCGCCGGGGGGAGCCGCCTGAAAAATGCTCGAGTTTCCCATAGACTTACATTGGGCTCGTTGCTCGGGTCAAGCACCCGAGTATTCCAATTTGCTCGACCCGAGCAACGAGTACCCGAGCATTTTAGTGTTTGCTCATCACTAATGATTATGCATGGTCTACAATGAATAATAGACCAGGTAGCAAAATGGTAATAAATGCTATTGGTTCTACAGTACAGTGTTCACTGGGTTTGCCAGTAATCCCATCTCCATCATATTCACAGATGTGAATAAGAATAGAAAGCCATTAGCTGGAAGAGAAGCCGTCCAGACTAAAAGAACCTGGAATATGATGGGGTCAACGTTTCGGAGAGATTTTCTTACACAAAGTGTAAGTGTTCCTTAGTCATTGAATAGAATGGAAAACTTGCTTTCCACTTTTGTTAGGAGAACATCAATCTACAATCCTGGAATGTGTGCCTAATGCTACGTAGCTGGGAAGCCGTCAACCCCTTCCAAGAATTGAAGAACACAGGTTTCAGATCCTGCTCTCATATCCATTCAGGTCTCTCTTCATGCTCTTTAATCCAAGCTTGATCTTCCTTGAAACTATAGTAACTCTGTGAATGTTAATATATTCAGAAAGAACCTAATTTGATGGAGCGACCATTCATCTAGCAAACTACACAATGATATACCTTTGCACTGACAAGAGGAATTAATCATGTTGAGAAGTATCGGTGCGCTAACAACAGGCACAATGCCACATTTTGCCTCTTTGAAGTGAATAACTGAAAGTTCTGTAGTTTCCTTCCTTTATTTTCTTATTCGCTTTTGTAAACAGCTTAGAAAATCATTTTCACAATTATTATGTAGAGAATGACGAAATATCTGCAAGTGTCGATACCAATTAGAGTTTACTTGCAGAATGGCAGAGAAAAGATCTGTTTCTCCAATTCTGCCCAATAGACAGGAAGTTCAGCTCTACATGATGGATAAATAAACTTCTTGTTTTAATGCGGGAATCACAGGGCGTATATATGTTCTTCCGGATGTCTTGAAGACAGGACTGTTTCAGCCTTGTAGGCTCCTGTTATATTGCGAATACTGGCGAATAATTACACCAGTGTCATCAGGTCTAATAGATCTATTTAAAGTGGACCTTTCACCAGTTTGAGCATGTTAAATTGGTCACTTCATAGAACAGTAGCTGCAGAGATTAATACCAGTTTTTATTTTCTCATCTCCACTGCGAAGATATCAGCTGGTAAAGTTTATATGCTAATTTTAATGCATCACATTGACCAATCATAAACAGGTGCCATCATACAGGAGGAAAAAAGAACATACATGTGACATGAAGAAACATTTAATAAAAAACACAACTCTCCTCTCACAATACTTTCAGTGTGGAAGAAGATGGAGTAGAGCAGAGTTAACAGTACTGTGAGAGGAGAGCTGCAAGAACTATCGTAATGAAATACAACCTCACTCTCCTCACTGATCCCACTGCTAGCATTACTGCGACTATAGGCAGGTGTCATGCTAGGAATGGGGAGAACCCAGCGTATAAACGACGGGGAAAGGGAAGGGAGTCCTACAACAAGGGAAAGGGAGAGTGGAGACCCCTAAACAGATCTAACAACAAACCCTGACTCCCCTATAGTCCCTAAATAGGTTCTGCACCTATCACCAAGCAGGAAACCTGGCCCTAGCTGACCCTAAGGCTAGGCCCTAGGTAGGGAGCGGGAGGGGTGAACATTAAGTCAGCCCCACTACAAACTAAAGTACACACAGGGGAAACAAACAGGTGAATACACTTAGCTCCAAGATGACACTGGAGAAAGTACGGCAACAATCGACGAAGGAACTCCAAGGTAATTCTAGTTGACTACTAGAATCCCAGGCCTGAATAGGTAAAACACGCTATCACCAGCAACTCTGAGGATCTGAGTGTATTTAAGGACACAGGAAGGAAGTGCTGATGAACAGCAGAAAGGTG
Organism: Phyllobates terribilis; assembly: GCF_046119375.1. NCBI lineage: Eukaryota > Metazoa > Chordata > Amphibia > Anura > Dendrobatidae > Phyllobates > Phyllobates terribilis. The sequence continues at coordinate 492,792,009 of NW_027362761.1, read as the reverse complement.
AGGATACCTCAGGGTCATAAAAGGGAAAGGTATAATCCGCAAATAAGGTGAGGATCACCGCTGGGTCCGAAAGACAGAGGAATCAAAAAAGTATCAGGTAGATGTTTGTAAGGCCAAAAGCAGCTACCTTCTACAGCCGGACACCGTATGACTGTCTGTCAACCCTGAGACACCCGTGACAGCAGGGGATAGGAGGAGAGCAGCTCTCCTCCTCCTGCTCATGTTCTTCTCCCCCTTCCCCACACTGACGGCTTTGACATGAAAGCAGCAAAAAGTGTTTGTAATGACACACAACTCTGCTCTACTCCCTTCCCCGACTAGTAATCATAGTATAGTAACATAGTAACATAGTTTGTAAAGCCGAATAAAGACTTGCGTCCATCAAGTTCGACCTGTTAGTTCTGTAATTGCTAAAGTTGATCCAGAGGAGGGCCAAAACCCCAAATGATTTGGCCAATCTTCACCTGAGGAAAAATTCCCTCCCGACTCTGAAACCAGCAGTCAGAATAAATCCCTGTATCAACTTACTATTTTATTTTATTTTTAAGTATATGCTGAAATCTGCCTGGTATATTACGCAGTGAGAAGAGTAGGGCTTTGCGTCATTACATTTCTCACACAGAGAAAGACGAGCCTGATATTCTCTGGGGGCAGGTTCATTCAATACCCCCAGAGAGAAGTCAAATCTCTGCTAATGCCCCTTTGGTCTTAGCAAAAATTAAAATTTATATGCCATTAGCCAATATCCCCTTAACGGAGAGGATAAATTAAAAAATAAAACATCTTATTCAGCTCTGCAGCCACTATTCTTTTATGTGGCCAGTTTACCGTGCTAAAACTGGTGAATTTGGTTCATGTGTTCTGAATGCAAAGAGGAGCAAGCCACAACTAGACACCATTACAGGGAAGGAAAAACATTGGGCATGTAAAATTCAATACACCCATCCTGTTTTTTTCCTCAATATACAGTACTTTACATTAAATGAACATAGACCGAAAACTTTAGTCAACCTTAGCTTTTAATGTTTATGGCTACGTTAACATAAAAGTAGCAAGTGATCAACAGGTAGGGATGTTGTAGTTGCTTGCAGCATACATTTAAGCAACCAAAAGATCTTCTGGTGAACAATTCCAACCCTGGAAGAGTATTGGGTAAATGTTGACTGCTGTGTATAAACCTAATCCTGCTTGAAAACCATCAATTTCAGATGTTCCTGTAGTAACATTTGTTCAGCAGTGAACAGAGATGAGCAGATTGATCTGCAGAGGATCAACTTTGAGTTGAATTTCGTGAAATTACGCAGTTCCGCATGAATCTGAACACTCTGAGATACGATTCGATAAGATCACACAGCTGGAGCATCAGAGAGAAAGCCAAGGATGTTCAGCGAAGCAATGCGGGTCTCCACATGATGGTCTGCAGCTATGGCATCACATGGTCTATCAGTTTATTGAGCGGATCATACCTTGTATAGTGGTGCCAGTAGTTCAGTTATTAGAGATCAGAGGGCCCCAATGGAGAACAGCTGGTCGCAGATCTCAGAGTTTGATTCCATCTCTAGATTCACTGGGTAAGGCTGCGTGCCCACTATGCATTTTTCAAGTGTTTTTGCTGCGGCATTTCCGCTTGGTAATATGCGCCCCATGGTCCCCAATGATAATCCGCATGTACCGTGTACATGCTGCGGAAATCTCCACTGCGGATTATCATAGCAGAAAAATCCGCAGCACGTCCATTAATTTTGCGGAGACGCGACGTAATTGCTGTCATTGACTTGCATTAAATCGCTTAATATCCATATGTGCACATGTAATGTGCGGATGGTACGCAGGTCTGGAGAAGAGGAGACTCTCATCCAGACCCGGGTACCATAGTACCTGTTAAAAAAAAAAAAGAATTTAAAATAAAAAATATACATTATACACTGTGTTCCAAATTATTATACAAATAATATTTTCTCAGATTTTCCCAAATTACCTATATGAATTGCAGTCATTGTAATTTTCCAGTCAAATAACTATTAGAGTACAATTGAAAGGTTTTTGTACAAACTGTCTATGATAACAGTATATTTTTAAAAAAATAAAAAACTCAAACTGCACTCAAAATGCATGTTCCAAATTATTATGCACAGCAGAGTTTTCAACCTTTTCATTTTAATAAAGAACAAAAAAATGGTCATTTTTGAAATTATAAGCATTAGCAGGTTATAACAAACTGAAATCAAACAGTTTTCAACTCAAAACTTTATTCTAGGTGATGTTACATTTGCACATAGGACCCCTTGTTCGAAAGGAGCTTCTGAACTCTCTCGTCCATTGAATTTGTCAGGTTTTGGATGGTTTCTGCTTCAATTGTTTTGCATGAGGACAGAATACCCTCCCAGAGCTGTTGCTTAGATGTGAACTGACTCCCGCCATCATAGACACTCCTTTTGATGATGCTCCAGAGGTTCTCAATGGGGTTGAGGTCAGGGGAGCATGGGTGCCACACCACAAGTTTGTCCCCTTTTATGCCCATAGCAGCCAGAGATGCAGATGTGTTATGTGCAGCATGAGACGGGGCATTATCATGCAAGAAAATGATCTTGCTGCAGAATGCACGGTTCTTCTTCTTGAACCATGGAAGGAAGTGCTGTTTGAGAAACTTAACATACATTATGGAGTTCATCTTTACCCCTTCAGGGATTCTAAAAGGGCCGACAATCTCTCTCCCCATGATTCCAGCCCAAAACATTACTCCACCTCCTCCTTGTTGGCGCTGTAGCCGTGTTTGCATGGGGTGTCCATCAACCAGCCATCCTCCACTCCATCGAGATCATTTCATGCATGATAATGCCCCGTCCTATGCTGCACATAACACATCTGCATCTCTGGCTGCTATGGGCATAAAAGGGGACAAACTTATGGTGTGGCACCCATGCTCCCCTGACCTCAACCCCATTGAGAACCTCTGGAGCATCATCAAAAGGAGTGTCTATGATGGCGGGAGGCAGTTCACATCAAAGCAACAGCTCTGGGAGGGTATTCTGTCCTCATGCAAAACAATTAAAGCAGAAACCATCCAAAACCTGACAAATTCAATGGACGAGAGAGTTCAGAAGCTCCTTTCGAACAAGGGGTCCTATGTGCAAATGTAACATCACCTAGAATAAAGTTTTGAGTTGAAAACGGTTTGATTTCAGTTTGTAATAACCTGCTAATTGCTTATAATTTCAAAAATGACAATTTTTTTGTTCTTTATTAAAATGAAAAGGTTGAATACTCTGATGTGCATAATAATTTGGAACATGCATTTTGAGTGTAGCTTGAGTTTTTTATTTTTTTTTAAAATATACTGTTATCATAGGCAGTTTGTACAAAAACTTTTCAATTGTACTTTAATAGTTATTTGATTGGAAAATTACAATGACTGCAATTCATATTTGGTAAAATTTGGGAAAATCTGAGAAAATATTATTTGCATAATAATTTGGAATACAGTGTACTTACCTTCTGATGGCCCCCGGTCTCCTGTACGGTGCGTTGTGGCTCCCGGCGACTCGCGAAGGTGTAAAAGGACCTTCCATGGCGTCATTTAGTCATGTGACAGGTCACGCGACCGCTAACGTCGGCGGTCGCGTGAGCTGTAACATGACTAAATGACGTCATGAAAGGTCCTTTTACACCACCGCAAACCGCCCAATACACCGGACGCACCAGAGAGAAGACCGGGGGCCATCAGAAGGTGAGTATGATGGGTTTTTTTTGTTTTTTTTTTTACCATTTTTATTATTTTTTTAACTATTAGCTTGGTCAAACTATATAAATCCATGCCGGTTGCATGGATTTATATAGTGTGACCAAGTTGTCAAGCACTTTTCCAAGTGACGCTAAAATCGCTTGGAAAAGCGCTTAATAACCCGCATGCAGAAATACATGCAAAAACGCTTCACAAACGCTTCTACCTGGCAGGAAAAACACATGTAAAATCCGCATGCGTCTTTCCTGCCAAGGAGATGCGGAAAAAATCCGGAGCATTTCTGCATCGTGGGCACATAGCCTAATATTTATTTATTTTTTTCAAAGCAATTAGAAGCTTTCGAGGTATTGTGATTCGTGACAAATTAATTCATAATGAATGGAGATTTTGGGGAAAATTCAGCAAAGCCGGGAAATTCAAATTTCAAATGATTTGCTCATCTCTAGCAGTGAATCTGCTTTCAGCTGTGAAGTCTGGGAACTGTGCAAATTAATTAACATTCAAACAAGAAAACTGTACAGAATGGCTTGTAGAAGGCTGCCAGGGTTTATACAGTTATCAAGACTAACACAGATATATCAAAAACATTTTCATTTTGAGATGCAAAAACTTCTCAATATACAAAAAGAGGAAGAGATACATAAATGAACACAAACATTCATTCCAACTTCTGTTTTGACAAAACTGAAAATGTGGTTAAATGTATAATGTTATCTAGTTTACAGCCCATCCAAAAAGCAGTTCCACTTCTATGTAGACTTACGGAAATATTTAGGATAAATTTATAGAAAAAAGTAATTTCCAGATGCACAACAGTTACTTAAAAAGCCAAAGTAGTAAACAGTAATCTTATTACAATGCAAATTAAAACAATTCTTGATGCAAGTTCCTTCCTAGCAAACTATAGAAGATTTAAGATATGTTCACACAGATGGTTCTGATGTGGATTTCAAAATGGATCAGTTTCAAAATCTACGTTAAAAAAAAGTATTTAAAGAGGTCATTGATTTGGGATTTTGAAGCAAAATTCATGTAAAAAAAAACCTCGTGTGAACATGTAGATAATGTATGTTAGACAGGAATAGTAAGGGTAAACTTAAAGGGAATGTGTCACCCCCTGGGCGATATCAGACCTCTACTATGGGCATACAGGTGATAGAAAAGTAAATCTATACTTACCTGTATGGCCCATAGCAGAGGTCCGATTGCAGAGAAAAGCACTTTAATCAATACTTTTACCTTTCTGAAAAAAAACTTATACCGAAAAAAATTAAATGGAGTATAAGTTGGTGTGCATGGAAAATAGGAGCATGTTCACACTGGCCATTAAAACAGACAAAACCCAAGACAGAAACAAAAATGAGCATATACCCTGTTGTAAGTAAGTAAAAGCAATAGTGCATATAAATAACACAAGGTGTACTCAAATCGGAATAGTCCTAACCTCTAATATTAAAACCTTACCATATGTCATAGTGATGTTGTCAGTGTGAATAAGGGCAGAGCAGGACCAGGTCCCAAATGGATGCCCAGCAAATAGACCATGGGCTGAATATGCTCTTTGAGAAGAGTGGGACATTTTATTTCTTGTATTTTTCATGGGGACGGTGTGAAGTGTTTTCACGTGTATAGTGTAACAAAATTTTATTCAGATGTTTTATGTAAACTTTATTAATTGTATTAGAATAAAAGAGAAAAAGAAAAGAATAGAAAAGATGACTAAAAAAAAAAATGAAAATAGAAAAAAAAAAAGAATATAGATATTTAAATGAACTGGGCAAAAGTCAGTAAAGATAATTACTGAAAGCTCGCACGCAACTAATGCTAACGAATTCTATGGATTAGTAGAAAAAAAAACTAATAAAATAATTACTGCAGTACATTTCTGAAGCTACACTAAATATAAGTAGCAGCGAACGGACGTCAGTAAAAACTAAATTACTGGATGCAGGAAACTATATATTATTTTTTTTTTTTTTGCAGTAGAAAACCTGTACTATAAAAATTGTCTACTAAAATTCTGAAGCTACACTAAATTAGTTTTACTAGGCGGACGTCAGTAAATACAATTACTGAGCGACCATAACGGATTGGCGTCTGCAGTGGACTCTGATCAGTGGGTGGTAACACTGATCAGAGCGCTGCAGCCGCAGGTTGCACAGACTGAGGTGGTGTGAATGCTGAAACGGAAACCTAACGGGAAACAAAAAATCCTGGCCAAAAATTGAGCACGGATGCCGATCAGTGATGTGCGTCACTCATCAGCGATCAGCAGCCGAATGATGGGCGTGGTAAAAATGTAAAAAATGGACAGAGAAAAATCGCACTGTGCCAAAAATTATGCGCAAATGCTGATCAGCACACAGCGGCAGCAGGACACATACGGAGAAGGTTGAGGGGGGAATATTGGGGAAATTAGGGATGGGTAGGGGGAATAAGTGATCAGGGCCTGGAGCAAAGGACAGGGATCGAGTTAGGGATCTTCGATCTTCGGCTGTGAAACAATACAGCACAGCTTCATCATCATCAGCAGCAAAGATCAGGAGATGATTCTTGTGGAAGAACCTCAGGTCCCATCAGGCAGCTCGGCACCGCTCTGCACCACGTACCTCACGTAAGCAGATGACCTGACCCCACCAGGACAGGGCTCTCAATGTACAATTGCTGCGATTGGTTGGTTCGAGTTGGCCGACTAATCACAGTGATCGCAGATGTGGGATGGGGGGGGGGGCGATGATGCCTCCAGGAAAATGAGAGAAGATAATCTGCTGTCGGGGAGAGCCGCTATCTTTACCTGATCACCGAGTCTTTTGACACGGTGATCATTCTCCCACATGATGTACCAGTACGTCCATTTGTGGGAAGTCACAGCAAAATAGGACGTAACGGTACGTCATACAGTACAGACCAAAAGTTTGGACACACCTTCTCATTTAAAGAGTTTTCTGTATTTTCTTGACTATGAAAATTGTACATTCACACTGAAGGCATCAAAACTATGAATTAACACATGTGGAATTATATACTTAACAAAAAAGTGTGAAACAACTGAAAATATGTCTTATATTCTAGGTTCTTCAAAGTAGCCACCTTTTGCTTTGATGACTGCTTTGCACACTCTTGGCATTCTCTTGAATAGGTACTTTGAAGAACCTAGAATATAAGACATATTTTCAGTTGTTTCAGGCTGTGTGCCCACAATGCGTTTTTAATGCGTTTCTGCAGCGTTTTTGCAGCAGCGGAAACGCTGCCGAAACGCATTAAAAACGCATGGTAGAATGGCAGCAAAGTTCCCCAATAATAATCCGCATGTGCTGTGCACATGCTGCGGAAATTTCCGCTGCGGATTATCATTGCGGAAAAAAACGCAGCACTACCAATTATTTTGCGGAAATGCTGCGTTTTTGCCGCCATTGACTTGCATTGGAACGCACCAATTAAGCAAGACTGCATCTGTACTTGCGTAATTGGTGCGTTCTAATGTGCGGATGGTACCCGGGTGTAGATTAGAGGAGAGTCTCATCCACACCCAAGTACCATTAAAAAATCTGTAAAAAAAAGAATAAAATAAAAAAGAAATTTATACTTAGATTCTGGTGGCCCGCGGTGCGCTCCTCCTTGCTTCCCGGCACTTAGCAGTGGATTGAAGGACCTGCGCTGACGTCAGAGTCATGTGACTGGTCACGCGACGCTGACATCGGCAGGTCTTTCAATCCACAGCTGCGGGCACTGAGCAAAGCAAGCCAGCGCGGACCATCGGAGGGTAAGTATATATTTATTCTTTTATTTTTAACCACTCGCTCGGGTCACACTATATAAATCCATGCAGTTTGCATGGATTTATATAGTGTGACCTAGTTGTCACAAGCACTTTCCAAGTGATGCTAATTGCCTGGAAAGCGCTTGTCAATCCGCATGCGGAAATGTCAGTGAATAACACTCCATTTCAGCATGTCCCTGGCAGGAAAACGCATGTACAATCCGCATGTACAATCCGCATGTACAATCCGCATGCGTTTTTTTCTGCCAGGGAGATGCAGAAACGCTCAGGAAAAAATCCTGAGCTTTTCTGCATCGTGGGCACATAACAAAAAAGTGTGAGGCTAAGTATATAATTCCACATGTGTTAATTCATAGTTTTGATGCCTTCAGTGTGAATGTACAATTTTCAAATTCATGAACATACAGAAAAGTCTTTAAAAGGGAAGGGGTTAAGAAACATCTGCACCTTCCTTGATCATTTTAAAAATGGATCTGGAAAGAGGAATGAGGTGAAGAAGTGTCCTAAATAGTCACATTTATTAAGGACATAAGGAATATATTTTTGAACAAAATCCTGGTGTGCAATACACAGACCACGAGTTTGTGTAAGCAAGAGCAATCTGCCTGACATGTAAAGTAAAAGCACTACATTTTATAGGAGATTTTTTTCTTTTTTTTTTTTAATACATTTGCTGCAAATTAAGGAATTTTTGCCATCTCATAAAGGCATTTTACGACAATATTGAACAATGTCTTAACAGTTTCCTATTTTTTTTATTTGGGACAGGTAAATGATTACAACCTAGACACCTGAAATATTAACCACATGAGCTAAGTGAGATTTTTTCTGCACATGTTACTGACTTCATCAGCTTTATCAATGGACATGACGAAACTGTAGAGAGGCCAGAGAGCGCAGGGCTGAGTTCACCTCTCAGGGGGGTGTAATGTAACACGCCGATGAAAAGAAAAGCAATAAACTGCTACCGTCAAGTGAACGACTTCATTAAAAAGAATTACAAAAGGCTCAGGGTTTTGTAACGCACAATCTGACACATTAGCAGATGTTCACAAGTGGAACTCCTCTTTGGTACCACAGTCCCAAATTACTGTCAAGTTGTTTCCTAATGTCTTTAAGACTCCTTTGGATCTTCACTTCCCACCCTCCTACAAGTTCAATTAACTCCTGTACAGAATAAGAGTTACCCCTCAGTAACCCAATAAAGCAGAAAAATGACATTTTTCCATATCTTCTGGATGGTCGGAGGACTAAACATTAGGATGAACTAAATTACAATCAAAACAGTCTGCATGAAGTCTGTAGTATAAGAAGTGTGACTGCCACCTATCATCTACCCCAATAAAACAAGACATAAAATTAATTGGTCACACTCGATAAGATAACAATTATGCAATTATCAATGCCTGGGTGTATGCCGGAGGTTTCACAGAGTCCCTGATTCCAGAATACAGAGTTATAGGTACTCCACGTGATGTTGTATGTGTTGGAGCATACAACAGCTGCAGGCTTATTCTACTGAGGGACTATGTCAAACAAACAGCAAATGGTGCTGTGTTAACTAATTGTTTATTGATGTGGTGATATCCTCCCTAGTTTGTTTGTCTTCAGTTCTCTTCCTGTAATCCTAGTGATGTAGTGATGATGCAGCGAATGGTTGCTCTATGTCCTCAGTCACTGGCGGACACAGACAGAAGAGGGCACCTGTGCAAGAACAATATATGGACCCAATAGCTCATCATAATGCACAATTCCACCGGCTTTGGAGGTAGAAATGGGCCCCCTTATCTCTTGGGCCCCTGAGCTACCGCCCCTGTCCTTGGTATAACAGTTCTTAGACCCACAATGACTGAGTGCTGAATGACTGTACTGAAATCCGAACAGTATGGTGCTCAGTACGATGCTACATTAGATGATTATTCTGTCTAAAACAATGCTCCCAGAGTAAAGTCCCATAGAAGTTTCTAGTGGCCATATAAAGGCTCTGCACATCTGGGGGTTTGTGTGATTAGTAGTGGAGTGTAATGAAAGAACTATCAATGAGATATAAAGTTTCTCTGTACTAAAGAAACATCACAACACCTTAGGATAGGTCATCAATATATCTGATCGGTCGGGGTCCGACACCAGGCACCACCAACACACCAGGCAACACCAACGATCATTTGTTATCAGTGTCTGCAGCTGCTAGACAGTAGTACTAAGTTGTGGTGATGGCCTTTTTCTGGATGAGGCTTGGTGCTATACATCCGCCTCCTAATCAATAAATAGGTGGATGTATAGAAGACTGGCAGCTAAGCAAGCGAGTACCTCCGGCCGGCGGTTGGCGGCGGTGACACTGATAACACCTGACCGGCAGTGGTGCCGAGTGTCGGACCCCGACCAATCAGACATTGAATACCTATCCTAAGGTGTTGTGATGTTTCCTAAAATAGGTCATCAGCGCTAAAGTAGTGGACAACAGCTTTAAAAATCACTTCACCCAATGAACAAGCATTTTGCTTGCAAAATCAACATTTTTAGACAGGCTGATAATCAGGAAACGAGCGCTGCGGGGACTCGCCGGTTTCAGACCCGGGACTGGAGGGTATGTATGAGTTATACATGGCCGCTCCATTCACTTGTATTGAGCAAAGGTGTATGTAGAGCGAGGCCGCGCCCACTGGCTGGGGGTACGAATAACTCATATATACCCTCCGGTCCCGGGTCAGAAACCAGCAAATCCCCGCAGCATACAGTGCATGCGCTGGGGGGATTCATAAGTCTGCAGTCACAGAGTGATGGCAGACTTATCGGTTTTGACCGGACAACCCCTTTAAGAAACCCACCAGATTATAAACAGATTAAACGCATGTGCACAAGTGAATTATAAAGCAGTAAGCAGAGAAAACTCCATCAGGAGACAGTGCAAGAGTCACTGCACAGAATTAGAAGATGTACAGCATGAGAAAAGAAGGGAATGTTGAAGGAAAATTAGGAAAAATCTGTCAGCCGCCCGTGACACCACAAGATGAGCATTCCCATACAGGGTGTACACCCATCGCTGCTTCTCTAGACAGTAACCGCTAGATGAAAACTAGGAGAAAGTTTCCAAATATTCCTAAGCGTGAACTCCGGGCTCTGCTCACACAGTGCACAGAGGTATGGGAATCGCTCGCCGGCGGAGGTCTAGACCGGCCTATTAGGATTGCCATGGAAACGGCTGAGCATGTTTTGCATGCTGATTTTCTTGCTACACTCGATAATATAAATAATTAACATCGGCCATTTTTAGACAGTAATAAGCGGGTACTTCAATTATTACAGCTTTTCTCATTAACAAAAGGATCTACTGAGTGAGTTTGTTGACCTCAGAGGCTACACGGTAATTATGTGAGAGTGGAGTCAACACCTAAGGTGAAGGTACAGCCATCACCAAGTACCAGCTATCAGTATACAGTCTATTAGCAAACAGAAAAAAGCAGCAGAAAGTACAGGAATTCAATCTGCTTTGCTTTTCTCCAAGAGGAAGAGGTCAGGGAAGAGGTTATTAGGAAAGTAAATCTGGCACATATTTCATTAAATTAAAAAGATGGAGGTGAAAAATAAATGTCTTGGTAAATTATTGATATAAGAAATCTGCTATTTCTAATACAGGTGCAACTGCTACCTCTGCACCCCCTATAGCTATACCCCTGGTGCCAATGTCGTTTACAGAAAAAATGGGCATACTGGTTCAACATTTTATTGGTTCTTGTTATGTTAAAGGGATTGTCCAGAACTTTAATATTAATTTCCTATCCTTAGGTACCTGCGATACCCGGCACCCTCACCGATCAGCTGTTCCTGGAACTTCTCAGCTATGGAGATGGACATGACAGCTCCATCGACGGTATAGTGGCCGCGGCCGGGTACTGCACATCTGCCACCTATTCAAATCAATCACTATTTCATTGATGGAGCTGTGCAGCTCCATAACTGGCACCAGCTGATCGGCAGGCGTGCCGGGTGTTGCTCCCCTACTAATCAGACATTGATGACCCATCCTAAAGATAGGCAATCAATGTTAAAAGTCCCAGACAACCCCTTTAAAGTCTCTGCCCCAACCATATCCAAATAAGAACAGGTTAAAAAAAAACACTTCTGCCAAGTTTTTAAAGCTCTAACACCAGGTGATCCTTCATTTTCAAGTTTTCTGGTTAGGCAGTAATGTATCTGAATCAGCTGTATTGCTGCCTTGGTGGTTTTATTACTCAGGCCTGTAGAAATATTTTACTGACAACTGAGCTCCTGCTCTTACAATGTGCTGACATGACACAGGCATGTGACAGTGGTAGCTATTCATGGGCCTATATTGTGGATGTCTCAACACCACTGGGGTGACTGCAGAGGCCACATGTTACTTAGGCTGGGACATGATGGTGATTCTGGCACCAATACAGGCTGCATGGCTGAAAATTACTCACTGCACATTGCATGTGAATGGGATTTCATTGCTACCCACAAGCAGTTTAAAACTGTCATGCCAAGCGCACACCTGTAACATTGACTCTGTGGGCATACTGTTCAGCTAAGTCGAAATATTACATTACCCTCATTCACAAATGTGGCTGTGCTTCTAGATTCACTCCTAGGACCCCTGCTCTTCTCCATCTACACCTTTGGCATGGGAAAGCTCATAGAGTCCCATGGATTTCAGTATCATCTCTATGCTAATGACACATAGATCTACCTCTCTGGACCCGATATCTCCTCCCTACTAACCAAAATCCCACAATGTCTGCCCGCTATTTCATCCTTTTTCTCTGCTAGATTTTTAAAACTTAACATGGAGAAAACTGAACTCATCAACTTTCCCCCATCTCACTTAACCCCCCCAACTGACCTATCCATCAAAGTGAATGACTGCCCACTATCCCCCAATCCCACAAGCTCGCTGCCTTAGTGTATCCCTAGACCCTGATCTCTCCTTTAAACCACATATTCTAACCCTCTCCACCACCTGCCAACTGCAACTCAAAAATATCTCCTGAATCCGCACATTTTTCAGCAAAAACACTAGTGCATGCCCTAATCATCTCCCGCCTCGACTACTGCAACCTCCTGCTCTGTGGCCTCTCTTCTAACACTCTTGCATCCCTCCAATCTATCCAAAACTCTGCTGCCCGACTAATGCACCTGTCCCCCACCCCCCCCCCCGCTATTCCCCAGCCTCCCCCCTCTGTCAATCTTTTCACTGGCTCCCCATTACCCAGAGACTCACGTTCAAGACCCTAACCCTGGCATACAAAGCCATTCACAACCTGTCTCCTCTATACATCTGTGATCTAGTCTCCCGATACTTACCTGCATCCAACCTCCGATCCTCACAAGATCTCCTTCTCTACTCCTCTTATCTCCTCCACCCACAATCGCATACAAGATTTATCCCGCGCATCCCCCCTACTCTGGAACTCTCTACTCCAACATATCAGACTCTCGCCTACCGTGGAAACCTTTGAAAGGAACCTGAAGACCCACCTCTTCCAACAAGCCTACAACCTGCAGTAACCACTGGTCCACCATATCGCTGCATGACCACCTCTGCCCTCACCTACTGTATCCTCACCCATCCTTTGTAGACTGTGAACCTTTGTGGGCAGGGTCGCCTCTCCTCCTGTACAAGTTTGTGACTTGGTATTGTTCAGGATTATTGTACTTGTTTTATTATGTATATGACGCGCCCCCTGGGCCAGTGTTGTTTGGGGGATACCCGGAGCCGGATCAGATGGGGGTTGTAGTCTCCGAGTGGCGGTGACCCGGTCCGTGCCCAGGGTGTCAAGCTCAGTGTGTGGCAGTCCTACAGATGTTACTGGATGTTCTTTAGTGTCGACTACGCCACCCGTTGATTTGCGGTCACTACGGCCGCCGCTGCAGCAGGGTCCGCTGAGGCTGGTGGTGTGTGTGCAGCTCAGGTAGTATAACCCCCAACGGGAGGGGTATAGCCTCAGGGGGTCAGTTGCAGAGGATGGTGGTTGTGGAGGTGCAGTGAGGATGGTAATGAAACTCAGAGTCGGGCTGTGCAGTTCAGGCCAACCCCCAGGTGATTCTGGAGCGTGTTCCTGAGCTCCCTTTCTGACTTGTCCTTCTCTCTGGCCTTCCCCACCAGGGATCCACCTAAGTCCGGCTCCCTCGGGCCTCTTGTTGGTAAAACCCTTGTCTCTGGGTTCCCTGACCCTATTCTTGGTTTGCCTTCCGGGTGGATTTAGTGGGTGGTCGTGGCAGATCCTGCCCACGACCTCCGGTCTCTGGCTAAGGATTAGTGCCCTCCACCAGCTTGGGATCCGGTACCCTTGTGCCAACTCTTCACCCTCTGGTCTAATTTTGGGTTCTTGGAGTTCCCTCTTCTCCCCCTCTGGGTCCTTCTTTTCTCCTCTCTCTCACTCTCTTGGCCTTGGAGCTGGCTGAGCTGCTCTGCTTGTCTGACCAAACCTCTACAAAAGACCCTGTTCTAAGATGGTTCCCACCTTATATACTCCCTCTATGTGTGAGCTCAGGTGACCAGCACCCAATGAGCTCCTAGCTTTACCCAAACTGCTCCCCCTATCTGCCCCTACACTACTGGGATGTTCCACCCCCCTCCCACTCCAGCCAGGGACAGACACGGTCGTACCTGCACATAAACTGGTGGGAGTACCATTGATCTGTCCCCCGGAAATGGGATGTGTGTAGTGCATGCAGCCTACTGAGCTCAGTTCCACACTCCATCCTTACCCGGGAGTGGAATATCACACCTCTGGCTTGAGGTGCAATACCCCTGTAGCAGCCGAATCCTCAGGGTGCTACATTCCCCCCTGGTAAATCACAGCACGTCCTCGGGCTGTAAGAGAATAAACATCCAAACATACAATTTTTTTTTTTTTTTTTCATAAACAAACATAGAAAACATCATATATATATCATCAGCAATAAACTTTTCATAAATAACACTCCTGTAAACATTCCTGTCTCTGGTTCCTCCGGTCACGGTGCAACTTGTGGCCGGGTAAAGTGCGACAGTCTCTTGAAGAAAAATGGTTTTCCCATAAAACCAGTAGGGGGCGCTTTAGGAAGCGCAACTATATACAAAGGGGAAGTGGCCGCTCTCAGTCCTCGGCCAGGTATTAGGAAATAGGGTCACACGGGTAACAGTTCACACTTTGTCCCAACGGGGAACATATTTTAAATAAGTAACAGTTCTTGGTACCCCGACGGGCAACTTTATACAGTCTCTCTCTACCGTACTTCAACGACGGCGTCCTCCTGCTCTTTCTTGTTGTTTGGTTTCAGTTTCAGACCCGTCCGGGTCCTCTTGTTCCTCCTCACACCGCAGCTCCTCCTCCGTCAGGCGATGCACATGGAGGGCGTAGGGTCCTTTGGCACCACTTGTGCCGGGTGAAGGTGACCTCGTCCCCTACATACAGGTCACGACCTCTGTGTCCCTCCGGCAGATGGCTTTCTACGTCTCTGCGGGTCACAAAGACGTCGCCGGGGGTATGATGGTCTCTTATGAAGCCCCACCCATGCTGCAGGTTGAATTTAATCACAGTCCCGGTGGTACGGGGACCATGAGCTGCACGGGGATTCCTCCTGGTCCGGCTCTTCTGCTCCGCGCTCCTTATCTGTGCTTGCTGTTCCCGGACCCGCCTCTCTCTCCGCTCCTTCTCGAAGACCTCGAGCTGCTGCCGGCAGCACTCTGCACGCTCTGCTGCGGCCGCCCGAGTCTCCTGAGTGAACCCCATGAGGTCTTCTCCAGTGGGGTCCCACTCAAACTGTGCCTTCTCCAGCGGGGGCGAGGTCCTCTTTACGGGCTTCGGAGCCGGAGTCAGGGGCTCGCACATGGGCCTTGCTCTCTGGAGTTCCAGCTGAATGTACTCCTGGGGCCATATGAAGGGCTGCCCATCCGGGCACGTATGCTGGGCAAATAGATTTTCACCCAGGTGCGGCACTCTAGATGTTGAGGGCGCGTTGATGGTAGCGGCGCCCGGGTTAACCAGGCCTTGCGACCAGGCCTGGGGCACCTTAAAGGCAAAGGGCACCGTAAGAACGGCGGCGCCCTGGGTTATTTGGCCCTGCGACCAGGCCGGTGACTCCGCGGAGGTAGGGGGCGCTGTTGGAATTGCGGCGCCCGGGGGTACTAGGCCTTGCGACCAGGCCGGTGGTATTTCCTGCTTGGCCACGCTCGAGGTCGAGGCGTGTGACGTCACAGGGGTCGCGGCCGCGGTTCCCGGTTGAGGCCTAGTCGGCGGCGGTGACGATGCAGCGACGGGCACGGCAGGGGGAACTTCGGGCTCTGCGACGGGGAGCTGGGGCAGGCACGCGGTTTCCCGGCTCGGGGTAGAGACGTCCCCTTTACCTGCCTCCATTCGTTCAGCTCCCTTCTCGGCGCCGTCTCCGGCCTTGAGTCCTCCTGCACCATCCTCAGAGGCGGTCTGTCTCCTCGTCTCGGGTGGCGTGCTCCGCTGACGGATTTCGGTCTGCTGGGCCATCTCTCGGCTCCACTCCGCCAACGTCTCTCGCTGCACCCGGGCCATCCTCCGTGCGAGGCTCTCCAGCGCAGTCTGTGCACACTCCCGGTCTCGGGGGAGCTGTGCCAGGACCTCCACTAAGCCTAGTGGGGTCGTTGCTTGCAGCAGGCTCCTGACCACTGGGTCGGTGCTGCCTGACTCTCCCTCCATCTCCGGGTAGGCTTTCTCTGGACTCCTCTCCAGACTTCTTGTCTCCGGGTGCGCTCTCTCCAAACTGCTCAAGGCGACACCCATCTTTGCTCTCTTGTTCCGTCTCCGCCCACATTGAGGGTGGTCCCGGGGCAACTTAGTGATTGTCAGTTCCAGGGGCAGTTCTCTCACGCTGATGGACATCTCTAGCATCACAGTCTCTGTTGGTGGGGGCGGTTTCCGCTTTTGGCGCCATTCCTTGACCTGGCCCACGATGGGAGGTGACCTCTTGCCACCCTCTGGCACGCCCATAATGGCGTCCGCTCTTCCAAGGCGGGAAATCTTCTGGAAATGGCGGGAATCGTCTCCCAGTGGCGGGAAACTCCGTGGATGGCGGGAAAAAGCTGCAGATGGCGGGCAACCGGCGGGAAACGATCCGTGATGGCGTCCCATGGCGTGGACCCTCTGGAACCGGCGGGAGACTTCTTCTTAAGGTAAATTTGAACTTTTCTTCAGGCACGCAGTACCCGGTGGTTGCGGGCACGAAATCCTGCCGACTACGCCAAAGTTGACGCGCCCCCTGGGCCAGTGTTGTTTGGGGGATACCCGGAGCCGGATCAGATGGGGGTTGTAGTCTCCGAGTGGCGGTGACCCGGTCCGTGCCCAGGGTGTCAAGCTCAGTGTGTGGCAGTCCTACAGATGTTACTGGATGTTCTTTAGTGTCGACTACGCCACCCGTTGATTTGCGGTCACTACGGCCGCCGCTGCAGCAGGGTCCGCTGAGGCTGGTGGTGTGTGTGCAGCTCAGGTAGTATAACCCCCAACGGGAGGGGTATAGCCTCAGGGGGTCAGTTGCAGAGGATGGTGGTTGTGGAGGTGCAGTGAGGATGGTAATGAAACTCAGAGTCGGGCTGTGCAGTTCAGGCCAACCCCCAGGTGATTCTGGAGCGTGTTCCTGAGCTCCCTTTCTGACTTGTCCTTCTCTCTGGCCTTCCCCACCAGGGATCCACTTAAGTCCGGCTCCCTCGGGCCTCTTGTTGGTAAAACCCTTGTCTCTGGGTTCCCTGACCCTATTCTTGGTTTGCCTTCCGGGTGGATTTAGTGGGTGGTCGTGGCAGATCCTGCCCACGACCTCCGGTCTCTGGCTAAGGATTAGTGCCCTCCACCAGCTTGGGATCCGGTACCCTTGTGCCAACTCTTCACCCTCTGGTCTAATTTTGGGTTCTTGGAGTTCCCTCTTCTCCCCCTCTGGGTCCTTCTTTTCTCCTCTCTCTCACTCTCTTGGCCTTGGAGCTGGCTGAGCTGCTCTGCTTGTCTGACCAAACCTCTACAAAAGACCCTGTTCTAAGATGGTTCCCACCTTATATACTCCCTCTATGTGTGAGCTCAGGTGACCAGCACCCAATGAGCTCCTAGCTTTACCCAGACTGCTCCCCCTATCTGCCCCTACACTACTGGGATGTTCCACCCCCCTCCCACTCCAGCCAGGGACAGACACTGTCGTACCTGCACATAAACTGGTGGGAGTACCATTGATCTGTCCCCCGGAAATGGGATGTGTGTAGTGCATGCAGCCTACTGAGCTCAGTTCCACACTCCATCCTTACCCGGGAGTGGAATATCACACCTCTGGCTTGAGGTGCAATACCCCTGTAGCAGCCGAATCCTCAGGGTGCTACATATACACCTTTTCACATGTAAAGAGCCATGGAGTAAATGGCACTATAATAACAACAAATAATAAAATTGTTTAAGAGATATATGGAGAAGACAGATTATGGAGGCTTTGCAGGTCAACATCAGTAGTTCTACATTGTACTACTACTACTACTACTACTGTATCCTCACCCATCACTTGTAGATTGTGAGCCCTCACGGGCAGGGTCCTCTCGCCTCCTGTACCAGTCGCTGACTGGTTTTGTTCAAGATTACTATAAACTGTATTTGCTATGTATACCCCCTTTTTCACATGTAAATCGCCATGGAATAAATGGCGCTATTATAATAAATAATATAACAAACTGGGTAGCTTGTTAAATGAATGATAAGCTGCTGCCTTTGTACATAATGAACCAATTGTATTGTGGCAACTAATGCTCATATATAGGGAGGTGGGGAGCCCACTCCTGCATAGTGGCCTACAGGGGATTCACCTGTTCCCCAGTGGGCCAGTCACAGCCTGCCTAAGTCACAAAAAGTTGGAGCTACTTGAATTATTTGCAACATGCATCTCATAGATACAGTACCTAGTGGGTCTCAATGTGACCCCATTCATTTGCACTATGCTATGGTATAGCAGCGGCATACACAAAGTCACAGTGTAGCCTCAGCCTACTGCAGGAAGAACCAGCAGACGATTGGCAAGTTGAAAATTACTTCTTATATAGCAAGTGTTTGTTTGTGAAATATTGGCTTTATTGCAATGCATTTAATGACAAAACATTTGCAATCTTTAGTTACATTCTTGACATTTTGTAAATAACTTTCCTTGGAAAATGGTCACTATGATTATTGCACTACAAAGGAGAAAAAAAAAATACCCTATAGATACAATCACGTAAAATAGCCAGCTAAAAAAATGGGTCTTGCTGCAACCAAAAATATTCACACACAGCACGTTATTGCATTTTGCAAGCCATTTTTGCTGCTTTTTAATGGTAAAACCACTGAACGCTTAATGTTACTTTAAAATCACATTTTTTAATCTTCTTCCAGTCGGGCCATCCGGGTGGTGAGTATAATCTAAGTGGATCATGTCCAGTAGTCACATTCTCAATGGTCTTCTATGGAACATACTTTATTGCATTGTTACGCTAGCAAAGTTTTACACAAAGCTAATTGGAACTAGACATTTTTTATGACTTAAGCTGTATTCTCACCAGGCTTCAGAATGATGTTGTAACATCTTGAATCCCAGATAAGATCCAGTGCGTTCACGGAAAAGCTGATTTACTTGTTAGTGATACATATCTGCTAATATGTTCCCTCCTTGAGCTAACTAAATCTAGTACAAATAGAACATTACTCACAATCATTCTGCATCCAGCTCGCGAAGCTAAAAAGGACAAAGATCAACTTGTGGTAGCGCTCAATATCCACTTTGTAAGTGAATGCGGGATTCCCTCGGGAGATAATACCTATTGTATGAATAATATAGTCCATGTACATTCTTTAAACTGACAATTGTAGTAATCACAGAGTAATTCTATATGACTCTGGTATAGAACTATGTGGATCTCCCACAACGGAGGTTACTTGTATCACAAGGAGGCCCAGCCGAAAGTATCGGGAAAAACTGCCTCAATGTTCTCATCCAGCTTTTCCATTTTCCTATATAGGTCATCTGCGTCCCGCGCCAAGAAATTCCTTGCATCAATCTACATTCAGCAATGCTTTATACCAGAAAATATGACAGCTCGTCCGAGAAGTAGGATTTTCACCTGTTTGGTAAAAGGAGTCGTTATGAACATATAGGTTCACACAGCAGATGTAATGATTGGTATGAAATCTATCTTCTGCTAGTTTGTACTATGGTCAAGAATGGTAGAAAAAGGTAAAGATATAACGTGGCTCCTACATCTGAAACAGAAACCAAATTATCTAGACTGGACATGGATCTCCACCTCCGCATCAGCTAAACTACTCTCATGATAGACTTGCATTCATAAAATGTGGTTGCGCTTGTGTACAGGAATGAATGCACAGAGATGATCCCAGATTACGGGATTATAGAAGAACCTATGAGAGAATAATCATGTGACCATCACTAGATCTAACCAATGTCTGATTTCACATGAGGTGGAGGGACTGGGAGCCAGGAGTCATAAAAAAACATTAAGGAGTTTTAGATTGCCCCAAGGCGCAGTTTGTTTTCAAAAACCAAACGCAATGTGCTTTACTCACCCTCCCTGGGTCTAGTGCAGGGTCTCCGTTGCTGGTACCAGTGTCTTATTGTCTGCAGCACTGACGTCACATCGACAGCACAACAGCCAGTAATGCAGTCTACTCAGGCAGAGTCTCTGAGCTCAATGATTAGCTCAGCGCTGTTAATATGACGTCAGCACAGCAATTATGGACACTGGGAGCAGCAGCGATCCAGGGCTGGACCTGGGGATGGCAAGTAAGGAAACATTCAATTTTTATTTTTTTGAAAATCACAAACTTCTACTTGGGACAGAGGTTTTCTGAAAATGAAAAATCCCTTTAAAGGACCCATGGATACGTCCGTGGATCTCGGTCTGAGCAGGGATTGCAATGCACGGTCTACAGTCTGTCCACAGATGTTCTGACCATAACTCGACAGCTTCATAGGCATTTATGAGGAGGTCAGGTTCAAGTTGTAAGACCCATGGACAATCTGTACTTGGACAGAGTTTCACGGACGTCTGCATGAGCCCTAACAATGATTTATTGTAATAATGCTTAAAGACAGGAAAAGAAAGAAACAAAAAGCATGCTCTCGTCATCGCTCTCCTAATAGCCTAACAAATGTAGTGACCTCACTTAATTATCGCAATTATAGGGGGAACAAGCAACTTTTTTTATGGCATAGAAAAGGAAGCATGTCACCTCGTCAGACTCAGCAGGCGCGTAACCATCGCATGAGCGCATATTTCAACTGCATGTAAGTTACTGGCTGCACATGGCCCTGACCTCATGCGCTGCCTGTCGCTTGCACACTGATGTCAGCTGCGCTCACTACAGAACAGATCGTGGGAGTCGATGAAGGGGAGTAGCATCGCTTGGGGTTTTTTATGTATTAAAGGGGTTGTCCACTACTATTTAAAATATGTCAAAGCGTTTTTATGATGAAAAGCAGCTTCTTTGTAATTACCTCCCACTGCCTTTTCTGCCTGTGAGCGGCGCTATCGCTGGCCGCTCACAGGCATCACGTGACCCCACGCTGACGTTCTGTCTATTGAGGCGTGACTAAGCGCTGGGGTCCCCGTGGTGGCTGCTGGGCAGTGGGCAGGGTTACCCTGTGCGTGACACCCAGCATCCACTGCACGCTTTCCCAATGAATGGGGAGTTGGCAGAGAGCGCGGTGGATGCCGCGTGGGGTAACCCTGCCCACAGCCTGGCATCCACCATGGAACGCGGAAGAGGGACCCCCGGCTGCAGCCTGTACTTGTCATGACGTCAGCGGATGTCAGAGCCGGCTGCAGTCGGGGGTCACGTGATGCCTGTGAGCGGCCAGTGATAGCGCCGCTCACAGGCAGAAAAGGCAATTATAAAGAAGCTGCTTTTCATCATGAAAACGCTTTGGCATATTTTAAATAGTAGTGGACAACCCCTTTAAAGAACAGCGGCATAATGGATGCATATATACCAGGATGGATCAAGGATAGGGGGACAAGTATACCAGGTTGGGGGCAAAATATATACCAGAATGGGGAACATAAAGTCATGGATGAAAGTGTTGGCGCCCTTGAAATTGTTCCAAAAAATGAAGTATTTCTACCAGAAAATTATTGCAATTACACATGTTAATTTCCTTTATGTGTATTGGAACAACACTAAAAGAAACAAAAAAAGGCAATTTGGACATAACTTCACACAGAACTCCAAAAATGGTCCAGACAAAATAGTTCAGTCCTGCAACTTAATATTCGGTTGCACACTCTTTGGAATAAGTAACTGCAAACTCTTCCTATAACAAGTTTCTTACATCTCTCAACTGGAATTTTGGACCACTCTTCTTTTGCAAACTGCTCCAGGTCGCTCATATTTGAAGGTGCCTTCTCCTAACAGCAGTTTTAAGATCTCTCCACGGGTGTTCAACGGGATTTAGATCCGGACTCATCGCTGGCGACTGTATGCCTGGAAGGGGCCCAGGATGGGTGACATGTATGCCTGGAAGGGGCCCAGGATGGGTGACATTACTTCCCAATGGAGAGAGGGCAACAAGTATATCTTTATAGGATTTAGAAGGCTACAAGCGCCCATACATCTGCCCAACATCAGGGGCGGGGGTTGGGGGGAGTGAGTCTCAGATCCAAATTTTGCACTGGGCCCATCGGACTCTAGTTACGCCACAGAGACACAGTCTCTGCAGTCAGCTGCAGCAGGAGACTTTGCACGGACCATCCAGAGTAACTTCAATGAGTATAGGTAAGTAAATAAAATATCCAGCAATATGGGCTCCGTAGAAGTAGAACTTCATATTTATTGAACATATTTAAAATTCCAACTACTAGTTAAATGAACACCAAGAGGAAGATTAACAAACATTTATTGCAGGAGCTAGTCTAGAGAAAATACTGTAAGGGCTTAAAGAAAATGTGTAGTCAGTGTCACAAATTGACCTATTGGTTTAAATTAAGTTCTATATTTTGCACAAATTACACCCTTTAAAAAGGGTCTGTAATTAATTAACAGAGATCTTCGACCTGATGAGACTAGAGTACTTACTATAGTAATCCATGTCAGGGTGGCTGTATATGGCTGGGCCTACACAATATTGTGTTGCATGATAGCAGCTGTCAGTCAAGTCACAAAACTAAAAACATTTGGGCAACCTGTCTGACTTGCTGTCATGTAATGTATTTGAGGCCACATTCACACGTTCAGTATTTGGTCAGTATTTTACATCATTATTTGTAAGCCAAAATCAGGAGAGGAACAATCAGAGGAAAAGTATAATAGAAACACGTCATCATTTCTGTATTTTCCACCCACTCCTGGTTTTTACTTACAAATACTGATGTAAAATACTGACCAAATACTTAACGAGTGAACTTGGTCTTAGAGCTGTGATTTTCTGTTAATAAAACAGGTAAATCGCAGATAAGTCACATGTGACTTGTATTGAATTCTATGACAATGAGTCGTGAGCAACTTGCGACCAGCAACAGAAAATCAACAGATCTGGAGACGTTTGTGACTGTCTCAGTAGAACACGGGTTGCAATATAACATCATAGAAAATCATTAGATCGGATGTTGTAATGCCTGGGATTTCAATGTTGTGTGGCACATGCTGCCATAAAGCCCACATATAATGCTTTTTGAGGGTTTAAACTTTGTATCTGCCCTCTAGGTTTGATTGACAGCCCCTCAGTGTCCCTCCTTCCTGCTGCGATCTCATACTGCTCAATACAAGCTGCAGCTGTTTGACTAGAGACTGAATACACTTGGATTTAGGAGATTACTTACTATTACTGGACTCCTAAAATGTTCATTTTAAGATCAGGATTATACAGCTGTTCGGACGTGTATTTACAAAGTAAGTACACAAATCTGATCTGGGCTAAGAAATCTATTTAATATTGAATGCAGTTTGCATCATGAAGCCCGATGACAGATCCCCTATGAGTAAATACTTGAATTTCCCATAAACAATTCTAGAGCATTTTTCCTAGATATCTGCATTGCATTGTGTCATTCCTCAAAGAGATCTATGAATAAATTGACAACTGGGCGTTACCAGTCAAGAGGCAAGTCTCTACACAGTCTAATACGGCCAGCCACAATTTGACAATATTAGACTGTGCAGAAACATGCAAACAGCCTCTTCAGAGAGGAAGAAGACTTAACTCTAGAGCAGGGGTCTCAAACATGCGGGCCGCATGCGGCCCCCCCGGCTGCTTCATGGGGCCCGCAGGCACATAGACCCCTTGATGATCGCGGCCCGGTCCAGGAGCTGCCGACATCAGCGCTGTAGTGCAGTGTATTGCCGCGCAGAGACCGGCTCTCTGCACAGCAATATCAATGGCATTGATATCTGCGTCCCAGCGCAGCGGGGTATGACGTCACTGCCATGCGCTGGGACGCAGATGTCAGTTGCTGGCCTCTGATAGGCCGGCGGCTGGCATTGGTATTGCTGTGCAGAGAGCCGGTCTCTGCGTGGCAATACACTGCACTACAGCTCTGATGTCGGCGGCTCCTGGACCGGGCCGCGATCATCAAGGGGTCTATGTGCCTGACAGGACAGGTGAGAATAATCTTTATTTTTTTTTTTTGTCTTGCCTATGTGCAATACAGGACAGGGGACCTGTGTGCAGTATGGGAGGGGGGCACAGTGCGCAGTATTGGGGGGGAGGGAACTTGTGCACAGTATTGGGTGGGTGACCTGTGTGCAGTATTGGGTGGATGACCTGTGCGCAGTATTGGGTGGGTGACCTGTGCGCAGTATGGGGGGGGGGGGGGCACTGTGCGCAGTATAGGGGGGGGGGGAGCACTGTGCGCAGTATGGGGGGGGGGGGAGCACTGTGCGCAGTATGGGGGGGGGAGCACTGTGCGCAGTATGGGGGGGGGGAGCACTGTGCGCAGTATGGGGGGAGGGAACTTGTGCGCAGTATTGAGTGGGTGACCTGCGCGCAGTATTGAGTGGGTGACCTGCGCGCTGTATTGGGTGGGTGACCTGCGCGCTGTATTGGGTGGGTGACCTGCGCGCTGTATTGGGTGGGTGACCTGCGCGCTGTATTGGGTGGGTGACCTGCGCGCTGTATTGGGTGGGTGACCTGCGCGCTGTATTGGGTGGGTGACCTGCGCGCTGTATTGGGTGGGTGACCTGCGCGCTGTATTGGGTGGGTGACCTGCGCGCTGTATTGGGTGGGTGACCTGCGCGCTGTATTGGGTGGGTGACCTGCGCGCTGTATTGGGTGGGTGACCTGCGCGCAGTATTGGGTGGGTGACCTGCGCGCAGTATTGGGTGGGTGACCTGCGCGCAGTATTAGGTGGGTGACCTGTGCGCAGTATTGGGTGGGTGACCTGTGCGCAGTATTGGGTGGGTGACCTGTGCGCAGTATTGGGTGGGTGACCTGTGCGCTGTATTGGGTAGGAAAAAAAATGGTATCACTAAAAATGTCACTTTGTCCTGCAAATAATGCGGCCCCCCAAATGAAATGTTTTTCCGTGTGCGGCCCATATACCCAGCTGAGTTTGAGACCCCTGCTCTAGAGCATCCTATTGGAAGTAGCAATCCTACAAGTTACTATCGACCCTTTAACAAACAGTGTCATAGGACTTGGGATAAAATCCAAACCAGAATCTCAATTTGCAGACAGTGTTTTTGGGTGTTGCTCTTCGTCAGTGCAAAGTATGATCTGATTTGGCTAGGTTAGATGCTTAAGACTGGGACAAGGTTCGTTAAAAAGTCGATTTTGACTTTTAGGATTGCTACTTCCAATAGTTGGCACTAGAATTCAAGTCCTCTTTTCCTGTGAAGAGGTCATTTGCATATTTAATTTCCCAGGGGAGCATTGTATGGCATAGAAGCCTCCTATCACTGACATGCCAGGCCTGGCATGTCACTCTCCATAAGGGGAAACGTTACCACTATGTGGAGACAGACACCCAACTGAAAACATCAAGTTGTAAATATAGTCTTAGAATTCCAGGAGAAATAGAGGAACGACACAATGCAGACATCGAAGACAGATGGCCCAGGATAGTTTTTCATGGGAAATATAGCATTAAAACACTAATTAAGGGGAGTATAAAAGGGACCTGTCACCACCATATCAGGGAAGGTGGCGGGTCCTCCTTAAAGCACCACTTTTTTTTTTTTCGGCGTTGGAGTGGCCCATTAAATCTAAGCCCCCTGCCCCCGATTACACTTGCCCTCCGGCATCTTCATATTTTTTTCGGTGCCGCTCCGGTCTCCCTGCGCCATCTTGTGACAGTAGCTTCTAACTGGCCGGAAGTCAGAAGCTACGCTCACAAGTTCTCAATACAAGTCTATGAGAGCTAGAACAAGGCCAGAACAAGGCCCTCAGACTTATATTGAAAAGTGACTTTTTGCCGGAGACCGACTGGAGCGACGCTGGAAACGGATGAAGGCGGCGGCAGGCGAGTATCAGACAGGGGGAAGGGACTTACATTTAAAGCACCACTCCAGCAATGCAATAAAAAAAAATGCTGGAGTGGTGCTTTAAGTAACCTTTTTTAGCAATTTAGGAGTTTTCAGGAGTTCCGTAAAAAAGTATATTAAGCAATTGTAGCACCCTGAGGACTCGGTTGCTACAGGGGTATTGCACCTCAGACCAGAGGTGTGGTATTCCACTCCCGGGTAAGGATGGAGTGTGGAACTGAGCTCAGATAGCTGCATGCACTACACTCACCCCATTTCCGGGGGACAGATCAACGGTACTCCCACCAGATAGATGTGCAGGTACGACAGCTTCTGTCCCTGGCTGGAGTGGGGGGGGGGGGGAACATCCCAGTGGTGTAGGAGCAGACAGGGGAGGGACTCTGGGCATAGGAAGGAGCCCATTGGGTGCTTGTCACCTGGGCTCGGGTGTCAGAGGGAGGTATATAAGGTGGGCACCATCTTAGGACAGGGTCCTGTTCAGAGGAGAGTCTGTGCAGAGAGGAGCTCAGCCAGAGAGGGCTGACAGGGAGCTGTGGCTCCGTCTGGGCCCAGCTCCAGAGCCAGGCCTGAAGCAGAGAGACGCAGAGAAAGGCCCAGAGACGAAAGCATAGAGGGAACCCTGAGATCCCATGAGAGAACCAAAACGGGTGAAGGGTTGGCAGACAGGGTACCGGATCCCAAACTGGTGGAGGCCAATTATCCTCAGCCAGGAACCGGAGGTCGTGGACAAGTTTTGGCGCGACCTCTCGCCATATCCACCAGGAAGGCATACCACGTATAGGGTCAGGGAAGCCGGGAAAGGTTTCACCACCAGAAGGCCCGAGGGAGCTGGACAAAGGTGGATCCCTGGTGGGGACGGCCAGTAGGAAGGAAAAGAGGGGAGCTCAGGACCACGCTCTGGAACTGCCTGGGAGTTGGCCGAGTCCCTGACCTGGTGGACGCAGCACAGCTCGGGTGGTCCTACTGTGCACGGGCGACCTGATAAAGAACTGTGAGTAAAGCTTTTGAAACTGCACCTCAAGCCTCCGTGTTCCGTCGTCGCACCTGCACCATCAGTACTGGGACACCCGCACCATCACTCCCATTATCATCTCTAACATAGCTGCCCTGAGGCCATACCCCTCCCGTTGGGGGTTATACCATCCACGCTGCACATCCGAACCACCGGCCTCAGCGGGCTGCCCTGCAGCGGCGGCTTCATAGCCGCATTCAACGGGTGGCGTAGTCGGACACTAATACCATCAAATCAATAGCGCCACTTAGTTTGACCACCCTGGGCACGGACCGGGTCACCGCCACGAGGACTACTACCCCTGTCAGATCCGGCTCCGGGTATTCCCCAAACATGGCCCAGGGGGCGCGTCACAATCACTATTGAGCAAAGTCAAGTCGCTCAACGTGAGTAGCCGAGTAGTTCCTACTTCTGACACCATGAGCTTCACACATATAACAGAATGATTGGGAATGTAACAACAACTACAGTGATAATCAATAAATATAACATCACATTACATACTGTATGTTCTGCTCTTTTTGTGCCATTTGCTTACAACATTAGATAAATTCTTATAAAAAGGAGTTCTCTTAGAATCCAGGTTCTGGAGTACCCAGGAAGGCAGGAGAGGTAGTCCTTAGTCCTTATTCGTTCCAAAGGATGCAAGCTGATCTGACCATTCAACTGTTCAAGTGTGAAAACCCCTTAGTATATTTAGGCTAAGTGCCCACGATACAGAAATGCTGCATATTTTTTCCGCTTCTCCCTGGCAGGAAAAACGCATGCGGATTTTACATGCGTTTTTCCCACGAGGTAGAAGCGTTTGTCAAGCGTTTTTGCATGCGGGTTTCAAGCGCTTTCCAAGCGATTTTAGCATCACTTGGAAAAGTGATTGACAACTTGGTCACACTATATAAATCCATGCAAACGGCGTGGATTTATATAGTGTGACTAAGTAATAGTTAAAAAAAAAAAAAAAAAAGAATAAGAATGGTGAAAAATAAAGATTATACTTACCTTCCGATGGCGCCCGGTCTCCTTCTCCGCTCCGTCCAGTCTCCCCTGTGTCGTGAAGGACCTGCGATGACGTCATTGAGTCATGTGACAGGTCACGCGACCGCCGTCGTCAGCGGTCGCGTGACCTGTCACATGACTAAATTACGTCATGTCAGGTCCTCACACCACGGCGAGCCGCCCAACACACCGCATGCATCGCTATGGAGACCGGGGGCCATCGGAAGGTAAGTATAATCTTTATTTTTTATTTTACTTTTTTTTTTTACAGTTTCTATGGTACCCGGGTCTGGATGAGAGTCTCCTCTTCTCCAGCCCCGGGTACCATCCGCACATTGAATCGCTTCATATCCGCATGTGCACATGTAGTGATGCGGATATCAAACGTTTCAATGCAAGTGATTGGCGGCAATTACGCAGCGTGTCCGCAAAATTAATGGACATGCTGCGTATTTTTCCGCAATGATAATCCGCAGCGGAAATTTCCGCAGCATGTGCACAGCATGCGGATTATCATTGGGGACCATGGGGCACGTATTACCAAGCGTTTTTTAAGCGTTTTCGCTGCGGAAATTCCGCGGCAAACATGCTTGAAAAACGCATAGTGGGCACACAGCCTTAGGCTTCTACTACAAAGATTTAATCGGCACAGGAAATGTAAAGCACAATTCATGTCGAGATCAGAAACGTGGAATGAGTTATTGCTGCACAAGGTAAAAAGTCTAACAGTAAGGATTTGGTTTCAAGCTGTAGAAAAGGTTCTTAATCTTAATCAAGGGTTATGTTGAAAATGTGTGTTACACTGGGCCAAAGGCGATTAATCTCTGCAATGGAAGATCATGGACTAGACACAGGAACCATGCTTACAAAATAGGGAACAAGAGCCACAAGCCACGGCAGGACCTCTGAGTGCATGCATCAGTGCGATGAAAAGCAGATGTTCAGGTTGTATTCTTGACGGATAGAGGCAAGATTTTAATTAAAGGTTATCGTTATAGGTTCAGCCAGCTTTCACCTTATGTGGTTGGGTGCAGAAAGGCTTTCAGTCATCCTTCATTTGCAACAATTGACATTTACGCCAAACTCTGACACTAGCAGGCTAATATAAAATTGGACACATTACAAAAAAAGGCTCTACAGCTGCCTGCCAGTAAAGGATAGCAGTCTACGGATTTAACTAGTTAGTAAGAATTGATGAAGTATTTGCCAGTTGCCAGTATTTGGGCTTTACCTATTGCTTGCCATAGGTGGAATGAGAGAAACATAGTAAACCGCGTATCGTGCCTCCAACACATGTAGCCAAGTTTAATACAGAGGGGTATGTCCATAACAAAAAGTTCATTTTGCAATTCCATAATAAGAAATCAACTAATATGTTTCAATAAAAAAACAATCAATTCATGTATACCGTTTTACTAATTTGCGAGTCACAGATACACCAATTCACCTGACATTATGGTTTCGATTTGATTATATGTCATGTTTGACGTTAATGTTGGGTGAATCAAACAATTCACAAATTAATTAACTGTATTCTATGGGCCAACTAATCAGGTGATTTGGCTAATGGATTTATTTCCCGGATGAAAAGAATCAGCAGTTCCTTGTGCTATATAGTACAACAAACTTGGATAGTCTTAATAGTCTATTTAAACAGGTTAATTGCACATCGATGCAGAACTATCGATAATAGATTGTTCTGTGCGCACAGTTCTCGACAGCACATGTCCTGTTTACACACAATGATGTCCTGACGAGAAATAGGAATTGTAAGCAAGCATAAAAATCATTTCACTTAAAGAACGAACAATTTAGTAGTTTGTTGGTGATTGACAGCTTATCAGGAAACTAGCGTTCCTAGAGACATGATAATTGTGCAGTATAAAGACATTCTTATATCCTTGTCCAAAAGCTAAAGAAATCGCAACAGACACTGATCATTAACCACATTGTGCCAAGTACTGTATGTCGCCTGAATTGGGGTGCAGGTTGCAACAGATTCCGCAATCTACTGTTTGATAATGATTATCTGGTGAGAGCAGACCATTGAGAATTCACCTTCTTCCTGCTGTGTGGTTCCTGTATTTTATCTCCATCTACAATTCACCATCACATAGTAGACAAACAAAAATGGTCACCTTGATAATGTGAGCATCTGATGAAGAGAATTCAATTACACTACAAGTGGGAGTCCCCCGGACTGAACTGAAGGTGACCTCATCATATTAAGGACGCATAAACCCAAGGAGGGAAATGGGCAATGTTAGGAAACTGAGACTCTAAGTGGATTTTTAATTAGTTTTTTTGGGGGCAATACGCTCACCCATGGTTGGGCTTGACCAGGAAGTCTCTTCACTTGCTTTATATTGTTTGTCAAAGATCAGAAAAAAAAAAGATGTTCCATTTGTTTTAAAATAGGCGATAACTTGCTAAAATGGGAACAAGCCCCATACACATTAGATGGAAGACGACAGAACCTGCCAATTCTGATGGGAACATTCGACCAACTCATGCTTATTGGAATCACTTGAAAGAAGGATTCAACCATTTAAATACCTGATCTATCTATTCCCAGGGCAGATAAGTCGCTGCCAGTGGAGTCCAACTAAAACAAAACAAGAGCTACTGCTTATAGCTCAGTGTCTTATGGTATTCGAGACCAGGTTAGGTTTTTTCACCTCTGCCCATTGACAATATAGGAGTGTATGGATGAACCAAATGTTAGACTATTGGCCGAGCCCATTGATATTGGCACGTTCAGCTGACATTGATGCTTATAGGGGGGCTTTAGGCTTTTCACAGCTTATTAGTAGATAGTAAAAGTTTTTGGTTTCTCAGCAAACATTTTGTCTCTTTTTCTGGCAGTTCTGTTCTCTATGTCAATTACTATTAAGAAAGTCCGAAAGACTTTGCAATTGTCCAGTCATTAAGTCTAGGGTATATATGTGCAAAAATGCTTGCCGAAAGAACAAAAACTTTGACTATCAACTAATAAGCTGTGAAAAGTCTAAAGCCCCCACCCCCCATGCATTAACATTGGACGAACGAGCTGATATTGATGGATTCGGCCAACAGTCTAACGTGCATGGAGATAAATTATCAGGGCAGTTAAGGATTCAACATGTCTGATTTCAGATTCCTGATGATCTTTTTTGTTCTCCTTGAGTCTGAGGATCTCATAGAAAACATAGACGCGCTCAGCTGAGAGAGTACTTCTATGCGTGGGGGAGACGACTGAGATAGCTGCCAGCCAAACAATTACTCGAACCATCGTTCAGCCGACAGTCTTCTAAGGTGTATGGTGGGGCTTTAGGGGTCCAATACATAGTAGACAGCTGTCATCCGAATAATGGTTCGGCTAATAGTTCTACCAACAGATTTCTCTTTCTACTCCTCCATATACTGTAGCGCTCTGACAAGCACTCCTGTGTTCTTTATGAGAGAGCCGCTGATAGACTCCTATGGTACCGGTTTAGTTTGCCAAGAACAAAAGAATCGGCAGTCCATAAATCAGACATACCAATTTCTTATGAGGCCCCCATTCAATTAAAAAGTCAGTAGAGGCCGCCAATACTGGCAGGCTTGGCCAACATTAGTCTAATCTGTACAGGACTCTTACCACACCCACTCTAGTAGAACTGGGACGTCAAACTTTGACAGTGGTATGTTTTTATTTGTAGGAAAATTCTACCTCCAAGTTGCAAATATATAGTGCTGAAATGTCTGCATTACCATGGTTATTACAATTTATATCTATACGGCAGAAGACAAGACTACTGTATGAGAAGAAAATGTGTGTTTCATATGTCTGCAGCGCTGGTAGGAGGCAGCTATTCTTGGAACCGGTTTTCATCACAATTATTCTGCCTAGTGACTACACTGGCGCTACCACCTACAGATACGTATCACCAACTGGATGGAGGTTATACATCTTCTTCCTTGTTATGCATGGCTCTCTGTTTTGATTAAAAGGAATTGGTTGGCTCACAAATAGCAATGATACAAGGTTCAGGGAACCATAGGACTTTTGTGCATTATATGGTAAACAGAGGCGAATTTTGGGGTGTATTAAATGAGGCACCATAAAAAAAAAAATACAAAAATTAGCACCAATGGTTGGTGGCCATCACCAATTTTAATATTCACTGTATAGCAGTTTAATATAGAGTTTATTGCTCTGTTAATTACTTCTGTATGGAGCTGTTCTTTGATCACTATATGGTGGTATTTTTGAGCACTATAGTATGGTATTTATTTATGCATTGAGAGGCACTGCTACTCAGACATTGTACAGTATATATTTTTTTCTAGTATGTTTTTATTTGCATGACTTATGGCAATGTAGCCCCCCGAGGGTTCCGTCGCTACAAAGGTATTGCATCTCACCCAGAGGTGTGATATCTCACTTCCAGGTAAGGATGGAGTGTGGCTCAGGACCCTAACACCCACATGCACTACACCACATTTCCGGGGGGCAGGGCGACGATGCTCCCAAGAGTGAGCACAACTGTCCCTGTCCCTGGCTGGAGTGGGGGGAGGGAACACCTAGAAAGGGGGAACCCAGTAGTGTGTGGGTGGGGAGAGTAGATCCCGGGTGCACTGTATAGGGGAGTATATATGGTGGGCACCATCTTTGAGTCAGAGTAGTAGAAAGTGGGAGAGAGCAGAGAGAGAAGGAGGCTGGGAGCAGGGGCTCTGCATGGGCTCTGCTCCGCAGGCAGGCCAAGTCTTAAGGCCTGGGCCTGGAGGAGAAGAAAGCAAAGGAGAGGAAAGGAGGAGGCTCCAGGAGTGGAGTGAAGGGACCCCAGGGGTGCGGACCGGCCAGCCGCCACCGCACGCCCGCCAATACCAGAGTGAGGGGGGGTCAGGCCAAGAAAGGGAACCAGATCCCTCATCTAGTGGAGGAGAGCAACTACCCTCAGCTAGTAACCGGAGGCCGTGGCATTGTATGTGCACAGCCCCTCACTACACCCGTTAGGAAGGCACCATATAGGACCCAGGGAAACGGAACATACGTTTGCCCGCCAAGGCCCAAGGCAGCTGGACAGAAACGTGGTCAATTGTGGGGTACGACAGGCCAGAGAAAGGACACACGAAGGGGGTCCTGAAAAGCATTCCAAAAGGTACCTGGGAGTTGGCCG
The DNA here is from genome assembly GCF_046119375.1 of Phyllobates terribilis. Taxonomy (NCBI): domain Eukaryota; kingdom Metazoa; phylum Chordata; class Amphibia; order Anura; family Dendrobatidae; genus Phyllobates; species Phyllobates terribilis. The sequence continues at coordinate 492,758,870 of NW_027362761.1, read as the reverse complement.
AGCCCCTCACCTGGTGAGCGCAGCACGACGTGGGCAGCCATTACCTGCAGAAGTGGCTTGGAGTGTAAAACTGTGAGTAAAGGCCCTGGACTGCATCACTGGACTCTGAGTCATTACTGTTGCTCCCGCGCACCATCACCCCCACCATCTGCACTCACTGCCCTGAGGCTATACTCCTCCCGTGGGGAGTTATACTACCCTCTGCTGCGTACACAACATCAGCCTCAGCGGTCTGCCCCGCAGCGGCGGTTCTCAGTGACCGCAATCCACGGGTGGTGTAGTCAGACATTTAAACATTACAAAACCAAATAAACAGATCCGCCACTGGTTTGACCACCCTGAGCCACGGGACCGGGTCGCCGCCACGGAGACTACAACCCCTAGCATTACACAGAGACCCGGCTCCGGGTATTCCCTTACACACACGGCCCAGGGGGCGCGTCAGCAACATATTGATGTATCAATGTCCAAAATGACCACTGTGGCACACTATTGTGTGCCAATGGCCATTGTATAGAGCACTGCTCATTCAAAGTGAATGAAAACAGCCGCACAATGGCAGTGCCATGGCATGCTACTATTAGAACGTAGCAATGCAGCAGGCTCGTTAATGGCTGCTACATCAATCAGTAACTGTTTGTAGGCACCGTACTCTATGGCACTTGGAAGTAACGGAGAGGGCACCCTCTAAGTTCATTACTAATAAAGAGTGTATGGTGCTTTTGACGCGCTCCCTGGGCCTGTGTTGTGCATGCACGTGCGTGCGGGGAATACCCGGAGCCGGATCGCTGGGGGTTGTAGTTTCCGTGGCGCTGACCCGGTCCGTGCCCAGGGTGGTCAATTCAGTGGCAGTCTTATTAGTGAGATAATAGTCTGACTACGCCACCCGTGGAATGCAGTCAGTGCGGACCGCCGCTGCAAGGCAGACGGTGTATGCAGCTTAGGTAGTGTGACTCCCCACGGGAAGAGTACAGCCTCAGGGCAGTGTCGTGGATGGTGGGGGTGATAGTGCAGATAGCCCCAATACCAATAGTGCCGGAGGAGCAAGAAGTCACAGACAACGTGTTGCAATCCAATGTCCTTTACTCACAGTTTGTATTCTCCAGGTCACTCTCGCGAAGCAGTGACCACCCAAGCCGTGCTGCGTCCACCAGGCAAGGGACTCTGTCAACTCCCAGGTCTTTCTGGAGTATGTCTGAAAGCTCCCTTCCGTCTTTTCTCTGGCTCGTGCCCCACCAGTGACCAAGCTTATGTCCAGCTCCCGCGGGCCTTCTCTTGGGAGGGCTACGTGCCCAATTCCCTGACCCTATGTGGTATGCCTTCCTAGCAAGCTGTAGTGAGGGGGGGGGGGGGGTCACACCTAGGGCTGGTCACGACCTCCAGTTCTTGGCTGAAGATTATTCGCTTCCACCAATTTGGGATCCGGTACCCTGTTCTGCCAACCCGTCACCCGCAATCTCCTGGGTCCTTAGGGTTCTCTCTTCCTTCTCGTTCCTGAGCCTTTCTGTTTCACTTGTTACTTCTGTTCTGGTCTTGTTCCCTTTTCCTTTCCACTGTTCCTTCTCCTCTCTCTCTCTCTCTCTGGCCCCGGCCTCTGTGCTAGGCCTGCCCAGGGAGCAGAGCCCGTGCAGCAGCCCTGCTCCTTACCTTCTCCACTTCTCCTCACAGACAGAACTTCTTCTTTCTCCCAGAGCTAAGATGGTGCCCACCTTTTATACCTCCCTCTGACCATGAGCCCAGGTGACTAGCAACCAATGGGCTCCTTCCTATGCTCAGGACCCAACCCCTATCTGCCCCTACAGCACTGGGTATTCCACCCCCCCTCCCCACTCCAGCCAGGGACAGATGCTGTCGTGCCTGCACTTCTGTCTAGTGGGAGCACCGTTGAGCTGTCCCTCGGAAATGGGGTGTGTGTGCTGTATGCAGCCTACTGAGCCTTGATCCATACTCCATCCTTACCCGGGAGTGGGATATCACACCTCTGGATGAGGTGCAACACCTCTGTAGCGACCAAGTCCTCGGGGCGCTACACTTTTATGGCTAGAAAAAAAAGGAGTTTGCATGTATGGATGGTCTATACATGCATAGCTCATGCTGGATACAAATACATAACCACAAGATCTGGCTGATTAAGTCAACGTAGTGGATACTTTAGCAAATGTGTATCTCACTTTTTAAATGTATAACAAATTGACAAGAGATACAATAATCTCTACTAATCAATCTGCTTCTTACTAAACCCTTCCCTCTCCAATCCATCCTAAGTGCAACAGCCAGTATCATATTCCTCTCCAACCACTACACCGATAGCTCTACCCTGTGCCAGTCATTACACTGTTTGCCCATCCTCTACAGAGTCCAATATAAACTTATCTCTCTCACCCACAATGTTCTCCTCAGTTCTGCACCGCCTTACATCTCCTCCCTCATCTCTATCGCCTTACTCGTGCCATTCATTCCAACAATGACCTAAGACTAGCATTCTCAATAATCCCATTCTCATCTCCAAAAAGTCTCGTGTGCTGCGCCAATTCTCTTGAATGTACTACCCAGGATAATTTGTCTAATTACCTATACCTACAATTTTAAGAGTGCCCTAAAACACACTTCTTTCGACTGGCCTATTGCCGCACCGCTATTTTGTAACTATCACACTTTTGTCTTTCCGAAATTTTCTTCCAAATCTGATCCCTCGTACCATGTGTTTACCCACATTCCATGCACGTAATAGACTTCTGTGTTTGTACTTGTTCACATAATGGCTGGTGACCGGTTCATGCAGCATTATGTGAATACCCTATTTATTATACTGATGGCTGGACCAAACAATACAAGCACATTTTTATCATTTACCTTTCGTGTCTCCCCTTTTTCCTCATAGATCGTAAGCTTGCTAGCAGGGCCCTCACTCCTCTTGGTATCTGTTGAATTACGTGTATACACCGTTAGGTCTTATTGTCTGTACAAGTCCCCTCTGTAATGTAAAGTGCTGCAGAATATGTTGGCGCTAGGGATGAGCGAGCATGTTTTTTTAACCCTCGCCGAGTATCTTAAGCGCGCTCTGATGTTATGTTTGAGTCACTCCGTGCGCATGATTTGCGACTGTTTGACAGCTTTAATACATGTGAGCAATGCTTGTTTCTTAGGTATCAGCACATCTAGTATGCAGTTAACAAATTTTACTGATGCAAAACCAAAAGATCCCCTAAAATGCTGAATAACTATGTATTCGGGTTATATTCTGCAGTGTCGTGTGGGAAGATGCGTCTGCTTCTGAACTTAAAGATATATGACAGGGTCCTGTGCATCAGAGATCAGGAAGTGGTAGAATACACTTAAAAGCGAAAATCTTCTCCCACAGCGTTTACATTTCCTGTTTCAAAGTGTTTTGTGAGTTTTTTTGTAGAGATCCTAAGGCGAGGATGAGAGGGAGGGAACTTAACATAGGGATCTGAAAACAATACAGTCTGCAGAGGGAAGGGCATCTGTGGCTCTGTGCACCATGTGGAACCACATGACTGTCATTCCAAGTCCTTGTTTGTAGTTAATCATTAACAATGTTCAAAGGACTTGTGCAGATAAGCATATTGCACTGCCAAAGATTGTGCAGGCCAGGAAAAAACACAGCAGCCAAACAGGTAAAGAACCCTTTTTTATTAACTCTTTCGAAACATTTTCTTGAGGTCTTGAAAAGGGGATGACAAGTTGATGAGATTTTTAAAAAAGGGTAATATTGGTATAAAATAATAAATAATGGTGCGTTTACACTGGTTGAAGGCAGCCGCTAAGCCGATTGGTGGTGGCTTGATAACCTTTTTAGACTGGTTCACGCCACTTCCTATGCGCACATAGCAATTAGTAATAGGATTGTCCATGTGCACATGGACAGTCACTGTTCTCGGCAGCACATAACCTGTTTACATAGGACCATGTGCTGCCCAGAACAGAGATATAGCCATAAATGCCTGCTTAGGCAATCACTGACCAAAGCAATAACCAACCTCAGCCTGTGACTAGCTAAGTAGACTGGATACAACTGTCCATTTCCAGTGTGTCCAGGCCGCATTAGGAAGTAGAGACTAGCAATAACTGGGTAAGCATTGGAACAGGAGGTGCGAGGGGAATCGGGGAGGTTAAGCACTATATCTTTTATAGCTGTCTGAACCCTTTTAAAAATATTTATGCACTCTAGAACACGCAAAAATCATTGACAGCAACTTTAACTCACACTACAATGATTGGCACTAGTCCCACAACCACAAGGACCCAACACAAACTCCATGTGGCTGTCACCTTGGTATGAATAAGACTCTTAGCACAGTGCTTCAAAAGGACACCTCCCCTTGAGAAAGCTGACCGCAAAACGCGCGTCGGGGTAATGCTGACAGGATTCCATCTGATCTCTCCTCTCCCCACTATGGGTAAGCATAAATAGGCTATACACTGACCCTCTGCCTTTCCTCATTTGTGGCCACTTGACCTTGCACTTTATATTGTGATTGGGTATACAGGCTCAGTGTATTTCAGATACTATCTGGATATACCTTTTAGGATTGACTCAGTGGTTCTATGTCTGTGTTTACTCCTCATTTATGACATATTGATACTTAGTTGTTGACTGTTTTTAATGAAACTGTTAAAATAAAATTTTCATATTTTATTATACATTTTGGTGGTTTATGGTTACTCCAATTTTCTCTTTCCCTTTATAAGTAAACAATGCTTCAAAATAGCAGAGCTAATGGCTGAGAAGCTTCTTCAAAGAGCAATATAAGCATCCTTAATAATACATTTAAATGGAGGAAAAGTGATTCTCTTGGGAGTTTAGTTGTTTTTTTTCCTGTAACAGCACCTAGCTGAAGTTTGGGTTGTATTTAGTACTGCAAGTATTGTCATTTTTTTCTGGAAATAACACAAACCCTAATTCTACCACAGACAGCCCTTTCAAAATTCACTGAGAGATAGATTTGCTTTTTCATAAAGCCTAATGGCATGGTCTGGGTTGTCAGCGCCAAGGAATAGGCAGGTATTCTGCATTCCCTAACCCAAATACAGCTAGCTCTCCCTGAGTCCCTTCCGCCAGTCAGGCACTGAACCACTTATCCCCCAATCACATGTATTACATTTTAAGAAACTAGTGATTTAATTAAAGCATGCTCTATATTTTCTGCTAAATATCTTAGATAACATTTTAAAATAAAAAAAGTTATAATGTACATATTTTTTATTTAAGCATCTTATTATTCTAGCCCTAAACTTAACAGACTCTTTACCCTGATCCTAAATCCCCCAGTACACATAAAACGGTCAGCTGAATAATCATTTGGCCAACAACTTTTTCTTGAGTCCTTGATACAAAGGATCACTCTGCTCACCCAAACACTCTTGTTCTTTCTATGAAAGAGCTGCTGCCAATCTCCTCTGGCAGCAGCTTATCTTTAGGAGACCAAAAGGAATGGCCAGTTGAAATACAACATGACTTAGTTTCCCTGACATCATCTGTCTGAAGAGAGTTTGGAGGCATCCATACACTTTAGATTGTTAACTGATTCAGCCAACTTTAGTCTAATATTTATGGGAGGCTTTAACCCTAATCCTTGAGTGAACCCTAAAGTTAGAAAAAGGACATAAAAACCTTATTAAACTTGTTTTTGGACACTTTTTATATTCTAGGACAGCTCTTTCAGCAGTTCTCTGTCTTTTCTCTAACAAAATTAGAAGTGACAGGAGAGGCAGGGAGCTGTCTGTGAGCACAGCACAGCTTTTGTCATCTCAATGGTTGCCTATGCAGAGCACAGCAGTCAAGATGATTTTATCATCAGTTGCTACACTCGGTACAAGTAGAGACAGATGACAAAGCTCACTTCACCATACTGAGAGCTTTGTCATCTCCATTTTTGGCTATGCAGAGTGCAGTAGCCAATGACAAACTTATCTTGGCTGTTGTGCTCTGCAAAGAAACTAGTGACATGAGTAGATATGCAAAAGCAGCCGCTGGCTGCTTTACTAATTTGGATTGCCAACCACCAGGTTGGCACGCACTACACCATTGTGCAACTCCAAGAAAAAGCAACAGTAGTGTCAGATGTGAAATTCTGAACACCCATAAATTGTGGCAGCCGGCCTGTGTCCCTCCCCTCAAGCTACTTATAAAGCTTTAGATTTTTAATGGGTTTTCAGGCATTAGAATAGGGTATTGATCTTCTTCTATTACTACAATCTTCTTAGTTCATAATGAAGACAGATGTCTCAACAGCTGTATAGTGGAGGATAGTGCGGTGTCCAAAACCACTTATGTGACAGATCATCTTCCTTCCCAGGTGAGAAGTGTTTTACATCTCTGCTGATTATGTAGGAACAGTAAAATTGTCGGGGGAAACGCTTTGCACTGAGAAAATATGGATGATGGATGGGGTTATTCTGCTTTTTAACTTAATACATGCAGCGTATACAGTTTACTGCCGTAAAGCAGTAATAATGACAATGTACTTTGTGACCGAAAACATTCATATTGGAAATGAAACGAAAAAGGTGCATGTCAAGGGCAGAGTTATGGAACAGGTATTCCAAAATGTCTAATGTCCCTTATGTTAATAAGAGCCTGATGATTTTCTACTGCCATCTGCCCCACTCTGCTCTGTGTGACATTCAGACTTGTTACATGATCCCTTATCTATGTTGCAGCACATGTACTACACAAGGTCATCTTGCCAACCGGTTGGATTGACACAAAGCGTTTTGTAGAATTGTTCATGGCATGTTTATTGATTCATTGGCGTGCGCTCTTAACAGTACTCAAAATAAAAAAACACCACACCTCTACCAAATATTCTAAACTATGCACAAAAACTTGGACGCTGGTGTGCTGAAAAATGGCGGCAGGTGCTCTGGATTGAAGAGTCAAAATTGTAAAAATATTTGGCTATAATAGAAGTCAGATGGTTCACTGAAGGACTGGATATCAGTACAATAATGAGTGTCTGCAGGCAACAGTGAAGCATGGTGGAGGTGCCTTGCAAGTTGGGGGCTGCATTTCAGCAAATGGGAGTTGTAGATTGGTCAGGATTAATGATGTCCTCAATGCTAATAAATACAGGCAGATGCTTATTCCTCATGTAATACCATCAGGGAGGCATCTGATTGGCTCCAAAATTTGACCAAAAACATACAGCCAATGTCATTAAGAACCATCTTCAGCAAAGAGAAGACCAAACTATGGAAGTGATAAGGCCATCATAGAGCCCTGATCTCAACATTATTGAGTCTGTCTGAGATTATATGAAGAAACAGAAGGATTTACACAAGCCTACTTCCTCAGAAGATCTGTGGTTAAAGGGAACCTGTCACCAGGTTTTCCCCATATAACCTATGACCACCCACCATTCACCCCCATGTGACAGCATTCTAAAATGTTGTATATATGACTCCAATTCGCCCTGTAAGGCAAAAAAAAATATTATATTCAACTACGCAGCGGTCCGATCTGATGGGCGTCACTGATCTAGGCCCGGTGCCTCCCTTCTTCTTACTCCTTCTTCTGTGCTTCATGTGGACGATGCATCCTATGTCATCCACAGTGTTTGCCTTCGTGCTCTTGCGCATGCGCACTTCTCTCTGCCCTGCCGTAAGCAGAGCATATTACTGTTCTGCGCATGCACAAGGAAAGGTCGAAGAGCGCCAGCGCATGCGCATTACAGTACTTTGCTCTGTCCTGCGCAAGAGCATGAAGGGGAACACTGTGTGGATGATGTACGATGCGTAATCCACACGAAGGAGAGAAAGAGGACGGCATCGCAAGAAGAGAGGAGGCGCAGGATGAAGACCAGCAACCCACATCAGACCATACCGCCGCGTAGGAAAGTATAATAAAACATTTGTTTTTTTGGCTTTCAGAGTGAATTGAACTTAAAAGACTCCTCTTTTGTTCATTCACTTCGCATTTTGTTAATTGATAAAAACAAAAAACTATTAACACATCTTTTTTTAAAGCATGTTTACTTTGTAGCATTTTTTTTCCATTCCTGCCTAAACCTTTTGCACAGTAAGTACCTCTACTGCTTTGTTGTATTCCTATTCATAATTGTATATATCAACAGAACAGGATGTATCAGCCTAATATTAGAATTATTAAAAAGAGAATTGCAAGATCTCAGTTGCTGTGTTTTTTTTATTTAGATTGTCATATAGAAAAACAAACATTTAACACAATCTTGATTTAAACACAAAGTGATTTCCTGATGACATGATCACTTTTGAAAACCATTAGCGAAAAAACTGCAGCAGAACTAAAGCTTCCGGAAGGATCCTTAATAATAGATATTAGCAATATTTGTGAGTTTTAAGGTGCTCATACATAGAAGATAAATGCTGATTGGACCCTTCCCCTTCAGCAAGACTACTGACTCTCCTGACTGCAGAACGCTGGAGGAAAGAAGGATTTGACATTTTGGTTTTCAACATGCCTGATCTTTGGATCTAACAGAAGACAAGCCAGCAGCAGAGATTTTCAGTAGAAACTTACTACCCTCTCCCTAGTAAGAACACACACACACTCAGCCTAGCACAGGGAGTCAGAAGGATAAACGTTCAGCTGACGGCTGGGTTTGGTTCATGGCCATTTTATTTTCATTCATCTCAGAAGCAGTTTACACCATTCACATGCTGCAGAAAACGATAGCCAGTCTGTCTGTGAACAATGGCGCTCAATAACCCTTGCCTTATAGCCAACTCCAATAAATGAAACTGAATTTGCAATCAGTATTATCACACACAGTCACACCCAACCACACTGCTTCATAGGAAAAAGCCAGAGCTTGTGCAGAAGCTAGAAGGTCATAGGTCATGTATTACATGAGCCGTGCTTACTGGATGACCTTTTCTAATGTGTCAGGTTATTCTTAAGCTAGAATAAGGTACAGGAGCCCCTCTGTTCTGTGCTGCCCAAACAACACGCCACGCAAGAATTCCCAAATTATAATATTACAGATAGACATTTCACTTGGAAAAATACAACTCGGTTTCTATCTCAACTAATTATATATATTTCTCTACTATATAGGTGGATTACCTCATGAAACTGATGGATCCAATATGTGTGACCATTCAGCCATAGTCATTAGTACTATGTGAAAGGGCAGTCTCAGATATATCCTTATCATACATAACCAAAACTTCATAGGTATACAAAAAAAGACAGATTAATTGCTTACAGTGAAGGTTCACCTTGGTGTTTATACAGAATTGTAGACAACCTAATTAAAGGGCCTATTCAGCCATCCAGACCAATTTTGGCCAGGGATGTGGAGTCGGAGTCGTGAAGTCGGTGTCCACTTTGGTGGAGTCGAAGTCAGTATAAAATGGACCGACTCTGAAAATATATAATAAATTGGGTACAGTAATACAATGCAGGATGTGCTGTAAATGTTTTCATAAGAATTTGGGAAAGTTCTGAAGTGTCCTATAAATGTCTGTTCTGTTCCTGATCTCGGCTTTTAGTTGAGATGAATCTGTGCTGCACTTTATGTACACGCTCAGTAGTGACCAGTGCTGTGGAGTCGGAGTCAGGGAAATTGAGGAGTCAGAGGTTTGGCTTATCGACTCCACAGCCCTGGTTTTAGCAATTGATTAACAACCTTTTCAGACAGGCTGCCAAGAATTCTACATACACAGAATAATCCTGAATATGATTATTCTGTGCACATAAAATATCATCGTTATTGGCTACAAGTCACCAGTTTACAAGGGACGATGTGCGCCGATAAACATGGTTTTGATGCCAGCAAGAATGATCCAATCACCTGTCGAGTGAGCGTTTTGCTCATTCGTTAGTTGATTGCTGTCATAATTACACAAGACAATAAATGGCAAATGAGCATTCTAACGCACAATCATTTATAATGATCGGTAAGTCTGAATGAGACTTTAGAGGCCAGCGGCATATGTATCATGTTGTGTAGCTGCTATGGATAAAGGGGGCCCAGCTGTGGTGGTTTCATCCTATTTGCTCTTGGGTGCCATAAACCTGTGTACCTTTACAGATGAGCTACATTGTTAGGTTAAGTTCACATGTCCAGTAATCATCCATTTAAAATTGATCCAGCTACAATCAGTTATCTTATAACGACAAGAAAAGTTGTTCAACTTTGTCTAGCTTAAAAAAAAAAAAAAAAACGGATTGCAACTGCATCAGTTTTTTTTTTAAACATTGAAGCCTATGGAAACCGGATCTGTTAAATAACCATCCGTTTTTCTTCTATTTGAAATGGATCCATTATTTCCTTACTGGATTCGCTTGAAACGGATGATTATTGGACACGTGGACTAAGCCTTAAACCGGAAGGTTAGGACTTGAACAAACAAAGAATGTAGGAGGAGGCCCATGGATAACAAAGCCATACACCATACTGGAGGTGAGAAGGAGTGAGGGAAATATTAATGTATATCATGAAATTTATCAACCTTTTATTGTGTAATTTAACATCCTTGCTCTCGTACGGTTCTGCAGATCTATTAATTTTTCAATGGAAAATTAATAGATCTGCATCACAAAAACTCCTTTTTTCTGTCAAAAAAATAATGGTGTGAAAAACATGATTTAAATGACCAATTCTACTGTTAGTTAAATATAAATTTAAATAAATTTTCCACAACTCACAAAACGTTAAGGGAGATAGAATGAGTCTTATGCAAACCCAAAAGTTGCACGTCACGTAAAGTCTCCCATACACATTGAATGAACATTGAGATCGGTGGGTTTGGCCGACAGTCTATGTGTATGGGCCGCCCCCGACTCTCCTCTAACAGATGAAGTTGGATGAAATATGGGTCCGGCATGTCCCATTCTGGACTGCTGATCTTTTTGTTTTCAGAGCGATAAGCCTCCAGGAGAGATGCCTGACCGCGGCTTTCTCGTAGAGAATACAGGAGCTCTTGGCAGAGCGAACACGTCTTTCCTCCAAGAAAGCTGCAAGATGAATGATCGGCTGAACCATCGTTCGGCCGACAGCCATCTACAGTGTGTGGCGGACTTTATTCCTGCTCTTTACAGAGCCCTTCAGTTTAATATATAATCCATTTGTAATAAAAACACTTTCTTCCAAGTAGAAAGGTTTAGTATTACGGAAACTGCAAAGGGACTGATGAAGAAAAAGTGAAAGGTCAGACATTAGAAAGAAAACAGAGTCAGATTATCATGCCGCCCGTATAACACCGGATCCTTATGGATATGCCTAATGCATTAACGCAAATCATAAGAGTCTCCAAACACTAAAGGGATCCACAAATTCACCATAAAACCCTGCCCATAAAAGAGAAATGTTGCTTTAATGCAGCCATTGACATCTGCTGTTTATATACTCCATACAGTTAAGATTTTCTGTTTTTTTCATGAGTCCCAGCAGATTATGGAGACGACGGTGTAAATATACTTCAGGCATATTTACTTCATTAACCGTCGTGGCAGATCAAGTGCTTCACGCATAATGATGAGCGGAGACGTGAGCACAAACCAGGCCCAGGTTATCGGCCTCAGCCGGGGGTAGACCTCCGTGCCCAGCTACAGGAGGCAATGGCAACATATGAAAGGGGAATAAATCACAGATTAAAGTAGATTTTTGATATTTTATTATGTAAGGGCAGGATTTAACCAATTATTTATATGGCCATTTAGAAAAACCCAGATATTTTTTATATTAGCAGTTTTTTTGAACATTATATTAAGGTGATGTTACATCATTAGGTACAGACTGGTGGCTGGTGATCAGATCCTTAAAGATGTTGTCCAGGACTTTGATATTTGGGGGGCATATACTGAAGGCCCCTCATGCATATTAGATGAAAGTCATCCTCACATGCCCATTACAATGAGAATGGCCAATCATGTAAAGTACACGGGACCCCTCGAATGTCCCATAACAGATGAATGATGGGGTAAAGATGGATGGGGCGGTTGGAATTTCAATGGCCATTTCTCCTAAATTCCTATGTAAAAATCATGAAGGCTCAGCAAAACCGAGTGCTCATGTGCATGGGGGAGCTAGTTCATCAATATGGGTAACTTCAGAGCAGGACTTATATATGAGATCATAAGGGAAAACACCCGGCATCCCCACTAATCAGCTGTAAGTCCCACAGCGGCAAGATATAGACAGCACCAGTGCTGGAACAGCACAGCTCCACACCCTGGTCATTCACGTGCACTAAAGCTTAGCTCCCATTGAAGTAAATGTGATCACAGTAGGTAAACTTAGGCTTGGACATATTACTACTTTTGCATGCTGTATGAAGTAAAACAAAAATATCTATTACCAATATGTACTTTCCAAATATCTCTTTTGCATCATTTCTTAAAAGCACCACTTCAGAGTCTTTGTTTGTTTTTTCATTGCAGCACTAGAGTGGTGCTACTAAAGTCCCTCCACTTAGTCTTATACTTACCTTCCGCTGTCTTCATCTGATATCGCTGCCGCTCCGGTCAGATTCCAGCAGTTTGTGACCTGCCGGATAACTCCAGTGTTTGCTGGCCGAGCCGGAAGTCATTTAACGTACCGTCTCACATAACGACGCACCAGCGATCCCGACAACGATGTGACCTGGCCGGTATCGCTGGTGCGTCGCTAAGTGATTGCTGGTGAGCTGTCAAACAGGCCGGCTCACCAGGGATCAGGGGAGCAGCGACATGGTGGAAAGAATCTTTTCACGATGTCCTGCTCCTGGTTACCAGCCTGCTGAAGCAGGAGCAGGCTGGTAACCGTGATAAACAGTGGGTTACTAGGGGCACACGCTTAGTAACCCGCATGGTTACCATTCTGCTACGGTGAGCGGGAGGTAGTAACCTGCTGTTTATCATGGTTACCACTCTGCTACGGTGAGCGGGAGGTTACCACTCACCGTAGCAGGGTGGTAACCATGATGAACAGCGGGTTACTAAGCGTGTGCCCCTAGTAACCCGCTGTTTATCATGGTTACCAGCCTGCTCCTGCTTCAGCAGCAGGCTGGTAACCAGGAGCAGGACATTGTGGAAAGATTCTTTCCACGGTGTCGCTCCTCCCCTGATAGCTGGTGAGCCTGCCTGTTTGACAGCTCACCAGCGATCACTTAGCGACGTACCAGCGATACCGGCCAGGTCACATCGTTGTCGGGATCGCTGGTGCGTCGTTATGTGAGACGGTACCTTTACACTGAGAGCTTGTGACTATTACCTATGACTTCCGGTCAGTCAAACGTCACGGTCTCAAAATGGTGGTGCGAGACCGGAGCGGTGCGGGGCAGAGCTGAAGACGGCGGGTGGTAAGTTTACTATTAAGTGCAGGGATCAGTGAGTTCTCAATCTGTTTTAGCAAATCAATGTATTTTCCATGTGCTGTTTCTGTTATTTCTATTAGAAATTGGTAATTTCTAAGAAAAGGTTCTTCAAAAATTTATATTTCTTGGGAAACACCAGAAATATTTTAGATATGTTATCATTAATTATTATTACATTGTTTTTCTTTCTGAAAATTTTTGAAGACGACCTGATTTTTCATTTTCAGCATGACACGTCGGTCACAGTAGATCAGTCAGATAGTGACACCCAAACCACTTCCTGACGATCTTCGCTGAACAGCAGGAAAAGAAAATACTTACCATGTTGCACTTTAGTAATGAGAATCCACCTTATCCACTAAATAATTCACAAGATCATAGTACAAGTGTACAAATCACAAGCAGACTCCGCTGGCTCAGACATGAATTCTATAGCAAGGCAAGTGTCATATAAATCATTCACGGGATACATGTTTCCCAAGGTGAAACCTCGACAAACTAAAGACATATTTTTAAAGCAGATCTATCACTGGATTTCACAATTCAAACTTCATATTAATTATAATAGCTAGTAGACCTGATAAGGCTGGAATACTTTCACTGAAAATCCATACTCAGAGCGGCTTTATAATCCGGATATTAAAATAAGTATTTTATGAGTCCAGCGATTGATCTATTGTGATCAAAGTTAGCATGATGCAATAACTTTCAAAGTTCACCAGCATCATCAGATCGAATAGATTTAATAACTTATGTGGTTTGTACTGTGGAATCTGGTGACAGGTACTCTTTATTCTCCTGTACGAGATACAAATTGGAGTTAATGAGAGTACAATACTACAGGAAATCTGTCACCAGGTTTTTACTACCCATCTGTAAGCAGAATAATGTATAGGGGCAGAGACCCTGATTTCAGCGATGTATCACTTACTGGGCAGCTTGCTGCAGTTTTCTAGTTAATAGTCTTCTAGGGATAATCTCCTGCTGATAAAACTGGGATTTTAATCAAGACTACAGCAAGCAGCCCAGTAAGTGACACATCACTAGAATCAGGTTCTCTACATTATGCTGTTCTCAGATTAAGTGGCAGAAACCCGGTGACATATTCCCTTCAAGGCCTCAATCAGATGTCCATCTTTCATGTACTATATTCGGCAGACAATAAGACGCACCTCAAATTTTAGGGAGGAAGATAGGGAAAAAAAGATTTTAAATAAAAGGTGGTCTTATAGTTTGATTTTACGGTAGGTTACCCCAGGAAGTAAGAGGGAGATGATGGCTGCGGTGGAGTGGTGTCACTGATGGTAAACACTGACACGCGGACAAAACACGGATGAAACTTGGACTATTTTTTTGCATACATGAAAAATCACGGATATCAGAAAAGAGGCTTAATACTAGGTGAATTTTCTTATATACTCATCAAAGAACAACATGTGCCGCAATGAAAAAGGCAAGTATACACAAATGGGTGCAATTTTTAAGACACAAACTAACAGCAATATGTTGTAAACTATGCTCACAGACTGTCAAGTTAAACATAGCCTTAATAACAATGTGCCCACAATGCAGAAATGTTTCGGATTTTTCCTGAGAATTTCAGCATCTCCCTGGCAGAAAAAACGCATGCGGATTGTACATGCGGATTGTACATGCGTTTTCCTGCCAGGGACATGCGGATGTGAAGCGCTCTTCACTTGCATTTCCGCATGCGGGTTGACAAGCGCTTTCCAAGCGAGTTTAGCATCACTTGTAAAGTGCTTGACAACTTGGTCACACTATATAAATCCATGCAAACAGCATGGATTTATATAGTGTGACGAAGTTGTAGTAAAAGAATGGTAAAAAATAAACAATAAACCTTATACTCACCTTCCGATGGCTCCTGGTCTCTTTGTCCGGTGCGTCCGGTGTGTTGGGTGGCTCGCGGTGGTCTAAAAGGACCTTCCATGATGACATTTAGTCATGTGACAGGTCACGTGACTAAATGAAGTCACCGCAGGTCCTTTTAGACCATCGCGAGCTGCCGGGAAGCCAGGATGCATCGCTATGGAGACCGGGGGCCATCAGAAGGTAAGTATAATGTATTTTTTTATTTTAAAATTCTTTTTTTTTTCTTTTTTTTTTTTTTTTTTACAGGTACTATGGTATCTGGGTCTGGAGGAGAGTCTCCTCTTCTCCAAACCCGGGTACCATAAGCACATTGAATCGTTTAATATGCGCATGTGCACATGTAGTTATGCAGATATTAAGCGATTCAATGCAAGTCAATGGCGGCAAAAATGCCGCAATTACGCAAAATAATTGGTAATAAAATTGATGTTAAAAGCTTAGTAAAGACGGATGCACTCTTGGTTTTCCACTAATTTTTGTTCTGCTGGTAAAGGATCTATTTTTCACTGCAGATGCCTCTGATCATCTCTTGGGATCTGGGCATGTATAGTCGTCAAAAATTGGAAAGGATATGATCCTTTTCTCATTAAAGGCAATCACTGGCAGACACAGACAGAAAAGGGCCCCTGTGCAAGAACAATATATGGGCCCTTTGCAGCCCAAGAGCTCTGAAAAATGCAAAATTACACCTGCTTTGGGAGGTAGAAATGGGCCCCCTTACCTCTTGAACCATTATGTCCACCTCTGAAGGCAATGGTTTTCGTTTTTTTGTTTTTTTTTTAAAAAAAAACCCACAGCAACTGGATCAGTTTAAGTTTTTTGATACAGCAAAAAAAGGAATGCAGCCAAACAAACCATTTTATAACATTTACATCACCATTTAAATGAAGGGATCCTGTGCGGGATCAAGTTACTTGGGAAAAGAACTTTATTTTGCCAGAAAAATCTGAAAAATGTCAGGCTGAACTGGGAAGAAGTGTACCACAGCTCTTCTACCCCTCGATCTCTGCTGTGGGGGTAATGAATTGTTATGTTGTTTACATCCTGTCTGATTCATTGTACTATACGTACAGTACAGACCAAAAGTTTGGACACACCTTCTCATTTAAAGTTTTCTGTATTTTCATGACTATGAAAATTGTACATTCACACTGAAGGCATCAAAACTATGAATTAACGCATGTGGAATTATATACTTAACAAAAAAGTGTGAAACAACTGAAAATATGTCTTATATTCTAGGTTCTTCAAAGTAGCCACCTTTTGCTTTGATGACTGCTTTGCACACTCTTGGCATTCTCTTGATGAGCTTCAAGAGGTAGTCACCGGAAATGGTTTTCACTTCACAGGTGTGCCCTGTCAGGTTTAATACGTGGGATTTCTTGCCTTATAAATGGGGTTGGGACCATCAGTTGTGTTGTGCAGAAGTCAGGTGGATACACAGCTGATAGTCCTACTGAATAGACTGTTAGAATTTGTATTATGGCAAGTAAAAAGCAGCTAAGTAAAGAAAAACGAGTGGCCATCAGTACTTTAAGAAATGAAGGTCAGCCAGTCCAAAAAATTGGGCAAACTTTGAATGTGTCCCCAAGTGCAGTTGCAAAAACCATCAAGCACTACAAAGAAACTGGCTCACATGAGGACCGCCCCAGGAAAGGAAGACCAAGAGTCACCTCTGCTTCTGAGGATAAGTTTATCCGAGTCACCAGCCTCAGAAATCGCAGGTTAACAGCAGCTCAGATTAGAGACCAGGTCAATGCCACACACAGTTCTAGCAGCAGACACATCTCTTCAACAACTGTTAAGAGGAGACTTTGTGCAGCAGGCCTTCATGGTAAAATAGCTGCTAGGAAACCACTGCTAAGGACAGGCAACAAGCAGAAGAGACTTGTTTGGGCTAAAGAACACAAGGAATGGACATTAGACTAGTGGAAATCTGGGCTTTGGTCTGATGAGTCCAAATTTGCGATCTTTGGTTCCAACCACCGTGTCTTTGTGCGACGCAGAAAAGGTGAACGGATGAACTCTACATGCCTGGTTCCCACCGTGAAGCATAGAGGAGGAGGTGTGATGGTGTGGGGGTGCTTTGCTGGTGACACTGTTGGGGATTTATTCAAAATTGAAGGCATACTGAACCAGCATGGCTACCACAGCATCTTGCAGCGGCATGCTATTCCATCCAGTTTGCGTTTAGTTGGACCATCATTTGTTTTTCAACAGGACAATGACCCCAAACACACCTCCAGGCTGCGTAAGGGCTATTTGACCAAGAAGGAGAGTGATGGGGTGCTACGCCAGATGACCTGGCCTCCACAGTCACCAGACCTGAACCCAATCGAGATGGTTTGGGGTGAGCTGGACCGCAGAGTGAAGGCAAAAGGGCCAACAAGTGCTAAGCATCTCTGGGAACTCCTTCAAGATTGTTGGAAGACCATTTCCGGTGACTACCTCTTGAAGCTCATCAAGAGAATGCGAAGAGTGTGCAAAGCAGTCATCAAAACAAAAGGTGGCTACTTTGAAGAACCTAGAATATAAGACATATTTTCAGTTGTTTCACACTTTTTTGTTAAGTATATAATTCCACATGTGGTAATTCATAGTTTTGATGCCTTCAGTGTGAATGTACAATTTTCAAAGTCATGAAAATACAGAAAAATCTTTAAATGAGAAGGTGTGTCCAAACTTTTGGTCTGTACTGTACATAACTATGAAGTACCAAGTGTGTCTGACAGCCACATACTCCCTGACATAATCTGATGGACCCCACTGACCCATAACTGCATCTTCGGTGCAAGTACGGACATAGTTTACATTGGTCAAATGACAATACAGAGACACAGATTGACTTCTTGAAGCACTAGAATAACTTAGTTTCACAATTCTGAACATGGCAAGAACTGTCAACAGCAAGGCAAGGACATAAGAGTGAAAGTAAAGGAATGGCAGCATTCAGTAATGTGCGTTATGTCAACCTGAGGTTCATGTAGTAATGTCACAGCACAATGTCCACTAGTACCATGCTGGATTATCTATAATCTGCCACTTCATTCAGGCAGGTGTTCTCACTTCAGGTGAGCAAAGTGATTCTATCTACCCTGGTCCGGCGTCTGGTTTGGTTCTCCGTGGCATCCGGACGAGGGCAGAGTTTGCTTGTGCCTGGCATCCTTGGCGCCTTTGTCACTTGCTAGGTCACCAAGATGTTATGACATGCAATGTGCTGTGTGGTCTCGACTTTACGGGCGGCCGAGTACACGGCAGAGGCACTTAGGCTGCCAGAATTGAACACTACCCCGGTCAGTCTACCACAAGAGAACCTAAATTGATGTTGGACCAGGATAATTTGATTATTTTTTGCTCATGTCTAATTCTCATTGTAAACCACAATAGCATAAAATTGACAAGAAGTCAAATAGGTTAACAAAGTACCTGGCAATATCTCCTATCTAAGCCCCTCATAAAGCACTGCGTAGAATACAGAAGAGCAGCCATGAAACATGCTGGTTAGGAGGCACATATGCTGCCCACCAAAGAATGGCACAATTCCTACTAAAGCCTGGCATGTTAATCTGGATTCACACTAGTGCAAATTAATAATTGAGCAGTTGCCCAGAGCAGACGGTCAGTTTGTTTCCTTCATAAACGATAAGATAAATGGGAGTTGGAATCTGTTTGGCAGCCATGGCAACTCATCAATCCACTTATTTCCCCTAATGATGGGACAGAGAACAGCTGTAATCTGGAGGGACATTTGACTTCAAGAGTAAAGAAGATCCATTTACACTTCAAGATTATGGTAATCGAACATTTCTAAGAACGTTGGTTTCACGATAATCACACAGTGTAAACAGACTGCCGACCACCAGATGAACGAGCAAAATGTTCATTTCACAGGTGAAATTAAGGGTTTAGGTTCACACAAACTTCATCATTCTCGGAAGCACATCATCATGTTTAAAAATAACTTGCGCTCTCGAGCACAACGGCAGCCTATGCACACAGAACCATTTATTACAGATTGTTCAGTATGCATCTGAAGCAAAATCGATCTCTGTAAACAGACTATTAAATGGCCTCCGACCAGCAAATATTTTGCCAATCGACGGTCATTTAACGCAGCACAGACGGTCATTTAACGCAGCACATCGAACAGTGTAAATGGATCTATAAAAGGGGTTGTCCATATCTGGCGAAATCTCCGGCAAGTGCTGCAGCTTGCCGAATCCTAACCTATGTGTAATGCACACATTAGGATTTGGCTCCGATTGTCAGGTCCAGCAGTCAACAATTACATAGTTTCGGTCACAAGCTGACTAGAGTCTCAGTCGCTTCTCTCAATGTTGAAAAAGGCTGAGACTCTAGTCGGCACGTGACCACAATTCTGCAAGTCACATACTTATGATCACGTGACAACCGCTGAAATCTGCAAGTGGAACCGAATCCTAAGGATGGGAGCATTACACACCCTTAGAATTCAGCAGACTGAGCACTTGTACAACCCCTGGCAAAAATTATGGAATTACCGGGCTCAGAGGATGTTCATTCAGTTGTTTAATGTTGTTGAAAGAAAAGCAGATCACAGACATGGCACAAAACTAAAGTCATTTCAAATGGCAACTTTATGGCTTTAAGAAACACTAAATGAAATCAAGATAAAAAATGTGATACTCAGTAAGTGTAATTTTTTTCAGACTAAGCAGAGGGAAAAAATTATGGAATCACCCTGTAAATTTTCATTTCCAAAACTAACACCTGCATCAAATTAGATCTGCTCGTTAGTCTGCATCGAAAAAGGAGTGATCACACCTTGGAAAGCTGTTGCACCAAGTGGACTGACATGAATCATGGCTCCAACACGAGAGATGTCAATTGAAACAAAGGAGAGGATTATCAAACTCTTAAAAGAAGGTAAATCATCACACAATATTGCAAAAGATGTTGGTTGTTCACAGTCAGCTGTGTCTAAAATCTGGACCAAATACAAACAACATGGGAAAGTTGTTAAAGGCAAACATACTGGTAGACCAAGGAAGACATCAAAGCGTCAAGACCGGAAACTTAAAGCAATATGTCTCCAAAACAGGAAATGCACAACAAAACAAATAAGGAATGAATGGGAGGAAACTGGAGTCAATGTCTGTGACCGAACTGTAAGAAACCGCCTAAAGGAAATGGGATTTACATACAGAAAAGCTAAACATAAGCCATCATTAACACCTAAACAGAAAAAAAAGGGTTACAATAGGCTAAGGAAAAGCAATCGTGGACTGTGGATAACTGGATGAAAGTCATATTCAGTGATGAATTGCAAATCTGCATTGGGCAAGGTGATGATGCTGGAACTTTTGTTTGGTGCTGTTCCAATGAGATTTATAAAGATGACTGCATGAAGAGAACATGCAAATTTCCACAGTCATTGATGATATGGGGCTGAATGTCAGGTAAAGACACTGGGGAGATGGCTGTCATTACATCTTCAATAAATGCCCAAGTTTACATTGATATTTTGGACAGTTTTCTTATCCCATCAATTGAAAGGATGTTTGGGGATGATGACATCATTTTTCAAGATGATAATGCATCCTGCCATAGAGCAAAAACTGTGAAAACATTCCTTGAAAGAAGACACATAAGGTCAATGTCATGGCCTGCAAATAGTTCTGATCTCAATCCAATTGAAAATCTTTGGTGGAAGTTGAAGAAAATGGTCCATGACAAGGCTCCAACTGTTAGGCGTCGGTTTGTGGCTGGATTTGAAATGGGTCCAGGACCTTCTGTGGTCTCCCATTCTGGTCCACCCAGGGCTGATGCTGCTCAGCATCATCATCGGCCCCAACGCCTAGCTGGTCCACGAGACATACAGATTGTCTCCTGTGTATTGGTACCTAGCAAGGTTAAGCATAGGTTGCAGAGGGAGACAGGGTGCTTGGAATCTAAGTCCAGGATTCGTCGCACTAAGCATGCCCATGACCTGGCGGATCATGATTGGTGGTTTGGCACCCACCTGACCCGGTGACCTAGCACCGCCTGATTGGTCCACGGGTGGCGTCACCAATGGCGCGTCGGTGGGCAGGGCTTAGTCTTTAAAAGGCCCGCCCACAAACATGGCGGTGCGCTCTGATCATTTGAGCAAGTGATGCTGCTGTGTGGACAACTGTGTTCCACGTGCTCCCTAGCTGTTCGCTCTGTGACCTGCCGATGCCAGAGTTCGCTCGGCTAATTAGCACAGGTCGCTTAGGCAGGCTAGTTCCATAGCGGCAGATAGTTTTGTCCAGCAGTCTGGCTCTGCCAAAGGGGTCGCCTAATACCCTGAGCAGCCTGCAGACGTCCTATCCTCAGCTATTGCCTGTCAGCCACGTGGAGTAGTACCCTTCAGTCCGATAGCACGCCGGCTGGAGGCACGTGTACCCGTTGGCGTAGTCACACATGCATTCTAGCACCGCCACTGTAGTCCCTGTGCTGTAACAGGACTACAGATAGGCGGAGAAAACCTGTCTCCCGTGCTGTTAACGGAGATAGTGCGCTTTGCTATACCCGTTCCAGTGTGCAGAAACACAGAAGGGTTTTACATTTAAGTTGGTTGCTTTCCATTCCACCCGGAAAGTGTTCGGCAGCAGTCCACCAGACTGCACCGCGGACCCCGGGGTCGGTTGCGTTCCATTATATTAAAGTTGTCTGCAACCGCCCTCCTAACACCAACCTGCAAAGCTGATCTGGCAACAGCAATCAGAGAAAGTTGGAGCCAAATTGTTGAAGAGTACTGTTTGTCACTCATTAAGCCCATGCCTCAGAGACTGCAAGCTGTTATTAAAGCCAGAGGTGGTGCAACAAAATACTAGTGATGTATTGGAGTGTTCTTTTGTGCGTTTGTTTGTCATGATTCCATAATTTTTTCCTCAGAATTGAGTGATTCCAGATTTTTTTCCCTCTGCTTGGTGTGAAAAAAATGACCCTTACTGAGGACCACATTTTTTATCTTGATTTCTTGTAGTGTTTCTTAAAGCCCTGAAGTTGCCATTTGAAATGACTTTAGTTTTGTGCCATGTCTGTGATGAACATCCTCCGAGCCCGGTGATTCCATAATTTTTGCCAGGGGTTGTAGTAGGTTTCACCAGGCATGGACAACCCGTTAGGATAACTCTACATTGGCCTTTCCATGTAATGCACTGATATTCCTTGTTCTCCAGTCTAATATACTCTAGCTTATTAAAGGAAATCACAAAAATGTACGCATCCATATCAACTCAGAATGCCCTAATATAATGAGATATGAAAATGAATCATTAAAGCATAAAGAAGTCCTAGAAAAGAATGGCTTTTATTAGCCAAGGTGGACAACCACTAGAAAGTGTTTGCCACTCAGTAAAGCTTAGAAGAACCATTTTATTACCTGGTTGTCCATTCATGAATCGGAGCAGTAGAATCACTGCTGGGAAATTGAAAAACTACCTTCATCTAACCATAGAAACATAAGCAAAATCACCAATGGTTTCAGCGGTGGAAAGCTACTCTTCATCAACTTGTCTCCATTTGGACAACTTTTATAGGAGCTGAGCTGTAGTACATGAGGACGGCAATTACACAGTGTGTGGCGCTATGGCATAGTGGCTCATTACACTGTGTACATCCAGCTGCACTGGGAGCAGCAAACTGCTGATGTTGGACCCCCACCAAAATGATACCTCATCAATATACAAGTCCTGAACAACTCCTTTAAAAGTATACATTTTCTGGAAATTTTCCAACTTTTCAGATAGGTTTCCTTTTGTCATTAGTAACACGTAATATAATGAAATCAAATGACATATTAAAAACATTGCACAGAATTACAGGCAAAAGCCACCATAGACACTATACACACATAGAGCCTGCTTCATATACTGGAAATGTTGTACAGCCTGGGTTCTCCTGCTGGAGACATATTTCTAGGATATATCATATCATAGAATCATAGAATGGTAGAGTTGGAAGGGACCTCCTGGGTCATCTGGTCCAACCCCCTGCTCAAAGCAGGATTCACTAAATCATCTCAGACAGATGTCTGTCCAGCCTCTGTTTGAAGACGTCCATTGAAGGGGAACTCACCACCTCTCGTGGCAGCCTGTTCCACTCATTAATCACCCTAACTGTCAAAAAGTTTTTTCTAATATCTAATCTGTGTCTCCTCCCATTTAGTTTCATCCCATTGCTTCTAGTCTTTCCTTGTGCAAATGAGAATAAAGATGATCCTTCTACAATGTGACAGCCCTTGACATATTTGTAGACAGCTATTAAGTCTCCTCTCAGTCTTCTTTTTTGCAAGCTAAACATTCCCAAATCCTGCAACCGTTCCTCATAGGACATGGTTTGCAGACCAGTCACCATTCTGGTCGCTCTTCTCTGAACTTGCTCCAGTTTGTCTATGTCTTTTTTAAAATGTGGTGCCCAAAACTGTACACAGTATTCCAGATGAGGTCTGACCAAAGAGGAGTAAAGACCGATAATGACTTCACGTGATCTAGACTGTATGCTTCTGTTAATACATCCCAGAATTGTATTTGCCTTTTTTGCTGCTGCATCACACTGTTGACTCATGTTCAGTCTATGATCTATTAGTATACCTAAGTCCTTTTCACATGTGCTGTTGCTTAGCTCTATTCCTCCCATTCTGTATATGCTTTTTTCATTTTTATTGCCCAGATGTAGTACTTTGCATTTTTCCCTGTTAAAAACCATTCTGTTGGTTGCTGCCCACTGCTCCAGTTTATTTAGGTCTTTTTGAATCCTCTCTCTCTCTCTCTCTTCTCTAGTATTAGCTATCCCTCCTAGCTTTGTGTCATCAGCAAATTTAATCAGTTTACCCTCAATTCCTTCATCTAAATCATTGATAAAGATGTTGAACAATACAGGTCCCAGGACGGAGCCCTGTGGTACCCCACTTGAGACATTCATCCAGCTGGATGTGAAGCCATTTACAACCACCCTTTGAGTCCGATCACTAAGCCAGTTATGAATCCATCTAACAGTTGCCTGGTCCATTGCATACTTGGTCATTTTTTCAATAAGGATGGTGTGAGATACTTTGTCAAATGCTTTGCTGAAGTCAAGATATACTATATCTACAGCATTTCCCTGATCCACCCAGTCAGTGATTCTGTCATAGAAGGAAATTAAGTTAGTCTGACATGACTTGTTAGTTACAAACCCATGCTGACTCTGGTTAATCACTTCATTCTTATCCATGTACTTACATACATGTTGTTTAATAATTTGTTCAAAGATCTTTCCTGGTATAGAAGTCAGACTCACCGGCCTATAGTTCCCTGGGTCCACCTTCTTCCCCTTTTGAAGATAGGAACAACATTTGCTCTTCTCCCAAGAATTTTCAAAGATTATGGAGAGTGGTTCTAAAATTTCTTCTACTATCTCCTTCAGTACTCTGGGGTGTAATTCATCTGGACCTGGAGACTTGAACTCATTTATGTTAGCTAAATATTCCCTCACAATCTTTCTGTTTACAGATAACTTGGATTCTTCTATTCCTTTGAAAGGACAGTGAAGATCAGTTGATGTTACATTTTCTTTCTGAGAGAAAACAGATGCAAAATAGGAATTAAAAAGTTCGGCCTTCTCAACATCCTCTCTTACCATTTCTCCATTTCTCCATTTTCATCCTGTAAAAATCCTATAGCATCTTTGACTTTTCTTTTACTTTTGACATACCCCCAAAATCCTTTTTTATTGCTTTTGACATCTCTTGCAAGCCTTAATTCATTGTCAGCTTTAGCTAACCTGATACGTGCCCTGCAGGATCTGCAGACTGCATTATAATCTTCTTTAGATATGCCTCCCTCTTTCCATTTAATAAACATTTCTTTCTTTTTAGCATGTGTTTAAGTTCTGTGTTCATCCATCCTGGTTTCCTTACATGCTTCCCATTCTTCCTACTTTTCAGGATTGTTAACGATTGTGCTTTTGAGAATCTCATTTTTAAAAATTTCCCATCCTTCCTGGACATTTTTGTCCTTAAGGACATCCAGCCATTGGATCCCTCCTATTCTCTTTCTGAGTCTCTTAAAATCTGCCTTTCTAAAATCTAACCTTGAAGTTTGAGTCTTCACATGTCTTCCTCCTCTAGTTATCCAAAATTCTATAATAGCATGATCGCTGCCTCCTAGGGTCCCAGCCACCTTTACCTCCTCAACCATTTCCTCCCTGTTTATAAGGATTAGATCCAAAGTAGCAGATCCCCTTGTTTTCTCCCCTACCTTTTGGAAGATAAAGTTGTCAGCAAGAGAGGATAAGAATTTGCTTGACCTGTTAGTTTTACTTGAGAGAGATTCCCAACAAATGTCTGGATAGTTGAAATCTCCCATGACCACTACGTCATATTTTTTGGAGAACTTGGTCATTTGATACATAAAGAGTTCATCCATATCTTCAGCTTGCCCAGGTGGCCTGTAGTAAATGCCTACAATGGTGTCCTTTCCGTTGTTCTCTCCTTGTATTCTTACCCAAACAGTTTCCACAGAACTCCCAGTCTCTGAAGCTTCAATCTCTGTGCAGATATACGCTTTTCTAACATACAATGCAACACCTCCTCCTCGTTTATCAAGTCTGTTTCTTGCAAATAAGTTGTAGCCTTTTATTCCAATCATGTGTATCGTCCCACCAAGTTTCAGTGATTCCAATGACATCATATTCCTTTTCCTGCATTAGTAGTTCCAATTCTCCTTGTTTGTTGCCCATGCTTTGTGCATTTGTATAAAAACATTTTAGTTTGTGATTGGTTCCTCTTCCTCCCATATTTTTATTATTTAGATTTTTTTGTCTTTGTTCTTCCTTTCCACTTCCAGTAGCGGAGATCTCAATAGTATTTGTCAGCTGTATGGCTTTTTCTGGCCTTTTGCTTCCCTTCCCACATTGTTCTAGTTTAAAGCTCTGTATAGTGAAGATTTGCTTCCTGTGACACCCCCATCACCCCAACTATCCAAAAAATGAATGCACTGTAGTGCAACAGAGCCTATGTACTTTAATGGATCTACATTGCAATTACCTGCACAGGGCGTGACCAGGTAAAATACAAAATAGGGTTTCCAGAGGTTGGACTGGCAGTGGTGGGAGAGATTGGACCCTAACCAGTATCAATGGTATAGCATGCCATAGCATTACTGATGGGAATATATATTATATATATATATATCAAACAGAATAGCGGCTAAACAAATTCTCCAATTTGCACGTGACAGTTATGATACACATATGTACATACATATATAGGCTGTAACATGTTCTGTACAAGGCTTAACTGTAGGTAATGAGTTTTTTGGAGTTTTTCCTCTATATTCAGAGATACTGGTAACTCAACAGCAAGCACAGCAATTGTCTACTCATACAGAAACGGGAGGGAACATTTCTGGTCAAAGTACAAGCAAAGACCTGTGTCACTCAGAATGAATCTCAATGGACTCTGAAGTCAAACCACACTGTGATAGCACTTAATCAGCTTGTCTGAACTACTCCAACCTAAAGTCAGACAACTGATAACATTCTTATAAATGATCATGACATGATAAGGAAGGTATCTCTAGAAACAGCCCATTCAATGAAAATGTAGGAGCAGTCAATATGTCCTTGAGCTGTCCTCTTCTGCCAAACTGCTAAAAATCCTATTTAACCACTATGTAAAGTAGACAACATCCAATAAAGTCAACATTACAAGATCACAAGGGCTTGTCACCCAACTTTATAGGACTCTTGAATGGAAGTCTAACTATACAGAGCCTCTTTGGAGTGAAGGTTGCAACACTGCATAAATGGACACATTGTGTTCAGGAGTAGAAAAGCTGGATAACACTACGGCTACATGGTGACAAGTCGCACAACATTGAAATCGCAATGACACATTGTATCATCGGATGGAATTATTTTCTACATTGTCGCGTTGCCACCTGTAACATGTTGCGGGTGATACAAAAGGGTCATAAATGTTTCCAAATATGTTGGATTTTCTGTGGCAAGCAGACTTCAATGGAAATCGCACATGACATGAAACTTGCATGCAGTTTAACTGCAACTACAGCAAAATCAGAGCTATAAAATAGTTGCAGAAAAGTTGCAGATGTCTTTGCCGCACGATACATGTCGTCATGTAACCCCAGCCTTTTGTAGTAGCCATATTTACAGCTTTCCAAGGAAGAAAAAAAAAAAAATTTTTTTTTAAACATTTAATCAGTAGATGACAATTATATTTAAAGGTGAATTTGTGATTTTAGCTTTAAAACACAAAAAAACTTTTGCATCTTTTTATAACAGAAATCCCAATAGTTCACACGAACTCATAACGGCGATCATGTCATTTCTACTGCGGATTCACAATTTTTCTGCAAAAATAATGTCTACTCACAAACACCATTAACCCGGAAGTTAGCATCAAATGCTAATGTGAACAGTGCCTAAGGCATCATAAAAACTCCTTAATGCATATGCCTTGAATTCTCACTCAGCTATCAGGAAAACAAACACAGAAAATAAGCAAAATGCAAAGAGTACAAAGTTACAAAGTCCTACAAACTTCTGACCTCCACTAGACTTGCTGCAAAATCGAATGACATTTCTATAATAGATCAGGTAATAGGAGTTCAGCTTATTTATCTGTCAAACAGGAAAATAAACCCGATACATTACAATATTATAAAATGTAACAACTTGTATAATAAGCATCTGCTCTGTGTATCACTGCCTATAGTGCAAGCACCTGGAGTAGCTGCTATCATACAGGGCTGCAGAGGAGATCAACAGCTTCACACATGGCTGAAAAGAGCTGCACAACTCTGCACATCCCTCCAAAAAAACTTGCTGCTCCACTGAGGGAACAGACTACAACAATGAGGCTGTGAATGAATCTTTAAAGCAACAGGTGAGACACAGGGAGCCATGACACATGCATGATGATGGCACTCAGTATGTGGGTGCTCTGTGCCCCCAGCCTTGCCTTGTGCTGCAGGTGAGAAGGTTAGAAGCATTTGCATGCACTTACAGCCATATCTGGGTCTAAGCATGGGGGAGATCTCCTCATGGTGCATCCTCCTAGCAGCTGCTACACCTTTCACAAAAGATGCTTCAATCCAGTGAAGACACGAGTGGAATACAGGGGTAGATGAGTCCCAGGATCCTGCTCTCAGGTCCCTTCTTGTCCTGCCTGTTGCTTTCAGGCTGTGTAACAGTAAGATCTCTCCTCCTCCTTCTCCCCTGTGCTGCTGCCTGCACCCTCCTCCTCCTCCTCCTCTGCTTTCTATAGACTTTCCCTTGTGCTGAGAGCATTGTGCTGTGAGCAGCAGTAACCTATCAGCGCCACCTACTAGGTTTTTCTTATCACAGAAAAAAAAAGTCTAAATTAGTGATAAAACTGAGCTTTGAGGTTTATTACTTTGATCTGAGATTTTCTTTGGAGAAATGTATAGCAAATATTCCTGAGTGAATGTTAGTCTGTATATTTACTGCATGATTTGTGAATTGTATCCAGAACTGTGTGTATGGTATATATGCATGTACATCTGTCCACTGTGTATATATATTTTTATATGCCTAGAAATGTTTCTATGGAAACCCAGCCAATGGTGGGCTTTACTTGAGGCTTTGTCATGCTTTTCCCATTAAGAAAAATAGGGATCTGTGACAGTAACAACCAGGACATGCAGTGGTTAAAAAAAGGGTAAAAAATGATCAGTAAGCCTTGAAAAATAGCGGTATTGCTCATTGTGGAAATCTTTACTAATCCTGTTTACGGCAATAGTAGATGTAAATAAATAAATAATAATAAATATTCCATTCATGGTAAGCCAGAGAACTGATAAATCTGCTATCATCTGTGCTGGAAAAACACATTTGTTTTCAACTGTCAATCATCTTCCTCAGGTATATCCGGGAAGACATATATATATATATATATATATATATATATATTCAGCTTATTTAGGGTATGTTTATAAGTTGTGTATTTGCGCTGGTTTTCCATGCAACTATGAATGCAGAAATTCCCCTCTGTAAGGGCTCATTCAAACGTCAGTGATTCTTCCCGGATCCAAAAAAAAAAAAGGATCCAAATTTTATCAGTGTTTTTGATGAGGATTCGGTCAGAGAGTCAGTTTTTGCCATCAGAGTTTGGTCAGAGTTTTCATGAGTTGTTCTCATATAAAAAAAACAACATACTGATGGAGGTTTCTCAAGCTTCTTCTATCATGAAATACCGTGTTTCCCCGAAAGTAAGGCCCCCCCGAAAGTAAGGCAGGGTGGGGGGTTTCGGGGGGTCCGCCAATGTAGGGCACCCCCCGATTGTAAGGCAGGGTAGCGGGGGGAGGGCGGGGAATGTAAGGCTGATTGGCCGATCAGCCTGTTCGTCACAGGCTCCCTACCGTAGTCCCTGCTGGCCACCAGCCCGAGCTGTGATTGGCCAGTCAGCCGGCTCGCAGCTGATTGGCCGAATCAGCTGCGACGTCACCGCCTACAGGCTCGCTCCGATTGGTCCAGCTTCCCCGGCATCCGAATCGTCAGCCCGGCACCACAGAGGAGATCGAAACAGAAGGAAAGTAACGGTAAGTTCCGAAACTCTCTCTGTGTGTGTGTGTGTGTGTGTGTGTGTGTGTGTGTGTACGGTATGTGTATGGGTGCCGTATGGGGCTGTATGTGTCAGTGTGTGTACGGTACCGGTACGATATGTGTGTGGGTGCCGTGTGGGGCTGTACCGGTACCGTATGTGTCAGTATGTGTGGTGGCAGAGTGGGGGGCAGAACCACTGTATGGGGAGGCTGCAGGAGGGAGGATGGGGTGGATGCCGGACTCTCAAACAATGGGGATGCTGCAGGGGGGGAGGATGGGGAGGGTTGCCGGACTGTTAATAAATGTTAATTTTATTGTTAAAAAAAATTGTCATTTTTTTTCCCAATGTAAGGCCTCCCCCGAAAGTAAGGCAGGGTGGGACTTTTGGGGGTAAAATTAATGTAAGACAGGGCCTTACTTTCGGGGAAACACGGTATGTCCTGTAATCACGCCACTGTCAACACCCGGCGCTCCCGGGCAAGTGCCCGGGCCCTGGACAAACAGGGAGACCCACTCGCCGTCAGGGCGTGGGGGGAGGCAGTGCACGCTCTGCGATCATTCAGTTATATTTGCGTCTTTACACTTCCGGGATCTTCTCCCTGCCCAACGTGCAGCGTGATGAGGTCATCTTATCACGCTGCAGACGTCATGAAAGCGCCACAGAGGACGGGACAACGTGGGTGCAGCAGCCGAGAGATGGTAAGCACTCGTAGAGCTGATGACAAGGGCATACAGTGCTGCTCACCATTATTGGCACACCTTAATTTTTTCAATAGACTGTACAATATCTTCAGAAATAAATGGAAATGTACCAAAATTATATCTTCAGGATTTTTTAATTAGTAGTCCAAAGTAATACAACAATAAAGCACTGTTTTTCAACTTCCATGTTGCAATATAAAAGAAAAAACAGAATAAACAGCATGTGCAGCAATAAAGGCACCCCTCATTAATACTTGGTTGCACACCCTTTGGCATTGCTGACAGCCTCCAAAAGTTTCTTGTAGCCACCTATAAGCTTCTTATACTTCTCAGCTGGATTTTTTTCCCACTCTTCCTTTGCAGTTTGTTCAAGCTCTTGAATGTTTGCAGGGTTCTTTATTCCAATGGCAGATTTCAGCTCACCCCAAAGATTTTCAATGGGATTGAGGTCAGGACTCATTGCTGGACGTTTTAAAACAGTCTATATTTTCTTTTTCAACCATTCCTGTGTACTTTTGGATGTGTGCTTTGGGTCATTGTCTTGCTGGAGGACCCATGATCTTTGACTTAAACCAAGTTTTCTTACACTGGATAGCACATTTCGCTCTAAAATCTCTTGATAATTATCTGATTTCATGATTCCTGTGATATGGTCAAGGCCTCCCATACCAGACACAGCAAAGCAACCCCACAGCATTATGGATTCTCCACCATGCTTACCTGTTGGTAAGGTGTTCTTTTCCTTATAAGTTTCATTGCGCTGTCTGTAAACAAACTGTTGTTTTGCATTGCCAAAAAGCTCTATTTTTGTTTGATGTGCCCACAGAACATTTTCCAAGAAGGATTGTGGTTTGACAAGGTACTCTTTGGCAGAAGTCAGTTGTTCATTTTTATTACTTTTCTTCAGCAATAGTTTCTTCCTTGGCCTTTGCCTATAAAGCTCTGCTTGGTTTAGTGTGTGGTGTATGGTACTTGTTGAAACCCAGACTGTTCCAGATTGGCCTTAAGGTCTTCAGATGTTTGACGTGGTGTTTTTTTCACCATTCGCACCAACCTTTGAAGACATCTCTTGTTAATTTTCCTCTTTCCACCACGTTCAGGGAGGTTCTTGACGGTTCCATGCTTGGCAAACTTCTTAATAACATTGCGCACTGTTGAAAATGGGATACCAAGGTCTTTGGAGATGGCCTTATACCCTTTGGAAGTCTTGTGTTTGATAATAATAGCAGTTCTGATGTCCTCAGACAGCTCCTTTGTCTTCACCATTGTGACAAAGGAACAGGGCCTACCATGTGGCTTTTTAAAATACTGAAGTCATCATTCATTGGCTAATTCATGTCACATGTGCACCAACAATTAATCACAGGTGAATCTCTTTTGTGATTTACCACAGGCGAGTCAAAATGTGTTTCCATACGAAATTAATGTAAAGCGTGCCAATACCAGTGACACAGCAGTCTTTAGGTTTTTCTATTTTTCCCTCCCATTGTTTTTTGGTTTAAATTATTGTTATTATTGTTCATCATTTGCTCTTTTGTATTTAACACAATTGCTCTATACAAAAACTGTTTCACTTGATTCATTTTTTCAGGAGATATTCCACATTATAACGATGAGCAGGGCTGTATACAAAAAGGGAATCAATATGGAAAGGGGTCCTGGCCAGTATGGGGATGTGGTAGTACAGCTGGGTCTTTATGGAGATTCTGTAGTATAAGGGGTTCAGTATGGAGATATGGCAGTATAGGGCAGTTTAATATGAATATGGGGCAGTACAGGGGGGGCTCTATATAGAGATGTGGCAGTATAGGTGTATTTTATATGAGATAGGGCAGTATATGGGGCTCTTTATGGAGATTGGACAGTGTAGGGGGATTCTGTATGGAAATGGGGAAGCATAGGGGTTTCTGTATGGAGATGGGGCAGTATAGGGGGATTTTGTATGGAGGTGGTGGCAGTATAGGGGGATTCTGTATGGAAATGGGCAGTATAGGATGCTCTGTATCAAGATGGGGCAGCATAGGGGACTCTGTATGAAAATGGGGCACTAAAGAGGGTTTTGTATGGAGATGGGGCAGTATAGGAGGGGTCTGTATGGAGATGGGGCAGTATAGGGGGGGATTATTTATATGGGTCAGTACAGGGGGATTCTGTATCGAAATGGGGCAGTATAGTGTGCTCTGTATCAAGATGGGGCAGCATAGGGGGACTCTGTATGGAATTGTGGCAGGATAGGGGGCTCAATATGGAGATGGAGAAGCATACAGGGACTCTTTTTGGAGATAGGGCAGTATAGGCAGCTTAGCATGATGATTGGCAGCATAGGGTGTCACAGGTGTGTCAGAAGTGACAGACAGTCGTCCTGCAGTCGGTTGCGGGAGATCTCTACATTTGGCATTGCAGACACCTTCTTAGAGGCTTTCTCTTGGACCCAGCGGCTACCTTCCTCTGGTTAATTCACACCATGTCCTGGGTGTATAAATACCTGCTGTGTTCCAGAGGGAGGTGCCAGCGATATTCATTACTCCTTGTGAAGGCTTTAGCAAGAGCAGTACTTCTTCCTCTCTGGTGCTTGAGGACGTGTGCGCATTTGTCTGAAGTTGTCTAAAGCTAAGAAATTTCCCCCTGTTTGTCTTCCCTTGTTGTCTTTAGTGTTCAGTGGGGATCGACAAGTGCTCATCTCCTCCCTTCGCTAGCCTTAGCCAAACGCCAGGGAAAGACAGGGCGAGGAATGCGTGCAGCGATTGGTGAAGAGCCAATATAGGGACTTTAGGGGAGACAGGGTGACATTCTATCAGCCAGGAGATCTCAACTTCCCCCTTTCCCTAGAGTCTGGATTTCCTTTCCCTCTTCCCTTTGTGTTGCACTAAATCTTTCCCACACCTTGCGTGACATTATCGCCGACCGAGCACATTTTGAAAAGGAGAAGAAAAAAAAAGACACTTTTTTTTTTCTCTCTCTCTGGGGCATCAACCTTTTGGGCATCAACCTTTTTTTTACCTTTCTCCTTGGTATGGGTGCAGTTGCAGAGCAGTTCCGCTGTCTGTCTCAGGGGGTGAATGACCTCCGCTGTGAGGTTCAGCAGCAGCATCAGCGGCTACAGGTCGCCAATGTGGGGGTCTCTGCAAGTAGACCTGTCCAGCCTGAACCCAAAGTTGCCCTCCCGGACTGGTTTTCAGATGGTAGGGACAAGTTTTTTGTTTTCAAGGAGGCCTGCAAACTGTATTTTAAACTTCATCCTTACTCCTCCGGAAATGAGGACTAACGGGTTGGAATTGTGATCTCTCTACTGCAGGGAGATCCTCAGTCGTGGGCGTTTTCTTTACCGCAGGACTCGGTTTATCTCCAGTTTGTGGAGGTTTTTTTTGGGGCTCTGGCCCTCATCTATGATGACACTGACTGAGTCTCCTTGGCTGAGTCTAGGCTACGTCGCCTTCAGCTGGGGAATCAGTCAGTGGAGACGTACAGTTCGGAATTCCGTAGATGGGCAGCGGATTCCAAATGTAATGATTCAGCCCTTAGAAGTAAATTTTATGAGGGACTTACTGAAAGTTTGAAAGATGCCTTGGCAGTATATGAATCCCTTCAGTCCTTGGAAGCTGCCATGCCATTGCCATACGTCTTAATAGACGCCTTCGGGATAGACGGGTGAGACCACCTTCTC
Organism: Phyllobates terribilis; assembly: GCF_046119375.1. NCBI lineage: Eukaryota > Metazoa > Chordata > Amphibia > Anura > Dendrobatidae > Phyllobates > Phyllobates terribilis. Next base: position 492,724,735 of record NW_027362761.1, on the reverse strand, counting down.
TGGGGCCTTCTTGTCGGGGTTGTGTATCTCTGTCGAGGGAGTGGTTTGGGGGTGAACCAGTACTGGAGGAGTTTGAGGAACCCATGCAGTTAAAGGATGTCTCTGCATCATACATCTCCCCGGAGATTCACAAGAAAAAAGGTATATCTTTTTTTGTGGGAAAAAGGGATATTTTGTTGGGACCTGTCCTTCAATTCCTAAACAAAATGAGACTTGATTAACTCTTGGTAGTCTGGAGTTGGATATACAATGGGTGCTTTTGTTGCCAACCTGCAGTTCCCTCTTTGTCCTGACAGCAGAGGTGGTGCTAGAGAGCAAAACCAAGAAAATTTCTGTGTTTGTTGAGATTGGAGCCGGAGTCAGCATAGTGGATGCTGAGTTTGTTAAAACTCATGGTCTTGCTTGCTGTTCTTTAGATAAACCTATTTCCATGTTCACCATCTACTCGGCACCACTTGCACAGAAAGCATTTACTCAGATTGTACATAATGTAAAACTGAGGGTGGGGTCAGTTCATTGTGAAATAATCCCTTGTAATGTCCTGGAAAATCTTCCCACACCGATTGTTTTGGGTATTCCTTGGCTTATTAAATCACGGGCGAACATACCGCCGGTGCAGCAAGTGCAACTGCACCGGGGCCCAGCGGTGCAGGGGGGCCCTTGCCAGGTGGCTAATATTGAGGGCAATCTGGCCTGCTTCTTTGGGGGACCCAGGCCAGGTTGCCCTCATTATATGCGGCGGGCAGGGAGCGATCCCTCCAGCTCCTCTGCTGACAGGAGGAAAATGGCAGCAGAGCTGGAGGGATCCGTCCTCTGCTTACTGCCCAGCGCTTCCTCCCTGACGCAGATGCGCGCAGATTGATGACATCATCATGCAGCACGCACCTTGGTCAGGGAGAAATTTGCCGGCAATGAGGAGGATGCTGTAGGGGAGCGGGCTGAGAGGTAAGTTGTGTTTTTTTTTTTGTTTTTTTTTATGCTGAATTGCTGGGGAAAGGAACAGGAGAATGAGGGGAGGTGGGGGAGAGCAATGATGAGGATGGTGGGGATGGGGAGAGCAATGATGAGGATGGTGGGGATGGAGAGAGCAATGATGGGGATGATGGCAATGGAGAGAGCAATGATGGAGCTGGTGCGGATGGGGAGAGCAATGATGAGGATGGTGAGGATGGGGAGAGCAATGATGAGGATGGTAGGGATGGGGAGAGCAATGATGAGGATGGTGGGGATGGGGAGAGCAATGATGAGGATGGTGGAGATGGAGAGAGCAAAGATGGGGGTGATGGCAATGGGAAGAGCAATGCTGCTGCTGGTGCGGATGGGGAGAGCATTGATGAGTATGGTGAGGACGGGGAGAGCAATGATGGGGATGATGGGGAGAGCAATGATGGAGATGGGGAGAGCAATGATGGGGTTGGGAAGAGCAATGATGGGGAGAGCAATGATGAGGATGATGGGGAGAGCAATGATGGAGATGGGGAGAGCAATGATGGGGTTGGGAAGAGCAATGATGGGGCTGTGAAGAGCCATGATGGGGAGAGCAATGATGGGGCTGGGGAGAGCAATGATGGGGACGGGGAGAGCAATGATGGGGCTGGGGAGAGCAATGATGGGACTGGGGAGAGTAATGATGGGGATGGGGAGAGCAATGATGAGGATGGGGGTGCTGGGAGAGAGCAATGACGGGGGGTGCTGGGAGAGAGCAATGACGGAGGGGTGTTGGGAGAGAGCAATGATGGGGGGTGCTGGGAGAGAGCAATGACGAGGGGTGCTCGAAGACAGCAATGACGGGGGTGCTAGCTGAGAGCAATGACGGGGGTGCTGGGACAGAGCAATGACGGGGGTGCTGGGAGAGAGCAATGATGGGAGTTTCACTTTGCCTGTACTGTAAAGTGTAACGGGTCTGGGAGGCGGAACCTCTGAGCAACTATACAAGGGGGCGGTCCTTGTAAGGAAGCGGGTGGCTCCCAGGGAAGACGGGCAGGTAGTCACGGCAAGTGACAGGGATAGTCTCTGGGTAGAAGGGCAGGTAGTCGCGGCAAGTGACAGGGACAGTCTCTGTGTAGAAGGGCAGGTAGTCACGGCAAGTGACAGGGACAGTCTCTGGGTAGAAGGACGGGTACTCACGGCAAGTGACAGGGACAGTCTCTGGGTAGAAGGACAGCAGGCAGGTGGCTGGTGAGCGCTCCCAGGTGAGCGGGCGAGAGTCTTTGGACAGGCAGGTGGTCACGGCAAGTGACGGCAGAGCCTCCAGGTAGGCTAGCAGGCAGGTAGCAGGTGAGTGCTCCCAGGTGAGCAGGCAAGAGTCTCTGGACAGGCAGGTGGTCACGGCAAGTGACGGCGGAGCCTCCAGGTAGGCTAGCAGGCAGGTAGCAGGTGAGTGCTCCCAGGTGAGCAGGCAAGAGTCTCTGGACAGGCAGGTGGTCACGGCAAGTGACGGCGGAGCCTCCAGGTAGGCTAGCAGGCAGGTAGCAGGTGAGCGCTCCCAGGTGAGCAGGCAAGAGTCTCTGGACAGGCAGGTGGTCACGACAAGTGACGGCGGAGCCTCCAGGTAGGCTAGCAGGCAGGTAGCAGGTGAGCGCTCCCAGGTGAGCGGGCAGGCTGGTCCATAGACAGACTGACAGGTGTCGGAAGGCAGACCGTCGGACCGCAGGCTTGCAAGCAGGTAAACGGATATCAGGCAGGAATCAAGCAGGAATCTGACAGGTGACTGGCAGGTAACTGGTAACGGGACCTGAGGGCTGAAGCAGAGTGAAGGCTTTGCAACAACATTGCTCGGGCACCTCCATTTTGGAGGAGGTGCCTTATATATGGTGAAGTCCTCCGGCCATTGGCCGGGGACTCCTTAGGACGGCGCGCGCGGCCCCTTTAAGAGAGGGGGAGCGCGCGTGCGCGCGCCCTAAGCACCGTGGCCGGGAAGCAGCGCGCGCTGCCAGCAGAGCGGGAGGAAGACGCCGGGCTCAGAGCGGAGAGGTGAGGGGAACAGCGTCCCTGCCTAGCAAGAGGCAGGGACGCCGACGCTACAGTACCCCCCCCTTTAGGCCCCCCCTTTTTTAGGCCAGAGAGAAATTTATCAAGGATGAGAGGGGCATGGATGTTCTCCCGGGGCTCCCACGTTCTCTCCTCTGGACCAAACCCCTTCCAATCTACCAGAAAAAAGGTTTTTCCTCTTACCCTTTTGGTGGCCAGAATGTTCTCTACCTCAAACTCGTTCTCAGCGGAAACCGGAGCAGGAGGCGTACCTGTAGACTTGGAAAAAGAGTTAAGTACCACGAGTTTGAGGAGAGATACATGGAAGGAGTTAGGGATCCGTAAGTTGGCCGGGAGTTTTAATTTATAGGCCACCGGGTTGATCTGTTTGATAACTTCCAGTGGGCCGATGAACCGAGGCCCTAACTTGTAGGAGGGAATCTTGAGCCGGACATATTTGGACGAGAGCCAGACTTTATCTCCAGGACGGAATTGTGGAGGATCCAGGCGTTTCTTGTCAGCGTGTTTTTTCATCCGTTCGGACGACTGAAGGAGTGCGGATCGGGTACTCTCCCAAATGGAGGAGAATTCGCGAACGAGAGATTCCGCAGCCGGATTGTCCACCGAGGTGGAGACGGGAAATGGGATCCGAGGATGCTGACCGAAGACTACAAAAAACGGGGATTTGGAGGAAGATTCGCTCTCGTGATTATTGTAAGAGAACTCGGCCCAGGGTAGGAGATCCACCCAGTCCGAATGGTGGGCATTAACGAAGTGCCGGAGGTAACTGGTCAGGTTCTGATTGATCCGCTCCACTTGACCCTTGGACTGTGGATGGTAAGCGGAGGAGAAGTCCAGAGTGACGTCAAGCAACTTACATGTGGCTCTCCAGAAGCGTGAGGTGAACTGAACCCCACGATCTGACACGATGTGGAGGGGCAGGCCATGGAGACGGAAGATGTGGCGGATAAAGTCTTTAGCCAGCTCGGGTGCAGACGGGAGACCCGGCAGGGGAATGAAGTGCGCCATCTTGGAGAAGCGATCAGCGACCACTCAAATGACCGTACAACCAGCAGAGACAGGAAGATCCGTTATAAAGTCCATAGCAATATGCTGCCACGGGGCAGCAGGTACTGGAAGAGGAAGAAGGCGACCGGCTGGCAGGTGTCTCGGAACTTTGTTGCGGGCGCAGGACACACAGGCAGAAACAAAGTCTATTACATCCTTGTGCAGGGTAGGCCACCAGTAATGCCGGGTAATGAGCTGGAGGGTCTTTTTCTGACCGGCGTGGCCAGCTAGCTTAGACGAATGACCCCAGTGTAGGACCTTCTTCCGATCAGGTACAGTAACAAACGTCTTACCGGGAGGGAGACGATTTAGATTCACAGGAGCCACTGGCATTACTCTGGCGGGATCAATGATGTGCTTAGGTTCCTCCTCTAGATCAGACACCAGGAAGGATCGGGACAAGGCGTCAGCTTTGATGTTTTTATCTGCCGGGCGAAAATGAAGAACAAAATCAAAGCGAGCAAAAAACAAGGACCACCGGGCTTGGCGCGGGTTAAGTCTCTGGGCGCTCTGAAGGTAAGCCAAGTTCTTGTGGTCCGTGTAAATTATTACCGGGTGAAGAGCCCCCTCGAGCAGGTAACGCCACTCCTCCAGTGCCAGCTTAATGGCTAACAATTCACGGTCTCCAATAGAATAGTTGCGCTCAGAAGAGGAGAAGAGTTTGGAGAAAAAACCGCAGGTTACCATTCTTCCGGAAGATGACTTTTGGGTAAGTACCGCCCCGGCTCCGGAGGAGGAAGCGTCAACTTCTAGGAAGAATTGTTTGTTGCCGTCCAGACGATGCAGCACCGGGGCGGAGGAGAAGGCCAGTTTTAAGGAAAGAAAGGCCTCCTCAGCTTTGGGCGGCCTTCTTCTGGGATTAGTACCCTTACGGGTGAGCGCAGAGATAGGGGCAGTCCAGGAAGAGAAGTGCGGTATGAAGAGGCGGTAATAGTTGGCGAAGCCCAGGAACCGCTGAATAGCCTTCAACCCCTCAGGTCGGGGCCACTTCTGGATGGCAGACAGTTTCTCAGGATCCATTTGTAGGCCGGTCTGAGAGATTATGTAGCCCAGAAATGGAAGAGAGGTCTGCTCAAAGATGCACTTCTCATATTTAGCGTAGAGGTGGTTCTGCCTGAGCCTGAGCAGGACCTGACGAACATCCCTCCGGTGAGTAGGAAGGTCCGGAGAGAAGACCAAGATGTCGTCCAGGTACACCACCACGCAGGAGTAGAGAAGGTCACGGAAGATGTCATTGACCAACTCTTGAAAGACGGCAGGAGTGTTACAGAGACCGAAGGGCATTACAAGGTACTCATAGTGGCCGTCCCGGGTGTTGAATGCCGTCTTCCACTCATCCCCCTGACGGATACGGACCAGGTTATACGCCCCACGGAGATCCAGTTTGGTGAAGATTCTAGCCCCCCTCAGGCGATCAAATAATTCAGGAATGAGCGGGAGGGGGTATTTATTCTTCACTGTAATCTGGTTAAGGCCTCTATAATCTATACATGGACGGAGTGAGCCATCCTTCTTTTTGACGAAGAAGAAGCCTGCTCCCGCCGGGGAGGTAGATTTCCGGATAAATCCCCGGGCCAGATTCTCCTCAATATATTCTGACATGGACCGGGTCTCCGCTGCGGACAAAGGGTAGATACGCCCACGGGGAGGAGTAGAGCCGGGTATCAGGTCGATTGGACAATCGTATGGTCTATGAGGGGGTAATGTCTCTGCTTCTTTTTTATTGAAGACATCCGCATAAGACCAATAGGGAACCGGTAGACCGGGTAGATTGACTGGGGTAGGAGAAGGACGAGCAGGATGAACGGGAACTAGACAAGTCCTATGGCAGTCCTGTCCCCAGCGAAGGACTTCTCCGGTCTGCCAGTCAAGCACGGGTGCATGTTTCTGGAGCCAAGGTAGGCCTAACAAGAGTGCGTGAGAGAGTCCAGGCAGAACATGAAAGGAGATGCTCTCAGAATGCAGCATTCCCACCTGCAGAGTTATGGATTCGGTGATGAGTTGGATGGGATGTGGTAAGAGGCCCCCATCCACGGCGGCGACAGATAAAGGTACGGCCAGAGGTTTGGTGGGAATGCGGTATTTCTCTACCAGAGACTGAGAAATGAGATTTCCAGCAGCTCCTGAGTCAAGTTGAGCCAGTTCGAAATAGCGGTTCTCTCCGCAGGTGATAGAGACTGACAGCATCAGAGATGGAGAGGGTTTACTTTTGTCTAGGGCGACCTCTCTGAGCGATCCTAGACACAGGCGTTTCCCGACCTCTCTGGGCAGGAACGGATCCGGTGCTCCTTACTGCCACAGTAGAAGCAGCTCCCCTCGGCACGGCGTAACTCTTGACGGGTTTTGACCATCTTGGTCTGGTCGACCTGCATAGGCTCAGGTGAGTGTGCCTGGGGAGAAACGGAGGGAGTGACGGATTTCTGGAAGGTGGGGGCTAGACGTGGAAACCTCCTCTCACGGGTGACCTCTTTGGCGCGCTCCTGAAATCGGATGTCAATCCGGGTGGCAAGTGGTATTAAGTCGTCGAGAGTAGTAGGAATGTCCCGACTGGCGAGTTCATCTTTAATACGGCCGGACAGACCCTCCCAGAAGACAGACACCAGAGCGTCGTTATCCCAAGCCAGCTCCGAAGCAAGGGTACGGAACCGTATGGCATATTGGCCCACGGTGAGATCTCCTTGACGGAGGCATAGCAGAGACGATGCGGATGAGGTCTTCCGTCCGGGTTCGTCGAAGACTTTCCGGAAAGCCGTGAGAAAGGCTGGCAGGTCGGACACCAGGGGATCTCCTCTCTCCCATAGAGGATTTAGCCAAGCCAGTGCCTCCCCCGTGAGATGGGACTTGATGAAGGCTACTTTGGCCCGGTCGGAGATAAACTGGTGGGACCGGAGTTCAAAGTGCAGGGTGCACTGGTTTATGAAGCCCCGAGCTTGAGCGGGGTCGCCTCCGAAGCGAGGATGTGCAGAAAGCCGGGGTCCGGGGCAGGATGCCATGGTATTGGTGGGCAGCAGCGCTCCCAGGCTGCGAGTCATGACACTAGCGGTGGTTGCTGGTGGAGCAGTCAGAGTGTCCAGGCGAGAGTTGACATTCCGCAGATGACTCAGGATGGACTCCTGTTGGGACCTCTGACGGGACAGTTCATGACATAGGTCCGAGAGCGAGGGAGCTTGGGTGCCACCGGGTTCCATGGCCCGAGCAAACTGTAACGGGTCTGGGAGGCGGAACCTCTGAGCAACTATACAAGGGGGCGGTCCTTGTAAGGAAGCGGATGGCTCCCAGGGAAGACGGGCAGGTAGTCACGGCAAGTGACAGGGACAGTCTCTGGGTAGAAGGGCAGGTAGTCGCGGCAAGTGACAGGGACAGTCTCTGGGTAGAAGGGCAGGTAGTCACGGCAAGTGACAGGGACAGTCTCTGGGTAGAAGGACGGGTACTCACGGCAAGTGACAGGGACAGTCTCTGGGTAGAAGGACAGCAGGCAGGTGGCTGGTGAGCGCTCCCAGGTGAGCGGGCGAGAGTCTTTGGACAGGCAGGTGGTCACGGCAAGTGACGGCAGAGCCTCCAGGTAGGCTAGCAGGCAGGTAGCAGGTGAGTGCTCCCAGGTGAGCAGGCAAGAGTCTCTGGACAGGCAGGTGGTCACGGCAAGTGACGGCGGAGCCTCCAGGTAGGCTAGCAGGCAGGTAGCAGGTGAGCGCTCCCAGGTGAGCAGGCAAGAGTCTCTGGACAGGCAGGTGGTCACGGCAAGTGACGACGGAGCCTCCAGGTAGGCTAGCAGGCAGGTAGCAGGTGAGCGCTCCCAGGTGAGCGGGCAGGCTGGTCCATAGACAGACTGACAGGTGTCGGAAGGCAGACCGTCGGACCGCAGGCTTGCAAGCAGGTAAACGGATATCAGGCAGGAATCAAGCAGGAATCTGACAGGTGACTGGCAGGTAACTGGTAACGGGACCTGAGGGCTGAAGCAGAGTGAAGGCTTTGCAACAACATTGCTCGGGCACCTCCATTTTGGAGGAGGTGCCTTATATATGGTGAAGTCCTCCGGCCATTGACCGGGGACTCCTTAGGACGGCGCGCGCGGCCCCTTTAAGAGAGGGGGAGCACGCGCGCGCGCGCCCTAAGCACCGTGGCCGGGAAGCAGCGCGCGCTGCCAGCAGAGCGGGAGGAAGACGCCGGGCTCAGAGCGGAGAGGTGAGTGGAACAGCGTCCCTGTCTAGCAGGAGGCAGGGACTCCGACGCTACATAAAGCCTTGCATATTTTCTGTGTGCACATAGCCTTACATTTAATTGGGGAGAGTCACAGAGACTGAATAATTTATATTATTGGCTGGTGGAGATTATAGTTAATGGGGGGCACAGTGCTGCTTATCACTTTATATTTTGATTACTAAGTGGCTAATAGTATATTAATGGGGGAGGGGGGACATATCTGTAGTCAGGGGTGCAGCGTGGGTGAGATGCATGTATATATACAATATATGTGACCTTGTTATTTTCTAGGCTGGAGATCATCATGACAAGACAAATGTTGGCTGGGAGATGTCGATATGAAGGTCTGACCAGATGGAGAAGAAGCAGCAGAAACCGACTCTGATCAGATGAGACATCAGCGGTAAGGGTCTAGATGTAAATATTATTCTGTATCTCCACTGTGTGACTTGGAGTGATAATGTTATCTGTAAAATCCCATAGGCTGCATTCTCACATTTGTGTGAAATGTCCGTGTACTGCCAGATTTTTTTATCGGATGGTCCACGGACTCGTAGAGTTTTATGGATCCATTCACACATCCATGAAAATCACGGATCTGAGAATGAGATCTAAGAGGGTCAGACAATGTCCTGTTCTGATCTGATTTTGAGGATCAGCATAGGACATGCTCTATGTGTCTGTAAAAGCGGGCAGCATGCTGACATTGCACACAGATGCAGGAATGTAGCCTTATTATGTATAGCACAGTCCCTTAGTATATAGTGTACTCACTTATTATGTATAGTTACATAGTTTCCTCTTTTATTATGTATAACACCGTCCCTTATTACGTACCATCCTCTCTAGTTATATATGGTGCCGTCTCTTATTATATAGCTTCCTCTGCTGTTATGTACAGTGCTGTCCCTTACATAGCGTATTCTTGTTATTTTTGTCAGTCACAGCACTTTCTTTTATTACATAGTCCTCTCTTGTTAGATACAAAATGACTACTGATAGGGCAGTATCTGACCAGAAGACTGGTCCGTCAGCTCCTCCATCAGAAAAGAAGCTTTCCCATGCTCCATTAGCCGTCATTGCATTATATATCTAACAATAGAGGACGGTGTGTAATAATAACAGGGGGCTATAAACAATTCAATATGTAAGGGACGGTGCTGTGCATAACAAGAGAGGGCACTGTGTAATAAGGGGCGGCAATATATATAATAAAGGAGGCTATATAAGAGGTATATATGTGTGTGTGGCTATATATACACACATCTGTAGCTTTGTCGCCATGAAAGGTGGGGGACCCAGACACATTTCTTGCACAGGGGCCCCAAGCAGTCAGTGTCTGCCCCTGTGTTAAACATAATCCGTTGGTGGATTGGCAAGCCAGGGGGATTATTGAATGGGGAGATTACTGCCATGAGAACTGTTTAGTTATTTCCCTTGCTACTGACTCTACTGAATTATTACCTGCTTTTCTGTCTGATTTTGAGGATGTTTTTTCTGAGAGGGGGTGTCAGTATTTGCCTCCTCATCTTGCTGATGACTGTCCTATTAACCTGACCCCCTGAGCTAAACTACCGAAGTCCAGACTGTATAATCTTTCTGGCCCTGAGAGACAAGCCTTGAAGGATTTCATTGCGGAAAGTCTGGAGAAGGGACATATCAGACCCTCATCTTCGCCCGTGGCCACAGGGTTCTTCTTCATGAAGAAAAAAGATGGCGGTCTACGTCCCTGTTTAGATTTCCGGGAATTAAATCAAATTACCATCCGTGATCCACCCTCTTCCTCTGATTCCTGATTTGCTCAGCCAGGTTGTAGGAGATAAGGTATTCTCCAAGTTGGATTTAAGGGGAGCCTACAATCTGGTTAGAATCAGAGAAGGGGGCAGATGGAAAACAGCGTTCAATGCCCCGGAAGGACATTTCGAGAGTCTGGCTATGGCTTTTGGTTTGACCAAAGCACCTGTGGTATTCCAGCATTTCATTAATGATATTTTCCATCATTTGGTGGGGAGGTTTGTGCTGGTTTATCTGGACGACATTTAAGCAGGTGCTCAAGATATTAAGGGATAACAAACTTTATGCCAAACTGAAAAAATGTGTTTTCACTGTTCAGGAGGTGCAGTTTCGGATGGATTCGGAGAAGATCCGTGCAGTCCTTGATTGGGAACTTCCCAAGAACCTGAAGGCTCTACAACTCTTTCTGGGCTTTACTAATTTTTACCGGAAATTCATCCAAAATTTCTCTGTAATTGTGAGACCCCTTACTGACATGACTAAGGGATCTGATTTTTCCAAATAGTCGGATTCTTCCCTCCTGGCTGTTTCTTCCTTAAGGAATCATTTTGCCACTGCACCTATGCTCAGTCAACCCGATGTTTCCCAACCCTTTATTGTTGAGGTTGATGCATCGGAAGTCGGGGTTGGGGCTGTGTTGTCTCAGGGTCCGTCCCCAGGTAAATGGCATCCATGCGCCTTCTTTTCTAAAAAAATTTCTTTGGGTGAGATAAGTTATGACGTGGGTAATAGGGAGCTTTTGGCAATCAAATTGGCGTTTGAAGAATGGCGACATTGGCCGGAGAGGGCTGTCCATCCTATTACTGTTATTACTGACCATATGAACCTGTCATAGTCAGATAAACATCTCAACCCTAGGCAAGCCAGATGGTCCCTGTTTTTTACTAGGTTCAATTTTGTTGTAACTTTTCGTCCAGGGGTCAAAAATGTCAAGGCTGATGATTTGTCCCGGAGCTTCCCTGGGGGTGGTAACCATGAGAACCTTGCTCCGATATTACAGAAAGGGGTAGTCATTTCGGCACTGTATCCTGAACTGGAGGGTGAGGTTTTAGAGGCTCAGATGGACACCCCTGCCTCCTGCCCTTCAGGAAGGTTATTTGTACCATGTGATCTGCACCACAGAGTAATTAAGGAACATCTTAACTCTGTGCTTGCTGGGTATCCAGGTGGCTAGGCAACCATGGACCTCCTCTCTCGTCGTTTTTGGTGGCCGGGGTTGCATCGGGATGTGATTGAGCACATAGCTGCTTGTAGTATTTGTGCGCGTTCTAAGGTTTCGCATACTCATCTGTCTGGTACTCTTCTTCCGCTACCTATCCCTAGTAGACCATGGACACACTTGTCCATGGATTTTATTACTGACCTACCGGTTTCTGCAGGCAAAACGGTGGTTTTGGTGGTAGTAGATAGGTTCCATAAAATGTTCATTTTGTCGCATTGCCTGCATTTCCAGATGCCAAGACACTTGTTCATGTGTTTGTAAATGAGATCGTGAAGCTTCACGGGGTTCCCTCCGATGTGGTGTCAGATCGAGGCACCCAGTTTGTTTCCAAGTTCTGGAAGGCATTCTGTTGTCGATTGGGGGTGCAGCTGTCCTTTTCTTCTGCCTCCCACCCTAAGTCGAATGGACAGACCGAGCATGTCAATCAGAATTTGGAGATCTACCTCAGGTGTTTCATCTCTGAAAATCAGGAGGATTGGGCATTCTACCTACCACTGGCAGAATTTGCCATTAATAATCATCATCAAGAATCTACTGGCAGGTCACCGTTCTTCGGTGCATACGGTTATCACCCACAGTTTGATACCTTTAGTGGAGGAGAAGCTCCAGGAGTTCCTGAGGAGGAACGGTTTGCTTAGTCGCTCTCCTCTGTATGGCAGGGTATTCTGAGTAATTTAAAGATCATGGGAGACAGCTTTAAATGTATGGCTGACAGAAAACGCTTGCCAGGTCCGGACCTGAATATGAATGACTTTGTGTGGTTGTCTACCAGGAATATAAGATTGAAAGTTCCTTCTTGGAAGCTGGGACCGCCGTCATTAAGTCAGCAGCGTTTCATCTTGAACTTCCTCAGGCCCTTAAGGTCCACAACGTGTTCCATAGGTCCTTACTCAAGAAATATGTGGAACCTCTTGAGCCCTCACCTCTACCACCACCTCCAGTAATGGTTGATGGTAATCTGAAGTTCCAGATTTCGAGGATTGTAGATTCTCCTCCCCAACGTCATTCTCTACAATACTTGGTGCACTGGAAAGGCTATGGTCCAGAGGAGAGGATGTGGGTTTCAACATCAGAGGTGAACGCTCCCAGGTTGGTTCATTCATTCCACACCTCTTATCCTGAGAAACAAGGTCCTGAGTGTCCGGAGGCCACTCGTAGAGGGGGTTGTGTGTACTGTCACGGGTGTGTGATAGACAGTCGCCCTGCAGTGGGTTGCAGGAGATCTCTACGTTTGGTATTGCAGACACCTTCTTAGAGGCTGTCTCTAGGACCCAGCGGCTACCTTGCTCTGGCTAATTAATACCCTGGCCTGGGTGTATAAATACCTGCTGTGTTCCAGAGGGAGGTGCCAGCGATATTCATTACTCCTTGTGAAGGTTTTAGCAAGAGCAGTACTTCTTCCTCTCTGGTACTTGAGGATGTGTGCGCATTTGTCTGAAGTTGTCTAAAGCTAAGAAATTTCCCCCTGTTTGTCCTCCCTTGTTATCTTTAGTGTTCAGTGGGGATCGACAAGTGCTCATCTCCTCCCTTCGCTAGCCTTAGCCAAACGCCAGGGAAAGACAGGGCGGGGAATGCGTGCGGTGATTGGCGAAGAGCCAATATAGGGACGTTAGGGGACACAGGGTGATTTTCTATCAGCCAGGAGGTCTCAAGTTCTCCCTTTCCCTAGAGTCTGGGCTTCCTTTCCCTCTTCCCTTTGTGTTGCACTAAGTCTTTCCCACACCTTGCGTGACATATGAAGGCTCTATATAAAGGTGGGTCAGTAATGGCTTCTTTGTGTGGAGATGGGGCAGTGTAGGGGGATTCTGTATGGATATGGGGCAGTGTTGGAGTCACTGCGGAAATAAGAAAGTATGGGGGGGCTCAGTATGGAGATCAAGCTGAAAGGGGGGGTGGCTCTTTATGGAGTTGCAGTATTATGTGAGGATTCGGTGTGGAAATTGGAAAGTATAGGGGAACTCAGTGTGCAGATGGATCAATATGGGCAATATGGGGGGCTGTCTATGAAGGAGGGGCAGTATGGGGATCAGAATGTTGAAGGGGCAGTATTGGAAGGACAGTGTAAAGAAGAGGCTTAGTAAGGAGTGGGGGAACAGTGTGAAGAGCGGGCTCAATATGGAGTGGAAGCATAGTGGGGGGTCAGCAATGGGGAAAACAACGTGGAGGTCATAGTTCATAAAAAAGGAAGGTGTTTTGGGTATATCTCATAATGGAGGAAAATGTGGCAGTTGTAGTTCACAAGGGCATACAATATGGTGGTAGTCATTGTAAAAAAGTGGAACAGTATGATGAGAATATTTTATAAGAGGGGACAGTGTGAACACTATGTAACATAAGAGAGACAATGTGGGATATTTTTTGTGCAAAGAACACAGTGAGGGGCAATTATTTATTCCGGGGCACAGTGAAGAGCTTATTTAGGGCACAGCATGGGTGGTTATATTTATTCTATACTGTACTATACCTATATTTCTCTGCATTATCTGTGCATCATGATTTGTGGTATGGGTTAAATGGGCCCACTGAGACTCTGTCGCCCGGGGCCCACGAAAACCTTGAGCCGGCCCTGCCAGTAATAATGTACCTCATTGTGGCCCCCATCCTGTAATACTGTCCTCTGTCCTAACCTCTATCCTATAATAACAGCTTCTAAGCTATAAAAATACCCCCAGTCCTGTAACAGTGTCCTTCATCCTGGTCCCTATCCTGTAATAATGTCCCCAGTTCTGGATCCCATCCATTAATAGTGAACCCCCTTCCTATAATAATGTCATATATTTTGGCCCTTATTCTGTAATAGTGAACTATGTCCTGATGCTCATCCTGTAATAATGTCCCCCATCTGGGCCGTTAGCAGGGCCGGCGTCAGCACCCGGCGCACCCGGGCAAGTGCCGGGGCCTTGAGCAGGCAGGGGGGCCCACTGGCGGTCGCGCACCCCACTGGGCTATGGGCAGAGGAGAGCGGTGTCAGCGCCCGCCCTTCTCCGCCGCTTGCTCAGTGCCCCGGCAGCCGGATACTTACCTCTCCCCGTGCCTCCGCAGATCCACTGTCTTCCTGCTCTGTGCTCCCTGTGACGTCTCAGGTCAGAGGGCGCGGTGACGTCTTTCCACCGTGCGCTCCCCTGAGCCGTCACATGGAGCGCAGAGCAGGACGACGCCGGCAACACTGGAGTCCCGGACCCGAGCAGTGGGCAGCAGGTGAGGAGGAGGGAGGTGAGTATTTGATTTTTTTTTTTTTTTAATGTATGGGGGCATGGGGCATAATATGGGGGGGTGACATCTTGCATGGGGCATTATAAAGAGAGGGAGGGGGTGACATCCTGCATGGGGCATTATATAGAGAGGGGGGGTGACATCCTGCATGGGGCATTATAAAGAGAGGGGGGGGTGACATCCTGCATGGGGCATTATAAAGAGAGGGAGGGGGTGACATCCTGCATGGGGCATTATATAGAGAGGGGGGGTGACATCCTGCATGGGGCATTTTAAAGAGAGGAAGGGGGTGACATCCTGCATGAGGCATTATATAGAGAGGGGGAGTGACATCCTGCATGGGGCATTATAAAGAGAGGGGGTAACATCCTGCATGGGGCATTATAAAGAGAGGGGGTGACATCCTGCATGGGGCATTATAAAGAGGGGGGGGTGACATCCTGCATGGGGCATTATAAAGAGGGGGGGTGACATCCTGCATGGGGCATTATAAAGAGAGGGGGGTGACATCTTGCATGGGGCATTATAAAGAGGGGGGGGTACATCCTGCATGGGGCATTATAAAGAGGAGGGGTGACAGCCTGCATGGGGCATTATAAGGTGGGGAACAGCCTGCATGGGGCATTATAAGGGAGGGGGGACAGCCTGCATAGTGCATTATGTGGGGGGAACAGCCTGCATGGAGCATTATAAGGGGGGGACAGCCTGTATGGGGCATTATGTGGGGGGTAACAGCCTGCATGGAGCATTATAAGGGGGGGACAGCCTGTATGGGGCATTATGTGGGGGGTAACAGCCTGCATGGAGCATTATAAGGGGGGGACAGCCTGTATGGGGCATTATGTGGGGGGTAACAGCCTGCATGCAGCATTATATGGGGGCCAATATCCTGTATGGAGCGTTATAAGGGGACCAGTATCCTGTATGGAGCGTTATATGGGGGCCAGTATCCTGTATGGAGCTTTATAAGGGGACCAGTATCCTGTATGGAGCGTTATATGGGGGCCAGTATCCTGTATGGTGCGTTATAAGGGGACCAGTATCCTGTATGGAGCGTTATATGGGGGCCAGTATCCTGTATGGAGCTTTATAAGGGGACCAGTATCCTGTATGGAGCGTTATATGGGGGCCAGTATCCTGTATGGAGCTTTATAAGGGGACCAGTATCCTGTATGGAGCGTTATATGGGGGCCAGTATTCTGTATGGAGCATTATATGGGGGCCAGTATTCTGTATGGAGCCTTATATGGGGGCCAGTATTCCGTATGGAGCCTTATATGGAGGCCAGTATTCTGTATGGAGCCTTATATGGGGGCCAAGTATTCCGTATGGAGCCTTATATGGGGGCCAGTATTCCGTATGGGGCCTTACATGGGGGCCAGTATTCCGTATGGGGCCTATATAGTAACATAGTAACATAGTTTTTAAGGTTGAAGGAAGTCTAAGTCCATCTAGTTCAACCCATAGCCTAACTTGTTGATCCAGAGGAAGGCAAAAAAAAAAACCATGTGGCAAACACTAAGCTCCACATTGGGGAAAAAAATTCCTTCCCGACTCCATACGACAATCAGACTAGTTCCCTGGATCAATGCCCTATCAAGGAATCTAGTATATATAACCTGTAATATTATACTTTTCAAGAAAGGCATCCATGCCCTTCTTAAATTTTAACAGTGAATCACTCATTACAACATCATGCGGCTGAGAGTTCCATAGTCTCACTGCTCTTACAGTAAAGAATCCCCGTCTGTGATTATGATTAAACCTTCTTTCCTCCAGACGTAGAAGATGCCCCCTTGTCCCCGTCTCTGGCCTCAGAGTAAAAAGATCAGTAGAAAGGTCTTTGAACTGTCCCCTCATATACTTGTACATAGTAATAAGATCACCCCTAAGCCTTCTTTTTTCCACAGTAAATAACCCCAAGTGTAATAACCTGTCTTGGTATTGCAGACCCCCAAGTCCTCTAATAACCTTGGTCGCTCTTCTCTGCACCCGCTCTAGTTCAGCTATGTCTTTCTTATACACCGGAGACCAGAACTGTACACAGTATTCTAAGTGTGGTCGTACTAATGACTTGTATAGAGGTAAAATTATGTTCTCCTCATGAGCATCTATGCCTCTTTTAATGCATCCCATTATTTTATTTGCCTTTGCAGCAGCAGCCTGACACTGGCCACTAAACGAGAGCTTGTCGTCCACCAATACACCCATATCTTTTTCAGTTACAGTTTTGCCCAGTGTTTTACAATTAAGCATATAATTATACATTTTATTTCCTCTGTCCAAGTGCATTACCTTACATTTATCCCCATTAAAGCTCATTTGCCATTTATCAGCCCAAGCGTCTAGTTTACATAGATCCTCCTGTAATATAAAATTGTCCTCCTCTGTATTGATTACCCTGCAGAGTTTAGTGTCATCTGCAAATATTGAAATATTACTCTGTATGCCCGCTACAAGGTCGTTAATAAATATGTTAAAAAGAAGGGGGCCCAATACTGACCCCTGTGGTACCCCACTGTTAACTGAGACCCAGTCTGAGTGTTTTCCATTAATAACCACCCTTTGTTTCCTATCACTGAGCCAATTCTTAACCCACATACATATATTTTCCCCTATCCCCAATGTTCTCATTTATGTATCAACCTTTTGTGTGGAACCGTATCAAAAGCTTTTGAAAAGTCCATATATACAACATCCACTGCATGTCCTTGGTCCAGTCCAGAGCTTGCCTTCTCATAAAAAAAATAAAAAAAAAATAAAAAAATATGGGGGCCAGTATTCCGTATGGGGCCTTATATGGGGGCCAGTATTCCGTATGGGGCCTTATATGGGGGCCAGTATTCTGTGTGGAGCGATTCGCTGGTTTCTGAGCTATTGTAGAATTTACAATAGATATCGCTCATGTAATGTAAGAAGTGAAATCTTTGCATTGTACTATATATATATATTTCTCTGCGGTATCTGTGCATCATGAATCGTGGTATGTATTAAAGGGGCCCACTGAGAATCTTTCGCCCGGGGCCCAGAAAAACCTGGAGCCGACCCTGGCCATTAGCATATAAAAATGTACCCAATCCTGTGTAATAATGTCCTGTGTTTTGGTCTCTATCCTGTAATAATGGCTCCTATCCTGTTATAATGTCCTCTATACTGGCCCTATACTGTAATAATGGCCCACACGTTGTCGCTATACACATACTCATAAAAAAATAAATTATTGTTTTCACCTGTCCTCGCTTCCACAACAGGCGGTCCTCTTCTCGGGCCACATGTTTGAGGTATAGGTATAGGGCAACATTGGTATGGAGCTACAGTGTGTAAAATGGTTGTCCACTTCTGAAAATCTGCAACTTAGGAGCTCAATTACAATAAAAACAGTGAATACGTACTTTCCACGAAGGCACCGTTATAGCCAGAGAAGTAACTAGAGCCTGATGGGAGTCGGAGCAAGATTTGGACCAGCGCACCCCCATCATGATTATATATAAACACTGCTCAAAAAAATAAAGGGAACAATCAAATAAGACATCCTAGATCTGAATGAATTAAATATTCTCATTCAATACTTTGTTCTGTACAAAGTTGAATGTGCTGACAACAAAATCAAACAAAAATCATCAATGGAAATCAAATTTATTAACAAATGGAGGCCTGGATTTGGTGTCACCCCCAAAATTAAAGTGGAAAAACACACCACAGGCTGATCCAACTTTGATGTAATGTCCTTAAAACAAGTCAAAATGAGGCTCAGTATTGTGTGTGGTCTCTACGTGCCTGTATGACTTCCCTACAACGCCTGGGCATGCTCCTGATGAGGTTGCGGATGGTCTCCTATGGGATCTCCTCCCAGACCTGGACTAAAGCATCCGCCAACTCCTGGACAGTCTGTGGTGCAACGTGACGTTGGTGGATGGAGCGAGACATGATGTCCCAGATGTGCTCAATCGGATTCAGGTCTTGGGAACGGGCGGGCCAGTCCATAGCTTCAATGCCTTCATCTTGCAGGAAGTGCTAACACACTCCAGCCACATGAGGTCTGGCATTGTCCTGCATTAGGAGGAATGTGAAATTGATTGCCAATCAGTGTTGCTTCCTAAGTGGACAGTTTGATTTAACAGAAGTTTGATTTACTTGGAGTTATATTCTATTGTTTAAGTGTTCCCTTTATTTTTTTGAGCAATATATATATATATATATATATATATATATATATATATAATGTATACACATTACAGACCAAAAGTTTGGACACACCTTCTCATTTAAACATTTTTCTGTATTTTCATGACTATGAAAATTGTACATTCACACTGAAGGCATCAAAACTATGAATTACCACATGTGGAATTATATACTTAACAAAAAAGTGTGAAACAACTGAAAATATGTCTTATATTCTAGGTTCTTCAAAGTAGCCACCTTTTGCTTTGATGACTGCTTTGCACACTCTTGGCATTCTCTTGATGAGCTTCAAGAGGTAGTCACTGGAAATGGTCTTCCAACAATCTTGAAGGAGTTCCCAGAGATGCTTAGCACTTGTTGGCCCTTTTGCCTTCACTCTGCGGTCCAGCTCACCCCAAACCATCTCGATTGGGTTCAGGTCTGGTGACTGTGGAGGCCAGGTCATCTGGCGTAGCACCCCATCACTCTTCTGCTTGGTCAAATAGCCCTTACACAGCCTGGAGGTGTGTTTGGGGTCATTGTCCTGTTGAAAAATAAATGATGGTCCAACTAAACGCAAACCGGATGGAATAGCATTCTGCAGCAAGATGCTGTGGTAGCCTTGCTAGTTCAGTATGCCTTCAATTTTGAATGAATCCCCAACAGTGTCACCAGCAAAGCACCCCTACGCCATCACACCTCCTCCTCCATGCTTCACGGTGGGAACCAGGCATGTAGAATCCATCCGTTCACCTTTTCTGCGTCACACAAAGACACGGTGGTTGGAACCAAAGATCTCAAATTTGGACTCATCAGACCAAAGCACAGATTTCCACTGGTCTAATGTCCATTCCTTGTGTTCTTTAGCCCAAACAAGTCTCTTCTGCTTGTTGCCTGTCCTTATCAGTGGTTTCCTAGCAGCTATTTTACCATGAAGGCCTGCTGCACAAAGTCTCCTCTTAACAGTTGTTGTAGAGATGTATTGCTGCTAGAACTGTGTGTGGCATTGACCTGGTCTCTAATCTGAGCTGCTGTTAACCTGCGATTTCTGAGGCTGGTGACTCGGATAAACTTATCCTCAGAAGCAGAGGTGACTCTTGGTCTTCCTTTCCTGGGGCGGTCCACATGTGAGCCAGTTTCTTTGTAGCGCTTGATGGTTTTTGCAACTGCACTTGGGGACACTTTCTAAGTTTGCCCAATTTTTCGAACTGACTGACCTTCATTTCTTAAAGTAATGATGGCTACTCATTTTTCTTTACTTAGAATTTGTATTATGGCAAGAAAAAAGCAGCTAACAGTCTATTCAGTAGGACTATCAACTGTGTATCCACCTGACTTCTGCACAACATAACTGATGGTCCCAACCCCATTTATAAGGCAAGAAATCCCACTTATTAAACCTGACAGGGCACACCTGTGAAGTGAAAACCATTTCCGGTGACTACCTCTTGAAGCTCATCAAGAGAATGCCAAGACTGTGCAAAGCAGTCATCAAAGCAAAAGGTGGCTACTTTGAAGAACCTAGAATAGAAGACATATTTTCAGTTGTTTCACACTTTTTTGTTAAGTATATAATTCCACATGTGTTAATTCATAGTTTTGATGCCTTCAGTGTGAATGTACAATTTTCATAGTCATGAAAATACAGAAAAATCTTTAAATGAGAAGGCTTGTCCAAACTTTTGGTCTGTACTGTATATATCAGGATCACCGGGGCACTAGTCCAAATCTGGTCCTCCATCCTGGTATATTTACCTCATCCTGAAATACAGTTTATATCACCCATCCTGGCATATGTCTTTTATCCTGGGCCTCATCCTGATATATATGGACCCCATCCTGGTGTTTGTCCCTCGTTCTGCTGCTGTTCTTTAATGTATAGAAAAAATTAACCATTATACCCACCAAGGGTGAACTTAGAAGTCATGGGGCCCAATGGCAGAATTATAATGCATTCCCCATAGTCCTCCATATAGTATAAAGTACAGGTCATAGTCCTCCCTATAGTGTAATGCACAGCTCATAGTCCTCCCTATAGTTTAATGCACTGCCCATATTCCTCCCTATAGTAAAATGCGCTTCCCATAGTCCTCCATATAGTATTATGCTCAGCCCATAGTCCTCCGTATAGTGTAATGCACCCCACATAGTCCTCCATATAGTATAATGTACCGCCCATTGTCCTAACCAATAGTAAAATGCACCACCATAGTCCTTCATACAGTATAATGCATCCCACATAGTCCTCCATATAGTATAATACACAGCCCATAGTCACCCATGTAGTAAAATGCATAGCTCATAGTCCTCCATACAGTATAATGCACAGCCCATAGTCCTTCATACACTGTAATGCACAGCCCATAGTCATCCATGTAGTATAATGCACAGCCCACAGCCCTCCATATAGTATAATGCACAGCTCGTGGCCATCCATGTAGTAGGATCGCCACCGTGTACTCACTACTTAAAAAAAAAAAATAAATACACACCTTCCCTTCTCTCCCCCTCCGCGCAGTGTCCTCTTCTGATGCCGGCAACTGACTTCAGCGCGCAAGTGATGGGAGTGCATGACATCACTGCCATGCACCCCGGTCATGTGCAAGCAGACGTCAGCTGCTGGCTTCTGATTGGCCGGCAGCGTGTATTGCCCGATGGGTCTGTGCGCTGCAATACAATTCAGCTGAATGTGCATCCATGGACTCGCATCCAGCTGAAGTATTTGCTGGCGTCAGCGGGCCCCTCACAGGCCAAGCCCGGGTGCAGTTGTGACCGCTGTGACCGCGGACGTTACGTCCCTGGTTCCAGCGATGTTGGCGCTGCTGTTCCCAAAGAATGACTTGTTGTGTCACATGCTAGCTGCAGCCAATAAATAGCTGCTTATCTGCTGCAAGCTTTATTTCATCTTTTTGAGCTGACATCCGCCCTGATGCAATATTGATGACCTGCAGCCAAAAAGCTGCCGCTCAACGGCTGCAACCAGCACAAAACACAAGACACGTCTCTCTCTGGGAAAAACAACGTAGACATCGCTGAAACAGCACCGCTGCAGGAGGTAAGTAATTATTGTTTTTATTTTAATTGGGCTCCTGAAGATTAAGCTGAGGTTGTCCAGTAGTAGACAACCCTTTAACTGGCATTTAACTCGGACCAATTTTATTCAATGGGGTAGTGATCAAATCTGTCTGTGAAAAAAATTCCAGCTTGCACTAGTTTATTCCATAAATCGGATGAGACTCAGCCATTCAAGTCTATGGGTACGCCAAAAAAAATCTGATGCCGCACTGAGCCACAGTATAAAATCCCTTTTTTTTAAGAATACATTGCAATTCTGTAACATAGGAAACTGTAAATGGTCCTGTAAATTATTATAACTGCTGCTGTAAAAAAACGGATTACACACATATGACACGTGAGAAAAAAATCATCCTAATTTTCTGAAACTGACCTATTTTTTTTTTATATGGCTGTATGAACCTACTCTTACCCTAAGAACTGGTGGGAGACAGTTTGACCCACCAACGATAAATGCCGTGTTCTCAAGAGTTCTGCATTCACGCATGATCATAGGTGATAGATAAACTTAGACCTGCAATTTAAAGAACCTAAAATACATTTTATTACATATCTACTAAGAGGCCTAGTGGTTAGTAAAGTATGTTGTTTGACCCAAAATTACATACCTGTCACAAGCCTCCTTCCCGAGTCCATCTTTTTCTCTGTCACAACTTCTACGTATGGTGCTCATCAAAATCTAGCATTGATCTGCCTAAACAACTTCAGCAGGCGATACATCTTCAGAGGATAATTGATTGAGAAAAAAAACAACTAGGCTGAGGTCACACTACCGTACAACATGGCGGAGTGCTATGCGATAATCATCAGTGTTATTCTATGGGGCAGCTCAGATCAGCGATTATTTTCGAACAATCGATTTGCAGCGAGACTCAATTCATTTTCACCTATACAAGTCTATGGGTGCGTGAGAAACATTTTACTGCAAACGGATGTCATCCCAGTGCAGTCTGATATACGCAGAGTCAGGCGATGGAGGAGATGAAGAAATTACTTTCTCCGTCTCCTCCGCACCTGTGCTGCGATCCTGTCATGTAAGAGAATCGGAGCACAGTAGCATAACACTCAGCTCACGCTCGCAGCAGAGCGTATTTCGCGCGGCATGCCCCTCAACGGATTCCAGGACCCTTTTAAGCACACGCCACGCAAAACGGCCATCGTTTCTCTCTGTGCTTTCTCCCTCCCTGCTGCAAGTTTTTATTCCTTAAATAAAGACTTTGAACTTTGAAGAACCGGTGAGTGCTACTTTCATTCTTCCTTTTCAACATTAATGAACTTTTTCATAAGTAAGCAACCGGGCGTTCTTTTGGCGATATTTTTGCTCCTGAGCAACATAGTCTACTCAATACATGCGAATTGTATAGTGCGGGCTTTTTTCCTCTTGTTCCTATGAACTAATGATTTGTCTATCCCACCCTCACGGGTTCTACCCGGTTCCTGTTTGGAAGCAGTTCCTTATGTCATGGTTGGTGATTAGGCATTTCAATTAATCCGCAATGTAATGAGGCCATATCCAAAGGCAGCCCTGGACCACCGGCGACCAATTTCTGATTATCGCCTATCACTCTCAAGGCGATTGGTGGAGTGCGCCTTTGGGATCCTCTGTGCAAAATGGAGGGTTATGATGTCGGCCATCCAATTAGGTGAAGCTAATGTGATTTGAGTGATTAAGGTCTGTGTCATCTTTCACAATTTCACTAGGATCAATAAATGTTCACCAAATGATGACAACGGAGAATATCGCAATAATGGCAGAACTACAACACATGTTGCCAATCCACGTCGTCAGCCCTCTGGTCTTAAAGTTCGGGACATATTTACAAATTATTTTGTATCACCACAGGGATCTACTCCTTGGCAATACTATGCTGTGTCTATCTTATAATATCCTGGGTTTCCTTTATTTTGTAAATAAAAAGTTCATGCAAAAAATGTATCATGCCTGTTTATGTTACTGTGGCGCCCTTGAGGGTCCGACCACCACAGGAATGCTGCACTTCTTTAATGGAGTGTGGTGTTCTTCCTCCGAGGTAAGGCCAGTGTGATAGTTGTGACCTATCCTTTTGCATCCAACACCACATTTCCACCAGAGGGAGCTAGTATGCACTAGGTGCTGCTCCCCTGGTTACAGGGAGACTGGGGAACACAAAGTGGTAGGAACCAGTTAGTGGGTGAGGGTGGAGGACTTACAAGTTAATTACACTTTAAATTTCATATTTAAAAGTAAGCCATCTTTGATCTTGGTCTCTGTCGGTTCTGGTGGTCGTACTGTGCTGTCAACTACTGTGTGTAATGTGACCTCCCTCCGGGAGCGCAGATCCTGTGTGGGCCTGCACCGGTAAGGGACACAGCCCTCGTACCCTGGCTTTGGGACGAGAGGTAGGTTGCAGACAAGGAATGTCTCAACCCGGCCGAGGACCAGGATCAAGAAGGCCCGGGAGCTTTAGAGTTTAGCTCCCCAGCAAATGGGTCCCGGGCAGGATGCAGACGGAGCGGAGTACGCCACCTGTCCTCGCCTACCTGATCTATTCAGAGGGATTCCGGCTGAAAGAGGGGTACCGGCCCCCGACACCCGACCTTGCATTCCATGTCCTGGACGGGAAAGCCCGGTTAGGCCCTGAGGATCCCACCGGGCATCGGATGGAGAGGAATTGCCACCCGTGCCCTAGTCCTGAGAGGAGCTCAGAGGGAGACTCGGCCTATCTACACACGCACAAACGGGAAAGGGTGAAGTCTGTAGTGCAGGAACACTCTGGTGTAGGGTCGCTACCGAACATGGACTTTCTCGGAGGTAGTCGGACCCCCGTCCCTGGTGGCCACAGGACTCCGCGGGGAGCAGGGAGTCGCCTTTCTTTGCCATCTAAGTGAGTAAAGCCTTGGAAGTTCACCCCTATGGCCTCCGGACTGTTCTTTATGCGCCATACCATGCGACGCAGTGCCCGTACTCCCCGCACTACTACTCCCCCCCTCCATCCTGTTTGCCTGCCCTGAGGCCTTGCTCTGCCTGTGGGGAGCAGTGAGAACTTAGGCCGCCATGACACCAGGCCTCGGTGGACTGTAGTGGCGCTGGTGACCCTTCACCAGGCACCACAGGTGGCGTAGTCGTTAAATAAGCCACTCAAACCCGGACGAGCCCACAACATCTTCCTTTTCATGTGACGGCCCTGAGCACGGGTCGGGCCCGGGCCACGGCTGCATCCCACCTCTCCATCACAGGGCCCGACACCAAGTCCCCCAACACCCAGGGTAAACTAAACTCAAAACTAAAAGGGCTCTTTCGAGAATTGAGGCGTCACATTACAAAGTATACCTTCTATATATGAGGCATACAGTAGATATTAAAAATGACAACACTCACAAGAAGAACAGATAACTTTACTGTAAACAAGGGTTATTTGGCTGAAAACAGGCATATTTAAATCAAAAGGTCAAATTTGCCTATACAAAAATGTAAACATGATAAAAACAAAAAAGGATATTAGTCCTGAATGCACTATTTGTAACAAATTTTGGTATGAAGGTGGTGATGATGGTGTAGGTCCAGCATGACTTGTTTGTTGAGTTTGGCTTGGTGGATTATTTGGCCCCTGGGAGGTGGATGAGGCTGGATTACAGGACAAGGGAGTGATTATTTGTGGGCCCTGTTGGTAATATGGTATTGGCCACTTGGGTAAGGGTAGGCAAACTCATTCTGAATTTGGTTTGGCATTTGGCTAAACCCACCCAGAATGGCTATGTTGACCATACCCATGTTGAGACCACCCTCCTACAGTGGGTATGTTCAAGTGGCCATATTAGAATCATAGAATGGTAGAGTTGGAAGGGACCTCCTGGGTCATCTGGTCCAACCCCCTGCTCAAAGCAGGATTCAAGCAGGATATTAGGAAGATGCAGCTGGATTTTGAAAGTAAGGTCGTGGTGGTTGTGGTTTTTGCTGTTGGTAAGGTCTTTGTTGTGGATGAGGTGATGGGTTCCGTGGTGGAGGTGGTTCAGGGAGGACTATGGGCTCTTCATCTCCGCTTCCAGGCATGTGTAGGTGGTTGTCAGTGGACATCTGCCATCTGTCAAGGTAGTTGAAAACGAGCCTTGGATTGTTAGGTGCTGTGCAGAAATCTATTACAATCTGCAATGCACATCTGGCAGGCAGCCTTACCTCTCGGGAAATTGGGCGCAAATACCGAGCCAGGCTCCGCGCATAGGCCTCCCCCCATTATCGTTAACAGTGCGCTTTAGGTATTGTAACCACGTGGTGGTGATGGTCATTCTGGCGCTAATGGGGCAGAAGAAGGTCCGGCCTCCTCTTCGACTTCTCCAACAGGGTCCAAGATCGCCTCAGAATCCGATGCTGTCTCCCTTTCTCGTTGGTTGGATTCAGTTCTGATTTTGTTTTAAAAAATAAAAATTTTTTAATCTTATTTACACATTTGAAGAGTGAAAACAAGCATGCACTTAATGTTGGAGTTCCAGAATGGGAGCTAGGAAATTCAAGCGGTCAAAAAAAAAGTACTTCCACTTTCTTGAAGATGCTGTCGCTCATGGCGGAATTGATCACAGCAGCTGCACCACCTTCCTGTCACATCTGCCACTGCGAAAAAATAACATTAAAAAAGTGTGAACACCTTGCTTCGGTGTTGATTGATAGATTACATTGTCAACATGCGTACAGTTTGCTACGTGGATTAGCAAACATGACGGATATTGACAATAACATCATGTTCACAAATGAATTTACACATTATGTAGATCTACATACACAAATGCAGTATCTAAATTTTTTGCACTTACTAATTTCCTTCTGCACCGCTCATGAACTTTCCTTAAAATTGGATTACATCTGGCAGCATATGCATCTCCAAGCTGCATCCTTTTTATTGCGGTCTGCTAAGTTGGCATGGCCCGGGTCCCAGATTTCTGGTCCCTCCTGCACCAGGACAATCAGCATTTTCACATTGATATGTCTGGCCATGTTGCTGCTATCTGTGGAGACGTGTTCATAGTCTTTTATAGGTTGCCAGGACAATCTGCATGACAATCTTCCTGTTCTTGGCTGATGCAATTTCCTGGAGTTGTGTGCGTATTTGTCGCACGCTATACGGATGGTCCGTGTGCCGTCCGATTTTTTTTCGCACCCATAGGCTTGCATTGGCGAGTCTCGCACGATATGCGAGTATAATCAATCGCAGCATGCTGAGATTTTGCCCGCACGCCGAATACAGCTGAGAAAATAAACGGTGAACTGAGCTGGCCCATAGAATAACACTGGGCCCAGTGCTATATGATGTTTTATCACATAGCACTTCGCTGTGTTGTACGGTAGTGTGACCCCGGCCTAAGACATACATGAGGGCAACACGTTGGCTCAGTAGTTAGCTCTGTAGCAAAGACAACATCTGAAAGGAGTTTGTATGTTCTCCCCATGTTTGTGTGGGTTTCCTCCGGGTTCTCTGATTTCATCCCACACTCCAAAGACATACTGATAGGGAATTTAGATTGTGAGCTCCTGTGAGGACAGTGATAATGATGATGATATCTGTAAAGTGGTGTGGAATTAATAGTGCTATATATGCGAGTAAAATAAATAAATAATGTAAATAAATCAGACATCTACAGTGATGCCTTAAAGTTTGAGCCCTTCAGAATTTTCCATATTTCAGTCAAAAATATTAGACTTTTTTATTTTTTAAATAAAGAAAATGATCCAATGTCACATGTCTTTTAGAAGCAAAAGTATGTGAACCTTTAGAATCAGCAGATAATTTGAATCTGAAATTTGAGTCAGTTGTTTTCAATCAATCGGATGTCAATCAGGTGAAAGTGGGAGACCTTCTGTATTTAAAGAACAGGGATCTATCAAAGTCTGATCTTCATAATACGTTTTTAGTATTGTATGATGGCACAGAGAAATTATATTTCGGAGGACCTTAAAAGAAGAATTATTGATGCTCATTAGGCTGGCAAAGGTTATAAAACCATCCGTAAAGAGTTTGGACTTCACCAATTCACAGTCATCCAAGTTGTGTGCAAACGGAGGAAATTCAACAGTATTATTATGTGACGCCCTCCCTGAGCGGATGGGGGGGGGGGGGGATACTTGGAGCCGGGCCTTGCAGATGTTGTGGGGATGCAGTCGTGGCCTTGACCCGTTCCGTGCCCGGGTCTGTCACATGAAAAACGGGCTTTTGGATAAGTGGTATTTCGACTACGCCACCTGTGGTTTCTGGTGAAGACCACCAGCGCTGCAACAGTCCTCTGAGGCTGATGTTCTTGCAGCTTGGTTGGTACTACTCCCCACAGGCGGAGTAGGCCTCAGGGCAGTGTTTGATGAACTGTGTGGAGGTATGGTGGGTGCAGTGCCGCACAGGAATAAACAAGCGGAGGCGGTGAATGAAGTCATCCGGGTCTTTACTCACTTTAGATGAACTTTCAGCCACAAAGCTTCTCTCTGCTACACACGGCGTACTGCGGCCACCAGGAAGCGGGTCCAGCACTTCCCAGGTAGATCAGGAGCACCTGTCGAGACCCCGCTGGTGTGTTCCTCTCCTTAGTAAGTTCTCCCACTGAGTCTTCTCCTGACTGTGTGTGGTATGAACGTGGTGTAAGGCCGGGTCCCACTGGGTAAACGCAGGTTGAGAGATACAGGTGGCGACTCCGCTCCGTCCGTATCCACATGGGATCCACTAAGCCTTCGGGCTTTTCTGACTGAGACATGAAGTGACAAATATATCGGGGGCCGGTTACCCCTTTTGCAGCAGGAGTCCCTCTGGCTAGGCCAGAGTGAAGAATACAGGTGGCGACTGCGCTCCATCCGTATCTCCCTGGGATCCTTTTGCCTGTGGAGCCTATCTAATCTTCAGCCAGCTACAGACTCTTGCTGGACCCTAACAGAAGACCCACAATCAAAAGACCTTGAACTAAAGATGGCCAAGTATTATATATGATTCTATAAGTGCTTCCTGTAAGTGTTTCCTCCACCCTCACCCACTACTTGGTTCCCCCTATCTTTGGTTCCCCCCAACTCCTCTATCCCGGGACGGGGCAGCACCCTGGTGCATTTAGGCCCCTACAGGACAGGAGTGGTGTAGTGTTGAGTGTGAAGTGGGGTCCTGAGTGATGCTCCATCCTTACCTGGAAGAGGAGGCACCATACTTCATCTGAGGTGCAGTACCCCTGTGGCAACTGAACCCTCAGGGGTGCCACAATTACTCATCCCAGGAGGGGTCAACCAACAAAGATCACTCCAAGAGAAGTCCCTAAGGTCACAAAGGAACTTAAGGTAAAATTTAAGCAACTAAAGGTCTCTGTCACATAAGATAATGTTAATGATGTTAATGTTCATGAGTTAATAATGAGGTCAATGAACCAAAGTTGTGTGCATGCCAGCATCGTAAAGAGAAAGCCAATGCTCTCCATATAGAACATTGGTGCCCATCTACAGTATATTAAAGATCATCTGGACACATCAGAAGGCTATTGGAACAATGTTTTGTAGATAGATTAGATCCAAATAGAACTTCTGGGTTTAAATAAGAAGCATTATTGTTAGAGTAAGAAAAACCCTGCATTACAGGTAGAGTCTTGTCTTGGGCCTATTTTGCTGCATCTGGGCCAGAATGACTTGTCGTCAGTATTAGAACAATGAATTCTGAATGATATCAGCAAATTGTAAAGGAAAATGTCAGGAAATCTGTCCATGGGCTGAATCTCAAGAGAATGTGGGTCACGCAGAGAAAACCCAAACCACACAAGTCATTCTATAAAAGATTGGTTAAAGAATTGTAACATACCTGGCGGCGTCCTTGCATAGTGGTCCATCTCCCACTGTGCAAGAGCGCGCACTTGATCTCCTGTCCAGTCTGCTAGCCTCGCTTCCCTCCATGCTGTCTGCTTGCCTCTGTTTCTGCTGCTTAAGGGCGGCGCCCGGTCACTTCCTGCTTCTTGTAGCTGCTGCGGGCACACTTGTGCGTCCTCAGCCTATTGCTGTCTGTTACCTGGTATTTAACCAAGCTCCTCCCTGTTATCCTTGCCTGAGCATTGTGTTCTGTCAGTTGGCTTCTAGTCACTGATGTGCCAGGTCCTGTCTATGTTTCCTGCCTTGCGGTATCAGTTCCCGTGTCTGAACTGTGTCCTGTCTGAACTATCTTCTAGCCTGTTGTCTTCTGCCTATCCTGGAGGCTGTATTTCCAGGCCAGTGTGAACACGCTCCTAGCCTGTTCTTTCCGCCTTCTAGGGGCCGCATACCTAGACCCGTTCTTGTATCTTGCCTGTTCCTGTCTGAACACGCTCCTAGCCTGTTCGTTCCGCCTTCTAGGGGCCGCATACCTAGAACCGCTCCTGTATCTTGCTGCTGTGTCTGTTCTTGTCTGAATACTCTCCTAGCCTGTTACCTGTTTTTCTCTATGTCCGTACCTTCCCTTTTCGTGCAGAATCTGATCCCGTACCTAACTCCTACTCGTTGTCCCTGTACTCCCGTTTGTGAGTTTAGAGTCCACTCGCTACTTCATTGCAAGTATCTTGTGTGTACCTGGTTCTGCCTCTCCCTTCCTGTCTGTTCCGTGTTAACAGAGCCCTGTCCCCTCTTCTCTGCCTTGCTCACCGCTCCGACGGTTCTTGCCTGCTCTGCCTTGCTCACCGCTCCTGCGGTTTCCGCTCTGCTCTGCCTTGCTCGCTGCTCCGGCAGTCTCTCTCTGCTCTGACCTTTTGCTCGCTGCTCCGGCAGTCTCGCTCTGCTCTGACCCTTTGCTCGCTGCTCCGGCAGTCTCGCTGTGCTCTGACCCTTTGCTCGCTGCTCCGGCAGTCTCGCTCTGCTCTGACCCTTTGCTCGCTGCTCCGGCAGTCTCGCTGTGCTCTGACCCTTTGCTCGCTGCTCCCGCAGTCTCGCTCTGCTCTGACCCTTTGCTCGCTGCTCTGGCAGTCTCGCTCTGCTCTGACCCTTTGCTCGCTGCTCCGGCAGTCTCGCTCTGCTCTGACCCTTTGCTCGCTGCTCCGGCAGTCTCGCTCTGCTCTGACCCTTTGCTCGCTGCTCCGGCAGTCTCGCTCTGCTCTGACCCTTTGCTCGCTGCTCCGGCAGTCTCGTCTTGCTCCTCTCGCTCACCGCTCCAGGCGGCCTTGTCCTGCTCTTCTCTCGCTCACCGCTCCAGGCGGTCTCGTCTTGTTCTGCTCTTGCTCGCCGCTCTGGGCGGACTCACTCTGCTGTGTTTGTCCACCGCATCTGCGGTTCTGTTCCTGTGTCCCAGTCTGTACTGGGTCCTATCCACTCGGTGCTCCAACCTGTCGTACCTGCCAGTACCTCCCTGCCTGCATACCTGTTACCTGTCGTGCTTACCAGCATCCGCCAGTCTGCATACCAGCCGTGTCTGCCTATACCCAGCAGTCTGTGTGCCAGCCTAACCTGCCTGTTCCTGTATTCCCCTGTGTGGGTCAACAGCCGTGTCCGAGGTCTGTCCTGGAGTAGCACCTGGTCCCTCTGCTCGGTTCCTCCTTGGTGCACTGGCGTCGTATGCCATCGTGCGACCCTGGTCGGATTGGGTGGATACTTGGTTATGCCCCTCCAGGCATTCACTCTCCGGCACGGTCCAGTGGAATCACTACATATACACGCACACGCCACTCAGCCCGGGCGTGTGCATTACAAGAATAATAAAGCTCTAGTAAAAAATAATAATAAAATTCTAGTTTTGGAATGGCAAAGTCAAAGTCCTGACCTTAATCCTAGAAACATTTTGAAGGCCTAAAGCAAGAAGTTTTTGAGAAACGCCCCCTACCAACATAACAGAGTTGAAGCTGTTTTGAAGGGAGGAATGGGCTAAAATTCCATCAAGCCAATTTGCAGGATTAATCAACAATTAAGGGAAACCTTTAAATGCAGTTCTTTCTGCACAAGGGGGTTACAAAAGAAAAAGTTCACATTTTTTGGCAATCAAAAACCTTGTTACACACCTATCCCGGATCTGGGTCTGCTCCCCTTGCCCCCATCCACTCATCTCTGTTGTGCTCCGCATCGGGCTTTGCATGTGGCCCGGCATGCTTCCATGTAATCATCTGCCTAGGCCTATATAAGGCATAGTATCTGGACTGAGGTACAAGTCAATTTAGCTACAGTTGCAACGAGAGCAAAAATAAGTGTTTCATATTTGGGGTCATCTGAAGGCAATTGTCTATGCTGTGAAGATACGAGATGTGCAGCATCTGAAACAACTGATACTGGAAGCCTGTTTTAAGCATTTCTTCTGCGGTGTTGCTATCAGTGTGTCAAGAGTGGGAGAAGAGGGTTGCATTGGCAATCCAGCACAATGGGCAGCACTTTAAACACATTTTATAAGTGGTCATAAACTTGTAAAAAACTGATGAAAGAATAAAGTTACATTAAAACCAAGCACACCATTGTTTTTCTTATGAAATTCTCAATAAGTTTGATGTGTCACATGACCCTCTTCCCATTGAAATAAATAAAGTTGGATCCAAAATGGCTGACTTCAAAATGGCCGCTATGGTCACCACCCATCTGGAAAAGTTTTCCCCCTCCCATATACTAATGTGCCACAAAGAGGAAATTGATATCACCAACCATTCCCATTTAATTTAGGTGTATCCATATAAATGGCCCACCCTGTATTCTACTTGATAGACTGGAAGGGAAACAGCCCGAGGAGAGATGTTGGGTGCCAAAGAAGAACTTATACACTCCAATCTTGCTCAAAATATTTCATATTGTGGAGACATGAGGGTCAGTGGGTGCTCTCGTCCGCTGGTCTGGCTTTCTTGAGAAAGAGACCGCATGGAACAGGGCTCATCCCTCTGAACGCCTGTACGCCTTCCCCTTGGGTAGAATACTACTCGGACAACATAGGGTGAGAATAACACAGTGTGGTAATAGCAAGTACACATGATGGTGCAAATGACAGAGTCTCACCCTTCCGCTGGCTCACCGAGGATTAGAACATCTGCAACTTCTGGGCATCCAGGGCCAACTACCCCAACCATTAGCACCCAGTTTTGGCAGGCACCCACAGAGAGGAGTTAGCAGCAAGTTTAGGAGGCTGACATTGAGGTATGTGGCCAGGTGACCTAATTGTCCCAACCTGGATTATCCAAACATCTTCATGGATTCAGTGATGGGCAGTGGAGCAGATATGATTTACACCAGTTGGTGTCATGGCTCCTTGGCTGCTGTCCTGTAGAGTCTCTCTTAAAACAGAGGCCGATCCCCCTTTTATGTTCCACAGGGCATTCTTCCACAGGATTGTGGGAAGGTGGGAGGAGGTAATCACTCATTGTTCAAGTGTTCAATTAACCTGTATAGTTTGGATCCAGTTGGATGAACACGTAAGTGGACTGTGCTGCTGGAGTAAATCAATTCCTCAGAGATGATGATGAGGAAAAAGAAGTCTTTTTCAAGTGAAAACTTGCTTGTTTGAATTGGATCTCTTTAGCTACTTTTAGGACTTGAAAATCTGATTTTGTTTAGGTCAAAATTATGCAGAGATCTAGAAAATACTGGAGTTCTCAAACTTTCAAGCATCACTATATGTACCTTCTTTACCCCTCCATCCACCCAATGACCTATTGTTTAAATCAGGTATTTGTGTTAAATTATTTTTGAACAATTTGGGCATTTTTTATACAGTAGATGACAGAAAGATATTAGATAGATATCTTGCAGATATATAATTTCACAACCTCCCTACATATTATAAATTTGCACCCTTTAGTGCTTTTCATGTTGCACTGTTTAGCATTGTTTAACTAAATAAATAATTAAAAAAAAACGACATGGGGTCCCCCTTATTTTTGATAACCAGCAAAGGTAAATCAGACAGCTGCGAGCTGATATTACCAGGCTGGGAAACTTCATGGTTATTGGGCACTTCCCAGCCTAAAAATACCAGCCATCAGCCACCCCAGAAGGGGCGCATCACATTGATGCCATGAAAATGTGTCGCTGAGGAATAAGGCTGTAGCGCCCCCTAAAGTCAGAAATTCTCCGGAGAACATGATCAGGGCCGGTTTTTCCGGTCCCTGATCACGTGATTGCCGTTATTCACCAAATAACGGCGATCACAAAAAAAAAGTGTGCCTGCGGTTACAATAATTTCTTTCTCCTCTGACATGATATACATGTTAGAGGAGAGAGAAATGAAGCCCCCTGAGCCCACCCGGTACCTCCACCATCCCCTGATCACCCCCGGATCTTCCCCCGGCCCTCCAGCATCTTGCTGCAGAAATTTTTTTCCCTATTGGTTCCTTTTGATCACTGTGATAAACCCTATCACAGTGATCAAAATAAATAAATCAAACCCCCCTTTGTCCCCCCTTAGTTAGATAAAAATTATAAAATAAAATAAAAAAGAAATTCTCCATTCTTTGCAGTTAGGGTTAGGGTTGTGTTAGGGTTAGGGTTGTGTTAGGGTTAGGATTAGGGTTAGGGTTGTGTTAGGGTTAGGGTTGTGTTAGGGTTAGGATTAGGGTTAGAGTTGTGTTAGGGTTGGGTTAGGGTTGGGTTAGTGTTAGGATTAGGGTTAGGGTTGTGTTAGGGTTAGGAGTAGGGCTAGGGTTGTGTTTGGGTTAGGATTAGGGTTAGGATTACTTTTAGGGATGGGCTAGGGTTGTGTTAGGGTTAGGGTGTGTTAGGGTTAGGGTTGTGTTAAGTTTAGGGTGTGTTAGGGTTATGTTAGATTTAGGGTTGTGTTAGGGTTAAGGTTGTGTTAGGGTTATGTTAGGGTTAGGGTTCTGATAAGGTTAAGATTAGGGTTAGGGTGGTGTTAGGGTTGTGTTAGGGTTACGGTTAGGATTAGAGTTAGGGTTGTGCTAGGGTTAGGGTTGTTTTAGGGTTGGAGTTGGGATTTTTTCAAAAGTAAAGAAAAAAAAATGCTGACAATATGGCGCCTAGTGTTGAGCGCAAGTGCTCGCTACTTAAGTTTGCTTGGGTATGCACCGAGTATCATGGGTGCTTGAGTGACCTGTGACGCACCCCCTGGGTCATGGGGTACTCTGTAGCCGGGCCGGTCGTTGCTAGGGGAGATGTCACAGTGGCGGTGACCCGGTCCGTGACCCAGGGCGGTCAATAAAAGGGGTTTTGAAGAAAAGGATTATAGTTTTCATGTTTAATGTTCGTGACACCACCTGTGGTATGCGGCTATATGGAGCCGCCGCTGCGGAGCAGGTCCTCTGGAGCTGTTGGTAATGCAGCAGGCAGAGCTAAGCTCCAGGGCGGTGCGGTGATGGTTAATGATGAAGTAACTGTTGTTGTGCAATGTGGTGCAGGGGATGATGGCGCAGCAATAATTCACAGAGACAGTGGGATGCAGTCTGCAGGGTTTACTCACGATTATCACGTTGCTCCTGGTTACAACTGCAGTTCATAACTAGAGATGAGCGGTGTTCGACTAGAACTGTTCGCCAATCTCAAATTCGAGCTGTTTTGGGCAGTGTTCGAGTTGTTCGACGAACCCGAACGATTTGCAAAAAATTCGGCTGTTCGAGGTTATGTTCGATAACTGTTCGTGCACCAAAAGCGTGTCCTGCATGTCTGGCGCTATTTAGAGCACCAATCATGCAGGGATTGTCTGCCACTCACTGTAATGCCACAGCCATGGTGGTTGTGGCATTACAGTGATTGCCCAAATCGATGGGAACAGTGCCAACAGTGAAACATGAAAAGCCGGCAATTCAGCAGCGGCATACACCTGTACCCGACAATTTAGAACCGAAAGAATAGAGCTTCACACATAGATTAGATAGATATAAACATGTCAGCCACATATATACGAAGTACAGTGAAAGTGCTGCTTACTGTACTTGTCATTTAGCGTAAAGGATTTATCAAAAAAAATAATAGTGTTTTCATGCACCGTCTCTTTAAAAAAGCCAGCCGGCAATTCAGCAGCGGTACCCGACAATTTAGAATAGAAAGAATAGAGAATCACACATAGATTAGATAGATAGAAACATGTCAGTCACATATATATGAAGTACAGTGACAGTGCTGCTTACTGTACTTGTCATTTAGCGTAAAGGATTTATCAAAAAATATAATAGTGTTTTCATGCACCGTCTCTTTAAAAAAGCCGGCCGGCAATTCAGCAGCGGTACCCGACAATTTATAACAGACAGAATAGAGCTTCACACATAGATTAGATAGATAGAAACATGTCAGTCACATATATATGAAGTACAGTGATAGTGTTGGTTACTGTACTTGTCATTTAGTATTAAAACAAAGGATTTATTATTAAAAAAATTGGCGTGGGGTTCCCCTTAATTTTAGGCTCTAGCGGAGGTTAAGCAGACGGCTGGGGCAGATGTTTGAAGCCTGGGAAGGGGGTAATACCCACGGAGCTTCCCAGGCTACTAATATCAGCCCCCAGCTGAATACATAGCCTTTACTAGCTATTAAAATGGGGGACCCCCCCAAAAAAATGACGTGGGGTCCCCCCTAATTTAATAGCTAGCAAAGGCTAGGCAGACAGCTGGGGGCTGATATTAATAGCCCAGGAAGGGAGCCATGAATATTGGCCCCCTCCCAGGCTAGAAACACCAGCCGTCAGCTGCCCCAGAAATGGCGCATTCATAGGATGCGCCAATTCTGGCACTTAGCCTCGCTCTTCCACGCTGCCCTGGTGCGGTGGCAGGGGGTAATAGGGTTGGGGTTGATGTCAGCTTATAATGCCAGCTGACATCAAGCCCAGGTTAGTAATGGAGAGTCGTGTATAAGACACCCCCATTACTAACCCCATAGTCAAAGTTAAAAAAAACACAAACACCCAGAATAAAGTCCTTTAATTGAAATAAAGACACAATCCTTTATTGTTCTAAATTAAACCATACTTACCGTCACGCCCATTCCAGCTGAAGCCAACGATCTCCTGCAATAAAAGAAAAATAATAAAGCAACCTCATCCTTACCTTTCCATGGTTCCCACGACAGCTTCAGCTCTGCTACATCGAGATGACAGGCTGGACCGCAGCAGAACGCTGCCATCCAGCCTCTCATCCCGCAGACACTGAGAAGCGCAGGCTTGCTTGCGCTGCTCAGCGTCTCTCTGTGACGACATCCAGATGAGCCGAGTTCATGTCCAATGAACTCGGCTCACCTCATGCACGTCACTGACAGCGTGGGAAAATTCTCACGCTGAAGCGGTGAGTGCAGGAGAATTCTCCCACGCTGTCAGTGACGTGCATAAGGTGAGCTCATGTCCAATGAACTCAGCTCACCTCCTGCACGTCACTGACAGCGTGGGAGAATTCTCCTGCACTCAGCGCTTCAGCGTGAGAATTCTCCCACGCTGAAGCGCTGAGTACAGGAGAATTTTCCCACGCTGTCAGTGACGTGCATAAGGTGAGCTCATGTCCAATGAACTCAGCTCACCTCCTGCACGTCACTGACAGCGTGGGAGAATTCTCCTGCACTCAGCGCTTCAGTGTGAGAATTCTCCCACGCTGAAGCGCTGAGTGCAGGAGAATTTTCCCACGCTGTCAGTGACGTGCATGAGGTGAGCCGAGTTCATTGGACATTAACTCGGCTCATCTGGATGCCCTCACAGAGAGACACTGTGGAGCGCAAGCAAGCCTGCGCTTCTCAGTGTCTGCGGGATGACAGGCTGGATGGCAGCGTTCTGCTGCGGTCCAGCCTGTCATCTCGATGTAGCAGAGCTGAAGCTGTCATGGGAACCATGGAAAGGTAAGGATGATGTTGCTTTATTATTTTTCTTTTATTTCAGGAGATCGTTGGCTTCAGCTGGAATGGCCGTGATGGTAAGTATGGTTTAATTTAGAACAATAAAGAATTGTGTGTTTATTTCAATTAAAGGACTTTTTTCTGGGTGTTGTGTTTTTTTTAAATACTTTACTAGAAATTCATGGTGGTCATGTCTAATATTGGCGTGACCCCATGAATTTCGAGCTTAGGGCCAGCTGATAATGCCAAGCTGGCCCTAACCCCTTTATTACCCAGTGAGCCACCGCATCAGGGCCCTGGATGAGTTGGGTACAGCGCCAGAAGATGGCGCTTCTATGAACGCGCCATTTTCCGGGGTGGCTGCGGACTGCAATTTGCAGCGGGTGGGGCCCAGAAAGCTTGGGCCTCCCTGCGCTGCGGATTCCAGCCCCCAGCTGCCTAGTTGTACCTGGCTGGACACAAAAACAGGGCGAAGCCCCACGTCAATTTTCTTTAAATTATTTCATGAAATAATTAAGAAAAAAAGGGCTTCCCTATATTGTTGTGTCCGGCCAGGTACAAATAGGCAGCTGGTGGTTGGGGGCAGCCCGTTCCTGCCTGCTGTACCTGTCTGGACACAAATATAGTGCGAAGCCCCACGTCAATTTTTTTTAAATTATTTCATGAATTTCCTGAAATAATTAAAAAAAATTGAAGTGGGGCTTCGCACTATATTTGTGTCCAGCCAGGTACAGCAGGCAGGAACGGGCTGCCCCCAACCACCAGCTGCCTATTTGTACCTGGCCGCACACAACAATATAGGGAAGCCCTTTTTTTCTTAATTATTTCATGAATTTCATGAAATAATTAAAAAAAAAGTACGTGGGGCTTCGCCCTATTTTTGTGTCCAGCCAGGTACAACTAGGCAGCTGGGGGCTGGAATCTGCAGCGCAGGGAGGCCCAAGCTTTCTGGGCCCCCCCCGCTACAAATTGCAGTCCGCAGCCACCCCGGAAAATGGCGCGTTCATAGAAGCGCCATCTTCTGGCGCTGTACCCAACTCATCCAGGGCCCTGGTGCGGTGGCTCACTGGGTAATAAAGGGGTTAGGGCCAGCTTGGTATTATCAGCTGGCCCCAAGCCCAAAATTCATGGGGTCACGCCAGTATTAGACATGACCGCCATGAATTTCTAGTAAAGTATTTAAAAAAAACACAACACCCAGAATAAAGTCCTTTAATTGAAATAAAGACACAATTCTTTATTGTTCTAAATTAAACCATACTTACCATCACACCCATTCCAGCTGAAGCCAACGATCTCCTGCAATAAAAGAAAAATAATAAACCAACCTCATCCTTACCTTTCCATGGTTCCCACGACAGCTTCAGCTCTGCTACATCGAGATGACTGGCTGGACCGCAGCAGAACGCTGCCATCCAGTCTGTCATCCCGCAGACACTGAGAAGCGCAGGCATGCTTGCGCTCCTCACTGTCTCGCTGTGACGGCATCCAGATGAGCCGAGGTCATGTCCAATGAACTCGGCTCACCTCATGCACGTCACTGACAGCGTGGGAAAATTCTCACGCTGAAGTGCTGAGTGCAGGAGAATTCTCCCACGCTGTCAGTGATGTGCATGAGGTGAGCTCATGTCCAATGAACTCAGCTCACCTCCTGCACGTCACTGACAGCGTGGGAAAATTCTCCTGCAATCAGCGCTTCAGCGTGAGAATTTTCCCACGCTGTCAGTGACGTGCATGAGGTGAGCCGAGTTCATTGGACATGAACTCGGCTCATCTGGATGTCGTCACAGAGAGACGCTGAGCAGCGCAAGCAAGCCTGCGCTTCTCAGTGTCTGCGGGATGACAGGCTGGATGGCGGCGTTCTGCTGCGGTCCAGCCTGTCATCTCGATGTAGCAGAGCTGAAGCTGTCGTGGGAACCATGGAAAGGTAAGGATGAGGTTGCTTTATTATTTTTCTTTTATTGCAGGAGATCGTTGGCTTCAGCTGGAATGGGCGTGATGGTAAGTATGGTTTAATTTAGAACAATAAAGGATTGTGTCTTTATTTCAATTAAAGGACTTTATTCTGGGTGTTTGTGTTTTTTTTAACTTTGACTATGGGGTTAGTAATGGGGGTGTCTTATAGACGCCTCTCCATTACTAACCTGGGCTTGATGTCAGCTGGCATTATAAGCTGACATCAACCCCAACCCTATTACCCCCTGCCACCGCACCAGGGCAGCGTGGAAGAGCGAGGCTAAGTGCCAGAATTGGCGCATCCTATGAATGCGCCATTTCTGGGGCGGCTGACGGCTGGTGTTTCTAGCCTGGGAGGGGGCCAATATTCATGGCTCCCTTCCTGGGCTATTAATATCAGCCCCCAGCTGTCTGCCTAGCCTTTGCTAGCTATTAAATTAGGGGGGACCCCACGTCATTTTTTTTGGGGGGTCCCCCATTTTAATAGCTAGTAAAGGCTATGTATTCAGCTGGGGGCTGATATTAGTAGCCTGGGAAGCTCCGTGGGTATTACCCCCTTCCCAGGCTTCAAACATCTGCCCCAGCCGTCTGCTTAACCTCCGCTAGAGCCTAAAATTAAGGGGAACCCCACGCCAATTTTTTTAATAATAAATCCTTTATTTTAATACTAAATGACAAGTACAGTAACCAACACTATCACTGTACTTCATATATATGTGACTGACATGTTTCTATCTATCTAATCTATGTGTGATGCTCTATCTTTCTGTTCTAAATTGTCGGGTACCGCTGCTGAATTGCCGGCCGGCTTTTTTAAAGAGACAGTGCATGAAAACACTATTATTTTTTTAAATAAATCCTTTACACTAAATGACAAGTACAGTAAGCAACACTATCACTGTACTTATTATATATGTGACTGACATGTTTCTATCTATCTAATCTATGTGTGAAGCTCTATTCTTTCTGTTCTAAATTGTCGGGTACAGATGCTGAATTGCCGGCCGGCTTTTTTAAAGAGACGGTGCATGAAAACACTAATATTTTTTTTAATAAATCCTTTACACTAAATGACAAGTGCAGTAACCAACACTGTCACTGTGCTTCTTATATGTGTGACTGACATGTTTCTATCTATCTAATCTATGTGTGATGCTCTATTCCTTCTTGTCTAAATTGTCGGGTACCGGTGTATGCCGCTGCTGAATTTGCCGGCCGGCTTTTTTAAAGAGAGTGTCTTCTGAGCAGTTTGTCAGCTTTTGGACACCTTTGCAGGTGTTTTCTATGTGTTTCTATGTGTTTTTGTTTGCCTGCCATTGGTTTTAACGGTGTTCGACGGTGTTCTAAGGTGTTCGACGAACAGTTCGACGAACAGTTCCTCGAACATCCCGGTGTTCGACGAACCGAACCGAACCCGAACACTACGGGGGTGGCTCAACACTATTCATAACCACCCACGTCGTCCGGTGTTTACTCAGGGAGGGGTTCAGCAAACCCTCAGGTAATTCAAGAGCACTTAGCGGGACCCCTTTCTGTGTGCCCCTCCTGGTCGTCTTCGTGCGCTGGCTCTCACCCTCCTGCCCTGTGCCTCGCAAACAGTGTCCCAAGCCGGTAACCTCAGATCTTGGCGGGCAACCTGGAGTTCCCTGGATCCTGTGTGGCTACCTTTGTAGCGAGTAATTGCGGCTGTGGCAACTACACCCCAGAAATGTAGAAGCCTCCGGTTTCTAGCTGAATATTGCAATTCTCACTAGTTAGGGGCCGGTCCCCTTTGCGGCCTGATCCTTCCACTGCTGGTAGATTTGAGCGTACGGGTGGCCTCCAGCACCTCCCGTACCCCTAGGATCCACTCTTTCCTTCTGGAGCCTTTCTCCCTGCTCCTCTCTTCCCTTCAGTCTCTCTTCCTGGGCCTCTCTCACTCAGGCCCGCTCCTCCCGAGCAGAGCTCCTGCTCCTTTCACTGTCCTCCTCTGAACACACACCCAAGATGGCTTCCCCTTTTTATATCCTTCTTCTCTAGTGCTCCCCTGATCTTCTTCCTCCAACCACACCCACTACATGGTTCTCCCTCTCTTGGTTCCCCCCACTCCAGCCAGGGACAGGGCTCAGCAGCGGAGCAGTGCATCTTGCCCCTCCTGCTGGTCTGAAGTGGTGTAGTGTTTGATGCAGGTGTTTGGGTCCCGGTCAGTACTCCATCCTTACCTGAGAGTGGGATACTACACCTCTGGGTGAGATGCAATACCTCTGTGGCGACTGAACCCGCAGGGGCGCCACACATGCTTGAGTCTCCGTCCCATAAGCTTCGCAGCCAAAAAAACTCACGGGGATTTTCCTGCCATGCACAAGTGAGCCCCGCATGTTTTTTTGGGTGTCTAACAACCGTGAAACAAGCGGGGTGGGGACTCGAGCATGTCACTCGAGCACCTGCGGTACTTGTTGCATTCCCGAGTACCCAATGCAAACTCAAGTAGCCAGCACATGCGCTCAAGACTAATGATTACGTATTCAATATGATGACCTAATTTTATCAAATTCTGTGTCCTACCTCTGGGTTCAAAATGTTCACTAAACCCCTTGATAAAATCCATGAGGGGTCTAGTTTCCAAAATGGGGTCACTTGAGGGGGTTTCCACTGTTTAGGCGTATCAGGGGCTCTCCAAACAACGTGACATGGCGTCCGCTTTCGATTCCGGCCAATTTTGCGATCAAAAAGTCACACAGTGCTCCTTCCCTTCTGAACCCTGTCATGCGCCCAAACAGTGTATTTTCCCCACATATGGGGTATCTGCGTACTCAGGAGAAACTGCACAACAGTTTTTGGGGTCCATTTCTCCTCTTACCCTTGTGAAAATAAAAAAATTGGGGCTAAAAGATCATTTTTGGGTAAAAAGTATGATTTTTTTATTTTCACGGCTCTATGTTATAAACAGTGAAGCACCTGGGGGTTCAAGGTGCTTACCACACATCTAGATAAGTTCCCTGAGGCGTCTAGTTTCCAAAATGGTGTCACTTGTGGGGGGATTTCCACTGTTTAGGCACACCAGAGGCTCCCCAAACGCAACATGGCGTCCACTAATTATTCAAACAAATTTTACATTCAAAACGTCAAATGACGCTCCTTCCCTTCCAAACCCTGTTGTGCGCCCAAACAGTGGTTTTCCCCCATATATGGGGTATTGGCGTGCTCAGGAGAAATTGCACAACAAATTTCATGGTGCAATTTCTCCTGTTACCCTTATGATAATGCAAAATTAGGGAATGAAAAACATTTTTTGTGGGAAAAATGTGAAAATTTTATTTTTACAGCTCATTATTATAAACTTCTGTGAAGCACCTTGGGGTTCAAGGTGCTCACCACACATCTAGATAAGATAATTTTGGGGTCAATTTTTTCCTATTACCCTTGCAAAAAAAAAGAAAATGGGTCTAAAGTAACATTTTTGTGAAAAAAGTTAAATGTTCATTTTTTTCTTCCACATTCCAAACATTCCTGCGAAGCACCTGAAGGGTTAATGAACTTCTTGAATGTGGTTTTGAGCACCTTGAGGGGTGCAGTTTTTAGAATGGTGTCACTTTTGGGTATTTTCTGTCATGAAGGCTCCTCAAAATCATTTCAAATGTGATGTGGTCCCTAAAAAAATGGTTTTGTAAATTTTGTTGGAAAAATGAGAAATCGCTGTTCAAATTTTAACCCTTATAACTTCCTAGCAAAAACAAAATTTGGTTCCAAAATTGTGCCGATGTAAAGTAGACATGTGGGAAATGTTATTTATTAACTATTTTGTGTGACGTATCTCTCTGATTTGAGGGCATGAAAACTCAAATTTTAAAAATTGCAAAATTTTCATAAAATTTCTGATTTTTTTCACAAATAAAGGTAAGTCATATCGAATAAATTTTACCACAATCATGAAGTACAATATGTCATGAAAAAACAGTCTCAGAATCAGTGGGATCCGTTGAAGCGTTCCAGAGTAATTACTTCATAAAGTGACAGTGGTCAGAATTGTAAAATTTGGCTTGGTCATTAAGGACCTAATTGGCTCCGTCCTAAAAGGGTTAAAACCACAACTCTTCCGACAAGAAAAGCAAACATTCCTATGGTGATGTCGAAGTCAAAATAAAAAAAAATGATGGCTCTTGGAAAAAGGATAGGAAAAAAAAAGAAAGTAGAAAAACACAATATGGTCTATCCTGAAGGGGTTAAAATATGCATTGGCTCTTTGGTTTCTGATCAGAGTTAGAGTCTAACTAGGCGAGGCAAAGCAAATACTCTGGAGATAACATAGGTTTAAATGACAAAGATCCAATTGTATTAAGAAATCTTTCTACATGACTAGGAGATAATTTTTTTACCAGTGTGTACTCTGCATTATTTGACATAGTTGCTGGTTAACACTGACTCCCTGTTACTGTCTAATATTCCCAAATCTTCTAGCAAACCGACAAAACATACGAAGCAGAAAGTTTTATGATTTTACATTTTTGCTGCTTTTCTACTTGCGTTTTTCCCCCCATTTATTTGATACTTTGAAAACTGCTGCAAAAACGCTGACACATATTTACTGCAAGAGAAATTGGCATGTTACTGATTTCAAAAATGCACCCCCAGCTCAGTGTACGCAGCATAAAAATTATACAATAAATCCCGTCCACTTCGCTGGAACTGTAAAGCGCTGCATTTTCAGCGCAGCAAAAGTATGCCGCATCAAAAACTCACCAAAAAACAGCATAAAATACATCCATTTTTAATGCATTTTTTTACGTGTTTTTATCATGCATTTTTCCCATTTATTAGTGTGGGTGAAATCTGCAGCAAAAACGCTGAAAAAATTGACATTCTTCAGATTATAATCTGCTGAAAATCTGCAATGAAAAAATGAGCAACATGTGCATGAGACTTCCTGAATCGTGAAAAATCTGTGCAGGAAAAATGTGACAAAAATGCTACAAATTCGCAACATGTGAACAGATCCTTAATTGTATCACTTGCAATTAAGTATTTACATCATGAACCTGAAGAATAAGGAATCCATATAAGCTAGAAACACAACATACTATAGCAACTAAATAATAAACCTGGAGATGACCAAATCTTTGATAACAATATGATTTTCTCAGATGAGCAAAATTCCTATGACAAATCCCTGATTTCCACATATAAGACAATAGAGGTTGAAATAGAGGTCGATATAAAACGTCTCAGTCTTTACAACCTTACATTATGGAAATATGGTTTTGTAATAGTGGAAATTTGCCAGTTGGAGAAATACCAACAAAGCAGATTTTCACACATTCGCTCATCTCTGCCTTATTGAGAGTTTTTTATCGTGTACTTGGCTCATTGCTTCATTGGCTGATTTTCTCAGATATATCATAAAATTAATTAATTACAACTAATAATAAGA
Organism: Phyllobates terribilis; assembly: GCF_046119375.1. Taxonomy (NCBI): domain Eukaryota; kingdom Metazoa; phylum Chordata; class Amphibia; order Anura; family Dendrobatidae; genus Phyllobates; species Phyllobates terribilis. The sequence continues at coordinate 492,679,993 of NW_027362761.1, read as the reverse complement.
ATCTTGCTAGCTTTTTGATATCATAAGCTATCTTGGTCATGTTGTATGGAAAACCATTGTGCCTATGGTCACGTGTGTAGGACACGTCACCCAACCATTATTCCATTTATAATAGAACACATGACACTTGAGCTTATTTCTCATATGACAGACCCAAAGAGTGACTAATACACTCATTAATTTATAATGTGGTATATCAGATTTCTTTTATTATAATTGCAATAAAACCACTGCATGCTATGGTATTCTTGTCAAAAGTGATGGAAACTCTGCACAATACTCCCTGCAGAATGCTCTATTGCAGGTGTGAATTCAGCCTAAGTGTCATGTGAATTGTTACGGGTGGCAGACCTTCTATAACATGAACAGATTTTTACAGGCTAATGTGGTGTGTGAAGCCACTGTCTTCACCAATAACCCTTTCATGAAAGTAAAATCTGTGCTGCTAGGTATAGTCCCAAGTATAGATTTTTACCAGTTGCCATTATACTACAAGACAAAGTCAAAAGCCAAGTTTAAGGTCAGATCACACCTGTACCAGGCAGCAGTCAAAAGAGGAGGTATCGAACAAGCCAAAGTTAATGATTGGAAGTCAGCAGACGAAATGTCAAAACTAGATTGAAACATAGAAAGTATTTAGGCAGGAACAAGTGAGAATAACATTTATCAAGGCTACGTTCAGGCTCAAAGACATTTAAGGGGGTTGTGCGGTTAGAACAAGTTGTCATGTAACGACCTTAATGCCTGTCGAATGTGTATGTTGAATACGGCGCTGCTATGAATGACTCCAACCTTGTATAGTGGCAAATATCTTTCTTTATACTGGTCACAAAAATTACAGGGTTAAACAATTCTACAAAATATGGGCCACAACAGCCACTAACACAAAATACAAGTTATGCAGCCCGAGAGAGCCCAAGTGCCAATATCGCGAGAATGAGCCAAACTACCCTTGGGCTATGCCGCTCCCACCCTTATTCAGTACAGGGCCTACCCAGGATGTTACCGCGGACGTGGCACGTGGTCCTCCCAGGAATATAACCTTACACCCCCCCTCCCACACTAATACAATGGGATCTGGGTACCCTTGATTTCCCCTTAGAGAACACTCACATATATTTAACCAACGCGTTACCTATACAGTGTACAGTTTCTCTTCTTACAAGAGCAAAGAGAAATCTCTCAGACTTAATACATATACAAACAGTTAACAAACTAAACCTTTAATTAGACCCTGATCTCCGGCCACACGGTTTGATCAGCTTCTCCTGCTCACCAAGCTCTCCGGCACATCCAGGTGTAAGCAGGAATTAGAATCAATCTCAGTCCCAAAGTGTAGTTCCCAACAGGGTTCCTTAGTAGTATCCACGTGCACAGAGTCTTAGAGTACCAGATCCTTCACAATCTCTGGATCAAGCCTGATCAGTCCATCAGCAGTGATATACACCAGGCAGTTCTCAGCACTACTGGAATCACTAACTAGCTTTCCCTAACTGACTACACAGTTGGTCACCGGTCACATATCTCCGTTACTCACAAGTCACAGCTTCTTCTTGGACACACCGTCTGGCTGTAGTCTGTACAAGCTCTCCAACATCACTCAGCATTCAGACGCATGTCGCCTTCTCAAAGGACTTCCTGGATCTCTCTTTCCCGGGCTTTTTCACAGATCCCTGGGCTTTTTTTTTACTTGTATCTTGCTGACCCCTAATGGCCGGACTAAGTCATTGCAGGAGAAATTTACACTGTCATAAATATGAGCTCATTACTAGAAAGACATGTCAACATGTTACACTCCACCCCACTTACAATTTGGCGTCCCGACAAATGGTTTCATACCACTCATATGTAACACATACTCCAAAGGATTATATCATATCGGGGGAACACCAGCTGTGCTCCTCTCCGATCTCCGCAAACCAGTATCTTCCGAGCTTGATGGAGGGTCCACCGCATCTAGTGGAACAGTAACATCAGGGGCGATGTCTGGAACACCTGGAACTTGCGCTATTGGACTCTGCACGTCCGATGGTCTCACCCCGAAGTCATCCTAACAGTCGCATTCAACATTGCTCGGTACAACTGCCGTAGGTGGCGCAGGTGACTCAGGGTGACAGGCAGGTGTGTCGGACATACACCTCTTTAGCCAGTTCCGGTGCATTGTGCGACGGGGTCCAATGCACCCTTCGGGAACCACTGTGTACACACTGCCCCCTGGGAATACCCTTTCCACTACTGTGTAGGGCGTTTCCTCTCACCTGTCGCTCAACTTCCCTCCCGGACGCGTGACTAGCACCTTATCACCCACCCGAAACTCATCTAGGTGCACCGCCCCCGATCTCGGTGGGGACGATCCTGCACACGGTCTTTTACTATCCGGTGGATTTCACGCAACCTTCGGCGATGATCCTGGACCCACTCACTGGCTGTACGATATTCTGGTTCATCGGGTACAGTGAGACTAAGTTCTTCAATCTCTCGCCCAGGCCGACCGAACATCATCGCGTACGGAGTGAATCCTGTGGTGCTATGGACCCGATTGTTATAGGCCCACATAAGTTCTGGGAGGAACTCAGTCCATCGCTCCTTATGCCTCTGTTCAAGCGTTCTCAGCATCTGGAGCAGGGTTCGGTTGAACCGTTCACAGGCCCCATTTCCCTGCGGATGGTAGGGCGTTGTCCGGGATTGCTGAATCCCATAGACTTGTAGCAACTCCGTTATGAGCAAGCACCTTGATCTGAATGTATCCTTTGAGGACACCCACAAACCTGGATGAAATGCTTACAAATTGCTTCCGCTGCAGACTTAGCAGTCTAATCCTTGGTGGGTACAGCGACGGCAAACTTAGTAAAGTGATCAGTCATGACCAGACATAACTGATGACCACTTCTGGCGTACCCAATTGACAAATAATCCACCATTAGCACTTCCAGTGGGGCAGACTTCACGATTAGAGATGAGCGGTGTTCGACTAGAACTGTTCGCCAATCTCAAATTCGAGCTGTTTTGGGCAGTGTTCGAGTCGTTCGACGAACGCGAACGATTTGCAAAAAATTCGGCTGTTCGAGGTTATGTTCGATAACTGTTCGTGCACCAAAAGCGTGTCCTGCATGTCTGGCGCTATTTAGAGCACCAATCATGCAGGGATTGTCTGCCACTCACTGTAATGCCACAGCCATGGTGGTTGTGGCATTACAGTGGTTGCCCAAATCGATGGGAACAGTGCTCACAGTGAAACATGAAAAGCCGGCAATTCAGCAGCGGCATACACCGGTACCCGACAATTTAGAACCGAAAGAAAAGAGTATCACACATAGATTAGATAGATAGAAGCATGTCAGTCACATATATAAGAAGTGCAGTGACAGTGTTGGTTACTGTACTTGTCATTTAGTGTTAAAGGATTTATTTAAAAAAATATTAGTGTTTTCATGCACCGTCCCTTTAAAAAAGCCGGCAGGCAATTCAGCATCGTTACCCGACAATTTATAACAGAAAGAATAGAGCATCACACATAGATTAGATAGATAGAAACATGTCAGTCACATATATAAGAAGTACAGTGATAGTGTTGATTACTGTACTTGTCATTTAGTGTTAAAATAAAGGATTTATAAAAAAAAAAATTGGCGTGGGGTTCCCCGTAATTTTAGTCTCTAGCGGAGGTTAAGCAGACGGTTGGGGCAGATGTTTGAAGCCTGGGAAGGGGGTAATACCCACGGAGCTTCCCAGGCTGCTAATAGTAAAAGTAAAATAATAAAGCAACATCATAATTACCTTTCCATGGTTCCCACGACAGCTTCAGCTCTGCTACATTGACATGACAGGCTGAACCGCAGCAGAACGCTGCCATCCAGCTTGCGCCATTTCTGGGGCGGCTGACGGCTGGTGTTTCTAGCCTGGGAGGGGGCCAGTATTCATGGCACCCATTCTGGGCTATTAATATCAGCCCCCAGCTGTCTGCCTAGCCTTTGCTAGCTATTAAAATAGGGGGGACCCCACGTCATTTTTTTTGGGGTCCCCCATTTTAATAGCTAGTAAAGGCTAGATATTCAGCTGGGGGCTGATATTAGTAGCCTGGGAAGCTCCGTGGGTATTACCCCCTTCCCAGGCTTCAAACATCTGCCCCAGCCGTCTGCTTAACCTCCGCTAGAGACTAAAATTACGGGGAACCCCACGCCAATTTTTTTTTAATAAATCCTTTATTTTAGCACTAAATGACAAGTACAGTAATCAACACTATCACTGTACTTCTTATATATGTGACTGACATGTTTCTATCTATCTAATCTATGTGTGATGCTCTTTTCTTTCTGTTATAAATTGTAGGGTACCGATGCTGAATTGCCGGCCGGCTTTTTTAAAGAGACGGTGCATGAAAACACTAATATTTTTTTAAATAAATCCTTTAACACTAAATGACAAGTACAGTAATCAACACTGTCACTGTACTTCTTATATATGTGACTGACATGTTTCTATCTATCTAATCTATGTGTGATGCTCTATTCCTTCTTGTCTAAATTGTCGGATACCGGTGTATGCCGCTGCTGAATTGCCGGCTGGCTTTTTTAAAGAGAGTGTCTTCTGAGCAGTTTGTCAGCTTTTGGACACCTTTGAAGGTGTTTTCTATGTGTTTTTGTTTGCCTGCCATTGGTTTTAATGGTGTTCGACGGTGTTCGACGAACAGTTCCATGAACATCCCGGTGTTCGACGAACCGAACCGAACCTGAACACTATGGGGGTGGCTCAACACTAGTCACGATTGTCTGGACAGGAGCCCTCTGCTGTGGGGACTTATTCAGCTCACATGCCCGGCACCTACTACATACCTCTCTCACAACTTCTTCTAAGCCAGGCGTGTACACATACCGGTGCAGCCAACAATAAGTCTTCTCAGGCCTGAAATGTGCACCCCGCGTATGAGCTTCCTGGGCAATGTCCGGAGCCACTGAAGCTGGAATTACTACCTGTCAACGGTACCCCAGCTCCGCTTCTATGTAGATCCAGCGATACAGTATCCCCTCCGCTATGACCAATCGATCCCACTGCCTTAGCAGCTTTTGTCCTTCGGCACCCAGCCGGGCTCTTGCTCTCCCATCGGGCCAGGACTTTTGACTCAGCCATTTCTTTACTCGTGACAGTTCGGAGTCTGCGTCCTGTAACTCAGCCCACTCTTGACGAGTCTTGCCCAGCAACATGGCGACCCGTGTCGCCACCCCACTTGAATGTGCCACGTCCATGAACACAGGCAATCGCCTCAGATCGGGGATCTCAGTATCCTCGAGGTCTTCATCCACCCCATGCTCGGGTGCGCCTCGGGTCACTCGTGATAATGCGTCAGCATTGGAGTTCTCTTTACCCGAACGGAACCGAATCCGGTAATTAAACTTGGACATCTGAGCTACCCATCTCTGCTCCAGGGCTCCAAGCTTAGCGTTTTCCAAGTGTGCAAACGGATTATTGTCCGACATCACGAGAATCTCAGAACCAGCCAGATAATCTGCAAACTTCTCAGTCATGGCCCACACCAGGGCCAACATCTCCAGCTTAAACAAGCTGTAATTGTCCGGATTTCGCTCGGTGTCCCGTAGAGACCGGCTAGCATACGCGATGACCCTCTCACGCCCATCTTGTTCTTGGGCTAACAGCTCCCAGACCATGGAGACTTCCATCCGTGTACAGGGTGAACGGTTGGTCAAAGCGAGCATACGCCAATAAAGGTGCCTGTACAAGGGCGGCCCTGACCCGATCAAATGCCTGTTGCTGTCGGTCAGTCCACCGAATTGGCTGATTCTTGGGCCCCTGTGCCGTCCCTCTCAACAACTCATTCAGTGGTTCAGCCACCTTAGCAAAGTCCTTCACAAACCGACGGTAGTATCCAGCTAAACCAAGGAACGCTCGTACTTCTCTCACGGTCTTGGGACGGGGCCACCCCTGAATGGCCTCAATTTTACTCGGTGCTGGCCGCATACACTCAGCAGACACTACATGCCCCAGATACTCGATCTGTGTCTGGAACAAGTGACATTTCTTTGGCTTGATCTTAAGTCCATTGTCTCTCAGTCGGTGCAACACTTGCCGGAGCTTCTTCAGGTGGTCGTCGAACGAATCTCTAAATATAATCACATCATCCAAATAGATCAACACGGATTCGAAATTGTAATCGCCCAAGCAGTATTCCATTAACTGCTGAAATGTTCCTGGAGCATTGGTCAGTCCGAAGGGCATTTGATTAAATTCGTACAGTCCCATTGGCAAGATGAATGCTGTCTTCTGCCGATCTAGAGCTGCCACGGGCACCTGCCAGTAGCCGCTGGCCAGGTCAAGAGTGGAGAAGTACTTCGCCTTTCCCAGGGCAGACAGGGATTCCTCGATCCGGAGCAATGGATAGGAGTCACGTACTGTGTGTGCATTCAGCTTACGGTAATCAACACAAAACTGTATGGTCCCATCCTTTTTCCGGACCAGCACGACCGGTGCGGCCCAAGGACTTTGACTCGGCTGGATCACCCCATTATCCAGCATCTGCGCCAGCATTCTTTTGACCTCCTGATAAAGACTCGGTGGGATCTGGCGATATTTCTCCCGAATTGAGGGGGTTTTTCCCGTGAGTATCTCGTGCTCCACAGCCTTGGTGCAACCAAAGTCTTCATCTCCCCTGGAGAAGGCAGCCTGATATTCCCACAGCACAGCCTCCAGTCTGCGAGCCTGTTCGGGAGTCAACTGGGACTCATTCACTCCCATGATTTCCATAATCCTTCTGCCATTCCACTCAGGCGTGGGGGATTCTTCAGCTGTCGTCTGCATTGACAGGGTCCAGGCGGTCCCGCTGTCTGCCCTCAGTGTGAACTGGCTTTTGGGGATGACTTCTTCACCACACACATACACATCAGCCAGCTTCGTGCCCACTGCCAGAGTCACCTCATGATTCTGCAGATTCAGACATCTCACTGGTACACTTCCATCTTGCACAATGGCCAATGTTCGGGCTATCATCGGGCTATCCGTATCTTCTGACCGTCCCTCCGGTTCCAGAATCACCTCCACACCATTCAGTTTCCTATGCGTCCCTACCGGCATCAACACAAGCTTCTCTTGACCCGGAGCGATTACAACGGCAGACCCGCGTGGGACATAAACCGCTCCCACTGCTCTTCCTTCAGCCGAACTCTTTTGCCACATGAATGGACCACCTGTTGCAGGGCCCTCTGAGTGGCTTTGTGGGGTGTCGCTCGTTTCCAGTATCTCGGACCATCGTGCTCAAACAAAAGGGAGTAGAGTTCTCTCAGGATATTCATTCCCAGAACCACCGGGAGATTCGGCCTCGCCTGAGTCTTCATGAGCACCACTCCTTTGGTTCCCAACTCCTGGCCGCACAGCTGTACTCTCATCCAAGCGATGCCTGCCACTGGAATTTCTTCATTATTAGCGGCCTTCAACCTTAGCAGGTGTCCCGACTCCGTTTTGACAGTCTCTTCGAAGTGCGTCTTGAAAAATTACATTTGCATGGTCATCACCTCCGATCTGGTATCCACCAAGCACGCCACCTTCTTTCCTACAAACTGCACATCCAACGTGGGACTGTCTGCAATCAGATCCTCGGAACAGACATTGGGCGCTGATTTTCGTTCCTGCCTCGCCGTATGCCCAACTACAGCAAGGGACTCTCTTTTACCGATGAGGTAAAAGCTGGCAGACTCCTCGGGCAGTACCGCTGAATATGCCCCAGTTCTCGGCATCGCCAACATTGAACTGGTCTTCTTGCCCTACCTCCGGATGCCTCAGGTCTAGGAGCAGTCGGCGTCCTTCCTGAGGTATAGGGGAGTTGACCATAAAGGGGAATAGAGGGGTTCGTCAAGGCTGAGCATATCGGAGGCGTCCCCCGAACTTGCATCTGTTGTACCTGTTCCATCAGGTTTTCTACGGTTTTCTGCAAAGCAGCCAGCTGTGCCTGAACAGGGTCTGGTCTCGGCTGTAATTTCTCACGCCCGGGCTGAGTGGCGTGTGCGTGTATATGTAGTGATTCCACTGGACCGTGCCGGAGAGTGAATGCCTGGAGGGGCGTAACTAAGTATCCACCCGATCCGACCAGGGTCGCACGACGGCATACGACGCCAGTGCACCAAGGAGGAACCGAGCAGAGGGACCAGGTGCTACTCCAGGACAGACCCCGGACACGGCTGTTGACCCACACAGGGGAATACAGGAACAGTCAGGTTAGGCTGGCACACAGACTGCTGGGTATTGGCAGACATGGCTGGTATGCAGACTGGCGGATGCTGGTAAGCACGACTGGTATGCAGGCAGGGAGGTACTGGCAGGTACGACAGGTTGGAGCACCGAGTGGATAGGACCCAGTACAGACTGGGATTCAGGAACAGAACCGCAGATGCGGTGGACAAACAGCAGAGTGAGGCCGCCCAGAGCGGCGAGCAAGAGCAGAACAAGACGAGGCCGTCTGGAGCGGTGAGCGAGAGAGGAGCAGGACAATACTGCCGAAGCAGCGAGCAAAGGGTCAGAGCAGAGCGAGACTGCCGGAGCAGCGAGCAAAGGGTCTGAGCAGAGCGAGACTGCCGGAACAGCGAGCAAAGGGTCAGAGCAGAGCAAGACTGCCGGAGCAGCGAGCAAAGGGTCAGAGCAGAGCGAGACTGCCGGAGCAGCGAGCAAAGGGTCAGAGCAGAGAGAGACTGCCGGAGCAGCGAGCAAAGGGTCAGAGCAGAGCGGACAGGGCTCTGTTCACACGGAACAGACTGGAAGGGAAAGGCAGAACCAGGTACACACAGGATACTTGCAATGAAGTAGCGAGTGGACTCTAAACTCACAAACGGGAGTACAGGGACAACGAGTAGGAGTTAGGTACGGGATCAGATTCTGCAGGAAAAGGGAAGGTACAGACATAGAGAAAAACAGGTAACAGGCTAGGAGAGTATACAGACAAGAACAGACACAGCAGCAAGATACAGGAGCGGGTCTAGGTATGCGGCCCCTAGAAGGCGGAACGAAAAGGCTAGGAGCGTGTTCAGACAGGAACAGGCAAGATACAGGAACGGGTCTAGGTATGCAGCCCCTAGAAGGCGGAAAGAACAGGCTAGGAGCATGCTCACACTGGCCTGGAAATACAGCCTCCAGGATAGGCAGAAGACAACAGGCTAGAAGATAGTTCAGACAGGACACAGTTCAGACACGGGAACTGATACCGCAGGGCAGGAAACATAGACAGGACCTGGCACATCAGTGACTTGAAGCCAACTGACAGAACACAATGCTCAGGCCTGGATTCCAGGGAGGAGCTGGGTTAAATACCAGGTGACAGACAGCAATAGGCTGAGGACGCACAAGGGGTGTGCCTGCAGCAGCTACAAGAAGCAGGAAGTGATCGGGCGCCGCCCTTAAGCAGCAGAAACAGAGGCAAGCAGACAGCATGGAGGGAAGCCAGGCTAGCAGACTGGACTGGAGATCAAGTGCGCGCTCTTGCACAGTGGGAGATGGACCACTATGCAAGGACGCCGCCAGGTATGTTACATCGGCTCTCTTATGTTAGCCACTTGCTGGCTACTCCACTGCAAAGCAGGCTTTACTTCCAAAGTCCGTGCTACCGCCTCTTCCTGTATTTCGGCATAGGTGACACCAGGGGTATTCCGCGCCTTCAGCAACAATTCGCTCCTTAGCGCCTCACTCCGTATCCCCTCGATGAACTGATCCCGAAGAATGCTGTCGACATCGGCTTCAGTACCCACGGTTACAGGTGACTTCTTTTTGATCTCCTGATGCAATTCCTCCAGCGCTATAGCATACTGGATCAGGCTTTCTCCGTCTCTCTGGGTCCGGGCGAAAAACTGTACTCGTAGTTGCCCTGCTGCCGCCACGTGATCAAATGCTTTCTCTAGTATCCGGATGATGTCGTCGACCGTCTTTCGCCTATCCTCGGATTTTAAAAAGACAACTTTACGGGCACCCCCCTCCAGAACATTCAGCGCGACTTCTGGTTGCAGCTCAGAGCTGACACCATGCAAGGCAATGGCATTCTTCAACCTGCCTACCCAATCACTGAACAGCAAGTTATACCCATCAAACTTGGCCAGGTGGTTAAGTAGTGCACCCGTTGCAGAGCAACCAACTAACCAGTCTCTACCGGTCACAACAGGAGTAGGGGGGTGGAGTACTACAGCGGACGCGGCAGCATCTTTCGTGCTACTGTCACCATTCATGGCGAGCACCATATCCTGCCGACTACGCCAAGATGCAACGACCAGAACGCCGGTCGAACGTGTATGAAGAATACGGCGCTGCTATGAATGACTCCGACCTTGCATAGTGGCAAATATCTTTCTTTATACTGGTCACAAAAATGACAGGGTTAAACAATTCTACAAAATATGGGCCGCAACAGCCACTAACACAAAATACAAGTTATGCAGCCCGAGAGAGCCCAAGTGCCAATCTCGCGGGAATGAGCCAAACATCCCCTGGGCTATGCCGCTCCCACCCTTATTCAGTACAGGGCCTACCCAGGATGTTACCGCGGACGTGGCACGTGGTCCTTCCAGGAATATAACCTTACACGCCCCCCCTCCTACACTAATACAATTGGATCTGGGTACCCTTGATTTCCCCTTAGAGAACACTCACATATATTTAACCAACGTGTTACCTATTCAGTGTACAGTTTCTCTTCTTACAAGAGCAAAAAGAAATCTCTCAGACTTAATACATATACAAACAGTTAACAAACTAAACCTTTAATTAGACCCTGATCTCCGGCCACAGTGTTTGATAAGCTTCTCCTTCTCACCAAGCTCTCCAGCACATCCAGGTGTAAGCAGGAATTAGAATCAATCTCAGTCCCAAAGTGTAGTTCCCAACAGGGTTCCTTAGTAGTATCCACGTGCACAGAGTCTTAGAGTACCAGATCCTTCACAATCTCTGGATCAAGCCTGATCAGTACATCAGCAGTGATATACACCAGGCAGTTCTCAGCACTACTGGAATCACCAACTAGCTTTCCCTAACTGACTACACAGTTGGTCACCGGTCACATATCTCCGTTACTCACAAGTCACAGCTTCTTCTTGGACACACCGTCTGGCTGTAGTCTGTACAAGCTCTCCAACATCACTCAGCATTCAGACGCATGTCGCCTTCTCAAAGGACTTCCTGGATCTCTCTTTCCTGGGCTTTTTCACAGATCCCTGGGCTTTTTTTTTACTTGTTTCTTGCTGACCCCTTATGGCCGGACTAAGTCATTGCAGAAGAAATTTACACTGTCATAAATATGAACTCATTACTAGAAAGACATGTCAACATGTTACAGTCACATATCCACAGGAAAGGAGAGAACTTTTAGAACAATGAAGGTTTGACTGATGGGACCTCCACTGATTTCCAAAACAGAGGGCTTTTATCTTAGTCAAAATGGATCAGCAGCACACTCAACCTTCACTCTATTGAGTCCCTATGAGATAGCCAGAGAGAGGCAAATATAGCTCTCTAAGGCTATGTGCCCACGTAGCGTTCTTATAGCGTTTTTGCTGCATTTTTACGGCCGCGAAAACGCTTGTAAAACCATCTGCCATGCAAAGCAATGTGAATTCGGATGTGCTGTGCACATGATGCGCTAATTAGCGCACCAAATTCGCATTGCATTGCAAAACGCAGCATGACCATTTCTACCGTGATTACGCTGCAAATTCGCGGCCATTGAGGAACATTGAAACGCAGCAAACCCGCAGGTATATGTGGATTTGCTGTGTTTCAATTAAATTCGATGGCCACGAATTTGCGGCGTAATCGCGGTGCGTGTGGTACCCAGGATGAAGAGTAGACTACAAGTCCTCTTCATCCCGGCTACCATGCGGTGAAAAAAAGAAATAAAAAAGTTAAAAATAAAAAAAACTGTATACTCACCTCTCCGGTCTCCTCATAGCCGTGTCCTCTCTCCTCGGCATCCTGCGGTGTACTGGCAGGACCTGCGGTGACATCATTTAATCAGCTGATGGTCACGCGATCGCTGACGTCAGCGGTCAGGTGATGGTCGCGTGACCATCAGCTGACTAAATGACATCACCGCAGGTCCTGATAGTACACCGCGGGACGCCGAGGAGAGAGGACGCGGCCAGGAGGAGACAAGAGAAGTGAGTATACAGGTTTTTTTTATTTTTAACTTTTTAATTCTTTTTTTTACTATAGATGCAGCATTTAAAGCATCTAAGTTGGTCACACAATATAAATCCATGCCAGTTGCATGGATTTATATTGTGTGACCAACTTGTCAAGCACTTTTCCAAGTGATGCTCAAAATCGCTTGGAAAAGTGCTTGAAAAAACGCATGTAAAAAACGCTGAAAAAACTCTTCTCCCTGGCAGCAAAAACGCATGTAAATCTGCATGGGTTTTTTTCTGCCAGAGAGAGGCAAAAACACTCTGCATCAAATCTGCATCGTGGGCACTAACCCTAACAGTCCCAAAGAGAATGAATGGAGTGGTCAAGAATGTGTCCTGCCACTCCATTCTAACAGGGATACAAGTGCCCTGTTCTGGTGATCATTCAAGGTCTCTTGAATCGGACCCCCGCCGACCTAAAAGTTATCACTTATTTTGTGGATAGGTGGTAATTAGTTGCTAATGGACAACCTCCATATACAATAGATTAATTCCTGACAAACCTGCTGATTATGGCAGAGAAAGAGGAACATATGACCATCCATGGGTATGCGGGGCACCCAACTCTTCCCCAGAAGAAGTATCAGGCCTATTGACTTTTAGTGCTGATGTAGCACCCTGAGGATTCGGCTGCTACAGGGGTATTGCACCTCAACCCAGAGGTGTGATATTCCACTCCCGGGTAAGGACGGAGTGTGGAACTGAGCTCAGTTAGCTGCATGCACTACACACATCCCATTTCCGGAGGGCAGACCAACGGTACTCCCACTTAGAAATGTGCAGGTACGACCGAGTCTGTCCTTGGCTGGAGTGGGAGGGGGGTGGACCATCCCAGTAGTGTAGGGGCAGATAGGGGGAGCAGTCTGGGTAGTGCTAGGAGCTCATTGGGTGCTGGTCACCTGAGCTCACACATAGAGGGAGTATAAAAGGTGGGAACCATCTAAGATCAGGGTCAGTCTGTGAGAAGTCAGTCAGTAAGTCTTTGCAGAGCAGTGGAGGAAAGCAGAGGAGCAGAGCAGCCCCAAGGCCAAGAGTGAGAGAGGAGAAAGAAAGACCCAGAGGGGGAGAAAGAAGGAACTCTGAGAACCCAAATACAATCACAGGGTGAAGAGTTGGCAACAGGGTACCGGATCCCAAACTGGTGGGGGCTACAGCATACCTCAGCCAGAGACCGGAGGCCGTGGGCAGCATCTGCCACGGCCACCCACCAAATCCACCCGGAAGGCAGACCACGCATAGGGTCAGGGAACCCAGAGGCAAGGGTTCGCCAACAAGAGGCCCGAGGGAGCCGGACATAGGTGGATCCCTGGTGGGGAAGGCCAGAGACGAGGACAGGACAGAAAGGGAGCTCAGAACCACGCTCCAGAACTACTTGGGGGTTGGCCGAGTCCAGGACCTGGTGGACGCAGCACGGCTCGGGTGGTCACTCAAGGCTGGAGTGACCGGAACATCTGCAGTAAGTAAAGAACCCTGAACTGCACAACCCGACTCTGACTCTCATTACCATCATCCCTGCACTTCCACAACCACCATCCTCTGCACCTGACCCCCTGAGGCTATACCCCTCCCGTTGGGGGTTATACTACCTAAGCTGCACAAACACCATCAGCCTCAGTGGACCCTGCTGCAGCGGCGGCCGAAGTGACCGCAATTCAACGGGTGGCGTAGTCGACATAAAGAACTTTAGTAACATCATAAGGACTGCCACACACTGAGCTTGACACCCTGGGCACGGACCGGGTCACAGCCACTCGGAGACTACAACCCCCATCTGATCCGGCTCCGGGTATCCCCAACAGCACTGGCCCAGGGGGCGCGTCAACTTTGGCGTAGTCGGCAGGATTACGTGCCCGCAACAACCGGGTACTGCGTGCCTGAAGAAAAGTACACCGTTACCTCAAAGAGAAGTCTCCTGCCGGTTCCGGAGGGTCCCCGCCGTCGGGCCCCATCACAGGTCGTTTCCCGCCGGTTGTCCGCCATTTGCAGCTTTTTCCCGCCATCCATGGAGTTTCCCGCCACTGGGAGACGATTCCCGCCATTTCCAAAGATTTCCCGCCTTGGAAGAGCGGACGCCATTATGGGCGTGCCAGAGGGTGGCAAAAGGCCACCTCCCATCGTGGGCCAGGTCGAAGAATGGCGCCAAAAGCGGAAACCGCGCCCACCAACAGAGACTGTGATGCTGGAAGTGTCCATCAGCGTAAGAGAACTGCCCCTGGAACTGACAATCACTAAGTTGCCCCGGGACCACCCTCGATGTGGGCGGAGACAGAAGGAGAGAACAAAGATGGGTGTCGCCTGGAGCAGTCTGGAGAGAGCGCACCCGGAGACAAGACGTCTGGAGCAGAGTCGAGAAAGAGCCTACCCAGAGATGGAGGGAGAGCCAGGCAGCACCGACCCAGTGGTCAGGAGCCTGATGCGGGCCGCCACTCCAGGCAGCACCGACCCAGTGGTCAGGAGCCTGTTGCCGGTCGCCACTCCAGAAGGCCTGCTGGAGACAACGAGAGGAGAGCAGAGCAGCACCGACCCGTTGGTCAGGAGCCTGCTAGAAGCAACGACCCCACTAGGCTTAGTGGAGGTCCTGGCACAGCTCCCCCGAGATCGGGAGTGTGCACAGACTGCGCTGGAGGGCCTCGCACGGAGGATGGCCCGGGTGCAGCGAGAGACGTTAGCGGAATGGAGCCGTGAGATGGCCCAGCAGACAAGAACCCGTCAGCGGAGCACGCCACCCGAGACGAGGAGACAGACCGCCTCTGAGGATGGCGCAGGAGGACTGAAGGCCGGAGACGGCGCCGAGAAGGGAGCCGAACGAAAGGAGGCAGGTAAAGGGGACGTCTCTACCCCAAACCGGGAAACCGCGCACCTGCCCCAGCTCCCCGTCGCAGAGCCCGAAGTACCCCCTGCCGTGCCCGTAACCGCAACGTCACCGCCACAGACTAGGCCTCAACCGGAAGCCGCAGCCGCGACCCCTGTGACGTCACACGCCTCGACCCCGAGCGTGACCAAGCAGGAAGTACCACCAGCCTGGTCGCAGGGCCTAGTACCCCCGGGCGCCGCAATACCAACAGCGCCCCCTTCCTCCGCGGAGCCACCGGCCTGGTCGCAGGGCCAAGTAGCCCAGGGCGCCGCCATCCTTACGGTGCCCTTCACTTTCCAGGTGCCCCAGGCCTGGCCGCAAGGCCTGGGCAACCCGGGCGCCACCACCACCGCGCCCATAAAACCAAGAGTGCCGCATCTGGGAGAAGATCTGTTCGCCCAACATACGTGCCCGGATGGGCAGCCCTTCATATGGCCACCGGAGTTTCACCATCCCCGACTCCGGAAAGAGAGACCCCTAGACGAACCCCTGATCCCGGCTCCAAAGCCCATAAAGAGGATCTCGCCCCCGCTAGAGGAGGCACAGTTTGAGTGGGACCCCACCGGAGAAGATCTCATGGGGTTCACTCAGGAGACCCGGGCAGCTGCAGCGGAGCGTGCAGAGTGCTGCCGGCAGCAGCTCGAGGTCTTTGAGAGGGAGCGGAGAGAGAGGCGGGTCCGGGAACAACAAGCCCAAATAAAGAGCGCGGAGCAGAAGAGCCGGGCCAGGAGGAGTCCCCGTGCAGCTCATGGTCCCCCTTCCACCGGGACTGTGATCAAGTTTAATATGCAGCACGGGTGGGGCTTCATCCGAGATCACCGCACCCCAGGTGACGTCTTCGTGACCAGAAGAGACGTTGAGTCCCACCTACCGGAGGGACACAGAGGTCGTGACCTTTATATAGGGGACGAGGTCACCTTCACCCGGCACAAGTGTGCCAAAGGACCCTACGCCCTCCATGTGCATCGCCTGACGGAGGAGGAGCTGCGGTGTGAAGAGGAGCAAGAGGACCCGGACGGGTCTGAAACTGAAACTGTCCACAAAGAAGGAGCAGGAGGACGCCGTCGCTGAAGTACGGTAGAGAGAGACTGTATAAAGTTACCCGTCAGGGTATAAGAACTGTTCTAGTTAAAATATAGTCCCCGTTGGGACCAGACAAAAAAGAACTGTTAACCCCGTGTGTCCCTATTCCCACTGACCGAGGACTGAGAGCGGTCAATCCTCCCTAATACCTGGCCGAGGACTGAGAGCGGCCATATCCCCTTGTATATAGTTGCGCTTCCTAAAGCGCCCCCTTCCGGTTTTATAGGAAACTGTTTTATTCCAAAAGAGACTGTCGCACTTTACCCGGTCACAAGTTGCACCGTGACCGGAGGTACCAGAGACAAGAGTGTTATTTATGAAAAGTTTTATATGAAAAGTTTTATATGATGTTTTATTATGTTGTTTATGCAAAAATTGTATGTTTTGGTGTTTTTTGTATCTTACAGCCCGAGGACGTGCTGTGATTTACCAGGGGGGAATGTAGCACCCTGAGGATTCGGCTGCTACAGGGGTATTGCACCTCAACCCAGAGGTGTGATATTCCACTCCCGGGTAAGGACGGAGTGTGGAACTGAGCTCAGTTAGCTGCATGCACTACACACATCCCATTTCCGGAGGGCAGACCAACGGTACTCCCACTTAGAAATGTGCAGGTACGACCGAGTCTGTCCTTGGCTGGAGTGGGAGGGGGGTGGACCATCCCAGTAGTGTAGGGGCAGATAGGGGGAGCAGTCTGGGTAGTGCTAGGAGCTCATTGGGTGCTGGTCACCTGAGCTCACACATAGAGGGAGTATAAAAGGTGGGAACCATCTAAGATCAGGGTCAGTCTGTGAGAAGTCAGTCAGTAAGTCTTTGCAGAGCAGTGGAGGAAAGCAGAGGAGCAGAGCAGCCCCAAGGCCAAGAGTGAGAGAGGAGAAAGAAAGACCCAGAGGGGGAGAAAGAAGGAACTCTGAGAACCCAAATACAATCACAGGGTGAAGAGTTGGCAACAGGGTACCGGATCCCAAACTGGTGGGGGCTACAGCATACCTCAGCCAGAGACCGGAGGCCGTGGGCAGCATCTGCCACGGCCACCCACCAAATCCACCCGGAAGGCAGACCACGCATAGGGTCAGGGAACCCAGAGGCAAGGGTTCGCCAACAAGAGGCCCGAGGGAGCCGGACATAGGTGGATCCCTGGTGGGGAAGGCCAGAGACGAGGACAGGACAGAAAGGGAGCTCAGAACCACGCTCCAGAACTACTTGGGGGTTGGCCGAGTCCAGGACCTGGTGGACGCAGCACGGCTCGGGTGGTCACTCAAGGCCGGAGTGACCGGAACATCTGCAGTAAGTAAAGAACCCTGAACTGCACAACCCGACTCTGACTCTCATTACCATCATCCCTGCACTTCCACAACCACCATCCTCTGCACCTGACCCCCTGAGGCTATACCCCTCCCGTTGGGGGTTATACTACCTAAGCTGCACAAACACCATCAGCCTCAGTGGACCCTGCTGCAGCGGCGGCCGAAGTGACCGCAATTCAACGGGTGGCGTAGTCGACATAAAGAACTTTAGTAACATCATAAGGACTGCCACACACTGAGCTTGACACCCTGGGCACGGACCGGGTCACAGCCACTCGGAGACTACAACCCCCATCTGATCCGGCTCCGGGTATCCCCAACAGCACTGGCCCAGGGGGCGCGTCACTGATACTTTTGTTCTTACAGAAGATAATCTGCTGCCGGAGGTGTCTGGCAGTGGCTTTTTCCTCTTTCACCATTCATAACAAATGGACAATATGTTTTATTATGCATTGAAGGTCGTCAGCTGGCTTAAGTCAAATCATCAAAAAGTTCAGCTAGAGCTAATGGAGGAGAGCGATACTAGACTAAGGGTTTATTTCCACAGAAATACTAGCGGTATGATATGGTAAACCTATCGGCGGTCGTTTACATTGCTTACACAGGCACACTAAAGTATACGATGCCCACTGAGCAATCTGTTGTAGAACGATGAGTGTACATAGGCTGCCATGGTTCTCGGCACTGAGAGTCCTGTTTGCACAATAGATGATATGCTGCCGAGACCGATGATCTTTTGTGCTATACAAATGATCATTTCACCCTATGAATGAGCTTTTTGCTCATTCATTTGGTGATGGCAGCTTGTTTACACTGTTAGATAATCATGTAACGCTTGTTCATGATTACCTTGCAGTGTAAATGCATATTTTAGGTCCATTTACACTGCAAGATTATCACAAAAGACTGTTCCTAGGAATGTTCTTTTCACAGTAATCTTGAAGTCTAAATATGCAACCAATCACCGAAAGCATAACTCTTGTTCACTGGATGAAATAATCTTTTGTGCTGAAAAGATCATCGTTTTCGACAATGTGTCATCCTGTGTAATCAGGAATTGTGCTAACTAAGGACAATGGCAGCCTATGTACACTCAATGACCTATTACAGATTGTCTAGTGGCAATCTGCAGCCTGTGTAAACAGGCTATTACACAGCTACTGATCAGCAAACAAGTAGCTGATTGGCCTTTGTTTAGTGGCTCCTGTCGATTTATGGAAAGGATTTTTAACACCTTACCAACATCTGCTGTACGTACATGTACGGTGAAAGTCGGTAGAGGATGTATGGTATCGCCATTATCGTACTGATGAGGAGAATCATATTGCCAGGTAATTTTTACCACAAAATGTACACCGTAAAAACAATTCCCAAAAAAACATTGTCAGAAATATGTGTTGTTTTGTTTATTTCATCGAACTTGGATTTTTTTCCTGTTTTCCAGTACATTATGTGGCAAAATGAATGGTGTCATTCAAAAGTACAACTCATCCGGCAAAATCAACTCCTCATAAGTCTGGGTGGACAGAAAAATAAAAAAGCAATTTGATTTAGAAGATGCGAAGGAAAACTAAAAATCGGAAATTGGTATTGTCGGGTTGGGTTTAAGGTGCCCATACACATAGACAATCATCCGGCCAACAGCAATGTCAGCCTACTCTCCCATACACAGGAGTGGTCTCTCAGGTCTGGCACTCTTTGAGAAAGCCACCGACAAACATCTGTGCCGGCGGTTTATCTCCAGCAGAACAAAGCAATTGTCAGTCCAAAACTGAACATGCCCAACAAGCATCTTTCCCCATCAATCAGTTGGCTGGTGCTCCAAACTTGTCGAAATTGGTCAATGTGGCCAACATTAGTCTAATCTGCATGAGGGACATGATGGGAGCGATTAATCAAAGCTTTTTCACCATATATCTGATGAAAAAAGCTTTGAAAAGTTGTAATTTTTTGCGCAATGTGACTTTACACAAAAAAATGTGACTTCCAGCATTTTTACGCCCTTCTCGCCTCAGCCCGACAAAATAGGCGCAGCTTGGCCAGGACAGGGGCGTGACGGGGTGTCTCAACTCTCGTTTGTGAAATTCATGACTAGTGGCAGTGATCGCTACACCACAAATCCCCCTCCAGCAGAGGCTGGAGTAAGAGTTGTAGAAGGGTACACATAATGGTGCACGCCACTACACATTTTGCCTGATTCACTAAAGCCATGTTCACATGTTCAGTAGTTGTTCAGTTTTGTACCTCAGTAGTTGTAAGCCAAAACTAGGAATGGAACAATCAGATGAAAAGTATAATAGAAACACGTCACCACTTCTGGATTTATCACCCACTCCTGGTTTTGGCTCACAAATACTGAGGTAAAAATCTCACCAAATAATTAACGTGTGCACATGACATAAGAGGCGTGCGCCTCTTAATGAATCAGGAGCGACTACTCCAAAACACCCTGTCATCAAGACCAGCGAGAGAATCTTGGTGAATTGCCCCTGGTGAGTAAGAGCTTTTAATATTAATAGATATAACACATTGTGAAGATAAGGGGAGGCCACAGTGATCTGATTGATGGAGATTAGTGATGAGCGAGCATGCTCGCCACTGCTCGGTACTCGCCCGAGCATCTCAGTACTCGAGATGCTCGGAGCTCGCAGAGTACTTTTGAGATGCTCGAGCGGGAGCTCGGGTCCCCGTCCTACATGTCTGGTGCTATTTAGAGCACCAATCATGCAGGGATTATCTGCCACTCACTATAATGTCACAGCCATGGTGGTTGTGGCATTATAGTGATTGCCCAAATCGATGGGAACAGTGCTCACAGTGAAACATGAAAAGCCAGCAATTCAGCAGCGGCATACACCGGTACCCGACAATTTAGAACAGAAAGAATAGAGCATCACACATAGATTAGATAGATAGAAACATGTCAGTCACATATATAATAAGTATAGTGACAGTATTGGTTACTGTACTTGTCATTTAGTATTAAAATAAAGGATTTATTAAAAAAAAAATAGGCGTGGGGTTCCCCTCAATTTTAGTCTCTAGCGGAGGTTAATCAGACCGCTGGGGCAGATATTTGAAGCCTGGGAAGGGGGTAATACCCACGGAGCTTCCCAGGCTACTAATATCAGCCTCCAGCTGAATACCTAGCCTTTACTAGCTATTAAAATGGGGGACCCCCAAAAAAATGATGTGGGGTCCCCCCTATTTTAATAGCTAGCAAAGGCTAGGCAGACAGCTGGGGGCTGATTTTAATAGCCCAGGAAGGGTGCCATGAATATTGGCCCCCTCCCAGGCTAGAAACACCAGCCGTCAGCCGCCCCAGAAATGGCGCATCCAGAGGATGTGCCAATTCTGGCACTTAGCCTCGCTCTTCCCACTCCCCTGTAGCAGTGGCAGTGGGGTAATAGGGCTGGGGTTGATGTCAGCTTATAATGCCAGCTGACATCAAGCCCAGATTAGTAATGGAGAGGCGTCTATAAGACACTCCCATTACTAACCCCATAGTCAAAGTTAAAAAAAACACAAACTCCCAGAATAAAGTCCTTTAATTGAAATAAAGACACATTCCTTTAATGTTCTAAATTAAACTCTACTTACAATAAAAATAAAATAATAAACCAACCTCATCCTTACCTTTCCATGGTTCCCAGGACAGCTTCAGCTCTGCAACATTGACATGACAGGCTGGAGCGCAGCAGAACGCTGCCATCCAGCTTGCCATGCCGCAGACTCTTGAGAAGCTCCTCAGTGAAGCTCTTCAGTGTCTGGCTGTGACGGCATCCAGATGAGCTGAGTTCATGTCCAATGAATTCAGCTCACCTCATGCAGGTTACTGACAGCGTGGGAGAATTCTCCAGCTCAAGTGGTGCCGGCAAATGACGTCACCGCTTGAGCAGGAGAATTCTCCCATGCTGGGATGGCATTGAGATGACAGGCTGGATCGCAGCAGAACGCTGCCATCCAGCTTGTCATCCTTCAGAGACATTGCAGAGCGCAAGCATGCTTGTGCTCTGCAGTGTCTCTGAAACGCTACCTGCAGTGTCTCTGAAGTGCTGGATTGCAGCAGAGCGCTACCATCCAGCTTGTCATCCTTCAGAGACACTGCAGAGCGCAAGCATTCCTGTGCTCTGCAGTGTCTCTGAAGGATGACAAGCTGGATGGCAGCGCTCTACTGCGATCCAGCCTGTCATCTCAATGCCATACCAGCGTGGGAGAATTCTCCTGCTCAAGCGGTGAGCGCAGGAGTATTCTCCCACGCTGTCAGTGACGTGCATGAGGTGAGCTGAGTTCATTGGACATGAACTCGGCTCATCTGGATGCCGTCACAGCCAGACTCTGAGGAGCTTCACTGAGGAGCTTCTCAGTGTCTGCGGCATGGCAAGCTTGATGGCAGCGTTCTGCTGTGCTCCAGCCTGTCATGTCAATGTTGCAGAGCTGAAGCCATCCTGGGAACTATGGAAAGGTAAGGATATGTTGGTTTATTATTTTATTTTTATTGCAGGAGATTGTTGGCTTCAGCTGGAATGGGCGATACGGTAAGTAGGGTTTAATTTAGAACATTAAAGGAACGTGTCTTTATTTCAATTAAAGGACTTTACACTGTGTTCCAAATTATTATGCAAAAAGTGTTTGGGAGTGATAAGGTAAGAATTTTTTTGTTTGTCAGTTAAACTCATTGATGGTGATGTGTGTCAGGGCTCTTTATATCACTATAAGCAATTGCAGACACCTGTGCTAATTAGTATGGCAGGTGTGTCCAATGAAAGGCAAAACTACTTAAGCAGCCTACATTTTCTGGCAAAATGGGAAAGAAAAAGGATGTGTCGGCTGCTGAGAAGCAACAAATTGTGAAGTGTTTTGGTCAAGGCATGACTACAATCAACATTGCCAAGACACTTCATCGTGATCATCGCACAATCAAGAAGTTTGTAGCTGATTCACAGTACACACGTGTGCGTGCTGATAAGGGAAAATTGAGGACTCTTTCCTACAGGCAATTACGTCAGGTTAAAAGAGCAGCAGCAAAAAAAGCCTTGTCATAGCAGCAGACAAGTTTTTGAAGCTGCTGGTGCCTCCAACGTCCCCCGAACAACAAGATGCAGGGTCCTTCAGAGGTTTGCAGCTGTGTGTCATCCTGTCGACCTCCTCTATCCACTGCACACAAGCAGAAACGGCTCCAGTGGGCCAAACAATACATGAAGACTGACTTCAAAACATTTTTTTTCACCGATGAGTGCCGTGCAACGCTCGATGGTCCAGATGGATGGAGTGGAGGATGGCTGGTTGATGGACACCCCATGCAAACACGGCTATGGCGTCAACAAGGAGGAGGTGGAGTAATGTTTTGGGCTGGAATCATGGGGAGAGAGATTGTCGGCCCCTTTAGGATCCCTGAAGGGGTAAAGATGAACTCCATAATGTATGTTGAGTTTCTCAAACAGCACTTCCTGCCATGGTTCAAGAAGAAGAACCGTGCATTCCACAGCAAGATCATTTTCATGCATGATAATGCCCCGTCTCATGCTGCACATAACACATCTGCATCTCTGGCTCCTATGGGCATAAAAGGGGACAAAATTATGGTGTGACCCCCATGCTCCCCTGCCCTCAACCCCATTGAGAACCTCTGGAGCATCATCAAAAGGAGTGTCTATGATGGCGGGAGGCAGTTCACATCTAAACAACAGCTCTGGGAGGGTATTCTGTCCTCATGCAAAACAATTGAAGCAGAAACCATCCAAAACCTGACAAATTCAATGGACGAGAGAGTTCAGAAGCTCCTTTCGAACAAGGGGTCCTATGTGCAAATGTAACATCACCTAGAATAAAGTTTTGAGTTGAAAACTGTTTGATTTCAGTTTGTAATAACCTGCTAATGCTTATAATTTCAAAAATGACAATTTTTTTGTTCTTTATTAAAATGAAAAGGTTGAAAACTCTGCTGTGCATAATAATTTGGAACATGCATTTTGAGTGCAGTTTGATTGTTTTATTTTTTTAAAAATATTCTGTTATCATAGGCAGTTTGTACAAAAACCTTTCAATTGTACTCTAATAGTTATTTGACTGGAAAATTACAATGACTGCAATTCATATAGGTAATTTGGGAAAATCTGAGAAAATATTATTTGCATAATAATTTGGAACACAGTGTATTCTGGGTGTTTGTGTTTTTTTAACTTTGACTATGGGGTTAGTAATGGGGGTGTCTTATAGACGCCTCTCCATTACTAACCTTGGCTTGATGTCAGCTGGCATTATAAGCCGACATCAACCCCAGCCCTATTACCCCATTGCCACCGGTACAGGGCAGTGGGAAGAGCGAGGCTAAGTGCCAGAATTGGCGCATCCTCTGGATGCGCCATTTCTGGGGCGGCTGACGGCTGGTGTTTCTAGCCTGGGAGGGGGCCAATATTCATGGCATCCTTCCTGGGCTATTAATATCAGCCCCCAGCTGTCTGCCTAGCCTTTGCTAGCTATTAAAATAGGGGGGACCCCACGTCATTTTTTTTTGGTCTCCCATTTTAATAGCTAGTAAAGTCTAGGTATTCAGCTGGGGGCTGATATTAGTAGCCTGGGAAGCTCCGTGGGTATTACCCCTTCCCAGGCTTCAAACATCTGCCCCAGCCGTCTGCTTAACCTCCACTAGATACAAAAATAACGGGGAACCCCACGCCAATTTTTTTTTTAATAAATCCTTTATTTTAACACTAAATGACAAGTACAGTAACCAACACTGTCACTGTACTTATTATATATGTGACTGACATGTTTCTATCTATCTAATCTATGTGTGATGCTCTATTCTTTCTGTTCTAAATTGTCGGGTTCCGGTGTATGCCGCTGATGAATTGCCGGCTGGCTTTTTTAAAGAGACGGGTGCATGATAATCGGAGGGCACTAGTGTGTTCCAAGTGCCTTGCTATGTTTTTCATGCACCCTCCTATATACCCTGCCTGCCTGTCTGCCTATATATTCTGCCTGCCTGACAATTAATTGAGCACTGTTCCCATCGATTTGGGCAATTTTTGACCATCTGCAGACCGCTGGGGGGAACCGCCTGAAAAATGCTCGAGTTTCCCATAGACTTACATTGGGCTCGTTGCTCGGGTCGAGCACCCAAGTATTCCAATGTGCTCGACCCAAGCTTCAAGCACCCGAGCATTTTAGTGCTCGCTCATCACTAATGGAGTCCATTACAATTCCACTTTCCAGATGATACATTCAAACAAGTTATTTTTTTCATTCTACTCTTTTTTCTAAGTGATCTTTTATGACCATGTGATTTTACATGAGAGCCCTGTCTTCTTCTACCTCTAGGTAACCCTCCTGTATTATGTCTAGATGAAAGCCTTCATTTGCCCTTGACGAGAAGCACCTCTATGTACACCATACCTTTATAAGCAATTCTTACGTACAGTACCCCTACACACTCACTCTTCATAACAAGAGAGTATAAAAATCACTCATTAGATGTTCACACTTCACATTTCTGGCTTATCTTCTAAGTGAACGCTGTTCTTTCACCTATATAATAAACTCTCCTTGTGATTGCAGAAAGTTATGAGCTGACAAGCACTGAGGAAGCAGATAAGGAGCAGGTGTGGATACTGATATTCCTCACTGGCAGCATTCACTGCATTCATTCCTATTACAATGAAAATTTGTAGAAGTAATCAGCTTAGGGCTACACCTAGCTTTTTAGATTTTCCTGGAATAATTTACTGATAGAGATAAATCGCAGGAAAATTGTTGCAATATTTCCAAAAGATTTTCCATAAATTGCGGTAGAGATGAACAAATCAATTCGATGCAAAGATGGTTGACATTACATCAGGGCTGACCACACGGGATTCCGCATAATGCCTTGGAGATATCATATCACATGGTATAGTTCAGCCAATCAGTAAGGTTCTAGCAACATAACAACTAGACATGCGCAGCAGTCAATTCACTTTTATTAAGCAAGGCCACGCACGTCTAGTCGGAATGTGGCCTGGAGTATGCACATTGCATACTTGCGATCACATGAATGCCTGCTCCCAGCACCGGCACTAGAGAATTCTGACAGTACACACTGTGTGCACTGAAAGGACCCACGAGTCTGCAGTCACATAGAGTAACTGCAGACTTTCGTGCCAAACCTGGATAATCCCTTTAGTAGTGAGAGAACATCAGCACTCACAGCTCTGTAAGAGATAGTCCTGCAACATTTTACAAATACTCCAGACAGTAAAGTTTTGCACAATTGTAGAGGAGTATGAAAGTAATATTCTGCGATTAATACAGAGATTCAATTGATAGGAGGAAACATCGAGGTTGACATGTGGGGGTCTGTCACTCTTTACCCTCCATGTGAAGTATGTGATTTGTTGCTCTTTTACAACCCTGCATGTGTAGTGCGGTGTCTACCACTCTCTTCTCATCTGCCATGTGTATGGGTTTGTTGCTCTATTCCTGCCCTCCATGTGTAGTATGGGTCCCATTACTCTTTCTCTGCTCTTCATATGTAGTGTGAGGTCTGGTACTCTCTACTTGTCCTCTATTTGTAGTGCAGGGTCTGTCGCTCTCTACCTGCCCTCCATGTGTAGTGCAGGGTCTGTCACTCTCTACTTGTCCTCTATAGTGCGGGATTTGTCACTCTACCTGCCCTCCATGTGCAATGCAGGGTCTGTCGCTCTCTACCTGCCCTCCATGTGTATTGCAGGGTCTATCACTCTTTACCGGTCCTCCATGTGCAGTGAAGGGTCTGTCACTTTCTACCTGCCTTCCATGTGTAGTGAAGGGTCTGTCACTTTCTACCTGCCCTCCATGTGTATTGCAGGGTCTATCACTCTTTACCGGTCCTCCATGTGCAGTGAAGGGTCTGTCACTTTCTACCTGCCTTCCATGTGTAGTGAAGGGTCTGTCACTTTCTACCTGTCCTCTATGTGTAGTTTAATTTTGTAACTTTCTACCTGACCACCTGGCCATCAAACCTCAAAGTTCGAATGTTGTGCTTTCCCTTTGTCCTCCCCTTCTTTAGAGACCCCAATTTTTTTTATTATTCCATCAACATGGCTGTATGTTTTGCAAGACGAGTTGAAGTTTTGATCAATACAATTTTTTACCATATGATATACTGAAAAAGGAAGAAAAATTCCAAGTGAGGAGAAATTAAAAAAAAAAATGCACTTTCACCATTGCTCTTTTAGTTTATTTTTTATGGAATTATTTGCACAGTAAAAATGCTTGTCAACTTGATTCTCCAGATCAGTACAATTATGATGCATAGTTTGTTTTACTATATCATTGGCATAAATAAATTCTGAACTTTTCAATTGATGGAGCCTTATGAGGGCTTATGTCATGATTCCACCACTCACGTTGTCCTAAGGTCACTGTGAATGATAGCTCAGCCGCCCCATAGAATCATGGGCATGCTGGGTTGTCAGTATTGTGAGTGACAGCTCAGCCGCCCAATCTGACTGGGCCTGCAGGGTTTCCTCCAGGTGTCAACCATTCAGGGTGATTACCTGGCTATTTAGCTGGCTGACAATAGTCAAATCGTTGCCAGTCATAGCCTTGCTAGTGGTGTGTTTGCTCTGTGCTTTGTGTTCTGATATTCTGATCTTTGTTGCCAGACCTTGGATTTATCTTTGACTATTCGTTTGTCTTAACCCTTTTGTCTTTGATGTCCTCTCCTGGTAATTGACCACGGACTCCTATACTTCCCAGCCTCATGGCTTGTCCCTGAGAAATTACTCAGCGTCACATTATGATTAGCCATTAAATTTTTTCTTTTTCGCCAGTATGGATCCAGTTCACATGCTTTGTGATCACGTGGCGAATCTGATGCAAATGATGCAGGATCTGGCTAAAGAATACTGGAATCTTGAAACGTCGCAATTACAAATGCAAGGCCATGTATCTAGTTTGAAGTAAGCACCCTAAAGCCCTCCACTGCTGGCTGTGGCTGCGATATCTGTACCCTCAGACGTGCAGTTAGTCTCTCCCAAACCTGTAATTGCCCTGGCTTAAAAATTTTTGGTAGAGAAAACCAGTTTATGGTACTTTAGGTAGAGCTGTAAGTTATTTTTCACCCTGCGACCTCGGTCTTCTGGGGATGAGTCCTAGTGGGAAGGAATAATTATGTCCCTCCTGAGAGGGTTCCCTCAGACCTGTGCTTTTTCTTTATTCCCACAACCCTGATTGGGTTTCTGTCGATGCTTTCTTTGATGCCTTAGGTGTAATTGATGACAAACCTGACAGAATCGCGGAGGCTAAAATCATGAATTTGACACAGGGGAGTTGCACTGTTGAGAACCTGTGATGAGCGAGCATGTTCGCTACTGGTCGGTACTCACTGCTCGAGATGCTCGGCGCTCGCCGAGTACTTCTGGGGTTGCTCGGTGGGAACTCGGGTCCCGTCCCTGCATGTTTGGCGCTCTTTATTGCCTGCCACTCACTGTAATGCCGTAGCCATGATGGTTGTGGCATTACAGTGATTGGCTGGCCGCACAGCATCATCAGGTCTATATCAGACCTGGCGCTGCCATGCTCGTCACAGTCACTGTGGAATCAGACAGTGTGGGGAGAAGTGCTGATGAGCTAGGGAGAGATTTGCTTGTTTCTAGTTAGTGTAGGTGTACCAAACTATATTAGAGACACATATCCATCTCAACAAACAATCCTTCTGAGGACTAATCCATCTGCAGAGATATCAGACAGGCAGTGTATATAGGCAGGCAGGCAGGGTATATAGCTGACTGCAGTGCATATAGCACAAGAGGCTCCATTCCAGTTCAGTCTGCTGCTGCTGTTAGATATTTCTAGAAATAGGCCCAGATGTCAGGTGCCAGGAATAATTTTTTTTTTGGATCTTAATCCTCATTATTTGCTTAAAAAGCAATACAGGGAACACCGTTTTTCTGCGCCATTTGTTTGTTGGCACTGCAGAATACAGCCAGGTCCTTTCCATATTATAGCACTAAAAATCCAGCTATTTTAAACTGAAAAATTGCGCTGAAAATACTGCCATTTCTGGCCTCCATTAAATTTTTTTTTCAATGTGTCAGTGAAGCAATTGACACCAGATTGCTGTTCAAAATAGTTACCTACAGGCCAGGTATTTAAAACTGTGGTTTGTCCGTCACACGGATCACATATAACTTTGCTCCAAATTCAGTCATTTGTTGTGACCGTGGAAGATATTGTCCTCCATTTAAAATGGGCAAGGCACGTGACAAGGGACGGGGAACTGGACGTGATGGTGATGATAGTGCATGCAGAGGCCGAGGCCGTGGGCAAGCTGAAATTGTGCCACAACAAACACCCACATCTTCTTGCTCAACCTTCCTGTCCCAATTAATAGAGGACCGCAGAACACTACTATTGAACACAGAGCAGTGTGAAAAGGTTATTGGTTGGATAGCAGATAATACTTCCAGTCACTTAGCCACCACCATCACCACCTTGTCTTCCACACGGTCAAGTCTCAGTAACTGTGAGTCTGGACCGCATATTCCTCACCCTGAACCTCCTTCCTCCCACCATGCCGAGTGCCCAGAGACAACTGATCCCACACTTGGACACTCCGAAGAGCTGTTTACTTTAACATTTATAAATTCGGGCCTTTCGCCCGGTCCACTTGAAGCGGGGCAAGAGGAGATCGCATGTAGCAATGCCCAAATATTTGAGCAGCCACGGTCACACGAAGGCGACGGTGGGAAAGTGTCACAAGAGGTGGACGATGATGAGACACAATTGCCAGAAAGTCAGGAGGAGGACCAGAGTGCGGAAGTGGAAGACGAGGTAGTGGATGATATAGTAACTGAATCAACCTGGCAGGAGGACATGCAGAGTGAGGACAGCAGCACACAGGGGGAGGGAGGCAGAGCACCCCAACAGGCAAGAAGAAGCAGTGTGGTGGCCGCAGAAAGAAGGCAGGCAACCGTTCCCTGTAACACCAACATGAAGGAAGTTGCCAGTACAACTGTTAGGTCTTCCCGAGTCTGGTTGTTTTTTAAAGACTCTGCCGATAACCCCAAAAAGGCCATTTGCACCACCTGTCAGGCCAGCATCAGCAGGGGTGGCAAAACTAGCAGCCTGACCACCACTAGCATGATCAGGCACATGGCAGCAAAGCACCCGACTTTGTGGGCCGAACCCCAGGGTCCAGGAACAGTGTCTGCGGGTGGCACAATTGCTTCTTCCGCTGTTGTGCATGCAAGCAAGTCCCCTGTCCATGGTGCATGCGAATATGCCTCCTGCCCTGCACCTGTCATTACACACTCTCAAGTAGCAGCATCAGGAAGCACGTCCACGTCCTTGTCCCAGCGCAGCATTCAGTTGTCCATACCCCAGTCCTTAGAACGCAAGCACAAATACGCAGCCAAAGCCCCACAGGCCACACTACTAAATTCCCACATTTCACGACTGCTTGCGCTCGAAATGTTGCCTTTTAGGCTCGTGGAAACGGAAGCGTTCCACAACCTGATGATGGCGGCCGTCCCTCGGTCCCCAGCCGCCACTATTTCTCCCGTTGTGCCATCCCCGCATTACACAAACACGTGTCCCAAAACATTAGCCGTGCCCTCAACAACGCAGTTACCGGGAAAGTCCACCTAACCATGGACACGTGGACAAGTGCTTGTGGGCAGGGACGGTACATCTCGCTGATGGCACACTGGGTTAACATAGTTGAAGCCGGGACCCAGTCGGACTTTGGGATGGAACACGTCCTCCCGACGCCAAGGATTGCGGGCCCTAGGTCAATCAGGGTTGCCCCCACAGTCTACAGCTCCTGCACCTCATCCTCCTCAGCCTCCTCCTCCTCTTCAGCCTCCATCTCCGAAATGACCACATCAGTCACAACCTGGAAGCACTGCAGCACTGCCTCGGCCAAGCGGCAACAGGCTGTGCTGAAGTTAATATGCTTAGGTGACAAACTGCACAATGCTGAAGAGTTGTGGACAGCTCTGAAAGAGCAGGCAGATCTGTGGCTCACACCGCCAAACCTACAGCCAGGCATGGTCGTGTGTGACAATGGCCTGAACCTGGTGGCGGCTCTGAGGCGAGGCAAGCTTACACACGTACCATGTGTCTGGCCCATGTGCTTAACCTCGTGGTTCAGCGGTTTCTCAAATCCTACCCGGAGCTGCCAGATCTGCTTGTTAAATTACGCCGCCTGTGTGCCCATTTTATAAAATCACCTACAGCTTCCGCCATTCTTGCCGTGTTTCAGCAGCGTTTGCAGTGTGACGTCCTCATTCTCGAAAGAGCCCCTTTTGAGTTTACCCTGGGTGATGGGGGAACTCGGTGTCGGGTCCTGAGGTGAAGAGATGGAGTGCAGCCGTGGCCCAGACCCGACCCGTGCTCAGGGCCGTCACATGAAGAGGAAGATGTTGTGGGCTCATCCGGGTTGAGTGGCTTATTTAACGACTACGCCACCTGTGGTGCCTGGTGAAGGGTCACCAACGCCGCTGCAGTCCGCCGAGGCCTGGTGTCATGGCGGCCTAAGTTCTCACTGCTCCCCACAGGCGGAGCAAGGCCTCGGGGCAGAGGGACAGGAGGAAGAGGGGGGGGCAGTAGTAGAGGAAGAACGGAGGCCGCGTTGTGCGGTGTGGCGCAGGAATAACAGTCCGGAGGCCATAGGGGTGAACTTCCAAGGCTTTACTCACATAGCTGGCAAAGGAAGGCGACTCCCTGCTCCCCGCGGAGTCCTGCAGTCACCAGAGACGGGGGTCCGACAACCTCCGAGTAAGTCCAGCATTCAGTCGGGACCCTACACCAGAGTATTCCTGAACTACAGACCAATTCCTTTCCTGTCCGTATGTGTGCAAATAGGCCGGGTCTCCCTCTGAGCTCCTCTCAGAACAAGGGTACGGGTGGCAGCTCCGCTCCGTCCGATACCCGGTGGGATCCTCTGGGCCTAACCGGGCTTTCCAGGACGTAGAGTAGCAAGGTTGGGTGTCGGGGGCCGGTACCCCTCTTGCAGCCGGAGTCCCTCTGAATATATCAGAATGGCGAGGACAGGTGGCGTTCACCGCTCCTTCTGCATCCTGCCTGGGATCCATTTGCTATGGAGCCACACTCTTAAGCTCCGGGCCTTCTTGATCCTGGTCCTTGGCCGGGTTGAGACATTCCTTGTCTGCAACCTACCTCTCGTCCCAAAGCCAGGGTACGAGGGCTGTGTCCCTTGCCGGCGCAGGCCAACACAGGATCTGCGCTCCCAGAGGGAGGTTACATTACACACAGTAGTCTGACAGCACAGTACGACCACTAAAAGAGAGACCGAACGACAAAGATCAAAGATGGCTTTGAATTAAATATGAAATCTAAAGTGTAACTAACTTGTAAGTCCTCCACCCTCACCCACTAACTGGTTCCCATCACTCTTGTTTCCCCAGTCTCCCTGTAACCAGGGGAGCAGCACCTAGTGCATACTAGCTCCCTCTGGTGGAGAAATGTGGTGTTGGATGCAAAGGGTTGGGTCCCGACTATCACACTGTCCTTACCTCAGAGGAGGAACACCACACTCCATTAGAGAAGTGCAGCATTCCTGGGGCGGTCGAACCCTCAGGGGCGCCACAGCAGCTTCCGGCTCACAGACTGGTATGTGATGTCCCCACGTGTTGGAACTCTACACTGCAGATGTTGGAATCCAATATAAGTTTCTCAATTGGTGCATATTAAAGATAGTATATATCTTGCTAAATAGCTAGCACCTACTGGTGGAAATCTAGGTTAGGTCGTTTAAACATAGATAAATACTTGAAGAGAGAAAATACGACCATATCAACCCAAAACAATTATAAAAATTAACTTTTATTCATAAATAGTATAAAAAGTTTACTTCATAGTCAATATAAGGCACAATACAGAAATACAGAAAGACACATATCATGTAGAAAAAACCGTCTCACTGAAGGGACGATGTGGTCCACATCGTCCCTTCAGTGAGACGGTTTTTTCTACATGATATGTGTCTTTCTGTATTTCTGTATTGTGCCTTATATTGACTATGAAGTAAACTTTTTATACTATTTATGAATAAAAATTAATTTTTATAATTGTTTTGGGTTGATATGGTCGTATTTTCTCTCTTCGAGTATTTATAACTGCAGATGTTGGGAAGAATTTGTGAGCAGAAGAGGGCAGTTGTTGAGTAGCAGCATCAACAAGGCTGTCGGTATTCAGTTCAGACTCCACACATAAGACCTCTGGAGTGGAAATGGATGTCAGACATATGTACCATCCTCCAAAACTTTGAGGACTCCACCAAGATGGCGAGCGGCGATGACGCCATAATTAGCGTCACCATCCTGCTTCTCTGTCTTCTGAAACGCTCTCTGGTAACAATCAAAGAGGATGCATTGCTGGCAGAGCACGATGAGATGGAGCAAGGAACCATACAGGGTGATTACACACAGCCCAGCATCATCTGATCCCAACGTGGATTGGGTGACAATGAGGAAGAGGAGGAGGAAGAACAGGAGCTAGTTTCATGCGCTATAGACGGTACTACCTGCACAACTGTCATACCGTCTGTTCAGCGTGGATGGCCAGAGGACAGAGAGGAGGAGGAGGAGAGCATGGTCAGTCATCCTCTTGGTGAGGACATGGAAGTCTTGCCTCTTAGCAGTCTGGCACGCATGGCTGAGTTTAAGTTACGCTGCCTTTCCCATGACCCTCGCATTCTCAAAACTTTTGGTGACAGTCATTACTGGTTGGTGACACTTCTAGACCCACACTACAAGGAGAACTTTATATCTTATTCCTGAGGCGGACAGGTCTACAAAAATGGGGCAGTACCAGAAGGCCCTTGTTGTGTAACTATTAAAAAGATTCCCATCTGAAAACGCTGGCGGCAGAGGTCACAGTTCGTTGGACAACCATGGAGTACATGCGAGAGAGACACAAATGCAATTCAGCAGAGGCAGGGGAACACTGTCAAAGTTCTGGGACAGTTTTCTCAGACCCTCCCATCGCACAGGCCTGAGGTGCGGGGTACTCTCACAAGGAGTGCAAAGTTGAAGATGCTGAGAGAGAACCTTGCCGACCGTACCAACGTACTCCGTGATTGCTCGGTGCCTTATAATTATTGGGTATCCAAGCTGGATACGTGGAATGAACTGGCTCTCTATGCCTTGGAGGTCCTGGGCTGCTCTGTCTCTAGCCTTTTATCAGAGTGGGTTTTTAGTGCCGCTGGTGGAATTATAACTGATAAATGCATCCACCTGTCAACTGAAAATGTTGACAGGCTGACTCTTATTAAAATGAACAAGGGCTGGATTGGGCCAGACTTCTCAACACCACCAAATGATAGCAGTGTAACATAAACTCAAATCCAGGGTCTTTTTTTGGGAGGTGTTTTCCCATGCACCTCTTCACACCCACACATGGCTATACGCTTCCTGATTTTGGCTATTTGCTCTTGTCCTCCTCCTTCTCCTCATCCTCATCCCCCACCACCATATCACTAGGGTGACCATGCATCACCCACATAATTTTTTAAAGGGTGTTTATGATGCCCGTAAAAAAAAAATGTATACAGTATGTTCATGTATACCCCCAGGGGTAAATGTTTGTCAGCCCATACACTTAGTGCATGGGCATTACAAGTATAGGAGACCCACTCCTTTCTAATGGGATCATTTTTTTATGAGGCCCTCTAAGTCTCTTCCAAGGGGCATTGGAGTGCCTCCCAATTTTTTGCAGCCCTTGCATTCACTGCATAGGCCAACACTATGGGAGACCCTCTCCTTTTAATGGTAATTTGTTGTTACTGTGGCCCTCCTCTATGTGTCTTTAAATTCTTAGTGGGGTTTTTCCTAAAATTGGTCAGCCGTTGGACTCACTGCATACTCTAAAACTTTATAGCAGACTCTCTCCTTTCTAATAGGAACATGTCGTACCCGTTACTGTGGCCCTGCTCTATGTGTCTTTAAATTGTTAGTGGAGTTTTTCCCAAATTTTGGCAGCCCTTGCAGTCACAGCATGGGCATTACCACCTATGGTTCCATTGGTTTTAAGCCTATGGAGATCTGTGTTCAGAGCGCATTCAGGCGCTGGTCTGCTGGGGTCTGTAGTCCCTGTGGGAATGTGGAGCGGCGTTCTCACGCATTGCTGCTGTATAATGGGAACATTTTTTTTACTGAGACCCTCCTCTGTCTCTTCAAAGAGGTATTGGGTTGCGTCCAAATTTTTGGCAGCCCTTGCAGTCACTGCATACGCAATAACAGTATAGGAGACCCAACTGTTAATAATGGGAACAACAAAGCATAGGCAGCTTATGGCTCTCTAACAATAGCGAGGGCCGACTGCTGGCCTTTTAAGGGCCGCCTGATGGCTCTTTAACCCCTTTACAACCCAAGGTGGTTTGCACATTAATGACCAGGCCAATTTTTACAATTCTGACCACAGTTACTTTATGAGGTATTTACTCTGGAACGCTTCAACGGATCCCCCTGATTCTGAGGTTGTTTTTTCGTGACATATTGTACTTCATGATTGTGGTAAAATTTCTTCAATATCACTTGTGTTTATTTGTGAAAAAAACGGAAATTTGGCAAAAATTTAGAAAATTTTGCAATTTTCAAAATTTGAATTTTTATGCCCTTAAATCAGAGAGATATGTCACACAAAATAGTAAATGAATAACATTTACCACATGTCTACTTTATATCAGCACAATTTTGGAACCAAATTTTTTTTTATTAGGGAGCTATAAGGGTTAAAAGTTGACCAGCGATTTGTCATTTTTCCAACAAAATTTACAAAACCATTTTTTTGGGGACCACATCACATTTGAAGTCACTTTGAGGGGTCTATATGACATAAAATACCCAAAAGTGACACCATTCTAAAAACTAAATGTCGCGTTTGGAGAGCCCCTGATGTGCCTAAACAGTGGAAACCCCCCACAAGTGACCCAATTTTGGAAACTAGACCCCTTAAGGAACTTATTTAGATGTGTGGTGAGCACTTTGAACCCCCAAGTGTTTTGTTAAAGCTTATGACGTAGAGTCAAAATCATTTTTTTTCCACAAAAAAGATCTTTTAGCCGCAATATTTTTATTTTCACAAGGGTACTAGGAGAAATTGGACGCCAAAAGTTGTTGTGCAATTTCTACTGAGTATACCTTATATGTGGGGGTAAACCATTGTTTGGGCGCACGGCAGGGCTCGGAAGGGAAGGAGCGCCATTTGACGTTTTCAATGCAAAACTCGCTGGAATTGACAGCGGACCCCATGTTGCGTTTGGAGAGCCCCTGATGTGCCTAAACAGTGGAAACCCCCCACAAGTGACCCCAATTTGGAAACTAGACCCCTCAGAGAACTTATTTAGATGTGTGGTGAGCACTTTGAACCCCCAAGTGTTTTGCAAAGGTTTATGACGTAGAGCCGTGAAAAAAAACAAACATTTTTTTTCCACAAAAACTATCTTTTAGCCGCAATATTTTTATTTTCACGAGGGTAGTAGGAGAAATTGGACTCGAAAAGTTGTTGATAAATTTCTACTGAGTACGAAGATACCTCACATGTGGGGGTAAACTATTGTTTGGGCGCACGGCAGGGCTCGGAAGGGAAGGAGCGCCAATTGATATTTTCAATGTAAAACTCTCTGGAGTTGACAGCGGACCCCATGTCACGTTTGGAGAGCCCCTGATGTGCATAAACAGTGGAAACCCCCCACAAGTGACCCCATTTTGGAAACTAGACCCCTTAAGGAACTTATTTAGATGTGTGTTGAGCACTTTGAACCCCCAAGTGTTTTGCTAAAGTTTATGACGTAGAGCCAAATTAATTTTTTTTTCACAAAAACAATCTTTTAGCCGCAATATTTTTATTTTCACAAGGGCACTAGGAGAAATTAGACACTAAAAGTTGTTCTCCAATGTCTCCTGAGTACGCTGACACCTCAAATGTGGGGGAAAGCCATTGTTTGGGCACATTGCAGGGCTCGAAAGGGAAGGAGCGCCATTTGACGTTTTCAATGCAAAACTCGCTGGAGTTGACAGCGGACCCCATGTTGCGTTTGGAGAGCCCCTGATGTGCCTAAACAGTGGAAACGCCCCACAAGTGACCCCAATTTGGAAACTAGACCCCTCAGAGAACTTATTTAGATGTGTGGTGAGCACTTTGAACCCCCAAGTGTTTTGCAAAGGTTTATGACGTAGAGCCGTGAAAAAAAACAAACATTTTTTTTCCACAAAAACGATCTTTTAGCCGCAATATTTTTATTTTCACGAGGGTAGTAGGAGAAATTGGACTCGAAAAGTTGTTGATAAATTTCTACTGAGTACGAAGATACCTCACATGTGGGGGTAAACTATTGTTTGGGCGCACGGCAGGGCTCGGAAGGGAAGGAGCGCCAATTGATATTTTCAATGTAAAACTCTCTGGAATTGACAGCGGACCCCATGTCACGTTTGGAGAGCCCCTGATGTGCATAAACAGTGGAAACCCCCCACAAGTGACCCCAATTTGGAAACTAGACCCCTCAGAGAACTTATTTAGATGTGTGGTGAGCACTTTGAACCCCCAAGTGTTTTGCAAAGGTTTATGACGTAGAGCCGTGAAAAAAAACAAACATTTTTTTTCCACAAAAACGATATTTTAGCCGCAATATTTTTATTTTCACGACGGTATTAGGAGAAATTGGACTCGAAAAGTTGTTGAGCAATTTCTACTGAGTACGCCGATACCTCATATGTGGGAGTAAACCATTGTTTGGGCGCACGGCAGGGCTTGGAAGGGAAGGAGCGCCAATTGACGTTTTCAATGTAAAACTCGCTGGAATTGACAGCGGACCCCATGTCGCGTTTGGAGAGCCCCTAATGTGCTTAAACAGTGGAAACCCCCCACAAGTGACCCCATTTTGGAAACTAGACCCCTTAAGGAACTTATTTAGATTTGTGGTGAGCACTTTGAACCCCCAAGTGTTTTGCTAAAGTTTATGACGTAGAGCAAAAATCATTTTTTTTCCACAAAAACAATCTTTTAGCCGCAATATTTTTATTTTCACAAGGGCACTAGGAGAAATTGGACAACAAAAATTGTTCTACAATTTCTTCTGACTACGCTGATACCTCATATGTGGGGGAAAGACATTGTTTGGGCGCACGGCAGGGCTCGGAAGGGAAGGAGTGCCATTTGACGTTTACAATGCAAAACTCGCTGGAATTGACAGCGGACCCCATGTCGCGTTTGGAGAGCCCCTAATGTGCTTAAACAGTGGAAACCCCCCACAAGTGACCCCATTTTGGAAACTAGACCCCTTAAGGAACTTATATAGATTTGTGGTGAGCACTTTGAATCCCCAAGTGTTTTATAAAGATTTATGACGTAGAGCCGTGAAAAAAAAACAACTTTTTTTTTTCCACGAACACGATTTTTAGCCGCAGTATTTTCATTTTCACGAGGGTACTAGAAGAAACTGGACTCCAACCGTTGTTTTGCAATTTCTACTAAGTACGAAGATACCTCATATGTGTGGGTAAACTATTGTTTGGGTGCACGGCAGGGCTCGGAAGGGAAGGAGCGCCAATTGATATTTTCAATGTAAAACTCTCTGGAATTGACAGCGGACCCCATGTCGTGTTTGGAGAGCCCCTGATGTGCCTAAACAGTGGAAACCCCCCACAAGTGACCCCATTTTGGAAACTAGATCCCTTATGGAACTTATTTAGATGTGTGTTGAGCACTTTGAACCCCCAAGTGTTTTGCTAAAATTTATGACGTTGAGCCCAAATAATTTTTTTTCCACAAAAGCAATCTTTTAGCCGCAATATTTTTATTTTCACAAGGGCACTAGGAGAAATTAGACAATAAAAGTTGTTCTCCAATGTCTCCTGAGTACGCTGATACGTCATATGTGGGGGAAAGCCATTGTTTGGGCACATTGCAGGGCTCGAAAGGGAAGGAGCGCCATTTGACGTTTTCATTGCAAAACTCGCTGGAATTGACAGCGGACCCCATGTTGCGTTTGGAGAGCCCCTGATGTGCCTAAACAGTGGAAACCCCCCACAAGTGACACCATTTTGGAAACTAGACCCCTCAGGGAACTTATTTAGATGTGTGGTGAGCACTTTGAACCCCCAAGTGTTTTGCAAAGGTTTATGACGTAGAGCCGTGAAAAAAAACAAACATTTTTTTCCACAAAAACGATCTTTTAGCCGCAATATTTTTATTTTCACAAGGGTATTAGGAGAAATTTGACTCCAATAGTTGTTGAGCAATTTCAACTGAGTACATCGATACCTCATATGTGGGAGTAAACCATTGTTTGGGCGCACGGCAGTGCTCGGAAGGGAAGGAGCGCCAATTGACGTTTTCAATGTAAAACTCGCTGGAATTGACAGAGGACCCCATGTCGCGTTTGGAGAGCCCCTGATGTGCCTAAACAGTGGAAACCCCCCACAAGTGACCCCATTTTGGAAACTAGACCCCTTAAGGAACTTATATAGATTTGTGGTGAGCACTTTGAATCCCCAAGTGTTTTATAAAGATTTATGATGTAGAGCCGTGAAAAAAAACAAAACTTTTTTTTTTCCACGAACACGATTTTTAGCCGCAGTATTTTCATTTTCACGAGGGTACTAGAAGAAACTGGACTCCAAACGTTGTTGTGTAATTTCTACTAAGTATGAAGATACCTCATATGTGTGGGTAAACTATTGTTTGGGCGCACGGCAGGGCTCGGAAGGGAAGGAGCGCCAATTGATATTTTCAATGTAAATCTCTCTGGAATTGACAGCGGACCCCATGTCGTGTTTGGAGAGCCCCTGATGTGCCTAAACAGTGGAAACCCCCCACAATGTGACCACATTTTGGAAACTAGATCCCTTATGGAACTTATTTAGATGTCTGTTGAGCACTTTGAACCCCCAAATGTTTTGCTAAAGTTTATGACGTAGAGCCAAAATAATTTTTTTTCCACAAAAACGATCTCTTAGCCGCAATATTTTTATTTTCACAAGGGCACTAGGAGAAATTGGACAACAAAAGTTGTTCTCCAATTTCTCCTGAGTACACTGATACCTCATATGTTGGGGAAAGCCATTGTTTGGGCGCACGGCAGGGCTCGGAAGGGAATTAGCGCCATTTGACTTTTTCAATGCAAAACTCGCTGGAATTGACAGTGGACCCCTTGTTGCGTTTGGAGAGCCCCTGATGTGACTAAACAGTGGAAACCCCCCACAAGTGACCCCATTTTGGAAACTAGACAGCTTAGGGAACTTATTTAGATGTGTGTTGAGCACTTTGAACCCCCAAATGTTTTGCTAAAGTTTATGACGTAGAGCCAAAATCATTTTTTTTCCACAAATATGAATTTTAGCCGCAATATTTTTATTTTCACGAGGGTATTAGGAGAAATTGGACTCCAAAAGTTGTTGATAAATTTCTACTGTGTACGACGATACCTCATGTGTGGGGGTAAACTATTGTTTGGGCGCACGGCAGGGCTCGGAAGGGAAGGAGCGCCAATTGATATTTTCAATGCAAAACTCGCTGGAATTGACAACAGACCCCATGTCGCGTTTGGAGAGCTCCTGATGTGCCTAAACAGTAGAAATCCCCACAAGTGACCCCATTTTGGAAACTAGACCCCTTAAGGAACTAATTTAGATGTGTGGTGAGCACTTTGAACCCCCAAGTATTTTGCTAAAGTTTATGACGTAGAGCCAAAATCATTTTTTTTCCACAAACATGAATTTTAGCTGCAATATTTTTATTTTCACAAGGGCACTAGGAGAAATTGGACACCAAAAGTTGTTCTCCATTTTCTCTTGAGTACGCTGATACCTAATATATGGGGGAAAGCCATTGTTTGGGCGCATGGCAGGGCTCGGAAGGGAAGGAGCGGCATTTGACGTTTTCAATGCAAAACTCGCTGGAATTGACAGCGGACACCATGTCACGTTTGGAGAGCCCCTGATGTGCCTAAACAGTGGAAAACCCCCCACAAGTGACCCCTTTTTAGAAACTAGACCCCTTAAGGAACTAATTTAGATGTGTGGTGAGCACTTTGAACCCCCAAGTATTTTGCTAAAGTTTATGACGTAGAGCCAAAATCATTTTTTTTCCACAAATATGAATTTAGCTGCAATATTTTTATTTTCGCAAGGGCACTAGGAGAAATTGGACACCAAAAGTTGTTCTCCATTTTCTCTTGAGTACGCTGATACCTAATATATGGGGGAAAGCCATTATTTGGGCGCACGGCAGGGCTCGGAAGGGAAGGAGCGGCATTTGACGTTTTCAATGCAAAACTCGCTGGAATTGACAGCGGACACCATGTCGCGTTTGGAGAGCCCCTGATGTGCCTAAACAGTGGAAAACCCCCCACAAGTGACCCCTTTTTGGAAACTAGACTCCTTAAGGAACTTATTTAGATGTGTGGTGAGCACTTTGAATCCCCAAGTGTTTTGCTAAAGTTTATGACGTAGAGCTAAAATCATTTTTTTTTCCAAAAAAACGATCTTTTAGCCGCAATATTTTTATTTTCTCAAGGGCACTAGGAGAAATTGGACACTATTAGTTTTTCTCCAATTTCTCCTGAGCACGCTGATACCTCATATGTGGAGGAAAGACATTGTTTGGGCGCATGGCAGGGCTCGGAAGGGAAGGAGCGCCATTTGACGTTTTCAATGCAAAACTCGCTAGAATTGACAGCGGACCCCATGTTGCGTTTGGAGAGCCCCTGATGTACCTAAACAGTGGAAACCCCCCCGCAAGTGACCCCATTTTGGAAACTAGACCCCTCAGGGAACTTATTTAGTTGTGTGGTGATTACTTTGAACCCCCTAGTGTTTTGCAAAAGTTTATGACATAGAGCCGTGAAAAAAAAGAAACATTTTTTTTCCACAAAAACAATCTTTTAGCCGCAATATTTTTATTTTCACGAGTGTACTAGGAGAAATTGAACTCCAAAAGTTGTTGTGCAATTTCTACTGAGTACGCCGATACCTCATATGTGGGGGTAAACCATTGTTTGGGCGCACAGCAGGGCTCGGAAGGGAAGGAGCGCCAATTGACGTTTTCAATGTAAAACTCGCTGGAATTGACAGCAGATCCCATGTCGCGTTTGGAGAGCCCCTGATGTGCCTAAGCAGTGGTGACCCCATTTTGGAAAAGAGACCCCTCAGGGAAATTATTTAGATGTGCGGTGAGCACTTTGAACCCCCAAGTGTTTTGCAAAGGTTTATGACGTAGAGCCGTGAAAAAAAACAACATTTTTTTTTCCACTAAGGCGATCCTTTAACCACAATATTTTTATTTTCACGAGGGTACTAGGAGAATTTGGACTCATCAGGTTGTTGAGCAATTTCTACTGAGTTCGTCGATACCTCATATCTGGGGGTAAACCATTGTTTGGGCGCACGGCAGGGCTCGGAAGGGAAGGAGCGCCAATTGACTTTTTCAATGTAAAACTTGCTGGAATTGACAGCAGATCCCATTTCGCGTTTGGAGAGCCCCTGATGTGCCTAATCAGTGGATTCCCCCCACAAGTGACCCCATTTTGGAAACTAGACCCCTTAAGGAACTTCTTTAGATGTGTGGTGAGCACTTTGAACCCCCAAGTGTTTTGCTAAAGTTTATGACGTAGAGCCAAAATCACTTTTTTTCCACAAAAGCGATCTTTTAGCCACAATATTTTTATTTTCACAAGGGCACTAGGAGAAATCGGACACCAAAATTTGTTCTCCAATTTCTCCTGAGTACGCTGATACCTCATATGTGGGGGAAAGCCATGGTTTGGGCGCACGGCAGGGCTCGGAAAGTAAGGAGCGCCATTTGACTTTTTCAATGCAAAACTCGCTGGAATTGACAGCGGACCCCATGTTGCGTTTGGAGAGCCCCTGATGTGCCTAAACAGTGGAAACGCCCCACAAGTGACCCCATTTTGGAAACTAGACCCCTCAGGAAACTTTTTTAGATGTGTGGTGAGCACTTTGAACCCCCAAGTATTTTGCAAAGGTTTATGACGTAGAGCCGTGAAAAAAAAACAACATTTTTTTTTCCACAAAAATGATCTTTTAGCCGCAATATTTTTATTTTTACGAGGGTACTAGGAGAAATTGGACACCAAAAGTTGTTGTGCAATTTGTCCTGAGTACGCAGATACCCCATGTGTTGGAGAAAACTACTGTTTGGGCGCATATCAGGGCTTGGAAAGGAAGGAGTGACGCTTTTGAATGCAGACTTTGATGGAATGGTCCGCGGGCGTCATGTCACGTTCTCGGAGCCCCTGATGTGCCTAAACAGTGATAATGCCCAATAAGTCCCCTTTTTTT
Organism: Phyllobates terribilis; assembly: GCF_046119375.1. Classification (NCBI taxonomy): domain Eukaryota; kingdom Metazoa; phylum Chordata; class Amphibia; order Anura; family Dendrobatidae; genus Phyllobates; species Phyllobates terribilis. The sequence goes on along the minus strand of NW_027362761.1, from coordinate 492,637,302 downwards.
GGAAACTAGACCCCCAATGAATTTATCTATATGTGTTGTGAGCCCATTGAACCCCCAGGTGCTTCACAGAAAATTATAATGTTGACTTGTGAAAAAAAAAAATAATAATTTTTTCCACAAAAATGCAAAAAAAAATATTTTCACAAGGGTACCAGGAGAAATTGCACCCCATAAGTTGTTGTGCAATTTCTCCTGAGTACGCTGATACCCCATGTGTTGGAGAAAACTACTGTTTGGGCGCATGTCAGGGCTCGGAAGGGAAGGAGTGGCGCTTTTGACTGCAGACTTTGATGGAATGGTCTGCGGGCGTCCGTCATGTCACGTTCTCAGAGCCCCTGATGTGCCTAAACAGTGGAAATGCCCAAAAAGTGCCCCCTTTTTGGAAGTGGTGGCTGATTTTTGAATCTTATAATGTAGTGTCATACGTCAGTTGTATAGGTCAGCCTGATGAACACTACACAACTGATGTAAGACAACCTGATGAACACTACGTCAGTTGTGTAGTGTTCATCAGGTTTTCATACGTCAGAAATTAATTTAAGAGTCCATGGAAGTATGGTGCCTTTTGAAGCAGTCTTTCATGCACAGGCCAGGTTTGTCAGGGCAGGTGTCCCGTTGATAAATGGTGTCCTTGCGTATTCCCCTTTTATAACACACTGGGCACCTCTTTTGTGACTTTCCTTTTTTTCCGCTGTGAGGGATCTCCCCTGGGAAATGCTGGCCTGGTACAATTCAAGGTCGTTCAGTTCCCGAAGTACTGGGGCCTGCTCTGTCACCGCTGCCAAATATCAGGACCTTGATAACTGTCTCCTGGAAGTGAAGATACGACGTAGAAGTCTGGCCTGCACATTGTGACAGAAGGAAAGCGTTGTGCTTTGCCATCTGTACAATGTGCATGGCCAGCTTCTTATACCATACCTTGGCCTTTCTCAAAGCACTGTACGGCTGGAGGACTGGATCAGAGAGATCAACTCCCCCCATGTACTTGTTGTACCCCACTACACAGTCTGGTTTGGCGACCTGTGTAGTGGAACCTCGTACAGTACAGTGCTGAGGGTGCTGCCATCACCATGTATGGTGGTCAAGAAAAGTACATCCCTTTTGTCCTTGTACTTGACCATCAGCAGGTGGTCGCTACATTGGGCTCTGCTCTCACCCCTTCTGAGCAGCAAGCCAATTAGCGTCTTTGGGAGGCCTCTCTGATTTTTGCGGACAGTACCGCAGGCTGCGGTACGTCGCGTAGAGAGGGACTTGAAGAGCGGGATACTTGTATAAAAGTTATCCACGTAGAGGTGATAACCTTTATCCAGCAGTGGGTGCACCAAGTCCCACACAATTTTCCCACTCACTCCCAGAACAGGGGGGCATTCAGGGGGTTCAATCCGGGAGTCCTTCTCTTCATAAACTCTTAACTTGTGAGTGTACCCTGAGGTACTCTCACAAAGTTTATACAGCTTGATCCAGTACCTTGCCCTCTTCCTGGGCAGGTACTGCCGGAATCCAAGCCGCCCCTTAAAAGCGATTAAGGACTCATCCACGCACATGTCCCTTTGGGGCACGTACACTTCAGCAAACTTGTTGTTGAAGTGTGTAGCAGGGACGCCGTTCCCCTCACCTCTCCGCTCCGTGCCCGGCGTCCTCCTCCCGCTCTGCTGGCAGCGCGCGCTGCTTCCCGGTCACTGTGCTTAGGGCGCGCGCGCGCACACTCCCTCTCTCTTAAAGGGGACGCGCGCGCCGTCCTAAGGAGTCCCCGGCCAATGGCCAGAGGATCTCACCATATATAAGGCACCTCCTCCAAAATGGAGGTGCCTGAGCAATGTTGTTGCAAAGCCTTTCAACTCTGCTTCAGCCCTCAGGTCCCGTTGCCAGCTTGTTTTCCAGTGCTGCCTACCTGCTTGCAATCCTGCGGTCCGACAGTCTGCCTACCAGCATCTGCCAGTCTGTCTATGGATCAGTCCGCCTGCGGACCAGGAAGCACCTGCCAGATACCTGCCTGATACCTGTCTACCTGCTTGCAATCCTGCGGTCCGACAGTCTGCCTACCAGCACCTGCCAGTCTGTCTATGAATCAGTCCGCCCGCGGACCAGGAAGCACCTGCCAGATACCTGCCTGATACCTGCCTGCCTGCCAGCCTGTCCAGAGACTCTTACCCGCTCACCTGGGAGCGCTCACCTGCTACCCGCCTGCTAGCCTACCTGGAGGCTTAGCCGTCACTTGCTGTGACCACCTGCCTGTCCAGAGACTCTTATCCTGCTGTCACTTGCCGTGACCACCTGCCTGTCGAGAGACTCTTATCCTGCTGTCACTTGCCGTGACCACCTGCCTGTCTAGAGACTCTTATCCTGCTGTCACTTGCCGTGACCACCCGCCTGTCAAGAGACTGTCCCCGTCACTCGCCGTGACCTCCTGCCCTTCTACCCAGAGACTATCCCTGTCACTTGACGTGACTGCCTGCCCGCTTTCCCTGGGAGCCACCCGCTTCCTTACAAGGACTGCCCCTTTGTATAGTAGCTCAGAGGTTCCACCTCCCAGACCCGTTACAGTTTGCTCGGGCCATGGAACCCGGTGGCACCCAAGCTCCCTCGCTCTCGGACCTATGTCATAAACTATCCCGTCAGCGGTCCCAACAGGACTCCATCTTGGGCCACCTGCGTAGTGTTAACTGCCGCCTGGACACACTGACCGCCTCATCAGGAGCTGCTTCCACCCGCACAACTACTACTCCGGCAGCGCCGCTGCCCATCAACACCATGGCATCCCTTCCCGGTCCACTCCTTTCCGCCCCGCCTCGTTTTGGTGGAGATCCTGGCCTGGCACGAGGCTTCATTAACCAGTGCACCCTGCACTTTGAACTTTTGGCATACCAGTTCACCACTGACCGAGCCAAGGTGGCCTTCATCATGTCCCATCTCACTGGGGAGGCACTGGCTTGGCTAAATCCTCTATGGGAGAGAGGAGACCCCCTGGTATCCAACCTGCCAGCCTTTCTCACGGCCTTCCGGAAAGTCTTCGACGAACCAGGACGAAAGACCTCCTCCGCCTCATCTCTGCTACGCCTCCGTCAAGGGAGTCTCACCGTGGGCCAATATGCCATACGGTTCCGTACCCTTGCTTCCAAGCTTGCCTGGGATAATGAGGCACTGGTTTCCATCTTCTGGGAGGGCCTGTCCGGCCGGATTAAGGATAAACTTGCCGGTCGGGACATTCCTACCACTCTCGATGACTTAGTGACACTTGCCACCCGGATTGACATCCGGTTCCAGGAGCGCACCAAAGAGGTCACCTGTGAGAGGAGGTTTCCACGCCTTGCTCCTACTTTTCTGAATCCCGTCTCTTCCTCTGTAACTCCCCGGGCGCACTCGCCAGAGCCCATGCAGGTCGACCAAACCAAGATGGTCAAAACACGTCAAGAGTCTCGCCGTGCCGAGGGGAGCTGTTTCTACTGTGGTAGTAAGGAGCACTGGATCCGTTCCTGCCCAGAGAGGTCGGGAAACGCCTGTGTCTAGGATCGCTCAGAGAGGTCGTCCTAGACAAGAATAAATCCTCTCCTTCTCTGATGCTGTCGGTCTCTATCATCTGTGGGGAGAGCCTTTACTTTGAACTTGCTCAACTTGATTCTGGAGCTGCCAGAAATCTCATTTCTCAGTACCTGGTAGAGAAATACCGCATTCCCACCAAACCTCTGGCTGTACCCTTATCTGTCGCCTCCGTGGATGGGGGTCTCTTACCGCATCCCATCCAACTCATCACCGAATCCATAACTCTGCAGGTGGGAATGCTGCACTCTGAGAGCATCTTCTTCCATGTTCCGCCTGGACTCTCTCACGCCCTCTTGCTAGGCCTACCTTGGCTCCAGAGACATGCACCCGTGCTTGATTGGCAGACCGGAGAAGTCCTTCGCTGGGGGCAGGACTGCCATAAGACTTGTTTAGTTCCCATTCGTCCTGCCCGTCCTTCTCCTACCCCAGCCAATCTACCCGGCCTACCGGTTCCCTATTGGTCTTATGCGGACGTCTTTAACAAAAGAGAAGCAGAGACATTACCCCCTCATAGACCATACGATTGCCCAATCGACCTGATACCCGGCGCTACTCCTCCCCGTGGGCGTATTTACCCTTTGTCCGCTGCTGAAACCCGGTCCATGTCTGAATATATCGAGGAGAATCTGGCCCAGGGATTTATCTGGAAATCTACCTCCCCGGCGGGAGCAGGCTTATTCTTCGTCAAAAAGAAAGACTGCTCACTCCGTCCCTGTATAGACTATAGAGGCCTTAACCAGATCACGGTGAAAAATAAATACCCCCTTCCGCTCATTCCTGAATTATTTGACCGTCTGAGGAGTGCTAGAATCTTCACCAAGCTGGATCTCCGTGGGGCGTATAACCTGGTCCGTATCCGTCAGGGAGATGAATGGAAGACGGCATTCAACACCCGGGACGGCCACTATGAATACCTCGTAATGCCCTTCGGTCTCTGTAATGCTCCCGCCGTCTTTCAAGAGTTGGTCAATGACCTCTTCTGTGACCTTCTCTACTCCTGCGTGGTGGTGTACCTGGACGACATCTTGGTCTTCTCTCCGGATCTTCCCACAGACCGGAGGAACGTTCGTCACGTCCTGCTCAGGCTCAGGCAGAACCATCTCTACGCAAAATATGAGAAGTGCCTCTTTGAGCAGACCTCGCTTCCGTTTCTGGGCTACATAATCTCTCAGACCGGCCTACGAATGGATCCTGAGAAACTGTCTGCCATCCAAAAGTGGCCCCGACCGGAGGGGTTGAAGGCTATTCAGCGGTTCCTGGGCTTCGCCAACTACTACCGCCTCTTCATTCCGCACTTCTCTTCCCGGACTGCCCCTATCTCTGCGCTGACCCGTAAGGGCGCTAATCCCAAGGAATGGCCGCCCGAAGCAGAGGAGGCCTTCCTTTCCTTGAAACAAGCTTTCTCCTCCGCCCCTGTGCTGCATCGTCCGGACGGCAACAAACAATTCTTCCTAGAAGTAGACGCTTCCTCCTCCGGAGCCGGAGCGGTACTCACCCAAAAGTCGTCTTCCGGAAGAATGGTAACCTGCGGCTTCTTCTCCAAACTCTTCTCCTCTTCTGAGCGCAATTATTCTATAGGAGACCGAGAATTATTAGCCATTAAGCTGGCACTGGAGGAGTGGCGTTACCTGCTCGAGGGGGCTCTTCACCCGGTAATAATTTACACGGACCACAAGAACTTGGCTTACCTCCAGAGTGCCCAGAGACTTAACCCGCGCCAAGCCCGGTGGTCCTTGTTCTTCGCCCGCTTTGATTTCATTCTTCATTTTCGCCCGGCAGACAAAAACATCAAAGCTGATGCCTTGTCCCGATCCTTTTTGGTCTCTGATCTAGAGGAGGAGCCTAAGCACATCATCGACCCCGCCAAAGTAATGCAGGTGGCCCCCGTGAATCTAAATCGCCTTCCACCCGGTAAGATGTTCGTAACAGTACCTGATCGTGAGAAGGTCCTACACTGGGGACATTCGTCTAAGCTAGCTGGCCATGCTGGTCAGAAAAAGACCCTCCAGCTTATTACCCGGCATTACTGGTGGCCTACCCTGCACAAGGACGTAATAGACTTTGTTTCAGCCTGTGCGTCCTGCGCCCGCAACAAGGTTCCTAGACACCTGCCAGCCGGCCACCTCCTGCCTCTTCCTGTACCTGCTGCCCCGTGGCAGCATATAGCCATGGACTTTATAACGGACCTCCCTGTCTCTGCCGGTTGTACGGTCATTTGGGTGGTCGCTGACCGCTTTTCTAAGATGGCTCACTTCATTCCCCTGCCGGGCCTCCCGTCTGCATCTGAGTTGGCTAAAGACTTTATCCATCATATTTTCCGTCTTCATGGTCTTCCTCTCCACATCGTATCCGATCGAGGAGTTCAGTTCACCTCTCGCTTCTGGCGAGCCATGTGTAAATTGCTGGGGGTCACCTTGAACTTCTCTTCTGCTTATCACCCACAGTCCAATGGTCAAGTAGAGCGGATCAACCAAATTTTAACCAGTTACCTCCGGCACTTTGTTAATGCTCACCATTCCGACTGGGTGGATCTTTTACCGTGGGCCGAATTTTCCTACAATAATCACGAGAGCGAATCTACCTCCAAATCCCCGTTTTTTATAGTCTACGGTCAGCATCCTCGGATCCCGTTTCCCGTCTCCACCTTGGTGGACAATCCGGCTGCGGAATCTCTTGTTAGCAAATTTTCCTCCATTTGGGAAAGTACCAGATCCGCACTTCTTCAGTCATCCGAGCGGATGAAAAAACAGGCTGACAAAAGACGTCTGGATCCGCAACAATTCCGTCCTGGAGATAAAGTCTGGATCTCGTCCAAATATGTCCGGCTCAAGATTCCTTCCTACAAGTTAGGGCCTCGGTTCATCGGCCCACTGGAAGTTATCAAACAAATCAACCCGGTGGCCTATAAATTGAAACTCCCGGCCAACTTGCGGATCCCTAACTCCTTCCATGTATCTCTACTCAAACCCGTTGTACTTAACTCTTTTTCCAAGTCTACAGGTGCGCCTCCTGCTCCGGTTTCCGCTGAAAGCGAGTTTGAGGTAGAGAACATTCTGGCCACCAAAAGGGTAAAAGGAAAGACCTTTTTTCTAGTGGATTGGAAGGGGTTTAGTCCTGAGGAGAGAACGTGGGAGCCCCTGGAGAACATCCATGCCCCTCTCATCCTTGATAAATTTCTCTCTGGCCTAAAAAAGGGGGGGCCTAAAGGGGGGGTACTGTAGCGTCGGCGTCTCTGCCTCCTGCTAGGCAGGGACGCCGTTCCCCTCACCTCTCCACTTCATGCCCGGCGTCCTCCTCCCGCTCTGCTGGCAGCGCGCTGCTTCCCGGTCACTGTGCTTAGGGCGCGTGCGCGCGCTCCCTCTCTCTTAAAGGGGACGCGCGCGCCGTCCTAAGGAGTCCCCGGCCAATGGCCGGAGGATCTCACCATATATAAGGTACCTCCTCCATAATGGAGGTGCCCGAGCAATGTTGTTGCAAAGCCTTTGAAATCTGCTTCAGCCCTCAGGTCCCGCTGCCAGCTTGTTTTCCAGTGCTGTCTACCTGCTTGCAATCCTGCGGTCCGACAGTCTGCCTACCAGCATCTGCCAGTCTGTCTATGGATCAGTCCGCCTGCGGACCAGGAAGCACCTGCCAGATACCTGCCTGATACCTGTCTACCTGCTTGCTATCTTGCGGTCCGACAGTTCTGCCTACCAGCACCTGCCAGTCTGTCTATGGATCAGTCCACCCGCGGACCAGGAAGCACCTGCCAGATACCTGCCTGATACCTGCCTGCCTGCCCGCCTGTCCAGAGACTGTTACCCGCTCACCTGGGAGCGCTCACCTGCTACCCGCCTGCTAGCCTACCTGGAGGCTTAGCCGTCACTTGCTGTGACCACCTGCCTGTCCAGAGACTCTTATCCTGATGTCACTTGCTGTGACCACCTGCCTGTAGAGAGACTCTTACCCTGCTGTCACTTGCCGTGACCACCCGCCTGTCTAGAGACTCTTATCCTGCTGTCACTTGCCGTGACCACCCGCCTGTCAAGAGACTGTCCCCGTCACTCGCCGTGACCTCCTGCCCTTCTACCCAGAGACTATCCCTGTCGCTTGACGTGACTGCCTGCCTGCTTTCCCTGGGAGCCACCCGCTTCCTTACAAGGACTGCCCCTTTGTATAGTAGCTCAGAGGTTCCACCTCCCAGACCCGTTACAAAGTGTTCGATGACCGGCCGAACTTTGAAAAGACAATCAAAGTTCGGGTCATCGCATGCAGGACACCTTGCATTATCTTGGTAATGCAAGAACTTGTGGATGGCCTGAAAGCGTCTCCGGATCATGACCATTCGGAACACTGGAGTGTTATACAAAACGTCAACACTCCAGTATTGCCGAAGCTCTGGCTTCTTCAGGATCCCCATATGAAGGACCAGGCCCCAAAACTTCATAATTTCTACTGCGTCTACAGGAGACCAGTTAGAAAATGATAAAGAGGGGTTTTGTTCCAAAAATTGATGAGCGTATAAATTAGTTTGGCCCACCATGAGGTTTACAAAATCCTCAGAGAAAAAGACTTTGAAAAAGTCTAGTTCTGTGAGGCCTGTGGTGTCAAACTTGATTCCTGATTCCGCCACGAAATCAGGAATCAGTGGCTCATAATTTTCGGGGGGCGAGGTCCATATGGGATCAGTAGTGAGGAGCGCTGCATCATCTTCTCTCCTGCGACGACTGCTGGGCGGTCCAGTAGCACTTGAGGAGGAAGAGGAGGAAGAAGAGGAGGAGGAGGAAGACGACGAGGAGTCGGAAAAACAAAGAAATGTGGGATCCTCGCCCTCCCTGTCAGTGTCGGAGGCAAGAAAAGTGTATGCCTCCTCTGCTGAATAGCGAGTTTGGGATGAGCGGGACATTTTTTGTTATGTAGGTGCGTGTGTGTCAATACTTTATTTAGAGTGTGTGTGTGTCAGTACTTTATTTAGAGTGTGTGGAAAAAGGAAATACTGTATGTGGTGCAAACAGCCAGCACGAGTGTGGATTGGTGAACTATGTCACCGATCAACACTCGGCGGCTGCTGGATCTGCGCACGGATGTGTGGGAAGAGGGGAATTGGGGTGGATGAGGGGAGATCAGAGATGACTTACCAAAGTCTTCTCTGTTCTTCTTTCAGCAGCAGGACCGGCGCTGGTGACCGGGAGTCTGGCGCTGGTGACCAGGAGCCCGGTGCTGGTGACCGGGAGCCCGACGCTGGTGACTGGAAGCCTGGAAGCCCGGAGCAGGAGACCGGGAGACCAGAGCAGGAGACCGGAAGCCCGGCGCTGGTGACCGGGAGCCCGGAGCAGGAGCCCGGTGCTGGTGACCGGGAGCCTGGAGCAGGAGCCTGGCGCTGGTGACGGGGAGCCCAGAGCAGGAGCCTGGCGCTGGTGACCGAGAGCCTGGAGCAGGAGCCCGACACTGGTGACCGGGAGCACGGTGCTGGTGACCGGGAGCCTGGTGCTGGTGAGGTGACTGGGAGCCCGGTGCTGGTGACCGGGAGACTGGAGCGGGAGCCCGGCACTGGTGACCGGGAGCCCGGTGCTGGTGACTGGGAGCCCGGTGCTGGTGACTGGGAGCCCGATGCTGGTGACTGGGAGCCCGGCGCTGGTGACTGGAAGCCTGGAAACCTGGAGCAGGAGACCGGGAGCCCGGAGCAGGAGACCAGGAGCCCGGAGCAGGAGACCAGGAGCCCGGAGCAGGAGACCGGTACTGGAGCTGGATGGAGATCAGAATCAAGAAAATTAGCAGGGACACTGGGGTGAGGGGGATTGGGGTGGGAAGGGGGTAAAAAGACAGGGGAGTGGGGAGAGGGGGATTGGGGTGGATGAGGGGAGATCACAGATGGACTTACCAAAGGGTCAGCAGGACTGGAACAGAAGACCCAGAGCAGGAGATCGGGAGCCCGGAGCAGGATACTGGGAACCCGGAGCAGGAGACTGGAAGCCCGAAGCTGGAGACCGGCAGCGGCGCTGGAGACCGGGAGCCCGGAGTAGGAGACCGGGAGCCCAGAGCAGGAGACCGGTACTGGAGCTGGAGACCAGAACCGAGAGAATTAACAGGGACACTGGAGTGAAGGGGGATTGGGGTGGGAAGGGGGGTAAAAAGATGGGGGAGTGGGGAGAGGGGGATTGGGGTGGATGAGGGGAGATCAGAGATGGACTTACCAAGGGGTCAGCAGGATCAGTAGCAGGACCGGAACAGGAGATGGAGCCTGGAGCGGGTACCCGGAGCAGGAGAGCGGGAGCCCAAAGCGAGAGCCCGGTGCTGCTGACCGGGAGCCCAGAGCAGGAGACCGGGAGCCCGGAGCGAGTGCCCAGCGCTGGTGACCGGGAGCCCGGAGCCGGAAACCGGGAGCCCGGAGCGAGAGCTCGGTGCTGGTGACCGGGAGCGGAGCTGGAGACCGTGACCAGAGCTGGAGACCGCTGCAGGACGCAGAAAAAAAAATGCTGGTAAGGGGGGGGGGGTAAAAAGAGGGGGAGGGGGGATTGGGTGGTTGAGGGGAGAACAGACTTACCAAAGTCTTCTCTGCAGGATCCGCAGCAGGATCAGCAGCAGGCTCTGGAGCAGGCTCTGTGTTATGTTCTGCTACCAAAGCTAAGGAAAGAGAGGAGATCTGTCCCTACTATAGGACTCAGCTGAATCCCTACGATGTAACAGGGAACCTGATCCTGCGATCAGACCTGCTAAAGTCCTAATCTAGTCTGTACGGAGACCTATAGATGTGGGGAGGGAATCCCTACAAGTACTAAGGACTGGGAGGAATATGGGACACCTCCTAACAGAAATAGTAGCAGACAGACGAACAAACAAAATAGATAGAACATAGAGGTCCGTAGACCAAGCAAACTAACAGAGCTAGATACAGAGCACAGGCTAGCTAGAAAGTAGATATACAATGAAGTCCAGCAAAGCCAGAAGGGCGGAGCAGGATTAAATAGGCCAACAAGGTCATGTGACCAGCAAAGGAAAAAAAACCTAACAGCAAGGTTCTAACAGTACCCCCCCTTCTAAGAGGATCCTCCGGATCCCCTAGGACCAGGCTTATCAGGAAATCTCCTGTGAAACGCTCTGATAAGTCTGGACGCGGAAACATCATCTGACCTCACCCAAGAGTTATCCTCGGGTCCGAAACCTTTCCAGGCCACAAGATACTGCAAACTACCTCTATACCGTCTAGAGTCAAGGATGCGAGAAATTTCATATTCCCCGTCCTCCACCACCAGAGGAACAGAGGCAGAGGCGTCACCATCCGACACAACAGCTTTTTTTAACAGAGAGACATGAAAGACCGGATTAATTCTCCAGGAGGTAGGAACCTCCAACCTAACAGCAGATTGGTTGACAACCTGAAGCACCTTAAAGGGCCCTACAAACTTGGGACCCAATTTCTTAGAAGGAATCCTCAACCGCAGATTCCTAGAGGACAACCAAACCATGTCACCAACAGCGAACAAAACCTCCTGTCGTTTCCTATCAAAGTAGTCTTTAGATTTTCTGTTGGCCTCCTGAAGATTACCACGCACATCCGTCCAAACTCTTTCCAAATCACCGGAAAAATTCTCCTCCTCAGGCACGGCAGATCCCAACTTGGAGAACGACCCAAACGACGGATGTCTCCCAGAACAACAAAAAAAAGGCGAACAACCAGCAGAAGAAGATGTATGATTGTTCAGAGCAAATTCGGCAAGTGGCAGAAACTCAGACCACCCCTCTTGATTGTCTGCCACAAAACAACGCAAGAACTGCTCAACATCCTGGTTTTTCCTTTCTGTCTGGCCATTAGATTCAGGATGATATCCGGACGAAAACGACAAATGAATTCCCAACCTGTCACAAAAGGCACGCCAAAAACGAGCCACGAACTGAGGACCCCTATCAGAAACAATGTCAGTAGGAACGCCATGAAGTCTGACAATTTCCTTGACAAAGGCCTTAGCAAGAGTTTTAGCGCAGGGCAGTTTGACGAAGGGAACCAAGTGACACATCTTGCTAAAACGGTCCACGACCACCCAGATGACAGTAAAACCCTCAGAGGGGGGAAGGTCAGTTATAAAGTCCATAGCCAAATGTGTCCAAGGAGCACTGGGGACCTCCAAAGGACAAAGTAACCCCGCAGCAGGAGTATGTGAGGACTTAGATCTAGCACATATAGTACATTGGCGCACCCACTTAATGACTTCCTTCTGCCATCCAGGCCACCAAAAACTGCGACCCACCAGTCTCTTGGTCTCAGAGATTCCGGGATGACCTGCCAACCGAGATTCGTGACACTCAACAAACAAATCTCTCCTAAAGGTCCCAGGCACAAATAACCTCCCATGAGGAGTGTTAGATGGGGCATTCTCCTGAGCTTTAAGAATCTCATCTTCCAAAACGGAGTCTAAAGCAGCTATCACAACACCTTCTTGTAAAATGTTTTCCTCTTTCTCAGCACCGACTATGGGAGAAAAACTGCGAGACAAGGCATCCGCCTTAACATTCTTAGTACCAGGGATGTAAGTAACGGAGAAATTAAACCGCGAGAAAAACAGTGCCCACCTAGCCTGACGGGCATTCAGGCGCTTGGCAGCATCAAGATATATCAGATTTTTATGATCCGTAAGAACCTGAACGGGAAATTCCGCACCTTCCAAGAAGTGGCGCCAGTGTTCAAATGCAAGTTTAATAGCCAATAATTCCCGATTACCAATATCGTAATTCAATTCAGTCTCCGAAAATTTTTTTGAAAAAAAGGCACAGGGATGTAATCCATCCCCGTTATCCTGAGACAATACTGCGCCAACCCCCACAGAGGAAGCATCAACCTCAACCAAAAACGGCCTAGTAACATCAGGCTGCATAAGGATGGGAGCAGAGGTGAACCTCTCCTTGAGATACACAAAAGCTTCAATGGCCTCAGAAGACCACTGAACCGCATCAGCACCTTTCCTGGTGAGATCAGTCAGAGGTTTGACAATACTAGAAAAATTTTTTATGAATTTTCTATAGTAATTGGCGAAACCCAAAAACCTCTGTATCGATTTCAAACCAATAGGCCTAGGCCATTCCTGCACAGCCTGAACCTTAACCGGATCCATCTCAAAACCTTTGCTGGAGATAATGTAGCCCAAAAAACTAATTCTCTGTACAGCGAACTCACATTTCTCCAGCTTAGCAAAAAGCGAATTGTCAATTAATAACTGTAATACCTCACGCACGCTCCGCCAATGAGACTCCAGATCTGGCGAATAAATCAAAATGTCATCCAAATACACAACCACATTTTTACCGATCAAAGGTCTAAGGATGTCATTAATCAGATTCTGAAAAAATGCAGGAGCATTAGTAAGACCAAAAGGCATAACCAGATTCTCAAAATGACCCACAGGAGTGTTAAAAGCAGTCTTCCATTCATCACCCTCCTTCATGCGCAACAGATTGTATGCCCCCTTAAGGTCAATTTTAGAGAACCACTTGGCCCCCAATAACTGGTTAAACAGATCAGGAATCAATGGCAGTGGGTAAGGATTGCGTACCGTAATTTTGTTAATCTCACGAAAATCCAGACAAGGACGTAAACCGCCGTCCTTTTTTTTTACAAAAAAAAATCCAACCGCCACAGGAGACTTAGAGGGCCTAATGTGACCGGCGGCCAAACTTGTCTGTATGTATTCCTCCAAAGCCTTCCTCTCAGGAATAGTAAGGTTAAATAAACGACTTTTAGGAAGAGTCGCTCCAGGGACAAATTCAATAGAACAATCATAGTCTCTATGGGGAGGCAAAACCTGTGATTCTTTCTCAGAAAAAACTCTCCAAAAATCCTGAATAGGAACAGGCAATTCTCCCCTATCCAAAGCTGCAATACGCCCGTTACAACACTTGTCATAACATTTATGGCTCCAGGATTTAATTTCACTGGTAGACCAATCCAGTACAGGATTGTGAAATTTTAACCAGGGCAAACCCAATATTACTGGAGAAGGCAAGTTATTCAACACTACCAAATCCAATTTCTCATGGTGAACACCATTAATAGTGAGAGGAAATTCACTGACCTTGAGAGTAATATTCTTCAAAGGGGAGCCATCCACAGAAACCACAGCAATGGGGGATGATAAAGGTTCAGGTTTTAAATTGAGTTTTTCCACGAATCCCCCATCAATTACATTCAGTGTAGACCCGCAATCAACAAACACCCGAAATTCCATTAATTTTTCCTGAGCAATCGTGGAAGCAGCTAAAAATATACCCTTGGAATTTAAACAGGCAATACGGGCGTGACTGACCATTTTTTTTTCTTTCTTCATACGAAGCTCACAGTCTTTAATCAAATGACCAGATTTTCCGCAATAGAAACACAAGCCTTCCGAAAAACGACGGTCTTTTTCTTGAGAGCGAGGTGCCACCGATCCAATCTCCATCGGTTCACCACTGTTAGTACACACATTATCATAACCAGAAACTGACATAGCAGAGGATTTGCTCTCATTAACCCTAGCACGCAGTCTTCTATCCACCCGTATAGCTAATTGTATAGCCTGTTGCAAATCCTCAGGTGTAGGATAAGCAATTAGCAGGTCTTTAACCCTTTCACTGAGCCCAGCAAGAAATAGACTTTTCAGAGCAGAATCGTTCCACCCTGTTTGAGTGGACCAACGACGAAAATGAGTACAATATTTTTCCACATTACCTGATCCTTGTTTTAAACGTCTCAACTCAGTCTCAGCTGATGCCACACGGTCAGGATCATCATATAATAATCCTAAAGCAGAAAAAAAACTATCCACTGATCTGAAGCATGTATCACTAGGTTGCAAAGAAAAGGCCCACTCCTGAGGCTCTTTGCGCAAAAGTGACATTATGAACCCTACGCGCTGGGATTCATCCCCAGAGGACTTGGGTCTCAAACGAAAATACAATAAGCAAGCATTTTTAAATGAAAAAAATTCTCGATGTTCACCAAAAAATAAATCCGGCAAACATACCTTAGGCTCCAAGAAATATGCTCCAGGACAGTTACTCATGTGCTGACGGAGCTCGGCCACTTCCAGAGAGAGTCCCTGCAGGTGTTTAGCCAAATCCTGAACCGACACCATGATGGAACAAAAAAAAAAAAAAAATCTTTCCTTAGAGAATTTGCAGGCTGGACTTACTGTTATGTTCTGCTACCAAAGCTAAGGAAAGAGAGGAGATCTGTCCCTACTATAGGACTCAGCTGAATCCCTACGATGTAACAGGGAACCTGATCCTGCGATCAGACCTGCTAAAGTCCTAATCTAGTCTGTACGGAGACCTATAGATGTGGGGAGGGAATCCCTACAAGTACTAAGGACTGGGAGGAATATGGGACACCTCCTAACAGAAATAGTAGCAGACAGACGAACAAACAAAATAGATAGAACATAGAGGTCCGTAGACCAAGCAAACTAACAGAGCTAGATACAGAGCACAGGCTAGCTAGAAAGTAGATATACAATGAAGTCCAGCAAAGCCAGAAGGGCGGAGCAGGATTAAATAGGCCAACAAGGTCATGTGACCAGCAAAGGAAAAAAAACCTAACAGCAAGGTTCTAACACTCTGGAGCAGGAACCACAGCAGGTCAGGAGCAGGATACCCAGGACGCTGGAGCAGAAGATCCAGGAGCAGCAGCAGCAGCGACTGAAGCAGGTGAGTAGATGGTCTTGTGGTGTCATTCTGTGGCACTACAAGGCCCAGCGACAGACTGCTCTGTAGAAATCTTCACCAAGTGTGAGGGTCTGCAGGGCAGTCACAGGGGGGTGATAGGGTGGTGACAGGTGGAGGTCACCACCCAGTCACCTCCCGGTCAGGTAATCTGATTGGAGCGATCATTGATGACATCGATTGCTCCAATCAGAGTACCTGAATACAGGTGACCGGGCGGTCACAGGGAGGTGTGCATGCTGTGCCCCAGACATCTGATTGGTCACCTGTTATGATCTGCTACAAGCACTAAGGAAAGAAAGGAGATCTGTCCCTACAATAGAACTAAGCTAGACCCCTACGATGTAACGGGGAACCTGATCCTGCGATCAGACCCACTAAAGTCCTCGGCTAGTCTGTACGAAGACCTATAGATGCAAGGGAGGGATTAAAGTTGGACACCTCCTAGCAGAAATTGTAGCAGTAAAAGACAAACACACAACATAGAACATAAAGGTCCGAAAACCTAGCTAAACTGACTGAGAAAGGTAACTAAGCACCAGGCTAGCTTAAGAGTAGAAATTACAATGAAGTCCAGCAAGGCCAGGAGGGCGGAGCAGGATTAAATAGGCAAAAACGGTCATGTGACCAGCAAGATAGAAAAAACCTAACAGGAGAGTTCTAACAGTACCCCCTCTTCTATGAGGATCCTCCGGATCCCCTAGGCCCAGGCTTATCAGGAAACCTCTTGTGAAATGCTCTGACAAGTCTGGAAGCAGAAACATCATCCGCCCTCACCCATGAGTTATCCTCGGGTCTGAAACCCTTCCAAGCGACGAGATACTGCAAACTCCCTCTATACCGTTTAGAATTTAGGATGCGGGAAATTTCGTATTCCCCGTCCTCCACCACCGGAGGAACAGTGGCAGAGGCGTCTCCATCCGACACATAAGCTCTTTTCAACAGAGAAACATGAAACACCGGATTAATCTTCCAGGAGGTAGGAACCTCCAACCTAACAGCAGATTGGTTAACTACCTGAAGCACCTTAAAGGGCCCTACAAACTTGGGACCTAATTTTTTAGAAGGAATCCTCAACCGCAGATTCTTAGAGGACAACCAAACCATGTCACCAATAGCAAACAAAACCTCTTGCTGTTTCCTATCAAAGTACCTCTTAGATTTTTTGTTAGCCTCCTGAAGATTACCACTCACATCCGTCCAAACTCTCTCCAAATCACCGGAAAAACTCTCCTCCTCAGGCACAGCCGATACCAATTTGGAGAATGACCCAAAAGACGGATGTCTCCCAGAACAACAAAAAAAAGGCGAACAACCAGCAGAAGAGGATGTATGGTTGTTAAGAGCAAACTCAGCAAGTGGCAGAAACTCAGACCACCCCTCCTGATTGTCTGCCACAAAACAACGCAAGAACTGCTCAACATCCTGATTCTTCCTTTCTGTCTGGCCATTAGACTCAGGATGATATCCGGATGAAAACGACAAATGAACTCCCAACCTGTCACAAAAAGCACGCCAAAAACGGTCCACGAACTGAGGTCCCCTATCCGAAACAATGTCAGTAGGAACGCCATGTAGCCTGACAATTTCCTTGACAAAGGCCTTAGCGAGTGTCTTAGCGCAGGGCAGTTTGATGAAAGAAACCAAGTGACACATCTTGCTAAAACGGTCAATGACCACCCAGATGACTGTGAAACCCTCAGAGGGGGGAAGGTCAGTAATAAAGTCCATAGCCAGATGTGTCCAAGGTGCACTAGGAACCTCCAGAGGGCAAAGCAACCCCGCTGCAGGAGTATGTGAAGACTTAGATCTAGCACACACAGTACATTGACGCACCCACTTAATGACTTCCTTCTGCCATCCAGGCCACCAAAAACTGCGACCCACAAGTCTCTTGGTCTCAGAAATTCCTGGATGACCTGCCAACTGAGACTCATGACACTCAGCAAACAAATCTCTCCTAAAGGTCCTAGGCACAAACAACCTCCCATGGGGAGTGTTAGATGGGGCATTCGCCTGTGCTTTAAGAATCTCATCTTCCAAAACGGAGTCCAATGCAGCAATCACAACACCTTCTTGTAAAATGCTCCCCTCCTCCTCAGCACCGACCATGGGAGAAAAGCTGCGAGACAAAGCATCAGCTTTAACATTCTTGATACCCAGGATGTAAGTAACGGAAAAATTAAACCGCGAGAAAAAAAGTGCCCACCTAGCCTGACGGGCATTCAAGCGCTTGGCAGCATCAAGATAGATCAGATATTTATGATCAGTGAAAACCTGAATGGGAAATTCAGCACCTTCCAAGAGATGACGCCAGTGTTCAAATGCGAGTTTAATAGCCAGCAATTCCTGATTACCAATATCGTAACTAAGTTCAGTCTCAGAAAATTTTTTTGAAAAAAAAAGCACAGGGATGTACTCCATCCTTGTTTTTCTGAGACAACACCGCACCGACCCCCACCGAAGAAGCATCAACCTCAACCAAAAATGGCTTAGTCACATCAGGCTGCATAAGGATGGGGGCAGAGCTGAACCCCTCCTTTAGAAACACAAAAGCTTCAATGGCCTCAGTAGTCCACTGAACCGCATTAGCACCTTTCCTGGTGAGATCGGTCAGTGGTTTGACAATAATAGAAAAATTTTTAATGAATTTTCTGTAATAATTGGCGAAACCCAAAAACCTCTGTATCGATTTCAAACCAATAGGCCTAGGCCATTCCTGCACAGCTTGAACTTTCACCGGGTCCATCTCAAAGCCCTCGCTGGAGATAATGTAGCCTAAAAAACTAATTCTCTGTACAGCGAACTCACATTTCTCCAGCTTAGCAAAAAGCGAATTGTCAATTAATAACTGTAATACCTCACGTACGCTCCGCCAATGAGACTCCAGATCCGGTGAATAAATCAAAATGTCATCCAAATACACAACCAGATTTTTGCCGATCTAAGGTCTAAGGATGTCATTAATAAGATTCTGAAAAAATGCTGGAGCATTGGTAAGACCAAAAGGCATAACCAGATTCTCAAAATGACCCACAGGAGTGTTAAAAGCAGTCTTCCATTCATCACCCTCCTTCATGCGCAACAAATTGTATGCCCCTGGAGATCAATTTTAGAGAACCACTTGGCCCCCACTAACTGGTTAAGCAAATCAGGAATCAATGGCAGTGGGTAAGGATTGCGTACAGTAATTTTATTAATCTCACGAAAATCCAGACAAGGACGTAAACCGCCGTCCTTTTTTTTAACAAAAAATAATCCAACAGCCACAGGAGACTTGGAAGGCCTAATGTGACCGGCGGCCAAGCTTGTCTGTATGTATTCCTCCAAAGCCTTTCTCTCAGGAATAGTAAGATTAAATAAATGACTTTTAGGAAGAGTCGCTCCAGGGACAAATTCAATGGTACAAGCATAGTCTCTATGGGGAGGCAAAATTTGTGACTCCTCCTCAGAAAAAACTCTCCAAAAATCCTGAATAGGTACAGGTAATTCCCCTTTTTCCACCGCAGCAATACGTCCGTTACAACACTTGTCATAACACTTAGGGCTCCAGGACTTAATTTCATTGGTAGACCAATCCAGTACAGGATTGTGCAATTTTAACCAGGGTAACCCCAAAACTACTGGAGAAGGCAAATTATTTAATACTACCAAATCCAAATTTTCTTGGTGAATACCATTAATAGTGAGGGGAAATTCACAGACCTTGTGAGTAACACTCTTCAAGGGGGAGCCATCGACAGAAACCACCGCAATTGGGGATGACAAAGGTTTGGGTTTTAATTTAAGTTTTTCTAAGAATCCCCCATCAATCACATTCAGAGTAGAACCACAATCCACAAATACCCGAAATTCAATTAATTCTTCCTGAGCAGCAGTAGTAGCAGAAAGAAATACCCCCTTAGTATTTAAACAGGCTATACGGGCGTAACTGACCTTTTTTTTTTCTTTGTTCATACGAAGCACACAGTTCTTAATAAAATGGTCAGATTTCCTGCAATAAAAGCACAAACCTTCAGAAGACCTGCGGTCTTTTTCCTGAGAGCGGGGTGCCATCGCCCCAATCTCCATCGGCTCTCCAATGTCAGTACAGACCCTCTCAAGACTCGGAGCTGACATGGCAGAGGATTTACTCTCATTAACCCTTGCACGCAGTCTCCTGTCCACCCGTATAGCTAATTGCATTGCCTCCTGCAAGTTTCCAGGTGTGGGATAAGCAATCAGCAAATCCTTAACCCTTTCACCTAGCCCCGCAAGAAACAAACTTTTCAAAGCTGAATCGTTCCACCCCACCTGGGCAGACCACCGATGGAAGTGAGAACAATATTTTTCCACATTACCTGATCCCTGTCTCAAACGTCTCAATTCAGTCTCAGCTGATGAGACTCGGTCAGAATCATCATACAACAAACCCAAAGCAGAAAAAAAAATATCCACTAATCTAAAGCATGGATCACTAGGTTGGAGAGAAAAGGCCCATCCCTGAGGTTCTTTGCGCAAAAGTGACATTATGAACCCTATGCGCTGTGATTCATCACCAGAGGATCTGGGTCTCAAATGAAAATACAACAAACAAGCATTTTTAAAGGAAAAAAATTCTTGTTGATCACCAAAAAATAAATCAGGCAAACGTACCTTTGGCTCCACAAAATGTGCTCCAGAACAGCTACTCACGTTTTGTTGGAGCTCGGCCACCTCCAGAGAGAGTCCCTGCAGGCGTTGAGCCAAATCCTAAACCGACACCATGATGGAAACTGGAGGTCTTTCCTTAGAGATATTTTTGGGCTGGACTTACTGTTATGATCTGCTGCAAGCACTAAGGAAAGAAAGGAGATCTGTCCCTACAATAGAACTAAGCTAGATCCCTACGATGTAACGGGGAACCTGATCCTGCGATCAGACCCGCTAAAGTCCTCGGCTAGTCTGTACGAAGACCTATAGATGCAAGGGAGGGATCCCTACAAGAACTAGGGACTGGGATAAAGTTGGACACCTCCTAGCAGAAATTGTAGCAGTAAAAGACAAACACACAACATAGAACATAAAGGTCCGAAGACCTAGCTAAACTGACTGAGAAAGGTAACTAAGCACCAGGCTAGCTTAAGAGTAGAAATTACAATGAAGTCCAGCAAGGCCAGGAGGGCGGAGCAGGATTAAATAGGCAAAAAAGTCATGTGACCAGCAAGATAGAAAAAACCTAACAGGAGAGTTCTAACATCACCTGTATTCAGGTACTCTGATTGGAGCGATCGATGTCATCATCGATCGCTCCAATCACAACAGTCTGGGGGCTTGGATCACATTACAGGGGGACATGGGGCGGTGACAGGCAGGTCACAAGCCGGGCACCGCCCCATGACCGCCCTGTCACCGCGTGGTCGCACTACGATCAGTGCGATCGATGTGATCGGCGATCGCACCGATCTTAGCGTTTTGGGTCCAGGGCTGGGGTGTCCTAGCAACAGCCTAGGATCGGTGCTCTTAGGAGCACCGATCCTAGGTTGCAGATCACTGTTTCCGGCAATCACATTGCCGGAAACAGTGAGAAATGCTGTGATTGACTGTTCAGATTTTAACAGCCAATCACCGCGATTGCTGGTGCGGGGGGGGGGCGGCGATACCCTCCGAGATGATGGCGCCATCTACCCTGAGGTAAGATGGCGCCAGAAATTTAATGCGATCACCGCGACGTACTAATATGGGTCAGGCTCTTAAAGCCCAGGGCACAGACGCGTATTAATACGTCATGGGCTTTAAAGGGGTTAAAAATAGGCTTTATGACTTTCAGAGTCCCTCTATCATAAATGAAACAGGATGTGTCTGATGATGTGACACACACCACATTGCTAGATAAGGTTGTAAAGTGTTAAAATGACATTTCCCTTTGAATGCATTTGTCTTAAAAAATAACTTAAAAAAAAAAAACAATAGGATCTTTCTTTAGCATAAAAAACTGCGTTACCAATGTAACCTCAATGTCATCACATTGTTCAGCTCCTGCACCTCCTCCTCCATCTCCGAAATGACCACATCAGTCACAAGCTGACAGCACTGCAGCACTGCCTTGGCCAAGCGGCAACAGGCTGTGCTGAAGATAACATGCTTAATTGACAAACCGCCCAGCGCTGCAGAGTTGTTGAAAGCTGTAACACAGCTGTAAAGCTGTAAGCCTGATCTGTGGCTCTCACCGCTGAACATACAGCCAGGCATGGTCGTGTGTTACAATGGGCAGAACCTGGTGACGGAGAAATGACAGCCGGAGTAGATACTTTTTCCCTTTTTGCCAGTCCTTTCACCAAGCTAAAGAATATGGCTGTGATGAAATACAACTCCCACTGAGAAGCTGTTTCAGATTGAAAAACATTGTGCCCACCAGAGGATTTGATTCTGAGGGCTCACCTTTCTCCCCCGCTCAAGAGCCCCACAGCAACTGCAAAGTTAGCGCTATCATGAGTTCTCCTGAGGTAGAAACCAGGGCACACCAGAGGATTCTCTGGTGGGACCGTCCAGCCCTGCCGAGAAGCAGTCCTGGCTAAGAAAAGTGTGTGGGAAGGTTCCCGGACACGGGGAGAACATTCCAAGTCCTTGCAGATGTTGTCCTTGCTGGGATTTGAACCCAGGATCCCAGCACTGCAAGGCTTCAGTGCTAACCACTGATTCAATGTGCTGCCATTCACCCTCTAATATCTGACAGGCTGGAGAATCTTGCACCTACTGCCACTCTATCTTCAGCTCCTTTGTGAGAAACTAATGTATTTGGGCAGCCACTCAGTCTACCAAATAAAATTCCTGAGAAGGAAATTGGGGATGGCTTCGCTACTGGTACTGGGGGCAGTGCTAATACCATGGCGTCGTACCATATTTTACTGGAAATATTCCAGGCTGGTAGGAGGCAAGCAAATTCCCACAGAAAAGTACCAGCAGTAATGTTCTGGGACTCGCGCTTGTAGAAGTTGGAGACAACACCGGGAGAAATAGTAATGGCCGGGGACCGAGTATGGTCATGAGGCATGAGGTTGTGAAAAGTTTCCGCCTCCATGAGCCTAAAAGGCCACATTTCAAGTGAAAGCAACTTTAGAGGACTACCTGGGAGAAATGACAGCTGGGTAGATATGGTTTCCCAAGTCTTTTCACCAAGCTAAAGAATATGGCTGTGGTGAAATACAACTCAGCAAAAATAGCTGTGGACTGGCTCCGTACCATCCCTGGCCACATTCATGTGTCCACGTGTTTTGTGGTTAGGCGGTCCTTCCCAGTAAGTGCACTGGGGAGGGCACGGGTAATGTTGTGGGACCCGTGCTTGTGAAAGGCGGAGACGATACTTGGAGAAATAGTGGTGGCTGGGGACCGAGTACAGACACCCGGCCGCCGCCGGCATGAGGTTATGAAAAACTTCCTCCTCCACGAGCCTAAAAGGCCATATTTCAAGTGAAAGCAGCTTTAGAGGACTTCCTGGGAGAAATGACAGCTGAGTAGATATGGTTTCCCAAGTCTTTTCACCAAGCTAAAGAATATGGCTGTGGTGAAATACAACTCAGCAAAAAAAGCTGTGGACTGGCTCCGTACCGTCCCTGGCCACACTCACCTGTCCACGTGTTTTGTGGTTAGGCAGCCCTTCCCAGTAAGTGTACTGGGGAGGGTACGGGTAATTATGTGGGACCCGTGCTTGTGGAAGGCGGAGAAGATACTGAGAGAAATAGTGGCGGCTGGGGACCGAGTATGGATACCCGGTCGCTGCCGCCATAAGATTGTGGACAGCTTTCGCCTCCACAATCCTTAAAGGCCACATTTCAAGTGCAAGCAGCTGTCAAAAATTTTGCAGTATAGTATTACAGCCTGTTTGGCTGGCTGCATACTTGCACTTGCATTCCAAGGAATGGGGTGTGGACAACTGAATGCTGCACTGGGACAAGAACGTGGATGGTGATTGTTGCAAGTCTGCAACGAAAGGTGCATGGCGGGAGGCATCTTTGCATGCGCCAAGGATCACTTATGATGGGCACACTTTTAGGCAGTGACCTGGGAGTCATAAATGCTTCCAGAGGTCTTCCCCATGCTGTTCCCATGTCTTTTCAGCACTGTATGCAAGTGTCTGATGATGTGTCACACACCACATAGCCAGATAAGGTTGTAAAATGTTAAAATGACATTTCCCAGTGAATGCATTTGTCTTGGTTGAAAGCAATGCAAAAGTGCATCAAAAACGCTACGTGTGAACATAGCCCAAGGTGTGGAGGAGTATTTTTGGTTTTTGTTATTTATTTTGCCTTATATACAAGTCATTACCCTGGAAAGGATTTGTTCCTTAACATATTTCCCAGGAAATCTATTTTGGTTTAGTTTTTGTATGTTCTATTGTGAGTCCATAAAAGTGGTGTAATACTCTGACAACGTTGTTGACAGCAGTGACCTAGGAGTCATAAATGCTTCCAGGGGTCTTCCCCATGCTGTTCCCATGTCATTTCAGCACTGTTCCCGTCGATTTGTGCAATTTTTAGGCCCTCTACAGACCACCGGGGGGAGCCGCCTGAAAAATGCTCGCGTTTCCCATAGACTTACATTGGGCTCGTTGCTCGGGTCGAGCACCCGAGTATTCTAATTTTCTCGACCCGAGCAACGAGTACCCGTGCATTTTAGTGCTCGCTCATCACTACTGAGAACTATAGTACCGAATTCTGGCAATGGTCTACTGAGGTTCAGTGGAACGATGTGGCCTCAGGTGACAATTCTATAGTTGCCTTTCTGAAACTCTTAAGGACACTCTGGCTCTTCTTGCTCCCCCTTGTTCTTTGGTGGAGGCCATGACTTAGGCCATACGAATGGACCGCAGAATTCATTAGAGATGAGGTGAGCAGCAGGGTGCCTTTTATATTCCCACTGAGCATGTTCTTTTACCTAAGGTGGAGCCGATGGAGGTTGTGCCGTAAATAGCAAACGTCGGCATCATCTAGGATTCTGTCTCTACTGTGGTGTCGCTGGAAATTTTCTAAAGAACTGCCCAGTTCATCCTCAAGCAAGTAAGTCATCGGGAAATGCCTAGATCTGAGTGATTATTGAGGAGGTCACCCAGACTTCCAAGAACCTTTTATCTCCTCTGATAAAGTACTGCTTATTATGGTGCTATCCTTCAAGAATCAGGTGTTATCAGCATTGGCTTTCATTGACTGCGGGTCTGCATCTAACTTTATTGGTTCGGGACTGGTTTTGAAATTAGGATTAAGGATAGTTGGTTTGGAAAGACCCATTCCATTTTTTGCCATTGACAAGACACTGTTACTTCAGAACAGTGAATCGGGTAACGGTGGAATTCACACTCCAAGTGGAAGCACTTAACTCTGAATCCATCTACAGTGTATTTTGGATAATTTTTCTGCTGGGGTGTTTCTGGGACTTTCATGGCTGCTTATTCACAATCCTGTTATTGATTGGTGTCAGAAGGAAATTGTTAAATGGAGCCCCAATTGTCACAAAAAATATCTAAAGTCGGTACAAATATTCTCCGCTAGTGGGTCTAGAGATGTGCTAACTCCCCATCATCCTTAATATGCTATTAATCTTGTCCCTAGTGCCAAATTACCTAAAGATCACCTTTACAATTTTTCTGGGATTGAACATACTCCTTACTGAAGAGTAATATCCATCCTTCCTCCTCCCCTGTAGCTGCTGGGCTTTTTTTAGTAAAAAGAAAAAAGATGGGTGGTCTCTGTCCTTGCCTCTATTTCCGAGAAATGCACAAAATCACGGTAAAGAATACATACCAGTCATACCTGACCAATATAATGAACGTACGGAGGATAAAGTGGCTTACAATTTGATATGCATCCGGAAAGGTGATGAATGGAAAATGGCGTTATTAACGTGTGAGGGTTTGTTTGAAATCTTGTCATGCCATTTGGGTTATCCAATGCACCAGCGGTATTTCAAAACTTTATAAATTATATTTTTTGTAATTTCATTGGAAGATTTATTGTTATTTATCTTGAGATTTAATTTTTTTCCCCTGATTTAGATTCTCACCAGGAACATGTCTGTGCGGTATTATAAAGGTTGAGGGAGAACTCAAGGAAATTTCATTCCTGGGGTTTATTTTATCAGCTGAGGGTTTTAAGATGGATCCTGAGAAGGTGCAGGGCATTATAGATTGAATTCAACCTAATGAACTTAATGCGTTGCAACGTTTTCTAGAAATTGCCAATTATTATAGAAAATTCATTAGGTGCTTTTCTCAGATTGCTAAACCTCTTACTGATCTCACACATAATGGGGCGTATCTCAAGGTTTGGTCATTGGATGCTATTAGGGCCTTTAAAAAATTGTAAGAGTGTTTTATGTCAGCTCCTGTTCTAATCCAACCTGATCTTCAGGAACCATTTAATGTGGCGATGTATGCTTCGAAGGTTGGGGTAGGGGCCATATTATATCAGGGGTCCAAAACTCTGACCAACTTGCAGCCTTGCACATATTTTTCTAGAAACTTTTTGTTTGATGAAAGAAACTATGATGTTGGTAATCGTGAGTTACTAGTCATTAGATTAGACTTTGAGAACGGAGACATTTTTTGGAGGGGGCGGTGCATCAAGTAAATATGGTCACTGATCATTAGAATTTAGCTTACATTGAATAAGCTAAACAGTTAACCCCAGACAGGCCAGATGGTCCTTGTTTTTCTCTAGGTTTAATTTCTCTATCAGGCCATGGTCCAAGAATCTAAAGGCTGACACATTATCACTCAGTCTTGATTCTGCATCTCCTCCAGAGCCTCCATCCTCCATTCTTCCTCAGGGTATTGTGGTTTCTATGGTATCCTCCGAGTTGGAAGCGAAGATCCGTAAAGTCAAATCGTTGGCTCCTTCCGCTACTCCAGGGTCCAAATTATTTGTACCTGTGTACCTAAGATTGCGTTTGTTGCAGGAGTTTTATAATTCTGTCTTGAGTGGTCATCCTGGAGTCACAGCTATACGGAAAGCTATTGCTAGACCGTTTTGGTGGCTGTTCATGTATAATGTTCTTAAAAATTTTGTATCTGCTTGTGAAGTTTGCGCAAGCGCTAAAGTATGTCATAAACAGCTGGTCGGGGAATTGTCTCCATTGTCAATTCCAGAAAAAGACCGTGCACTCATCTATCCATGGATTTCATCACGGATTTGCCTCTGTATGGTGGGAAAACTGTTATTTGGATTATGGTTGACTGATTCAGCAAACAGGCTTATTTTGTACCTTTGTTAGTGTTACCTGATTCTGAGACACTCCCCAGGTTGTCTGTCATATTGTGAGATAGCATGGAATTCCTATTAACATTGTGTCTGATAGAGGAGTGCAATTTGTCTCCAAATTCTGGAGAGCCTTTTGTAGTAATCTGAGGATTGACTTCTCATTTTCCTATGTCTACCACCCTGAAACCAACAGTCAGACAAAAAGGACAAATCAATGTTTGTTACAAATTTGAAGGTGTTTTGCCACAGCTCAGCAAGAGGACTCAGCAGGAATTCGCCTTTTACAGTCGGGTCAATGAATCCACTGGAACCTCGTCCTTTGTAATTACGGTTTTCATCCCCATTTTGGTGAATTTTCTAGGATAAGTTCTGAATGTCCTGAGGTGGAGCTTGCCATACAGTAACTTGGGGATGGCTGACGAGAGCTTCAAAACAATATTGGGGACGCTCAGATTAGACAAAAATGGAAGGCTCCAAAGTACATTGGTACTCATAAGATTCTAGAAGTGGTCAATCCAGTGGCTTTTAGATTGAAGCTTCCTTCATCTCTTCGTATCCCTAATGTCTTCCACAGATCTCTATTGAAGGAGTTTGTCGCTTCAATTTTATCTCCCTCATCCCTGCCTCCTCTGGTTTCTGTCAATGACAGTTTGGAGTACGAGTTCCACAGAATCGTGGATTCTCGGACGGTCCAAAATTCCTTTCCGTACCTCATCCATTGGAAATGATACGGACCCGAGGAGAGATCCTGGATTCCAGCTCGATCTGTGAAGGGCCTTCCTTTCTAGATTTTCTGGGAAACCTGGGGGTCCGGTGGCAGATCAGAAGAGGGTGTACTGTCATGATTCCACCTCTCATAGTGTCCTAAGGATGCTGTGAGGGACAGCTTAGCCACCATATAGGATCAGGGGCATTTTGTGTTGTCAGTATTGTGAAGGGCAGCACAGCTGCCCAATCTGGCTGGGCTTGTGGGGTTTCCTCCAGGTGTCACCCGTTCAGGGTGATTACCTGACTATTAAGCTGGCTGGCAATTGTCAGACCATTGCCAGTCGTAGCCTTGTTGGTGCTGTGTTTGCTCTGTGTTCTGATATTCTGATCTTTGTTTTCAGTCCTCGGATTTGCTTTTGACTGTTCATTTGTCTTATCCATTTTGTCTTTGACGTACTCTCCTGGCATTTGACCTTGGACTCCTTGACTTCCTCTCCTCACGGCGTGTCCGCGAGAAGTGACTCAGCATCACAGCTTGTCAAGTAGTAGATTTTATTGGTATCATTTTAGGGGTATATACTACGTTTTGATCACTTCTTAAAGGGGTTTTCCCACAAACAAAAGTTTAATTTAATCAATAGATCTTGGAATGATAATAAGTTCCACAATTGAATGTATTTAAATAAAATGTTCCTGTGCTGAGATAATCTTATAAATGTGCCCCTGCTGTGTACTGTGTAATGGCTGTATCTGACCGTGCAGGAACATGGTTTGATCATACCACATCTCCTGGGCAGGGGAGGAAGCAAAAGAGAGTATACAGACATTTCAGCATAGCAAAAGATTCTTTCTTTGAAGTAAAACATTGTTTAAAAACAGGCAGTGAAATGTTTTACCTCACAAAATTAATCAGCTGTGATCCCGTGCAGTAAGATCTGTATAGTCTCTTTTGCTTCCTCCCCTGCCCAGCAGCTGTGGTATGATCAGACCATGTTCTGTACACGGTCAACCACGGCCATTACACAGGGGAACATTTCTAAGATTATCTCAGCACAGGAACATTTTATTTAATGACATCTAATTGTGGAAGTTATTATTATTCCAAGATCTATTGATTAAAATGAAAGTTCGTTCCTGGTAAAACCCCTTTAAACCCTTTCCGACCTCGTCAGTAATAGTATGTAGCTGCGCCCTGGGCCTTATGGACCAGCTACTTACTATTACGCGTGCTGCGATTGAGCCCGCACACAAGTGTGGAGCGAACGCCGCCAGGTGTCAGCTGATTGTCACAGCTGACACCTAGTGCTATGTGCCAGGAGCGGTCCCGAACCGCTGCTGGCACATTAACCCCGCAATGCTGCGATCAAAGTTGATCACAGCATTGTGGGGGGAAGGTAAGCACGGGTACTCACCTCCTCTTCGGCGCCCCACGGTGTCTGCGGCAGCTACCGGATGTTGTCATGATGACCCAATGTCGTCATGACAACATTCGGGTCACCAGACAACAGGAAGTTACTTTGGTCATGCGTAGTGCATGACCAAAGTAATTTCTCCCTGTGCAGCACTAAATGTGGTACCGCTGTAAATGTACTGACCCGAAGAATAAAGCTGCCTTAACAATTTTGCCACACGCAGAACAGCATAAAAAATCCCCAAAAAACATTCCGGAATTGTTGTTTTTTGTTTATTCTGCTTCCCAAAAATCAGAATAGAAAGCGATCAGAAAATGTCACGTGCCCAAAAATGGTACCAATAAAAACGTCAACTTGTCCCACAAAAAACAAGCCATCACATGATGTCGGCTGAAATATGGAAAAATTATAGCTCTCAAAATATGGCGATGCAAAAACTAGTCTTTGCAAACAAAAGCGTCTTTTAGTGTGTGACAGTTGTCTATCATAAAAAAACTATATGAATCTGGCATCGCTGTAATCGCACCGACCCGTAGAATAAAGTTCTCTAATCACTTATACCACACGAGGAACGGCGTAAATAATAAACTCTAGGGTTAGGGTTGTGCTAGCGTTAGAGTTGTGTTAGCGTTAGGGTTGGGCTAGGGTTGGGGTTGGGCTAGGATTAGGGTTAGGGGTTAGGGTTGGGCTAGGGTTATGCTAGGGCTAGGGTTGGGATAGGGTTAGGCTAGGGTTATGGTTGGGCTAGGGTTATGGTTGGGCTAGGGTTGGGGTTGTGCTTGGGTTGGGGTTGTATTAGGATTGGGGTTAGGGTTGTGTTGGGGTTGGGTTTTTTACAAAAGTAAAGAAAAAAAAATGACGACAATATGGCGAATAGCGTTGAGCGCAAGTGCTCGCTACTTGAGTTTGCATTGGGTGCTCGGGTATGCACTGAGTATCGCGGGTGCTCGATTGACATGCTCGAGTCTCCGTCCCATATGTTTTGCAGCTGTTATACAACCAAAAAAACCTTGCGGGGATTGCCTGCCATGCACGAGCGATCCACGCATGTTTTTTTGGGTGTCTAATAACCGTGAAACATGCAGGGCGGGCACTGGAGCATGTCACTTGAGCACCTGAGATACACGGTGCATACCCGAGCACCCAATGCAAACTTAAGTAGCGAGCACTTGCGCTCAAGACTAATGACAACTTATTCAATATGATGACCTAATGTTATCAAATTCTGTGTCGTACCTCTGGGTTCAAAATGTTCACTTTACCCCTTGATGAAATCCTTGAGGGGTCTAGTTTCCAAAATGGAGTCACTTCTGGGGGGTTTCCACTGTTTAGGCACATCAGGAGCTCTCCAAAAGCAACATGGCGTTCGATAATTATTCAAGCAAATTTTACATTCAAAAAGTCAAATGGCACTCCTTCCCTTCTGAACCCTGCCGTGCACCAAAACAATGGTTTTCCCCCACATGTGAGGTATCGGCGTACTCAGGAGAAATTGCACAACAAATTGCATGGTGCAATTTCTCCTGTTACCCTTATGAAAGTGCAAAATTGGAGGCTGAAAAACATTTTTTATTGGAAAAATGTGAAAATTTTATTTTCACGGCTCAATGTTCCGAACTTCTGCGAAGTACCTGGGGGTTCAAGGTGCTCACCACACATCTAGATAAGTTCCCTGAGGGGTCTAGTTTCCACAATGGTGTCACTTGTGAGGGGGTTTCCACTGTTTAGGCACATCAGGGACTCTCCAAACACAACACATTTTGGGGTCCATTTTTTATGATACCCTTGCGAAAATAAAAAAATTGGGGTCTAAAGTAACATTTTTGTGAAAAAAATAAATGTTCATTTTTTTCTTCCACATTCCAAAAATTCCTGTGAAGCACCTGAAGGGTTAATATGAATGTGGTTTTGAGCACCTTGAGGGGTGCAGTTTTTAGAATGGTGTCACTTTTGGGTATTTTCTGTAATAAAGGCCCCTCAAAGTCACTTCAAATGTGATGTGGTCCCTAAAAAATGGTTTTGTAAATTTTGTTGTAAAAATGAGAAATCGCTGGTCAACTTTTAACACTTATAGCTCCCTAAAAAAAAAATATTTGGTTCCAAAAATTGTGCTGATGTAAAGTAGACATGTGGGAAATGTTATTTATTAACTATTTTGTGTGACATATCTCTCTGATTTAAGGGCATGAAAATTCAAAGTTTGAAAATTGCGAAATTTTTCACAAATAAACGCAAGTGATATCAAAGAAATGTTACCACTATCATAAAGTACAATATGTCACGAAAAAACAGTCTCAGAATCAGGGGGATCCATTGAAGCGTTCCAGAGTAATTACCTCATAAAGTGACAGTGGTCAGAATTGTAAAAATTGGCCTGGTCATTAACGTGCAAACCACCTTGGGGTTTTTGTTGGTTGTGCGATGACCAAAAAATTGCAATTTTAATGCTTTGATTTTTTTTTCAGCATTTTTCTTACAGGTTAAACAGTTTTAGATTTGATAATGGAAAAACTAAAACAGTTGCAGTGCCTATCCAAAAGCCCAGAGAGTGATGTTCTTGATTAGTCTTCAATTAAACACAACTTCCTTAACACATATAACTTAGGTCAAAGAGTAATTAGGGACATCTTATCATGTCACTGGCAGGACCTGTGTTGTGATCCTATACTAAGAGAACATCTGTCCAAGAAGCCTCATATTACATTTCTTACACAGCAAACTCCGAAAGAGTGAAGTGTGAAAGTCGGGGGGGGGGGGGGGGGGGAGGGGGGAAATTTGCTCCCTATTGTGGTCGGTTCCTATTAGTGTGGTGTTAAAAGGTGTGAATGCTGTAAAGATACTATGCACATGACCAACACCTTTTGCTCCACTATCTCTCAGGAGACCTTTCCCATTGAAACATTTGTGAACTGTGGTTCCCATTATGTAATATACCTGTTACAGTGTCCGTGTTCATTGCAATACAAGGGCTCTACAGCACAGCTAGATGTTGCAGTGAGATAACACATTAACAAACAAGTGTTAAATTTCTTTTTGGAACATAGTTTGTCTAGATACTTTGCCATTGAACACGGTTCTGATTTCATCCATACCTTTATAACTAAAGCTGAAGTTCCAAACACGTTACCGAGTCTCAAGCCACATTAGACTTATTGCATTTACCAGCTGCTTGCCTGCATCAAAATGGCCCCAATGAGAAATGGCCTTTTGGGGTTTTATTAGACTACCTATCATTCACAATCATACGGCAGCCACCCCTGTCTTTTGTTTTATTTTTTGTTTTTCCTTTTTATACCTAGTGATTTTATACTGATTTTTATTATACTACTATATTTAAAAACACAATTTCACTCTGACTCCTTGTGGTCCTATGCCACAGTGATTAGTGCTGTTACCTTCTGATATTAACAGCTTAGGAAATAAATCCAGCCAAAGTTGTCTCAGTTTCATGTACCATGACAGATATTTTTTAATCTCCTCTCTTTTATTAAGTCGTATTAGCATCATAACTGAAGCAGAAACAATAGTATACACTCTCCATACTTTTTAACATTCAGTTGTTTATAATGACCTATGTCATTTTATTTCTGAACTCTGTTCTTATTTATAAGTGTATTTTAAAATGTATTTTTTAGAGATGAGCTAATCAATATGCAGAGGACGAGTTTGAGTCTTGTAAGAAGATGGAAGTTTTGCCCACGTTCCCCCTTGAAGACACTTGTGCTATTGTAATATATTTAAATAAGTGAAGCATTTAGTGACGTGTTATTAACATTAAAGTTGTATTCTGCCCAGCCATAGATAGTTGATAATGACAGGTAGAGTTAATGGTTGGGACTAGCCCAGAGTGGGGGGGGGGAGGGGCTAAAGTGAAGGGACAAAGGGAGTTTCCTGTCAGGAAGCCAGATAGGGACTAGCATGCAGCAGAAACAGACCTATGGTCTGAACATCGAGCAGAGCCGCTTGAAGTGGATGTCCCTGAAGTGAGAGGAGACCAAGATAATGTATAGCGTTATTCAGAGTAGAGACAAGAAAAAGTGATAGACGAAGTGAGTTATTCTCTGGAGACAGTATCTGAGGCAGGAGGCCTAGCAGGATGGTCCCGAGTTCGCAAGCGAAGGAGGTAACGGGACGAATCAAAGCAGGGAACGCGAGACGAATAGAGTGCCCCATGTAGTAGTTACAAGGCGTTGGCAAGCAAGGCCTAGGCAAGGCAAGTAACAGCCATGGTGGCATAAGTAACTCCCCTAAGGGGAAAAGGACGCGGAACCATGGGTTGAGAAATAGGTCGCTCGCTTACTGGACTGAAGTGCCGTTATTGGGGACAAGGGAAGATCCTGAAGCACTGTGCTGGGTTGTGGTGAAAGAAGAGGAACTAACTGAGGCAGGACCGAGTGAGTTTAGGAAGGAAAGAAAGAATGTGTATAAAGATGTTCTATGTGTTAAGAGAAACGTGCATGAAGGTTTGCAGTCGATAGTCGCTATCCATTGTACATACTCTTCCCTACGTTATTGTTCAGTAAAAGACAGTTCATTTTTGAGTGGTGGTCTCTCTCATTGAAATCTAAAACATCTGGACCTGGCCAGCCGATGTCACCGGCATCATGCGGCCTGCAAGGGTATAGCCCCCCCATAGACAAAGTCCACACACCCAGCCAGGGCCCCCCCTTTCCATCTAGCGTGCTGGGGCATGGAAGACAAGTACCTCCCCCATGGCTACTACCCTGTGCCACATTATAGTCTAATTTCCTGAAATTCACGCTTTTTTTTTTTTTTAGATTAGATTTGAAATTTGCAAAAAAAATTCTCGCCAAAATTTCAAAAACTACTGAAGCATCGGAGAGCTCGCTTATGTCACGGCATTGCCATGTGGGCCTCCCCATAATGCCCTACAGCAATAACATGTTACGAATTATCATACCCTATACAGTGGTGGTCAGTACCGGGGCCATCACAGATCACTTGTTCCCAGTGGTTTGAACATCAGAGTCTTTTTCCATCTTCAGAGTCACTGGGTAAGTCTCTCTCTCCTATAGATTGTATGTAAGCTCTTTGGTCATCGGGCTCCTCTCTATCTCTCTTGCTAGCAGAATCTCCAAGCTGACCGGTTTAGACGGGCAGAGTTACAGATGATTTTCTATCCTTCAAGGTATCGAAAAAGATTTCTTAGGAGGCAAACAGACGGTTCTTGTGCGAGTGACGCGCCCCCTGGGACGTGGGGTACTTGGTGCCGGGCCGGTCGTTGCTAGGGGAGATGTCACAGTGGCGGTGACCCGGTCCGTGACCCAGGGCGGTCAGTAAAAAGGGGAATATTTACAGGGGATTTATAGTTCTTATATACAGTTCGTGACGCCACCTGTGGTATGCGGCTATGTGGAGCCGCCGCTGTGGAGCAGGTCCTCTGGAGCTGGTGTGTAATGCAGCAGAGTTGGTTTAGCTCTCTACAGGTAGAGCTTAGCTCCAGAGCAGTCAATTGTGATGTTATAGGTGTTGCTGTAGCAGTTGTGGTGCAGTGTAGTGGAGGGATGATGGCACAGCAGTAATTCACGGAGACAGTGGGGTGCAGTCTTCAGAGTTTACTCACAGTTGTTGCAATCCAAGTTACAGGTACCGGTGTAACTTCCCACGTCATCCTGTGCTTACTCAGGGAGGGGTTCAGCAATCCCTCAGGTAATTCAAGAGCACTTAACGGGACCCCCTTCTGTGTGCTTTCTCAGTTGTCTTCCTGCGCTGGTTCTCACCCTCCTGCCCTGCGCCTCACAATCAGTGTCCCAAGCCGGTAGCCTCGGGTCTTGTCGGGCGACCTGCAGTCCCCTGGACCCTCTGTGGCCACCTTTTCGGCGATGTAATTGTGGCTGTGGCAACTGCACCCTAAAAGTACAGAAGCCTCCGGTTTCTAGCTGAATGTTGCAGTTCTCACTAGTTAGGGGCTGGTCTCCTATGCGGCTTGATCCTTCCACATCCTGGTAGATTTGGGCGTACGGGTGGTCTCCAGCACTGCCCGTACCCCTAGGATCCCCTCGTTCCTCCTGGAGCCTTCTTTCCTGCTCCTCTCCTCAGTTGGTCTCACCTCCTGGGCCTCTCACCAGACCCTCCTCCCTGAGCAGAGCTCCTGCTGAGCTCCTGCTCCACACACTCTCCTCTTCTGACTGACCTCACTTTCCAAGATGGTTCCCTATTTATATCACTACCTTTCCTGTGCTCCCCTGAACTACGTCCTCCACCAACACCGCCTACATAGTTCCACCCTTCAGCTAGGGACCAGGGACTGTGCTCTCCCTTAGGAGCAATCTCGCCCTGCCCCCACTGAAGTGGAATGTGTTGGATGCAGGTGTTAGGGTCCCAGGCAGCACTCTATCCTTACCTGAGAGTGAGATACCACACCTCTGGGTGAGATGCAGTACCTCTGTGGTGACTGAACCTGCAGGGGCGCCACATACCCCCTTGGTAAAACATAGCACGTCCGCGGGCTGGAACAGAGTAAAGCACAAAATATTTTAAAGACATGCAATTTTTAGAATGCATTCACATAGAAGATATTAAACAAACTTTTTCTTCCCTTTATGGGAGGCACATTTCTTGAACGTTTCAGGTTACTATATCAAAACATTACAAAAGTATTTTCAATAACATTCTTCTTCACATATAAAACATTTTTCACATAAAACATTCAACAGGTTGCAGCGCAATCTGCAACCTGCTGTCCATTCTTTTCAAAAAGGTGCAATCTAACAAAGATGAGCATGAGGGACCCGTCCGAAAACCGTCAACGTAGGCCCTGGGCGTGGCTGCAGGGCATAGGTGATCCAGGTGTTGGACCACATCTTCGGCCACGCCAAACGGGTTTTTGTTCTGAGGTCATCTTTGTTGCATAAAACCAATAAGGGGCACTTTAAGAAGTGCAACTATTTACAAGGTCAGTTCTTGGCTGCTCATAGTCCTCAGCCTGTCAGTCGTTGGTACCCTTACAGGGTAATTATGGAAACACACTCATAACTTTTTCCAGTTCACACCAACATTGCTGTACCCTTCCGGGTAACTAACTATATACAGTTCCACCTACTGCTCAGTAGTGGTGCTTCCTCCGGGGAAACAACTCCTGTCCACTATACGCTGGCCTAGCCGGGTCATCAGCTCCAGATGGTGAGGGTTCACTCTCCTCCATCACCCAGGGGACATTCAGGGCATACCAGCCCCTCTCACCTCTATGCCTGGTGTAGGTGAAGTGATCACCAGGGTAGAGATCCCGATCCGGATGTCCTTCCTTCAGGTGGGACTACACGTCCCTCCTGTTGACAAAAAGATCTGTCTCGGTGTGTGGATCCCGGATGAAACCCCATCCTCCATCCAGGTTAAACTTCACCACGGTCCCGTCGGCACGGGGACCATGTGCCGCTTCCTTGTTTTTGCGGGCCCGGGCCTTCTTCTCCATGTTCCGGGCCTCTAGTCTCTCCCAGCTCACCCGCCGGAGGTTCCGCTCTTTTTCCAGCTGCGCCAGCTCCCTCTTGCAGTGCTCCACCCGGCACGCAGCCTCTGCTCTGGTCTCCCGGGGAAACCCCATGAGGTCCCCCCAGGGTTGTCCCACAGGAACTGGTCCTCTTCACTCCTGGAGATGGCTAAGGGCTCAGGAGCGGGTAACAGCGGGAGGCTACGGTCTTCCACCTCCGCAGACCAGTTCCAAGGCAGACGCCCGTACACCCACTCAGGTGTCGGAGGCGGTGGTTCCTGCAAGGGGCCCAGGAGCAGACCAGCATCACTGGTGCCCGGGGGTGATGGTTCCGGGCTCCGAGGTACGTTTAGGGCGTGCGCGCCCGGCGACGGATAATATTCAAGGAGGGCTAAGAACGGATCGTCATTTTCCACGCCCGGGGACGGAGGGCTCTGAAGGGGGACCAGGAGCGGGCCAGTGTCGGTAGCGCCCCGGGTTAACGGTTCCGGCGGGGGGCCCAGGAGCAGGTCAGCGCCTTCAGCGCCCGGGACAGGGAGACTCCTCTTACCTGCTCCCGCGGCCGCTCCTGTGCTGCACTCTGCCTCCTGGCACTGATCTGGCTCTGCCAAGGCTGGGGCGCTGCCCGCTTCTTGCAGCGCTGGCTGCTGGCGGTTCGCCATCCTCTCGACCATCTCCTTTTTCCAGCCGGCGATGGCGTCATGCTGGGCCCTCTCCATCCTCCGACTTAGGTCCTCCATCCCGGCGTAGAGGAACTCCGTATCCTTCCGGGACAGCTTGGATACCATCTCCTCCAAGGTGAGGGGTGCCTCAGGCTGTTGCAGGCCGCTGGCGGGAACTCCTGTCTCACCTCCCTCCATCTTGCCTGCCGGGTGCGGTCTGTCTAGACTGCTGGAGACCACACCCCGTCTCCCAGTTTTCTTTTTTCCTCTCCCCTTTCTGGGGCGGTCTCATGGCTGCTTGCTGTCGGCCACACCTGGGGGCAGCTCACCCACCTTGATGGACACATCTACGTGCATGGTTACTGCTGCTTGGGGTGTGCTCCACTTTTGGCACCATTCTGGGACCCGGCCCACGATGGGAGGTTCTATGTTGTCCTTGATAACGCACATAATGGTGCCCGTTCTTCTGGGGCTGGTGCCACATTCAGTATAGAACACAGTCTCTAGGCGCACAATACCCGGTGATAACGGGTGGGTTCATATCCTGTTCGTGATGCCAAAGATGACGCGCCCCCTGGGCCGTGGGGTACTCGGTGCCGGGCCGGTAGTTGCTAGGGGAGATGTCACAGTGGCGGTGACCCGGTCCGTGACCCAGGGCGGTCAGTAAAAGGGGGAATATTTACAGGGGATTTATAGTTCTTATATACAGTTCGTGACGCCACCTGTGGTATGCGGCTATGTGGAGCCGCCGCTGCGGAGCAGGCCGTCTGGAGCTGGTGTGTAATGCAGCAGAGTTGGTTTAGCTCTCCACAGGTAGAGCTTAGCTCCAGAGCAGTCAAGGGTGATGTTATAGGTGTTTGACGTGCCCCCAGGGCAGTGGGGCACTCGGTGTCCGGGCCTATGGATGCTGGGGGGGGGATATGTCACAGTGGCTGGCCCGGTCCGTGGCCCAGGGCGGTCATCAGCCATGAACTGCGGGGGCATGTCCTCTTCCTCCTTGACCATGCGGTATACCTGGAGGGCATACCACCCGCGTTCCCCGTGGTGCAGAGTGTAGGTGACACGGTCACCGGGGTACAAATTCCGGTCGGGATGGCCCTGCTCCAGATAGGGCTCAACATCCCGCCGGTTCACAAAGATATCCCTGCTGAAGTTGGTATCGCGGATGAAGCCCCAGCCAGCCTTCAAGTCGAATTTTATGACCAGTCCCTCTTCACGGGGACTAGGGTGGGCAGATTCTGCTTGCCGGACCTGGGCTTTTGCGGCCTTGTTCCGGGCATCTAACCGCTCACAGCGCGCCCACCAGGTGCCCCACTCCTTCTCCAGTTGTAGGAGCTCCCATCGGCAGAACTCCTTTTTTGCCAGAGCCTGGGCTTGGGTCTCCTGCGGGAACCCCATCAGGTCCCCCCCCTGGTTGTCCCACCTAAACTCTTCTCCGCCAGGGCAGGCAACCAGGGGTGCTGGTGTCGGGAGTAGCGGGTGCTGCTGCTGGTCCTCAAACCTGGCGGACCAATCGAAGGAGGGCGCGCCGTACACCCATTCGGGTGCCGGAGGTGGCGGTTCCGGAAGGGAGCCGAGCAAAAGGCCCGCAGAGTCATCGCCCAGGGGTGGAGGTTCTGGGCTGAGCAGCTGCTCCAGGGTGTACATGGCTGAGTACGGGGGATGCTGCTGTAGGAGGCCCAGGAGCAGGTTGGCGCTTGCAGCGCCGGGGCAGGGGGACTCTTCCTACCTGCTCCTGTGCTGCACACGGCCTCCTGGCGCTCATCTGGCTTCGCCGGGGCTGGGGCACCGCGGATGGTACCCGGGGCTGGCTGCCGCCGAGCTGCTAACTTCTCCAGCAGATCCTTGTTCCACCTGGTGACTGCTGCTTGCTGGGCCCATTCCACCTGCTGGCTCAGCTCCTGGATCTCGCTCTGAAGGAACTCCGCATCCTCCGGTGAAAGTTTACTTGTTTCTCCCTCCAGGGTGAGGGGGGACACTTGCTGCTGCAGGCCAGAGGCGGAAGCTTGTTCCTGGCTTCCGTCCATGCTGGCTGCCGGGTGCGGTCTGTCTAGACTGGTGAAGGCCACACCCTGTCTCCATTCTTTCTCTCCTCTTCCCCTCCCTTTTCGGGGGCAGTCCCATGGCAGCCTGCTGTCGGTCACTCCCTGGGACGTCCTCCCCGCCTTGACGGTCACATCTATGCGGATGGTCACAGTTGCAAGGGGCGGGTTGTGCTTTTGGCGCCATTCTGGCCCGGCCCATTATGGGAGGTTCCATATTGTTGTCCTTGATCACGCACATAATGGCGCTCGTTCTTCTGGGGCTGGCGCCACATTCAATGTGGAAAAACAGTCCATGTAAGGCACACAGTACCCAGTGGCAACTGGCACGAAATCCTGTTCGTGACGCCAGAAGATAACGCGCCCCCAGGGCAGTGGGGTACTCGGTGTCCGGGCTTATGGATGCTGGGGGGGAGATATGTCACAGTGGCTGGCCCGGTCCGTGGCCCAGGGCGGTCAACAAAAAGGGGATAGTTTATATGGGATTTGTAGTTTGATCGTGACGCCACCGGTGGTTTCTGGTAATTTGTACCAGCGCTGCTGCAGACCTCTGAGGCAGTTGATAGGGCAGCTAGGATGGAACAGCTCCCCAAAGGTGGAGCGGGCCTCAGGGTAGTGTAGAGTTTGATGGTGGGTGGTGATGCTGGGGCTTGTAGAGCAGTCGGGATGGCGCAGCTGAAGTAACTGACGGAGGCAGTGGAGTGCAGTCATCCGAGTTTAACTCACAGTTCTTATTCAAGGTTCTCAGGTACACTGTACGGGTGTCCGCCTCCGCGTCGCACTGCGTCTACCAGACCAGGGGTTCAACTCTTCCTCAGATGTGTCAGGAGCGCTTGACAGAACCCCGCTTTCTTTATGTTCCTAACTAGACCGACTTACCATGCTGGGTCTTCTCCCTCCTGCCCTGCGCTTCCCACACACAGTCCCGATCGGGTGCTCTGAAGTCCCTCTGGGCAACCTGGAGTTCCCAGACCTACTTGACCCTCACGGTGACTATGATGAGACTGTGGCGACTGCACCATGGAAGTGCAGAAGCCTCCGGTTTTTCCAGCCGAGACCTTGAGTAACACGGCTGGTCCAGGGGCCGGTCCCCTTCTTGAGGCCTGATTCCTCTGACATTTGGCAGATTCGGGGCGTACGGGTGCCGTCCTGCACTCACCGTACCCCCTGGGATCCCTTCTGTAGAACAGAGCCTTTCTCCTCTGCTCCCCTCCTGGGCCTCTATCACTAGGCCCCACTTGTGGAGTAGAGCTCCTGAAAAGACTCTGCTCCTCAGACTGCTCACTGACTGTTCTCCACTGACTGCTCTGCCACCCTAAGATGGCTTGCCCTTATATACCTCCTAAAATGGTGCTCCCCTACTCTACATCCTCCACCCACACCCACTACTGGTTCCCCCTACCTTTGGTTCCCCCCACTTCAGCCAGGGACAGGGCTCAGCAGGAACACAGTGCATCTTGTCCTTCCAGCCGGCCTGGAGTAGTGTAGTGTTGAATGTGGGTGTTGGGGTTCTGGGCAGCACTCCCTTCTTACCTGAGAGAAGGAGACACCACACCTCTGGGTGAGGTGCAGTACCTCTGTGGCGACTGAACCCTCAGGGGCGCCACATGTTGCTGTAGCAGTTGTGGTGCAGTGTAGTGCAGGGATGATGGCACAGCAGTAATTCACGGAGACAGTGGGGTACAGTCTACAGAGTTTACTCACAGTTGTTGCAATCCAAGTTAGAGGTACCGGTGTAACTTCCCACGTCGTCCTGTGCTTACTCAGGGAGGGGTTCAGCAATCCCTCAGGTAATTCAAGAGCACTTAACGAGACCCCCTTCTGTGTGCTTACTCAGTCGTCTTCCTGCGCTGGCTCTCACCCTCCTGCCCTGCGCCTCACAATCAGTGTCCCAAGCCGGTAGCCTCGGGTCTTGTCGGGCGACCTGCAGTCCCCTGGACCCTCTGTGGCCGCCTTTTCGGCGATGTAATTGTGGCTGTGGCAACTGCACCCTAAAAGTACAGAAGCCTCCGGTTTCTAGCTGAACATTGCAATTCTCACTAGTTAGGGGCCGGTCCCCTCTGCGGCTTGATCTTTCCACGTCCTGGTAGATTCGGGCATACGGGTGGCCTCCAGCACTGCCCGTACCCCTAGGATCCCCTCGTTCCTCCTGGAGCCTTCTTTCCTGCTCCTCTCCTCAGTTGGTCTCACCTCCTGGGCCTCTCACTATACCCTCCTCCCTGAGCAGAGCTCCTGCTGAGCTCCTGCTCCACACACTCTCCTCCTCTGACTGACCTCACTTTCCAAGATGGTTCCCTCTTTTATATCACTTCCTTTCCTGTGCTCCCCTGAACTACGTCCTCCACCCACACCCACTACATAGTTCCACGCTTCAGCTAGGGACCAGGGACTGTGCTCTCCCTTAGGAGCAATCTCGCCCTGCCCCCACTGAAGTGGAATGTGTTGGATGCAGGTGTTAGGGTCCCGGGCAGCACTCTATCCTTACCTGAGAGTGAGATACCACACCTCTGGGTGAGATGCAGTACCTCTGTGGCGACAGAACCTGCAGGGGCGCCACACGAGGATCGCATCGCAGTGCATGTACTGGTCCGGCACATCTCCTGACCTGAGTGTGACAGCGTTCTGCAGTGTCTCTGAAGGATGGCATGCTGGATGGCAGCGCTCAGCTTTGATCCAGCCTGTCATCTCAATGCCATCGCAGCGTGGGAGAATTCTCCTGCTGAAGCGCTGAGCGCTGAGAATTTTCCGACGCTGTCAGTGACGTGCATGAGGTGAGCTGAGTTCATTGGACATGAGCTCACCTCATGCACGTCACTGACAGCGTGGGAAAATTCTCCTGCACCCACCGCATGCGCAGGAGAATTTTCCCACGCTGTCAGTGACATGCATGAGGTGAGCCGAGTTCATTGGACATGACCTCGGCTCATCTTTATGCCTTCACAGCGAGACACTGAGGAGCGCAAGCATGCCTGTGCTTCTCAGTGTCTGCCGCATGGCAAGCTGGATGGCAGCTTTCGGCTGCGATCCAGCCTGTCATGTGAATGTAGCAGAGCTGAAGCTGTTGTGGGAACCATGGAAAGGTAAGGATGATGTTGCTTTATTATTTTACTTTTACTGCAGAAGACATTGGCTTCAGCTGGAATGGGCGTGATGGTAAGTATGGTTTAATTTAGAACAATAAAGAATTGTGTGTTTATTTCAATTAAAGGACTTTATTCTGGGTGTTTGTGGTTTTTTTTAACTTTGACTATGGGGTTAGTAATGGGGGTGTCTTATAGACGCCTCTCCATTACTAACCTGGGCTTAATGTCAGCTGGCATTATAAGCTGACATCAACCCCAGCCCTATTACCCCACTGCCACCGGTACAGGGCAGTGGGAAGAGCGAGGCTAAGTGCCAGAATTGGCGCATCCTATGGATGCGCCATTTCTGGGGCGGCTGACGGCTGGTGTTTCTAGCCTGGGAGGGGGCCAATATTCATGGCACCCTTCCTGGGCTATTAATATCAGCCCCCAGCTGTCTGCCTAGCCTTTACTAGCTATTAAAATAGGGGGGACCCCACGTCATTTTTTTTCGGGTCCCCCATTTTAGTAGCTAGTAAAGGCTAGGTTTTCAGCTGGGGGCTGATATTAGTAGCCTGGGAAGCTCCGCGGGTATTACCCCCTTCCCAGGCTTCAAACATCTGCCCCAGCCATCTGCTTAACCTGCGCTAGAGACTAAAACCCCACGCCAATTTTTTTTTTTATAAATCCTTTATTTTAACACTAAAAGACAAGTACAGTAATCAACACTATCACTGTACTTCTTATATATGTGACTGACATGTTTCTATCTATCTAATCTATGTGTGATGCTCTATTCTTTCTGTTATAAATTGTCGGGTACCGATGCTGAATTGCCGGCCGGCTTTTTAAAAAAGACGGTGCATGAAAACACTATTATTTTTTTTAATAAATCCTTTAACACTAAATGACAAGTACAGTAAGCAACACTGTCACTGTACTTCTTATATATGTGACTGACATGTTTCTATCTATCTAATCTATGTGTAATGCTCTAGTCCTTCTTGTCTAAATTGTCGGGTACCGGGTATGCCGCTGCTGAATTGCCGGCCGGCTTTTTTAAAGAGAGTGTCTTCTGAGCAGTTTGTCAGCTTTTGAACACCTGTGAAGATGTTTTCTATGTGTTTCTATGTGTTTTTGTTTGCCTGCCATTGGTTTTAACGGTGTTCGACGGTGTTCTAAGGTGTTCGACGAACAGTTCCACGAACATCCTGGTGTTCGACGAACTGAACCGAACCTGAACACTACGGGGGTGGCTCAACACTAATTCACACCCAGGAAATTGGAAAGAAGAGCTGACAGTTCACAAAAGAGCTTTAAGAACAAACGTAAAACATAAGGATCAAGAGAATCCAAAACAACCAAGCATATGTGTAGCATCGGCGTCTCTGCCCCGTACTAGGCAGAGACGCCGTTCCTCTCACCTCCCCGCTCCTGGCGCGGTACCAGCCAGTTACCTGCCAGATTCCTGCTTGATACCTGCCTGATATCCGTTTACCTGCTTGCTAGCCTGCGGTCCGACGGTCTGCCTTCCGACACCTGTCAGTCTGTCTATGGACCAGCCTGCCCGCTCACCTGGGAGCGCTCATCTGCTACCTGCCTGCTAGCCTACCTGGAGGCTCCGCCGTCACTTGCCGTGACCACCTGCCTGTCCAGAGACTCTTGCCTGCTCACCTGGGAGCGCTCTCCTGATACCTGTCTGCTAGCCTACCTGGAGGCTCTGCCGTCACTTGCCGTGATCACCTGCCTGTCCAGAGACTCTTGCCTGCTCACCTGGGAGTGCTCACCTGCTACCTGTCTGCTAGCCTACCTGGAGGCTCTGCCGTCACTTGCCGTGAACACCTGCCCGTCCAGAGACTCTCGCCCGCTCCCCTGGGAGTGCTCACTAGCCACCTGCCTGCTGTCCTTCTACCCAGAGACTGTCCCTGTCACTTGCCGTGAGTACCCGTCCTTCTACCCAGAGACTGTCCCTGTCACTTGCCGTGACTACCTGCCCCTCTACCCAGAGACTGTCCCTGTCACTTGCCGTGACTACCTGCCCCTCTACCCAGAGACTGTCCCTGTCACTTGCCGTGACTACCTGCCCGTCTTCCCTGGGAGCCACCCGCTTCCTTACAAGGACTGCCCCCTTGTATAGTTGCACAGAGGTTCCACCTCCCAGACCCGTTACAATATGCAAGTTCAAAGGGGTATTCTCACGTTTTTAATTTGCCTTAATTATCTTCTGAAGAGCTGCTGTTATAAATCACCAGCCCAGCAGCTTTCAGAGCAGGTCTGCTAACCTTGGCCAATGCACTTTGAGCTGTGTGCTAGTTCAGATGCCTTGTTGTCTCTATGTATATACAAACCATAGTAAATACAGTATATATATATTTATTTATTTTTTAACTTGAAAAAGACAGCAGTTTGGCATTGAAAGGCGTAGTTAAATATGAAGAGCTGTTTATCCATTCGCGCAGCCTGTCTAGCTGATGAATCTTATCTGGGAGTTATGAGGCAGCAACAACTGTTATTCTTAAGGAGGTACCCCATATCCTCCTGGGGGAGCAATATCATTTGTTTATTTTTTTTTTTCCTCTAATAGGGTCAC
This sequence comes from Phyllobates terribilis, assembly GCF_046119375.1. Taxonomy (NCBI): domain Eukaryota; kingdom Metazoa; phylum Chordata; class Amphibia; order Anura; family Dendrobatidae; genus Phyllobates; species Phyllobates terribilis. The sequence goes on along the minus strand of NW_027362761.1, from coordinate 492,592,956 downwards.
CCTATTGTGTGCATTTTCTATCTCTCTACAGTATATCCTGTATTGCGAGACACTAGAAAACCGATAAAGAAGTCAGTAGAACAGTACATGTGTATATAAAATTAATTTTAATAATTAAGTATAAAAGGTGTGGAGGACACACAAACACAAGGAGAAGGACGCATATCACTTATGTATGTGATAAAAATTACGTGCCAAAAGTGACTAGGGAGACATACTGCATGGTAAAATCAACCGTGTGCATAGATTATAAACAATGTCAAGTATATAGAGATAAAACTGAGCATAAATACAATGTAAATACGATGCAAGTATATAGTTAGCTATGGGCGCAGCTGACTATGCATATGGGTGCATAAATAGGTAGTTAACACAAGTAAGTGCATATATATATATATATAACAAGGGTGCACAACATTTTTTGGTCCAAGGGCCACATTGCCATACTGAAACAATCCCTTGGGCCGCAAAAAAAATTAAAGGTGTACTTATATGAATACATCACCAGAACCATCATCAGTACATTAATACATCACCAGAACCAAGTTTTGAGTATTTGAGGAGGATTTGGAGAGATCCGGCTCTAAAAAAAACACGCTAACTTAAACTGAGTTTTGGAAGCAGAAACTCACCAAATCCTACTTATAATCTCAAATCTCTAAGTTTTGAAGATTTATAAGTTTTTACATTGCCATGAAGCATGTTATGGATTGCTACATGATGTGACAAAGTCACTGGTAAGGTGGTAGAGGTAAGATATGCTTCACGGAGGCTATTAGATTCCATGAATTGAAACCGTGAAGTTTGCTTCAGCATGTTATTTGCTGAGAGGGTTAAACCTCCATTTTAAAAGGGAGTGTTTTTTGTGAATGACCATTGTGAAGGGTGGGATGTCATTCACCATATCTCGACCTCAGGGTGCGGTCTGGGGTTTAAATTCTCAACCTGCTGAGGCATTCAGTGTTCAGTGAGTCTGAAGAGAGCAACTCCAGACATGTTTGTGTTGAGCTGACCTGAACCACGTGGAGTTGCTAAAACTCTGAGCAGGCCTCCCCCAACTCCAGGTGATGACTCGTACATCCGGAAAGCGGTAAGACAAGCCATGCAAAAAATGACCCCAGGGGATGATGTGGAGGCATTTTAGATCTGTTTGAGAGGGTGGCAGAGCGGGAAAAGCTACCGCTGGAGCAGTGGTCGGAGGTGCTGGACTCCTATCTGACTGGTGAGCCCCAGAAGACTTACCACAACATGGCCTTGCAAGATGCCCAGGAATATGTTAAACTTAAAACTGAAATACTGGCACATGCTGGAGTGACTATGCCAGTGAGAGTCCAAAGGGATGACCACTGGGTGTATTATGGTGATAAACTCCCTCGCTCTCAAATGTTCGACCTTCTGAAACTTGTACAGAAGTGGCTGCACCCGGAGTCCTCCACTCCAGCCCAGATAGTCAAGCGGGTTGTCATGGACAAATTTGTGCACCTTCCTAGGCCGGTGCAGACCTGGGTTGCCCAGGGAGACCCTCGGAATGCGGATGACCTGTTTGACCTTGTGGAAAGATACCAAGTGGTTGAGAGTCCCTAAGGTAGTCGAGTGGTGCTGCATCCCCATACTGGGGTACTCAGAGGGAGCCAGAGTCCCAAAAGAGGGGGAGTAGAGCCACAACTGGGGGAAGTCCAAGGTCCCAAGGGGTTGCTGAGGGGTTGTCAAAGGCTGCTGGGAAAGACATGATCTGCTGGAGATGTCATTGTCCTGGAAACATAGCAGCCCTTTGTCCTACAGTACAGACCAAAATTTGGACACACCTTCTCATTTAAAGATTTTTCTGTATTTTCATGACTTTGAAAATTGTACATTCACATTGAAGGTATCAAAACTATGAATTAACACATGTGGAATTATATACTTAACAAAAAAGTGTGAAACAACTGAAAATATGTCCTATATTCTAGGTTCTTCAAAGTAGCCACCTTTTGCTTTGATGACTGCTTTGCACACTCTTGGCATTCTCTTGATGAGCTTCAAGAGGTAGTCACCGGAAATGGTTTTCACTTTACAGGTGTGCCCTGTCAGGTTTAATAAGTGGAATTTCTTGCCTTATAAATGGGGTTGGACCATCAGTTGTGTTGTGCAGAAGTCAGGTGGATACACAGCTGATAGTCCTTCTGAATAGACTGTTAGAATTTGTATTATGGCAAGAAAAAAGCAGCTAAGTAAAGAAAAATGAGTGGCCATCATTACTTTAAGAAATGAAGGTCAGTCAGTCCAAAAAATTGGGCAAACTTTGAAAGTGTTCCCAAGTGCAGTTGCAAAAATCATCAAGCGCTACAAATAATAATAATAATAATAATAATAGTTTATTTTTATAGCGCCAACATATTCCGCAGCACTTTACAAATTTTAGGGGGACTTATACAGACAATACAGAATAAGCATATCTCATATCGAACGGAGTGAGGGCCCTGCTCGCGAGCTTACAGTCTATGAGGAAGTGGGGGAGACACAAAAGGTAAAAAGTACATATATTGTATAATGCAGCCTTGATATACTGAATAGGATAAATAATAATACAAAGAAACTGGCTCACATGAGGACCGCCCCAGGAAAGGAAGACCAAGAGTCACCTCTGCTTCTGAGGATAAGTTTATCTGAGTCACCTGCCTCAGAAATCACAGGTTTACAGCAGCTCAGATTAGAGACCAGGTCAATGCCACACAGAGTTCTAGCAGCAGACACATCTCTACAACAACTGTTAAGAGGAGACTTTGTGCAGCAGGCCCTCATGGTAAAATAGCTGCTAGGAAACCACTGCTAAGGACAGGCAACAAGCAGAAGAGACTTGTTTGGGCTAAAGAACACAAGGAATGGACATTAGACCAGTGGAAATCTGTGCTTTGGTCTGATGAGTCCAAATTTGAGATCTTTGGTTCCAACGCAGAAAAGGTGAACGGATGGACTCTACATTCCTGGTTCCCACCGTGAAGCATGAAGGAGGAGGTGTGATGGTGTGGGGGTGCTTTGCTGGTGACACTGTTGGGGATTTATTCAAAATTGAAGGCATACTGAACCAGCATGGCTACCACAGCATCTTCCAGCGGCATGCTATTCCATCTTGTTTGCGTTTAGTTGGACCATCATTTATTTTTCAACAGGACAATGACCCCAAACACACCTCCAGGCTGTGTAAGGGCTATTTGACCAAGAAGGAGAGTGATGGGGTGCTACGCCAGATGACCTGGCCTCCAGTCACCAGACCTGAACCCAATCGAGATGGTTTGGGGTGAGCTGGACCGCAGAGTGAAGGCAAAAGGGCCAACAAGTGCTAAGCATCTCTAGGAACTCCTTCAAGATTGTTGGAAGACCATTTCCGGTGACTACCTCTTGAAGCTCATCAAGAGAATGCCAAGAGTGTGCAAAGCAGTCATCAAAGCAAAAGGTGGCTACTTTGAAGAACCTAGAATATAAGACATATTTTCAGTTGTTTCACACTTTTTTGTTAAGTATATAATTCCACATGTGTTAATTCATAGTTTTGATGCCTTCAGTGTGAATATACAATTTTCATAGTCAAGAAAATACAGAAAAATCTTTAAATGAGAAGGTGTGTCCAAACTTTTGGTCTGTACTATATGTTTCACGTGAATTGAAACCATGAAGTTTGCTCCAGCATGTTATTTGGTGAGAGGGTTAAACCTCCATTTTAAAAGAGAGTGTTTTTTGTGAATGACCATTGTGAAGGGTGGGTGGTCATTCACCATATCTGCACCTCAGGGTGCGATCTGTGGTTTAAATACTCGGCCTGCTGAGGCATTCAGTGCTCAGTGAGTCTGGAAAGAGCAAATCCAGACATGTTTGTGTTGAACTGACCTGAACCACGTGAAAGTTGCTAATTCTCTGAGCAAGCGCATCCCTGCTACCACAAGGACTATGCTTTGTGTTGCCATTTTGTTTTGGCTTTCCTGTTTTGCCCAGCGGGCTGTGTTTTCTTTTATGGACTTAAATGTTGGTTTATGCTGTACTTTAATAAATCAACATGAAATTTAAAGAGACATCGTACCTGTGTCTACCTCCGTGTGCAGCTGAGTGAGCGATTTACCACAATGTGTACAAAATCAGAACCACTGTCAACACATGAGTGTGGTGACAGAACCACAGCCAGCACATGAATGTTGCATCAAAACCTCTGTCAGTACATGAATGCGCCGCCATAACCACTGTCCGTACATGAATTGGGTGCCAGAACCCCCGTCAGTACATGAATGTGGTGCCAGAACCACCGTTAGTACATGAATGCAGTGCCAGAAACTACCATTAGTATATAAATGCAGCGCTAGAAACTACCATCAGTAAATGAATGCGGTGCCAGAAACCACTGTCACTAAATGAATGCGGTGCCAGAACCCCCGTCAGTACATGAATGTCACGCCAGAACCACTGTCAGTACTGTACACTGTCAGCCCCAGGGTTGAGTGACGGTTCTGATGAAAAGTAGAACCGTAGGATTAGTAGAACTATAAATCTCAGCACAAGTTCTGCTGTAACACATTCAGCCATCAATTGTTCTGGAGTGTGTGCACTGTTATCACTATATAAAGGATGTACTGTAGAGGGAAAGAAACCGCACACAATAGGGTGACCCTATTAGAGGATAAAAAATATATAAAACAAATGATATTTCTCACCAAGGAGGATATGGGGTACCTCCTTAAAAACAATAGATGCTGCTGCCTCGTGCCTGGGAGATAACTCCCAGAAAAGATTCATCACCAGGAAAGAAACACTATAAGGATAGGCTGCGCCGCTGAATAAACAGCTCTTGCTGCTGTAGTAGTAGAAAAAATATTTTTTTTAAATTACATGTTTCAACGCCAAACTGGTGTGTATAAGTATATAATTCCACATGTGTTAATTCATAGTTTTGATGCCTTCAGTGTGAATGTACAGTTTTCAAAGTCATGAAAATTTAGAAAAATCTTTAAATGAGAAGGTGTGTCCAAACTTTTGGTCTGTACTGTACATGTATTGATGGTGGTTTGGGTGCTGCATTCATGTACTGATGGTGGTTCTGGCGCTACATTTATGTACTGACGGTAGTTTCTGGGGCTGCATTCATGTACTGATGGTTGTTCTGACTCCATATTCATGTACTGACAGTGGTTCTGGCAAGAAACCACAAAGTAAGGAAACCGTAAGACTGCATCTAAAAGGTCTTTATCAAGTATTTTCCAGGGCTGTCCATGAAGGGCTGGATTTCCATGGGCCACCTCACCATGCTGGTCCATGCAATGACTACAAACAGTATTACAACTGTCACAGAGTAGAATATTGAGAGAAACTCAAAGAATTTCTAGTATGCACATGACTGTCTGCAACTATGCAAATCACATACAGTACTTGCAGTCAAGTAACTACCTGCTAAGGCACCCAGCAGACCAAAATCGTGACAGTGTGCATGTTGAAATCTACAGTCACATAGATTGTAGAAATGTAACTGAAGCCTGGAAAACTCCTTTAAATCAATAATATTGTTTCATGTCCGATTTTAATGTACTGAATTGATAAAGAATATTGGATGTGAATATGTAAATGTTCCTTTATCCAATTTTTCATCATAATTGGAAGTAACAAATGAATAGGGTAGTTGAGGCTATTAGGATTAATAGAGGCTTTTCCAGATATTATATGTATCTAAATAGTCCTGAATATTTTATAGCTAACATTTCAGCAGTGATTAAACTGTTAATAATGATTTATTTGTCATTTTCAATGTACAGGTACTTCAGACACATTACTCACATCTCATTTCTGTATTGTTAAAACATATTATTACCAAAACCAAATATTGAAATAGCAGATTTTAATCCTATGAGTGATGTCTCTGAGAGCAGAAAATGCTAGTTTAAAAATCTGAGAAAACCACTGGGATATATTCCAAGTGTCAAATAAAGCGTCCAGGAACACTCCGACCGACTTGCTAAAACAGCTGGTGCCTGTCTATGAACAGCTATTGTTTCCACAGCTGGTTGGCTGCGCATTGTGCATCCAGCCTGACAAGGTTCATCTGGTTCTGTTTTTAAATCTGTGATGTCACTGAGATTCCCAAAACGCCAACTTTGTTAAAAAGCTCCTTGGGGTGTAGTTGCTGTTTTAACACTTGATGATTCATCATTAGTTTATAGCATGAACTGCTGAAGAGAGAAATCACAACATATCGATCACAAAGTAGATTCTTCTGTATAAATAAACATCTGCAGATCTAGAAAGTAAACTAAAAATGTGAAGACCAGAGAAGAGTACACAGAGGAGTGAGCACCCAATAGTGAAATTAAAATATTTCCCTTCCTCATCCTCCTCTACTGAATTCTTAAAGAAGCACTCTCATGAAGATTTTTTTTTAAATAAATCTGTGTATATGTGTATGTAATGTGTTATACACATGTTAATATATTCACCTACTGCCACCTTCTCTGGGATCTAGCGCCATTCCACTACTCTTCTCAGTGACATCACTCCTCTTCAGACTCTCCGGGTCACTCTATGCTCTACGCAGGAGTTGGAAGTCTCTTTTAGGCTATGTGCCCACGATGCAGAAATGAAGCAGAAAATTTCTGCAGCATTTCTGCATCTCCCTGGCAGAAAAAACGCATGCGGATTGTACATGTGTTTTTCCTGCGTAATACATGCGGATTCGCATGCCGATTGACAAGAGCTTTCAAAGCGATTTTAGCATCACTTTGAAAGTGCTTGACAACTAGGTCACACTATATAAATCCATGCAAACAGCATGGATTTATATAGTGTGACCTTTAGAATGGTTAAAAATAAAAAACTAAACCTTTATACTTACCTTCCGATGGGCTGGCGTGTGTTGCTGCGCTCCTTCTTGGCTGCCAGCTGATCTCGGGACACTGCACTGAAAGACCTGCCATCACATGACTGTGACGTCAGCGCAGGTCCTTCAGTCTGCTGGCAAGCACAGGGAAGGAGACCAGGGGCCGTCGGAAGGTGAATATAATCTTTATTTTTTATTTTATTATTTTTTTTACAGTTTTCTATGGTACCTGGGTGTGGATGAGACTCTCCTCTCCTCTACACCTGGGTACCATCCGCACATTAGAACGCGCCAATTATGCAAGTAAAGATGCAGTCTTGCGGAATTGGCGCGTTCTAATGCAAGTCAATGGCGGCAAAAACGCAGCACTTCCGCAAAATTAATGGACATGCTGCGGATTTTTGAGCGCAGCATAAATGCTGTGGAAAAATCCGCAGCATGGGCATTGAAAGTGCGGAATTGCATAGGGGACCATGGCAGAAGGCTTACCATGCGTTTCCCAAGCGTTTACGCTGCGGAAAATTCCGCAGCAAAAACGCTTGAAAAACGCATCGTGGGCACACAGCCTTAGGATTCACTTACATCTGCGTATAAAATCAACGAGTGCAGTGTGAGAAAAAATCACATCGCACTTGCAACAATGTTATTCAGTTAGGCAGTGTTCATCTGCGAGTTTTTACTCACCGGGAATTGGGGTGAGAAAAAAACGAAGCATGTTGCGTATGGCGGCGTAAAATGGCTGAGACTCACCAATGCCAGTCAAAGGATGCGAGAAAAATATTGCACAGCACATGGACCATGTCACCCACCCATCCTAGGAAACGCTCCATTTCATCAGCCAAGTACAGTAAATTCACAGCGTGAACCATCAGAATAGAATAGATGGATATATAGATAGATTAGATAGAAAGATGTCACTGAGATATATAATTAGAGCAGTGTGTGTGTAACTTACTGTACATGTAATTAGCTAATAATTAAATAAATAAAAGAAAAAAATGGAGTGGGGTCCCCTTTATTTTTATTAACCAGCTGAGGGAAAGCAGACAGCTGGTCTCAATAGTCTGGGAAGGGGGAAATAAACGTGGAGCTTGCCAGGCTGTTAATGTCAGCTCACAGCTGTCTACTTAGCTGTTACTGGTTATTAAAAAGGGGGGACACAAAAAAAAATGATGTAGGGTCCCCCCTATTTTCAATTACCAGCCAAGGCTAAGCAGACAGCTATGGGATGATATTAATAGCTTGGGAAGGGGCCATGGATATTGGCCCCCTCCCAGACTAATAACACTAGCTCTCAGCCGCCCCAGGAATGGCACAACCATTAGATGCCCCAATTCTGGCACTTAGCCTTGGTTCTTCCCATTTGCCCTGGTGCATTTGCAAGTGGGGTAATTGTTTAGGGGTGGATGTCAGCTTTGTGATGTCAGCTGACATCAAGCCCAGGGGTTAGTAATGGAGGAGCATCTATAAGACACCCCCATCACTAACCCTGTAAATTTAAAACAAAAAACATACACCGAGAAAAATCCTTTATTTGTACAAAGCACTCCCCGACCCTCTTTTACCCATTTATTACCTTTAAAAAGATCAAACATTCCAAAGGGGTCTGCCGTAAATCCATCTCACGCCCCACGACGAACCCCAACTCTGCTACATACGGATGTTGTGTTGAGCAGTGACATGAGTAATGCAACCGCTTAGCACAGCAGCCGGAACACACTGACAGTAGCGTGAGAACTCGCCTGCAGTGACGAGCGGTGACGTCACTAAGGTTATCGCAGTTCATAGCCGATGAACTGCGGTAACCTTACTGACGTTACCGCTCGCTGCGTGAGAAATTTCGCTGCCTCCAGGGCAGGCCCTGTGAAAAGACATGGCACTCATTTAGTATGTTTCAACAGAAATAATTTATTAAATGTGAAATATCCAGAAAAATATAAAGACACGTTTCGGTCAACACAAGACCGAAATCAGTCATTTGGATAGCGGAAAGACTGCGTCCTGCTGCGCTCGGTGTCAATCTGCGGCATCCACCGCTAAGACAGGAAGCGCTTCCTTTCTGGATAAGTGTGCCAAGTGTCTTTTACTGTACAGCTGACTGATTGGGACACTACTTGTGCACCTGTGCATCCAGAAGTGCCGTATTTTATTTCACATCCGGGGTATGTCCACACCCACCAGCGTTACAAAAGCTTTGTACCTCTAAGTTTTATTCTAAAGTAAAATTCTGTTCTGTTTCTACTAACACTACTCTCCTTCAGGGGACAATAATGTTGACGTGTATAACTGTCTGCCCTCCTCTATTTCAGGTGTGCCAGGCATCCAAATTGATGCCACTTCATGTGATGATGGAGAGCCATACTTCCTAGTTGATTTGTGCGGAAATAAATTGGTCCTCCGGCAACATGGAAAGGAATTCCCACATCTCTGATGCCTTGTACATAGGACATGCCACCACCATGACTACCACCATAGCTTCTTTCACCAAGATCAGTCGTTGCATCAATTACTTCTGAGCTGACCAGTTAAGAAGCATATTGTCTTGCAAAACATCTTTTACCTGGATGTCTACTCAGCTCTTTATGGCCAACACCACCACCCTCCTCCTCTGATGACATAATTTCGTGAGCACCCCAATCTGGTTCCAAGATCTTGTCTAAAACACAATCATTAACATCACTAATTCAGCTGAGGCACAGCCACCAGCAGTGACAAAAGGGATCTGAACCATGTCCAATATACTGGTTGAAATAGAGGAGGAATCCAGCTCACAGGCAAGCAATTTCTTTATTCAGGTGAGTATGGTACAAAGGATTAAGGATAACATTTTCATGTTAGTGATAGCATTGATACTATCTACGCATTTCAGGTGTATTAGCACCCTTAGTCATGATGCTTTGCACAAATAAACCATTCTTTAAGTACATTCTTGTCCCGGCTAACACATCTGTTTGCTAATTAATTAGCTCCAATTCATTAAAGTGAGATCTACAGCTACTAGTGATTTGACAAACATACTGACGAAAATACAAGTAAACTTTTTATAAGTTATGTGAATGTCACAAGCGGAACAGGAGATGAACAGAAACAGAATAAAATAAAACAGTGTCAGAATTTTGATGTAAAAGACTGTTGTGTTCTTCTGTAAGCGAGCTCTTATGAAGGGAACTCAATGTAGCTTTGTATTGAATTCGCTATATAATAATTTTTTAGTTGTGCAATGTAGCTGCATGTGTGTGAACATTGATCACATAAATGCATGTCCACCATTATGATATTTGATTGTTTAAATGATATACTCACAATGGAAATAAAAAGGTAAAAATATTTATTAATAATACCATTTATTTAAACATATGTTTTGACGGAGTATAAAAAGGAGGCATGGGTGAGAATTAATATTGTAGGATAATATCTCTATTTAAACTGAGACCTAGGGACACTCTGATGTTTAGTTTAAAAATCCACCATGCCCCCAAGTTTCTCAATATGTCTTCCATTTCTCCTCCTCTGGCACGTTTATTGATTTGCTTCATGGCGTCAATTCTTGAATCATATTTTTGATGTAATTTGCATTTTGTACATCATATAAATGTTCTGTTATTCTAGTTTTTAATTGTCGCTTAGTGCTCCCCACATATTTGAGATTATGTATGGTGCCCAGGGTGGTAGCCGTTGGCGAGCTGCTGCTTCTCCACACCTTGGCACCCCTCAAATAAACAGTGTCCCAGTCCATCATTGTTGTGCTGTGAATGTTACAGTGTACTCACTTTCAGGCCAGATGCCACCACTGCATCCATGTCCTTTGGTCCAGGACCAGCCGCACACACATCAGGGGACACCCGGTTCAAATTCAACTTTACTGGACAGTTCAGATACAACAGTCATCAACATGCAGTTTCATTCACAGCACCCTCCAGTTTCCTCAACACAGTACATTTCAAGCCTCTGCGTACGTTCAGCTCGGTCTATCCCTATGCTTTTGATCCTCCTTTCAGCCCCAGGGATTTCCCGTCCAGCCCCACAGCACTCCCGAGATTCGCTACGTTTCCCACATGCGTTCCCTCGTCCGGCTTCCTCTGTTTGGAAGGGAAAAAAACACACTTCCCAGTGTCTATTTCAGGCCGTAGGCCCTGGACGTTACAGGACTGTCTGCAGGAAATTCAGTACGACCTCATGCTGCCAAAATCCTATGTGCTCCACGTGCCTCCAGTCCATTGCTACTTAAACCTGAACTTGACACAAACCTCACTTTACTCTAACTGAGGCTGACTAAATCAGGAAATGCTTCCCTTTTTTGCTTGACCTGACCCCCTTCCATGCTGGGCTGGTTCCAAACATTTAACAGTAACCTAACCTTCTCTGTTTGCACCAGTGGTCTGTTGCTCAGGAAATGTAACCTTTCAACTACGTAACTAAAGTCACTATCTTCTAACAGGCACTGAACTTCCTATCACTGTCTAATCTGCTCTACTCTGGGTCCTAAACCCTAATCTATATTTTAACCTGTGCTTACACTGCACTTCCCCTTATACCTAAGCTGAGTGTACCAGGTTACCCTAAGCATTACTAATACAGTACCCACACAAAAGCATCAGTACCTATAACACTCTATGCATTTTACATTAATTACATTACATTCTACACATTTCACATTGCACAATAAAACACAAATAAAACTGCAAATCAGTATTAACAGTACAATTGTTGTCTTCAGGGGCAGGTATACGACAGTCTCTGTCATACCCTTACAATTAAATGCTGTACATTTGTATAGTATCCTTTGAATGACAGCCGATTTGTTGAGTTATTTTTTTTGCGCTCTATTAATTGAGCTGGAACATAAATAATAATAATAATAATAATAGTCTTTATTTATATAGCGCCAACATATTCCGCAGCGCTTAACAATTCACAGGTTCATATACAACAGTCATAAGTAACATAGCTAAAGATAATACAATAATTACAGCAAAAATGACAACCCTGCTCGTAAGAGCTTACAATCTACAATGAGGTGGGGGTGACACAAAGTACAATGGCTTATTTACAAGGATCGTCCAGCCATCTTGTGGGGATGAGGGATAGATAAAGGCTGCATGAGCTCATCACCAGCCAGTATCTGTAGTGCTTTTGGGTTCGGTGGAGACTTATGTTTGGAGAAATAAGGGATGGGCTATAAGAATATAAAAGGACTTCGATTAGGGAAGGTGATAGGCTGCTTTAAACAGGTGTGTTTTTAGGGAGCGCCTAAAACTGTGTAAGTTGTGGTTCATCCTAATTTCTTGGGGTAGAGCATTCCAGAGAATCGGTGCTGCTCGGGAGAAGTCTTGAATCCGGGAGTGGGAGGTACGGATTAGTGCGGATGTTAGTCGAAAGTCGCTTGCGGAGCGTAGAGAACGGGTAGGCCGATAAACAGAAATGAGGGAAGAGATGTAGGGGGGTGCCACACTGTGGAGGGCTTTGTGGGTGAGAACAAGCAATTTAAATTGGATCCTATAATTCATGGGCAGCTAGTGCAATGACTGGCACAGAGCGGTGGAGTCTGAGTAACGGTTAGCCAAATAGATGACCCTGGCTGCAGCATTAAGGATGGACTGGAGGGGGGAAAGTCGAGTGAGGGGGAGGCCAATTAATAGAGAGTTATAGTAGTCAAGGCGGGAGTGGATCAGGGCAACAGTGAGGGTTTTTGTTGTTTCCAAGGTGAGAAAGGGGCGGTTTCTAGAGATGTTCTTCAGAGCGACAAGAGCAGGCAAGAGATTGTATGTGGAAGGTGAAGGAGAGATTGGTGTCAAACACAACGCCCAGACAACGCGCCTGCTGGCTCGGCATTATTGTGGTGCCACACACGGAGAGAGAGATGTCAGATTTAGAGAGGTGAGTAGACGGCGGGAGTAAAAGAAGTTCAGTTTTGGAAAGGTTGAGTTTCAGGTAGAGAGCGGACATAATGTTAGAAACTGCGGCCAGACAGTCACTGGTGTTCTGTAGTACAGCGGGGGTAAGGTCAGGGGATGAGGTGTATAGTTGTGTGTCATCAGCATAAAGATGGTACTGAAAGCCAAATTTGCTGATGGTCTGTCCAATTGGGGCTGTGTAGAGAGAGAAGAGAAGAGGGCCAAGGACTGAACCCTGAGGAACCCCAATAGTGAGAGGAAGAGGGGAAGAAGTGGAGCCAGCGAATGATACACTGAAAGAGCGGTCAGATAGGTAGGAGGAGAACCAGGAGAGAGCAGTGTCTTTTATGCCGATTGAGTGGAGCATAGAGAGTAGGAGGTGGTGGTCAACGGTGTCGAAGGCTGCAGAGAGGTCAAGAAGAATGAGCAGAGAGTGATCGCCATTATGTTTTGCTGTCAGAAGGTCGTTGGTTACTTTGATGAGTGCAGTTTCTGTAGAATGTAGGGGGCGGAAGCCGGACTGTGATGGGTCTAGAAGAGAGTGAGTGGAGAGGTAACTGGTAAGGCGGGAGTGGACCAGGCGCTCCAAGAGTTTAGAGATGAAGAGAAGATTGGAGACTGGTCTGTAGTTGTTTGTGCAGGAAGGGTCAAGAGAGGGCTTTTTTAATAACGGAGTAATGATGGAGTGTTTGAAGGAGGAGGGGAAAATACCAGGAGAGAGGGAGAGGTTGAAGATTTTAGTTAGGTGAGTAGTGACGACTGAAGAAAGAGACTGGAGCAGATGTGAGGGGATGGGGTCAGTGGTGCATGTAGTGGGATGAGAAGAAGAGAGGAGCCTGGAGACTTCATCTTCTGTGACTGGGTCAAATGTGGAGAGTGATCCAGAGGGGATGTGGGGGGGGATGGGAGTCACGGCACTTGGTGGCTGGGAGCTGATTTCCTGACTGATGGTGTCTATTTTCTCTGTGAAGTAGGAGGCCAAGTCCTCGGCACAAATGTCTGCAATGGGGGCCTGCGCTTTAGGACTGAGGAGGGAGTGAAAGGTATCGAAGAGTTTTTTTGGGTTGTTGGATAGTGAGGATATCAGGGTGGTGAAGTAGGTCTGTTTGGCGAGGTGAAGGGCAGATTTATATGTTTTTAACATAAATTTGTAGTGGATAAAGTTTTCTGGTGTCTGAGTTTTCATCCATAGGCGTTCGGCACTTCTAGAGCAACGCTGGAGAAATCGGGTTTGCGGTGTAAGCCAGGGCTGTTTTACTCTGTGTTTGGAGGTTCTGAGGGTGAGGGGCGCTACTTGGTCCAGCGTGCTTCTGAGAGTGTTATTGTAGTGGTTAACATCGAGATCAGGACAGGAAAAAGAGGAGATTGGGGACAGTGATGAGTGAAGGGAGTCTGTAAGTGTATGAGGGTTAATGGCTTGTAGATTTCTGAATGTGTGATAGGTAGGAGTGTGCTTGGGCGGGCGAGGATTTGTGAGCGTGAAGGAGAGAATGTTATGATCAGAGAGGGGAAGAGCGGAGTTATTTAGGTGGGGGATTGAACTAAGCCGGACAAAGACCAGATCAAGGGTGTTTCCATCTTTGTGTGTCTCAGAGGTTGAAAGCTGTGAGAGTCCAAGAGAAGAGGTTAAAGATAAAAGCTGGGATGCAGATGAGAAGGTGGGGCTGTTTATGGGGATGTTGAAGTCTCCAAGGATAAGGGTTGGTAAATCTGAGGACATGAAGTGCGGCACCCAGGCAGAAAAATGGTCAAGGAACTGGGTGGCTGAGCCTGGGGGACGGTATATGACCGCTACTCTGAGGGAGAGGGGATGGAAGAGCCTGATAGTGTGGACCTCAAAAGAGGGGAATGAGAGTGATGGTACTGGGGGGATGACCTGGAAGGTGCAATGTGGGGACAGAAGTATGCCGACCTCACCACCAAGTCTGTTTGCAGGTCTTGGGGAATGGGAAAAATGCAAGCCGCCATGAGAAATAGCGGCAGGAGAGACCGTGTCAGAATCCTGGATCCAGGTTTCAGTGAGGGCCAGCAGATTGAGAGCGTTGGTCAGAAAGTAATTGTGCAGGAAAGGAAGCTTGTTGCATACAGACCGTGGATTCCACAGTGCACAATTGAAGGAGGGAGATGAAGGAGTACAGCTGATGTTAATAAGGTTAGCAGGGTTTCGATGTGAGGTGGGGGAAGGGTTCAGGTTGGCAGAGGGTGGTCCGGGGTTAGGAGAGATATCCCCTGAAATGAGTAGTAGCAGTAAAAAGAGAAAGAGCAGATAGTTTTTGAATTTGTGATATGGTTTCTTGTGCAATACCTTTGGATGGGACAGAGTGAGATTTGTCAGGAAGTTCAAAAGAGCATGGGAGAGGGAAGGAGTGAGGGGCAGATATGTATGAGTGGTGATGGAGGGGGGATAGGGCGGTGGATGTGGATGAAAAAAGTACACAGGAATATGGACACAGGAATAAAATACATAGTTAGCAGAGAGTACAAAGTGTGAGTTACCTGACTCCTGCCCTGAATGACTGCCGTTGAAATGACTGTCAGACACTTGTCGAATAGGACACTTTGCTGAAGAGGACACGTGCATGCACCCCACACCACGTGCACCCCTTATGAGACATCTAGAACATAAAGTTTGTCCTAAAGATGGGGCTCGTCTGGATACCACCCGACAACCATTACAGATGACATTTGTACATCTTTGAGTTCTTCTAACATAGGAAGATTTTTATAGAAAATATTTTTGATTTGATGAAATTGGTTACTGAATTGCAGCACTAAGGTGACTGGAGCTATGTCTGTATTACAAGAGACATTTTGTGGTATAAAACGAGGTTTACGTTGAACTATTTGTTCTGCTCTAGTGAGCATACAGTTTTTATAGCCCCTATGTATGACGAACGTGGCACTCAGAAATCTATTTTCATATGAAGACGTGAAGAAGCGATTACCTTAGAACATGAACTCACTATCACCTTATGAGGACTCTTCATAATGTCTGCCTTGAATGAGTGCTCTTCTTCCAGTTACTGTGTCATTACCCCACCCATAGGCACGTTACCTTGACAAAACACTTAGCATAAGGGGTGATTTGACCCTCAGGTCCCACTCACCTTCACGGTTGCTATCAGACTTTGTACACACCGGCAAAAGTGATTTGACTTCCGGGGTCCGCCCACCAACACTGTGGTCACTGGACGGTGCACCTACTTGCAAGCGCGGCTCGGCTTCCAGGATCCACCTACCATCACTGTGGTCACTTGACTTTGCATTGCAGTGTGTCAGCTCTGGCTCTTCCCCTTTGGTGACGTCACACGCTATTCAATTGCTTCAGCGACAACTGCTATTTAATCCCCTCGTTTTTAGACTGCTATTACTGACTTGTATAGGCGCCATACCTACAGTGGTAGTTCAACTATTACCTCCCGCTGCTTTATATTCAAGTTCTCAGCATCTTTCTGTGTCACTTACCCCTTAAGCAATCTGGCATGTATAATAAGTGTATATTATGTCACCACGTCTTTTCTATAGTTATCACTGACCATACTGTTCTCCTTTATTCCTTTATGGTTCTCTTATAACACCTTTGTCCTGTCCTTGTGCGATACTGTTACTGACATACTATGGCCGATACTGTTACTGAGATACTCTGGGCGATACTGTTACTGACATACTCTGCATGTGTTATATTCATATGTTTTATTTTTTATTTTTCTGGTGTGAGAAGTCTCATGTAATACATGACATTTACATTGTATGCATGAACTTTCTGTATTTTCCTTAAGTATTTAAATTGATCCCATCTGTGGTAGAACATTACTGTTTATATGTATATGGTTTTCACGTGACTCTTTAGTGTACACATTATCCTTTTTGCTTATATGCCTTTTTATTTTCCTATTCTTTACGCGGTCTATCTGAGGAAGGTCTAGTAAGGACCGAAATGTCATATGTATGTTTTGCTGTGGATTGCTATTAAAATAGATTTCTGAGTGCCAAGTTCTGCATACATTTGAATACGGTTAGGACCCCTACTTGAGCGCCTTTCAGCAGCCCTTTTTTTCTGTGCTGCAAGACTGATGGGACCCAAGCACACCAAAACAAACAAAGTTCCCATGAATAAATAACCCACACACATAAATAACCATAAAACTCTTTTCTTTTAATGGATGGAGGTCGGTCACAGCATAAAGAGGTATATCAACTGTAAGGCACCTTTTGACCTGGCATGGAAGCCCCTCTGCTTGTGCACTGGAACAAAGCTCTTGGAATCTCTGCCAATTAAAACGAGAAAGAGAATCAGCAACAACATTACTGAAACCTGGAATATGGCATGCCCAAAACCAAATGTTAAAAGCTAAACATTTTAACACCAAAAACCTGACTAATTTTATTACTGGAATGGGCGAGGTTGCTAAACGATTTATGACATGAACGCCGCTCATGTTGGCAGACGAGATACAAAGGCGTTTGTTGAGCAAACAGGGACCCCAAATGGAAATGGTGAGGTTTTTAACCCAACCCCTGAAGTGCCAAGAATCCGGACACTTTTCCGCACACCACTGATCTCCAAAAATAATGCCAAAACCAAAGGAACCTGCGGTGTTAGAAAAAAGGGACAAATCCTTATTAGATGATTCCGCTGACTGAAAACAAGTGTGGCTATTATAAAAGGAGAGGGACTCTCTCCAAACAGCCAGATCAGCATGCCTTGGGGGTTATATAAATCCGATGATGAAGCAGTTTGATACTCCTGGTAGAAAGGGACAGACGGCGGGAAAAAATTCTGCCCATAGGCATGACCCAGCATGCAAAAACGAGAAGGCCCAGTAGAGGTTGCATCTGCCGAAGAGTGTCGCTTCGAACAGCGAAAAATCCTTCAATCAGAGATAGCAATATTAAAATCTTTTCTTCAAAGAGGCGAAAAACCATTGCTAACAAATCGATTTTGATACCTAAGAGTAGTCACTGGTTCAAGAGTTTTTTCGCTGGAGACAGGGACACCGAAATGTGACATGAAAAAACAAAAGGTGTCCAACAAATATTGGCAGGATGTAGAACCCTGTGGACCTACAAAAAGGAAGTCGTCAAAATGGGGAATGATGAAAAGGAACCTGTCTCACACCTGACCCATTCGAGGGAAGAGCTAAATAACTCAAATTAATAACAGGAAATAGAGCATTCCATGGGGAGACAGGTATTGTAGCAGTATTGACCAGCCACAAAACAACCCAAGAGGTGATTGCTGTCCGGGTGAACAGGCAAAAGCTGAAAAGCTAAATGTTGGATTTCGCCATTAAGGCTCCCCTGACTGGCTTCTCCAATTAGGGAAACCGCCCTATTGAAGGAAACATAATAGACTGATGCATCGCTTTCAGAAATGCCACCGTTCACTGAAGAACCGTTAGGATGAGAAAGGTTGTGAAGTGGAAATTTCCGACTTCCTTCTTTGGGACGATACCTAACAGCGAAACCTGTAAATTGTAGAAGGTGGGGTTGAAAAAGAACCTACAACTCTGCCCAAGGATATTTCTTTTTGCAACTTTTCAGGTAAGATATGAGGGAAATCCCTGACTGATTTTAGGTTTGAAGCAAAGAGTGGTTGTCTACTGAAAGTGATAGGAATAAAGAAACTGAAAGTGAAACCTAAACACAATTGAGCTTCTGCTTCTTTATTGGGGTACTGGTCGAGCCACGGCCCCATTGCAAATATGCTCACTGGGGTCCTAATTGTCCGATTGACTGGGGGGCTTTGTTGGTAACTTTGCAGAGGGGCAGGGGCATATGACAGCTGCATGGAGGCCTCTGCAAGTGGAGCACTCATGCTTTGTCTTTTCAGAGTCCGCAAAAATGGCGACCTTTATTAAAGAACCAGCACGAGCCAGGTCTGCGGATGGCCACTGACCCAGTGCCAGCGGTGGAACCAGGGGCCGTTGACTGAAAAGAAGTTGCAGCCTTCTGGGCCATCATTAATCGGAGCCACATATCCGTGGCTTTTACCCCCCCAACCCAAATGTGGCCGCAGGGCCAAACGTCTTCTGAACTCCTGTCGTAATGCTACCAGGCGCTACCACCATGAGCTTTGTAAGAGTTATAGATGGTATCAAGATAAATGAACATCTCTGAGCAATGCTCAGGGTGATTTTGACCCATAGTGCAGCGCATTACAAAAAATGCCTGAAGCCAGTTATTCATAGTTTTTGCAACCTTTGGTCTATGATCGTATGGTCTATCTGACACTCAGCGTTCTTTATCTACTGCATCTTGGTCAGTGGATACCAGCGACAAAATGTCTATGTACTCTTGTTGAACCAGCGGAACAAAAGGAACCGGGACCGGCTGTGAAGGACCGACCATACCGTCAGGACGAGAATGGACTGGAAAACCACCAGGTGACCTTTGATGACGTCTGGACTGATGGCGTGAACGTCTATGGGAATTCACCGAGGCATCAGATGACTCTGCCGTGGATGCCGGAGAATGCCAGAGAGGGGATCCGGAACAATAGCTCCTCCTGGAGGATCTGGAGCAGCGTGACAAATGTCGGCTGCACCTGGTATGAGATCTGCCGGATTGTCTGCGTTAAACGGGACGGTGGGAGTTTGAAGGGGATGAAGATCCTGCGGTGTGGCTACCGCGCCCATGATGGTGACAAATCTGGGCCAGAGATCCAGCACCCATGAAGGCGTCAGAGTTAGGAACAGATGACCTAATGGGGCCAGTGGACACAGGATGTGCTGAAGACAAAATGAGGGTGTCAGGAAACATTTGTGAAGGATTTGGAATTTATGGGGGAAGGTGGAGGTGGTATAGCTACATCTTTATTAACTGCATTTAAAGCCTCATATACTGGCTGTGCTGGATGGGAAATTTGTGGGACACAGGCTGCAGCAGGGCGCTGTGTGATATCTATCAAAGAAGAGCTGCAGCTGGCCTGACCTCCCATGGCTAGAGGTGTAGGTTGAGATGGTTGGAAAGAGGAGAATGGAGGAGAAAATAGTGGCACTGTGTTACCCTCGAAACAGTGAGGGCATGCAGCAGCCGCGGGAAGTAGCTGCCGGTGGGTGGGCGAGGCCACCACAGTAGCACGCTCAGCTCATGTGCATGATCCCTGTGATAACATGGTGCTTGGTCTCAACCCTTTCGGCGGGCGGATACGAGGGGTGACGCTCGAGCCTCAAGAGGGAAAGCGCCTGGCTAACCAAGGATGCAGGTGAGCCAGCTAAGTTGTCCGACATATCCCTATCCTGGAAGAGGCAGGGATAGGGATTATATAGGGAGATAGAAAGGGAGGGGAGCAGGAAGGCTGGAACCATTGGCCAGGGGGAAAGGGAGGTAAAGGAGGAGACATGGGAACAGGAACATTAACCCCTCATAATGGGACACATCAGTCAAAAGCATCCAACTGAATGATGAATTTTGGCATGCAGGATGGTGTTTCCAGCTGTGATTTTTCTATGTGTATATGTGATAATCAGTTTATGTGGTATTCCCATTAATTTAAAATCCAAGAATTCTATAGTCTGTATATGATGGTGAAAAGTAAAACTTAGAATGAACAGATTGCACTTAAAGTAGTGTGCTAAATCTTGTATGGCAGATCAATTAAACTTCCAACTGAAGATCATTTTGTCTATGTATCTGCCGTACCACCATATGTGTTCAATGAATGGATTCTCAACATTATAGATGTAGGATTCCTCCCACCAACTCATGACTAAATTAGACAGAGAGGGGGAATACTTAGCTCCCATTGAATCTCTGTTTTCTGTAAAAGGTAATCACCATCATCACCATCAAAACAGAAATAGTTGTTTTGAATTAAGAATTGAGTGACATCTAAAATGTATTGTTGAAATTCACATGTGAAGTCACTATATTTCTTTAGATGGAAATTTAATGCATGGACAGCCATTTTATGAGGGACAGACGTATATAATGAGGCAACATCCGAAACCACCCATGAAAAGTCAGGTTAACAATATCATGTCTTTCATGATATTTAACACATCAGTGGTATTCTTTAGGTAACCAAGGACTCTCTGGACAAGAAAGAAAAGCGGTGACTTAAGGTATAGAAATAGCCTCATCTAGCTATCCCTCGTCCATGTGGACCAATCTAAGAAGTCCAATAACGTGAGGAGATGTATAGAAAAATATAACAAAAGTTTATTTAAAAAAATATAAAAATAATTATACACACACAGTAAATATGGGTCAGTGATGAGAACAGATAACAAGTTATCAAAGGGGCAAAAAGTCCCTGTGATCCCTAAGCCCGAGTTCCTAGATAGTGTTCAGATGATAATATATGGGCCAGAAAATGTCAAAACTCCAAATAAATATGCATAGAAAGTCATGAGTCTAATATCGACTAAGCCAATAGTATATATGAGAAAAGGCATCTAATATATTTATGCCGATATAATATCAATACAGCAAAATAAGAAGATTCCTAGATATGTGCATATTGCTAGATAGTAACGCGCGTCAGGGTGCCCAGCTGATCCCCGTCCTAAACTCCACGTGTGCTGGCCTTATGTCGCAAGGTAATTACATGCCATAGCTTGGCTGGCAATTTATCTTTCCTTCACCGGCATTCTGGAACAGTTTGAGGCTGTGTTTCAGTCTAAGCCTATACATTCCTTGTCTGGTATATTTGACATTATTATGTTACTTAAGAGCGAACTGCCTCTTTTTGCTAGCTTGTATACTATCTAAAGAACCTCATCCAAAACTACCACAAAAGACTTCAAGCTGTCATTGATGTTAGAGGGGGCAATACACGGTATTAAAAAATAGGGTATGTGAACTTTTGATCAGGGTCATTTGGATGTTTTTGGTTGTCATTAAGATTTAAAAAGAGAAAGCACAGTAGTTTGACAATAAATGGCTTCACCCAACCAATAACCATGAGTGGAGAAAAAGTTTTTTTTGTTATCATTCATGTTCTCTGACACAAGGCCAAGAAAGGAAAAATTCTTCCGGGGTATGTAAACTTTTGAGCAAAACTGTAAATATACCTCATATGAACATTAGATTAGTTATCCATACGAGCAGCAAAACAATGTCATTTATTATTAACTGTTTATTTCAGGCATCTAAGCACTGCAGCACTTTATAATTTAAATATGCATTAATATATATCCCTATGCATCTATTTGGCACCTTTGCACAGCTGCACTTTATCACCTCAATTAGAGTTTATATACAATCACATGTATGTACCTGCGGGCTAATACTCAATTAGATTCTTTATATAACCACACTTACCTACCTACGGTTTAATACTTTGATATTGTGTCTGTGCACTCTTGCATTTGTCATTATTTCACAATCCTTTTCTGCATATGATTACATTATGATTACATTACTCAGGACATTATTGTGCTATCTACATGTTTGCAGTTTTTGCATTTGTTTCTCTTTACATATAGATGAGTATTGATTACCACATATATATATTATCTTTAACCCTCCGTCACATACAATATCGGTTCTAACGAGTTCACATACAATGTGACTGTCAGGCGCAGGCTAGAAAAATACCTATAATATCTAATGTTTGCAATTTCAGTGCTCTAAAAGTGATCAGTGACCTTCTTAGGGATGTAATAAAAGAGACTACACATAATGAGGTGCAAAAAAAAACCATTTACTTAACCTGGAGGGAGGGGATTTCCTCACAATCTGGTGAGGAAGGAGAAATGAAAGTAAAAGAGATGTGCCTGTCAGGCCTATTGTATGTGACGGAGGGTTAATATTTGCATGTGTATTTTGTATCACTCTTGAAATGTTCTTTCATTTTGTATTTTTTTTTAATGGTTAGTACCTAGTAACACCCCCTTTTGAAAGTATCACAGCATGTAAATGCTTTTTGTAGCCAGCCAAGAGTCTTTCAATTCTTGTTTGAGGGATTTTCATCCATTCTTTCTTGGAAAATTATTTCAGTCTGTGAAATTCCTGTGCCGGAAAAGGCTGCCTTTTTAATTGGTTATGCTGAGGGGTTTATGAAGTTTAAATAAACCAGCCTGGACATTTTACTGAAACAGCTTCCTGTGCCTACCTCAACTGCAGCTGAGTGTCTATAGAGCTGAAACATGGCCTGAATAGCACCATCCATTGGATCGTTATTAGGTTGGAGGGGTTTGAATGGCATTACGGTGATGTGAGTGAATGTGTTATGTTCGTCCCTTCGCTTCAACACCGAAAATATATCTCCCCTAAATATTGGATCGATGCAAACCCCTATATTCATCACTGACTACTGGCTCCAAAACATCTAAGAGGATGCTGTGATCAGAGGAAGCCCTATCCCTGGGAAAGGTACTTCTCTGTCTCTGCATAAACAGATTTCAGTCTTGTTATCTTCTTTCCAGCAAATCTTCCTGCTGTAATTATCTTATCTGGTTACGGCAGGAGGTCCTTACTTCAATGGAGATTAAATTGTCAGCTCTATTTCTCTTCTCTAGTTCTAATTAGTTTTCCAATTCCCAGCAATAATTAATCCCATATGTTCAATGTGGAGTTCTACTTCTACTTCAATGGAGGTTGAAGTGTTAGTTCTTTTTCTCTTCCCATATGTTCAATGTGAGGGGAACTTGTCCCCTCCCTGGAGAGGTCTGTATGGATTTTCATTTTTCTCTACGACATATATATTTGCTTTGCAAGAGAGATAAACAGAATTTGTCACTCCCCACATAAGGAATGTCTGTCACAGCACTGAGTCAGCTCATTCACTCAAATTTTGTCCTTTAGCATGAGACAGAATCACTGAATCATGGAGAACGTAGATCTAAAGGAAACACCATCTGTGCTTTGTCATAGGGTCTGTGCATTAGAAATTAGTCAAAAGAATAGTGGGCAGATTTACTTTGTAGAAGGCTTTGTTCATATTGTGAATGTATCTTTGGTCAGATATATCCATAAACTTCTATGAACCTGACATGTCAAAACTGTGTCTATTATGTTAGATTCACGCATCAGTAAAAAGAAGTGTTTTTATTTCATTTTGCTTCCATGTTGAATCCCGTTTTTTTCACATTTGCTTTTAAAAACTGAAGGAGATAAAATGTCTAAACATTTTTTTATCAATTGACTCTTAACAATGGATCATTTATAGATGGATGGATCTGGGATGGAACTCTGAAGTTCAAAGGATGTCATCAGTTTTCCATCTGTTTTACATGGAAACACAGAGACTATAATGATCTAGTCTGGTTCTCATAGATAAGACATGTGGGTCCATTTTTAAAATGGATCAATAAAACACAATGAGTTCAATTGTGGAAAATAGATAAATAAACCCTCCCTCATTTAATTCTTAATTTGTTAAGAGTATTTGAAAATGGGTCTTCCAAACCGGGCAATCCATTTACCTATATCCTATCCTATAAATAATATAGTACCAGGTACCACAACATTGGCAAACAGTAGTTTGATGACATATCATACAAATCTTGCATTAAAATGTTTTTTTTAAAAGATGATGCTTGTAGCTGATCCTTTTCTGGTGAAATCATCTGCAATGATCTGATGTCATTACGATTGCATTCATTACTATTGTCACGTTCTACTAGCAAATCATTTTCTTCAAGGAAAAGACATAAAAGACGGTTCTTTGTCTGGCTTTGTTATGCTTCATCTGGATCTGGAAGCTTAGTGTTACTATTGAATGGCTTTGTCATTCCTGCTTCTCCTTTCTGTGTTCAATAAAAGCATGGATGAGATTCAGCTGGAAAGATTGGCTGAGGTCATCAAACCAAGCAAGAACTTAAGTATTGCAATGTCAATTTTTTTCGCAGTTTAACAGAACGGCATGCAAACTTATTGCTAGTATTAGTCATTCATTTCATCAATACAGATAATAGTATATTTTTTTTTATTAAATAAATAAATAGCCTTATTTCCAAGCCTTACTGTAATAACAGACCTTATACAAAAAGGCCCCTGGCTGGTTCATGGTACAAAACTTTCCCCGCATTTCTATTTGGTCAACTGTGTCAGCCAATGTTAATGGCTCATTGCAGACTTCTGTGAGTACCAGGGGCTGGCTGGCAAATTTAAGCCTGGGGAGCAATAACAAAGCAGTGGCCCAAGAGTTGCAGCAGTCCATCTTTAGCTTGTTTACCTCTGGCTGCTGCATTAAAGCAGCAGAGGTACGGTAGCCAGCTTTAAAAATAACAGTGGCTGGTGTATAGATATGGGAGCAGAACCAATCTTGCTACACAGACACAGCAACAGAACCAGAACAGAACTTACTACATAGATACAGCAACAGAACCAAGCTTACAGCATAGATATGACACCAGAGCCGAGATTATTGTATAGATATGGTATCAGAACCAAGCTTACTACATAGATGCAGTACCAGAGCCAAGTTTTTTTGGATAGATATGGTACCAGTGTAGTAGAGGCGAGGGAGCCTTTAAGAGAACTCTTACATGATGCTTCAAAGATGGAGAGAGACTGCCATCTGCTGGCCAGACACAGTCAAGCAGAACCAACATATACAAGAGAAGTTGAAGGGAGAGCAGATTTAGACGCTGGACCCAGTCAGGTGACTTCCAGGAAGGAGTTCCTGAAGATAAGAGGCCAGCGCGCCAAGCCTGAGGAGTTTTTGGCGCCAAGCAGCAGAGAGGATCAGACGTGTTCTCTGCGTGCTGAGAAGCCCCGCGTGGCGGGCCTAAGCCAGAGGCCTGTGAGGTGCCACAGCCGCGCGCCGGTGGAAAAGCTCCGGATCCCTTACAGATGTGACCCGAGTGCTGTGCCTGCTGTGGAGACTCGGAACCTGCTTGCTGTGCTGAGTGAGTTTGCGGAACCCGACGTCGCCCGCCGACAGACCAGGTCTGGAACCCCCTACCCAAGGCTTGAGAGATTGCCTCCAACAGTCAATCAGAGAGGAATTGAGAGACGTCTGCCCCAGGAAAGTCACGCCAGTGAAGGCAGAGGAGCTGCATACGTGAACAGGGCCGTCACTTCTACTGTTCACTCATGGTACTGGGGCCAATTGGGTTTAGGTACTCAGGTTGGGAGGGGAACGGTTGGGGCTAAAGAAGCTCAACGTGATCTAATTGAACTTGTCCGGAAAAGACTTTCGGCCTAGCGGGACTAACCGGTGACCCTCGCTAGGGCCATACGCAGAGTTAAAGAACTCACGTGGTGTCTCCCATGATTTAGGGCAACACATCACTTTCAGAGACTTCGTATTTTGCTAACATTTCAAATTACTGTTCATTACCCTTTTTGCCAATCCCTTGTTCAGAATACCTGTTATATATATATATAAACTGTTTATATTCATCTCTAACTGTTCTCGCCTTGTGTCTCTGTGCGTTGCATTCCGGCACCTGCATTACATTTGGCGTAGTCGGCGGGATGCAACATCCAGACGCAGAGATGGCAGATCAGTCTAGGGCTGGGTCTGGCCGGAACCATACACCCCTGGGGGCTATGCTCAATCATCTTCCCAAATTCACGGGGGATGGCATGTCACTGTGGGACTGGGTAGAAAGATTGAGAAGTATGCTGCGTATGTATCCCCTCGATCCCCCAGCCCAGGCGGAACTGGCCCTCCTAACCCTTGATAGAGAGACCCGGCAAACTGTGATGTACCGCCCACATGGGGACCGTGACACCGTGGACAAAGTGATAAAAATCCTAGAGGACATGCACGGTGACACCACAGATCTGGGACACTTGTGCCTACAGTTGTTTCAGCGGGTCCAAGGGGAAAATGAGACCATAAATCAGTATGTTAATGCATTACAGGAAGTGACGGCCCATATCACTAAGAAGGCTCGAGATGAGAACCGAGGACTGGGACGATTGGATGAAGTGTTGCGTGACCAACTGATTGCTGGCTTGAAAGACCCTTCCCTGAGGCAGATCTTGAAGGAGCGGCTGCGTTTGAGCCCTGATCTGGGCTTCCTGGAGGTAGGGGCTGAAGGTAGAGTCCTGGAGAAAGAAGTTCCTGTTCTCAAAGCCACAGTTAGAAGTCATGAGGCAATTACCACTGGATTCCCCAACGAGGAGCCTGATTGGGTACGGGAGATACGTCAGGAAATTCGAGATATTCGGGGTGAGCTAAACACTATTAGAAAGGCCCCTGCTGCCTCCTTGCCGATTCACCCCACTGCCCCACGTGGGCGGAGACCAGAACGAGAAAGACGTTCCTACCAGGCCCCAACACGTCATGCACCCGACCTATCGGTAGAACGAGGACCAGAGTGTTGGACCTGCGGTGGTAGGGGGCATATCTCCAAAGACTGACCAAACTGAGAAAGGAAAAGGCGGGGACAGCCGTTAAACTAAGATGCCCCACGGTTGTGGAGCATACCATGGGGTCTCGAGCTTCAGAGAGTGGAAGAGGGAGCTCTGAAGACATTGTCTCCGAGAGGCCCATTATCTGGGCTGAATTTAATGGGCAGCGGATCCGCTGTCTAATGGACACCGGGTCTCAAGTGACCACTATGCCTGAGATGTACTTCCAAAGTCACTTTCCTGAAGTTGCTCGTTCCTGGCGGGAACCCACTGTCAAACTGGTGGCGGCTAATCAACTACCTATCCCAGTAGCGGGAGTAGTATGAATGTCCGTTCGGGCATGTGGAAAGGACCTCGGTCGGAAAGGGATCGTACTGACCACAGGGCCCGGAGGCGATGGGCCCATTGTAACCCTGGGCATGAATGTGCTGAAGGAGGTCGGACAGTTTCTGGCTGAGGGCTGTAACAAAAATAACTGGACCCGCGCTACTCGAGATCCAGCTAACAAGAGAGTATTCCAGCATCTCGTGCGGGTCAGTCAAATTCAAAAATTACCCCCTACCTCTCAGTACCTTGGTAAGGTATCGATGCCACCCGAAGCCACAATGACACTGCCAGTGGGACAGACTGTACTCACTTTACTGGTACTGGCACATGTGTCCTTAGAGGGCGTGGACATTCAAATTGAACCAATGGAGGGAGAGGAAGCGCCCTCTGGACTCCTGGTTGCTCCGACCCTGGCCACCGTGTGGCATGGTCGAGTGCCCGTGCGTTGCATCATTCTAAGTGGCACGAGTTTACAGTTGTTGCCCCGACAAGAGGTGGCGCGAGTGTGTATAAAGCCAGAGGCCCTTACCAGAGCTGACGCTATAGGGCTGGCACCTGTGGAAGGAGAGTCATGGACCCTGGAGGTGTCCCTCAACAGCCAAGAGAATGGAAGAGAACCGTTGGCTGGGCGCCACCTCTTTGAGAAAATGGAGGCTAATCTTACTGAGTTTTCTGCTGGGCAAGTAAGGCAGATCGAACAACTTCTACAGCGATATCAGGGAGTGTTTGCACAACATGAAGACGATTTCGGGTGCACTCGGGACATTCAGCACGAAATACCCACCGGAAATACTGCTCCCATTCGAGAGAGATATCGCAGATCCCGCCTCAGATGTACCAGGAGGTGAAAGAGCTCTTGGCCCACATGTTGCAGAACGGCGTGATCCGCGAGAGTCAGAGTCCTTGGGCGGCTCCTATCATGCTGGTCCGGAAGAAGGATGGTACCCTAAGATTCTGTGTAGACTATCGGAAACTGAATGCCTGTACAGTACGGGACTCCTATCCACTCCCCCGAATCGAAGAGTCTCTATCTGCGCTAGGAAGCGCCAAGTTCTTCTCTTCTCTCGATCTGGCCAGTGGCTATTGGCAGGTCCCAGTAGCTGAGAAGGATTGCCCGAAGACCGCTTTTGTTCTCCCTATGGGCCTGTTTGAGTTCAATCGGATGCCGTTCGGGCTAACAAATGCACCGGGAACCTTCCAAAGACTGATGGAGAGATGCTTGGGGGACCTCAACTTTGAAGCCACTTTAATATATCTGGACGCTATCATTATCTATTCCGCTACGTTTTAAGATCATCGCCGACTGGAACAAGTGTTAGAACGGCTTTGGAGGCACGGCCTGAAGATTAAGCCTCGTAAGTGTCGTCTCTTCAAGCGGGAAATTGAATATCTGGGGCACACTGTGTCCAGTGAGGGAGTGCACCCCACCGCGGAGAAAGTAGCTGCCGTGCAGAAGTGGCCCACACCCGCCAATCTAAGAGAACTGAGGGCATTCCTGGGGCTCGCTGGATACTACCGCAGATTCATTAAGGACTTCACTAAGATTGCGATCCCGCTCAATGAGTTGCTGAGAGGAACGGCTGGGGGAGCCAAGCGGCAGCCCATTCAGTGGGGCCCACGACAAGAAGAGGCATTCCGAGCATTGAAAATGGCGCTAACGGATGCCCCAATTCTGGCCTATGCTGACTTTTCGCAGCCTTTCGTGTTGTACACTGATGGAAGCTTGCATGGACTGGGAGCAGTGCTGGCTCAGGTGCAAGGAGGAAAAGAGCGGGTGATTGCGTATGCCAGCAGGTCACTCCGCGATACGGAGAAGAATCCGGACAACTACAGTTCGTTCAAGCTGGAGTTACTGGCACTGGTGTGGGCCATGACCGAGAAATTTGCTGAGTACTTGTCGGGGTCAGAAGTGCAAGTGCGGACAGATAACAACCCTTTGGCCCACTTGGAGAACGCCAAGCTGGGCGCGCTAGAGCAGCGGTGGGTCGCAAGAATGTCCAAATACCAGTATAAGATCGCCTATCGGTCCAAGGCCCTGAACACTCATGCAGATGCCCTGTCCCGGGTTACTCAGACGGGCCCGAAGAGGGATAGAGATGAGGAGCTAGAAGGCGACGAGATTCCAGATTTCAGCCAGTTTGCCGCTGCTGTGGTCGACGCTCAGGAGACCAGAGAGGAGCCGAGGCCCACTCAAATCCTGGGCCGCTCAAGAGACAAGTGGATACATCTGCAACAATCCGACCCAGAGCTGTCAAAGCTGAGAGAATGGGTCGCCCTTGGTCAGAGACCCAACCAGGAAGCCAGGGCCGCTTCACTTCCAACTACCCTACAAATCCTAGGCCAGTGGGAGAGGCTCTTCCTGAAGGATGGCTTGCTATGCCGAAGAATCCAGCTACCTCGAGAGTTTGATGTTACCTGGCAGGTAGTAGTTCCAGAGGCGCTGGTAATGCAGCTAGCCCAGGAGGCTCATAGAAGAGGTGCTCACTTCGGTGTGGAGAAGACTTTTCGGTGGTTGCAACGGCTGGTGTATTGCCCTCAACTGCGGCAAGAAGTCGAAGTGGTCTGCCGAACATGTCGCCAGTGTGAGTTGAACAAACTCCTGGAACAAAGGGCACCCATTCAGACTATCCGAACTTCTGCACCCTTGGAAGTCCTGATGATTGACTATCTGATGATCGGAACTTCATACAATGGTTACGGACACTGTTTGGTAATGACTGATCACTTTACCAAGTTCGCAGTGGTGACGCCTACCAAAGACCAGACAGCGGAAACCGCAGCTAAGGCCATCTGTCAGGATTTCATCCGGATTTATGGGTGTCCGCAGCGAATACATTCTCACCAAGGGGCCTACTTCCAAGGACGAGTGATGGATGAACTATACCGTATCTATGGGATCGACCGATCCCGGACAACGCCTTACCACCCTCAAGAGAACGGCGCATGCAAGCGCTTCATCCGAACCCTGTTGCAAATGTTGCGAACGCTGGAAGCGGACAAAAAGATGAAGTGGCCTGAATTTGTGTCCGAGCTGGTGTGGGTGTATAATAATCGAGTTCATGCGACTACTGGCTACAACCCTTACATTTTGCTGTTTGGAAGGAGTGGACGAGAAATTACTGAACTGGAGCTAGACTCAGAAGACTCCGGCCCGGGCAGTAGCCCGAGTACCTGGATTCGAGAGCATAAGCGCCGGCTTCATACGGTGAGAAGATTGGTCGCTCAGAAGTTTCAGGAAGTAGAGCATGCAGATCGGCCCCCCACCTCAGGTGGATCACTCCAGCCAGGAGACCGTGTGCTGGTAAGGGCCAAACGATTTGGGAGTAAACTGGACCATCGTTGGGAGGCGATATCATATCGGGTGGTGAAGAAGATTCACCCCGACAACCCAGTCTACGAGGTCAGGCCCGAAGGGGATAACGCCGCGACACCCAGGGTGTTGCACCGTAACATGCTGCGACCTTGCTCTTCTGAAGCAGAGGCCTATAACGAAGTTGGGCATACAAACGAATTGGCTGAGGTGCCACATGCAGGAACCTTGGGGGATGAAGAAGGATGGGCCACAATGCAGTTGGGCCCGTCAGAACTGTCGATGTCAACCCCGAGTGGGACCCAGAATGAATCAAGAAGTGACTTGCAATCCCCAGTGGTTGATTCATCGGATATTCTGGAGTCACCTCCGCAGGAGGAGCCTCGCAGAACTGAGCGGGCTAATGCCGGAATTCCTCCTAACCGGTATGCTCAAGAAGAGTTTATCTGGTCTCAGATCCAGCAGGAAATGCAGGAGTGTGCCCAACTCCTGTCTGAGCTTGCACTGCCTAGAAAGAGACGTCAATCCTGCAAGAAATCCACTCGCCCGAGGACTGGCGAACAAAAAGGAGGGAGGAATGTAGTAGAGGCGAGGGAGCCTTTAAGAGAACTCTTACATGATGCTTCAAAGATGGAGAGAGACGGCCAGACACAGTCAAGCGGAACCAACATATACAAGAGAAGTTGAAGGGAGAGCAGATTTAGACGCTGGACCCAGTCAGGTGACTTCCAGGAAGGAGTTCCTGAAGATAAGAGGCCAGCGCGCCAAGCCTGAGGAGTTTTTGGCGCCAAGCAGCAGAGAGGATCAGACGTGTTCTCTGCGTGCTGAGAAGCCCCGCGTGGCGGGACTAAGCCAGAGGCCTGTGAGGTGCCACAGCCGCGCGCCGGTGGAAAAGCTCCGGATCCCTTATAGATGTGACCCGAGTGCTGTGCCTGCTGTGGAGACTCGGAACCTGCATGCGGTGCTGAGTGAGTTCGCGGAACCTGACGTCGCCCGCCGACAGACCAGGTCTGGACCCCCCTACCCAAGGCTTGAGAGATTGCCTCCAACAGTCAAGCAGAGAGGAGTTGAGAGACGGCTGCCCCAGGAAAGTCATGCCAGTGAAGGCAGAGGAGCTGCATACGTGAACAGGGCCGTCACTTCTACTGTTCACTCACGGTACAGGGGCCAATTGGGTTTAGGTACTCAGGTTGGGAGGGGAACGGTTGGGGCTAAAGAAGCTCAACGTGATCTAATTGAACTTGTCCGGAAAAGACTTTCGGCCTAGCGGGAATAACCGGTGACCCCCGCTAGGGCCATACGCAGAGTTAAAGAACTCACGTGGTGTCTCCCATGATTTAGGGCAACACATCACTTTGAGAGACTTCGTATTTTGCTAACATTTCAAATTACTGTTCATTACCCCTTTTTGCCAATCCCTTGTTCAGAATACCTGTTATATACATTGTGTGCAGAATTATTAGGCAAGTTGTATTTTAGAGGATTATTTTTATTATTGATCAACAACTATGTTCTCAATCAACCCAAAAGACTCATAAATATTCAAACTTAATATTTTTGGAAGTTGGAGTGTTTTTTTTTTAGATTTGGCTATCTTAGGAGGATATCTGTTTGTGCAGGTAACTATTACTGTCCCGAATTATTAGGCAACTTAATAAAAAACAAATATAATCCCATCTCACTTGTTTATTTTCACCAGGTAAACCAATATCAGTGCACAAAATTTAGAAATAAACATTTCTGACCTGCTAAAACAAAAAAATTAGTGATCAGTATAGCCATCTTTCTTTATGATGACACTCAACAGCCTTCCATCCATAGATTCTGTCAGTTGCTTGATCTGTTTTCGATCAACATTGCGTGCAGCAGCCACCACAGCCTCCCAGACACTGTTCCGAGAGGTGTACTGTTTTCCCTCCCTGTAGATCTCACATTTTATGATGGACCACAGGTTCTCTATGGGGTTCAGATCAGGTGAACAAGGGTGCTATGTCATTATTTTTTCTTCTATTAGACCTTTACTAGCCAGCCAAGCTGTGGGGTAGTTGGATGTATGTGATGGAGCATTGTCCTGCATGAAAATCATGTTTTTCTTGAACGATACTGACTTCTTACTGTACCACTGCTTGAAGAAGTTGTCTTCCAGAAACTGGCAGTAGGTCTGGGAGTTGAGCTTCACTCCATCCTGAACCCGAAAAGGTCCCACAAGTTCATCTTTGATGATACCAGCCCATACTAGTACCCCACTTCCACCTTGTTGGCGTCTGAGTCGGAGTGGAGCTCTCTGCCATTTACTGATCCAGCCTCTGGCCCATCCATCTGGCCCATCAAGAGTCACTCTCATTTCATCAGTCCATAAAACCTTTGAAAAATCAGTCTTAAGATATTTCTTGGCCCATTCTTGACGTTTTATCTTATGTTTCTTGTTCAAAGGTGGTCGTTTTTCAGCCTTCCTTACCTTGGCCATGTCCCTGAGTATCGCACACCTTGTGCTTTTTGATACTCCCGTAACGTTGCAGCTCTGAAATATTGCAAAACTGGTGGCGAATGTCATCTTGGCAGCTTCACGCTTGATTTTCCTCAATTCATGGGCAGTTATTTTGCGCCTTTTTTGGCCAACGCGCTTCTTGCGACCCTGTTGGCTATTAGACATGAAACGCTTGATTGTTCGGTGATCACGCTTCAAAAGTTTGGAAATTTCAAGATTGCTGCATCCCTCTGCAAGACATCTCACAATTTTGGACTTTTCAGAGCCGTCAAATCTCTCTTCTGACCCATTTTGCCAAAGGAAAGGAAGTTGCGTAATAATTAAGCACACCTTTTATAGGGTGTTGATGTCATTAGACAACACCCCTCCTCATTACAGAGATGCACATCACCAGATTTACTTAATTGGTAGTTGGCTCTCAAGCTTATGCAGCTTGGAGTAGGACAATATGTATAAAAAGTATCATGTGATCAAAATACTCATTTGCCTAATAATTCGGCACACAGTGTATATATAAACTGTTTATATCCATCTCTGACTATTCTCGCCTTGTGTCTCTGTGCGTTGCATTCCGGCACCTGCATTACACCAGAACCAAGCTTACTGCATAAAGGCGGGAACAGAACCATCCTTAGTACATATATACAGCAACAGAACTGAGTTTACTACATAGATACAACAACAGAATCAAGTGTAGCGCCCCGAGGGTTCGGCCGCTACAGGGGTATTGCACCTCTGCCAGAGGTGTGGTATTCCACTCCCGGGTAAGGATGGAGTATGGACCAGGGCTCAGTTAGCTGCATACAGCACACTCACCCCATTTCCGAGGGACAGCTCAACGGTACTACCATTAGACAGAAATGCAGGTACGACAGACCATGTCCCTGGCTGGAGTGGGGAGGGGGGAGGAATACCCAGTGATGTAGGAGCAGATAGGGGACGGTTCCTGAGCGTAGGTAGGAGCCCATTGGTTGCTGGTCACCTGGGCTCATGGCTAGAGGGAGGTATAAAAGGTGGGCACCATCTTAGGACAGGGAGTTCAGTCTGTGCAGAGAGAGGAGAAGACAGGGGGTAGAGGCTCTGTAGGAGCTCTACTCCAGAGTGGGCCTAGAGAGAGGCAGAGGAGGAGAGTGGAGAGAGAGAGGAGGTGAAGGGGAGCTGGGATTACTTCTCAGCCCAGCTCCACGAGAAAGGAGAAGAAGGAGGAACGGAGAAGGGAAAAGAAGAGAAAGAAACAGAAGGGCTCAGGAACAAGAAGGAAGAAGGGACCCTAAGAACCCACGAAAATACAGGGTGAAGGGTCAGGCAGATTAAGGGTGCCAGATCCCAAGTTGGTGGAGGAGAAACTACCCTCAGCCAAAGACCGGACGTCGTGATCATTTATTGGTGCGACACCTCATCAAACCTGCTAGGAAGGCACCATATAGGGCAGCGGGGAACGGGGCCCACGTTTACCCGCGCAGTTCCGCGGCAGCTGGACAAAAGTGGGTCACTGGTGAGGCAGGCCAGAGGAAGGATTGAAGGGGGTCCTGAGCCATACTCCTGAGCTGCCTGGGAGTTGACCGAGCCCCTCACCTGGTGGCCGCAGCACGGCTCGGGCAGTCATTGCCAGCTGAAGTGACTAGGATATTAACCGTGAGTAAAGACCCTGGACTGCATTACGTTGTCTGTGTGCTTTTTCGCTCCTCTGGCATTACCGGTACTGGGACTCTCACCACCATCACTCCCACCATCCACTACACTGCCCTGGGGCTGCACTCTTCCCGTGGGGAGTCACACCACCTCAGCTGCATACACCATCAGCCCTAGCGGTCTGCCCTGCAGCGGCGGTTCCTAGTGACCGCAATCCACGGGTGGCGTAGTCGGACATTATCTAAAACATATAAAAGACTGCCATTGGTCTGACCACCCTGAGCCACAGGACCGGGTCGCCACTACTACCCCCATCGTCTCCCTATTGCCCGGTTCTGAGTGCCCCATGGCCCAGGGGGCGAGTCAGCTTTGGCGTAGTCAGCAGGATTTCGTGCCCGCTAACAACGGGTACTGCGCGCCTGAAAAGAGACTGTTTCACTGTACTAAAGATGGCGCCCGCCCCAGAAGAACGAGCTCCATAATGTGCGCGCCAAAAGACCACAGGAGGCCTCCTCCCATCGTGGACCAGGTCCCAGAATGGCGCCAAAGAAGGAGCCCGCCCCCAACAGCCATGAGCGCGGCTGTGGAGATGTCCATCAAAGTGGGGGGGCTGCCCCTGAAAGTGATCGTTACCAAGTTGCCCCGGGACCACCCC
The DNA here is from genome assembly GCF_046119375.1 of Phyllobates terribilis. Lineage (NCBI taxonomy): Eukaryota > Metazoa > Chordata > Amphibia > Anura > Dendrobatidae > Phyllobates > Phyllobates terribilis. The sequence goes on along the minus strand of NW_027362761.1, from coordinate 492,557,562 downwards.
CAATGGGGGTGGGAAGAGAAGAAAACTGTGGGGCAGGGGGTGGTCTGGATTAGTCTTGCCAGACCACACCCGGAGATGGAGAGAGGAGCCAGCTGCAACACCTTGGCGAGGGGCCTGCTGCAGGCCGAACCACCATGCAGCTTCACGGAGCTGCTAGAACACCTCCCCAAGGAAGACCCCGAGTATGCGCGCGCTGCGCTAGAGGAGCTGGACCGGAGGATGGTCCGGGCGCAGCGGGACGTGATTGCCGGGTGGAAGGAGGAGATGACCCGGCGGGCCGTGATCCCGCAGCAGGAGGCACCGCCGACATCCAGCAGCACACCAGCCACCGAGGGCAATGAAAACAGAGCAGAGGCCTAGGACGATGCCGCGGAGGAGGCCGCGACAGCAGAGGCAGGTAACGGAGACGCCCCTACCCTGGGGCCGCCGACCTGCCGCTGCACCCTGTTGCAGAGCCCAACGTACCTGAACCCGCCATCGACACCGTGCCTCCACCGCTACCAACCGGTTCACAGGCCGTCGACGCTGCCAGCGAGCCCCGCCCCACGCCGTGCCCTCTGACCCCGGGCGTGATCAAGAGACCACCAGCGCAGGCCTGGTCGCAAGGCCTAGCGCCCCCGGGCGCCGCTGCCCCGCCAGAGCCCCCCTGCTTCCGCTGTGCCACCCCCGGGTGCAACCAGGAAGCGACCACAACGGGCCTGGTCGCAAGGCTGAGTACCGAGAGGGCCCGGACGGGCCTGAAGATTATGAGGAGCAAGGAGCATATAAAGGACACTGCTACTAGTAAGTAGCAAGAGCATATGTGTAAATAGTTACCCGTCAGGGTAAAAGGAACTGTTATGGAACTGTTTCCAGAGAAAAGTGTGGTCCCCGTTGGGACTGTTATGGAACTGTTGACTGCGTGGCTACCCCTACCAGGCTGAGGACTGTGAGCAGCCATTCCCCTCCCCCTTTCCAACCGGCCGAGGACTGGGAACGGCCAATCCCCTGTAAATAGTTGCGCTTCCTAAAGCGCCCCCTACTGGTTTTATAAAAAGACTGCAACGTCTACCTCAAGATAAATCTGCTGGACTGTTGCACCTTTAAGAGTGAAGAACACCTGGTCGCAAGTTGCACCGCGGCCATGATCCAAGAATACCAGAATGTGTTTTGCCTAAAATTGTTTTATATGAGGAGTTTAATATGCTGCTAGAAAATGTTTTACATAATCTTGAAACCGTTTTATATGACAAGTGACAAAAGAGTTCCAGTAGTGTTGAAAATATTTTATAATGCCTAGTGAAAGAAAAGTGTGTTGTAACGGGTCTGGGAGGCGGAACCTCAGAGCTACTATACAAGGGGGCAGTCCTTGTAAGGGAGCGGGTGGCGACCAGGGAAGATGGGCAGGAGGTCACAGCAGGTGACCGGGACAGTCTCTGAGTGAACGGGCTGGAGGTCACGGCAAGTGACCGGGGCAGTCTCTGGATGAACGGGCTGATGGTCACGGCAAGTGACCGGGGCAGTCTCTGAATGAACGGGCAGATGGTCACGGCAAGTGACCGGGGCAGTCTCTGGATGAACGGGCAGATGGTCACGGCAAGTGACCGGGGCAGTCTCTGGATGAGCGGGCAGATGGTCACGGCAAGTGACCGGGGCAGTCTCTAGGTAAAGGGTTGGTACGACCTGTGGCGGCTGATGATAGACGTGGGCTCCCAGGTGAGCAGGCGAGAGTCTCTGGATGAACGGGTGGTCACAGCATGTGACGGCGGAGCCTCCAGGAAGACCAACAGACAGGCGGCAGATGAGCGCTCCCAGGTGAGCGGGCAGAAGTCTCTGGACAGGCGGGTGGTCACAGCACGTGACGGCAGAGCCTCCAGGTAGGCTAGCAGACAGGCAGCAGATGAGCGCTCCCAGGTGAGCGAGCAGGAGTCACTGGACAGGCAGGTGGTCACAGCACGTGACGGCGGAGCCTCCAGGTAGACTAGCAGGCAGGTAGCAGGTGTGTGCTCCCAGGTGAGCGGGCAAGCTGGTCCATAGACAGACTGACAGGAGTTGGAAGGCAGACCGTCGGACCTCGGGCAAGCAGGCAGGTGGCTGATGTGCGCTCCCAGGTGAGCGGGCAGACTGGTCCTTAGACAGACTGACAGGAGTAGTAAGACAGACCGTCGGACCTCAGACTAGCAGGCAGGTAGCAGATAATCAGGCAGGAATCTGGCAGGTAACTGGCAACGGGACCTGAGGGCTGAAGCAGAGTAGTAAACAGTGCAACAACATTGCTCGGGCACCTCCATTTTGGAGGAGGTGCCTTATATATGGTGAAGTCCTCCGGCCGGGGACTCCTTAGGACGGCGCGCGCGGCCCCTTTAAGAGGGAGGGAGAGCGCGCGCGCGCGCCCTAAGCACAGTGGCCGGGAAGGAGCGCGCGCTGCCAGCAGAGCGGGAGGAGGACGCCGGGCACGGAGCAGGGAGGTGAGGGGAACAGCGTCCCTGCCTAGCAGAGGGCAGGGACGCAGGCGCTACAGTACCCCCCTCTTTAGGCCCCCCCTTTTTTAGGCCAGACAGAAATTTAGCTAGGATAAGAGGGGCATGGATGTTCTCCCGGGGCCACCACGTTCTCTCCTCAGGACCAAACCCCCTCCAATCTACTAGAAAAAAGGTCTTTCCTCTTACCCTTTTGGTGGCAAGAATGTTCTCTACCTCAAACTCGTCCTCAGCAGAAACCGGAGCAGGAGGCGTACCTGTAGACTTGGAAAAAGAGTTAAGTACCACAGGTTTGAGGAGAGATACATGGAAGGAGTTAGGGATCCGTAAGTTGGCCGGGAGTTTTAATTTATAGGCCACCGGGTTGATCTGACTGATGACCTCCAGAGGACCGATGAACCGAGGCCCTAACTTGTAAGAAGGTATCTTGAGTCGGACATATTTAGACGAGAGCCAGACTTTATCTCCTGGACGAAATTGTGGAGGATCCAGGCGTTTTTTGTCAGCGTGTCTTTTCATCCGTTCGGACGACTGAAGGAGTGCGGATTGGGTACTCTCCCAAATGGAGGAAAATTTGCTAACGAGAGATTCCGCAGCCGGGTTGTCCACAGAGGTGGAGACAGGAAAAGGAATCCGAGGATGCTGACCGAAGACTATAAAAAACGGGGATTTGGAGGAGGATTCGCTCTCGTGATTGTTATAGGAGAACTCGGCCCATGGTAGGAGATCCACCCAGTCAGAATGATGGGCATTAACGAAGTGCCGGAGGTAACTGGTCAGGTTCTGATTGATCCGCTCCACTTGACCATTGGACTGTGGGTGGTAAGCGGAAGAGAAGTCCAGGGTGACGTCTAGCAGTTTACAAGTGGCTCTCCAGAAACGTGAGGTGAACTGTACCCCACGATCCGACACGATGTGGAGGGGCAGGCCATGAAGACGGAAGATGTGGCGGATAAAGTCTTTAGCCAGTTCGGGTGCAGACGGGAGGCCAGGCAGGGGAATAAAGTGAGCCATCTTGGAAAAGCGGTCAGCGACCACCCAAATGACCGTACAACCGGCAGAGACGGGGAGATCAGTTATGAAGTCCATAGCAATATGCTGCCAGGGGGCAGCAGGCACAGGAAGCGGAAGAAGGCGACCGGCTGGCAGGTGTCTCGGGACTTTGTTGCGGGCGCAGGACACACAGGCAGAAGCAAAGTCTATTACGTCCTTGTGCAGGGTAGGCCACCAGTAGTGCCGGGCAATAAGCTGGAGGGTCTTTTTCTGACCGGCGTGGCCAGCTAGTTTAGACGAGTGACCCCAGTGTAGGATCTTCTCCCGATCAGGTACTGATACGAACGTCTTACCGGGAGGGAGACGATTTAGGCTCACGGGAGCCACCTGCATTACTCTGGCGGGATCGATGATATGTTTAGGTTCCTCCTCGAGATCGGACACCAGAAAGGATCGGGACAAGGCATCTGCTTTGACGTTTTTGTCAGCCGGGCGAAAATGAAGAACAAAATCAAAGCGAGCAAAAAACAAGGACCACCGGGCTTGGCGCGGGTTAAGTCTCTGGGCATGCTGGAGGTAAGCCAAGTTCTTGTGGTCAGTGTAAATTATTACTGGGTGAAGAGCCCCCTCGAGTAGGTAACGCCACTCCTCCAATGCCAGTTTGATGGCCAATAACTCTCGGTCTCCTATGGAATAGTTGCGCTCAGAAGAGGAGAAGAGTTTGGAGAAGAAGCCACAAGTTACCATTCTCCCGGAAGATGATTTTTGAGTAAGTACCGCTCCGGCTCCAGAGGAGGAGGCGTCAACTTCCAGGAAGAACTGCTTGTTGCCGTCCGGGCGATGCAGCACCGGGGCGGAAGAGAAGGCCTGTTTTAGGGAAAGAAAGGCCTCCTCTGCTTCGGGCGGCCACTCTTTGGGATTAGTACCCTTACGGGTGAGCGCGGAAATTGGGGCAGTCCGGGAAGAGAAGTGTGGTATGAAGAGGCGGTAGTAGTTGGCGAAGCCCAGGAATCGCTGAATGGCCTTCAACCCCTCCGGTCGAGGCCATTTCTCGATGGCAGACAGTTTCTTTGGATCCATTCGTAGGCCGGTCTGAGAAATAATGTAGCCCAAAAACGGAAGCGAGGTCTGCTCAAAGAGGCACTTCTCGTATTTAGCGAAGAGGTGATTCTGCCTGAGCCTGAGCAGGACCTGACGAACGTCCCTCCGGTGAGTCTGGAGATCCGGAGAGAAGACCAAGATGTCGTCCAGGTACACCACTACGCTGGAGTAGAGAAGGTCCCGGAAGATGTCATTGACCAACTCTTGAAAGACGGCAGGAGCGTTACAGAGACCAAAGGGCATTACCAGATATTCATAGTGGCCGTCCCGGGTGTTGAATGCCGTCTTCCATTCATCCCCCTGACGGATACGAACCAGGTTGTACGCCCCACGGAGGTCCAGTTTGGTGAAGATTCTAGCCCCCCTCAGACGATCAAATAACTCCGGAATGAGCGGAAGGGGGTACTTATTCTTCACCGTGATCTGGTTAAGGCCTCTATAGTCTATACAGGGACGGAGAGAGCCGTCCTTCTTTTTGACGAAAAAGAAGCCTGCTCCCGCCGGGGAGGTAGATTTCCGGATGAATCCCCTGGCCAGATTCTCCTCAATATATTCGGACATCGACCGGATCTCAGCAGCGGATAAAGGATAAATACGCCCACGGGGAGGAGTAGTACCAGGTAACAGGTCGATAGGGCAGTCGTATGGTCTATGAGGAGGTAGTGTCTCTGCTTCCTTTTTATTAAAGACATCAGCATAAGACCAATAAGGAATCGGAAGTCCAGGTAGATTAGCTGGGGTAGGAGAAGGACGGACGGGATGGACGGGAACCAGACAGGTCTTATGGCAGTCCTGTCCCCAGCGAAGGACTTCTCCGGTCTGCCAGTCAAGCACGGGTGCATGTCTCTGGAGCCAAGGTAGGCCTAGCAAGAGGGCGTGAGAGAGTCCAGGCAGAACATGAAAGGAGATACTCTCAGAATGCAGCATTCCCACCTGCAGAGTAATGGATTCGGTGATGAGTTGGATGGGGCGTGGTAAGAGGCCCCCATCCACGGCAGCAACAGACAAGGGTACAGCCAGAGGTTTGGTGGAGATGCGGTATTTCTCTACCAGGGACTGTGAAATAAGATTCCCGGCTGCTCCAGAGTCAAGTTGGGCTAGTTCGAAATAACGGTTCTCCCCGCAGACGATTGAGACTGACAGCAGCAGAGATGGAGAGGATTTATTCTTGTCTAGGTTGACCTCTCTGAGCGAACCTAGACACAGGTGTTTCCCGACCTCTCCGGGCAGGCACGGATCCGGTGCTCCTTACTGCCACAGTAGAAGCAGCTCCCCTCGGCACGGCGTAAGTCCTGACGGGTTTTGACCATCTTGGTCTGGTCGACCTGCATAGACTCAGGAGAGTGTACCTGGGTAGAGACGGAGGGAGTGACGGGTTTCTGAAAAGTAGGAGCTAGACATGGTAACCTCCTCTCACGGGTGACCTCTTTGGCACGCTCCTGGAACCGTAGGTCAATCCGGGTGGCAAGAGTTATTAGGTCATCGAGAGTGGTAGGAATGTCCCGACCGGCAAGTTCATCTTTAATACGGCCGGACAGACCCTCCCAGAAGACGGATACCAGAGCGTCGTTATCCCAGGCCAGCTCCGAGGCAAGGGTACGGAACCGTATGGCATATTGGCCCACGGTGAGACCTCCCTGACGGAGGCGTAGCAGTGATGATGCGGATGAGGTCTTCCGTCCGGGTTCGTCGAAGACTTTCCGGAAAGCCGTGAGAAAAGCAGGCAAGTTGGACACCAGGGGGTCTCCTCTCTCCCATAGAGGATTTAGCCAGGCCAGGGCCTCCCCAGTGAGATGGGACATGATGAATTCAATTTTGGCCCGGTCGGAGTTAAACTGGTGGGACAATAGTTCAAAGTGCAGGGTGCACTGATTTATGAAGCCCCGAGCCTGGGCGGAGTCGCCTCCGAAGCGAGGAGGTGCAGAAAGCCGGGGTCCGGGGTAGGATACCATGGTATTAGTGGGCAGCGGAGCTGCCGGATTGCGAGACATGGCACTGGCGGAGGTTGCTGGTGGAGCAGTCAGAGTGTCCAGGCGAGTATTCACATTCCGCAGGTGACCCAGGATGGACTCCTGTTGGGACCTTTGACGGGACAGTTCAAGACACAGGTCCGAGAGCGAGGGAGCTTGGGTGCCACCGGGTTCCATGGCCCGAGCAAACTGTAACGGGTCTGGGAGGCGGAACCTCAGAGCTACTATACAAGGGGGCAGTCCTTGTAAGGGAGCGGGTGGCGACCAGGGAAGACGGGCAGGAGGTCACAGCAGGTGACCGGGACAGTCTCTGAGTGAATGGGCTGGAGGTCACGGCAAGTGACCGGGGCAGTCTCTGGATGAACGGGCTGATGGTCACGGCAAGTGACCGGGGCAGTCTCTGAATGAACGGGCAGATGGTCACGGCAAGTGACCGGGGCAGTCTCTGGATGAACGGGCAGATGGTCACGGCAAGTGACCGGGGCAGTCTCTGGATGAGCGGGCAGATGGTCACGGCAAGTGACCGGGGCAGTCTCTAGGTAAAGGGTTGGTACGACCTGTGGCGGCTGATGATAGACGTGGGCTCCCAGGTGAGCAGGCGAGAGTCTCTGGATGAACGGGTGGTCACAGCATGTGACGGCGGAGCCTCCAGGAAGACCAACAGACAGGCGGCAGATGAGCGCTCCCAGGTGAGCGGGCGAGAGTCTCTGGATGAACGGGTGGTCACAGCATGTGACGGCGGAGCCTCCAGGAAGACCAACAGACAGGCGGCAGATGAGCGCTCCCAGGTGAGCGGGCAGAAGTCTCTGGACAGGCGGGTGGTCACAGCATGTGACGGCAGAGCCTCCAGGTAGGCTAGCAGACAGGCAGCAGATGAGCGCTCCCAGGTGAGCGAGCAAGCTGGTCCATAGACAGACTGACAGGAGTTGGAAGGCAGACCGTCGGACCTCGGGCAAGCAGGCAGGTGGCTGATGTGCGCTCCCAGGTGAGCGGGCAGACTGGTCCTTAGACAGACTGACAGGAGTAGTAAGGCAGACCGTCGGACCTCAGACTAGCAGGCAGGTAGCAGATAATCAGGCAGGAATCTGGCAGGTAACTGGCAGGTAACTGGCAGGTAACTGGCAACGGGACCTGAGGGCTGAAGCAGAGTAGTAAACAGTGCAACAACATTGCTCGGGCACCTCCATTTTGGAGGAGGTGCCTTATATATGGTGAAGTCCTCCGGCCATTGGCCGGGGACTCCTTAGGACGGCGCGCGCGGCCCCTTTAAGAGGGAGGGAGAGCGCGCGCGCGCGCCCTAAGCACAGTGGCCGGGAAGGAGCGCGCGCTGCCAGCAGAACGGGAGGAGGACGTCGGGCACGGAGCAGGGAGGTGAGGGGAACAGCGTCCCTGCCTAGCAGAGGGCAGGGACGCCGGCGCTACATGTGTCCCATAAAGGGAATTGAACTGTGTCGTCCGTTTCTAAATGTAAAAGGTTATTGAAAAAGTTTTTGCATGTCCTGTACTTAACTGTTTTTGCTCTTTTCCAGCCCGAGGACGTGCTGTGGTTTACCAGGGGGGAATGTAGCGCTCCGAGGGTTCGGCTGCTACAGGGGTATTGCACCTCTGCCAGAGGTGTGGTATTCCACTCCCTGGTAAGGATGGAGTATGGACCAGGGCTCAGTTAGCTGCATACAGCACACTCACCCCATTTCCGAGGGACAGCTCAACGGTACTCCCATTAGACAGAAATGCAGGTACGACAGACCATGTCCCTGGCTGGAGTGGGGAGGGGGGAGGAATTCCCAGTGATGTAGGAACAGATAGGGGACGGTTCCTGAGCGTAGGTAGGAGCCCATTGGTTGCTGGTCACCTGGGCTCATGGCTAGAGGGAGGTATAAAAGGTGGGCACCATCTTAGGACAGGGAGTTCAGTCTGTGCAGAGAGAGGAGAAGACAGGGGGTAGAGGCTCTGTAGGAGCTCTACTCCAGAGTGGGCCTAGAGAGAGGCCGAGGAGGAGAGTGGAGAGAGAGAGGAGGTGAAGGGGAGCTGGGATTACTTCTCAGCCCAGCTCCACGACAAAGGAGAAGAAGGAGGAACGGAGAAGGGAAAAGAAGAGAAAGAAACAGAAGGGCTCAGGAACAAGAAGGAAGAAGGGACCCTAAGAACCCACGAGAATACAGGGTGAAGGGTCAGGCAGATTAAGGGTGCCAGATCCCAAGTTGGTGGAGGAGAAACTACCCTCAGCCAAAGACCGGACGTCGTGATCATTTATTGGTGCGACACCTCATCAAACCTTCTAGGAAGGCACCATATAGGGCAGCGGGGAACGGGGCCCACGTTTACCCGCGCAGTTCCGCGGCAGCTGGAAAAAAGTGGGTCACTGGTGAGGCAGGCCAGAGGAAGGATTGAAGGGGGTCCTGAGCCATACTCCTGAGCTGCCTGGGAGTTGACCGAGCCCCTCACCTGGCGGACGCAGCACGGCTCGGGCAGTCATTGCCAGCTGAAGTGACTAGGATATTAACCGTGAGTAAAGACCCTGGACTGCAGTACGTTGTCTGTGTGCTTTTTCGCTCCTCTTGCACTACCGGTACTGGGACTCTCACCACCATCACTCCCACCATCCACTACACTGCCGTGGGGCTGCACTCTTCCCGTGGGGAGTCACACCACCTCAGCTGCATACACCATCAGCCCCAGCGGTCTGCCCTGCAGCGGCGGTTCCTAGTGACCGCAATCCACGGGTGGCGTAGTCGGACATTATCTAAAACATCTAAAAGACTGCCACTGGTCTGACCCCCCTGAGCCACGGGACCGGGTTGCCACTACTACCCCCATCGTCTCCCTATTGCCCGGTTCCGAGTGCCCCACGGCCCAGGGGGCGAGTCACAAGCTTACTACGTAGAAGAGAAAAATAGGGCCTGCACACCTATAGTATTAAATTAATGTACAGGTGCACAAATACGCTATATGGCCAATATACAAACATATACATACACTATGCATCAGCACACTGTGACTAATGAATATATGAACTCCAATATTGCTGTAAATGTTAAAAATGTAAGATACTTATTTAGCGTGTTTGATCAAAGAGCGTGAAATCCATCCAACTACGTCAAGGTGTACTTTTTAATATGGATGGTCCCTAAACATTAATGACTTACCTCTCTATGTGCTAAACCAGCTTCATCTAAATGGGGAGTGAAAGGAAACCAGGCATAGCGCGCAATTAAAACCTTGCATGGGAAAGATAGGTAGGTAAGGGTGCTGAGCCCTTCAGTGAAATCCTACAAATTTCCTGGAAACATCTATAGGCTGTGTGCCCACGATGCGTTTTTTAAGCGTTTCCGCAGTGGCAAAAACGCTGCAGAAATGCTTAAAAAATGCATGGTAGAAGGCCTGCCATGTTCCCCAATGATAATCCGCATGTGCTGTGCACATGCTGCGGAAATTTCCGCTGCGGATTATCATTGTGGAAAAAAACGCAGCACTACCAATTATTTTGCGGAAGTGCTGCGTTTTCGCCACCATTGACTTGCATTAGAACGCGCCAATTCCGCAAGACTGCATCTGTACTTACGTAATTGGCGCGTTCTAATGTGCAAATGGTACCCGGGTGTGGAGGACAGGAGACTCTCCTCCACACCCAGGTACCATTAAAAGCTGTAAAAAAAAAAAAAGAATAAAATAAAAAATAAAGATAATATTCACCTTCCGACGGCCCCCGGACTCCTTCCCTGTGCTGGCTGCCGACAGATCGCGCAGGACTGAAGGACCTGCGGTGACGTCACAGTCATGTGATGGCAGGTCCTTCAGTACAGTGTACCGCGATCTGCTGGCAGCCAGCACAAGAGTGTAGCAAGTCTTGGGGGCCATCGAAAGGTAAGTATAGGTTTATTTTTTTATTTTTAACCATTCTCTCGGGTCACACTATATAAATCCATGCCGGTTGCATGGATTTATAGTGTGACCGAGTTGTCAAACACTTTCCAAGTGATGCTAAAATCGCTTGGAAAGCGCTTGTTAACCCGCATGCAGAAATGCAAGTGAAGAACGCTTCACATCCGCTTGTCCCTGGCAGGAAAACGCATGTACAATCCACATGTACAATCCGCATGTACAATCCACATGTACAATCCGCATGTACAATCCACATGTACAATCCGCATGCGTTTTTTCTGCCAGGGAGATGCAGAAACGCTCAGGAAAAAATCCTGAGCATTTCTGCATCGTGGGCACATAGCCTTAAAGAGAACCTGTCACCTTGAGAAACGCTATTTTCCTGCAGATCTAGGGTTAATCTGCAGGTAAATAGCATTTAAAGCCAGATAACATTTTACATAGACTTCTTTAAGTTCCACCCACTCAGGCAACAGGACATATGTGACGCAAGTGGCGATAGGAGGAAAATAAAGTGTTATCTCCCTGCCGCCACTTACTTCCAGTTATCGGGGCGTAGCGGAGAGGTGCTACTGTCACGGCGCACTACACAGTGAGAGCGCTGTAATAACTTCCCGAAACTTTAATTGACAGCCACACACACTCTGCACACACACTCCGCACACATGCTGCAGAGCAGGCTATCAATCAATGTACATGGCAGTGATTACAGTGAAGCTTACTCAATAGCGAGAGATGATTGTAACTGTTCTCGGCACTTTTCCGATTACTGGGACCTATGTTCACATGTTGAATTTTTGCAGTGTTTTTTTTTTGCTGCGTTTTTTTTTTAATGTAAAATAAGCTGTGTTTTACATCTCATCAAAAGCAATGAAATTTCAAAATGTCATGCCCAAGCTTGTTTATTTTTCCTGACTTTTTTTTGAGCAGCATGTCAATTACTTGTGTTTTTGCTGTTTTTTTTTAACTTTTGAAACTAATGAGAAACTGCAAAAATCTAAAAAACAGCCCACAGCATATCATTTGTGCTGCATTTTTTTACAGCATTTTTGGTGAGTAAAACTAAGTTTATTACCATTTACTGTAGACAAATCAAATATGTAATCCGCACACAAAAAACCTAGCAGCAAATAGCTGTGTTTTATATGAAGTGTTTTTACTGCCAAAAGTGAAGGTTTTTGTTGCAGAAATAAAGCGCTTCAAAAATGCAATGCAACGAGAGAACATACGATTAGGCCACGTGCATATGTTGAGTATTTGGTGAGGTTTTTTTTTACCAGGAGTGGTTGAAAAATACAGAAGTGGTGACGTGTTTCTTTTATACTTTTCCTCTGATTGTTCCACTCCTGGTTTTGGCTTATAAATACTGAGGTAAAATACTGACCAAATACTGAATGTGTGCACCTGGCGTTACACTATATTTTCTGTCTGTAGCCATTCATACAGTAAGGCTATGTGCCCACGATGCAGAAATGCTCCGGATTTTTCCTGAACGTTTCTGCATCTCCCCTGGCAGAAAAACACATGCGGATTGTACATGTGGATTGTACATGCGGATTGTACATGCGGATTGTACATGCGTTTTCCTGCCAGGGACATGCGGATGTGAAGCGTTCTTCACATGCATTTCCGCATGGGGGTTGTCAAGCGCTTTCCAAGCGATTTTAGCATCACTTGTAAAGTGCTTGACAACTTGGTCACACTATATAAATCCATGCAAACAGCAAGGATTTATATAGTGTGACCCGAGAGAATGTCAAAAAATAATAAATAAATCTATACTTACCTTCCGATGGCCCCCAGTGTCTTGCTTCACCGTCCCGGCTGCCGGCAGATCGCGGTACACTGAAGAACCTGCCGACGTCAGCGTCGCGTGACCCGTCATATGACTATGGTGTCAGCGCAGGTCCTTCAGTCCATCGCGAACTGCCGGCATGAGAGGAGGAGCGCATTGGGGGCCGCCAGAAGGTAAGTATATATTTATTTTTTTATTTTATTCTTTTTTTTTTACAGTTTTCTATGGTACCCGGGTCCAGAGGAGAGTCTCCTCTCCTCTAGACCTGGGTACCATCCGCACATTAGAACGCATGGAATGCGCATCTACATATACAGTGATGCGTAATCCATGCGGTCTAATGCAAGTCAATGGCGGCGAAAACGCAGCACTTCCGCAAAATAATTGGTAGTGCTGCGTTTTTTTCCACAATGATAATCCGCAGCGGAAATTTCCGCAGCATGTGCACAGCACATGAAGATTATTATTGGGGAACATGGCAGGCCTTCTACCATGCGTTTTTTAAGCGTTTCTGCAGCGTTTTTGCCGCTGCGGAAACGCTTAAAAAACGCATCGTGGGCACACAGCATAAGCCTGCTACACAGGGTTTAAATGCTTTTTACCAGCAGATTAACCCTATACCTGCAGGTAGATAGCATTTCTCGAGGTGACAGGTTCTCTTTAAGGTGTAAGGTTGTGTCACCAGAACAAAAATGTAGTCACCTCCAATGTAAAACAAAACAAGCAAATCCATATAAACAGTATATAATTTACATACAGTGCATTTTTCCTTTTTAGAGGAAACCTGATACATATAAAGACGTTGTACAAATCTAGAATAAGGGGTCCTTTACATTAGAACGGGGCGGGGAACCTTTTTTCTGCCAGGGGCCATTTGGATATCTATACCATCACAGGGGCAGGGCCGGCTCCAGGTTTTTGTGGGCCCTGGGCGAAAGAGTCTCAGTGGGCCCCTTTAACACATACCACGATTCATGATGCACAGATACCACAGAGAAATATATATATAGTACAAGGCCAAAGATTTCACTTCTTACATTACATGAGTGATATCTATTGTAAATTCTACAATAACTCAGAAACTGGTGAATCGCTCCACACAGTATACTGGCCCCAATATAACGCTCCATACAGGATACTGGCCCCCATATAATGCTCCATACAGGATACTGGCCCCCATATAACGCTCCATACAGGATACTGGCCCCCATATAACGCTCCATACAGAATACTGGCCCCCATATAACGCTCCATGCAGGCTGTGCCCCCACATAATGCTCCATGCAGGCTGTTCCCCCCACATAATGCCTCAAGCAGGCTGTTCCCCCCACATAATACCCCACGCAGGCTGTTCCCCCCACATAATGCCCCACGCAGGCTGTTCCCCCCACATAATGCCCCACACAGGCTGTTCTCCCCACATAATGCCCCACGCAGGCTGTTCCCCCCACATAATGCCCCATGCAGGCTGTTCCCCCCACATAATGCCCAATGCAGGCTGTTCCCCCCACATAATGCCCCATGCAGGCTGTTCCCCCCATATAATGCCCCATGTAGGATGTCACCCCCCCTTATAATGCCCCATGCAGGATGTCACACCCCCACTCCCTTATAATGCCCCATGCAGGATGTCACACCCCCTCCCTTATAATGCCCCATGCAGGATGTCACCCCCCCCCCTCTCTTATAATGCCCCATGCAGGATGTCACACACCCCCCTTGCTTATAATGCCCCATGTAGGATGTCACACCCTCCCTTATAGTGCCCCATGCAGGATGTCACACACCCCCCTCCCTTATAATGCCCCATGCAGGATGTCACACCCGCCCTCCCTTATAATGGCCCATGCAGGATGTCACCCCCCCCCCTTAAAATGGCCCATGCAGGATGTCACCCCCCTGTCTTATAATTCCCCATGCAGGATGTCACACCTCCCCACCTTACCCCACCATATAATGCCCCTTACCTCCATACAGTAAAAAAAAAATGAAATACTTACCTGCTGCTGACTCGCCCCCTGGGCCGTGGGGCACCCGGAACCGGGCCTTCTGGTGTACGGTGCTGATGGGGGTAGTAGTGGCAACCCGATCCCGTGGCTCAGGGTGGTCAGACCCAACTGTGGCAGTCTATTTATCAGTGTTTTGAATGTCCGACTACGCCACCCGTGGATTCCGGTCGGAGATAACCGCCGCTGCAAGGCAGACCACTGAGGCTGGTGTTGGTGTGCAGCACAGGGGTAGGACAACTCTCCATGGGAAGACTGTAGCCTCAGGGCAGTGTAGGTGAATGCTGGGGGTGATAGTGCAGGCCGCAATAGTAAGAGCTCAGAGTCCGCTTTAAACAGTCCAGGGTCTTTATTGCAGATGTTATTACTGACCCAATAGGAGTACCGGTTAGGAATGGGCCTGGGTATCTGAGAGCATTTGGGCAAGCCCCACTGGTCAGGGTGAGTGTGTAGGCCTACCGTTCTCTCTCTATGCTCTTGCTGACTATCCCCCTTTTCGTGGTGTAATAGCCCACGTCCCTGAGCTTGCCGTGTACTTTGCCTGTATGGCTTGCGACTCGGGCCTTAGGTACCTTTTGCTTCTCCTTGCTGTACTGGTCCCTCAGTGTGGCGGAGCCTCCAGGCTTCTTAGGCCAAGGGACCTGAAATCCCTCGCTGGTTGGTTCTCTGCTGCTGGGCTTCCAACCCTGACAACCTCGGATCCCAATGTCCGGTGGTGATTCTCTCAGCCAGTACCGGCTCTCGTCGCCTCTGTCCCTGGCTTGCAGTCTCTCCTCTGCCTCACGGACTCCTCAGCTGCGGCTGACCTGTCCCTCTTCTCTGAGAACCCTTCTGGACACTTCAGAAGTGGGTTCTGGTCTCCCTAACCCTGCCCCAGTTCCAGCTTTTATAGGGGCAGCCTGCTCCCCCTACTGGCCTGGGACAGGAGGTGCTGCATGCTAATGGTCCCTGACCAGGGAACCTCCCTCCTGCTCTCAGACACAGCCTTTAATATTTGTGGCATCCAGGCCTGGGGTGACACATTCCCCCTAGTAAAACTTAGTACTCCGGGACTAAGCCTTTTTGGCCAACAACAAACAGGGTAACATATGCACGACCATAAACACGACATTAATACATGGCAACAAACAAAACACAATTGAGTTCTTTAGGTCACAGTGTGGTCTGTGATCGGGTGTCCATATCACCAACAAAAGGAGAGGGTCACAGTATGATCCGTGACCGGGTGTCAATTTCATCAACACAACGGGAGCCTTAACCAGGTGGGTTCTGTCCTTGCCCCGAGTCCTTGACAGTCTTTTTTCCTTTCTTTGGTTAAACTCCGAACATATTTTACAAGAAAAGTCCCGGTTACTCAAAGTTCATAACCTGTTAGTCCATTGGGTTAACTAAAAGAAACTGAAACACATAATTACTGGTCATGCAATTACTGTTTGAACATTTGACAATTATTTACAAGGGTTATTTACAGCTCTTAATACATCCTATATTTTCCAGCGAGCTGGTACTTGACCCCTAGTGCTCCGGGTTGACCTGCGTAACCCACTGTCTGGTGGTGGTCTAACCTGACTTTCCCCACTATCATTTAGGGTACAGCTACTAGCTGGGTTTACAGGCAGGGCAGGTAGCTGTCTGCGGGTCCTTTGGCTTACTGCAGGCATGGCAGGCTCACTGTCAGTAGAGGGTTGACTCTCCTGGGCTGCTGGCATGGGTTCTTCTGCCTCCGGGGCTGCTTGTTCTTCTTGTTCTTCCTGCTCTCCTGTAGGCTCCTGCTGGGTAGGTTGAAGGAAGTGTAGGACCGGTACCACTATTGTGTCGTTTATCCGAGTCCAGGACCGGGGGAACTCTCCAAGCACTGTGCTGATCATTTCTTCCTTGTCCACTGCGGGCTCAAGGACATCTTGATCTTCACTTGGACTCTGCAGTTGCTCGGGGCACCGTTTTAGGTGGTCTCTGGAGACAGTGCTAGTGGTTTCTCCTCCATCCTTGGTAATTACACATACCTTCGGGTTGTTGTGGTCGGACTGCAGTACTGTGTACGGATCGCTCTCCCACTGGTCATCTAGCTTGTGAAGCCTTCTCTTCCGCTTCAGGACCTGCTCACCAGGTTCCAGGGGACCAGCAGGGGCGTGTTGGTTGAAGAGCCTCTCTTGCTTTTCTCTCGCTTGAGCCAGACTCCTCTCCACACTCTCCTGTAACTTCTTGTACTGTAGCCGCCGTTCCGTATCCCAGTCCGCGTCTGGGGAGGTATCCTCGGGTGTCAGGACTCCCATCTTCAGGTCTACCGGCAGCTTACCTGGTCTTGCTCGCATCAGGTAAGCCAGGGTGCAATTTGTAGCATTCACCGGGATATGGTTGTACAAGTCTATCAGGTCTGGCAGCTTCTCCGGCCACAGGCTGCGTTCTTCCAGGGGCAACGTCTTGAGGAGATCAATGACGATATTATTCATCTTCTCACACAGCCCGTTGGTTTGCGGGTGGTAAGGCATTGTCCGAATCTTCCTACAGCCGTAGAGGTTGCAGAACTCCTGGAAGACTTCCGCCTCAAACGCTGGACTTTGATCTGTCAAGACCTGTTCCGGATACCCGTGTGGACGGCAGAAGTGTTGTTGGAAGGCTCTGGCCGCCGTTTGGGCCGTCAAGTCTTTAACCGGGACCACCACCAAGAGCCGGGAGTAATGGTCCACAATCGTGAGGGCATAGATGTAGCCGGACCGACTTGGAGCCAACTTCACATGGTCCAGAGCTACCAGCTCAAGAGGCTGCCTGGTGACGATGGGCCTCAAGGGTGTCTTCTGGCTGGTACGGTCCTTCCTTCTGAGGTGACATGGGCCGCAGTCCCTGCTCCACTTCTCTATGGCCCCTCTCATACCGATCCAATAGAACCGCTCTCTCAGTAGGAACTCTAGTTTCTTCCACCCGAAGTGTCCCGCTCTGTCATGGTAGGCCTCCAGGATAATTGCTGTATCTCGCCTTGGGACCACTACCTGCCAGGTCAGCTCGTGCGTCCGGTGGTTGACAAGCCTTCTGCACAGCTTACCCTCATAGAGGAATAGCCTGCTTTTCTCCTTCCATAACTGCTTGGCTTCCTCTGGAGCGTCCGGGCCAGGGCTAGCGTCTGCCTGGGTTAACAGGTCTTTCACCAGGCGAACTGCAGGGTCACTATCTTGTGTTTCAGCCCAGCCATGGTGGGGTAAGGGATTGAACATGACGGTAGTTAGGTCTTTGTCTCTTACCCGGTGAGAATACTGAGTGGCCCCATACTGGTGGAACGCAGGGAGCTCTATTTCCTCCAGTTCTTCCGAGTCTTCTTCTCCTTCGGGTAGGTGGGGCATTCATGATAGGGCGTCTGCGTTGGCGTTGGTTCTTCCTGCCCGGTATTTGATTGTGAAGTCATAATTTGCTAGCCGGGCCATCCACCGCTGTTCTAGGGCACCTAGTCTTGCATTGTCCAGGTGTGTCAACGGGTTGTTGTCCGTGTACACTGTGAACTTTGCGGAGGCCAGGTAATGCTTAAACTGTTCTGTGATGGCCCACACCACTGCCAAGAATTCTAGCTTGAAGGAGCTGTAATTCTCCGGGTTCCTTTCAGTGGGCCTCAGCTTCCGGCTGGCGTACGCGATCACCCTTTCTCTGCCCTGCTGGTTTTGGGACAGTACGGCTCCTAGCCCCACATTACTGGCGTCTGTGAGGAGGATAAAAGGCTGGCCATAATCGGGGTAGGCCAGGATCTCATCCCCCGTGAGGGCCATCTTCAACTGGCGGAAGGACTCCTCTTCCGGCTTGTCCCACTTGAGGAGTGGCTTGTGACTTCTGGATTTAGACTGACCTATCAGGAGGTCCTGCATTGGAGCCGCCATCTTTGTGAACCCGGGGATGAACCTTCGGTAGTAGCCTACCAACCCGAAGAACTGCCTCACTTCTTTGATGTTTGAGGGGCTTGGCCAGCTCTTGATTACTGTGACCTTGTCGGGGTCGGGGGCTACTCCTTCTGCACTCACCACGTGCCCCAGGTACTGTACCTTCGGCTTTAACAGATGGCACTTGGAGGGTTTCACTTTCATGCCATAGCCTGCCAGGGCTTCGAACACCTCTGCCAGGTGTTTTAGATGGTCCTCGTAGGTCTTCGAATAGACGATCATGTCGTCCAGGTAAAGTAGGACCGTCTCGAAGTTTCGGTGCCCTAGACAGCATTCAGCCTCTGGAAGGTCCCGGGTGCATTGCAGAGCCCAAATGGCATACAGTTGAATTCACTCAATCCCATTGGGGTGGTGAAGGCGATCTTCTCCTTGTCAGCCTCTGCCACAGGAACCTGCCAGTACCCGCTAGTAAGGTCCAAAGTAGAGAAGAAATTAGCTGATTTTAGTGCGGCTAAAGACTCCTCTATCCTAGGTAATGGGTACGCGTCTTTATGGGTGATACGATTGATTTGTCTATAGTCCACGCACATTCTCATGGTACAGTCTTTCTTTTTTACCAGAACCAAGGCGGCTGCCCAGGGGCTACAGCTGTCTCTAATGACCCCGGCTTCTTTCATTTCTCTCAGCATGCCCTTTGCGTTCTGATAATGTGTGGGGGGTACAGGTCTGTATCTCTCTTTTATTGGTGGGTGGCTCCCCGTGGGGATGTGGTGTTCTACCCCTTTCACCCTGCCGAAGTCTAGCGGGTGCTTACTAAAGATTCTCTCGTACTCCTGAACCACCCGGTAGACTCCTTGTTTTTGGTGCAAGGGAGTGGAGTCAGCACCCACGTGCAGATTCTGGCACCAGTCCTCCTTAGGTTTCTGGGAGCCATTACCCTCCGCCTGGGGAGATGGAGGCAAGGGTTCCACGGCCCTGACAGCATTGTGTTCAACAGTATACAATTTGGCTAGTGTAGCGTACCGGGGCAAGTGTACTTCCCATTCCCCAATGTTTAAGATCCGGACGGGCACCCTTCCATGGCGGACATCAACCACCCCCCGGGCTGTCAAAATGGTGGGCCTGCTGTCTGAGTACACGGGTTCTACCATGGCTTGGTAGTCTCTCCCTCTTAACCCGATTGCAGTCCGACACCAGATCATCATTTCACTTTTCGGAGGCATGGCAATGGGGAACGGGTCGCTCATCCTCACGCTACCGATCTCACCACCAGACAGTTATACCTGTTGCCGTCTCATCAGGGCTCTTATCTCCTTCTGGTGTATCCTCTGTTGGCTGGAGCTCGCATTCATCGCCACCTGCTGCAAAATTACAATCACTTCTGAAAGACAATTTTCAATCACGTTAGTACCCAAGGTTATTTTAGGGTGACTTTCTCGACGGTCAATGTCCACAATGATCACTCCCTGTGCCGGCAGTTCAACTTTACCAATCTTAATGGTCATCTCTCTGAACCCCACCTGCGGCACGGGCTGGCCATTGCTGGCGATGATGCTCAAGTCACTGTCTGGATAGCGGGTTATGTCAGTGTCACTCCAGTACTGCTTGAAAAGTACATAGGGGATGGTAGTCACTTGGGACCCGGTGTCCAGCAGTGCACTCATGGGGATACCGTCCAGCACTACGGGTAAAACCGGGCGTCCCCCTACGTACTTATCACGCCAATTAGACGGGCCTGGTGACCTTATGCCTGGGGGTTGGCCCTCTGCCCCAGGTCGTACCCATTTAAAGTACAGTACCTGGCTACATGTCCCGGCTGGCTGCAACGGTGGCAAATCGGCTATCCATCCTCAGTGTAACGATCGGCGGGCCTCCCTCTGAACGACGGGATCCTCCTCCGTCGACGCCACGGGACATCCTCTGGACTGGAAGCTAGCTTGATTGGTCCTGACGGGTCCATCTGTAACGACTGTACGGTCCTGGTCAATGCAGCAACACTCTTTGTCAGTTCTTGGACCTGATGGTGCAGGTTTGCAGGCGGGGATGGGTTTAGGGCCTGCGCATCAGCCCCCACAAGGTCTGCAGGGTAGGGCGCTGCCTCCTGGTGGTAAGTGATGGCAGGGCACCGGGAAACTACAGCGCCACCTGGTGCGGGTTCTCGGAGCACCCGGATGGCCCTATCTTTGAACTGTGCAAAAGTCAAATCGGGGTTCTCTAGGGCCATGAGGCGCAGCTGGGTTCTGTGGGCGCTGGACAGCAGACCTTCTATGAACTGATCAGTCAACAGTTTATCGGTATCCTGCACGCTGCCAGGGTCAGTTAATTTCCCCAAATGCTTCCTGTAAATTTAGGGTATAGTCTCTGATACTATCTTGGGCTCGCTGCTTACAGCCATAGAACCGCATTTTGATTTCTGCTGAGGTACAAGTGTCAAAGGTGTCCCGTACATGGGTCAGAACCCCCCTTACAGTCCTTTTCTCCTCAGCTGTCCAAGACTTTACCTCCCGCTGGGCCGCACCAGTTAACTGCCCTATCAGTATGCTTACTTTCTGTTCTTCTGTCAGGGGGTAAACTTTGAACAGGATATACAGCCTTTCTTTAAAGTTGCCCAAAGTATGCGACTCGCCAGCATACTGTGGCAGCCAGGCCGCTCCGGGGATATAGGGCATGGAAAACGGCATCACAGCTGCAGCGGCTACGCTGGTGGTGGAGGGTCCCTCCGCGTCCGACATCTTCCTCCCCCCTAGTTAACTGTGGCCTACCTTCCGATGATCCTCTTCTGTAGGCCGCGGCTCCGCTCGCGATGCTCTGGGTTAGGACCTTCGGTCGCGGGGTGATGACGTCAGCGTCGCTCTCTCTCCTTCCAGGACCTTGCGCAGCATCTTAGCGTAGGGCGGAGCTTCAGGTCTCGCGTGTTTTTGATGTCCACGCCCCTCGTCTTCCCGTGCGGCGTCCCGAAGATGGCGTCCGATGGCGGGAAAACGGCTGAAGATGGCGG
Source organism: Phyllobates terribilis (assembly GCF_046119375.1). Classification (NCBI taxonomy): domain Eukaryota; kingdom Metazoa; phylum Chordata; class Amphibia; order Anura; family Dendrobatidae; genus Phyllobates; species Phyllobates terribilis. The sequence goes on along the minus strand of NW_027362761.1, from coordinate 492,536,498 downwards.
GAAACGGCTCCGGATGGCGGGAAATGGCCCCGAATGGCGGGAAATCTCTTTTTAAGGTTCGTATACACACTTTTCAGGCGCACAATACCCGTTTGTGGCAGGTTGGTCACAATCCTGTCGACTACGCCAAAGCTAACTCGCCCCCTGGGCCGTGGGGCACCCGGAACCGGGCTTCAGTGCGATGATGGGGGTAGTAGTGGCAACCCGATCCCCTGGCTCAGGGTGGTCAGACCAAATGCTGTGACAGTCTATTTATCAGTGTTTTGAATGTCCGACTACGCCACCCGTGGATTGCGGTCAGAGATAACAGCCACTGCGAGGCAGACCACTGAGGCTGGTGTTGGTGTGCAGCACAGGGGTAGGACAACTCCCCATGGGAAGAGTGTAGCCTCAGGGCAGTGTAGGTGAATGCTGGGGGTGATAGTGCAGGCCGCAATAGTAAGAGCTGAGAGTCCGCTTCAAACAGTCCAGGGTCTTTATTGCAGATGTTATTACTGACCCAATAGGAGCACCGGTTAGGAATGGGCCTGGGTATCTGAGAGCATTCGGGTGAGCCCCACTGGTCAGGGTGAGTGTGTAGGCCTACCGTTCTCTCTCTATGCTCTTGCTGACTATCCCCCTTTTCGTGGTGTAATAGCCCACGTCCCTGAGCTGGCCGTGTACTTTGCCTGTATGGCTTGCGACTCGGGCCTTAGGTACCTTTTGCTTCTCCTTGCTGTACTGGTCCCTCAGTGTGGCGGAGCCTCCAGGCTTCTTAGGCCAAGGAACCTGAAATCCCTCGCGGGTTGGTTCTCTGCTGCTGGGCTTGCAACCCTGACAGCCTCGGACCCCAATGTCCGGTGGTGATTCTCTCAGCCAGGACCGGCTCTCGTCGCCTCGTTTCCTGGCTCGCAGTCTCTCCTCTGCCTCATGGACTCCTCAGCTGCGGCTGATCTGTCCCTCTTCTCTGAGAACTCTTCTGGACACTTCAGAAGTGGGTTCTGGTATCCTTAACCCTGCCCCAGTTCCAGCTTTTATAGGGGCAGCCAGCTCCCCCTACTGGCCTGGGACAGGAGGTGCTGCATGCTAATGGTCCCTGACCAGGGAACCTCCCTCCTGCTCTCAGACACAGCCTTTAATATTTGTGGCATCCAGGCCTTGGGTGACACACTGCCAGTGCTCCAGACTCCTCACGCGCGCCAGCGTCTTCCCGCTCTGTGCTGTGACTGCTCAGGAGAGAGCGTGGTGGAAAGACGTCACCGCGCCCTCTGACCTGAGACGTCACAGTGCAGCAGCCGCGGAGGATGCTGGACCTGCTGTGGAGGCACGGGGAGAGGTAAGTCTTGCGCCGGGTGTCGGGGACCTGAGCAAGCGGGGGGGGGGGACGGGCGGGCCCTGGCACCGCTCTCCTCCGCTCACGGGTCTCATAGCGCGGCAGGGTGCCCAATGCCGAATGGGCCCACCCGCCTGCTCAGGGCCCCGGCACTTGCCCGGGTGCGCCGGGTGCGGATGCCGGCCCTGACTCGGTGGGCCATACAAAATTATCAACTTGAAATTTATCCTCCTATACTTGGTCGAACATTTAATTAACTCCCCGCTAATGTGATTGCTGAAACTGATTCTCTTTGGTGCGACGATGATAGGAGGTATTGATGATGTCACTACTGCTTTTTGTGTCGGTCTAGATCGCAGGCGACTGTTTGCGATGAATTTTGAAAATGACTCGCAGCAGTAAGTACTGAACACAGATATATATTACTCTGCATGTCTCCTCACAGGGGGAAATCACTGCTCACGTTACATTTATAGAATTCAAACAGTGGGGGGCCTGCAGTATATACATCACATACAAGTGCATCTCACTAAATTAGAATATCATCAAAAAGTTAACTTATTTCAGTTCTTCAATACAAAAAGTGAAACTCATATATTATATAGAGTCATTACAGAGTGATCTATTTCATGTCTTTATTTCTGTTAATGTTGATGATTATGGCTTACAGCCAATGAAAACACAGAAGTCAAATTTACTTTGCATTTACTTAGTGTCAATGACTGCCTTCTGGACATCTGTCAGGTCAGCAGGCTTCCCCATGATTGTGGAGCCTACTGAAACAGACTAAGGGACCTTTTTAAACGCGTAGGAAGCCTTTGCAGGTGTTTTTTGTTAATTATTGTAATTTACTGAGATAATGACTTTTGTGTTTTCATTGGCTGTAAGCCATAATCATCAACATTAACAGAATTAAACACTTGAAATAGATCACTCTGTTTATAATGACTCTATATAATATGAGTTTCACTTTTTGTATTGAAGAACTGAAATAAATTAACTTTTTGATGATATTCTTATTTTGTGAGATGCATCTGTAGGATACACTGGGATGCATACATCACAGGAGACGCTGGGGCATATACATCGCATGAGACGTTGGAGGCATATTCAGGGGGAAAATAAGTATTTGATACACTGCCGATTTTTTCATTACTAATGTTCACAATCAAATAGGATGGCACTTCACACCAATAGCACAACAATTAACACAGAAGAAAGTATATTAGACTGAGTAAAGAAGCGATCCATTAAGTAAAACCATAGTTTATTGAAGCAAAAAAATTAAAACAAGAACAATAAAATAGCAGAATTCCGTATAGGGGACGCTGAATTATATCAATAGAGATAGAGTATAATCCATGAATTGTAATATATGAAGGGAATTATAATATGAATCAGAGCACAATAAATGATATATCATCAGCCATATCAATATGCCTTGGAATATTTATATGTGGTATATACTAAAAAATAAGTATATACCACATATATAAATTCATATGTCATATTATTTCGGGTGCCCCCGGAAGAAGCCGGCGGCGAAACGCACATCGGGGTGAGAGGACGCTGACTTCGTACCTTTGCTTTCTTTGGGAGTTCAGCTTAAACAGGTATTTGGACCTTTTACACACCATTGGCATACTGGCAGAAATACGGATTTCATGATCGTATATATCAGCCTTTCTATATACTTACCCTCTATCTGATGACTATACATATAGATCATATGGAAATATGTGGTATATTCCAATAACTTAGTTTAAAGTGTATAATATTGATGAAACAAACTTTCCTACATCCACGACCTTTTCATTACTAACAAACTTTCCTTCCTCGCCATCACCGAAACCTGGCTCACCCCCTCTGACACAGCCTCCCCAGCCGCACTTTCGTATGGTGGATTCCAGATTTCCCACACCCGCTGCCCCAACGACAAACATGGTGGAGGCGTAGGTTTTCTCCTGTCAGATACCTGCGCCTTCACCCAAATCCCACTGCCGCCTTCCGTTACACTCCCCTCTTTTGAGGCACACTGTGTGCACATCTACTCCCCCTCCAACCTCCAACTGGCCATCATTTAATGACCCCCAGGGCCAGCCACCACTTTCTTAGACCACTTCACCACCTGGTTGCTTCACTTCCTTTCCACTGACATCCCCACTATCATAATGGGTGACTTCAACATCCTCATTGACACTTCCCACTCATCTGTCTCTTAGCTCCTCTCTCTCACTTCCTCCTTTGGCCTTGCTCAGTGGTCTTCCGCAGCCACTCATAAAGATGGCCACACACTGGATCTCATCTTCACCTGCCTCTGTACCCTATCTAACCTCTCTAACTCTCCTCTCCCTCTCTCTGACCACAACCCACTTACATTCTCTGCCCTCTCTTCTCCAGGTCCACAATCCCCACTCCACAAACTTGCACACCCTCTCAGAAACCTCAAACACCTTGACCTGCACTCACTCTCTGAATCCCTCCTCCCTCTTACAGACATAAATTTCGTACATGACGCAGATGTTGCTGCTGCTTTATATAACACCACAACAACAGCAGCTCTCAATTCGGTCGCCCCCCTCACACATACTAAAGCTCGCACAATCAACAGGCAACCCTGGCACACCAACCTTACTAAAGAACTGCGACGGGCCTCCAGGGTTGCTGAGCGGTGATGGAAACAGTCCCACTCCAACGAGCACGTCATCATATTCAAACAATCCCTCACTATTTTCAAGTCCACACTCATTGCAGCAAAACAAATCTATTTCTCATCTCTCAGATCCTCCCTGTCACACAACTCTAAACAGCTATTCAACACTTTCAATTCTCTCCTCTGTCCCCCAGCGCCTCCTCCCTCTCCTCTCATTTCAGCCGAAGACTTTGCCTCATTCTTCAAGCAGAAGATTGACACCATCGGACAAAGCTTTTGCCTAAAGTCCCCATAGCCCCTCCTCATATCTACTCAACTTTCCTCCTCCAAACCCCACTTCTCCACCATTACAGAAGATCAAGTCTCCTCTTTACTCTCCAAATCACAACTCACCACCTGCGAACTTGACCCAATCCTGTCCCACCTCATCTCTAACCTTACCACAGTCTTCATCCCAACCCTAACCCACCTCTTCAACCTGTCACTGACAACCGGTGTCTTCCCCTCATGTTTTAAACACGCCTCAATCACACCCATTCTCAAAAAGGCCTCCCTTGACCCATCCTCTCTGGCTAGCTATCACCCCATATTACTTCTCACTTATACCTCAAAACTACTGGAACAATATGTCCACCTTGAACTGTCCTCCAACCTTTCCTCATGTTCCCTTTTCGACCGCTTACAATCTGGCTTTCAACCGCATCACTTGACTGAAACTGCCCTGACCAAAGTCACCAATGACCTACTAACCGCCAAATCCAAGCGACACTACTCCGTCCTCCTCCTCCTGGACCTATCATCTGCCTTCGACACAGTCGACCATTCCACCTTACTACAGACTCTCTCATCTCTTGGCATCACGGACTTGGCCCTATCTTGGATCTCCTCATACCTAACAGACAGGACAATCAGCATCTCCCACTCACGCACCACCTCCTCATCTCGCCCCTATCTGTCAGTGTCCCCCAAGGTTCAGTGCTAGGACCTCTGCTCTTCTCCATATACACCTTTGGCCTGGGACAGCTCATAGAGTCTCACGGCTTTCAGTATCATCTCTATGCTGATGACACACAGATGTACCTTTCTGGACCAGATATCTCCTCCCTACTAACCAAAATCCCACAATGTCTGTCCACTATCTCATCCTTCTTCTCTGCCAGATTTCTAAAACTTAACATGGATGAAACAGAATTCATCATCTTTCCACCTTCTCAGTCATCCCCCCCATCTGACCTATCCATCAACGTCAATGGCTGTTCACTCTCCCCAGTCCCACAAGCTCGCTGACTCGGGGTAACCCTGGACTCTGATCTCTCCTTCAAACCACATATCCAAGCCCTTTCCACTTCCTGCCGACTTCAACTCAAAAATTTCTCCCGCATCCGCGCATTCCTCAGCAAAGACTCTGCGAAAACACTAGTGCATGCTCTCATCATCTCCTGCCTCGACTACTGCAACCTCGTGCTCTGTGGCCTCCCTTCCAACACTCTCGCACCCCTCCAATCTATCCTAAACTCTGCTGCCCGACTAATCCACCTGTCCCCCCACTGTTCCCCGGCCTCTTCCTTCTATCAATCCCTTCACTTGCTCCCCATTGCCCAGAGACTCAAGTTCAAAACCCTAACCTTGGCATACAAAGCCATCCACAACCTGTCTCCTCCATACATCTGTGATCTAGTCTCCCGGTACTTACCTGCACGCAACCTCCGATCCTCACAAGATCTCCTGCTCTACTCCCCTTTGTTACGCTCGTGCCCGGACTGACTGGCGTGAGCGTGATTAGTGATCCCACTGTACCATGAACCGAGGAGTGCCTGGAGGGGCGTAACTAAGTATCAACCCGATCCGACCAAGGTCGCACGGCGGCTTAGTCTACTCCGTGGACCAAGGAGGAACCGAGCAGAGGGACCAGGTGTGACTCCAGGTCAGACCCCGGTCACAGTTGTTGACCCACACCGGGGAATGCAGGAACAGGCAGGTTAGACTGGCATACAGGCAGGTGGGTATTGGCAAGTACGGCTGGTATGCAGACAGGTGGGTACTGGCAAGTACGGCTGGTATGCAGACAGGTGGGCACTGGCAAGCACGGCTGGTATGCAGAAAGGGAGATACTGGCAAGCACGGCTGGTATGCAGACAGGGAGATACTGGCAAGCACGGCTGGTATGCAGACAGGGAGGTACTAGCAGGTTGGAGCGCCGGCTGGATAGGGTCCAGTACAGACTGGGAGACAGGTACAGAGCCGCAGATGCGGTAGACAAGCAGAGTAAAGCGAAACCGCCATAGCGGAGGACAAGGCAGAGCAGAGAGGAACTGCTGGTGCGGTGAGCAAGCAGAGCGGAGTGAAAACCGCAGGAGCGGTGGGCAAGGCAGAGCAGAGCGGAACCACTGGAGCGGTGGACAAGGCAGAGCAGAGAGAAACCGCAGGTGCGGTGGACAAGGCAGAGCAGAGCGGAACCGCCGGAGCGGTGGGCAAGGCAGAGCAGAGAGAAGCCGCCGGAGTGGTGGGCAAGGCAGAGCAGAGAGAAGCCACCGGAGCGGTGGGCAAGTCAGAGCAGAGAGAAACCGCTGGTGCGGTGAGCAAGGCAGAGCAGAGCGGAACCGCCGGAGTGGTGGGCAAGGCAGAGCAGAGAGAAGCCGCCGGAGCAGTGGGCAAGTCAGAGCGGAGAGAAACTGCCGGAGCGGGGGGCAAGACAGAGTGGAGCGAAACCGCAGGTGCGGTGGACAAGGCAGAGAGGACAGGGCTCTGTTCACATGGAACAGACAGGAAAATGCAGAAAGATGGCTAGAACACAGGAGGAAGATACTGAGGAAGGGAAAAGGGACAAGCAGAACCAGATGCACACAAGGTACTTCACATGAAGTAGCGAGTGGACACAAAACTCACAAACAGAAGTACAGAGACAACGAGCAGGAGTTAGGTGCACGTTCAGATACTGCAGGAAAAGGGAAGGTACGGACATAGAGACAAAACGGGTAACAGGCTAGGATACGGTTCAGACAGGAACTGCTGCTGCAATGAGATACAAGAACGAGCCTTGGTATACAGCCCCCAGAGTGGCGGGAACAGACTAGAAACAGGACAGGACCTGGCAATTCAGTAGCAAAGACTAACTGAGTGAAGGAGTTGCTCAGGCCCCTCCTACTGGGTGGAGGGGGTTTAAATATCCAGTGACTCACAGCAATAGGCTGGAGACGCATTAGGGGTGCGCCCACAGCAGCTATAAGAATCAGGAAGTAACCGGGCCGCCGCCCTAAACAGTCAGTCAAGAGACATGCACATAGCATGAACTGGAGCAAGGTTTGTAGGCTGACAGGTAAGATTGTGGTCTTGCATAGTGGGAGGTGGTGCACTAAGCAAGCACGCCGCCAGGGATGTTACACCCTCTTATTTCCTCTTCCCACAATCGCATACAAGATTTCTCCCATGCGTCCTCCCTACTCTGGAACTCTCTACCCCAACATATCAGACTCTCACCTACCGTGGAAACCTTCAAAAGAAACCTGAAGACCTATCTCTTCCGACAAGCATACAACCTGCAGCAACCACCGCTCCACCATACCGATACACAGCCAGCTCTACCCTCAGCTACTGTATCCTCACCCATCCCTTGTAGATTGTGAGCCCTCGCGAGTAGGATCCTCTCTCCTCCTGTAACTGTTGTTGACTCATTTTGTTAAGATTATTGTAAGTGTTTTTGCTATGTATACCCCCTTTTTCACATGTAAAGCGCCATGGAATAAATGGCGCTGTAATAATAAATAATAATAATAATAATCTACATATTTATTTCCATCTTCTTGGCTGTGCATTCACCTCAAAGCACTGCTCTGTTATACCCTCTAGTGGTCATTTTATAGTATATACCAATTGTTGCGACACTGCCGATTTTGCAAGTTTTCCTACCTACAAAGAATAGAGAGGTCTGTAATTTTTATCGTAGGTACACTTCAACTGTGAGAGAAAGAATCTAAAAATAAAAAACAGAAAATCACATTGTTTGATTTTTTAATAATTAAATTGCATTTTATTGCATGAAACAATTATTCGATCACCTACCAAGCAGCAAGGATTCTGGCTCTCACCGACCTGTTCGTTTTTCCTTTAAGAAGCCCTCCTACTATGCACTCATTACCTGTAGTAATTGCACCTGTTTGAACTCGTTACCTGTATAAAAAACACCTGTCCACACACTCAATCAATCACATTCCAACCTCTCCACCATGGCCAAGACCAAAAAGCTAAGGACACCAGGGACAAAATTATAGACCTGCACAAGGCTGGGATGGGCTACAGGACAATAGGCAAGCTGCTTGGTGAGAAGGCAACAGCTGTTGGCACAATTGTTAGAAAATAGAAGAAACACAAGATGATTGTCAATCTTCCTCAGTCTGGGGTTCCATGCAAGATCTTGCCTCGTGGGATAAGGATGATACTGAGAAAGGTCAGGAATCAGCCCACAAATACACGGGAGGACCTGATCAATGACCTGAAGAAAGCTGGGACCACAGTTTCAAACATAACTGTTAGTAACACACTACGCCATCATGGATTAAAAATCTGCAGGGCACGCAAAGTCCCCCCTGCTCACGTCAGCACATGTCCTGGTCCGTTTGAAGTTTTCCAATGCAATGACCATCTGGATGATCCAGAGAAGGCATGGAAGAAGGTCATGAGGTCAGATCAGACGAAAATAGAACTTTTTGGTATCAACTCCACTCGCCGTGTTTGGCGGAAGAAGAAGGATGAGTATAACCCCAAGAACACTGTCTCAACCGTGAAGCATGGTGGGGGAAACATCATACTTTGGGGGTGCTTTTCTGTAAAAGGGACAGGACAACTGCACCGTATTGAAGAGAGGATGGATGGGGTTATGTATCGTGAGATTTTGGCCAACAACCTCCTTCTCTCACTAAGAGCATTGAAGATAGGTCGTGGCTTGGTCTTCCAGCATGACAATGACCTGAAACACATGGCCAGGACAACTGAGCAGTGGCTCCGTAAGAAGCATTTCAAGGTCCTGGAGTGGTCCAGACCTGAACCCAATAGAAAATCTTTGCAGGGAGCTGAAACTCAATGTTGCCCAGCGACAGCCCCAAAACCTGAAAGATCTGGAGAAGATCTGTATGGAAGGAGTGGACCAAAATCCCTGCTGCAGTGTGTGCAAACTTGGTCAAGAACTACAGGAAATGTCTGACCTCTGTAATTACAAACAAAGGTTTCAATACCAAATATTAATTTCTGTTTTTCTATTGTATCAAATACTTAGTTCATGCAATAAAATGCAAATCAATTATGTAAAAATCATACGATGTGATTTTCTGGATTTTTTTTTAAGATTCTGTCTTTCGCAGTATAAGTGTATCTACGATAAAAATTACAGACCTCTCCAGATGGTAGATGGGAAATCTTGCAAAATCGGCAATGTATCAAATACTTGTTTTCCCCACTGTACATTACAGAAGATGCCGGGGCATATAAATCACAGGAGGGGCTGGGGACATATACATCATAGGAGACGAGGGAGCGCATACATAGGAGGAGCTGGGGACATATACTGTACGTCACATGAGAGGCCGGGACACATACATCACAGGAGGGTCTGGCGCATATACATTACAGGAGATGCTGGGGCATATACTTTACAGGAGGAGCTGAGGCATATATACATCACAGGAAGGCATGGGGGCCTACACATCACAGGAAATGCTAGGGCACATACATCACAGGAAACGCCGGAGGCACATGCATCACAGGGAGGGGCTGGGGGCATATATAGATCACAGGAAATGCTGGGGTATATACTTCATGGGAGATGCTGGGGCACATATGTAGCGCCCCGAGGGTTCGGTTGCTACAGGGGTATTGCACCTCAACCAGAGGTGTGATATTTCACTTCCAGGTAAGGATGGAGTATGGACCAGGGCTCAGTAGCTGCATACACACACTCACCCCATTTCCGGGGGACAGCTCGACGGTGCTCCCATTTATTGCAGGCACAACTGACCATGTCCCTGGCTGGAGTAGGGAGTGGGGAGAGAACCCAGTGATGTAGGAGCAGAAGGGGACGGTTTCTGAAGCATAGGAAGGAGCTCATTGGGTGCAGGTCACCTGGGCTCAGACAGAGAAGCAGATAAAAGGTGGGGGCCATCTTAGGAGGGAGTCCAGTTCAGAGAGAGAAGTAGTTCAGCCAGAGAGGGCTGACAGGGAGCTGTGACTCAGCCTGAGCTCAGCTCCACGAGGCAGGCCTAGGGTGAAGGCCGGAGCCAGAGAGAAGAGAGAGAAGGAAGGAAGGAGAAGAGACAGAGGAGTAGAAAGGCTCCAGAGACAAGAAGGCAGAAGGGACCCTAAGAGAGAGCAGAACGGACAGTAACTGTTGCAAACCCGCGTGATATCGGGTGAAGGGTCAGGTCGTGGAAGGGTACCGGATTCCCAAGTTGGTGGAGGTAAATTATCCCTCAGCCAAGAACCGGAGGTCGTGATCATCTATTGGTGCGACCCCCCGCCAAACCTGCTAGGAAGGCACCATATAGGATAGCGGGAAACGGGGGCCAACGTTTGCCCGCAAAGATCCACGGCAGCTGGACAGAAGTTTGGTCACTGGTGGGGCACGAGAGGCCAGAGAAAGGACAGAAGGGGGTCCTGTGCCATACTCCTGAATTGCCTGGGGGTTGACCGAGCCCCTCACCTGGTGGACGCAGCACGGCTTGGGCAGTAACATGGATAACAACTGTGAGTAAAAACTCTGGACTGCATCATTGGACTCTGTGTTATTTATACTGCGCCTGCACCATCACCCCAGCATCCACCTACACTGCCCTGAGGCTATACTCTTCCCGTGGGGAGTTGTCCTATTCCTCTGCTGCACACCAACACCAGCCTCAGCGGTCAGCCTTGCAGCGGCTGTCATCTCTGACCGCAATCCAAGGGTGGCATAGTTGGACATTCAAAACACTGATAAATAGACTGCCGCCATTTGGTCTGACCACCCTGAGCCACGGGACCGGGTTGCCACCACTACTACCCCCCAGCATCGTACAGAAGCCCAGTTCCGGGTACCCCATGGCCCAGGGGGCGAGTTTGCTTTGGTGTAGTCGGCAGGATCGTGACCAATCCGCCACAAACGGGTATTGCGTGCCTAAAAAGAGACTGCTTCACTGTATTAAAAATGGCGCCCGCCCCAGAAGGACGCCATAATGTGCGCGCCAAAAGACAACAGGAAGCCACCTCCCATCGTGGGCCAGGTCCCAGAATGGCACCAAAGAAGGAGCCCAGCCCCAACAGCCATGAGTGCGGCTGTAGAGATGTCCATCAAGGTGGGGGGGCTGCCCCTGAGAGTGATTGTCAGCAGATTGCCCCAAGACCACCCCCAACAGGGGCGGAAAGAGAAGAAAACCGAGGGGCAGGGTATGGTTTGGATCAGTCTCGCCAGACCGCACCCAGAGATGGAGAGGAGCGTCAACTGCAGCACCCTGGCAAGCGGCCTGCTGCAGGCCGAGGCGGCCCCATACAGCCTCACGGAGCTGATGGCTCAGCTCCCTGCAGAAGATCCTGAGTTCCTGCGGACTGCGCTGGAGGAGCTGGACCGGAGGTTGGTCCTAGCGCAGAGGGTCGTCGTCACCGGGTGGAGAGAGGAAATGGCCCGGCGAGTCGCGGCCCGGCAGCAAGAGACACTGCCAGCACCCGACAGCGCGCCTGCCCCCGAGGACGGAGATAGGAGAGCGGAGGCCGAGGACAACGCTGCAGAAGAGGCAAGTAAGGCGGACGCCCCTGCCCCGGGTCCTGACACCATAGCCTTACCCCAGAATCCCGCCGTGGAGCCAGAAGTCCCGGGAGCCGCTGCAGCTTCCACGTGCCCGCTGCAAACACCTGGGCCGCAAGCCGCGAAGACCGCCGCTGAACCACGCCCCCCGTCGTGCCCTCTGACCCCGGGCGCAGTAGGAAGCGGCCCCCTCCTGGCCCGGTCGCAAGGCCTGACCACCCTAGGCGCCTCCCAACCGTGTGCGCCCCCGGTCTCGAAACCACCACCCCTGGGCGCGGACCTGTATGCCCAACTGTCTGGTCCACATGGAGAGCCCGTCCCTGTACCGGAGGGGTGGGTGCACCCCAATCTCCGGAAAAGCCTGCCCGCGGAGGCCGGAGCTCCTCTGCTTCCACTCCCGCCTGACCCACGGCCTGCTGAAGTTCCTCAGCTCCCGATCGAGGAGGTCCAATATGAATGGGACCCGACAGGTGAGGACCTCATGGGGTTCTCGCAGGAGACGCAGGCGGCCGCAGCCCGCAGACGGGAGTTCTGTCACCGCCAGGTGGCGCAGTTCGAGCGGGAGAGGCGGACATGGCGACAGAGGCAGGAACAGCTGCAGGCCCGCAGCGCGGAGCAGAAGATGCACGTCCGGCGAGACCCCCAGGCTGCGCGAGGTCCCAGAATCATCGGGACCGTAGTCAAGTTCCAGCAGGAGCAGGGATGGTGTTTTATCCGAGACTCGACCACGGACACGGATGTGTTCGTTACCCGGAGAGATGTAGAGAGCCACCTGCCAGAAGGCCACCCGGAACGGGATCTGTTCCTGGGAGACTTGGTGTCCTACACCCGACACCGAGGCCTAAAGGGATGGTATGCCCTTCATGTCCAGAGGGTAAGAGAGGAGCAGCACCCCGAACCAGAACCCGAGTATCAAGAAGACCCGGACGGGTCTGAAGATCAGTATGAGGAGGAGGAGGGAGCATCCGGAGGATACCGCTACTAGTGAGTGGCAGGATACCTGTGTACATAGTTGCCCATCAGGGTAAAAGGAACTGTTTGTCTGATGCAAAGTTGATCCTGATTGAACTGTTACCTAGCTGAGGACTGAGAGCAGCCATCCCTCTTCCCCACCTGGCTGAGGACTGAGAGCAGCCATTCCCCTTTTTCAACCGGCCGAGGACTGGGAGCAGCCAATCCCTGTAAATAGTTGCGCTTCTTAAAGCGCCCCCTACTGGTTTTATAAAAGTACAGCAACGTCTACCTCTGGACAAAGTGTCCCACATGTTTGAAAGCTTGCTGAAGTTTTGCACTTATTGAAAAAATGGACACCTGGTCGCAAGCTGCACAGTGGCCAGTGAAGAAGAGAATCTACTAAAAGAATGTTTTACCTGAAAAGTTTATATGCTGCTAAAAGAGTTTTATGGTGTTTTATATGTGTGAAGAAAGTCTTATAATACTTGTTGAAAGAGAAAAATGTGCCTCCCATAAAGGGATGAGTTAAATGGTTATAGTCTTATATGCGATTGCATTCTAAAAAGTTTTGCATGTCTTGTAAATCAAATGTTTTTGCTCTTTTCCAGCCCGATGACGTGCTGTGGTTTACCATGGGGGAATGTAGTGCCCCGAGGGTTCGGTTGCTACAGGGGTATTGCACCTCAACCAGAGGTGTGATATTTCACTCCCAGGTAATGATGGAGTATGGACCAGGGCTCAGTAGCTGCATACACACACTCACCCCATTTCCGGGGGACTGCTTGACGGTGCTCCCATTTATTGCAGGCACAACTGACCATGTCCCTGGCTGGAGTAGGGAGTGGGGAGAGAACCCAGTGATGTAGGAGCAGAAGGGGACGGTTTCTGGAGCATAGGAAGGAGCTCATTGGGTGCAGGTCACCTGGGCTCAGACAGTGAAGCAGATAAAAGGTGGGGGCCATCTTAGGAGGGAGTCCAGTTCAGAGAGAGAAGTAGTTCAGCCAGAGAGGGCTGACAGGGAGCTGTGGCTCAGCCTGAGCTCAGCTCCACGAGGCAGGCCTAGGGTGAAGGCCGGAGCCAGAGAGAAGAGAGAGAAGGAAGGAAGGAGAAGAGACAGAGGAGTAGAAAGGCTCCAGAGACAAGAAGGCAGAAGGGACCCTAAGAGAGAGCAGAACGGACAGTAACCGTTGCAAACCCGCGTGATATCGGGTGAAGGGTCAGGTCGTGGAAGGGTACCGGATTCCCAAGTTGGTGGAGGTTATTATCCCTCAGCCAAGAACCGGAGGTCGTGATCATCTATTGGTGCGACCCCCCGCCAAACCTGCTAGGAAGGCACCATATAGGATAGAGGGAAATGGGGGCCAACGTTTGCCCGCAAATATCCGCGGCAGCTGGACAGAAGTTTGGTCACTGGTGGGGCACGAGAGGCCAGAGAAAGGACAGAAGGGGGTCCTGTGCCATACTCCTGAATTGCCTGGGGGTTGACTGAGCCCCTCACCTGGTGGACGCAGCACGGCTTGGGCAGTGACATGGATAACAACTGCGAGTAAAAACCCTGGACTGCATCATTGGACTCTGTGTTATATATGCTGCGCCTGCACCATCACCCCCAGCATCCACCTACACTGCCCTGAGGCTATACTCTTCCCGTGGGGAGTTGTCCTATTCCTCTGCTGCACACCAACACCAGCCTCAGCGGTCTGCCTTGCAGCGGCGGTCATCCCTGACCGCAATCCACGGGTGGCATAGTCGGACATTCAAAACACTGATAAATAGACTGCCGCCATTTGGTCTGACCACCCTGAGCCACGGGACCAGGTTGCCACCACTACTACCCCCCAGCATCGTACAGAAGCCCAGTTCCGGGTACCCCACGGCCCAGGGGGCGAGTCACATACATCACAGGAGGGGCTGGGAGCGCACACATCACAGGAGGGGCTGGGGGCACATACATCACAGGAGACGATGGGGCATATACATCACAAGAGGGTCTGGGGACATAAATGTCACAAGAAGGGGCTGGGGGCATAAACATCACAGGAAAGGCAGGGGCTGCCGCTGCTGTTGTCGTCGGTGGAACTGGAGCACAGAGCGCACTGACTCCACCCACAAAGTACTTCCTGATGCAGGACATAATCCTTTATTCCACGTGCTGCAGTGTTCAGTAATGAACCCTGCGTACGTATGCATGCAGTGTCAGGAGCAATTAAATTAAATTAAATTATATGGCACAACTATGCTTACATTCAAGCATTTTTACACCAGGTATATGATTTTTAGAGGTTTAGTTTATGCTGCGCTTTATTATACTTTTAAAAAGTAATTATATACCCTGCATAAAGAAAGTCAAGCATAAGCCTAAATTTGCTGTCTTACCATTAATGTATATGGCTCCGCAGAGCGGTACATGTGATACTTATTTGTGATTTTTCAAATATACACGTTTCGTCAATGGGAGGTCATCATGAGTAGCAAGGTATGTAAGATATACGCATTAAAAAACCTCCTATCTACTACATGCAAAGCAATCAGTTTAATAGCCTATTTAGACAAGCCGCTTTGCTGATGAGCGCATAGCGATCAGTAATAGATCGTTCTGCGCATAAGCTGTCATTGTTGATCGTTCATAGGGTGATTGGCGCCTGTTTACACTGCAAGATTATTGGGAAAAGAGCATTCCTAGGATAATTGGGCAGTGTAAATTGACTCTCCGGCTACTTTCTCATCTGCCTTAGGGAATTCCATTTGTCTTTAAAAACAGAAAAAATAAAATAAAAATCTTCTGTTGTATGACTAATTGACCCATATACTGCAATATCACAGTATTGCAGTATATAGTGAAATTGATGACTTCCTAGGAGCTCCAACCTCAGGCTCGGCTTAATAGGAGGACCAATAAGGCAGCAACCCATGGCAAAATATCAGCAACCTGCAACTGCATCACAGGGGGAGCCGAGGGGAGCTGGTAAGTGCTTGCACTTGGCCATTTAAATGCCATTGTCAGTGATTGACAAGGTCATTTAAATACCCCTAAACATGAAAAGACAAATGGGATTCCCTAGCACAGGTGTGAATGAGCCCCTATAGATTTAGTGAATGTGCCCTAAACATATGAATGTTTTTACACACATTCACACCCCAATACACTATTACTGTACAAACACATACATCTTACAAACATACATATAATTCCACGTATCATTCCAGGCACGCGGACATGTACATATACAAACATATACATATACACAGGCGTGTCAGGCATGGGCTTTGCATGGCAGTGACGTTATGGCATCGCCATAGCAGCCATGTCGGTCAGCTGCCGATCTCTGCACTTCATGGGATAGGAGGAAGGTGAGAAGAATGTTTTTTTTTGTTCTGCAGAGGTACAATGGGGGACATAAATACCAGGAAGGGGCCCAGGATGTGGGACATATATACCAGGATAGGACACATATATACCAGAAAGGGACCGAGGATGGGGGACATATACAGTGGTGTGAAAAAGTGTTTGCCCCTTTCCTGATTTCTTATTCTTTTGCATGCTTGTAGGTTTGGATTTATTCTTCCCTTAATAATAAAGATCTTCATTTAAAAACTGCATTTTGTGATTACTTGTGTTATCCTTGTCAAATATTTAAATTTGTTTTGTGATCTGAAACAGTTAAGTGTGAAAAACATGCAAAAGAATAAGAAATCAGGAAGGGGGCAAATACCACTGTATATAAGGATGGGGAACATATATACCAGGTAGGGGCCCAGGATGAGGGACATGTATAACACAAACTGGCCCATGATAGGGGACACATATTCCAGGATGGGGGACATTTACACCAGAATGGGGGACATGAATACCAGGATGGGAGGCATGTATACCAGGATGGGGGACATATCTACCATGAAGGGGCCCAGGATGGAGGACATATCTGACAGAAAAGGGCCCAGGATGAGGGGCATATGTAACAGGAACGTGCACATATATCAGGATGGGGACATGTATACCTGGATGGGGGACATACTGTATATACCAGGAAGAGGCCCAGTATGGGGGATATAAATACCTGGAAGGGGCCCAAGATGGGGGACATAAACACTACTGTTCAAAAGTTTGGGGTCACCCAGACAATTTTGTGTTTTCCATGAAAACTCATACTTTTATTTATCAAATGAGTTGCAAAATGAATAGAAAATATAGTGCAGACATTGACAAGGTTAGAAATAATGATTTTTATTTGAAAGAATAATTTTCTCCTTCAAACTGTGCTTTCGTCAAAGAATGTTCCCTTTGCAGCAGTTACAGCATTGCAGACCTTTGGCATTCTAGCTGTTTATTTGCTGAGGTAATCTTGAGAAATTTCACCCCATGCTTCCTGAAGCCCCTCCCACAAGTTGGATTGGCTTGATGGGCACTTTTTGCATACCATATGGTCAAGCTGCTCCCACAACAGCTCAATGGGGTTGAGATCTGGTGACTGCGCTGGCCACACCATTACAGATAGAATACCAGCTGCCTGCTTCTTCCCTAAATAGTTCATGCATAATTTGGAGGTGTGCTTTGGGTCATTGTCCTGTTGTAGGATGAAATTGGCTCCAATCAAACGCTGTCCACAGGGTATGGCATGGCGTTGCAAAATGGAGTGATAGCCTTCCTTATTCAAAATCCCATTTACCTTGTACAAATCTCCCACTTTACCAGCAGCAAAGCAACCCCAGACCATCACATTACCTCCACCATGCTTGACAGATGGCATCAGACACTCTTCCAGCATCTTTTCAGTTGTTCTGCATCTCACAAATGTTTTTCTGTGGGATCCAAACACCTCAAACTTTGATCCGTCTGTCCATAAAACTTTTTTCCAATCTTCCTCTGTCCAATGTCTGTGTTCTTTTGCGCATATTAATCTTTTCCTTTTATTAGCTAGTCTCAGATATGGCTTTTTCTTTGCCACTTTGCCCTAAAGGCCAGCATCCCGGAGTCTCCTCTTCACTGTAGACGTTGACATTGTACTTGTCTTGTTGCTCAGTTGTGCAGCGGGGCCTCCCACTTCTCTTTCTACTCTGGTTAGAGCCTGTTTGTGCTCTCCTCTGAAGGGAGTAGTACACACCGTTGTAGGAAATCTTTAGTTTCTTGGCAACTTCTCGCATGGAATAGCCTTCATTTCTAAGAACAAGAATAGACTGTCGAGTTTCACATGAAAGTTCTCTTTTTCTGGCCATTTTGAGAGTTTCATAGAACAAACAAATGTAATGCTCCAGATTCTCAACTAGTTCAAAGGAAGGTCAATTTTATAGCTTCTCAAATCAGCCAAACCGTTTTCAGCTGGGCTAACATACTTGTGCAAGGGTTTTCTAGGGTTTTCTAAACATTCATTAGCCTTCTTACACAGTTAGCAAACACAATGTACCATTAAAACACTGGAGTGGTGGTTGTTGGAAATGGGCCTCTATACACCTATGTAGATATTGATAAATGAATATACTTGATACAAATACTATATTAAACAGATTTCCTGTATGCATCTCTACTTATCATGTGACCACATATGCATTGGACTAGATCTATTCGGAACATATACATAACCCAACAGACGCATAACCGAACAAAAAAGATCAAAGGTAAACAGGTTACTTAAAAAACCTTTAATGAATCATGGTTTGGCCATAGATGGCACTGCATAGAGAGACACTCACACAACACTGATACATGTATTAACCCCTTACTTACCGGGGACGTATTAGTACGCATATTTGCGTACCCCCCGTTCAGTGAGGGCTGCTGCGCTGAGCCCTCACTGAACGGAGCACATGTCAGCTGATTCTTACAGCTGACATGTGCCCGCAACAGCCGCGGGTGGAATCGCGATCCACCCGCGGCTGTTAACCAGTTAAATGCTGCTGTCAATCTCCGACAGCAGCATTTAACGCGCGCTTCCGGGTAGCGCGTCATAAGCCCCGCCCACCGGCGACCCCATCACGTGATCGCGGGTCGCCGATGGGCGTGCATGACAACCCAGGGTCTGCAGCAGACGCCTGTGGTTGTCATGATCTTGTCGCTATGAGCGCCACCTAGTGGTCGGCGCTCATAGCACAGGACCATTTCTGCTGCATGCAGGGGACCTGCTCGTCCCCTATATGTAGCAGAGGCGATCGGATAGTTGCTGCTTCTAGTCTCCTATGGAGACTATAGAAGCATGCAAAAAGTAAAAAAAAAATAGTTTTTAAAAATATAAAAAAAAATAAAAAAATATAAAAGTTTAAATCACCCCCCTTTCGCCCCATTCAGAATAAAATATATATAAAAAAAACCCCCACATACACATATTTGGTATCGCCGCGTTCAGAATCGCCCGATCTATCAATATAAAAAAAGAATTATTCTGATCGGTAAATGGCGTAACGAGAAAAAAATTCTAAACGCCAGAATTACGTTTTTTGGTCGCCGCAAAATTGCAATAAAATGCAATAACGGGCGATCAAAATATCGGATCTACCCCAAATGTTATCAATAAAAACGTCAGCCTGGCACGCAAAAAATAAGCCATCAACCAGCCCCAGATCACGAAAAATGGAGACGCTACGGGTCTTAGAAAATGGCGCTATTTTTTTATTTTTTTTTTTACCAAATTTTGGAATTTTTTTTCACCACTTAAATATAAAAGAACCTATACATGTTTGGTGTCTATGAACTCGTAATGACCTGTAGAATAAGAAGGGCATGTCAGTTTTAGCATTCAGTGAACATGGTAAAAAAAATAAATAAAAAACAACTGTGGTATTGCACTTTTTTTGCAATTTTACCGCACTTGGAATTTTTTTCCCGTTTTCCCGTACAGGATATGATAAAACTAGTAATGGCGTTGAAAAGTACAACTCGTCCCGCAAAAAATAAGCCCTCACATGGCCATATTGACCAAAAAATAAAAACGCTATGGCTCTGGGAACAAGGGGAGCAAAAACGAAAATGCAAAAACGAAAAATGCTCCGGGGCTTAAGGGGTTAAAAAGGATATCATATCCACATATGATATGAGTATAATAATATAAATACAATGCATATGTCAGTACAATAATTGACAGTATAATACATAATTATCCAGACATCATTAATTTGTATTATTTGTATCGTTACTAGTACGGATGGCACAAAATAACTTTAAATGGAATTTTTGCAGACTATGCATACATGTGGTGCTTGATGTAATCAGTTCTAAACAGGAATATCCTTTATAGGTATAAAAGCACCACAATCAGTCTTAGCCATAGAAAGAAAGTGCTTTCGTGAAATTAATATCGGACTGGACCAAATCAGGATAAGAGTAGTTGACCATAAATTATGTATATGTGATATATCATTCTGTGTTAAACATACATCTCACCAACACAGGAGGAGAGGGGTGATAAGTTGGTCCAATTCAAATAGGTACAAATAGTATAATTCCCATTGGTCTCTTTATAGCCAAGTACTGTCAACACATCTAATTCACAAGTGAGTTCAACATGAAACTGTTCTATATACTGTGAATTGTCATACTCATACCTGTATCGTATACCAGAGTCGAGTGGCGCCTACCCCGACGAGCGTTTCGGTATCTCACCTTCGTCAGGGGGTGATATTGCAATAAAAACAAGATGTTTGCAGCTAGAATAGTCATTTACCACATTAACAATGTATAGAGTGTATTTCTGATTCATTTAATGTTAGCTTCATTGAAAAAAAATTTGCTTTTCTTTAAAAAATAATGACATTTCTAAATGACCCCAAACTTTTGAACGGTAGTGTATACCACAAAGGGCACCAGGATGGGGGACATATATATCAGGATGGAGGACATATATACCAGGAAGGGACCCAGGATTGACTGACATATACAGTACAGACCAAAAGTTTGGACACACCTTCTCATTTAAAGATTTTTCTGTATTTTCACGACTATGAAAATTGTACATTCACACTGAAGACATCAAAACTATGAATTAACACATGTAGAATTATATACTTAACAAAAAAGTGTGAAACAACTGAAAATACGTCTTATATTCTAGGTTCTTCAAAGTAGCCACCTTTTGCTTTGATGACTGCTTTGCACACTCTTGGCATTCTCTTGATGAGCTTCAAGAGGTAGTCACCGGAAATGGTCTTCCAACAATCTTGAAGGAGTTCCCAGAGATGCTTAGCACTTGTTGGCCCTTTTGCCTTCACTCTGCGGTCCAGCTCACCCCAAACCATCTCGATTGGGTTCAGGTCTGGTGACTGTGGAGGCCAGGTCATCTGGTGTAGCACCCCATCACTCTCCTTCTTGGTCAAATAGCCCTTACACAGCCTGGAGGTGTGTTTGGGGTTATTGTCCTGTTGAAAAATAAATGATGGTCCAACTAAACCCAAACCGGATGGAATAGCATGCTGCTGCAAGATGCTGTGGTAGCCATGCTGGTTCAGTATGCCTTCAATTTTGAATAAATCCCCAACAGTGTCACCAGCAAAGCACCCCCACACCATCACACCTCCTCCTCCATGCTTCACGGTGGGAACCAGGCATGTAGAGTCCATCCGTTCACCTTTTCTGCGTCACACAAAGACACGGTGGTTGGAACCAAAGAGCTCAAATTTGGACTCATCAGACCAAAGCACAGATTTCCACTGGTCTAATATCCATTCCTTGTGTTCTTTAGCCCAAAGTCTCTTCTGCTTGTTGCCTGTCCTTAGCAGTGGTTTCTTAGCAGCTATTTTACCATGAAGGCCTGCTGCACAAAGTCTCCTCTTAACAGTTGTTGTAGAGATGTGTCTGCTGCTAGAACTCTGTGTGGCATTGACCTGGTCTCTAATCTGAGCTGCTGTTAACCTGCGATTTCTGAGGCTGGTGACTCGGATAAACTTATCCTCAGAAGCAGAGGTGACTCTTGGTCTTCCTTTCCTGGGGCGGTCCTCATGTGAGCCAGTTTCTTTGTAGCGCTTTGTAACATACCTGGTGGTGGGCTTGCATAGTGCACCATCTCCCACTATGCAAGATCGCAAACTTGATCTTCAGTCCAGTCTGCTAGCCTGGCTTCTTTTCATGCTGTCTACTTGTCTCTCTTCTGATTGCTTAGGGCGGCGGCCCGGTTACTTCCTGTTTTTTGTAGCTGCTGTGGGCACACCCCTAATGCGTCCTCAGCCTATTGCTGTCTGTCACTGGATATTTAAACCAGCTCTACCTTGAAGCTGGTGCCTGAGCAACTCTTATCCTCAGAGGGCTTCTTGCCTCTGATGTGCCAGGTCCTGTTCTGTTTTTCCTGCCTGTCTGCCTTCCTGGAGACTGTATTCCCAGGCCTGTCTGAACACGCTCCTAGCCTGTTCGTCCTGCCTTCTGGGGGCCGCATACCCAGACCTGTTATCTGTGTCTTCTAGCCTGTTTGTCCGCCATTCTGGGGGCCGCATACCCAGACTCACTCCTGTATCTCGCTGCAGTGTCAGTTCCTGTCTTAACACTCAGTTCCTGTCTGAACACTCTCCTAGCCTGTTACCTGCTTTTCTCTATGTCTGTACCTTCCCTTTTTCTGCAGAGTCTGAACCTGCACCTAACTCCTACTCATTGTCGCTGTACTTCCGTTTGTGAGTTAGGAGTCCACTCGCTACTTCTTTGCAAGTATCTCATGTGTATCTGGTTCTGCCTTTCCCTTCCAGTCTGTTCCGTGTGAACAGAGCTCTGTCCCCTCTGCTCTGTCTTTGCTCACCGCTTCGGAGGTTTCCCCCCTGCTCTGCCCTGCCTTACTTACCGCTCCGGCGGTTCCTGCCCGCTCTGCCTTGTCCACCGCACCTGCGGTTTCGCTCTGCTCAGCCTTGTCCATCGCACCTGCGGTTTCGCTCTGCTCAGCCTTGTCCACCGCATCTGCGCTTTCGCTCTGCTCAGCCTTGTCCACCGCATCTGCGCTTTCGCTCTGCTCAGCCCTGTCCACTGCACCTGCGGTTTCGCTCTGCTCAGCCTTGTCCACCGCACCTGCGGTTTCACTCTGCTCAGACTTGTCCAACGCATCTGCGGTTTCGCTCTGCTCAGCCTTGTCCACCGCACCTGCGGTTTCGCTCTGCTCAGCCTTGTCTACCGCACCTGCGGTTTCGCTCTGCTCAGCCTTGTCCACCGCACCTGCGGCTTCGCTCTGCTCAGCCTTGTCCACCGCACCTGCGGTTTCGCTTTACTCTGCTTGATTACCGCATCTGCGGCTCTGAATCCGTCTCCCAGTCTGTACTGGACCCTACCCAGCCTGTGCTCTAACCTGCCTGTTCCTGTATTCCCCGGTGTGGGTCAACAGCCGTGTCCGGGGTCTGACCTGGATTGGCACCTGGTCCCTCTGCTCGGTTCCTCCCTGGTGCACGGCGTCATAGCCATCGTGCGACCTGGGTCGGATCGGATTGATACTTAGTTACGCCCCTCCAGGCACTCTCCGGTTCATGGCACAGTGGGATCACTAATCACGCACACGCCAGTCAGTCCGGGCGTGTGCATAACACGCTTGATGGTTTTTGCAACTGCACTTGGGGACACTTTCAAAGTTTTCCCAATTTTTCTTACTGACTAACCTTCATTTCTTAAAGTAATGATGGCCACTCGTTTTTCTTTACTTAGCTGCTTTTTTCTTGCCATAATACGAATTCTAACAGTCTATTCAGTAGGACTATCAGCTGTGTATCCACCAGACTTCTGCACAACTCAACTGATGGTCCCAACCCCATTTATAAGGCAAGAAATCCCACTTATTAAACCTGACAGGGCACACCTGTGAAATGAAAACCATTTCCGGTGACTACCTCTTGAAGCTCATCAAGAGAATGCCAAGAGTGTGCAAAGCAGTCATCAAAGCAAAAGGTGGCTACGTTGAAGAACCTAAAATATAAGACATATTTTCAGTTGTTTCACACTTTTTTGTTAAGTATATAATTCCACATGTGTTAATGCATAGTTTTGATGCCTTCAGTGTGAATGTACAATTTTCATAGTCGTGAAAATACAGAAAAATCTTTAAATGAGAAGGTGTGTCCAAACTTTTGATCTGTACTGTATACCTGGAAGGGACCCAAGATGGAGGGCATTACTACATAATGAAAGGGGGGGGGGGTGAACACATATATCTTTATAGGATTTAGAACACTACAAACTCCCATACATCTGACCAACATGCATGGTGGGACCAGGTCCAAATGTTGCACTGGACTCTATCGGACTCTACGCCACTGCCCACACCAATATCACCTTTAGGCAACCCAAATCTCACACCATTAAAGTTAATTTGAAGGCACAGCTGTTTCTACATCACCCATCAAGAACTACCATAATTTCCCAGCTTAAATGCAGGCACCTGAACAGGCAAGTAGTGTGATACTGTGAGAAGGTAAAAGGTACAGTAACATCAGTCGAATTTCTACATGACCTATAGACTTTACCGGGAGGTGAAGGTGTGTACATAGCAACCATTCAACTATTTATGTGCATTACAGCAGATTTATCTGTGTGATAAATTAGGAGTGACCTGGATTCTGCATTAAAGAATATATCTGGAAAGAAAGTGGCTTTTGAAAGGTACAAGGAGTGTAAAGATAACAATATCATATGGTATTTAGAGAAGTGAGCATGATGGAGAAGCATAAACCCATGAATGAGGCATTCACCCAAGATTAAGGCAGTCGCGTAAAGCATTACATCATATTTCCACTTCTTTTATCATCTTCTGGTATTATTATTACTATTGGTATTATTCTGGTATTATTATTATTATTACTTAATACCTGTAGTATATATTGGTTAAGAAAATAGCTGAAATATAAAAGATATAATGCACATTATAGGGTATTGACTGTACATAAAAAGTTTGTAAAGAAAATGTGACATGTGCTTATATGATGGTATTAGTTTAAAGTGCACTACAAATTGATCATTGGCACAAGGTGAATATCTCTTTGGAACTGTGTGTTTATGCCTTTTACAGAGGCTGGAGCAAAAAATAACACTAGAATAAAATTACAAGACTATCCGTGGTTTTTGTCAGGTTTCTGTTGTCCTTCTGTGGATTTACCACTGGTGGCTGCTATTATTTACTTTGCTAAATTGTACTGCAGTTACACTCCTTACCACTGGAGCCTGTTTTTGTGTTTCTGCAATCGTCTTTTACCAATATGGCCGATGTATGTATTGAGCCTGTGTATGCCATCTTGTTTCCTTTTTGGGCCTACTTAAAGCCACATGGAACATTCACTCATTGCTTGAGTATTGTGTCTAGCTGTTTATTTTTATTTATTTTACTCACTTATATAGCACCATTAGTTGCTCACCGCTTTACAGACATCATCGACACTGTCACCCATTGGGGCTCACAGTCTAGATTCCCTATCAATATGTCTTTGGAGTGTAGGAAGAAATCCACGCAAACAAGGAGAGAACATACAAACTTCTTACGGATGTTGTCCTTGGTGGGATTTGACCCCAGGACTCCTTTGAGCCACCGTGCTGCTTTTGTCTAGTTCCAGTTTCCAGCTCCTGAACTGTCTTATGCCTCCTTCATACGTCCTGGTGATTCCTGTACAGCAAAAAACAGTAGTGGTGAGACCTGTGATCCGTGTCCGTGTGCCATCCGTATGTCCGTATGTGACATCCGTATGACATCCGTGTGTTATCCGTATGTCCCTGTGTCCATGTCTGTGTGCCATCCGTGTGTCCGTATGCAGCATCGGTATTTTGTCGAAGAAAAAAAGGAAGCTATTTAAACAATTTATTTATAAAGTTTAATTGCAAGAAATTTAACAACACAGGACTTGCAGGAGGGAGTACAGATGATAGATAGATAGATCCAAAAATGTCGTTGATATCTATATACTCAGTGCTTTACGTGTGTTATTGCTGCTACTTAGATGTATCTACTAAATAAATAAATAAAAAAACGGCTTGGGCTCCAGAGTAATTTTCATAACCAGCAAAGGGAAAGCCGACTACTGGGGGCTGATTTTACTAGCCAGGGAAGGGGCCATTATGCCAACATGTTCCCTGGCTATTAATAACAGCCCACAGCTGTTTGATTAGCGTTTACTGGCTAGATTACATGGGAGACCCCAGAAAAAAATTAACGTAGGGTCCCCCTATAAAATCTAACAAGCAAAGGCTAAACAGACAGCTGTGGGCTGATATTAATATCCAGGGATAATAACATCAGCCCTCAGTGGCCCCGGAAATGGTGCATCAATAAGTGGGGTTATAGGGTTGGGGTTCATGTCAGCCTTGTATTGACAGCTGTCATGAAGCCCAGGGGTTAGTAATAGAGAGACATCTATAAGACGCCCTCTTTGCAAACTCAATAGTAAAAGTTTGTAAATAAACATACAGCCTGTAAAAAAATCCTTTATTTGAAATAAAAATCCACACGGTTTTACACATTTATTTGAAAATAAAAAACACATTTATACTCACCTAACACCTATTCCTTTGAAGCCTGTGTCCCCTGTAAAAGAAAGAAAATAATAAACAACAAAAATACTCACCTTACACCTAATCCATCAAAGCCCCTGTCACCTGTAAAAAAATAAAAAACAACCATATCCCTCACCTATCTGACATACTGTCTCACACCGTAATCCATGTCTATGATAACTGGTTTAAAACCTGAACAGTGCCATGATCCAGGCTGTAAACCAGGACACAATGAGCTGCTGCGAGAGCAGCTTCAGTGATGAGCGGTGACTTCATACAGGGTACCGCTGGCCACTGAAGCTGCATTCTCAAAGGCAGTTCACTGCGAACCAGGACGATGAACTACCGTGACCTCAGTGAGATCACCGCTAGCACCGTGAGAAAATTCTCACAGCGTTGCGCTGAGCACTCAGTTCACGATGAATGGATATCAAGTGTGCACGTGTGCAGCACGCATTTTGTGTAGGCTGCGCAAAAAAAACTGACAAGGTCTGTGTGAGAAGCCTGACATGTGAGCACACCCATGTCACGTATGTCCGTATTTGTGGCCCTTTAAAAATGGGCCACATATGGACGTACAAAATGGACGTGTGAAGAAGGCCTTACCCATACCGTTCTCACTCATCTCCTGTTTGTTTCCACAACTCCCATTGCTATGTCCAAGAACTTCTACCACTGCTTGCTGTACCATGCTCGTGCTCCTTGGGCATTTGGATTCCAGCTGTCTTCCAACAGTATTGTAACACTTTTTCTCTGTTATCAGATTGAAGCTGATCAAAAGCTAGAGATTTAAAACAGCTGTAGAGGTAAATTTAGACTATAATCCAATAGAGAGGAGATGATGAAAAGCTGCACTCACTGTTTATGTAAAAATAAGAGTCCTTTATTTCATATTCGGAACATGGACCCGCAGAAGCGCTAGTTAGAGTGTGAAACAGCTGTAGTCCACCTCCTCCCCGCACTCCCTGCTTTCCATTCATTTTATCCGAATATGAAATAAAGGACTTTTATTTTTACATAAACGGTGAGTGCAGCTTTTCATCATCTCCTCTGTTTTGAAATATTGTTTCTGTATTTTAAAGCTGGCACCGCAAGTTTATACGATGTGTATTTGCCATTAAGATTCATTATGCATCTAGAAGGTGGTGCAGGCTCATTCTCCATTTAGTTAATTTAGACTATTTTCTTCAAACCTTGCCTTCTTTAACAAAAAAAATGCATGCACTTTCACTGTAGGGTATCCACAGATAACAGAGTATCTGAATATTTACAGTATATAATCGAAGATGATTTGAAAGAGTCCTGAGTACTGCAGATCAACTCCAATTCATTTGAATAGTAGCTGATCTGCAGTACACGTGAGAAGCCACTAATTTGAGCTGTGCTGTCCTGGCTCCGTACATTGTCTATATTCAGCCACCACAGGAGCAGATAACAGATGATCGGTGGTAGTGCTAACTGTCAGAAGTTATGAATATATTAGTCCTTTACAACACTTTTAAGTTTCCAGGATTACAAAGGCATTATCTGAAAAAGATAAACTTGGATTTGAAGCTAGAGACAGTGAGTCTTAGAGGTCCTAACTAGAGATGAGCAAACGAACATGTTCGGAAAACATTTGTTCTTTTCAAATTCGGCATGAACATTGCAAATTTGGATTCGTGATCGGACACCCGAGCGTTTTTACTGAAAATCGGCCCAATTCAGCAAAATTGCTGTAAATGATCGCGTTTTCACTACTGTATTTTTTATGACTTTGGCTAGGATAGTGGTGCTGTATGATGAGCTGGGGGGACGTGTTTGATGAGGGGATGGGGTGGAGAGAGGTCAGAGTAGCAGTGGGCTGTTAATCTTCATAGGCGGATTATAATGAGGGCAATCCGGGCTACCGCCCGGGCCCCCGGACCGCTCCCCCAGCAGCGGCGCACGGGCGCTGCTTCTTCTCCGGCCGGGCCAGCACTGCAGCAGTTAACTTCCCTGTGCTGGCCCGGCCGCGTCACTGCTAGGAGACACTGCCCTGTGCGCGGCCGTGTTTCCTAGCTGTGACGTCACGCAGTGCGCGCCCTGCACTGCTACTTACCACCGGAGAGGAGCAGGACTGGAGCCGAGCCGGGGGATGGTGTCTCTGGGGGGGGCGCCGTGCGGCCTCCCGCTGTGTATAGATGGCGCTGTGCGGCCTCCTGCTATGTATAGATGGCTACATGCGGCCTCCCGCTGTGTATAGATGGCGCCGTGTGGCCTCCCGCTGTGTATAGATGGCGCCGTGTGGCCTCCCGCTGTGTATAGATGGCACCGTGTGGCCTCCCGCTGTGTATAGATGGCTACATGTGGCCTCCCGCTGTGTATAGATGGCGCCGTGTGGCCTCCCGCTGTGTATAGATTGCTACGTGCGGCCTCCCGCTGTGTATAGATGGCGCCATGTGGCCTCCCGCTGTGTATAGATGGCGCCGTGCGGCCTCCCGCTGTGTATAGATGGCGCCGTGTGGCCTCCCGCTGTGTATAGATGGCTACATGTGGCCTCCCGCTGTATATAGTTGGCGCCGTGCGGCCTCCTGCTGTGTATAGATTTCGCCGTGTGGCCTCCCGCTGTGTATAGATGGCTACGTGCGGCCTTCCGCTGTGCATAGATGGCGCCGTGCGGCCTCCTGCTGTGTATAGATGGCGCCGTGCGGCATCCTGCTGTGTATAGATGGGGCTGTGCGGCCTCCTGCTGTGTATAGATGGCTACATGTGGCCTCCCGCTGTGTATAGTTGGCGCCGTGTGGCCTCCCGCTGTGTATAGATGGCTACCTGCGGCCTCCCGCTGTGTATAGATGGCTACATGCGGCCTCCCGCTGTGTATAGATGGCTACGTGCGGCCTCCCGCTGTGTATAGATGGCTACGTGCGGCCTCCCGCTGTGTATAGATGGCTACGTGTGGCCTCCCGCTGTGTATAGATGGCTATGCGCTGCCTCCCGCTGTGTATAGATGGCCACGTGCGGCCTCCCACTGTGTATAGATGGAGCCGTGCGGCCTCCCGCCGTGTTTAGATGGCTACGTGTGCTCAATATTGAGTAATACAATTAATGTAAGGCTATGTGCCCACGATGCAGAAATGCTCCGGATTTTTTTGGAGCGTTTCTGCATCTCCCTGGCAGAAAAAACGCATGCGGATTTTACATGTGTTTTTCCTGCCAGGGACATGCGGATGTGAAGCGTTCTTCACATGCATTTCCGAATGCGGGTGTCAAGCGCTTTCCAAGCGATTTTAGCATCACTTGGAAAGTGCTTGACAACTTGGTCACACTATATAAATCCATGCAACCGGCATGGATTTATATAGTGTGACCGTAAAAGAATGGTAAAAAATAAATATATACAGTTCGGTCCATATATTTTAAAAACAGGGTGGCACATGTTAAGGAGCTTAAACTCCAAAACCCTTCATCCAATTTTAATGTGGATACCCTCAAATGAAAGCTGAAAGTCTGAACTTCAACTGCATCTGAATTGTTTTGTTTAAAATTCATTGTGGTAATGTCTAGAACCAAAATTAGAAAAATGTTGTCTCTGTCCAAATATATATGGACCTAACTGTACTTACCTTCTGATGGCCTGCCAACGTCAGCGGTCGCGTTACCCGTCACATGACTAAATGACGTCACGGCAGGTCCTTTTCAGACCATCGTGAGCTGCCGGCAAGCCAGGACGCATCGGATAAAGACACCGGGGGTCATCAGAAGGTAAGTATAATATTTATTTTTTATTTTATTCTTTTTTTTACAGGTACTATGGTACTCGGGTCCGGAGGAGAGTCTCCTCTTCTCCAAACCCAGGTACCATCTGCACATGGAAACGCATGGAATCCGCATGTACAGATGCAGTGATGCGGATTCCATGTGTTCCAATGCAAGTCAATGGCGGCGAAAACGCCGAGCTTCCGCAGAATATTTGGTAATGCTGCGGATTTTTCCGCAATGATAATCTGCAGCGGAAATTTCCGCAGCATGTGCACAGCACATACGGATTATCATTGGGGAACATGGCAGACCTTCTACCATGCGTTTTTTAAGCGTTTCTGCAGCGGAATTGCTTAAAAAATGCATAGTGGGCACACAGCCTAAAAAAAATTATTATAATTAATATTGTGGCAAATTTCACGTGAACTATCACATGATCTATCACAGGGGATCATGTGACATGTGATACATCAGGTGTGTGTGTGTGAGGGGGGGGCCCGCGCCTTCAAAACTGCCCGGGGCCCTTGCTACTCTTAATCCACCCCTGTTAATCTTAATTTTGTTTTTACGTAGCTTAATGTGTGCAGATTCGGTAAGCCAATCAGGGCGCAGGAACCATCCACAACGTCCAGACACAAGGGCTTGTGCCACTGACTACTGAAGTCACATGTCCCTCTCCATATAAAGAGTGGACATGTTGTTTTAGCACCATTTTGTCAGTGTAACAGCACAGTGAGGCTGCTCTTGGATACTGAGAGATTGAGATCGTTAGCTAGGCGGTTGCTTCTGTGGCGCCCCTGAGGGTTCAGTCGCCACAGAGGTACTGCATCTCACCCAGAGGTGTGGTATCTCACTCTCAGGTAAGGAAGGAGAACAGCTCAGGACCCTAACACAGGGCGAGATTGCTCCTACGGGAGAGCACAGTCCCTGGTCCCTGGCTGGAGTGGGAGGAACCACCTAGAGAGGGGAACCATGTAGTGGATGGGGTGGAGGAAGTAGATCCTGGGAGCACTTGAAAGGAAGCTGTATAAAAGACGGAAGCCATCTTGGGATGTGAGTCCAGACAGAGTGTTCAGTCAGAGGAGGAGAAGTGAAGGAGCAGAGGCTCTGCAAGAGCTCTGCTCCGGAGGCGGGCCTAGTGAGAGGCCCAGGACTGAGAGAGGAGAGGGAACAGGAAAGGCTCCAGGAGAAGGAGAGAAGGGATCCTAGGGGTACGGGCAGTGCTGGAGGCCACCCGTATGCCCGAATCTACAAGACAGTGGAAGGATCAAGCCGCAGAGGGGACGGGCCCCTTAACTAGCACGGATACTTTAAGTCCATCTAGCAACCGGAGGTGGCTGTACTTTCAGGGTGCAGTTGCCCACTACCACAGTTAACAATCGCCGAAAAGGTGGCCACATAGGGCCCAGGGGACTGCAGGTCGCCCGCCAAGACCCGAGGCCACCGGATTTGGACACTGACTGTGAGGCGCAAGGCAGGAGGGAGAGAGCCAGCGCAGGAAGACGACTGAAGAAGCTACACAGAACGGGGTCCTGGTAAATACTCTGGAAATACCTGAGGGTGGACTGAGCCCCTCACTGAGTACGCACAGCACGACGGGGGAGATTGCTCTGGTACCTGTAATCTGGACTGCAACAACTATGAGTAAAGACCCTGGGACTGCACTATCTGGTCTCTGTGTTCCTTGCTGCGCCATCCCTCACTGCACTACAATGCCCAGCACAACCACCAACATCCACACTCACTGCCCTGAAGCTAACTCTTCCTGTGGGGAGTTATACCACTCTTGCTGCAAAACCACCAGCTTCAGAGGACTGTTCCGCAGCGGCGGTCTCCACTGGCCGCATTCCACAGGTGGCGTAGTCGGACATTATAAAAACCTATACTTATCATTCCCCTTGGATTGACCGCCCTGGTCACGGTCCGGGTCATCGCCACAGTGACTACAACCCCCAGCATCTACCGGCCCGGCACCAGGTACCCCACGGCCCAGGGGGCGTGTCACTTCTAAGTCAGATAGCTTATATAGATAGGATCCTGTGTGGCTGTGAAACCGACCTTCCAGCATATTAGTGTGGTCCAGACAGAGACACCTGGCCACACACATTTCAGCATAGAACTCTGTTGTGCTGATATAGTGCTCCATGCAGGAGTAAACCTTTGAAACTCAATTTTTTTCTGTTCCTACTGTGTTACATAAAGCAGGCCACATCTGAGCTTGCAATTCTTTGGCGCTGAGATTCAGATGTATCCAGGGCTCCACGGTAAAAAATCTAATTATTTCTGTTACTACTGTGATACATACAGCAGGCCACATCTCAGCTTGTAATTTTTTGTCGCTGAGATTCAGTGGTATACAGAGCTCCACAGTAAAAAAACTAATTTCTTCTGTTACTAACGTGTGTGGTAAAGCGACTTGCTCGGCTCTCCGGAGGCAGACACAGGACACACGGTTCGGATAAAACTTCCTGTGGGTTTATTATGCGGCATAAACTCCAGCAGTGTCCCATAAAAATGAACAGCCATCTCGGGGGTTAACGAGAAAACACCCGAAAGTACAACAGAGTCTATTAGCAAGCAAGGCTCGACCTGCTCCAGGTAGCACAGCGAAGTCTTCAGCAACACCCGTCCTCCGGTGTTGCTCTCAGCCCAACGCAGCCTGGAGACTTCCCTCTCCAGGCCACACATTACTCAGAGAAAAAAAACTGACTGAACATTTAAACCGTGCACAGCCACACCCTGAGGGGGGGTAGGGGAATGGCCTCCCACCCTCTGCCATTCCCATAAAACGACACCCTTTAAGTGAGTTAACCCCCAGCATATAACATGCAGGCAGAAAGTTTATTGGTTTCAGTTCACACAGGCTAGCAACCTGTGTGACACAAACCTCCCCTCATATATCATACTAGTGACTCTGTCACATATTCTCCCCCTCTGCCCAAAGCTGGGGTTTTGGGCACTTTCTGATACCAGGCAGGGAATCCTAGAGATTGCATCCACATTCCCGTGTAACTTCCCGGGCCTATGCTCCACGTGAAAGTTAAAATCCTGAAGACCTAGGAACCATCTAGTTGCCCTGGCATTTTTACCCCTCTTTTCCCTTAACCATCTTAAAGGGGCATGGTCAGATACCAACTTCCGGCCTAGTAGGTAAAATCTTAGAGTATCTACGGCCCACTTTATGATTAAACACTCTTTTTCCACTATTGCGTAGTTCTTCTCGCAGGACGAAAGTTTCCGGCTCAGGTAGAGAATGGGATGTTCTTCTCCATTTATCTCTTGAGAAAGTACGGCTCCTAGACCAACCTCTGAAGCGTCTGTCTGGACCACAAACTCTTTCTTGAAGTCTGGTGCGACCAGGACTGGCTGCTTACACAGTGCTAGCTTCAACTGTTGAAACGCGGTCTCTGTTTCCTCCGTTCACTTTACCGTGGTTGATCTGGTGCTTTTTAGGAGATCCTTCAGCGGCGCGGCCATCATGGCAAAATTCGGGATAAACCGCAATTAATATCCCACCATTCCCAGGAATGCTCTTCTTGGAGAGCAGTTGCGGCTAGGTCTGGATTGCCTCCACTTTATTGACTTGCAGCTTTATTTCGCCTCTCCCGACGACATAGCCCAAGTACTTGGCCTCCTCTTTCCAAATGGCACATTTTCTCAGATTTATAGTAAATCCTGCCTTTCTCAGCACATCCAGAACTACCTGCAGTTTAGGTAGATGACTAGCCCAGTCTAGACTAAAGACTACAATGTCATCAAGGTAGGCTGTGGCATACTTCTTATGTGGGGCTAGGATCTGATCCATAGCCCTCTGCAAGGTGGCTGGGGCTCCCTGTAGTCCGAACGGCATCCGAGTGTATTGAAAGCACCCATCAGGTGTCGAGAAAGCTGTCTTCTCCTTTGCCGTCTGCGACATGGGGATCTGCCAGTAGCCCTTCGTCAGGTCAAGAGTGGTGATGTACCTTGCCAGTCAAAGCCTCTCAATGAGTTCGTTGACGCGGGGAATCGGGTGTGCGTCACACTTGGATACCTTATAGAGCCGGCGGTAGTCATTACAAAACCTCCACTCTCCATTGGGTTTTGGCACGAGCACGATTGGACTCGACCACCCACTCTTTGTCTCCTCTATCACCCCGAGGAGATCACCTACCGGCGTGCTTCCGGAATCCGGTATGGCTTCAGATTCACTCTTACATGTGGCTCTGTCAGCACGTCATGCTCTACCACCTGAGTATGCCCCGGCAACTTTGAGAACAACTCCCGATTTCGCTGTAGTAGTTCTCGACACTGTTGCTTCTTGGCCGGCTATAGAGTCTCTGCTATAGTGACCTCTTTCACCTTACCTTCGGGAACGGCTTCCAGGCAAGGAGTTTCCACAGGTTCCCGGTCCCACCACGGCTTCAGCAAGTTCACATGGTATACTTGGTGCGGCTTTCTTTCGGCCAGGCTGGTGGACTTTATAATTAACTTCACTGACTTTCTCCACCACCTCGTACGGACCTTGCCACTTGGCCAGGAACTTGCTCTCGAGTGTAAGGATTAGCACTAAAACACGGTCCCCGGGCTGGAACTGCCTCAGCCTCGCCAATCGATTATAGACCCTTGCCTGTACTTCCTGCGCCTGGAGGAGATGCGCTTTCACGATCGGCATCACTTTTGCTATTCTTTCCTGCATCTGGGCGACATGTTCAACGATGCTCCGGTGTGGCGTAACCTCGGCTTCCCAGGTTTCCTTAGCGATATCCAGGAGCCATCGCGGATGTTGTCCATGCATGAGCTCAAACGGAGAAAAACTGGTAGAGGCTTGTGGAACCTCCCTTACTAAGAAGAGCAGGAAGGGCAGCAGGTAGTCCCAGTCACGTCCATCCTTCTCTACGTCTTTCTTGAGCGTCGCTTTCAGGGTCTTGTTAAAGCGCTCTACTAAGCCGTCTGTCTGCGGATGGTAAACGGAGGTTCGCAGTTGGGTAATCTGGAGGACCTTGCACAGCTCCTTCAGTACCTTGCTCATGAACAGGGTCCCTTGGTCCGTTAGGATTTCCTTCGGCAGACGGGTCCTGGCAAATATATGGACAAGTTCCCTGGCTATGAATTTACTTGATGAATTTCTTAGCGGTACCGCTTCTGGATACCGGATCGCATAGTTCATGATCACCATAATTTATTGGTGGCCTCGGGCTGGCTTGACTAAGGGCCCTACTAGGTCCATAGCAATCCCCAGTGGTGGCTTTAGACCCCTTCGGTGGTGAACCCACCTCCTTTTGGATATCCCAGTACGGAGAAGTGACTATATCCGGTTTCCCGAGGGATTTCTCAACCACCTGGTACCTCTCTACTAGGCCAATGAAGTCATCTGCGTTCTGTGGATCGCCCTGGGCCACCCAAGTCTGTATCGACTTGGGAAGGGAGTGCATGAATCTATCAATGACCAGCCGCTCGACCATCTGGGCCGGAGTGGAGGACTCTGGCTGCAACCACTTCTGAACGAGATGCAGTAGGTCAAACATCTGCGAGAGAGAGGGTTTGTCGCTGGCATACGCCCAGAGGTGGACTTGTTGGGTTCGCTATGCCATATTCACTCCCAGGTGTGCCAAGATCTCTGTCTTTAGCTTGGCGTATTCCTCGGCATCCTGCAGTGCAAAGTTGTAATATGCTTTTTGGGGTTCACCCGACAAATATGGCGCCAGAACCTCTGCCCACTGTTCTGGTGGAAGTCTCTCCCGATCAGCCACCCTCTCAAAGACTGTCAAAAATGCTTCTACATCATCCCCGGGGGTCATCTTCTGCATGGACTGTTTTACTGCCATCCTGACGTGGGAGTCATCAGTCGGCCCTGGGGGTGGGGCGGTTGCCCTGCCCTGGATGGTGTCCGCCAGAAGCTGTATCTGCTGTTGCTTCTCCTGCTGGTGCTGCTGCGCCTTTTGCTGCAACTGGATCTGTTGCAGCAACAGTTTGGTTGTCTCCTGGTGCTGCTGCTGGCTCTGCAAGTGCTGCTGGTGCATCTGTTGTTGGCTCTGCACCAGGTGCTTAATGAGCTCCTCCATGCTGCCGGATTTTTCTGACTGGCTGCTGGACTTCTCTGGCTGGCTGACGGCCGTTACCGAGGACATTCACCGGTCTCTGTGGCAGGCGTGTTCCCGGAATCTTGCACGCACTCTCACACCAACTGTGCTAAAATGACTTGCTCAGCTCTCCAGAGGCAGACACAGGACACACGGTTCGGGTAAAACTTCCTGTGGGTTTATTATGCAGCATAAACTCCTCCAGCAGTGTCCCATAAAAATGAACAGGCCCTCTCAGGGGTTAACGGGAAAACAAAAGAGAAAGTACAACAGAGTCTATTAGCAAGCAAGGCTCGGCCTGCTCCAGGAAGAGCAGCGAAGTCTTCAGCAACTCCCGTCGTCCAGAGTTTCTCTCTGGCTTCAGCCCAATGCAGCCTGGAGACTTCCCTCTCCAGGCCACACACTACTCAGAGAAAAAAAACTGACTGAACATTTAAACCTTGCTCAGCCACACCCTCTGCCATTCCCATAAAACCACACCCTTTAAGTGAGTTAACCCCCAGCATATAACATGCTGGCACAAAGTTTATTGGTTTCAGTTCACATAGGCTAGCAACCTGTGTGACACATACCTCCCCTCATATATTATACCAGTGACTCTGTCACACATAATACTTACAGCAGGCCACATCTGAGCTTGTAATGTTTTGGCGTATATATTCTACTGTATCCAGGCCTCATCCACAGTAAAAAATCTAATTTCTTCTGTTACTAACGTGATACATACAGCAGGTCACATCTGAGCTTGTAATTTTTTGGCGCATATATCCTACTGTATCCAGGCCTCATCCACAGTACAAAATCGAATTTCTTCTGTTACTAACATGATACATAAAGCAGGCGACATCTCAGCTTCTAATTATTTTGTACTGAGATTGTGCTGTATCCAGGGCTCCACATTAAAAAAATCTAATTTTTTGTTGCTAATAGCATGCTGCAACCACACTATCTGAGCAACATGAGCGGGAAAAAGCGAGGTGGTGGATGGGGGAATAGGCTTGGGGTTCAAGCTGTACATGGGGTAGGTGGTAATGTTAGTGAACCAACACCGTCACGTTCCTATCCAAACTCCTGAACTGTAACCTACTATAGTGCAATATGAAGAACCGGAACATAAAGTATTTCTATAGTACCAATAAATGTAGCCCATAAAACCATGAGTTAGCCAAAAAGTATATACAAAGTTTATTAGGTAAACATATGGACACCATTAAAAAACAATTAAAAACAAACAACAACCTCAATGAGGAAGTGTGAGTACATGTGAAGTTTCCACCTCTGTGTAAGCCACTAATCACAAGATTGCAAGCACAAATTGGTTGTGCACACAGTTTTTTTGCAAAAAATGCCTCCTGCATAAAAATATAACAAACATGCATATTAAGGTACATATAACATGTTAAAAAGGGCATGTAAGTATAACTGTCATGCATTCAAAATACATATCACATATGCGACCCAAATGCAGGACTATACAGCATAAATATTATAGCTATACATGTATCTGTGGCGCCCCTGCGGCTCCAGTTGCCACAGAGGTACTGCATCTCATCCAGAGGTGTGGTACCCCACTCTCAGGTAAGGAGGGAGCACTACCCGGGACCCACTCGCTCACATCCAACACTACATCACTCCATTAGGGAAGGTCCAGATAGCTCCTAAGGGAGAGCACAGGCCTGGTCCCTGTCAAGAGGGTGGAACTAAATAGAGGAGGTGGGTGGAGGAAGTAGTTTACGGGATCACTGAAAGAAGAGTATAAAAGGAGGGTGGAAACATCTAGAAGGAGTTCTGTCAGTTCTGCTCAGTGGAGCAAGGGAGGACCGTGTGGAGTAAGGTCCTGACGGCGAAGGGGCCCAGTAAAAGGGGCCCAGTAGGAGGAGAGTGAGTAGAGAACACCGGAGCAGTGGGAAAGGCTCCAGAGATAGAAGGGATCCTAGGGGCACAGCGAGTGCGGGATGACACCCATGCACCCGAGTTCACGCTCATCGTGGAGGGATCAAGGCCGCAGTAGGGGACTGACCCCAAACTTGTGGAGTACTTTAAGGCTCAGCTAGCAAACCGGAAGTTGCGGTATCTTCATGTGCCTTAGCCAAAAGTCCACACACATTCACTGAAAAGGTGGTCATGTAGGATAAAGGGGACAGACCAGATGTTGCCCGACAACGACCGCGGCCACTGGCTCGGGACACTGTGTGTGAGACGCAGGGCAGGAGGGTGAGAGCCAGCGCAGAGAGACAGATGACGTGGAAAGGTACACAAGAAAGGGGTCCTGTTCAAGTGCACCTAAGTTATCTGAGAGTTGGCTGGATCACTTCCCCGGAGGACACAGGACGACGTGGGCGGTTATAATTCGGCGGTTGTAACCTGAAGACTGCACCCCACTGTGTCTTTGACTAATTGCTGCGCCATCTGCCTTGCACTACACCAACAACATCTACCTCATCAATCACTATAAACTGCCCTGAAGTCTAGCTCTGCCCGTGGAGAGCTGAACCATCTTTGCTGTGTCACCAACAGCCCCAGTGGATCTGAATAGCAGCGGTGGCCACATATAGCCGCATACCACGGGTTGCGTCACAAACTTTATCTTCAAACACAATATTCTCGGATTGACTCTTCCTTATTCACCGCCCTGGGCCACGGACCGGGTCACTGCCACCGTGACTAACCCAGAGAGGACTGGCCCGGCTACCGAGTACCCCACGGCCTCAGGAGGCGCATCATATCAATATACCCCTAGATAAGTAGTGTAGCCCTTGGTCCGTTTCTATATTAATAATCAGATACTATATACCACCCATGACTATTGAGTGTCTAGAGATATATGGAATAAACTGGCATTGTAGCAACCTGTGAAGAGAAAAGAGTGGAAACCTGAAGATCCAAAAGGGAAATGCCACGCATTACGCCTTTACAGGCTTCTTCAGGGGTATGATTCATACCCCTGAGGAAGCCTGTAAAGGCGTAATGCGTGAGCGTATCTTCAGGTTTCCACTCTTTTCTACTCCACACCCTTTCTTTGGCAGCCGCACAGCGGTACAAGTTGCAGATGAGGGCCAGACAGAGCATGTGCACCAGTGGATGGCAAGCGCTGTTTCAAGTGGCCTCTCCTCCTGTTCCTCCACCTCAACATCACACACAGTACAGTCCTCAGAGGTGGCACCCCAATTACTCTTGTTTCCCCCCACGTCATAACTGTCCAAACACCCAACTGACTGTAGGGAACCACAGATGGACGAGTCTGCAGAGCTGTTCACACATTTTATGCCATGGGCATCAGAGGTCTGCTCTAAAGATTCACAGACTCAAGAGGAGGAAAGCATCTGCACCAATGCCCAAAATGTTTTTATGTTGGACCCGGGACAGGATGAAGTAGGGTCCGAGCAGAATACTGACCCTCATCACCAGATATTAACCTTTGGGAGGGAAGTTGATCCTGAAGAGACTCAGATACCTGAGGCACACGCTGACTGTACTGTGCTGTCAGGGCAGCAAGAGGAGGAGGGTGACTCTTAGGGTGAGGAATTGGAGAACAGAGAAGATGACGATGAGGTTGTAGATCACACTTGGTGTGAACCCAGAGGCACGCAGCTGAGTAGCTCAGCAGAGGAGGTGGAGGAGAAAAACGAGAAGGTTACATTGAGGCTTCCCTCACAGACATGGAGTAATGCATCCATGACGGCGGGGAAGGGGTTGCTCCACAAGTCTTGGAATTCCCAAGGCTTGTGGAACAAACCTCTGTATTTAACACTTACTCCACTGCTTCTGCCTCCTCCACCTCCTCTAGGGCCTCCATCTGCACCCTCAACCTCTGCCTTAATGAGACATGCGTTCCAACAGTGCAGAGAGAATCCCCACCACCACCATGCTGTGCAGTCAGGGCTCACCGCAATCAGGCAGTGTTAAAACTAATATGTCTTGGAGATCGCAGACACACAGGTCAAGAGTTGTGGACAGCTGTCCAGGCTAAGTTTGAGCAATGGCTGTCTCCACTGAACCTGGAGCTAGGGAAGGCCGTGTGCGATAACGGTGTGAATCTAGTGGCAGCCCTACACACATGTGCCTTGCATGGCTCACATCCTCAACCCGGTGGTACAGCAATTTCTCCGCCACTATCCCAGCCTGGATGCGCTGCTGCAGAAAGTACGGTTGCTGTGTGCTCACTTCCGCCGTTCACACCCTGCAGGTCATTGACTTGCATCGATACAGAGGTCTTTGTCCATATCTGTTAACCAGTTGATATGTGATATGCCGATATGGTGGAATTCCACTCACATGTTGCAGCAACTGTGGCAGCAGCGAAAAGCCCTAACGCAGTATCTCATGTCATATAGCCTGGGCCAATGCAGTACGTGCTGGAGCACACTTTGAATAGTCTGCGGGAGGAGGTGGTGGTCCCAGAGGAAGAGGAGGTAGCAGAGGAGGATGCGGAAATGATAACTATGTCTCTATGTTCCAGACTGTCCTCACACATGCGGGTGCCAAGGCAGGGTGATCGAGGGGAGCTCGTGTTACCAGACAAACTGTTAGTAAAGGTGCAGGAGCCGAGGAACAAATGGAGGAGGATAAGGAGGAAGAGGTGATGGGCGAGCAACAGTCAGGAGATGAAGAGGATAATAATCCCCTCTCTGTTGTCTGTGGTTGGCGGGAGGGGACGGAAGAAACAAACATCAGTGTTACCCAGCCACCAACACACCATGGGCTTGGACCTCATAGAAGAGCCCGACACATGAGTGCCTTCTTGCTGCATCGCAGCTCTACAATCCAACACCAGGAACATCAATTTGTCAATGCAAAAACTCTAGCAGCAGCAGTGTAAGTGTCAGAAGTAATTTCTGTAAGTCGTTTCACACATTTTTTAGACCAGCTCCTGCACCAGCACAAGAGTACAAGTCTGACACGTAGTGAACGACTGGAGAGGATGGTTCAGGAGTATCTCGAGCTTAATATCAATACCATCAGAGAGGGACTAGACCCTTTTAAATTTTGGTCTTCAAAAATGGAAGAGTGGCCTGAGCACGTCTGTCATACCTTGGAGGTTTTATCATGCCTGGCAGCCAGCGTTCTCTCAGAAAGTGTCTTCAGCGCTTCTGGTGGTGTCCTGACGGATAAGCGTATCCGGCTGTCCCCTGAAAGTGTAGACCACCTAACTTTCATAAAGATGAACAAGTCATGGATCTCCAAGGACTTTTGCACCCCTATTGCAGACTGTGCAGACTTGGCGATGGTGTAGTTTTTAGTGTGCTGCATTGACCTCGTGTTATTGCAGTCTGTGATATCT
Source organism: Phyllobates terribilis (assembly GCF_046119375.1). Taxonomy (NCBI): domain Eukaryota; kingdom Metazoa; phylum Chordata; class Amphibia; order Anura; family Dendrobatidae; genus Phyllobates; species Phyllobates terribilis. The sequence continues at coordinate 492,495,334 of NW_027362761.1, read as the reverse complement.
TTGTCGTGGCCTCTGTGCATGCTGTTGCTGCTGCTGCTGATGTTAATAATTTTTGGAAATGTGGAGACTCCTGATTGGGTCTCCATCTGGTGGTTGTGCTATAGTGGAAGGGGTATCAGTGCCCCATTATACTAGTTCTACTGTGGTGAAAGTGATGCCACTTTGATGGTGTCTGCCCTTAATTTTTGGAAATGTGGAGACTCCTGATTGGGTCTCCATCTGGTGTGTTGGCTCTTGTGGAAGGGGTGTCAGTGCCCTATTTTACTAGTTCTACGCTGGTGAAATTGATGCCACTTTGCTGGTGTCTGCCACTATTTTTTGGAAATGTGGAGACTCCTAATTGGGTTGCCATCTGCTGGGTTGGCTTTAGTGGAAGGGGTGTCTGTGCCCCATTATACTAGTTCTACTCTGGTGAAATTGATTCCATTTTGGTGGTGTCCGGCCCTAATTTTTTGAAATGTAGAGACTCCTGATTGGGTCTCCATCTGCTGGGTTGACTGTAGTGGAAGAGGTGTTGGTCCCCATTATACTATTTCTACTTTAGTGAAATTGATGCCACTTTGCTGGTGTCTGCCCCTATTTTTTGGAAATGTGGAGACTCCTGATTCGGTCGTCATCTGCTGGGTTGGCTGTAGTGGAAGGGGTGTTAGTGCCCTATTATACTAGTTCTTCTCTGGTGAAATTGATGCCACTTTGCTGGTGTTTGTACCTAATTTTTGGAAATGTGGAGACTCCTGGTTTGGTCTCCATGTGGTGTGTTTCCTGTAGTGGAGGGGGTCTCAGTCCCCATTATAGTATTTCTACTCTGGTGAAATTGATGCCACTTTGGTGGTGTCTTTCCCTAATTTTTGGAAATGTGGAGACTCGTGGTTGGTTGTCCATCTGGTGGGTTGGCTGTAGTGGAAGGGGTGTCAGTGCTCCATTATACTATTTATACTCCTGCCACTTTAACCCCCTAAATGCTCAGAGACCCCGCGACATCATCGCATGACGATCAACCTGCAAAAAATGAAAGACCTATAGTGGAACAAAGTATAAAAGTGACAGAAAGTGAAAACAAAATTTGTAAATATATATAAAAAATAAATAAATAAATAATCCCCCCAAAAAATGAATGGCGCTATATAAGTGAGTAAAATAAATAAATAAAATAAAATGGGTACAATATATTTAATATTGTACCCATTTTATTTTATTTATTTATTTTACTCACTTATATAGCGCCATTAATTCCACAGCGCTTTACAGACATTATGGGCACTGTCCCCATTGGGGCTCACAATCTAAATTCTCTATCCGCAGTGGCGTACCGCCAATGGCAGCAGGCCACGCCACTGCTATGGGGCCCGTGACCGGAAGGGGGCCCGTGAGCCGGGAGGGCCCCAAACAGCGTGGGAACCAGGAGGATAGGTGAGTATTGGGGGGAGGGAGGTTGCGGCGGTGGAGGAGCGGGCACACGCGGTAGCCGCTGCTGCAGCAACCGCGTGTGCCCGCTGCTAAAGGGACATGAATATTCCCTCTTCTCTACTCCCATGGGCGTGGAGAAGAGGGAATATTCATTCTCTTAAGTAGTGGCCAAGGAGGAGCGCTGAGCCCCGGCTCCTGCTGTCAGTGGCCGCTGTTAAAGAGAATTCATATTCACGCTTCTCCACGCCCATAGTCCCGGCATGGAGAAGCATGAATGTGCAGGCAGCAGCAGCTCACCTCGGCTTCTGAGAGCGCGCGTTGCTCAGATGCCGACATGAACTGCAGCAGACAGGACTCAGAGCTGGAGGAGAGGTGAGGAAGGAAAGTGAGTATAAGTGTTTATTATTTTACTAGATGGTGACCCGATTCTAATGCATCGGGTATTCTAGAATATGTATGCGGCCGACCGGGCGCGACTAATCAGTGAAGCAGTGTTTAAATGGATTGTGCACTACTTTAAATTCAGGACAGCGGTGTTTTAAATTTCGCGCCAATATCGCTGATTGGCGGCCGCAACCAATCAGCGAACCGTGTTAGTGAGGACCGGGGAGTGGCGCTGCCTGTGCGGGTACTTCCGCTGCGAGCAGCCGGGAGATAACCGGCTAGCGCCGGTCATCTCTCGGCTGCATCGCCGCTGACCTCCATGCGGCTACCGTCGGGAGATCAGCGGCTAAGGCCGCTGATCTCCCAACGGCAAGTGTGAAGGGAGGACCGGGGAGCGGCGCCGCCTAGGCCGTCGGTCGGGATATTTCTGCTGCGAGCAGCCGGGAGACGACCAGCTAGCACCGGTCATCTCCCGGCTGCATCGCCGCTGACCTCCGTGCGGCAGATGAGCTGCTAACAGCCGCCATCTTGTTCTGAAATCCCGCGTCGCTGATTGGCCGCGGCCGGACCAATCAGCGACGTGGGATTTCCTGGACGAACAGACAGACGGGATAAGCCGATTTTATAGTAGATGTGTGCAGTGATTGGGGCCATACATAGTAGGATTGGGGAATGAGGAGGCCACACATACCAGGATTGAGGGATGAGGAGGCCACACATACCAGGATTGGGGGGATTGGGGAGGCCACACATACCAGGATTGGGGGGATTGGGGAGGCCACACATACCAGGATTGGGGGGGGGATTGGGGAGGCCACATATACCAGGATTGGGGGGTGGATTGGGGAGGCCACACATACCAGGATTGGGGGGGTGGATTGGGGAAGCCACACATACCAGGATTGGGGGGGGGTGGATTGGGGAGGACACACATACCAGGATTGGGGGGGTATTGGGGAGGCCACACATACCAGGATTGGGGGGGATTGGGGAGGCCACACATACCAGGATTGGGGGGATTGGGGAGGCCACACATACCAGGATTGGGGGGGGATTGGGGAGGCCACACATACCAGGATTGGGGGGGATTGGGGAGGCCACACATACCAGGATTGGGGGACTGGGAAGGCCACACATACCGGGATTGGGGAGGCCACACATACCAGGATTGGGGGAATTCGGGAGGCCACACATACCAGGATTGGGGGGGATTGGGGAGGCCACACATACCAGGATTGGGGGGGATTGGGGAGGCCACACATACCAGGATTGGGGGGGGATTGGGGAGGCCACACATACCAGGATTGGGGGGGATTGGGGAGGCCACACATACCAGGATTGGGGGACTGGGAAGGCCACACATACCGGGATTGGGGAGGCCACACATACCAGGATTGGGGAGGCCACACATACCAGGATTGAGGGGGAGGGATTGGGGAGGCCACACATACCAGGATTGGGGGGGAGATTGGGGAGGCCACACATACCAGGATTGGGGGGGGATTGGGGAGGCCACACATACCAGGATTGGGGGGGTATTGGGGAGGCCACACATACCAGGATTGGGGGGATTGGGGAGGCCACACATACCAGGATTGGGGGGATTGGGGAGGCCACGCATACCAGGATTGGGGGGCATTGGGGAGGCCACACATACCATGATTGGGAGGGATTGGGGAGGCTACACATATCAGGATTGGGGGACTGGGAAGGCCACACATACCAGGATTGGGGGATTGGGGAGGCCACACATACTAGGATTGGGGGATTGGGGAGGCCACACATACCAGGATTGGGGAGGCCACACATACCAGGATTGGGGGATGAGGGGGTGCCACACATACCAGGATGTGGAAATTTACCAATAGCTGCTGCATTTCTCACCCTAGGCTTATACTCAAGTCAATACGTTTTCCCAGTTTTTTGTGGTAAAATTAGGGGCCTCGGCTTATACTCGGGTCGGCTTATTTAAAATATATGGTATTTTAAAATCAGTGAGTACGTGGTGCCCATAATACTACAGGACTGTGGGGTGCATTATACTATATGGGGGCTGCATTTTACCCTATGGGGTGTGTAATATACTGTATGGAGGACTACGGGGAGTGCATTATAATCTATGGAGGACCATGGGAAGTTCATTATACTATATGGAGGATTATGGAGGGCGCATTATACTATATGGAGGATTATGGGGGGCGCATTATGCTATATGGAGGATTATCGGTGGTGTATAATACTCTATGGAAGGCTGTGGAGCCATTATAATATTTTGAGGGCTATGTGGGGGGCCATTATACTGTATGAAAGCAATTATACAGTGTGAAGGGTTGTGTGGGATCCATTAAACTGTTTGGAGGGCCATTGTACTGTATGTAGGCACATTATAGTGTATGGAGGTCACAGTTGGGGGATCATACTGTGTTGGGGTCACCATAGTTTGCCTTGGGAGTTGAAGTTGGGTACAATAGGGTCATTATACTGTGCATGTGGAGGCTAATGTGGAGGAATGCACCATGGGGGTATCATACTGTGTTTGGGGTGCACTTTTGTTGGAATCACACTTTTCTGTGACATAGACAAATATATATTTTTTTTTTGGAGGGGGGGGGCAATTAGAACTTCTGCTATGGGGCCCCATGATTCCTATGTACGCCCCTGCCTATCCGTATGTCTTTGGAGTGTGGGAAGAAACCCACACAAACACAGGGAGAACATACAAACTCCTTGCAGATGTTGTCCTTGGTGGGATTTGAACCCAGGACCCCAGCGCTGCAAGGCTGCAGTGCTAGCCACTGACCCACTGTGCTGCCCACAGATACCCATAAATAAATATTATTATGAAAAAAAACAAAAAAAGTACACATATTTGGTATCGCCATGTCCGGAACAAATTGTCCCAGCAGTTAACCCCTTTAGTGAACACGTTAAAAAAAAAAAAAAAGCAAAAAAAGGTGCTTTATCATCATTCCACCAAACAAAAAGTGGAATAAAATGCTATCAAAAAGACGAATGTAAATAAAAATGGTACTGCTGAAAATGTCATCTTTTCCCGCAAAAAAACAAGCCATCGCAGTATGGCCCGGCTCACACTTATCCTGCGCTCTGCGCTGAGCGCTTACACCGAGGTTTCCATGTAAATCTCTGAAATATGTGATTCAGATGGAGCCCCAAGCGAAAGATTCCCTGTAATGAGGCACATGGAGGCACCGTGGATGCCGTCTGGCCTGTGATCCCGCGGTGTCAGTATTTTTATTAGGAGTGCATAAAAGTGCCATCGGCCACAGATTTGTGAACCTCTGAAAAAAAGGACACCACTAAACAGAGGCCACACGAAGTCCAGAGTAACTCTACTGCCTCATTATAGTGAATGGATCCCTCGGGGGTTTCATCTGAATTACGTCACTCAGAGATTTAAATGGAAACCCCGATATCAGTGCTCAGCGTAGAGCACAGGATAAATGGGAACATTTTACATAACATTTTGGATCACAATAAAAGCTTCGACTCAATCCACAAAAAAAGCAAGTCCCCACTCAAGTCTGTCATCTGTTAATGGAAATATAGAGGGCTTCCACGTTACTAGTAGCACAAAGGCTCTGGAAAAGAGAAATGGCCCTTTCCCCCTCAAAACAAATTCAGCAAATTCTGTGCTCCCAAATACAAATACCCACCTCCCTTCTGAGCCACAAAGTATTCACATAGCGTCCACATGTTTGCCATTTCTGTAGCATTGAGAGCCAGCCTAATTTCTGGGTGCATGTGACTCGCCCCCTGAGCCGTGGGGCACTCGGATCCGGGCAGTAGGGGAACGATAGGGGGGTAGTAGTGGCGACCCGGTTCCGTGGCTCAGGGTGGTCAGACCAGTGGCAGTCTTTTAGATGTTTTAGATAATGTCCGACTACGCCACCCGTGGATTGCGGTTATTAGGAACCGCCGCTGCAGGGCAGACCGCTGGGGCTGATGGTGGGTGCAGCTGAGGTGGTGTGACTCCCCACGGGAAGAGTGCGGCCCCAGGGCAGTGTAGTGGAAGTTGGGCGTGATGGTGGTGAGAGTCCCAGTACCGGTAGTGCTGGAGGCGCAAAGGAGCACACAGACAACAAGTTACAGTCCAGGGTCTTTACTCACAGTTCATGTGCTCCGGGTCACTTCGGCACCGGTAGTGACCGCCCGAGCCGTGCTGCGTCCACCAGGTGTGGGGCTCGGTCAACTCCCAGGCAGTTCAGAAGTACGGCTCAGGACCCCCTTTTGTCCTTTCTCTGGCCTGCCTCACCAGTGACCCACTTTTGTCCAGCTGCCGCGAACTTGTGCGGGTAAACGTGGGCCCCGTCCTCCGCTGTCCTATATGGTGCCTTCCTAGCAGGTTTGATGAGGTGTCGCACCAATAAATGATCACGACGACCGGTCTTTGGCTGAGGGTAGTTTCTCCTCCACCAACTTGGGGTCCGATACCCTTAATCTGCCTGACCCTTCACCCTGGATTCTCATGGGTTCTTAGGGTCCCTTCCACCTTCTTGTTCCTGAGCCCTTCTGTTTCTCTGTCTCTTCTTCTCCTTTTCTGTTCCTTCCTGTTCCTTTCTGTTCCTTTCTCTTGGAGCTGGGATGAGCCACAATCTCAGCTCCCTTTCACCTCCTCCTCGGCCTCTCACTAGGCCCTTCTGGAGCAGAGCTCCTACAGAGCCTCTACTCCCTGTCTTCTCCTCACTGGACAGAACGAACTTCTCTCTCTAGAGCTAAGATGGTGCCCACCTTTTATACCTCCCTCTGACCATGAGCCCAGGTGACCAGCAACCAATGGGCTCCTAACTACGCTCAGGAACCAACCCATATCTGCCCCTACAGCACTGGGTGTTCCACCCCCCCTCCCCACCCCAGACAGGGACATAGTCGGTCGTGCCTGCACTTCTGTCTAGTGGGAGCACCGTTGAGCTGTCCCTCGGAAATGGGGTGTGTGTGCTGTATGCAGCTAACTGAGCCCTGGTCCATACTCCATCCTTATCCGGGAGTGGAATATCACACCTCTGGCAGAGGTGCAATACCCCTGTAGCGGCCGAACCCACGGGGCGCTACATTCCCCCCTGGTAAAGCACAGCACGTCCTCGGGCTGGAAAAGAGCAAAACAGTTGATTACAGGACATGCGAAACTTTTTAAAACCTTTCACATTTAGAAACAGACAACACAGCTCAATTCCCTTTATGGGACATACTTTTTCTTCACCAGGCATTATAAAACATTTTCAACACTACTGGAACTCTTTTGTCACTTTGTCATATAAAACGGTTTCAAGATTATGTAAAACATTTTCTAGCAGCATATTAAACTTTTCACATAAAACATCTTTAGGCAAAACACATTCTTGTATTCTTGGATCATGGCCGCGGTGCAACTTGCGACCAGGTAAAGGTGCAACAGTCCAGTAAACTTGTCTTGAGGTAGACGTTGCGGTTTTTGTATAAAATCAGTAGGGGGCGCTTTAGGAAGCGCAACTATATACAAGGGATTGGCCGTTCCCAGTCCTCGGCCGGAGGGGATAGGGGATTGGCTGCTCACAGTCCTCAGCCTGGTAGGGGATGAGGGGCAACTTTCACACGGTCAACAGTTCCATAGCAGTAAACAGGTCTCTGTACCCTGACGGGTAACTATTTACACAGGTACGTGGCTACTTACTAGTAGCGGTGTCCTCCATATTCTCTTTCTTCCTCCTCATATGGTTCTTCAGACCCGTCCGGGTCCTCTTGGCTCTCCTCATAGCCGCGGTGTTGTAGTTCCTCCTCAGTGAGCCGATGAACATGTAGGGCGTACGGTCCTTTTGCGCCTACGTGGCGGGTGAAGGTGACCACATCACCAGGGTACAAGTCACGGCCACGGTGTCCCTCAGGTAGATGACTCTCAACGTCCCTGCGGGTCACAAAGACGTCGCCTGCGGTTTCTGGGCCCCTGATGAAACCCCAGCCGTTTTCCATGTGGAATTTGACTATGGTCCCTGTGATTCGGGGACCACGGGCTGCTCGGGGGTCTTGGCGGGCCTTACATTTTTGTTCAGCACTCTGGGCCTGGAGCCGTTCCTCTCTGACGCGCCTCTCTCGTCTTTCCAGCTCAAAGGTCGCCAGTTGCTGAAGACAGGCCTCCAGACGACGGACCGCGTCTGCCCGGGTCTCTTGAGCGAACCCCATCAAGTTCTCGCCGGCGGGGACCCACTCAAATTGGACGTCCTCCAGTGGGGGTAGGGTGATCTCTACGGGTTCTGGAGCCGGTATCAGAGGCTCGCGCGGGGGCAGGATTTTCCATGGCTGACTGCTGGTTACTTCAGCCGGCCACTCCAGCGACAGTCCATCCGGACCGGTATGATGTGCAATCAGGTCCACACCCAGCTGTGGTATAGTGGGGGGACCTGATCTGGGAGCAGCGCCCGGGGACACTCGGCCTTGCGACCAGGCCGGGGGTCTCTCAGCTGCGCTAGGTGGCAGTCCCGTCCGGGACAGGGGCGCAGGCTTAGTAATGGCGCCCGGGTCATCCAGGCCTTGCGACCGGGCCGATGACGCTTCTCGCTTTATGGCGCCCGGGGTCAAGGGGCGTGGCGCCAGGCGGGGCGTAGCCGTTGCGCTCGCCGCTTGAGGCCTAGCTGGGAGCAGTGGCGGCGCGGCAACAGGTGCGGTGAGTGGGGCTACGGGTGCTGCGATGGGAGGCTGGGGCAGGCTTGCGGTTGCTGGGCCTGGGGTGGTGATGTCCCCTTCACTTGCCTCAGTCCTCGTGGCTCCCTCCGCGGCGTCGCTTTCGGTCCTCTCTCCTCCTGCGCCGTCCTCATAGGCAGGCAGACTCCGGGGTGCGGTTGAGGCTTGTCACTGGTGGATTCCAGCCTGCCGGGCCAGCTCTTCTCTCCACCCGTTGAGCGCACCCCGCTGCGCTTGGACCATCCTCCTCTCCAGATCCTCCAGTGCAGCTCGCGCACGCTCTGGGTCTCGGGGGAGCTGCGCTAGGACTTCTGCTAGGCTGCAGAGCGGTTCGGCCTGCAGCAGGCTTCGGGCCAGGAGGCTGGTGCTGCTGAGGGCGTCCATCCCCGGGTGCGGTCTGTCTGGACTGATCCAGACCACCCCCTGCCCCGCAGTTTTCTTCTCTTTCCGCCCCCATGGGGGGTGGTCCTGGGGCATTCTGCTGACAATCACTCTCAGGGGCAGCCCCCCCACGTTGACGGACATTTCTACAGCCGTGCTCATGGTTGCTGGGGGTGGGCTTCCTCTTTGGCGCCATTCTGGGACCCGGTCCACGATGGGAGGCGGCCTCCTCTGGTCTTTTGGCGTGCACATTATGGCGCTCGTTCTTCTGGGGCGGGCGCCATGTTTAGTACAATGAAACAGTCTCTTTTCAGGCGCGCAGTACCCATTGTTAGCGGGCACGAAATCCTGCTGACTACGCCAAAGCTGACTCGCCCCCTGAGCCGTGGGGCACTCGGATCCGGGCAGTAGGGGAACGATGGGGGGGTAGTAGTGGCGACCCGGTTCCGTGGCTCAGGGTGGTCAGACCAGTGGCAGTGTTTTAGATGTTTTAGATAATGTCCGACTATGCCACCCGTGGATTGCGGTTATTAGGAACCGCCGCTGCAGGGCAGACCGCTGGGGCTGATAGTGGGTGCAGCTGAGGTGGTGTGACTCCCCACGGGAAGAATGCGGCCCCAGGGCAGTGTAGTGGAAGTTGGGAGTGATGGTGGTGAGAGTCCCAGTACCGGTAGTGCTGGAGGCGCAAAGGAGCACACAGACAACAAGTTACAGTCCAGGGTCTTTACTCACAGTTCATGTGCTCCGGGTCACTTCGGCACCGGTAGTGACCGCCCGAGCCGTGCTGCGTCCACCAGGTGTGGGGCTCGGTCAACTCCCAGGCAGTTCAGAAGTACGGCTCAGGACCCCCTTTTGTCCTTTCTCTGGCCTGCCTCACCAGTGACCCACTTTTGTCCAGCTGCCGCGAACTTGTGCGGGTAAACGTGGGCCCCGTCCTCCGCTGTCCTATATGGTGCCTTCCTAGCAGGTTTGATGAGGTGTCGCACCAATAAATGATCACGACGACCGGTCTTTGGCTGAGGGTAGTTTCTCCTCCACCAACTTGGGGTCCGGTACCCTTAATCTGCCTGACCCTTCACCCTGGATTCTCGTGGGTTCTTAGGGTCCCTTCCACCTTCTTGTTCCTGAGCCCTTCTGTTTCTCTGTCTCTTCTTCTCCTTTTCTGTTCCTTCCTGTTCCTTTCTGTTCCTTTCTCTTGGAGCTGGGATGAGCCACAATCTCAGCTCCCTTTCACCTCCTCCTCGGCCTCTCACTAGGCCCTTCTGGAGCAGAGCTCCTACAGAGCCTCTACTCCCTGTCTTCTCCTCACTGGACAGAACGAACTTCTCTCTCTAGAGCTAAGATGGTGCCCACCTTTTATACCTCCCTCTGACCATGAGCCCAGGTGACCAGCAACCAATGGGCTCCTAACTACGCTCAGGAACCAACCCCTATCTGCCCCTACAGCACTGGGTGTTCCACCCTCCCTCCCCACTCCAGACAGGGACATAGTCGGTCATGCCTGCACTTCTGTCTAGTGGGAGCACCGTTGAGCTGTCCCTCGGAAATGGGGTGTGTGTGCTGTATGCAGCTAACTGAGCCCTGGTCCATACTCCATCCTTACCCGGGAGTGGAATATCACACCTCTGGCAGAGGTGCAATACCCCTGTAGCGGCCGAACCCACGGGGCGCTACACATGTCTCCAGAAGCACGAGCTGGGCATAACATACTGGTCACCTCAACAGCAGTTTGCAATTTTGACTCAGCAATATCCACTGCTGCTTTTTTCTGAAAAAAAAACCCCAGGTAGTTAAAATCCTCACCACACCTGTAGATAAATTCCCAAAGGGGTATAATTTACAAAATGGGGTTACTTGAGGGAGGATTTTGCTCTTTAGCACTTTGGGTCTCTCTATATGGAGTCTGCATACTATTCTAGGAAAATCTGCGCTCCAGGAGGCAAATATCGCTCTGTCCCTCCCAAGTCTTGCAGTGTGGCTAAGCAGTACTGTACAGCCACATATGGGGTATTTCTGCATTCAGCAAAAATTGTGTGACAAATTTTGGTGCCATTTTTACCCATTTACCAGTGTGAAAATGCAAAATCTGGGGCTAAAACAAAACTTTGGTGCTTAAAATTTAATTATTCTTTCTTCACCACCTAATGGTGTAAAATTCTGTGAGGCACATGTGGTGTCAACATGCTCACTGCACCCCTAGTTGAATTCATTGAGAGGTGTAGTTTGTAAAATGGGGTCTCTTATGGGGAGTTCTGCTGTTCTGGCACTTTAGGGGCTCTGTCAATGTGACATGATACCATCAAACCAACCAAGCAAAATATGAACTCCAATATGGCGCTTCTTCCCTTTTGAGCTTTGCACTGTGGCTCAAAAGTAGTTACATATGGGATATCGGTGTACTCAGGAGAAATTGCACAACAAATTTTAGGGTCCATTTTCTCTTGCTATCCTTGTGAAAATTAAAATATTGGGGGCTAAAGCAACATTTTTGTGGGAAAAATATATATTTTTTCATTTTTACAGATCCACGTTGTAAAATTCTGTGAAGCACATGTGGGTTCAAAGTGCTCACCACATATCTAAATAAATTCCTTGAGGGGTCTAGTTTCCAAAGTGGGGTCACTTGCGGTGGGTTTCCACTGTTTAGGCACATCAGGGGCTCTCAAATGCGATATGACACTCACAGACCATTTCATCAAAGTCTGCATTCCAAAATGTCACTCCCTGCCACGCGACCAACCAATAGTTTTCCCCCATATATGGGCTGTCTGCGTGCTCAGGAGAAATTGCACGACAACTTTTGGGATCCAATTTCTCCTGTTACCCTTGTGAAAATAAAAAAATGGGGGCTAAAAGATCATTTTTGTGGAAAAAAAGTGATTTTTTTTATTTTCACGGCTCTACGTTATAAACTTTTTGTGAAATACTTAGGCGTTCAAAGTGCTCACCACACATCTAGGTAAGTTCCCTGAGGGGGGGTTTCCACTATTTAGGTACATCAAGGGCTCTCCAAACTCGACATAGCGTCCACTAATTATTTAAGCAAATTTTACATTCAAAAAGTCAAAAGGCGCTCCTTTCCTTCAAAGCCCTTCCGTGTGCTCAAACAGTGGTTTTCCCCCACATATGGGGTATTAGCTTACTCAGGAGAAATTGCACAGAAAATGATTTGGTGCAATTTCTCCTGTTAACTGTGGCATCGGCGTCTCTGCCCCATTCCAGGCAGAGACGCCGTCCCTCTCACCTCCCCGCTCCTGGCGCGGCGTCCTCCAGCGCTGCTCTCCCCGCTGCTTCCGGCGCGCGCTCCTTCCCCGGCAGTGTGCTTAGGGCGCGCGCGCGCTCCCCCTCTCTTAAAGGGACCGCACGCGCCGTCCTAAGGAGTCCCCGGCCAATTGCCGGAGGACCTCCCATATAAAAGGCACCTCCTCCAAAATGGAGGTGCCCGAGCAATGTTGTAGCACAGTTCACTACTCTGCTTCAGCCCTCAGGTCCCGTTGCCAGTTTCCTGCCAGATTCCTGCCAGCCTGCTGTCTAACTCCTGCTTGATTTTCCTGCTACCTGCCTGCCAGCCTGAGGTCCGACGGTCTGCCTTCCAAACTCCTGTCAGTCTGTCTAAGGACCAGCTTGCCCGCTCACCTGGGAGCGCACATCTTCTACCTGCCTGCTTACCTGAGGTCCGACGGTCTGCCTACCAACTCCTGTCAGTCTGTCTAAGGACCAGCCTGCCTGCTCACCTGGGAGCGCACCCCTGTTACCTGCCTGCTAGCCTACCCGGAGGCTCCGTCGTCACGTGCTGTGACCACCTGCCATTCCAGAGACTCCTGCCCGCTCACCTGGGAGCGCACACCTGGTACCTGCCCGCTAGCCTACCTGGAGGCTCCGCCGTCACGAGCTGTGACCACCTGCTATTCCAGAGACTCTCGCTTGCTCACCTGGGAGCACACATCAACCATCTGCCTGCTAGCCTACCTGGAGGCTCTGCCATCACAGGTCGTACCTACCCTTTATTCAGAGACTGCCCCGGTCACTTGCCGTGACCTCCTGCCCGTTCATCCAGAGACTGCCCCGGTCACTTGCCGTGACCTCCTGCCCGTTCTTCCAGAGACTGCCCCGGTCACTTGCCGTGACCTCCTGCCCGTTCTTCCAGAGACTGCCCCGGTCACTTGCCGTGACCTCCAACCCGTTCACTCAGAGACTGTCCCGGTCACCTGCTGTGACTACCTGCCCGTCCTCCCTGGTCGCCACCCGCTCCCTTACAAGGACCGCCCCCTTGTATAGTAGCTCAGAGGTTCCGCCTCCCAGACCCGTTACAGTTTGCTCGGGCCATGGAACCCGGTGGCACCCAAGCTCCCTCGCTTTCGGACCTGTGTCATGAACTGTCCCGTCAAAGGTCCCAACAGGAGTCCATCCTGGGTCACCTGCGGAATGTCAATACTCGCCTGGACACTCTGACTGCTCCACCAGCAACCTCCGCCAGTGCCATGTCTCGCAATCCGGCAGCTCCGCTGCCCACTAATACCATGATATCCTACCCCGGACCCCGGCTTTCTGCACCTCCTCGCTTCGGAGGCGACTCCGCCCAGGCTCGGGGCTTCATAAATCAGTGCACCCTGCACTTTGAACTATTGTCCCATCAGTTTAACTCCGACCGAGCCAAAATTGCATTCATCATGTCCCATCTCACCGGGGAGGCCCTGGCCTGGCTAAATCCTCTATGGGAGAGAGGAGACCCCCTGGTGTCCAACTTGCCTGCTTTTCTCACGGCTTTCCGGAAAGTCTTCGACGAACCCGGACGGAAAACCTCATCCGCATCATCACTGCTACGCCTCCGTCAGGAGAGTCTCACCGTGGGCCAATATGCCATACGGTTCCGTACCCTTGCCTCGGAACTGGCCTGGGATAATGACGCTCTGGTTTCCGTCTTCTGGGAGGGTCTGTCCGGCCGTATTGAAGATGAACTTGCCGGTCGGGACATTCCTACCACCCTCGATGACCTGATAACTCTTGCCACCCGGATTGACTTGCGGTTCCAGGAGCGTGCCAAAGAGGTCACCCGTGAGAGGAGGTTTCCACGCCTAGCTCCTACTTTTCAGCAACCCGTCACTCCCTCCGTCTCTCCTGAGCCTATGCAAGTCGACCAGACCAAGATGGTCGGTTCTCGCCAAGAATCTCGCCGAGCCGAGGGAAGCTGTTTCTATTGTGGCAGTAAGAAGCACTTCATCCGTTCCTGCCCGGAAAAGCCGGGAAACGCCAGTGTCTAGGACCACTCGGAGAGGTCGTCCTAGACAAAAGTAAACCCTCTCCGTCTCTGACCTTACCGGTCTCTATTGCTTGGGGAGAGAACCGTCTCTTTGAACTCGCCCATCTGGATTCTGGAGCTGCTGGAAACCTCATCGCCCAGTCTCTGGTAGAGAGATATCATATTCCCACCAAGTCCCTGGCTGAGCCATTGTCTGTTGCCTCCGTGGATGGAAGACTTCTCTCGGAGACCATTCTGCTCGTCACCGAACCTCTAACCCTACAGGTGGGAATGCTGCACTCTGAGGAGATCTCATTCCATGTGCTGTCCGGACTTTCTCACTCCTTGTTGCTAGGTCTACCTTGGCTCCAGACACATGAACCCGTATTAAACTGGCGGTCCGGTGAAGTACTCCGATGGGGCCCTGACTGCCATAGGACCTGCCTGGTTCCGGTCCGTCCACTTCGCCCTCAGCCTACTCCAGCTAACTTACCTGGTCTCCCGGCTCCCTACTGGCCCTATGCGGACGTCTTTGGTAAGAAGGAAGCTGAGACGTTGCCGCCCCATAGGCCATACGATTGCCCGATCGACCTGGTACCTGGCACCACTCCTCCCCGTGGGCGTATCTACCCGTTATCTGCAGCCGAGACCCGAGCCATGTCTGAGTACATTGAAGAGAATCTGGCTAGGGGATTTATCCGAAAATCTACCTCCCCGGCTGGAGCCGGATTCTTCTTTGTCAAAAAGAAAAACGGCTCGCTACGTCCCTGTATTGACTACAGAGGACTCAATCTCATTACGGTAAAAAACAAATATCCCCTGCCACTCATCTCCGAATTGTTTGACCGGCTCAAGGGCGCCAGGATCTTCTCCAAGCTGGATCTTCGAGGAGCGTATAATCTGGTCCGTATCCGTCAAGGAGACGAGTGGAAGACGGCATTCAATACCCGGGACGGTCACTACGAGTACCTTGTGATGCCCTTCGGTCTCTGTAATGCTCCCGCGGTCTTTCAGGAACTAGTCAATGACATCTTCCGTGACCTCCTGTACTCCTGCGTAGTGGTATACCTGGACGATATCTTGGTCTTCTCTCCGGATCTCCCCACACACCGGAGGGATGTTCGTCAGGTCCTGCTTAGGCTTCGGCAGAACCACCTTTACGCCAAATACGAGAAGTGCCTCTTCGATCAGACCTCCCTTCCGTTCTTGGGCTATGTCATCTCCCAAACTGGTCTGCAAATGGATCCCGAGAAGCTCTCTTCCGTTCTAAAATGGCCTCGTCCTGAAGGTTTGAAGGCGATACAGCGATTCCTGGGCTTCGCTAATTATTATCGTCTTTTCATCCCACACTTCTCGTCTCGGACTGCTCCCATATCTGCACTTACCCGTAAGGGGGCTAACCCCAGGATATGGTCGCCTGAAGCCGAGGAGGCCTTCCTTTCCCTAAAGAAAGCCTTCGCCTCTGCTCCCGTCCTGCACCGTCCGGACTGTAATAAACAATTCTACCTGGAGGTTGATGCTTCCTCCTCCGGAGCCGGAGCGGTGCTCACCCAGAAGTCTTCTACCGGGAGAATGGTAATGTGCGGCTTCTTCTCCAAAATCTTCTCCTCATCGGAGCGCAACTACTCCATTGGAGACCAGGAATTGCTAGCCATCAAATTGGCACTAGGAGAGTGGCGCTATCTGCTTGAAGGGGCTCTCTACCCGGTAATTATCTACACGGATCACAAAAACCTGGCATATCTCCAAAATGCCCAGAGGCTCAATCCTCGCCAGGCCCGGTGGTCGTTGTTTTTTGCCCGCTTCGACTTCACTCTTCATTTCCGTCCGGCGGACAAGAACATCAAAGCTGATGCCTTGTCTCGGTCCTTCCTGTCCTCCGATCAAGAGGAGGAACCTACGCACATCATCGACTCCTCCAAGGTGATGAATGTGGCTCCCTTGGATCTAACTCGTCTTCCACCCGGTAAGACGTTCATAGCTGTGCCAGATCGGGAGAGGGTTCTTCGCTGGGGACATTCTTCTAAACTAGCTGGCCATGCTGGCCAAAAGAAGACCTTTCAACTTATTGCCCGGCATTACTGGTGGCCTACCCTACGTAAGGACATGGTAGACTTCGTCGCGGCCTGTTCATCCTGTGCCCGTAACAAAGTTCCCCGACATCTACCTGCCGGCCATCTCCTGCCCCTTCCCGTACCTGCTGCTCCTTGGCAACACATCGCTATGGACTTTATCACCGACCTTCCAGTTTCTGCCGGTTGTACCGTCATTTGGGTTGTCGCTGACCGTTTTTCTAAGATGGCCCACTTCATTCCCCTGCCTGGTCTTCCGTCTGCACCCGAGTTGGCTAAAGACTTTATCCGCCACATCTTCCGTCTCCATGGTCTGCCCCTCCACATCGTGTCGGATCGTGGGGTTCAGTTCACCTCTCGTTTCTGGAGAGCCACTTGTAAGCTGCTGGACATTACCCTGGATTTCTCCTCCGCTTACCACCCTCAGTCCAATGGTCAAGTGAAGCGGATCAATCAAATCTTGTCCAGCTACCTCCGGCACTTCGTGGATGCTCACCACTCGGACTGGGTGGATCTCCTACCGTGGGCCGAGTTCTCTTATAACAACCATGAGAGCGAGTCCTCTTCCAAATCCCCGTTCTTTATAGTTGGTGGTCAACATCCCCGGATTCCACTTCCTGTCTCCGTTTCTGTGGACAACCCTGCTGCGGAGTCTCTTGTCAGCGAATTTTCTACTATTTGGGAGAGCACCAGGTCCGCTCTTCTTCTCTCCTCTGAGCGGATGAAGAGATATGCTGATAAGAGACGTCTGGATCCGCCCCAAATCCGTCCGGGAGACAAGGTTTGGCTCTCATCCAAACATGTGCGGCTCAAAATACCCTCCTACAAGTTGGGCCCTCGATTCATCGGTCCCTTCGAAGTCCTCAGGCAAATTAACCCTGTGGCCTACAAATTAAAACTCCCGGCCACCCTACGGATCCCCAACTCCTTCCACGTATCTCTCCTCAAACCCGTTGTCTTTAACTCTTTTTCCAAAAATCCAGGTGCCCCTCCTGCTCCGGTTTCCGCTGATGACATCTTTGAGGTAGAGAGTATTCTGGCCTCCAAGAGGGTAAGAGGAAAAACCTTTTTTCTGGTAGATTGGAAGGGGTTTGGTCCTGAGGAGAGAACTTGGGAACCCAGGGAGAACATCAACGCCCCACTTCTCCTTGAAAAATTTCTTTCTGGCCAAAAAAAGAGGGGGCCTAAAGGGGGGGGTACTGTAGCATCGGCGTCTCTGCCCCATTCCAGGCAGAGACGCCGTCCCTCTCACCTCCCCGCTCCTGGCGCGGCGTCCTCCAGCGCTGCTCTCCCCGCTGCTTCCGGCGCGCGCTCCTTCCCCAGCAGTGTGCTTAGGGCGCGCGCGCGCGCGCGCTCCCCCTCTCTGAAAGGGACCGCGCGCGCCGTCCTAAGGAGTCCCCGGCCAATTGCCGGAGGACCTCCCATATAAAAGGCACCTCCTCCAAAATGGAGGTGCCCGAGCAATGTTGTAGCACAGTTCACTACTCTGCTTCAGCCCTCAGGTCCCGTTGCCAGTTTCCTGCCAGATTCCTGCCAGCCTGCTGTCTAACTCCTGCTTGATTTTCCTGCTACCTGCCTGCCAGCCTGAGGTCCGACGGTCTGCCTTCCAAACTCCTGTCAGTCTGTCTAAGGACCAGCTTGCCCGCTCACCTGGGAGCGCACATCTTCTACCTGCCTGCTTACCTGAGGTCCGACGGTCTGCCTACCAACTCCTGTCAGTCTGTCTAAGGACCAGCCTGCCTGCTCACCTGGGAGCGCACCCCTGTTACCTGCCTGCTAGCCTACCCGGAGGCTCCGTCGTCACGTGCTGTGACCACCTGCCATTCCAGAGACTCCTGCCCGCTCACCTGGGAGCGCACACCTGGTACCTGCCCGCTAGCCTACCTGGAGGCTCCGCCGTCACGAGCTGTGACCACCTGCTATTCCAGAGACTCTCGCTTGCTCACCTGGGAGCACACATCAACCATCTGCCTGCTAGCCTACCTGGAGGCTCTGCCATCACAGGTCGTACCTACCCTTTATCCAGAGACTGCCCCGGTCACTTGCCGTGACCTCCTGCCCGTTCTTCCAGAGACTGCCCCGGTCACTTGCCGTGACCTCCTGCCCGTTCTTCCAGAGACTGCCCCGGTCACTTGCCGTGACCTCCAACCCGTTCACTCAGAGACTGTCCCGGTCACCTGCTGTGACTACCTGCCCGTCCTCCCTGGTCGCCACCCGCTCCCTTACAAGGACCGCCCCCTTGTATAGTAGCTCAGAGGTTCCGCCTCCCAGACCCGTTACATTAACCTTATGAAAATGCAAAATTTGGGACTGAAATACATTTTTGTGGGAAAAATGTGAAAATTGTACTTTTACTGCTCAATGTTATAAACTTCTGCGAAGCACTTGGAGGTTCAAGGTGCTCACTACACATCTAAATAATTTTCCTGAGGGGTCTAGTTTCCAAAATGGTTTCACTTGTAGGGGGGTTTCCACTGTTTAGGCACATCAGAGGCTCTCCAAACGTGACATGGCATCCGCTAATTATTCAAGCAAATTTTACATTCAAAAAGTAAAATGTCACTCCTTCCCTTCCGAGCCTTGGCATGCACCCAAACAGTGGTTTTCCCCAACATATAGGGTATTGGCGTGCTCAAGAGAACCTGCACAACAAACTTTGGGGTCCATTTTTTCCTGTTACCCTTGCAAAAATAAAAAAAATTGGGTCTAAAGTAAAATTTTTGTGAAAAAAGTTCATTTTTTCCTTTTACATTCTATTAATTGCTGTGAAGCACCTGAAGGGTTAATAAACTTCTTGAATGTGGTTTTGAGCACCTTGAGGGGTGCAGTTTTTAGAATGGTGTCACTTTTGCATATTTTCTGTCACATAGACCCCTCAAAGTGACTTCAAATGTGATGTGGTCCCTAAAAAAATGGTTTTGTAAATTTTGTTGGAAAAATGAGAAATTGCAGGTCAACTTTTAACTCTTATAGCTCCATAACAAAAAAAAATTTGGTTCCAAAATTGTGCTGATGTAAAGTAGACATGTGGGAAATGTTATTTATTAACTATTTTGTGTGACATATCTCTCTGATTTAAGGGCATGAAAGCTCAAAGTTTGAAAATTGTGAAGGCAAATTTCTGATTTTTTCACAAATAAACGCCAGTCATATCAAATAAATCTTACCACAATCATGAAGTACAATATGTCACGAAAAAACAGTCTCAGAATCAGTGAGATCCGTTGAAGCATCCCAGAGTTATAACCTCATAAAATGACAGTGGTCAGAATTGTAAAAATTGGCTTGGTTATTAACGTGCAAACCACTTTTCGGAGGTAAAGGGTTTAAATGTACATTTTTTTATCTGTATGTTTTTAGGGCTCCATTCACTCCATGTCTTTTGTTGCATTTTTTAATGCAAATTAAAAGCAGCTTTCTACAGCATTTGAAAGCTGTAAAAACAGTTAAAAAGAGTTACCTGACCATTCTTCAGGTGGCTTCCGCTTGTAAGCTGCTCACTATTATATACAAACACTATTATTATTATTTATTATTATAGCGCCATTTATTCCATGGCGCTTTACATGTGATAGGGATATACATAGCAAAAACATTTACATAATCTTAACAAAACAAGTCAGCGACTGGTACAGGAGGAGAGAGGACCCTGCCCGCGAGGGCTCACATTCTACAAGGGATGGGTGAGGATACAGTAGGTAAGGGTAGAGGAGGTCATGCAGTAATGTGGTGGAGCGGTGGTTACTGCAGGTTGTAGGCTTGTCGGAAGAGGTAGGTCTTCAGGTTTCTTTTGAAGGCTTCCACGGTAGGCGAGAGTCTGATGTGTTGGGGTACAGAGTTCCAGAGTAGGGGGGATGCACGGGAGAAATCTTGTATGCGATTGTGGGAAGAGGAGATAAGAGGGGAGTAGAGAAGGAGATCTTGTGAGGATCGGAGGTTGCGTGCAGGTAAGTACCGGGAGACTAGGTCACAGATATATGGGGGAGACAGGTTGTGGATGGCTTTGTATGCCATGGTTAGAGTTTTGAACTGGATTCTCTGGGCAATGGGGAGCCAGTGAAGTTATTGACAGAGGGGGGAGGCCGGGGAATAGAGGGGAGACAGGTGGATTAGTCGAGCAGCAGAGTTTAGGATAGATTGGAGAGGCGCAAGAGTGTTGGAAGGGAGGCCACAGAGCAACTATGTCAGTCAATAGATAGTGAAATGACATTGTGGTCCCCATTGGGGACACGGACTGATGTGTATGCTGTATTATAGATTAAAATACCTAAATATTTTTTTTACATTTTAATGTCTTCCCTAAACAATGGCATAAAGCATTTATGTGCTGCATTTTTTCTTTTCAGCTCCCACAACAGAAAAAAGACGATTCCAAGTCCAGGGTCTTGTTGTGATTTGATTGTTACCCTCTTTCAGCGCGGACCCCCATCTCACTGCTTTAAGCAGATTTAATTTGTTTCCCAACAAAGCTTCACTTTCTGAGATCTGCTTTTCACAAGAACAAATGATTCTTTTAGACTTTAATTGCTTTGCACTAGTAAAATCTTTTTAAATCATCCTCAACATATCAGGACAAAAAAAAAAATGAGTTACATTTCCGTAGACAACAGCAAGCAATTATGGTTTTTAGACCAATGAAACTGCTCCCCATGTACATTTATAATGTAGAAAATGCTATTTTTAAAACACACTATCAGGAAAATATTACAAAATATATCAGACAGAGTTCACATTGCATTGACATTTCCCAGCTTCCAACAAAGTATCTTGGGCATTCAGCCATCTTTTCTGTCTCGTTAATGAATTCCTCAGTGACGATCAGTTGCTTGCTGGTCTTGCACTGAATATAATGTATTGTTTGCCAAAAACATCTGCTGCCAAGTCCGAAAAAACATTCCTTGTATTGTTTCTGCATCCAAAAAAAATACATCATGGAATCTTATTAACACCTTGGTTCCATCCAAATAGAGAATAACGGAAGCATCGTGACACGCTATCTTGGAGACTTTAAATTCTTCTGGAATACAGTAAAATATTTGCTCATTCCAGAAAAGCTATTATATTTATTAGATAATACTTGGTTATTTCATCAGCAGACTCCAGAATTGTTGTGATTGTTAAAAATGTAAGGTTTCTAACTTAATTAACATTTTTTGATCAAAAAGTGTAAAAGCCATCCAACAGCACCATGGTGTTCCTTTTATATGGATGGTCCCCAGGCTTGGACTGGCCCACAGGAGAACAGGAGAATCCTCCGGTGGGCCCCTATGCAGGAGTGGGCCACCACCCTCGTATATGATCAGTACTTGGCATTATATACTTGAATCACTTTGTACAGACAAAGGAGCATCTTATTCATGTAACAATCTACACAGCTCATTGTTATATACATTTGTGATTGAGGATAATGTCACATTTACGTGTAGATGAAAAGTGGGACCCTGGAGTTGGTTGCTGGTGGGCCCTTGGCACCCTAGTTCGACACTGATGGTCCCTACCACTTGTGTCCCCCCTCTTTATGTGCCAAACCAGGCCTCATCTGAACTAGGGAAATTAAAGGAAAAGCAGGAATACAGCTTCTAATTAAACCTTGCTTAGGAAAGATGGGTAAGGATAAGGATGCCGAGCCATGGAAGGGGCCACACAACAAAATTCATACTTCAAAAAAGCAAAAATTAAAACAGGGACCCGCACAGTGTTGTCTTTATTGCTGCAGAGGGATTTTTGCTTGTATGCTCTGTACCTACACTTACTCAGAAAGACAAGAGCCAATACTTTCTGTGCCAACACTTACATAGAGATGTAAAGTGAGCTGCTGCTCCATAACACTCTGGCACTTTACAGGAGAATCGTGTCCCAGTCCCAATGTGCTGTCAGGTGTGGGGTGCATCACACTCACTTGTAGGCTGCAGGCAGGGGCGGACACAGACTGTAGTGGGCCCCTGTGCAAGAAATTTTGGGGGGCCCCCCCTGCCCTTCATAAGGCAACAAAGTTATGTAAACATAACCCCCCATGTGCATCTCTCACCCCCCCATGTGCAGCTCTCATCCCACCCATGTGCAGCTCTCACCCCCCGTGCATCTCTTATCCCCCCCATGTGCATCTCTCATCCCCCCCATGTGCATCTCTCATCCCCCCCATGTGCATCTCTCATCCCCCTCCGTGCATCTCTCATCCCCCCCATGTGCATCTCTCATCCCCCCCATGTGCATCTCTCATCCCCCCCATGTGCATCTCTCATCCCCCACCATGTGCATCTCTCATCCCCCCCCATGTGCATCTCTCATCCCCCCCCCATGTGCATCTCTCACCCCCCCCCCATGTGCATCTCTCATCCCCCCCCATGTGCATCTCTGATTCCCCCCACTCCTAGTTAATTAATTGTATTTAAAAAAAATAAAACTTGTTATACTTACCCCCATGCAATCCCTGCAGAATCCTGGCGCTCGTCCACGTCGCTGCCACCAGGTTCTCCTGACGTTCGGCCATGTGACGGCGCCACATACATAGCCATCAGCTTTTGTTTTGGCCAAAAGATTTTTAAAGCCGCCACCACGATAAGGTAGACTCTTCTGGGCGGGCCCTACTCTAACCTATTAAAATTTTCTTAAAATATCCAATACTCTTTTTAGATATATTTTTATTTAGTTTTCTTTAAGGGAATGTGTCATATACATTTTTTTTTTAAATGACCAATAATACCACATACAGGGAATACCGCCACACCATGACCAGACCACATATTACCACAACATAGTGACCGAATAATACCACACAGAAGGGAGAAAAACTGCCACACCATGACCAGACCACATATTACCACTACATTACTAATATTACCACCACATTACTAATATTACCATAAGTGTCATTATACACGGGAGCTCTATACATGGTATGTATAACGTAAGTGTCCAGGTAATCTAGTGATCACCAGTGAAATTATACACAGGAGCTCTGTATATAGTGTCAGTGTACAGGTAATACAGTGACATTATACACAGG
Source organism: Phyllobates terribilis (assembly GCF_046119375.1). NCBI lineage: Eukaryota > Metazoa > Chordata > Amphibia > Anura > Dendrobatidae > Phyllobates > Phyllobates terribilis. The sequence goes on along the minus strand of NW_027362761.1, from coordinate 492,472,173 downwards.
AGCTCTGTATATAGTGTACAGGTAATACAGTGATCATCAGTGACATTATACACAGGAGCTCTGTATATAGTGTCAGTGTACAGGTAATACAGGGATCACCAGTGACATTATACACAGGAGCTCTGTATATAGTGTCAGTGTACAGGTAATACAGTGATCACCAGTGAAATTATACACAGGAGCTCTGTATATAGTGTCAGTGTACAGGTAATACAGTGATCACCAGTGACATTATACACAGGAGCTCTGTATATAGTGTCAGTGTACAGGTAATACAGTGATCACCAGTGACATTATACACAGTGTACATGTAATAGACTGACTCACCGGTGACGTCTCTAGGTGAAGTCCTTCATCTTCGCTTTTCTCCTTCATCCAGCACAGACCGCCATCACTCGTCTCTGCATAAAATAACACAGTTATCTAGAGCACATTCCCCAACTTCTACATTACGCAGCTGAATACAGACGTGCATCCACCATCAATATATGGTTAGTTATTAGGCAACCTACCATTCCAAATATAAATTGTAATCCACCACTGTGCCCCCATTAACTGTAAATAGGCACTTAATATATAATTTAATTAGAACCTCTACTCTTTCCGCCAATTTGTTACCAGTCACACTCCTGCATCCGCAACGCCCCCTACTCTATACTTCCTGCTCCCCGCATTCAATATTTACATGCACCCCCTGCCCCAATTCATTATATCATGTCCGTGCTCTCCCCACCCCATCATCATTTATCATTTACTCTCCCCCACCCCACATTCGTTATGTGCCCCTCTCTCATCCCCCTCCCCCACATGTGCCCCTCTCTCATCCCCCTCCCCCACATGTGCCCCTCTCTCATCCCCCTCCCCCACATGTGCCCCTCTCTCATCCCCCTCCCCCACATGTGCCCCTCTCTCATCCCCCTCCCCCACATGTGCCCCTCTCTCATCCCCCTCCCCCACATGTGCCCCTCTCTCATCCCCCTCCACCACATGTGCATCTCCCATCTCATCCCCCTCCACCACATGTGCATCTCCCATCTCCCCCCCCCACACACATGTGCATCTCCCATCTCCCCCCCCACACACACACATGTGCATCTCCCATCTCCCCCCCCCCACACACACACACACATGTGCATCTCCCATCTCCCCCCCCACACACACATACACACACACATGTGCTTCTCCCATCTCTCCACTCCTAGTTAATTGTATTTTAAAAAAAATAAAACTTGTTATACTTACCCCCATGCGATCCCTGCAGAATCCTGGCGCTCGTCCAAATCGCTGACAGCAGGTTCTCCTGACTTCCGGCCATGTGACGGCACCGTCACATGACCGGAAGTCAGGGGAATCATCAAGGCGCTGCTGCAACAGCGCAGCTCAGCGCTGAAATGTCCCGGACCCGGCGCATAGCATGGGGCCCCGGAGAGAGACGCACAAGAGGGGGGCCCCCGAGGGGGCCCCTACCGGCCGGGCCCCATACTGGAGTCAGGGCAGTCATGCCCTGATGGCGGCCCTGCTGGAGGCTGGAGGGGCCCCCTCTCCCTCGGGGCCCCCGTTCAATGAACCGGCTGCACGGGCGGTAGTTCCGCCCCTGGCTGCAGGCCTCTGCTATCTCCAGGCCTCCATCTTCAGAGGCCGCTGCACATAACTCAGGGACATGCTGTTCGTTTTTACAACCGAAACTTTACTGGACAGTTCAACTTCATCAGATTGTAATATGCAGTGTCAGGCACAACCAGGCTTGGACTGGCCCACAGGAGAACAGAAGAATCCTCCGGTGGGCCCCTGTGCAGGAGTGGGCCACCACCCTCTTATATGATCAGTACTTGGCACTATATACTGAATCACTATGTACAGACAAAAGTGGCATCTTATTCATTTAACAATTAGCTAAACTAAATGAATTATTTCATTTACCCAGTTCATTGTTAAATAAATTTGTGATTTAGGATAATGTCACATTTGCATGTAGCTGGACAGTGGGGCTCTGGAGTTGGTTACTGGTGGGCTCTTGGCTCCCCAGTCTGACACCCCTTGTGTCTCTTTATTCGGCGGCTCTGTGTCCGGTCTTCAGTCTTCAATCAGGTAGTTTGTTATGTAGGCCATACACTATTTTAGTGCCCTGCCCCCATCACAGAGATCGGCCCCCATAACACTTGTAATGTAACTTGGGACAGGAGCTGACATTATGATACCACAATGGGTGGAGATATATGTGGTCTGCCGTCTGTAAATGGCGCCTCCCATAAATCCTTGTTCTATGTGTGGAATATTGAGGGTAGTAATGATCACTCCCATCATTGTGACAAAAAACCTCACATGACACTGTTATTTTCTTTCTTTTTATATTTTATTGAAATAGCAATAAGCAACATTGTAATAGAAATATTACTGGCCCTTTAGGAAATTAAACTGTGATCGCAATGACTCTCAGGTCAGGCCCCATAGAGACCACAGAACTGGCTGTGGTCATTGAGGACCGGCTGAGAGGCACTGGACCCAAAGATCCAGAGGAAGGCGAAGAAACCCCCCGGAGAGTTCTGCCTCAGGGGGGGAAAAAATTCCTTCCTGACCCCAGTTGTGGCGATCGGATATTTCCCTGGATCCCGTCTGTCCTGCTGCATATTGCTGTATATCTGCATGTATTATAAGCTTATGAGAGCCGACCCTGGGAAGGAAAAGACAAATACACCCTGCTCAAGAGGAGCTTACAATCTAATATACAATATACAGGCTGCTCCTGAGGGCATACAGAATAATCTACACCCTGTCCTAGGAGCTTACACTCTAATATACAATATACAGGCTGCTCCTGAGGGCATACAGAATAATCTAAACTCTGTCCTAGGAGCTTACAATCTAATATACAATATACAGGCTGCTCCTGAGAGCATACAGAATAATCTAAACTCTGTCCTAGGAGCTTACAATCTAATATACAATATACAGGCTGCTCCTGAGAGCATACAGAATAATCTAAACTCTGTCCTAGGAGCTTACAATCTAATATACAATATACAGGCTGCTCCTGAGGGCATACAGAATAATCTACACCCTGTCCTAGGAGCTTACAATCTAATATACAATATACAGGCTGCTCATGAGGGCATAAAGAATAATCTACACCCTGTCCTAGGAGCTTACAATCTAATATACAATATACAGGCTGCTCCTGAGAGCATACAGAATAATCTACACCCTGTCATAGGAGCTTACACTCTAATATACAATATACAGGCTGCTCCTGAGGGCATACAGAATAATGCACACCCTGTCCTAGGAGCTTACAATCTAATATACAATATACAGGCTGCCCCTGAGGGCATACAGAATAATGTACACCCTGTCCTAGGAGCTTACACTCTAATATACAATATACAGGCTGCTCCTGAGGGCATACAGAATAATGTACACCCTGTCCTAGGAGCTTACAATCTAATATACAGTATACAGGCTGCTCCTGAGAGCATACAGAATAATGTACACCCTGTCCTAGGAGCTTACACTCTAATATACAATATACAGGCTGCTCCTGAGGGCATACAGAATAATCTACACCCTGTCCTAGAAGCTTACAATCTAACATACAGTATACAGACTGCTCCTGAGAGCATACAGAATAATCTGCACCCTGTGCTAGGATCTTACACTCTAATATACTGTACACTACACAGGTTGCTCCTTGAGAGCATGCAGAATAATCTACACCCTGTCCTAGGAGTTTACACTCTAATATACAATATACAGACTGCTCCTGAGAGCATACAGAATAATCTACACAATGTCCTAGGAGCTTAAACTCTAATATACACTGTACAGGTTGCTCCTGAGAGCAAGCAGAATAATGTACACCCTGTCCTAGGAGTTTACACTCTAATATACAATATACAGGCTGCTCCTGAGAGCATACAGAATAATCTACACAATGTCCTAGGAGCTTAAACTCTAATATACACTGTACAGGTTGCTCCTGAGAGCAAGCAGAATAATGTACACCCTGTCCTAGGAGTTTACAATCTAATATACCTTATACAGGCTGCTCCTGAGAGCATACAGAATAATCTACACAATGTCCTAGGAGCTTAAACTCTAATATACACTGTACAGGTTGCTCCTGAGAGCAAGCAGAATAATGTACACCCTGTCCTAGGAGCTTACAATCTAATATACAATATACAGGCTGCTCCTGAGAGCATACAGAATAATGTACACCCTGTCCTAGGAGTTTACAATCTAATATACAATATACAGGCTGCTCCTGAGAGCATACAGAATAATCTACACCCTGTCCAAGGATCTTACACTCTAATATATAATATACAGGTTGCTCCTGAGAGCATGCAGAATAATGTACACCCTGTCCTAGGAGCTTACAGTCTAATATACAATATACAGGCTGCTCTTGAGAGGATGCTGAATAATCTACACCCTGTCCTAGGAGGTTACTGTCTAAGATACAATATACAGGCTGCTCATGAGGGCATAAAGAATAATCTACACCCTGTCCTAGGAGCTTACAATCTAATATACAATATACAGGCTGCTCCTGAGAGCATACAGAATAATCTACACCCTGTCCTAGGAGCTTACACTCTAATATAAAATATACAGGCTGATCCGGAGGGCATACAGAATAATGCACACCCTGTCCTAGGAGCTTACACTCTAATATACAATATACAGGCTGCTCCTGAGGGCATACAGAATAATGCACACCCTGTCCTAGGAGCTTACAATCTAATATACAATATACAGGCTGCTCCTGAGGGCATACAGAATAATGTACACCCTGTCCTAGGAGCTTACACTCTAATATACAATATACAGGCTGCTCCTGAGGGCATACAGAATAATGTACACCCTGTCCTAGGAGCTTACAATCTAATATACAGTATACAGGCTGCTCCTGAGAGCATACCGAATAATCTGCACCCTGTGCTAGGATCTTACACTCTAATATACTGTACACTACACAGGTTGCTCCTTGAGAGCATGCAGAATAATCTACACCCTGTCCTAGGAGCTTACACTCAAATATACAATATACAGACTGCTCCTGAGAGCATACAGAATAATCTACACAATGTCCTAGGAGCTTAAACTCTAATATACACTGTACAGGTTGCTCCTGAGAGCATGCAGAATAATGTACACCCTGTCCAAGGAGCTTACACTCTAATATACAATATACAGGCTGCTCCTGAGAGCATACAGAATAATGTACACCCTGTCCTAGGAGTTTACAATCTAATATACAATATACAGGCTGCTCCTGAGAGCATACAGAATAATCTACACCCTGTCCAAGGATCTTACACTCTAATATATAATATACAGGTTGCTCCTGAGAGCATGCAGAATTATGTACACACTGTCCTAGGAGCTTACAGTCTAATATACAATATACAGGCTGCTCTTGAGAGGATGCTGAATAATCTACACCTTGTCCTAGGAGGTTACTGTCTAAGATACAATATACAGGCTGCTCCTTAGGGCATACAGAATAATCTACACCCTGTCCTAGGAGCTTACAATCTAATATACAGTATACAGGCTGCTCCTGAGAGCATACAGAATAATCTACACCCTGTCCTAGGAGCTTACACTCTAATATACAATATACAGGTTGCTCCTTAGGGCATACAGAATAATCTAAACCCTGTTCTATGAGCTTACAATCAAATATACAATATACAGGCTACTCCTGAGAGCATACAGAATAATCTACACCCTGTCATAGGAGCTTACACTCTTATATACAATATACAGGCTGCTCCTGAGAGCATGCAGAATAATGTACACCCTGTCCTAGGAGCTTACACTCTAATATACAATATACAGACTGCTCGTGAGAGCATACAGAATAATCTACACCCTGTCCTACGATCTTACGCTCTAATATACACTATAGAGGTTGCTCCTGAGAGGATGCAGAATAATCTACACCCTGTCCTAGGAGCTTACAATCTAATATACAGTATACAGGCTGCTCCTGAGGGCATACAGAATAATGTACACCTGTCCAAGGAGCTTACAATCTAATATATAATATACAGGCTGTTCCTGAGGGCATACAGAATAATCTACACCCTGTCCAAGGAGCTTAAACTGTAATATATAATATACAGGCTGCTCCTGAGGGCATACAGTATAATCTACACCCTGTCCTAGGAGCTTACAATCTAATATACAATATACAGGCTGCTCCTGAGGGCATACAGAATGATCTACACCCTGTCCTAGGAGCTTACAATCTAATATACAATATACAGGCTGCTCCTGAGAGCATACAGAATAATGCACACCCTGTCCTAGGAGCTTACAATCTAATATACAATATACAGGCTGCTCCTGAGAGTATACAGAATAATGTACACCCTGTCCTAGGAGCTTACAATCTAATATACAATATACAGGCTGCTCCTGAGAGCATACAGAATAATCTACACCCTGTCCTAGGAGTTTACACTCTAATATACAATATAGAGGCTGCTCCTGAGGGCATACAGAATAATGTACAACCTGTCCTAGGAGCTTACACTCTAATATACAATATAGAGGCTGCTCCTAAGAGCATACAGAATAATGCACACCCTGTGCTAGGAGCTTACAATCTAATATACAATATACAGGCTGCTCCTGAGAGCATACAGAATAATCTACACCCTGTCCTAGGAGTTTACAATCTAATATACAATATACAGGCTGCTCCTGAGAGCATACGGAATAATCTACACCCTGTCCTAGGAGTTTACACTCTAATATACAATATACAGGCTGCTCCTGAGAGCATACATAATACTGTACACCCTCTCCTAGGAGCTGACACTCTAATATACAATATACAGGCTGCTCCTGAGAGCATACAGAATAATCTACACCCTGTCCTAGGAGCTTACACTCTAATATACAATATACAGGCTGCTCCTGAGAGCATACAGAATAATCTACACCCTGTCCTAGGAGCTTACAATCTAATATACAATATACAGGCTGCTCCTGAGAGCATACAGAATGATCTACACCCTGTCCTAGGAGCTTACAATCTAATATACAATATACAGGCTGCTCCTGAGAGCATGCAGAATAATCTACACCCTGTCCTTGGAGCTTACAATCTCATATACAATATACAGGCTGCTCATGAGAGCATACAGAATAATGCCCACCCTGTCCTAGGAGCTTACAATGTAATATACAATATACAGGCTGCTCCTGAGAGTATATGTGGCACCCCAGGGGTCTGGTTTTCCACAGTAATGTAATGTTATGTCTGAGAGCAGGTGGGAGGTCCTTTGGTCAGGGATCCTGTGCATGCCACACCTCCTGCCCAGTCTTGGGAGGGGAAGAACTTCCCCTGTATAAACCCTGGGCTGAGGCAGGGTTAGTCAGTCAAGGAGAGTAGAGACAAGAAGCAGCATAGGAAGAAACAGCAGAAGCTCAGTGGGAGCAATACTACTACGAGTCAGGGGCTGGCAGCTGCAGAGCTCGCCCTGACTGAGAAGATTTCTTACCGGACCCGGAGTCCGAGGCTGTGGGGACTAACTCCTACCCAGCAGCAGAATCCGTCAGGCAGGGGATTTCAGGTCCTCTGGCCAAGAAGCCCGAAGGCACGGTCACACGCGTGGGACCAGCACCGCCATCGCGGAGCGGAAGCCATTAGAAGGCCCCGAGTCACCGGCCATACGGGTGAGCACCACACGGTACACTCAGGGACGTGGGCTACTTATATCCGCTTCTAGCAAGGTAGCCAGAAGAGTACAGTCAGTTTGGGAGGCCTACAACTCCGCCTGGCCAGGGGAGATCCCATCTGCTCAAGGACTGACCAGGCCCCGTTCGCTAGCAAGTACTCCGGGAGGGTCTATCGTTGTTACCAGTAAAGACCCTGAATTACACCGCACCGTCTCTGAGTGGTTCCTGCTACCCCCATCATCCACGTCGGCTGCCCTGAGGCCATACCCCTCCCGTTGGGGGTTATACCATCTACGCTGCACCATCCATCCACCGGCCTCAGAGGACTGTCCTGCAGCGGCAGCTCCATAAGCTGCATTCAACGGGTGGCGTAGTCGTACTACATCTACTGCCGTCCAGTTTGACTCCCTGGGCACGGACCGGGTCACCGCCACGAGACTACAACCCTCAACAGATCCGGCTCCGGGTAAGCTCCCGCGTGCGCAACGCAGCGCGACACAGGCCCAGGGGCGCGTCATATACAGAATAATGTACACCCTGTCCTAGGAGCTTACAATCTAATATACAATATACAGGCTGCTCCTGAGAGCATACAGAATAATCTACACCCTGTCCTAGGCGCTTACACTCTAATATACAATATACAGGCTGCTCCTGAGAGCATACAGAATAATCTACACCCTGTCCTAGGAGCTTAAACTCTAATATACAATATACAGGCTGCTCCTGAGAGCATACATAATAATCTACACCCTGTCCTAGGAGTTTACAATCTAATATACAATATACAGACTGCTCCTGAGGGCATGCAGAATATTTTACACCCTGTCCTAGGAGCTTACACTCTAATATACAATATACAGGCTGCTCCTGAGAGCATACAGAATAATCTACACCCTGTCCTAGGAGTTTACAATCTAATATACAATATACAGGCTGTTCCTGAGGGCATACAGAATAATCTACACCCTGTCCTAGGAGCTTAAACTCTAATATACAATATACAGGCTGCTCCTGAGAGCATACATAATCATCTACACCCTGTCCTAGGAGTTTACAATCTAATATACAATATACAGACTGCTCCTGAGGGCATACGGAATAATCTACACCCTGTCCTAGGAGCTTACACTCTAATATAGAATATACAGGCTGCTCCTGAGAGCATACAGAATAATCTACACCCTGTCCTAGGAGTTTACAATCTAATATACAATATACAGGCTGTTCCTGAGGGCATACAGAATAATGTACACCCCGTCCTAGAAGCTTACAATCTAGTATACAATATACAGGCTGCTCCTGAGGGCATACAGAATAATCTACACCCTGTCCTAGGAGTTTACAATCTAATATGCAATATACAGGCTGCTCCTGAGAGCATACAGAATAATCTACATCCTGTCCTAGGAGCTTACACTCTAATACATAATATACAGGCTGCTCCTGAGGGCATACAGAATAATCTACACCCTGTCCTAGTAGCTTACACTCTAATATACAATATACAGGCTGCTCCTGAGAGCACACAGAATAATCTACACCCTGTCCTAGGAGCTTACAATCTAATATACAATATACAGGCTGCTCCTGAGGGCATGCAGAATAATTTACACCCTGTCCTAGGAGCTTACACTCTAATATACAATATACAGACTGTTCCTGAGAGCATACAGAATAATCTACACCCTGTCCTAGGAGTTTACAATCTAATATGCAATATACAGGCTGCTCCTGAGAGCATACAGAATAATCTACACCCTGTCCTAGGAGCTTACCCTCTAATATACAATATACAGGCTGCTCCTGAGGGCGTACAGAATAATCTACACCCTGTCCTAGGAGTTTACAATCTAATATGCAATATACAGGCTGCTTCTGAGAGCATACAGAATAATCTACACCCTGTCCTAGGAGCTTACACTCTAATATATAATATACAGGCTGCACCTGAGAGCATACAGAATAATCTACACCCTGTCCTAGGAGCTTACACTCTAATATACAATATACAGGCTGCTCCTGAGGGCATACAGAATAATCTACACCCTGTCCTAGTAGTTTACACTCTAATATACAATATACAGGCTGCTCCTGAGAGCATACAGAATAATCTACACCCTGTCCTAGGAGCTTACAATCTAATATACAGTATACAAGCTGCTCCTGAGAGCATACAGAATAATTTACACGCTGTCCTAGGAGCTTACAATCTAATGTACAATATACAGGCTGCTCCTGAGAGCATACAGAATAATGCACACCCTGTCCTAGGAGCTTACAATCTAATATACAGTATACAAACTGCTCCTGAGAGCATACAGAATAATCTACACCCAGTCCTAGGAGTTTACAAACTAATATACAATATACAGGCTGCTCCTGTGGACATACAGAATAATCTACACCCTGTCCTAGGAGTTTACAATCTAATATACAATATACAGGCTGCTCCTGTGGACATACAGAATAATTTACACCCTGTCCTAGGAGCTTACACTCTAATATACACTATATTGGCTGCTCCTGAGAGCATACAGAATAATGTACACCCTGTCCTAGGAGCTTACACTCTAATATACAATATACAGGCTGCTCCTGAGAGCATACAGAATAATCTCCACCCTGTCCTAGGAGTTTACACTCTAATATACAATATACAGGCTGCTCCTGAGAGCATACAGAATAATGCACACCCTGTCCTAGGAGCTTTCAATCTAATATACAATATACAGGCTGCTCCTGAGAGCATACAGAATAATCTACACCCTGTCCTAGGAGTTTGCAATCAAATATACAATATACAGGCTGCTCCTGAGAGCATGCAGAATAATCTACACCCTATCCTAGGAGCTTACAATCTAATATACAATATACAGGCTGCTCCTGAGAGCATACAGAATAATGTACACCCTGTCCTAGAAGCTTACACTCTAATATACAATATACAGGCTGCTCCTGAGAGCATACAGAATAATCTAAACTCTGTCCTAGGAGCTTACAATCTAATATACAATATACAGGCTGCTCCTGAGAGCATATGTGGCACCCCAGGGGTCTGGTTTTCCACAGTAATAGCAATGTTATGTCTGAGAGCAGGTGGGAGGTCTCTTGGTCAGGGATCCTATGCATGCCACACCTCCTGCCCAGTCCTGGGAGGGGAAGAACTTCCCCTATATAAACCTAGGGCTGAGGCAGGGTGAGTGAGTAGAGAAGAAGCAGAGAAAAGAAGCAAATATAGGAAGAAACAACAGGAGCTCTGTGGGAGCAGTGTTACAAGGAGTCAGGGGCTGGCAGCTGCAGAGCTCGCCCTGACTGAGAAGTTATCACCGGACCCGGAGTCCGAGGCTGTGGGGACTAACTCCTATCCAGCAGCAGAAACCGACCGGCAGGGGATTGCAGGTCCTCTGGCCCAGAAACCCGAAGGCCCCGAGTCACCGGCCATACGGGTGAGCACCACACGGTACACTCAGGGACGTGGGCTACTTATACCCGCCTCTAGCAAGGTAGCCAGAAGAGTATCGTTAGTTTGGGAGGCCTACAACTCCGCCTGGCCAGGGGAGATCCCATCTGCTCAAGGACTGACCAGGCCCCAATCGCTAGCCAGTACTCCGGGAGGGTCTATCTTTGTCACCAGTAAAGACCCTGAACTACACAGTACCGTCTCCGAGTGGTTCCTGCTACCCCCATCATCCACGTCGGCTGCCCTGAGGCCATACCCCTCCCGTTGGGGGTTATACTATCACGCTGCACAATCCTACCACCGGCCTCAGCGGTCTGCCCTGCAGCAGCAGCTCCCTGGCTGCACTCAACGGGTGGCGTAGTCGTCCAACATCTACCGCTAAAACAGCGCCACTTAGTCTGACTCCCTGGGCACGGACCGGATCACCGCCACGAGACTACAACCCTCAACAGATCCGGCTCCGGGTAAGCTCCCGCGTGCGCAACGCAGCGCGACACAGGCCCAGGGGCGCGTCACATACAGAATAATCTAAACTCTGTCCTAGGAGCTTACAATCTAATATACAATATACAGGCTGCTCCTGAGGGCATACAGAATAATCTACACCCTGTCCTAGGAGCTTACAATCTAATATACAATATACAGGCTGCTCATGAGGGCATAAAGAATAATCTACACCCTGTCCTAGGAGCTTACAATCTAATATACAATATACAGGCTGCTCCTGAGAGCATACAGAATAATCTACACCCTGTCCTAGGAGCTTACACTCTAATATACAATATACAGGCTGCTCCTGAGGGCATACAGAATAATGTACACCCTGTCCTAGGAGCTTACACTCTAATATACAATATACAGGCTGCTCCTGAGGGCATACAGAATAATGTACACCCTGTCCTAGGAGCTTACACTCTAATATACAATATACAGGCTGCTCCTGAGGGCATACAGAATAATGTACACCCTGTCCTAGGAGCTTACACTCTAATATACAATATACAGGCTGCTCCTGAGGGCATACAGAATAATGCACACCCTGTCCTAGGAGCTTACAATCTAATATACAATATACAGGCTGCCCCTGAGGGCATACAGAATAATGTACACCCTGTCCTAGGAGCTTACACTCTAATATACAATATACAGGCTGCTCCTGAGGGCATACAGAATAATCTACACCCTGTCCTAGAAGCTTACAATCTAACATACAGTATACAGACTGCTCCTGAGAGCATACCGAATAATCTGCACCCTGTGCTAGGATCTTACACTCTAATATACTGTACACTACACAGGTTGCTCCTTGAGAGCATGCAGAATAATCTACACCCTGTCCTAGGAGCTTACACTCTAATATACAATATACAGACTGCTCCTGAGAGCATACAGAATAATCTACACAATGTCCTAGGAGCTTAAACTCTAATATACACTGTACAGGTTGCTCCTGAGAGCAAGCAGAATAATGTACACCCTGTCCTAGGAGTTTACACTCTAATATACAATATACAGGCTGCTCCTGAGAGCATACAGAATAATGTACACCCTGTCCTAGGAGTTTACAATCTAATATACAAATATACAGGCTGCTCCTGAGAGCATACAGAATAATCTACACCCTGTCCAAGGATCTTACACTCTAATATATAATATACAGGTTGCTCCTGAGAGCATGCAGAATAATGTACACCCTGTCCTAGGAGCTTACAGTCTAATATACAATATACAGGCTGCTCTTGAGAGGATGCTGAATAATCTACACCCTGTCCTAGGAGGTTACTGTCTAAGATACAATATACAGGCTGCTCATGAGGGCATAAAGAATAATCTACACCCTGTCCTAGGAGCTTACAATCTAATATACAATATAGAGGCTGCTCCTGAGAGCATACAGAATAATCTACACCCTGTCCTAGGAGCTTACACTCTAATATAAAATATACAGGCTGCTCCTGAGGGCATACAGAATAATGCACACCCTGTCCTAGGAGCTTACACTCTAATATACAATATACAGGCTGCTCCTGAGCGCATACAGAATAATGCACACCCTGTCCTAGGAGCTTACAATCTAATATACAATATACAGGCTGCTCCTGAGGGCATACAGAATAATGTACACCCTGTCCTAGGAGCTTACACTCTAATATACAATATACAGGCTGCTCCTGAGGGCATACAGAATAATGTACACCCTGTCCTAGGAGCTTACAATCTAATATACAGTATACAGGCTGCTCCTGAGAGCATACCGAATAATCTGCACCCTGTGCTAGGATCTTACACTCTAATATACTGTACACTACACAGGTTGCTCCTTGAGAGCATGCAGAATAATCTACACCCTGTCCTAGGAGCTTACACTCAAATATACAATATACAGACTGCTCCTGAGAGCATACAGAATAATCTACACCCTGTCCAAGGATCTTACACTCTAATATATAATATACAGGTTGCTCCTGAGAGCATGCAGAATAATGTACACCCTGTCCAAGGAGCTTACACTCTAATATACAATATACAGGCTGCTCCTGAGAGCATACAGAATAATGTACACCCTGTCCTAGGAGTTTACAATCTAATATACAATATACAGGCTGCTCCTGAGAGCATACAGAATAATCTACACCCTGTCCAAGGATCTTACACTCTAATATATAATATACAGGTTGCTCCTGAGAGCATGCAGAATAATGTACACCCTGTCCTAGGAGCTTACAGTCTAATATACAATATACAGGCTGCTCTTGAGAGGATGCTGAATAATCTACACCTTGTCCTAGGAGGTTACTGTCTAAGATACAATATACAGGCTGCTCCTTAGGGCATACAGAATAATCTACACCCTGTCCTAGGAGCTTACAATCTAATATACAGTATACAGGCTGCTCCTGAGAGCATACAGAATAATCTAAACCCTGTTCTATGAGCTTACAATCAAATATACAATATACAGGCTACTCCTGAGAGCATACAGAATAATCTACACCCTGTCCTACGATCTTACGCTCTAATATACACTATAGAGGTTGCTCCTGAGAGGATGCAGAATAATCTACACCCTGTCCTAGGAGCTTACAATCTAATATACAGTATACAGGCTGCTCCTGAGGGCATACAGAATAATGTACACCTGTCCAAGGAGCTTACAATCTAATATACAATATACAGGCTGTTCCTGAGGGCATACAGAATAATCTACACCCTGTCCAAGGAGCTTAAACTGTAATATATAATATACAGGCTGCTCCTGAGGGCATACAGTATAATCTACACCCTGTCCTAGGAGCTTACAATCTAATATACAATATACAGGCTGCTCCTGAGGGCATACAGAATGATCTACACCCTGTCCTAGGAGCTTACAATCTAATATACAATATACAGGCTGCTCCTGAGAGCATACAGAATAATGCACACCCTGTCCTAGGAGCTTACAATCTAATATACAATATACAGGCTGCTCCTGAGAGTATAAAGAATAATGTACACCCTGTCCTAGGAGCTTACAATCTAATATACAATATACAGGCTGCTCCTGAGAGCATACAGAATAATCTACACCCTGTCCTAGGAGTTTACACTCTAATATACAATATAGAGGCTGCTCCTGAGGGCATACAGAATAATGTACAACCTGTCCTAGGAGCTTACACTCTAATATACAATATAGAGGCTGCTCCTAAGAGCATACAGAATAATGCACACCCTGTGCTAGGAGCTTACAATCTAATATACAATATACAGGCTGCTCCTGAGAGCATACAGAATAATCTACACCCTGTCCTAGGAGCTTACAATCTAATATACAATATACAGGCTGCTCCTGAGAGCATACGGAATAATCTACACCCTGTCCTAGGAGTTTACACTCTAATATACAATATACAGGCTGCTCCTGAGAGCATACATAATACTGTACACCCTCTCCTAGGAGCTGACACTCTAATATACAATATACAGGCTGCTCCTGAGAGCATACAGAATAATCTACACCGTGTCCTAGGAGCTTACAATCTAATATACAATATACAGGCTGCTCCTGAGAGCATACAGAATGATCTACACCCTGTCCTTGGAGCTTACAATCTCATATACAATATACAGGCTGCTCATGAGAGCATACAGAATAATGCCCACCCTGTCCTAGGAGCTTACAATGTAATATACAATATACAGGCTGCTCCTGAGAGTATACAGAATAATGTACACCCTGTCCTAGGAACTTACAATCTAATATACAATATACAGGCTGCTCCTGAGAGCATACAGAATAATCTACACCCTGTCCTAGGAGCTTACACTCTAATATACAATATACAGGCTGCTCCTGAGAGCATACAGAATAATCTACACCCTGTCCTAGGAGCTTAAACTCTAATATACAATATACAGGCTGCTCCTGAGAGCATACATAATAATCTACACCCTGTCCTGGGAGTTTACAATCTAATATACAATATACAGACTGCTCCTGAGGGCATGCAGAATAATCTACACCCTGTCCTAGGAGCTTACACTCTAATATACAATATACAGGCTGCTCCTGAGAGCATACAGAATAATCTACACCCTGTCCTAGGAGTTTACAGTCTGACTCCCTGGGCACGGACCGGATCACCGCCACGAGACTACAACCCTCAACAGATCCGGCTCCGGGTAAGCTCCCGCGTGCGCAACGCAGCGCGACACAGGCCCAGGGGCGCGTCACATACAGAATAATCTAAACTCTGTCCTAGGAGCTTACAATCTAATATACAATATACAGGCTGCTCCTGAGGGCATACAGAATAATCTACACCCTGTCCTAGGAGCTTACAATCTAATATACAATATAGAGGCTGCTCCTGAGGGCATACATAATAATCTACACCTTGTCCTAGGAGCTTACACTCTAATATACAATATACAGGCTGCTCCTGAGGGCGTACAGAATAATCTACACCCTGTCCTAGGAGTTTACAATCTAATATGCAATATACAGGCTGCTTCTGAGAGCATACAGAATAATCTACACCCTGTCCTAGGAGCTTACACTCTAATATATAATATACAGGCTGCACCTGAGGGCATACAGAATAATCTACACCCTGTCCTAGGAGTTTACACTCTAATATACAATATACAGGCTGCTCCTGAGGGCATACAGAATAATCTACACCCTGTCCTAGTAGTTTACACTCTAATATACAATATACAGGCTGCTCCTGAGAGCATACAGAATAATCTACACCCTGTCCTAGGAGCTTACAATCTAATATACAGTATACAAGCTGCTCCTGAGAGCATACAGAATAATTTACACGCTGTCCTAGGAGCTTACAATCTAATATACAATATACAGGCTGCTCCTGAGAGCATACAGAATAATGCACACCCTGTCCTAGGAGCTTACAATCTAATATACAGTATACAAACTGCTCCTGAGAGCATACAGAATAATCTACACCCAGTCCTAGGAGTTTACAAACTAATATACAATATACAGGCTGCTCCTGTGGACATACAGAATAATCTACACCCTGTCCTAGGAGTTTACAATCTAATATACAATATACAGGCTGCTCCTGTGGACATACAGAATAATTTACACCCTGTCCTAGGAGCTTACACTCTAATATACACTATATTGGCTGCTCCTGAGAGCATACAAAATAATGTACACCCTGTCCTAGGAGCTTACACTCTAATATACAATATACAGACTTCTCCTGAGAGCATACAGAATAATCTACATCCTGTCCTAGGAGCTTACACTCTAATACATAATATACAGGCTGCACCTGAGAGCATTCAGAATAATCTACACCCTGTCCTAGTAGCTTACACTCTAATATACAATATACAGGCTGCTCCTGAGAGCATACAGAATAATGTACACCCCGTCCTAGAAGCTTACAATCTAGTATACAATATACAGGCTGCTCCTGAGGGCATACAGAATAATCTACACCCTGTCCTAGGAGTTTACACTATAATATACAATATACAGGCTGCACCTGAGAGCATTCAGAATAATCTACACCCTGTCCTAGTAGTTTACACTCTAATATACAATATACAGGCTGCTCCTGAGAGCATACAGAATAATCTACACCCTGTCCTAGGAGCTTACAATCTAATATACAATATACAGGCTGCTCCTGAGGGCACGCAGAATAATTTACACCCTGTCCTAGGAGCTTACACTCTAATATACAATATACAGACTGTTCCTGAGAGCATACAGAATAATCTACACCCTGTCCTAGGAGTTTAAACTCTAATATACAATATACAGGCTGCTCCTGAGGGCGTACAGAATAATCTACACCCTGTCCTAGGAGTTTACAATCTAATATGCAATATACAGGCTGCTCCTGAGAGCATACAGAATAATCTACACCTTGTCCTAGGAGCTTACACTCTAATATACAATATACAGGCTGCTCCTGAGGGCGTACAGAATAATCTACACCCTGTCCTAGGAGTTTATAATCTAATATGCAATATACAGTCTGCTCCTGAGAGCATACAGAATAATCTACACCCTGTCCTAGGAGCTTACACTCTAATATATAATATACAGGCTGCATCTGAGAGCATACAGAATAATCTACACCCTGTCCTAGTAGTTTACACTCTAATATACAATATACAGGCTGCTCCTGAGAGCATACAGAATAATCTACACCCTGTCCTAGGAGCTTACAACCTAATATACAATATACAGGCTGCTCCTGAGGGCATACAGAATAATCTACACCCTGTCCTAGGAGTTTACAATCTAATATACAATATACAGGCTGCTCTTTAGGGCATACAGAATAATCTACACCCTGTCCTAGGAGCTTACAATCTAATATACAATATACAGGCTGCTCCTGAGAGCATACAGAATAATGCACACCCTGTCCTAGGAGCTTACAATCTAATATACAGTATACAAGCTGCTCCTGAGAGCATACAGAATAATCTACACCCAGTCCTAGGAGTTTACAAGCTAATATACAATATACAGGCTGCTCCTGAGAGCATACAGAATAATGTACACCCCGTCCTAGAAGCTTACAATCTAGTATACAATATACAGGCTGCTCCTGAGGGCATACAGAATAATCTACACCCTGTCCTAGGAGTTTACAATCTAATATACAATATACAGGCTGCTCCTGTGGACATAAAGAATAATTTACACCCTGTCCTAGGAGCTTACACTCTAATATACACTATATTGGCTGCTCCTGAGAGCATACAGAATAATGTACACCCTGTCCTAGGAGCTTACACTCTAATATACAATATACAGGCTGCTCCTGAGAGCATACAGAATAATCTACACCCTGTCCTAGGAGCTTACAATCTAATATACAATATACAGGCTGCTCCTGAGGGCATGCAGAATAATTTACACCCTGTCCTAGAAGCTTACACTCTAATATACAGACTGTTCCTGAGAGCATACAGAACAATCTACACCCTGTCCTAGGAGTTTAAATTCTAATATACAATATACAGGCTGCTCCTGAGGGCATACAGAATAAGCTACACCCTGTCCTAGGAGTTTACAATCTAATATGCAATATACAGGCTGCTCCTGAGAGCATACAGAATAATCTACACCTTGTCCTAGGAGCTTACACTCTAATATACAATATACAGGCTGCTCCTGAGGGCGTACAGAATAATCTACACCCTGTCCTAGGAGTTTACAATCTAATATGCAATATACAGGCTGCTCCTGAGAGCATACAGAATAATCTACACCCTGTCCTAGGAGCTTACACTCTAATATATAATATACAGGCTGCACCTGAGAGCATACAGAATAATCTACACCCTGTCCTAGAAGCTTACACTCTAATATACAATATACAGGCTGCT
Organism: Phyllobates terribilis; assembly: GCF_046119375.1. Taxonomy (NCBI): domain Eukaryota; kingdom Metazoa; phylum Chordata; class Amphibia; order Anura; family Dendrobatidae; genus Phyllobates; species Phyllobates terribilis. Next base: position 492,453,146 of record NW_027362761.1, on the reverse strand, counting down.
CCTGAGGGCATACAGAATAATCTACACCCTGTCCTAGTAGTTTACACTCTAATATACAATATACAGGCTGCTCCTGAGAGCATACAGAATAATCTACAACCTGTCCTAGGAGCTTACAATCTAATATACAGTATACAAGCTGCTCCTGAGAGCATACAGAATAATTTACACGCTGTCCTAGGAGCTTACAATCTAATATACAATATACAGGCTGCTCCTGAGAGCATACAGAATAATGCACACCCTGTCCTAGGAGCTTACAATCTAATATACAGTATACAAACTGCTCCTGAGAGCATACAGAATAATCTACACCCAGTCCTAGGAGTTTACAAACTAATATACAATATACAGGCTGCTCCTGTGGACATACAGAATAATTTACACCCTGTCCTAGGAGCTTACACTCTAATATACACTATATTGGCTGCTCCTGAGAGCATACAGAATAATGTACACCCTGTCCTAGGAGCTTACACTCTAATATACAATATACAGGCTGCTCCTGAGAGCATACAGAATAATCTACACCCTGTCCTAGGAGTTTACACTCTAATATACAATATACAGGCTGCTCCTGAGAGCATACAGAATAATGCACACCCTGTCCTAGGAGCTTTCAATCTAATATACAATATACAGGCTGCTCCTGAGAGCATACAGAATAATCTACACCCTGTCCTAGGAGTTTACAATCAAATATACAATATACAGGCTGCTCCTGAGAGCATGCAGAATAATCTACACCCTATCCTAGGAGCTTACAATCTAATATACAGGCTGCTCCTGAGAGCATACAGAATAATCTACACACTGTCCTAGGAGTTTACAATCTAATATACAATATACAGGCTGCTCCTGTGGGCATACAGAATAATCTACACCCTGTCCTAGGAGCTTACACTCTAACATACAATATACAGGCTGCTCCTGTGGGCATACAGAATAATCTACACCCTGTCCTAGGAGCTTACAATCTAATATACAATATATAGGCTGCTCCTGAGAGCATACAGAATAATGTACACCCTGTCCTAGGAGCTTACAATCTAATATACAATATACAGGCTGCTCCTGAGAGCATACAGAATAATGTACACCCTGTCCTAGAAGCTTACACTCTAATATACAATATACAGGCTGCTCCTGAGAGCATGCAGAATAATCTACACCTTGTCCTAGGAGTTTACACTCTAATATACAACATACAGGCTGCTACTGAGAGAATGCAGAATAATCTACACCCTGTCCTAGGAGCTTACAATCTAATATACAATATACAGACTGCTCCTGAGGGCATACAGAATAATCTACACCCTGTTTTAGGAGCTTACAATCTAATATATAATATACAGGCTGCTCCTGAGGACATACAGAATAATGCACACCCTGTCCTAGGAGCTTACAATCTAATATACAATATACAGGCTGCTCCTGAGAGCATGCAGAATAATCTACACCTTGTCCTAGGAGTTTACACTCTAATATACCACATACAGGCTGCTACTGAGAGAATGCAGAATAATCTACACCCTGTCCTAGGAGCTTACAATCTAATATACAATATACAGACTGCTCCTGAGGGCATACAGAATAATCTACACCCTGTTTTAGGAGCTTACAATCTAATATATAATATACAGGCTGCTCCTGAGGGCATACAGAATAATGTACACCCTGTCCTAGGAGCTTACACTCTAATATACAATATACAGGCTGTTCCTGAGGGCATACAGAATAATCTACACCCTGTCCTAGCAGTTTACAATCTAATATACAATATACAGGCTGCTCCTGAGGGCATACAGAAAAATCTACACCCTGTCCTAGGAGCTTACAATCTAATATACAATATACAGGCTGCTCCTGAGAACATACAGAATAATCTACACCCTGACCTAGGAGCTTACACTCTAATATACAATATACAGGCTGCTCCTGAGAGCATACAGAATAATGCACACCCTGTCCTAGGAGCTTACAATCTAATATACAATATACAGGCTGCTCCTGAGGGCATACAGAATAATGTACACCCTGTCCTAGGAGCTTACACTCTAATATACAATATACAGGCTGCTCCTGAGGGCATAGAGAATAATGTACACCCTGTCCTAGGAGCTTACACTCTAATATACAATATACAGGTTGCTCCTGAGGGCATACAGAATAATATACACCCTGTCCTAGGAGCTTACAATCTAATATACAGTATACAGGCTGCTCCTGAGAGCATACAGAATAATGTACACCCTGTCGTAGGAGCTTACACTCTAATATACAATATACAGGCTGCTCCTGAGGGCATACAGAATAATGTACACCCTGTCCTAGAAGCTTTCAATCTAACATACAGTATACAGACTGCTCCTGAGGGCATACAGAATAATCTACACCCTGTCCTTGGAGCTTACAATCTCATATACAATATAGAGGCTGCTCATGAGAGCATACAGAATAATGCACACCCTGTCCTAGGAGCTTACAATCTAATATACAATATACAGGCTGCTCCTGAGAGTATACAGAATAATGTACACCCTGTCCTAGGAGCTTACAATCTAATATACAATATACAGGCTGCTCCTGAGAGCATACAGAATAATCTACACCCTGTCCTAGGAGTTTACAATCTAATATACAATATACAGGCTGTTCCTGAGGGCATACAGAATAATCTACACCCTGTCCTAGGAGCTTACACTCTAATATACAATATACAGGCTGCTCCTGAGAGCGTACAGAATAATCTACACCCTGTCCTAGGAGTTTACAATCTAATATACAATATACAGACTGCTCCTGAGGGCATGCAGAATAATCTACACCCTGTCCTAGGAGCTTACACTCTAATATACAATATACAGGCTGCTCCTGAGAGCATACAGAATAATCTACACCCTGTCCTAGGAGTTTACAATCTAATATACAATATACAGGCTGTTCCTGAGGGCATACAGAATAATCTACACCCTGTCCTAGGAGCTTACACTCTAATATACAATATACAGGCTGCTCCTGAGAGCATACAGAATAATCTACACCCTGTCCTAGGAGTTTACAATCTAATATACAATATACAGGCTGTTCCTGAGGGCATACAGAATAATCTACACCCTGTCCTAGGAGTTTACAATCTAATATGCAATATACAGGCTGCTCCTGAGAGCATACAGAATAATCTACACCCTGTCCTATGAGCTTACACTATAATACAAAATATACAGGCTGCTCCTGAGAACATACAGAATAATGTACACCCCGTCCTAGAAGCTTACAATCTAGTATACAATATACAGGCTGCTCCTGAGAGCATACAGAATAATCTGCACCCTGTCCTAGGAGTTTACAATCTAATATGCAATATACAGGCTGCTCCTGAGAGCATACAGAATAATCTACATCCTGTCCTAGGAGCTTACACTCTAATACATAATATACAGGCTGCACCTGAGAGCATTCAGAATAATCTACACCCTGTGCTAGGAGCTTACAATCTAATATACAATATACATGCTGCTCCTGAGAGCATGCAGAATAATCTACACCCTGCCCTAGGAGCTTACAATCTAATATACAATATACAGGCTGCTCCTGAGAGCATACAGAATAATTTACACCCTGTCCTAGGAGCTTACACTCTAATATACAATATACAGACTGTTCCTGAGAGCATACAGAATAATCTACACCCTGTCCTAGGAGTTTAAACTCTAATATACAATATACAGGCTGCTCCTGAGGGCGTACAGAATAATCTACACCCTGTCCTAGGAGTTTACAATCTAATATGCAATATACAGGCTGCTCCTGAGAGCATACAGAATAATCTACACCTTGTCCTAGGAGCTTACACTCTAATATACAATATACAGGCTCCTCCTGAGGGCATACAGAATAATCTACACCCTGTCCTAGGAGTTTACAATCTAATATGCAATATACAGGCTGCTCCTGAGAGCATACAGAATAATCTACACCCTGTCCTAGGAGCTTACACTCTAATATATAATATACAGGCTGCACCTGAGAGCATACAGAATAATGTACTCCCTGTCCTAGTAGTTTACACTCTAATATACAATATACAGGCTGCTCCTGAGAGCATACAGAATAATGCACACCCTGTCCTAGCAGTTTACAATCTAATATACAATATACAGGCTGCTCTTTAGGGCATGCAGAATAATCTACACCCTGTCCTAGGAGCTTACCATCTATTATACAATATACAGACTGCTCCTGAGAGCATACAGAATAATCTACACCCTGTCCTAGGAGCTTACAATCTATTATACAATATACAGACTGCTCCTGAGAGCATACAGAATAATCTACGCCCTGTCCTAGGAGCTTACAATCTAATATACAATATGCAGACTGCTCCTGAGAGCATAGAGAATAATGCACACCCGGTTTTAGGATCTTACACTCTAATATACAATATACAGGCTGCTCCTGAGAGCATACAGAATAATGCACACCCTGTCCTAGGCGCTTACACTCTAATATACAGTATGCAGGCTGGTCCTGAGAGCATACAGAATAATGTATCCTAGGAGTTTACAATCTAATCTAATATATATAATTGTCTTATCCCGTCTGTCTGTCTATCTGTCTGTCTGTCCAGGAAATTCCACGTCGCTGATTGGTCAGGCCGCGGCCAATCAGCGACGCGGGATTTCAGAACAAGATGGCGGCGGTTAGCGGCTCACCCTCACACGCTCACCCTCACACCCGCTCACCCTCACATCCTCAGATGCTCACCCTCAGACGCTCACCCTCAGACGCTCACGCTCTGACGCTCACCCTCAGACGCTCACGCTCGGACGCTCACGCTCTGACGCACACGCTCGGACACTCACGCTCTGACGCTCACGCTCGGACGCTCACGCTCACACGCTCACGCTCGGACGCTCACACGCTCACGGACTGACCCTCACGCTCGGATGCTCACGCTCGGACGCTCACGCTCACGCTGACACTCACGCTCGGACGCTCACGCTCTGACGCTCACGCTCGCGCTCTGACGCTCACGCTCGGACGCTCACACTCGGGCGCTCACGCTGTGACGCTCAAGCTCACGCTCGGATGCTCACACTCGGGCGCTCACGCTCTGACGCTCACACTCACGCTCGGACTCTCACACTCACGCTCTGACGCTCACGCTCGGACGCTCACGCTCAGACGCTCACGCTCTGATGCTCACGCTCAGACGCTCACGCTCTGATGCTCACGCTCACACTGTGATGCTAGCTCTCGGGCGCTCACGCTCGGATGCTCACGCTTGGACGCTCACGCTCTGACGCTCACGCTCTGACGCTGATGCTCGGGCGCTCACGCTCTGACGCTCACGCTCTGACGCTCATGCTCGGACGCTCACGCTCGGACGCTCACTCTCACGCTCTGACGCTCACGCTCTGACGCTCGGACGCTCACGCTCGGAAGCTCACGCTCACACGCTCACGCTCGAACGCTCACGCTCACGCTGACACTCACGCTCAGGCGCTCACGCTCACGCTCTGACGCTCACGCTCGCGCTCTGACGCTCACGCTCGGACGCTCACACTCGGGCGCTCACGCTCTGACGCTCAAGCTCACGCTCAGACGCTCACACTCGGGCGCTCACGCTCTGACGCTCACACTCACGCTCGGACGCTCACGCTCTGACGCTCACGCTCGGACGCTCACGCTCTGATGCTCACGCTCACACTGTGATGCTCACGCTCGGATGCTCACGCTCGGGCGCTCACGCTTTGACGCTCATGCTCGGACGCTCACGCTCACGCTCACACTCTGACGCTCACAGTCTGACGCTCACGCTCAGGCGCTCACGCTCGGACGCTCACGCTCTGACACTCACGCTTTGACGCTCATGCTCACGCTCTGATGCTTACGCTCTGACGCTCATGCCCACGCTCTGATGCTCACGCTCTGACGCTCACGCTCGGGTGCTCACGCTCGGACGCTCACACTCACGCTCTGACGCTCATGCTCGGACGCTCACTTTCAGATGCTCACGCTCACGCTCTGATGCTCACGCTCGGACGCTCACGCTCTGACGCTCACGCTCTGACGCTCATGCTCGGACGCTCACGCTCGGACGCTCACGTTCTGATGCTCACGCTTGGGCGCTCACGCTCGGATGCTCACGCTCTGACGATCAGACGCTCACGCTCTGACGCTCATGCTCGGGCGCTCACGCTCGGACGCTCATGCTCGGGCGCTCACGCTCTGACGCTCGGATGCTCACGCTCTGACGCTCGGACGCTCACGCTCTGACGCTCACGCTCTCACGCTCGGACGCTCACGCTCTGACGCTCACGTTCACGCTCGGAAGCTCACGCTCGGACGCTCACGCTCTGACGCTCATGCTCTGACGGTCACGCTCGGACACTCACGCACTGACGCTCAGGCTCTGACGCTCACGCTTGGACGCTCACGGTCTGACGCTCACGCTCGGACGCTCACGCTCTGACGCTCGGACGCTCATGGTCACGCGCTGACGCTCACGCTCGGACGCTCATGGTCACGCTCTGACGCTCACGCTCGGACGCTCACGCTCTGACGCTCACGCTCATGCTCTGACGCTCACGCTCGGACGCTCACGCTCTGACGCTCACGTTCGGACGCTCACGGTCACGCTCTGATGCTCACGGTTTGACGCTCACGGTTTGACGCTCACGGTTTGACGGTCACGCCCTGACGCTCACGCTCTGACGCTCACGCTCGGGCGCTCACGCTCTGACGCTGATGCTCTAACGCTCACGCTCACGCTCTGACGCTCACGCTCGGATGCTCACGCTCACGCTCGGACGCTCACGCTCGGACTCTGACGCTCACGCTCTAACGCTCACGCTCTAACGCTCACGCTCTGACGCTCACGCTCTGACGCTCACGCTCGGATGCTCACGCTCTGACGCTCACGCTCGGACACTCACGCTCGGACGCTCACGCTCACGTTCGGACGCTCACGCTCTGACGCTCACGCTCGGATGCTCACGCTCTGACGCTCACGCTCGGACACTCACGCTCGGACGCTCACGCTCACGTTCGGACGCTCACGGTCATGCTCTGACGCTCACGCTCGGACGCTCACGGTCACACTCTGACGCTCACGGTTTGACGCTCACGCTCTGACGCTCACGCTCTGACGCTCACGCTCGGACGCTCAACCTCGGATGCTCACCCTCGGACGCTCAACCTCGGACGCTCACCCTCACACGCTCACCCTCGGATGCTCACCCTTACATGCTCACCTTCACAGGCTCACCCTCACACGCTCACATTCTCACTCTCCCACGCTCACCCTCACACGCTCCCACGCTCACCCTCACACTCTCCCACGCTCACCCTCACACGCTCCCACGCTCACAATCACACACTCCCATGCTCACCCTCACACGCTCACCCACTCCCACGCTCACCCGCTCCCACGCTCACCCGCTCCCACGCTCACCCTCACATTCTCATGCTCACCCGCTCCCACGCTCACCCTCACACGCTCACACACTCACCCTGTGCTAGCCGGTCATCTTCCTCACACGCTCACCCTGTGCTAGCCGGTCATCTCGCGGCTGCTCGCAGCAGAAGTACCCTGACCGGCGGCCTCGCTACCCGGTCCTCCAAAATTCATTAGGGGCCCCGGGGGGATACATTGGGGGGTTAATTTAAAGTAGTGCACAACCCATTTAAACACTGCTTCGCTGATTAGTTGCGCCCGGTCGGCCGCATACATATTCTAGAATACCCGATGCGTTAGAATCGGGCCACCATCTAGTATTTAATATACAGGCTGCTCCTGAGAGCACACAGAATAACCTACACCCTGTCCAAGGAGCTTACACTCTAATATATAATATACAGGCTGCATCTGAGAGCATACAGAGTGATCTACAACCTGTCCTAGGAGCTTACAGTCTAATATACAATATACTGGTTGCTCCTGAGAGCATACAGAATAATCTACGCCCTGTCCTAGGAGCTGACAATCTAATATACAATATACAGGCTGCTCCTGAGAGCATACAGAATAATCTACACCCTGTCCAAGGAGCTTACACTCTAATATACAATATACTGGTTGCTCCTGAGAGCATACAGAATAATCTACGCCCTGTCCTAGGAGCTGACAATCTAATATACAATATACAGGCTGCTCCAGAGAGCAAACAGAATAATCTACACCCTGTCCTAGGAGCTTACACTCTAATATACAATATACTGGTTGCTCCTGAGAGCATACAGAATAATCTACGCTCTGTCCTAGGAGCTGACAATCTAATATACAATATACAGGCTGCTCCTGAGAGCATACAGAATAATCTACGCCCTCTCCTAGGAGCTGACAATCTAATATACAATATACAGGCTGCTCCTGAGGGCATACAGAATAATCTACACCCTGTCCTAAGAGCTTACAATCTAATATATAATATACAGGCAGCTCCTGAGAGCATACAGAATAATCTACACCCTGTCCTAGGAGTTTACACTCTAATATACAATATATAGGCTGCTCCTGAGATCATACAGAATAATCTACACCCTGTCCTATGAGCTGACAATGTAATATACAATATACAGGCTTCTCCTGAGGGCATACAGAATAATCTACACCCTGTCCTAGGAGCTTACACTCTAATATACAATATACAGGCTGCTCCTCAGGGCATACAGAATAATCTACGCCCTGTCCTAGGAGCTGACAATGTAATATACAATATAGAGGCTGCTCCTGAGAGCATACAGAATAATCTACACCCTGTCCTAGGAGCTTACACTCTAATATACAATATACAGGCTGCTCCTGAGAGCATACAGAATAATGCACACCCTGTCCTAGGAGCTTACACTCTAATATACAATATACAGGCTGCTCTTGAGGGCATACAGAATATCTACACCCTGTCCTAGGAGTTTACACTCTAATATACAATAAACAGGCTGCTCCTGAGAGCATACAGAATAATCTACACCCTGTCCTAGGAGCTTACACTCTAATATACAATATACAGGCTGCTCCTGAGGGCATACAGAATAATCTACGCCCTGTCCTAGGAGCTGACAATCTAATATACAATATAGAGGCTGCTCCTGAGAGCATACAGAATAATCTACACCCTGTCCTAGGAGCTTACAATCTAATATATAATATACAGGCTGCTCCTGAGAGCATACAGAATAATGCACACCCTGTCCTAGGAGCTTGCACTCTAATATACAATATACAGGCTGCTCCTGAGGGCATACAGAATAATCTACACCCTGTCCTAGGAGCTTACACTCTAATATACAATATACAGACTGCTCCTGAGAGCATACAGAATAATCTACACCATGTCCTAGGAGCTTACACTCTAATATACAATATACAGACTGCTCCTGACAACATACAGAATAATCTACACCCTGTCCTAGGAGCTTACAATCTAATATACAATATACAGGCTGCTCCTGAGAACATACAGAATAATATACACCCTGTCCTAGGAGCTTACACTCTAATATACAATATACAGGCTGCTCCTGAGGACATACAGAATAATCTACACCCTGTCCTAGGACCTTACAATCTAATATACAGGCTGCTCCTGAGAGCATACAGAATAATCTACACCCTGTCCTAGGAGCTTACAATCTATTATACAATATACAGACTGCTCCTGAGAGCATACAGAATAATCTACACCCTGTCCTCGGAGCTTACAATCTATTATACAATATACAGACTGCTCCTGAGAGCATACAGAATAATCTACGCCTTGTCCTAGGAGTTTACACTCTAATATACAGTATACAGGCTGCTCCTGAGAGCATACAGAATAATGCACACCCTGTCCTAGGAGCTTACACTCTAATATACAATATACAGGCTGCTCCTGAGAGCATAGAGAATAATGCACACTCGGTTTTAGGAGCTTAAAATCTAATATACAATATACAGGCTGCTCCTGAGAGTATACAGAATAATCTACGCCTTGTCCTAGGAGCTTACACTCTAATATGCAGTAGACAGGCTGCTCCTGAGAGCATACAGAATAATGCACACCCTGTCCTAGGAGCTTACACTCTAATATACAATATACAGGCTGCTCCTGAGAGCATACAGAATAATCTACACCCTATCCTAGGAGCTTACACTCTAATATACAATATACAGGCTGCTCCTGAGAGCATACAGAATAATGCACACCCTGTCCTAGGAGCTTACACTCTAATATACAATATACAGGCTGCTCCTGAGAGCATAGAGAATAATGCACACCCGGTTTTAGGAGCTTAAAATCTAATATACAATATACAGGCTGCTCCTAAGAGTATACAGAATAATCTACGCCTTGTCCTAGGAGCTTACACTCTAATATGCAGTAGACAGGCTGCTCCTGAGAGCATACAGAATAATGCACACCCTGTCCTAGGAGCTTACACTCTAATATACAATATACAGGCTGCTCCTGAGAGCATACAGAATAATCTACACCCTGTCCTAGGAGCTTACAATCTATTATACAATATACAGACTGCTCCTGAGAGCATACAGAATAATCTACGCCTTGTCCTAGGAGTTTACACTCTAATATACAGTATACAGGCTGCTCCTGAGAGCATACAGAATAATGCACACCCTGTCCTAGGAGCTTACACTCTAATATACAATATACAGGCTGCTCCTGAGAGCATACAGAATAATGCACACCCTGTCCTAGGAGCTTACACTCTAATATACAATATACAGGCTGCTCCTGAGAGCATACAGAATAATGCACACCCTGTCCTAGGAGCTTAAAATCTAATATACAATATACGGGCTGCTCCTGAGAGCATACAGAATAATGTACACCCTGTCCTAGGAGCTTAAAATCTAATATACAATATACAGGCTGCTCCTGAGAGCATACAGAATAATCTACACCCTGTCCTAGGAGCTTGCAATCCAGGGGCGGAACTACCGCCCGTGCAGCCGGTTCATTGAACGGGGGCCCCGAGGGAGAGGGGGCCCCTCCAGCCTCCAGCAGGGCCGCCATCAGGGCATGTCTGCCCTGACTCCAGTGTGGGGCCCAGCCGGTAGGGGCCCCCTTGGAGCCCCGTTGGGGGCCCCCTCTTGTGAGTCTCTCTCCTCATGGGGCCCCCGGCCCCATGCCAAGCGCCGGGTCCGGGACATCTCAGCGCTGCGCTGCGCTCCTGCGGCAGCGCCTTCATGATTCCCCTGATTTCCGGTCATGTGACGGCGCCGTCACATGGCCGGAAGTCAGGAGAACCTAGTGTCAACGATTTAGACGAGCGCCAGGATTCTGCAGGGATCGCATGGGGGTAAGTATAACAAGTTTTGTTTTTTTCAAAATACAATTTACTAGGAGTGGGGGAAATGGGAGGTGTGTGTGTGTGTGTGTGTGTGTGTGAGATAAGAGATGCACATGGGGGGGGGGAGATGATAAAAGATGCACATGGGGTGGGGGGAGATGATAAAAGATGCACATGGGGTGGGGGGGATGAGAGAGGTGCACATGTGGGGGGAGGGGGATGAGAGAGGTGCACGTGGGGGGAGGGGGATGATAAAAGATGCACATGGGGTGGGGGGGATGAGAGAGGTGCACATGGGGGGGATAAGAGATGCACATGGGGGGGAGATAAGAGATGCACATGGGGGGGGAGATAAGAGATGCACATGGGGGAGGGGGATAAGAGATGCACATGGGGGAGGGGGATAAGAGATGCACATGGGGGGGATGAGAGAGGTGCACATGTGGGGGAGGGGGATGAGAGATGTGCACATGTGGGGGGGATGAGAGATGCCCATGGGGGGGATGAGAGAGGGGCACATGGGGGGGAGGGGGATGAGAGAGGGGCACATGTGGGGGAGGGGGATGAGAGATGTGCACATGGGGGGTGGTGAGAGCTGCACATGTGGGGGAGGGGGATGAGAGAGGGGCACATGGGGGGTGGTGAGAGCTGCTCATGGGGGAATTGGGAGAAAATGAGCTGCACATGGGGGAATTAGGAGTAGGGGGATAATGAACTGCACATAATGAATGTGGGGTGGGGGAGAGTAAATGATAAATGACGATGGGGTGGGGAGAGCACGGACATGATATAATGAATTGGGGCAGGGGGTGCATGTAAATAATGAATGCGGGGACCAGGAAGTATAGAGTAGAGGTTCTAATTAAATTATATATTAAGTGCCTATTTACAGTTAATGGGGGCACCGTGGTGGATTACAATTTATATTTGGAATGGTAGGTTGCATAATAACTAACCATATATTGATGGTGGATGCACGTCTGTATTCAGCTGCGTAATGTAGAAGTTGGGGAATGTGCTCTAGATAACTGTGTTATTTTATGCAGAGACGAGTCCTGGCTGGAAGACGTGATGGCGGTCTGTGCTGGATGAAGGAGAAAAGCGTAGCTGAAGGACTTCACCTAGAGACGTCACCAGTGAGTCAGTGCATTACATGTACACTTACACTATATACTATGTACCGGGCTCCTGTGTATAATGTCACTGGTGATCACTGTATTACCTGTACACTATATACAGAGCTCCTGTGTATAATGTCACTGGTGATCACTGTATTACCTGTACACTGACAATATATACAGAGCTCCTGTGTATAATGTCACTGGTGATCACTGTATTACCTGTACACTGACAATATATACAGAGCTCCTGTGTATAATGTCACTGGTGATCCCTGTATTACCTGTACACTATATACAGAGCTCCTGTGTATAATGTCACTGGTGATCCCTGTATTACCTGTACACTATATACAGAGCTCCTGTGTATAATGTCACTGGTGATCACTGTATTACCTGTACACTGACACTATATACAGAGCTCCTGTGTATAATGTCACTGGTGATCACTAGATTACCTGGACACTTACATTATACATACCATGTATAGAGCTCCCGTGTATAATGACACTTATGGTAATATTAGTAATGTGGTGGTAATATTAGTAATGTGGTGGTAATATGTGGTCTGGTCATGGTGTCGCAGTTTTTCTCCCTTCTGTGTGGTATTATTCGGTCACTATGTTGTGGTAATATGTGGTCTGGTTATGGTGTGGCGGTATTCCCTGTATGTGGTATTATTGGTCATTTTAAAAAAAAATTTATATGACACATTCCCTTAAAGAAAACTAAATAAAAATATTTCTAAAAAGAGTATTGGATATTTTAAGAAAATTTTAATAGGTTAGAGTAGGGCCCGGCCAGAAGAGTCTACCTTATCGTGGTGGCGGCTTTAAAAATCTTTTGGCCAAAACAAAAGCTGTTGGCTATGTATGTGGCACCGTCACATGGCCGAACGTCAGGAGAGCCTGGTGGCAGCGACGTGGACGAGCGCCAAGATTCTGCAGGGATCGCATGGGGGTAAGTATAACAAGTTTTATTTTTCTTAAATACAATTAATTAACTAGGAGTGGGGGGGATGAGAGATGCACATGGGGGGGGATGAGAGATGCACATGGGGGGGGGATGAGAGATGCACATGGGGGGGATGAGAGATGCACATGGGGGGGGGAGATGAGAGATGCACATGGGGGGGATGAGAGATGCACATGGGGGGGTGAGAGATGCACATGGGGGGGTGAGAGATGCACATGGGGGGGGTGAGAGATGCACATGGGGGGGTGAGAGATGCACATGGGGGGGGTGAGAGATGCACATGGGGGGGGTGAGAGATGCACATGGGGGGTGAGAGATGCACGGGGGGGATGAGAGATGCACATGGGGGGAGGATGAGAGATGCATCGGGGGGGTGAGCTGCACATGGGGGGGATGAGAGCTGCACATGGGGGGGTTATGTTTACATAACTTTGTTGCCTTATGAAGCGCAGGGGGGGGCCCCCAAAAATTTCTTGCACAGGGGCCCACTACAGTCTGTGTCCGCCCCTGTTGCAATCTAATATAAAATATACAGACTGCTCCTGAAAACATACAGAATAATCTACAGCCTGTCCTAGGAGTTTACAATCTAACATACAATATACAGGCTGCTCCTGAGGGCATGGAGAATAATCTACACCCTGTCCTAGGAGCTTACAATCTAATATACAATATACAGGCTGCTCCTGAGAGCATACAGAATAATGTACACCCTGTCCTAGGTGTTTACACTCTAATATACAACATACAGGCTGCTCCTGAGAGCATAGAGAATAATGCACACCCTGTCCTAGGAGCTTACACTCTAATATACAATATGCATGCTGCTCCTGAGAGCATACAGAATAATCTACGCCTTGTCCTAGGAGTTTACACTCTAATATACAATATACAGGCTGCTCCTGAGAGCATACAGAATAATGCACACCCTGTCCTAGGAGCTTACACTCTAATATACAATATACAGGCTGCTCCTGAGAGCATAGAGAATAATGCACACCCGGTTTTAGGAGCTTAAAATCTAATATACAATATACAGGCTGCTCCTGAGAGTATACAGAATAATCTACGCCTTGTCCTAGGAGCTTACACTCTAATATGCAGTAGACAGGCTGCTCTTGAGAGCATACAGAATAATGCACACCCTGTCCTAGGAGCTTACACTCTAATATACAATATACAGGCTGCTCCTGAGAGCATACAGAATAATCTACACCCTGTCCTAGGAGTTTACAATCTATTATACAATATACAGACTGCTCCTGAGAGCATACAGAATAATCTACGCCTTGTCCTAGGAGTTTACACTCTAATATACAATATACAGGCTGTTCCTGAGAGCATACAGAATAATGTACACCCTGTTCTAGGAGCTTACACTCTAATATGCAGTATACAGGCTGCTCCTGAGAGCATACAGAATAATCTACGCCTTGTCCTAGGAGTTTACACTCTAATATACAGTATACAGGCAGGTCCTGAGAGCATACAGAATAATCTACACCCTGTCCTAGGAGCTTACACTCAAATATACAGTATACAGGCTGCTCCTGAGGGCATACAGAATAATCTACGCCTTGTCCTAGGAGTTTACGCTCTAATATACAGTATACAGGCAGGTCCTGAGAGCATACAGAATAATCTACACCCTGTCCTAGGAGTTTACACTCAAATATACAGTATACAGGCTGCTCCTGAGAGCATACAGAATAATCTACGCCTTGTCCTAGGAGTTTACACTCTAATATACAGTATACAGGCAGGTCCTGAGAGCATACAGAATAATCTACACCCTGTTCTAGGAGCTTACACTCAAATATACAATATACAGGCTGCTCCTGAGAGCATACAGAATAATCTACACCCTGTCCTAGGAGCTTACAATCTAATATACAATATACAGACTGCTCTTGAGAACATACAGAATAATCTACACCCTGTCCTAGGAGCTTACAATCTAATATACAATATACAGGCTGCTCCTGAGAGCATACAGAATAATCTACACTCTGTCCTAGGAGTTTACAATCTAATATACAATATACAGGCTGCTCCTGAGGGCATACAGAATAATCTACACCCTGTCCTAGGAGCTTACACTCTAATATACAATATACAGGCTGCTCCTGAGGGCATACAGAATAATCTACACCCTGCTCCTAGGAGCTTACAATCTAATATAGAATATCCAGATGTAGCTTTCCGAGGGGTGGGTTCGGTGGAGCGGGGTCACAGGAGGCTGTGTTGCTGCTTCAGGAGGCCGGTGTCAGCGGGCCCTGGACTCTCATAAGATCTTGGCCCCGGTGAGCAGAGTCCCTTTTCCTATTAATTGCCCTGCAGTGGGCTTTGGGAAAATGGCCGCTGGAGGAGGGGTCTCCTGAGATATCAATCTGCGCATGCGCCGCCTCTAGTGGCCATTTTCCGAAAGCCCACTGCAGGGTAATCAATAGGAATGGGGACTCTGGTCACCGGTGCCGAAATCTTATGAGAGTCCAGGGCCCGCATCACCCCACTGCTACCGCCGCCGGCCCCCTGTAGCAGCGCCCCTGCCTCCCGTGGCCTCGCTCCACCACCGTCTTCTCCCCGGTAACGTGCTGTTAATTGAACTATAAGAGGCACCACCATTTTATTTAAAAAAAAATATTTTTCACCCCAAAATTTGGGGTGCGTCTTATGGTCCGGTGCGTCTTATAGTCCACAAAATACGGTAATGGCAATGCACGTCTATGGGTCTGTGAAAAAACTGGACCGCACTTTGATGACATCTGAGTGCGGTCCGATTTTCACCGACTGACAGAAGGGAGAAGGTGAGAAACCTTTTTTTCTCATCTCCACGTCCAAGAAAAACTGATGCCACTCTGATCAAAGTCTGATCAGAGTCTGTAACTCTATTACGCCAGTAGCCGTTGCTTCAATTCTGCTCATGATATCCTGTGGTTCCAGTTCTGGTCCTCTGGTCAAGCTACTACGTTCTCTGTTTTTTCTGCTCGGCCATCCTGCTGCGCCACCGTCATCTGTCCGTGCTTCATTACAGCTGCTCATCTGAACTAGATGAGACATAACACCTATCATTACAAAAAAGAGGATTCAATGATAGGTCCTATTTAAGGAATCATCCTAATACACAACAGAGAACACGTCATTTGCTGATCTTTTTTAGGGGTAAATGGTGCAGTTCTGAACTTCACCACAAACACCCCACAGATACACAATGTGTGAATGGGGCCTTAGTGTTCAGTGAACAGCTGCCTACCTGGACTTGTCTTCCTCAAGCTGCTGCCTCTGGGACACAAGATGGTTCAGGATTAGAACTTTATACATTCTGTACCAATGTGATGTCATGTGATATCTATGATGTCATGTGCCCTGTGATGTCATAATTGCTGCCACTGCTGTGTTATGTATCAAGTTTCCAACATCAAGGAAGAGTTCAATTAATAAAACAAAATCACAGGCTGCATAATTGAGTCATGACGCACTGTGGCGCCCCTGAGGGTTCAGTCGCCACAGGGGTACTGCACCTCAGAACGAGGTGTGGTATCTCCTCTCCCGGGTAAGGATGGAGTACCACACAGGACCCCAACCACACACTCAACACTACACCACTCCAGTTCTGAAGGGGGCCTAAAGCACCATACTGCTGCCCCGGGCCTGAATGGAGGAGTTGGGGGGAACCAAAGTTAGGGGGAACCACATAGTGAGTGAGGTTGGAGGAAGCATTTACTTAGACACTTAATGAGAATTCTATATAACCGGAGGCCATTTTAATATCAGGGTCTTTGGTCGTGGGTCTTTGGGACGGCTAGTCAGCACCAAAGCTGCAGCCGGCTGAGAGTCCACGGTTCCCGGTCTCAAGCCTAGAGATGGGTGGTCGGGGCGGAGTTGCAATTGGCTCTGTCCCCGGTTAGAGTCCAACCAAGAAGGCCCAGGATGGGGAGCAGAGGAGATAGGCTCCACAGGCGAAAGGATCTCAGGGGGTGCGGATGGAGCGGAGTCGCCACCTGCATACCTTATTCTGGCCTAGCCAGAGAGACCCTGCCGCAAGAGGGGGTACCGGTCCCCGATTATCTGACTTTGAACTTCACGTCTCTGTAGGAAAAGTCCGGAGGCTTATGTGGATCCCAAGGGGGTACGGACGGAGCGGAGTCGCCACCTGTATGCCCTAATCTGAGTTTATCCAGAGGGACCCGGCCTTATGCCACGTTCTCACCACAAGTCACCAAAAAGGGCTCCCAGTCGGTCCGGGAACTACACGTTACCCACAAGGGACCTCGCAGTACCCGTACGGGACTCAGTGGGGGACACAAGGCGGGAGAAGTTCAAACTAGAGAGGAACACATTAGAGCGGGGGTCCTGTCAAGTGCTCCTGAACTGCCTGGAGTGTGCTGAACCCCACCCGGGCGGACGCAGCACGTGATATTCACCAGAAACCACGGGTGGCGTCACGAACATTCCCTATCCCATATATCTTTCCCCCTTTCTTTTAAGAGTGACCCCAGGGTACGGGCCTGGGAGCCGGCCACCGCGACATCCCCCAAAACCAACAACAAGGCCCGGGCGCCGAGTCGTGTCCCCCCCATCACCCCCTGGGCGCGTAACACGTTACAACCTAAACATTTCCACCCTTTTATTCTAATCTGCATCACCTACTGTTCTATGACCTAAAGGAAATCACAGGACGCCATACTGCAAATCCTAATCACAATAAACCGTCAGTTCCCGGTCACCCCCGGTCCAACACGACCAAGAAAGCTGACAATGGAGAACTGGAGCGGTCTGAAATTACATTTATGTTATGGAAACACTATGTTTTGACAACATTAATGGCACAGCTACCGAAAAATGGAACCAAATGGAGTGGTCTCAACTGGCCCACCCCTTTCTATATTAGAGCACATGGGTGTCATAGAGGGCAAAACCAGCCGATTGCTCTGAGGGTCTTCAAGACCTCTGACAGATGATCAGTTGATCGCCAGCGAGTCCTCATTTAGGGAAGGGGTTGTCCAGATTGGTAACCCCTGTTAGACCGGGCTCACACTGTCTTACTAAAGCACCAAAATGTGCAGATTTTCCTTGGAATCTGGTCAATGATATTTTTTTTTCAATCATAGAATCATTATAACAATCACAGCACAGGACACAGGATCCAGCGCTTTCTGCTGAGATTTTCAGGTGAATGATGCAGTTCTGAATCCCACCACTAACCCCCCATCTATACAATGTATGAGTGAGGACGTAAGTGAGGAGATCCCTACCTGGACTTGTTCCCTTCAAGCTGTCCGGCTCTAATGAAACAAGATGGCTCAGGTGTTACACTCTGTACATTCTACACCAATTGTGATGTCACACGATGTCTATGATGTGTATGTGCTTTGTGATGTCATCAAAACTGCCTGTTTAACCCCTTCCAACCCAATGACATACTTTGATTTTGTGAACAGGTTACCTGGATGCAACTGTGCCGACAATGAAGGGACAATAGTAATCATCCCAAACTATTTATTTTTCTACCACTGAAAGGAAATCTAACTATAGGGACACACACACACACACATATATATATATATTATGGCATGGCTCATCAAGAGAATGCCAAGAGTGTGCTAAGCAGTCATCAAAGCAAAAGGTGGCCACTTTGAAGAACCTAGAATATAAGACATATTTTCAATTGTTTCACACTTTTTTGTTAAGTATTTAATTCCACATGTGTTAATTCATAGTTTTGATGCCTTCAGTGTGAATGTACAATTTTCAAAGTCATGAAAATACAGAAAAATCTTTAAATGAGGTGTGTCCAAACTTTTGGTCTGTACTGTATATATACAGTATATTTATATAAATATATATATACTGTATGTATATATATATATACAGTATATTTATATAAATAAATAATATATATATATATATATATATATATATATATATATATATATATGCAAGCACGGCAGCTCACACGTGTTAGTGCTACTGATTACTATTCACCGCTCCTCCCAGCATTAGACATCCCGGCAGAGTGCATGGGTCACTGAATCTCTTCTGCTGCAGTGGAGACAGCAGCTCACTTCTCGTACTGACAGAACGCTGATCAATAATGCTGGATCCTTGTCACTGAGATACCGCACCTGGAACAACCAGGGAGCGCGGTGCTGCTGTTGGTAAGTCTAACAGTGATTGCCAGCAGTGCAGCCAATCAGTGTTAGCTCTGTTTGTGGCGTCTTCCCCGCGCCGTACAGCTCAGGTAATGAGCCATGCTGTGCTGAGTAACAGTAATCAACCCTGACTGAGCCTCCCCTATATCACCCCTGACTGATATAATGTCCTCATTTTGGTATAATATTCCCCATCCTGGGGCCCATGCTATAACCATATACCCCTTCGGGTATAATGTTCGCCATCCTGGCGTAATGTCATCCATTCTGGTATATTATCTCTAATTCTGGTATATTATCCCCTATCCTGGTATAATGTCCGCCATCCTGATATAATGTCCCCCATCCTGATATAATGTCCGCCATCCTGATATAATGTCCCCCATCCTGGTACAATGTCACCCATCCTGGTATATTATCTCCAATTCTGGTATATTATCCCACATCCTGGAATAATGTCCGCCATCCTGATATGATGTCCTCCATCCTGGTATAATGTTCCCCTAGCCGGGAGCTCACTTCTGTGGGCCGCCAAGGGCAGCGCACAACGTCACTGTCATGTGCAACCCATCATTGGCGAGCCGACATCTCCTGCCAGCCTCTGATTGGTCAGCAGCGTGTATTGCAGTGCAGGGAGCCGGCGGGTCTCTGCGACACAATACATTTCAGCAGAATGTGAGTCAGAGGACACACATCCTGGTGAAATTGGTGTCGGCGGGCCACGCTCCAGCATGGGTCTGGTCCCGGTTGCACCCTCTATGACCGCGATCAATACGTCCCTGCTTGTTTTGTATGTTTTAATATAATGTAACAGTATATAGAGGAAATAATGATCTCCTGTGAAATCCATCCTAATGCTGGATTTCACAGGAGTATCAAGATGGGGGCGCACAGCTGAATGGTAACCATACAGGCACATGTCCTCTGTATAACGCAGTTTCACATGTTGTGTGTGAAGCAGGCTCCACTCCTGAGCCAACTCCACACATGCGGACCCTTCTGTGGACGTACTGGTACTGTATGTTTATCTGTGCCAAGGGATTAATATTTTGAATTGATTTTATATATGTGCATGGGGAGAGGAGCGCCCTTATCGGCACTGGCTTAAAAAAGCCTCGGAACAAATGCATTTATATTGGAACCTTTTTTACATGCACAAAAGGTTGCAATTTGTACAAAATTATATAACTATACAACATTTGACACACTGGACGTCAGCTCTTTTTTTAACATTGAGACGTATACTACCATGCTTAAAATGTTCTGCTTAAATAATTTGCACCAAACTTATCATTAGGGACAAAATATGATAAATATGGAATAATGGAGTTGAAGTGAGTACACAAGATTTGGCTCAAATTACGCCATTTTTGATAAATATGAACCATTGGGTTCTTATGTTACACCACAATATTATCACATTTTATCATACAATTGGTGGGCTTGTATTATTTCTATGTACAGTGAAGGAAATAATTATTTGATCCCTTGCTGTTTTTGTAAGTTTGCCCACTGACAAAGACATGAACAGTCTATAATTTTAAGGGTGGGTTAATTTTAACATTGAGAGAGAGGATATTCAAAAAAAATCAAGAAAATCACATTGCATAAATTAGATACATTTATTTGCATTTTGCAGTGAGAAATAAGTATTTGATCCCTCTGGCAAACAACACTTAATACTTGGTGGCAAAACCCTTGTTGGCAAGCACAGCAGTCAGACTTTTTTTGTAGTTGATGATGAGATTTGCGCACATCTCAGGAGGAATTTTGGTCCACTCCTCTTTGCAGATCATCTCTAAATCATTCAGATTTTGAGGTTGTTGCTTGGCAACTCGGAGCTTCAACTCCCTCCATAAGTTTTCTATGGGATTAAGGTCTGGAGACTGGCTAGGCCACTCCATGACCTTACTGTGCTTCTTTTTGAGCCACTCCTTTGTTACGTTGGCTGTATGTTTTGGGTCATTGTCTTGCTGGAAGACCCAGCCACGACCCATTTTTAATGTCCTGGCGGAGGGAAGTAGGTTGTCACTCAGGATTTTACTGTACATGGCTCCATCCATTCTCCCATTGATGCGGTGAAGTAGTCCTGTGCCCTTAGCAGAGGAACACCCCCAAAACATAATGTTTCCACCTCCATGCTTGACAGTGGGGACGGTGTTCTTTGGGTCAAAGGCAGCATTTCTCTTCGTCCAAACACGGCGAGTTGAGTTAATGCCAAACAGTTCAATTTTTGTCTCATCTGACCACAGCACCTTCTCCCAATAATTCACAGAATCATCCAGGTGTTCATTGGCAAACTTCAGACGGGCCTGCACATGTGCCTTCTTGACCAGGGGGACCTTGCGGGCACTGCAGGATTTTAAACCTTTAAGGCGTAATGTGTTACCAATGGTTTTCTTGGTGACTGCGGTCCCAGCTGCCTTGAGATCATTAACAAGTTCCCCCTGTGTAGTTTTAGGTTGATCTCTCACCTTCCTCATGATCAAGGATATCCCACGAGGTGAGATTTTGCATGGTACCTCAGATCAATGTCGATTGACAATAATTTTGTATTTCTTCCATTTTCTTACTATTGCATCAACAGTTGTCTGCTTCTCACCCAGCGTCATACTTATGGTTTTGTAGCCCATTCCAGCTTTGTGCAGGTCTATGATCTTGTCCCTGACATCCTTAGAAAGCTCTTTGGTCTTGCCCATGTTGTAGAGGTTAGAGTCTGACTGATTAATTGAGTCTGTGGACTGGAGTCTTTTATACAGGTGACTATGTAAGACAGCTGTATTTAATGCAGGTAATAAGTTGATTAGGAGCATCTAACCGGTGTGTAGGAGTCAGAACTCATAATGGTTTGTAGGGGATCAAATACTTATTTCTCACTGCAATATACAAATAAATTTATCTAATTTATACAATGTGATTTTCTTGTTTTCTTTTTGGATATTCTATCTCTCAATGTTAAAATTAACCTACCCTTAAAATTATTGACTGTTCATGTCTTTATCAGTGGGCAAACTTATAAAAACAGCAAGGGATCCAATAATTATTTCCTTCACTGTAGCTACATAGTGGGCCCCAGGAATGATTTTCTCTGGTGGGCCCAAGGCACACCAGTCTGACGCTGGATGCATGTCATTTACGTTTTGGTTGCAGGTCTCTGCAGTCTCTGGTTCTTTCACTTTAGGAACCGCCTCAGACACACTAAGGTACTTCCACTCCATTTTGTAAAAACAAACTTTGCTTGAAGTTTCTGATTAAACATAGTAGAACATCCAATAATGGATAGTTACTTTTCTAGGGTTACAGGCCCTTACACTGCACGTGTTGTTGATCACTGTCCATCCTGAGCTATCCCTTTCATAGTTGGCCGCATCGGCCCTTGAGACCCTTGCAGCTTTAAGAGTCCTGTACAGTTTTCTCTGGACTAATTCCCGTCTGACTATTCCTCTCCTCTGGGGAGGTTTTGAGGAATGCTTCACTGCTGCCTCTTGTGGACCATAGGTCCCAAACGCTACGGGAAAGTCTGTGTCAGATTTACAGACCGACGTTCCTCTGCTGCTAAACAAACCATGTTCTTTCTGCTCCCCTGGTCCTTCAACTAACTCTAAACAGGAACTTCCCCCAGTCTCCACTGTCCTGCTCCTCCCACACTGAGCAGCTCCCAACCTTTTAACTGTTTCCTAACTTAACTACCTCCTATATTAAAGTCACCTACATGTTCATATACATATAATAAACAGAGTACATCACTATATGCACACAGAGAGACGAGGCTCATGACCATTCCAGTCACCCCTTTACAGTACTGATCAGCGAGTTTCTCTCTACTCTCTCAGCAGTTCCGCGTCCTATCACTATGGATGCCCTGCATCTACTGCTTGGGTCCCTCACTAGTTCCACACTCTCAGTCATCTTTAGGTCCGCTACCTTTGGCACTAGCAAGCTCTCGGGTTCCTCATGACTTGGCAGCTTATCCGATAACGCCTTCTGGAAGGTCTCTCAGTCTCGTCAGTAAGATCTCGCTATTCCTCACTCCAGTCTCTTCTTACTGTGGATCACCTCTTGGCAGCACTGCACACTTATTACTCTCCAAACTCTATCTAACTCTAACCAGGAAGCACAGTCCAGTCCCTATCACTAAGCTCTCCCCCTATGGGCTAGTCCCAACACTTAACTACGTCTGATCCTGCTGTCTGTTGCTCAGCAGAACTTCCTTACACTAGACACAATGCACTACATTACTTGTCTTACACTATACATTCCCTATAACACTGCTATATGCTATGCATATTATACTAACAATACTTATCACACTCTATACATTACACAGGCAAACACCACAATGCAGTACAATTCACATAACACAATATACACAAAGACGCATGACATGCTTTGAGGTGGTCTGGACAGTTCACCTATGGTTTAGGTAGGAGGGGTCACTTAAAGCACCACTTCAGCATTTTTTCTTATTTCAGCGCTGGAGTGGTGCCATTAATGTAAAGTCCCTGCCTCTAGTATTATGCTTACAAGCTGCAGTCTTTAGCTCTTCTAGTGGCCGCCTACCATCTTGTGACCTCAACTTTTGACTGACCGGAAGTCAGAAGTAACAGTCACAAGCTTTCAATGTAAGGCTATGAGAGCCTTATTCTGGCCTCATTCTAATTCTCATAGAACTTACATTGAGTTGTGACCTCTTGCTCGCCCAGCAACCACTTGAGTGATCCAGGAGGTCACAAAATGCAGAAGACCAACCGGAGCGGGGCCGATGCCTGAGGAAAATGGTGTCTATTGTACTCGGGGCAGGGAACTTAGATTAGTGGCATCACTCCACAAAAAAAAGAAAAGAAAAATGCTGGAGTGGTGCTTTAAGTAAGTTATGTTGAGATCAGATGTGGTAGTTGCCTTGATTTGCCATTAATACTGAGAGAAATATTGTGAAGACAACATTGTCCAGTGGCTTTAGTGAAGTGAACCATAGCCTGTTTTGAGATAACCCTTAACTGTTTCTTGCTACAAAGAGTGAATAGCAACCACAAAATGTAGTTGTCCTAAAATACATTGTAAAATCAAACTTCTGTACCCAAAAGAATGAACTGAAACTATTAAGTATATTGTAACAGTTGCTATTGTAAAGTAGAATCATGTTGTTTAACACTTGTTACTGTCTCTTTAAAGGGAAGCTATCATCAGAAAATGAACTTTTGTTGAAATTAGGTTTCTATGTTAAACATATATTTTTTTTACATTTTTGGCAATGTTCTTTTTTCCATATCGCAAACTGAATTAAAATTAAAACATAGAAATCTTGCAACTTTCATTTTGGCCACTGGGACTTTTTAGACTCTAACTTCCTGTTGTTTCAGGAAATGCACATGTACATGAGCAGACTCTTACCTTATCTTTTGTATTGAATAGTGATGGGCGAGCACTAAAATGCTCGGGTGCTCGTTGCTTGGGTCGAGCACATTGGAATACTCGGGTACTCGACCCAAGCAAGTCTGGGAAACTTGAGCATTTTTACGGCGGCTCCCCCCCGGCGGTCTCCTGAGGGTCTAAAAATTGCCCAAATCGATGAGAACAGTGCTCAAATGGCATGGGAACAGCATGGGGAAGACCCCTGGAAGCATTTATGACTCCCAGGTCACTGCTGTCAACAATGTTGTCAGAGGTATTACGCCACTTTTACGGACTCACAAAAAAACTTACAAAAACTAAACCAAAATGGATTTGCCTGGGAAATATGTTAAGGAACATTCTTTCCAGGGTAATGACTTGTATATAAGGCAAAATAAATAACCAAAAAACAAAAGTACTCCTTCACACCATAGGCTATGTTCACACGTAGCATTTTTGATGCGTTTTTCCACTTCCGCACCCTGGTCCTCCTCCTGACTTTCTGGCAATTGTGTCTCATCATCGCCCACCTCTTGTGACACTTTACCACCATCGCCTTCGTGTGACCGTGACTGCTCAAATATTTGGGCATCGCTACACGCGATCTCCTCTTGCCCCGCTTCAAGTGGACCGGGCGAGAGGCCCGAATCTATAAATGGAAAAGTGAACAGCTCTTCGGAGTGTCCAAGTGTGGGATCAGTTGTCTCTGGGTACTCGGCATGGTGGGAGGAAGCAGGATCAGGGTGAGGAATATGCGGTCCAGACTCACGGCTACTGAGACCTGACCGTGTGGAAGACAGGGTGGTGGCAAAGTGACTGGAAGCATTATCCGCTATCCAACCAACAACCTTTTGACACTGCTCTGGGTTCAATAGTGGTGTGCTGCGGTCCCCTAGAAATTGGGACAGGAAGGTCAGGTGAGAAGATGTGGGTGTTTGTTATGGCACAATTTCGGCTTGCCCACGGCTTTGTCCTTGGCCTCTGCATGCACCATCACCATCACGTCCAGTTCCCCGTCCCTTTCCATGACCTTGCCCATTTTAAATGGAGGACAATATCTTCCACGCTCACTACAAATAGCTGAATTTGGAGCGAAGTTATATGTGATCCGTGTGACGGACAAACCACAGTTTTAAATACCTGGCCTGTAGGTAACTATTTTGAACAGCAAACCGGTGTCAAAAACTTTGCTGACACACTGAAACAAATTTTTAATGGAGGCCAGAAATGGCAGAATTTTCAGAAAACGTATATGTGATCCGTGTCACGGACAAACCACAGTTTTAAATACCTGGCCTGTAGGTAACTATTTTGAACAGCAAACCGGTGTCAAAAACTTCGCTGACACACTGAAACAAATTTTTAATGGAGGTCAGAAATGGCAGAATTTTCAGAAAACATATATTTGTTCCGTGTAACAGCTAAACCACAGTTTTAAATACCTGGCCTGTAGGTAACTACTTTGAACAGCAAACCAGTGTCAAAAACTTCGCTGACACAGTGAAAACATTTTTTAATGGAGGCTAGAAATGGCAGAATTTTCAGTGTTCTCTGGATTGCTTTTTAAGCAAATAATGAGGATTAAGATCCAAAAAAAATTATTCCTGGCCCCTGAGACCTGGGCCTATGTCTAGAAATGTCTAACAGCAGCAGCAGCAGACAGAACTGGAATGGAGCCTCTTGTGTTATATGCACTGCGGTCTGCTATATACCCTGCCTGCCTATATACACTGCCTGCCTGATATCTCTGCAGATGGATTAGTCCTCAGAAGGACTGTTTGTTGAGATGGATATGTGTAATATACTTCTGTTCTACCTACACTACCTAATAAACAAGTGAATCTCTCTCTAGCTCAGCAGCACCTCTCCCTACACTGTCTGATCCGGAGTGACTGTGACGAGCATGGCGGCACCAGGTCTGATATAGACCTGATGACGCTGTTCGGCCAGCCAATCACTGTAATGCCACAACCAACATGGCTGCGGCATTACAGTGAGTGGCAGGCAATCCCTGCATGTTCATTGGCTCTGTAAAGAGCGCCAAACATGCAGGGAGGGGACCCGAGCATCCGCCCGAGCATCTCGCAAGTACTCAGCGAGCGCCGAGCATCTCGAGTACTGAGATGCTCGGACGAGTACCGAGTACTTGAGAGTATGCTTG
Organism: Phyllobates terribilis; assembly: GCF_046119375.1. NCBI lineage: Eukaryota > Metazoa > Chordata > Amphibia > Anura > Dendrobatidae > Phyllobates > Phyllobates terribilis. The sequence continues at coordinate 492,426,045 of NW_027362761.1, read as the reverse complement.
CTCATCACTAGTATTGAAGCACCTAATGAGCATGTGAAAATGTCACTGTGATGGGAGAGGGAGCAGAGTGAGCTGTGACATTACCTATTGTCAATGGTGAATCCTGTGTTATCAGTTGTGTATAGAGGTGTCTTCAATCATTGTAATCCTGACTGATCAGGAGCCTGTTAAAAACTCTTCCTGAATGGACAAGAAGTATGAATCTAAAAAAGCCCAGCTTCAACTGTGAAAAATGCAAAATTAGTAATTTGGTTTTTTGATAAAGATTATGATATGAAAATAATGCCAAAAGTGTTTAAAAAAAGATGTAACACAAAGACCTGATTTAAACAATAGTTTTTTTTATGATAGCTTGCATTTAAATGGGAACTTTCAAACACATTTTTATGCCACTATAGTAATGCTAAGAATTGGATTAACACTGCACACAAGAAATTCAATAGATTTGATGCAGTCTAGAGTCTAAGAAAACTTGTAAAATGTTGTATGATTTATGATAGGTAATTCCCAATGCTGAGAGGAATGAGGGCTTCCTAGGATTGATATAGGGTACGCATCAAATTTAGCTTGGAAAATTAAACACTGTCATGAAAAGACACTGTACAAGACCAAAACTGTAAAGAATCCAAACAGTATGAGAAGTTATTAAATCTGACACCTCATTGTGTTTGTCAAGGCTGAAAATCTTGCCGAGTGTTTGGATGCCAGATTAAGAGCATATGTTTAACTGCTACGAGAGCGAAGAGTAACGCAAAACAATACTTCATTAAAATCGGTTTGTTTTTTTTATTATTTTATGACATTTTATTGGACCGGCTCATGCTCTGTGCACAGAACTTAATTTATTATGTGTCAAGCAGGAAATCCTCAGCAGATTTTTAAAAATAAACTAAAACCAATCTAAACCAATAATATTCCCAGGGGATCTGAGTCATGCTACAAGGTTTGGTTTTATAATATTTCAGCCATTTAAATCTATAATAGCAAAATGTTGCATTAAACACAGTGGATTTCTAATGGATGCCCAGCCTCTACCCCACTACTGCCAGTACATGGGAGATTTGTATTGTTTTGACAAATGGTAAATATGTACCAGTAGTTACTTCTTTATCGATCTAGGCTCATTTAATAGAAAAAGAACAAGACAAACATGGCAAATAGGCAGCAAAATACTTCTTTTTTTAAACTATTTTTCAGTGCAGCACATACCTGTACTATTACTATTTTATATGTACACAATTAAATTAAAAAACGTTCTATGGTTTAAGACTTCCAAATTATATATATATCACATAATCCAACCCAAGAGAAAAACAAAATGAGCATATACCCTATATCAAGTAAATAAGTAAATAGTAATTGTGCATGTAAATAACATAGGGTACTTGGTTAACACTATTTTGATGAAAAAGTGTAAAAGCCATCCTACCACAACAAGGTTGTACCCAATTGGAATGGTTCTATCCTGACTATAGTATTTTCTTGGGTTTTGTCTTTGTAATGGTCACAGTGTGAATGTGCGCTTATACATTGCACATATACTTTATATTCCGGCTCATTTCTTTGGTTTTGCTGTATTTTCTTGTACTTTTGTACAAATGGGGGCCTGGCCCCCTTTTGAGCTTAGCAGTTCATCTATATAGCTTCCCATGGACAGGTAGATGGACAGTCAGGAACCTGTCCTGCTCTGCCCTTATTCACATTAAGGTCAGCTGGCACAGGGTAAGGTTTTAATACAAGACACAGAATAGGACTGTCCTGACAGGATGCATTTTTATGCTTTTTGATGAAAATAGTATCAACCAAGTACCCTGTGTTATTTACATGTACTTTTACTATTTACTTACTACAGGGTATATGCTCATTTTGTTTTTTTCTTGAGTCTTGCCTGTGAAATGGCCAAAGTGTGAACGTGCTCTTACACATTGCAAGTATATCAACTTATGCTCCAGCTCATTTCTTTGGTTTTGCTGTAGTTTCTTGTACTTTTTACAAATGGGGATCTGGTCCCCTTTTTGAGCTAGGCATTTCATCTATATAGCTTCCCATGTACAAGTGGCTGGACAGTCGGGCCCCTGTCCTGCTCTGCCCTTATTCACATTTAGTTTGGCTGACATAGGGTAATACTTTTAATATTAGTGACATAGATATAATCTATAACAACTAGAGACAGGATAGGACCATCCGGACTGGGTACACCTTATCACAGTGGGATGGTTTGCAGGCTTTTTGAACAAAATAGTGTTAACCAAGTACCCTATGTTATATACATGTACTGTTACTATTTACATATTTACTTACTACAGGGTATATGCTCATTTTGTTTTTTTTCTTGGGTTTTGTCTGTGAAATGGCCACAGTGTGAATGTCCTCTTACACATTGCACATATATTAACTTATGCTCCCACTCATTTTTTTGGTTTTGCTGTGTACAGTATATCGCATAAATGAAGTAAGTCAGATGCTCACCAAATCAGGTTGTGCACATGGATCAGGCGCAACACTGATATAAGCTTAAAACTATTACAGAAAATTAGTCATGGCTGCTGCTCCTCCTGCTATCCAAAGAAGGGAAAAAATCTAAGAGAATCAAATCCACCAAACTGCAAACCAAACATTCAGCAAAAAAAGGATATAGTCAAGGGGAAGGACATCCTACCAGAGGATCATTCAAATCATGTTGCGAAAAACTGGGATACAAAACTTCATTTATGAAAGGGGTTGTCCAGGTTTATCACCAAAGACTGCAGTCGCTTCATATTACTGCAAAAATGTGAATCTTCATGTGACCGCAGGTATCTGATATGCTTACTCCCGGCTACATGCCGACTAGGTATGCTACAGTCCTATTCTTCGCTATTGCCACCTATGAAGTTTAAGTACATAATGTGGAATATCTCCTGAAAAAATGAATCAAGTGAAACAGTTTTTTTGTATAGAGCACTCGTGTTAAATACAGAAGAACAAATGATAAACAATAAATTAAAACAAAAAAACAATGGAAGGGAAAAACCTAAAACTTGCTGTGTCAATGGTATTGGCACCCTTTACATTAATTTAGTATGGAAACACATTTTGACTCACCTGTGGTAAATCACAAAAGAGATTCACGTGTTATTAATTGTCGGTGCCCATTAGTGTTGAGCGAGCACTAAAATGCTCGGGTGCTCGAAGCTCGGGCCGAGCTCGCCGTGATACTCGGGTGCTCGACCCGAGCAACGAGCCCAATGTTAGTCTATGGGAGACCCGAGCATTTTTGCGGCGGCACCCCCGGCAGTCTGTAGAAAACCTAAAAAGTACCCAAAACGATAGTGACAGTGTTCAAATTGCATGGGGACAGCATGGGGATCGCCCCAGGAAGCATTTCTGACCCCCAGGTCACTGCTGTCAACAATGTAGTCAGAGGTATTAAACCACTTTTACGGGCTCACAATAAAACATTCAAAAACGAAACTGAAACTGTTTTCCTGTGAAATATGTTAAGGAACTTCCTTTCCAGGGTAAAGACTTGTGTATAAGGTAAAATAAATAACCAAAAACAAAAATACTCCTCCACACCTTGGGCTATGTTCACAAGTAGCACTTTTTATGCGTTTTTGCACTTTTGTATTGCTTTCAACCGTGACAAATGCATTCACCGGGAAATGTCATTTTAACATTTGACAACCTTATCTGCCCATGTGCTGTGTGATACATGGATATGACTCGCCCCCTGGGCCGTGGGGTACCCGGAACCGGGCCTTCTGGTGTACGGTGCTGATAGGGGTAGTAGTGGCAACCCGATCCCGTGGCTCAGGGTGGTCAGACCAAATTGTGGCAGTCTATTTATCAGTGTTTTGAATGTCCAACTACGCCACCCGTGGATTGCGGTCAGGGATAACCGCTGCTGCGAGGCAGACCGCTGAGGCTGGTGTTGGTGTGCAGCGCAGGGATAGGATAACTCCCCACGGGAAGAGTGTAGCCTCAGGGCAGTGTAGGTGGATGCTGGGGGTGATGGTGCAGGCGCAGCAAAGATCACACCGAGTCCAATGGTGCAGTCCAGGGTTTTTACTCACAGTTGTTATCCATGTCACTTCTGTCAGCAATGACTGCCCAAGCCGTGCTGCGTCCACCAGGTGAGGAGCTTGGTCAACCCCCAGGCAATTCCGGAGTATGGCACAGGACCCCCTTCTGTCCTTTCTCTGGCCTCTCGTGCCCCACCAGTGACCAAACTTCTGTCCAGCTACTGCGGACCGTGTCGGGTAAGCGTTGGCCTCCGCTTCCCGCTATCCTATATGGTGCCTTCCTAGCAGGTTTGGCCGGGGGTCGCACCAATAAATGATCACGACCTCTGGTTCTTGGCTGAGGGATGATTTACCTCCACCAACTTGGGAATCCGGTACCCTTCCACAGCCTGACCCTTCACCCAATATAACGCGGGTTTGCAACGGTTGCTGTCCGTTCTGCTCTCTTAGGGTCCCTTCTGCCTTCTTGTTTCTGGAGCCTTTCTACTCCTCTGTCTCTCCTTCCTTCCTTCTTCTTCTTCTCTTCTCCTCTCTGGCCCCGGACTTCTCTCTAGGCCTGCCTCGTGGAGCTGATCTCAGGCTGAGCCTCGGCTCCCTGTCAGCTCTCTCTCCCTTCTGAACCCACTGACTCGACTCCCCCCCTGACTAAGATGGCTCCCACCTTTTATCTGCTTCTCTGTGTCTGAGCTCAGGTGATCTGCACCCAATGAGCTCCTTACTATGCTCCAGAAACCGTCCCCTTCTGCTCCTACATCACTAGGTTCTCTCCCCCCTCCCCACTCCAGCCAGGGACATGGTCAGTTGTGCCTGCATAAATGGGAGCACCGTCGAGCTGTCCCCCGGAAATGGGGTGAGTGTGTGTATGCAGCTAACTGAGTCCTGGTCCACACTCCATCCTTACCTGGGAGTGGAATATCACACCTCTGGTTGAGGTGCAATACCCCTGTGGCAACCGAGCCCTCGGGGCGCCACACATACAGTGCTGAAAAGACATGGGAACAGCATGGGGAAGACCCCTGGAAGCATCTCTGACACCCAGGTCACTGCCTAAAAGTGTGCCCATCAGAAGTGATCCTTGCCGCATCAGAAGATGCGGACTTGCAACTATCCCCGTGCAAGTCCTTGTCCCAGGGCAGTGTTCAATTGTACCTCCCCCATTCCTTGCAATGCAAGCGCAAGTATGCAGCCTGCCACCCACCCACCCCCAGGCTGCAATACCATACTGCTAGCTTGCTTGCACTTGAAATTGAGCCTTTTAGGCATGTGGAGGCAGAATCTGGCCACCACGTCATGGCTGTGTCAGCAGCTTGGTATCCATACTCAGTCTCCAGCCGCCCGGCGGCCGGGTGTCCACGCTTGGTCCCCAGCCGCCAAGGGGCGGCCGGTGTCCATAAACGGTCCCCAGCCGCCCCGCGGCCGGATGCCCACACACAGTCCCCAGCCGCCTGAGGGCGGCCGGGTGTCCATAGACGGTCCCCAGCCGCCTCTATTTGAAGGACAGCCTAACCACAAACACGTGGACAAGTGAATGTGGCCAGGGATGGTCCATCTCACTGACGCCTTCACACTGGGTTAATATTGTGGAAGCCGGGACACAGTTGGACACTGGGATGCAACACGTCCTCCAGACATAGAGGATTGCAGGTCCTGGGTCAATCAGGCTTCAACACAAAGTTCAGAAGGTAGACAGCAGCAGTGGTCGGCCTCCTACACGAGTAAATTATTCATGATCATGAGGCCATCCATCTCCTTAGCTTTCTGTTCTTTGGAATGCAAGCGCATGTATGTAGTAGCGGCTAGGCCTGAGGTGGTCAGCGTTTTGGCGCATATCCTACCTCCTCCAAGGATTGCTGGATGTTTTCCTGCTACTATCCCAGTTCTATGACTCCCTTAAAACAAAGCTTCAAGTGATGAATGATGGATGAGGTGGTGGCAAAGGAGAAAGAGCAGGAGGAACAGGGACCATTCACATCAATATCAGGCCAGTCAACCACACATGTCTTGTAGGATATGTTTCTGTACCAAAAGGAGCGGTTCGGCTACACAGTTATAGGGCACTCCAATGGCCCTTGGAAGTGACATGGAGGTCAGAGGGCCTTAACTAAACCATTTTTTCCATTTATAGCAACTGGGTCTCCTGTACACTGTTGGCCTAAGCAGTGAATGGAAGGCTTTCCAAAAATTATGAGGAACTGCAATGCCCCTTGAAACAGACGTGGATTAGAGCATACTAAAAACCTTCTACCCATTATTGGGGAGTGGGTCTCCCTTAGTGTTTGCCTATGCATTGAAAAGCAAAAGCTGACTAAAATTAGGAGGAAATGCAATGCCCCTTGGAAGAAACGTGGAGGTCGCAGTAGCTTAACAAGACGGCTTTAATGCCCCTTGGAAAAGTGGTGGAGGTCGCAGTAGCTTAACAAGACGGTTTTAATGCCGCTTGGAAAAGTGGTGGAGGTCACAGTAGCTTTACAAGACGGTTTTAATGCCCCTTGGAAGAGACGTGGAGGTCGCAGTAGCTTAACAAGATGGTTTTAATGCCCCTTGGAAGAGACATGGAGGTCGCAGTAGCTTAACAAGACGGTTTTAATGCCCCTTGGAAGAATGGTGGAGGTCGCAGCGGAATAAAAAGACAATATCAATGCCCCTTGGACAAGTGGTGGAGGTCGCAGTAGCTTAACAAGATGGTTTTAATGCCCCTTGGAAGAGACGTGGAGGTCACAGTAGCTTAACAAGACGATTTTAATGCCCCTTACAAGAGCCATGCAGTACAGCATATTAAACACATTATTCCCATTATTGGGGAGTGGATCTCCCATAGTCTTTGCCTATGCCTTCCAAGCAAAAGCTGCCAAAAATTAGGACGGAGGAACTTGCAATGCTGGCAACAGGGACCACGGTCACCCTGGTGTTATAGTGGTGGTGGAGACTGAGGATAAGGAGAAGAGCAAACAACAGCCGAAATGAGGAAGCGTATACCCATGTGTGGGTGTGAAGCGGTGCATGGGAATACACCTCCCGAAATAACACAGTGGATTTGACTTTATGTTACTCTGCTGTCATTTGGTGGTGATGAGAAGTAAGGCCCAATCCAGCCCTTGTTCATTTTGATAAAGGTCAGCTTGTCAGCATTGTCAGTTGACAGGCGAGTGCGCTTATCAGTTATAATTCCCCCAGCTGCACTAAAAACACGCTCCGATAACATACTAGAGGCAGGGCAGGCCAGGACCTCCAAGGCGTACAGAGCGAGTTCATTCCAAGTGTCCAGCTTGGATACCCAATAATTAAAAGGCACAGAGGAATCACGGAGGACGCTGGTACGGTCGGCAAGGTACTCCCTCACCATCTTTTGAAACTTTCCACTCCTTGTGAGAGTACCCCGCGCCTCAGGGCCTGTAAGCTGGGCGGGTCTCAGAAAACTGTCCCAGAATGTTGACAGTGTTTCACTGCCTCTGCTGGATTAGAGTTGCGTCTCTCTTGCCTGTACGCCTTGGTTGGGCAACGAACGGTGACCTCTGCCGCTAGCGTGTTCAGATGGGAATTTTTTTAACAGTTCTGCAGCAAGAGCCTTCTGGTACTGCCCCATTTTTGTAGACCTCTCCACCTCAGGAATAAGAGAGTGAAAGTTCTCCTTGTAGCGGGGGTCTAAAAGTGTCACCAACCAGTAATAACTGTCACCCAACATTTTGACAACGCGAGGGTCACGGTTAAGGCAGCGTAACATAAAGTCAGCCATGCATGCCAGACTGGTAACGGGCAAGACTTCCGAGTCCTCACCAAGATGACGACTGACCAGCTCTCCTCCTCCTCCCCGTCCTCAGGCCACCCACGCTGAACCGACGGTATGACAGTTGTACAGGTACTACCATCTACAGCGCATGATACCAGCTCCTGTTCTTCCTCCTCCTCTCCCTCATTGTCCCCAATGCACGTTGGGATGAGATGAGGCTGGGCTGTGTGTAATCGCCCATTACGGCTTCTTGATCCATCTCATCATACTCTGGCTGCAATGCCTCCTCTTTAATTCTCTTCAGAGAGCGTTGCAAAAGACCGAAAAGTGGGATGCTGACGCTAATGATGGCGTCATCGCCACTCACCATCTTGGTGGACTGCTCAAAGTTTGTCAGGATGGTACATATGTGAGACATCCAGGTACTCTCCTGAGGTCTTATGTGTGGAGTTTGACCTGAATATCGATGGCCTTGTTGCAGCTGGTACTCCACAACTGCTCTCTTCTGCTCACAAATCCTTTGCAACATGCGGAGGGTAGAGTTCCAACTTGTGGGGACATCACACACCAGTCGGTGTGCCGGAAGCTGCAAAAGCTGCTGCAACACAGCAAGGGCGACAGAAGCTGTAGCCGACTTCCGAAAATGAGCTGACAGGCGGCGTAGATGAGCAGATCTGGCAACTCGGGGTACGATTTAAGAAACCACTGAACCACGAGGTTAAGCACATGAGCCAGGCATGGTACGTGTGTGATCTCGCCTCGCCTCAGAGCCGCCACCAGGTTACGGCCATTGTCACACACGACCATGCCTGGATGTAGGTTCAGCGGTCTCAGGCACAGATCTGCCTGCTCTTTCACAGTTGTCCACAACTCACAAGCAGTGGGAGGTTTATCACCTAAGCTTATGAGTTTCAGCACAGCCTGTTGCCGCTTGGCTGAGGCAGTACTGCAGTGCTTCCAGCTTGTAACTGATGTGGTGATATCTGAGATGGAGGCTGAACATGGGGAGGAGGAGGAGGATGATGCGCAGGAGCTGTACACTGTGGGGGCAACTCTGAGTGACATAGGGCCCGCAATCCTCGGTGTGGGGAGGATGTGTTCCGTCCAAGGTCTGACTGGGTCCCGGCTTCCACTATGTTTACCCAGTGTGCCGTCAGGGAGATGTACCGTCCCTGGCCACAAGCACTTGTCCACGTGTCCGTTGTCAGGTGGACTCTCCCAGTAACTGCATTGTTGAGGGCACGGCAGATGTTTTGGGACATGTGCTTGTGTAGTGTGGGGATGGCACACCGGGCAAAATAGTGTCGGCTGGGGACCGAGTACCGAGGGACAGCCACCGCCATAAGGTTGCGGAAGGATTCCGTCTCCACCAGCCTAAAAGGCAGCATTTCCAACGCAAGAAGTCGTGAAATGTGTGAATTTAGGACTGTGGCCTGTAGGGCGTTGGCTGCGAATTTGCGCTTTCGTTCAAAGCTCTGGGATATGGACAATTGAACGGTGCGGTGGGACATGGACGTTGATGCTGTTTCTTGAGAAACTGCCATAACAAATGAAAACTGAGAGGAGGGGGCATCTTTGCATGCAGTATGGACAGGGGATTGCCTTGCACGCACAAGAGGGGGTTCTATTACAAGCACAACAGCGGAAGAAGCAGTGGTGACACCCACTGACACTGGTCGTGGACCCTGGAGTTCGCCCCACAAAGTCGGGTGCTTTGCAGGCATGTGCCTGATCATGCTGGTGGTGGTCAGGCTGGTAGTTTTGTCACCCCTGCTGATGCTGGCATGGCAGGTGGTACAAATTGCCTTTTTGGGGTTATCAGCAGAGTCTTTAAAAAAATTCCAGACTCTGGAAGACCTACCGGTTGTACTGGCAACGTCCCTCGTGTTGGTGTTACGGGGAACTGTTACCCGCCTTCTGTGTGTGGCCACCACATTGCTTCTTCCTGCCTTTTGGGGTACTCTGCCTCCCTCCCCCTGTGTGCTGCTGGCCTCGCTCTGCGTGTCCTCCTGCCACGTTGGGTCAGTTACTAGATCATCCACCACCTCCTCCTCTTCCACTTGCACACCACGATCCTCCTCCTCACTTCGTGGCAATTGTGTCTCGTCATCGTCCACCTCTTGTGACAAATTGCCAGCGTCGACTTTCTCTGGCCGTGGCTGTTCAAATATTTGGGCATCGCTACATGGGATCTCCTCTTCCACCACTTCAAGCTGAGCAGGCGAGGGGCACAAATATGGAAATGGACCAGTGAACAGCTCTTCAGAGTGTCCAAGTGTGGGATCAGTTGCTGTCTGACGACACTCGGCATGGTGGGAGGAAGGAGCATCAGGGTGAGGAGTAGTGTGCGGTCGAGACTCACGGCTACTAAAACTTGACCGTGTGGAAGACAGACCGGAGGTGGTGGTGCCCAGGTAACTGGAAGAATTATCTGCTATCCAATTAATAACCTGTTCACACTGATCAGTTCGCAATACTGGTGTTGTAGTGTGCTTCCCTAGTAACTCGGTCAAGAAGTGGGAGCGAGAAGATGTGGCTGTTGGTTGTGGCACATTTTCACCTTGGCCATGGCCCCGTCCTCTACACGCACAATCACCAGAACGTCCAGTTCCACGTCCCTTGCCACGCGCCTTGCCCATTGTAAATGAAGTAAAATAGCTTACACTTGCACTATCAATGGAAAAAGGGTAATAAAAAGGAGATTAGAACCGTGGAACTGCAAAACCACAGTTCTAGCTATCTGGCCTACACCAGACTCTTTTAAACAGTTATATTTGTGTCTGAACAGTCAGGGAGACACTATTACTGTTTTTTTTACGGAAAAAATACCAAAAGCAGGATAATACAGAGATTTGACCCGTGGAACTACAAAACCACAGTTCTATTTCTCTGGCCTACACCAGACTCTTTAAACAGATATATTTGTGTCTGAACAGTCAGGGAAACACTATTACAGTTTTTTTTACGGAAAAAATGCCAAAAGCAGGAAAATACAGAGATTTGACCCGTGGAACTGCAAAACCACAGTTCTATTTCTCCGGCCTACACCAGACTCTTTTAAACAGTTATATTTGTGTCTCAACAGTCAGGGAGACACTATTACAGTTTTTTTTTACGGAAAAAATGCCAAAAGCAGGATAATACAGAGATTTGACCCGTGGAACTGCAAAACCACAGTTCTAGTTATCTGGCCTACACCAGACTCTTTTAAACAGATATATTTGTGTCTGAACAGTCAGGGAGACACTATTACTGTTTTTTTTACGGAAAAAATACCAAAAGCAGGATAATACAGAGATTTGACCCGTGGAACTGCAAAACCACAGTTCTATTTCTCTGGCCTACACCAGACTCTTTTAAACAGATATATTTGTGTCTGAACAGTCAGGGAGACACTATTACAGTTTTTTTTTTTACGGAAAAAATGCCAAAGCAGGATAATACAGAGATTTGACCCGTGGAACTGCAAAACCACAGTTCTAGTTATCTGGCCTACACCAGACTCTTTTAAACAGTTATATTTGTGTCTCAACAGTCAGGGAGACACTATTACAGTTTTTTTTTACGGAAAAAATGCCAAAAGCAGGATAATACAGAGATTTGACCCGTGGAATTGCAAAACCGCAGTTCTATTTCTCTGGCCTACACCAGACTCTTTTAAACAGATATATTTGTGTCTGAACAGTCAGGGAGACACTATTACTGTTTTTTTTACGGAAAAAATGCCAAAAGCAGGATAATATAGAGATTTGACCCGTGGAACTGCAAAACCACAGTTCTATTTCTCTGGCCTGCAACCAGAAAAAATGTAAAACCTGTCAGTTTATAATGACCACAGACAAGATAAAGATCCCCAATTCACATCAGGACTACAAGATCCCAGGTACTTTCAGCTGTATCACATCTAATGTAGTGTACTTAATTGTATGTACCAAATGTCCAGCTGGGGTTCTTTATGTAGTGGAGAGAGGGCAAAAACTTAGGACAAGGATGAATCATCATCGCCACACAACATCACAGACATGAAATTACTGGCATTAAAAGGTAATTTCAAATCTCAAAGAGAAAGAAGAATCTCAGAATATAAACTGATGATGACCTTTGACACTTTCAGAGCAGGAATGAATGTGTCACATGGATTTATGTCATTCTACATCAAATAAGGAATGTGCCCCTCAGACTTGTGAGGCCATCATAACACTGGACCTAGTCACAGGACAATAAAACCTTCACACTCCTTATCTATTAACTGCTAAAATATTTATAGCCAGAACTGTTTATCTCTCCCATAATAACTCTGCTTTCCGTCACCTGTTTTATCTATTGCATTATTTCTGTGTCTTATTGTGTATAAATATGTGACTCTTCAGATTTTGTGTTATACTATGCCTGATGAAGAGACCTGCATAGTCTCGAAAGCTTGCAATTTGTTACCATCTTTTCAGTTAGCCATTAAAAGGTATTAATCCGGTTGATCCATAAGATAAGAAGAAGAAAAACAATACCAGAAAACAATAACCCCATTCATCAGGTGATGAAGCCACCGTGTGTGGCGACACGCGTTGGGCACTGAGTGCCCATCTACACCATCCCGGTGTTGTGCTGTCTCACATTTATGAAATATTGGTCGTATTGCTACTACATTTAGCAGGGGCACTAGTAGCTTGAATGGGGTTATTGTTTTCTGGTATTGTTTTTCTTATTATTATTTTATGGATCAACCGGATTAATGCTATGCTTCTATTTTTGCCGATCTGGTATTTCTGAGCAATATAACAATGCATTATCTGGATATGAGAATTTACTCCCCCATTCCCTTTATATATGCTGTGCACAGGTCACTTTAGCTACGGTGCATTTCTGGTATTACTGGTGGCTATTAGCCATTTTTAGTATTATTTTTTGTGCAATATTGATCACGTAGGATAGCCTGCATTTAGATTATATAATTAATTTTTCCATCATGTATTTGATTCACTGTGATCATGTCTTGGGATGGTCTCTGAAGTAGATGGGCTTTCTACTAGTGGCTAAGTCCACTGTATTTTTACTTGTGTTTTAATGAATTTGATGTGTCTGTGACGTTGTTATATGTATTGATATGAATAAAACTTATATGTATATTATTGTATACTTTTGGTGTATTGTGTATATTGGGTGATCACTGCATATTAGCATACTTCTTTTCTCTTGATTACTAATTCTTTTGCTTTCCCCATGACTCACAATTCAGAAATGTCAGTGGCTGGATGAAAGATGGAAGAGTCTGTTTGGATCCCAGAAACTCACTCAGCTTTTCTGCACACACACTGATTACAAGCAAACAGGTCACAGGTGAGGATGTTACCTTTAGATCACCAGGGTATGTGGACTTTTGATCAGGGTCATTTGGATGTTTTTGTTTGTCATTAAGATTTAAAAAGAGAAAACACGGTAGTTTGACAATAAATGGCTTCACCCAACCAATAACCATGAGTGGAGAAAAAATTCTGCCGGGGTATGTAAACTTTTGAGCACAACTCGTATATATGTATATAAAGAATGATTACAATGATCCTTCAAGGTTTGCTCAATCTTAGAATCAGCCTTTCAGCTCACAAATGTGCTGGAGATGCCACTGTTGATCTAATACTGGAGTGTCAAAAACTAGGTAGGCCATTTAATAAAGACTGTCACTACATTTTCCACAAGTACAGTTTTAAGGTTGTGACAGAGACTGTCGTGTACCTGCCCCTGAAGACAACAAATTGCGTTATGTGAATTTTGACATGCGGTTTTATTGCGTTTTATGATGACATGTAAAATGTATAGAGTGTGTTGTGACTGTAGGGGATCAGCCTTTACCGGGCATTGAATACACTGTGGCTTTAAGAAACCATGCTCCCCTCTGGGTTTTCTGCTTGTGGACTAGTCGCCCCCCCCCCCCCCCCTGCTTCTTGGTCTGTACTGGGAGAGGGAAATGAACCAGGAAGCAGAGGCACGTGTGTGTGTGTGTGTGTGTGGTGTGTGTGTGTATATATGTGTGTGTGTGTATATATGTGTGTGTGTGTGTGTGTGTGTATATATGTGTGTGTGTGTATATATGTGTGTGTGTGTGTGTGTGTGTGTGTGTATCTGAGGGAGCAGAGAGGCTCCTGCCTATTCCAGATAAAGAGAAACTATAAAAAGAAACTTTACAAAAAAACAATATATGCCTCACCATTCATTTAATCCATCCTGCTGCTCATATCTTCTGGGTTCAGACCCACAATGCCGTGACTCTCGGCAAGTATACATAAGGAAAAAGTGGGAGAAGTCTCCAATAAAAAATAATTCTCACTTTATTTGTGCAAAATATTAAAATATATAAAAGTCCATGATAGCGGAGATGCAATCTTGAAGCATTTCAGGCTTACGCCCTTAGTCAGTGAGAATTATTTTTTATTGGAGACTTTTCCCACTTTTTCCTTATGTATAACAAGAAACTGTAAATATCTGGAAAGATAAGAGTACGGAATTTATCAAGATTTGTGTCAGGACTGTGTCAATAGTAGAGAAAGCCATCCCTTTTTGAAGAACACTTTCTCTGAAGGGTGCTGACCTGAGATAACACACAACACAGAGTACCAACCATTTTACCTCAGTGAAACTGAAGCAAGGTTTGCCTGCCTGCAGAAGGAAGAGATCCAATATACAAAGGAAAGGTCTCGAGTGACGTGATACTGCTCGATTACACCACGAACAAGTGGCGGCCTCCATCTGTGTCTAATCTACGCAACAGTGTGTGACTCACCGGTGGTGAACTGTGCTAGGGTTTAGTGTAGTTTTCTTTAGATAGGACGCTGTAGCAGCGTGGCCCGATTAGCGGAAAGCCAGATAGGGGACTAGCCTAGAGTAGTATGTGAAACTTGATGTGTACTGTTGTATTGAGCTTTCATTGCTATATCTGGAGCATAGCTCTGTAGCTCACTTCAGCTATTTCTTCCTGTATTCATGTTATTGATATTGTCATTGTAAATACTGTTATTCTCACTTTCCGGCATATAATCCCTTTGTAAATAATAAAGCCGGAGTTTTGTTTCAGCCTTCTTGTCTGCTGTGCCGTACTTGAATCCTGCATTGCGGTGTTCTTTGGACACCACTACATGACTATTGCAAAGTGTGATAGGTATCGATGCTGCTGTGTGGATGCTGCAAGGTAACACCTAAGGTAACTCTGGTACACTAAACTCAGGGGTAGGGAAAGCATAGGACATCGTTTAGTGACTTTATATATATTAGGGTTTAAGGCTCAGAGCAGTGACAAATAGGGCAAAATAGGTAGTGGTGGGCCTTATTAGAGTATAAGTGATAGGACTAGAGAATAGTTAAATGTTTTGGGACCAGTCCAGTATGTGAGGGGAAAGGTTAAGCAAAAAGGGGAACTACTTAGTGGTTTAGTTAGAGTAAGAGTGAGGTTCGTGTCAAGATCAAGTTCAAGGTGCAATGGGCTGGAGGCACGTGAAGTACATACCCTTCTGACAGCATGAGGTCATACCAAATTTCCTGTGGACCTTCCTGCAACATCCAGGATCTCCGGCCCGAATTAGGCACTGAGAAGTGTGCCTTAATCCCTACAGAGGAAGCCGCATGGAAAACCGCGTGAGGGAAACGTGGCGAATCTCGGGAATCCTGTGGTGCTGGATGGGGAGTCCCTAGCGCTAACAGGACCTGTTAAAGTAGGGACAGTCCGAGCTGAACGTAAGCAAATGCTTGAAATGTACTGTCTTGATGGAACAAAAACCGGAGGGTGCTATGCCCGATACTGCATGTTAAAGACTGATGTACTTGAACTGTCCAGTAAAGTTGAACTTGTTAAACAAACTGGGTGTCCGCTGATGTGTGTGCGGCTGGTCCTGGAACTGAGCACATGACGAAGCCACGCAGGCGAAACGTGCGTTGAGGCGCTCTATCTTTTCATTCACAGCAGCTCCTCCACACTTCTGACTAATATGTCCCAAGGTAATGCCTTTTAAGATTAGATCTGCACATATTGAACTATGTTAAGATATCTTATACATGCTTTGGAAGATTAATTCTGAATGCCTTTGTGCATATAGCTCCGGTGTCTTCCTTATAAGCAGGACACAGGTTATGTTGTGCATGTCTGAATATATATCCGGGCACATTTAGTGTGGAGCACTCTGCAGTTGATGAAATGGTCTCTTTCTCTTTTTGGGTTATTCCATCCTATCCCTAGCTTGGCCACTCACTTCAGTCACCATTTATACTTTTTTACTTGCTGTTCACTATACAAAATAATCTTTGCATAATAAAATGTATTTGTTCTCATGAACAGTTATATCTCTGGTTGTTTCTGTTTGAGAGTAGTGTCCTCCATATATATCCTAGTGGATTCTGGTTACACTTCTCTCTTTTTCTTTTTGGTGTTAGACAACAAAGGCCCTCAGCCTGCAAGTGAGTACAATGCAATGATATAGCACAACACTAATGGACAGGGACACCATTTGTTTGTAAAGTGCCAGGGCATGGAAAAGCAGCAGCTCACCCACGGCTATCACCCTGGCACCTTACACAGTAACACCCAGAATGCTGCAGCAATCAACCAACAGATAGTCATAGACTTTTATATATAATTTCCAAAAAGATAGTTATGGCCAGCTAAGACATATGAAACAGTCAAGTGACACATCCCTGGATTCAGGATCTCTGCCCGTATATCATGCTTCTCTCAGATTACATATCAAAAACCTGCTGAAAGATTACCTTTAATTTAGCTCAGTGCTTTCGCAAAACTGAAAGTATCTAAAGTCTTATGGTCAGACTCATCACATAAAACAGATGTGGAGGAAAACATACAGTATTCAGAGGAAATAAGTACACTATTGAGCTTTGCTGATACATGAAAGAAAATAAAGACAACCCTGGACACATCCTGCTCACATCCAGCCTATATTACAGGCAGAGACACTCCCAAAAGAGATAAGCCTGAAACTTGGATTAGTCAGCAAGCTGCCTAGCTGGGTGTCTGAAAATGAATGAAGATTACAGACTAAAACTTAGTCCACTTTTACTAATTAAAAGTGTCTGTAGACTTTAAAGTGAATGTATCATCAAAAAGGGTGTTATTTAAATCAGGTTGTTATGTTAATTGTATTTCTTAAAAAATGAGTCAATACTTTTTTTCATATCACAATATGTATTTAGTATTTGCAAAAAAAGACAACTTACAATTTTCAGATTGGCCACTGGGGCTATTGTAGAATTAGACTTCCTATTGTTTGTTGTTTGCAGTAGATGTAATCAAGGTGGCGGGATGCAACGCACAGAGACACAAGGCAAGGACAGTCGGAAATGGTTATAAACAGTTCATGTATACATGAACAAGGGGATAACAGCAAGGGTATTGAACGGTAATTTGAAATATTAGCAAAATACGAAGTCTCTCAAAGTAATGTGGTGCACCCAGTCAGGGAAGTCAGCACGTCAGTTCTTTATCTCTGTATATGGCCCTAGCGGGGGTCACCGGTTATTCCCGCTAGGCCGCAAGTCTTTTCCGGACAAAATCAATTAGAGCAAGTTTAGCTTCTTCCGCCCCAACTGTTCCCCTCCCAACCTGAGTACCTAAACCCAACTGGCCCCGGTACCGTGAGTGAACAGTAGAAGTGACGGCCCTGTTCACGTATGCAGCTCCTCAGCTTTCACTGGCGTGACTTTCCTGGCTCAGCAGTCTCCTAACTCCTCTCTTCCTGGCCGTTGGAGGCAGTCTCTCAAGCCGTGGAGAACTCAGTCAGCTTGAGATCACCCGTGTGAAGTCTCTACATGGAACAGTCCAGCTACAGGATAATTTCTAGACTATTGTCATTTACTGTGATAACTCGCACAAGAATGATCAGTGCCATTGGTCCAAATCTTTGGTCAGGGGCCTGGCTCAGTCTTCCGGCTCGTACTTGCACAACCTCCGGCGGAGCTCCTTGATCTGCTCGTTCTTGCAGCTCAGGATGTCCTTCATGTTGTGGTAGGCACCGGTTTCCTGGAATTTCTTGTCCAGCTCCTTCTCCGCGTCGGTGGGCGACGTCGGGTTCCGCAAACTCACTCAGCACCGCAAGCAGGTTCCGACTCTCTTCAGTAGGCACAGCACTCGAGTCACATCTGTGATGGATCCGGAGCTCATTCACCGGCGCCCGGCTGTGGCACATCGCAGGCCTCCGGCTTAGACCTGCCACGCGGGGCTTCTCAACACGCAGGGAGAATGTCTGCTCCTCTCTGCTGCTTGGCGCCAAAAACCCCTCAGGCTTGGCGCGCTGGCCTCTTGTACATTGGAACTCCTTCCTGGAAGTCACCTGACTGGGTCCAGAGTCTAAATCTGCTCCCCCTTCAACTTCTCTTGTACATCTCGGTTCCGCATGACTGTGCCTGACCAGCAGATGGCAATCTCTCTCTATCTTTGAAGCACCCTGTAAGAATCCTCTTAGAGGGCATTTTGTCTCCATTACAAAGACAATGTGGTCACATAGTGCTGTGTCTTCTGCAATAAACTGTATAACTGGAATGGGTAAGGCTTTATGCACTGAGTCTTTTTGTTGAGTTTTTGGAGTGGAAGATGAGCAGAAATTCCAAGTTTGTATAAATTTGTGTTTTTTTAGGAGAATTTGAAGAGTTTTCACTCTGTTACTGCTCCAAAAAGTCCTAAAAAACTCGGTGTGGGCATACTCCAATAGTTTTAGGTAGTGGGTAAAATATTAGGTTAAAGGTGAAGCCTAGTAAAAGTTAACATTGTAATTCATATTTTTATCTTTTCTAGTTCACTATGTGAATTAAAGTTAAAGGGGAATTCCCATCTCAGTCATTAATCTCAGCCATGGAACATATGTCTCTATAGCCTGGCCATAACTGTTCAGATCTACGGACACAGCCAAACAGGCGGAGCTACGCTCTTCTGTAACTTCCATTTACTGCTATGGGTAGGAGTTGCAGAAACAGTATAGAACTGCCTGCATGGCTATTTCCATAGCCCCCTGACCACTTGTGGTTAGTACATATTTATGCACAGATATTCCCTATGAAAATATCACATTAATAACCACACAAATGTCCTCTGGTCTACATTGATGTACTGAGAGAAGATATCCCCATCAAATAGAGGTTTTAGATATGAATAATTGCTCTATTTAATCTGACATAGTATTTAAATAGCAGAGTATTGCTTATGTTGGCAAACTACAGAAGTAGATGACACAATGGAGGAATAAAAGGAGAATGGTTTCGATTATTTAACCATTTTTCTATGATAATTTTAATCTAAGGTATTATCATGCCATCTAGTGGTCAGACTTATGTACTGCGTAGATTACTTCACGAGCACTTTTGTTCATGACTTAGAAATGCATGTATGTTAAATCAGTAAACACATTTGGTCAGTCGTTTTTATTTTTCGGGGTACCATTCTCTAGTCTGTCACAGGTGTCTCTAACACTAAATGTTTATGGAAATTTGTTAGCATTAAAAGTGGAACAATATTCAGGTGTGTTTATAAGGGTCACAACGGGCTTAGGAACACATCAATGACCCCAAACACCAGTGAAAATGGTTTCCATCTATATGATGTTATGATGTTTCACCCCCCAGGGAGCCGCATACTGTTGGCTGACATGGAGCTTAGGGACCCTCGCATACTTCAGGAACAGAGAAACTCCAGTTTATAAAACAAAATGTTTCTTTATTGTTGAACTTGACTAACAGTACATCCAGATGATAGCAAGCGCACTGCTAAGGGAATACATCGTCTGTCATTTACAGAGGTTTATTCTCTATAAAGGGTCTTTTTTGCCACTAGGCACTGGAGGGATGCTGTGGCACATTAGCGTAAAAAAGATAAGAAGTTTTTTCGTTATCCCCTTCATGGCCGCTGGATAAAATAGCCAAACCGGCATTTTCGCCAAGGTGTGGGTGGGGTTGGAGGTTCCAGGCATTCATTTGTATTCATGTCTTTAAGTTACAGATACAAATGAAGATGTGAAGATACAAGCACTGGCGTCAGTATACAGGAGGGAGAGTGTGAGGACACAGTATAAGGAGCAATATAAAGGAGGGACAGTGTGAGGAGACAGTATGGGAGATCAGCATACAGGAGGGACAGTGTGAGGAGACAGTATAAGGAGCAATATAAAGGAGGGACAGCGTGAGGAGACAGTATGGGAGATCAGCATACATGAAGGACAGTGTGAGGACACAGTATGAGGGGCAGCATGCAGGAAGGATAGTGAGAGGATACAGTATGGAAAAGCAGCATACAGGAGGGACACTGTGAGGACATGGTATGCAGGTCAGTATACAGGAGGGACAGTGTGAGGACATGGCATGCAGAGGGGGCAGTATGCAAGATGGGCAGTGTGGAGAGGGGGTAATATGCAGGAGGGACAGTATGAGGTCACAGTATGGAGAGGAAATGTATACAGGAGAAACAGTGTGAGGGCACAGTATGGGGAAGTCAATATACAGGAGGGACGGTATGATCTCAGAGAATATATGGGTCAGTATACAGGAGGGATAATGTGAGATCAGAGTATATTTGGGCAGTATACAAGAGGAACAGTTCGAGGTCACTGTGGGAGGTCAACTAATAGGAAAGAGAGTGTGAAGTCACATTGTAGGGTCAGTATTAAGCTGTGTGCCCACTATGTGTTTTTTAAGCATTTACGCAGCGGCAATTGCGCTGTAGAAATGCTTAAAAAATGCTTGGTAGAAGGTCTGCCATGTTCCCCAATTATAATGCACATGCTGCGGAAATTTCCGCTGCGGATTATCATTGCGGAATAATTCGCATCACTACCAATTATTTTTGCGGAATCGCGGTGCTTTCGCCGCCATTGACTTGCGTTGGACCGCAAAACATCTGCATTACTGAATCTGCACATGCGGATATCATGTGGATATCATGCGGATTCAATGTGCGGATGGTACCCGGGTTTGGAGAAGAGGAGACTCTCCTCCAGACCCGGGTACCATAGTACCTGTAAAGAAAAGAATAAAATAAAATATATACATTATACTTACCTTCTGATGGCACCCAGTGTCCATAGCGATCCGTCCTGGCTTGCCGGCAGCTCGCGATAGTCTAAAAGGACCTGCCATGACGTCATTAAGGCATGTGACGGGTCATGCGACCGCCGTCTTCAGCGCTCGCGTGACCCATCACATGACTAAATGACGTCACCCCAGGTCCTTTTAGACTATTGCGAGCTGCCGGCAAGCCAGGACGGATCGCTATGGACACCGGGGGCCATCAGAAGGTGAGTATAATATTTATTTTTTCGTTTTTACCATTCTTTACGGTCACACTATATAAATCCATGCCTTTTGCATGGGTTTATATAGTGTGACCAAGTTGTCAAGCACTTTCCAAGTGATGCTAAAATCACTTGGAAAGTGTTTGACAACCCGCATGCGGAAATGCATGTGAAGAACGCTTCACATCCGCATGTCCCTGGCAGGAAAAATGCATGTACAATCCGCATGTACAATCCGCATGTACAATCCGCATGTACAATCCACATGCGTTTTTTCTGCCAGGGAGATGCAGAAACGCTCAGGAAAAATCCGGAGCATTTCAGCATCGTGGGCACATAACCTAAGGGAAAGATAATGTAAGGTCACAGTATAGGAGAGGCAAATACACAGGAGGGAAAGTGTGGAGTCACAATATGGCGTGTCAGTATTAAGGAGGGGGAAATATCAGGTCACTGTATCACAGTATTTATCCTGGACAATTGTGGCGTTTAAATGATTGTCAGTCAGATACTGTTTAGACAGGCCTACCACACTTTCATGTACGTAGAACGATTGTTAACCTGATTATTCTGTGTGCATAAAATAGCATTGTTCTCAGCAACACATGTCCTATTTCCACTTTGCGATTGACTTGCAAGACCGATAATATTTATGGGAGCTTAAAAATCATTTTACACAACAAACATTTTTCTCGTGCATCGGAGTTTTGGCAGCCTGTTTAGATAGGCCGATGTTTGGTTCTTGATTATCAACCAGTCTAAATGCATCTTAAAGAGTTACTCAACTTTTTGAAGATTTTTTTTACGTTTTAGACAGTTTATTTCTGAGCAGATTGGTGGGTGTCCAGGTCCTGAGCCCTCACCAATCTTCCAAAAGACGCCTTAGAAGCGCGCAGCCCAGGAGATAAGAGCAGACACACATTGGAGTATGGATGCAGTTAAAAGTCATAGGCTCCTGTATCATGAGCTGTTCATTTCTAAGAGGTCTTTTGAGCAATCAGTGGGGTTCTGAGCACCTAGACCCCACTTATCTGCTCAAAATTAAAGGGCCTAAAATATCTAAAATATGTTCAAAAAGTTAAATTTAAATTACTCTTTAAAAGTTTTACAGTGCTACTGCATGCATCTTATCAGTACCGTGGTTCCTGTATGGTCCGCAGTCTTATGATGGCTGGTAGCAACATCTCCCATTATCTCCTTACCATTAAGGACATCCCGGGAGATGTAGGTTCATGTGATATAATTGTATGTGGCTGGGCTGACCTGACAGTGTAATTAATCTCTGTAGTTTGGTGCTATATTCATAAATTGATGGCAGTTCTGGTGCTGTATTAATGTACTAGTGGCGGTTCTGGTGCTGTATTCTTGTACTCAATGGCGGTGCTTGTGAAGTATTCCTGTACTGATGGTGGTTCTGTATTCAGGTACTTATGGTAGTTTTGGTGATTGTGAAGACACGGGGTCTTCCGTGGGCGTAACACTACTGAGACAACACAGGGTGCAGGTAAAACAGTGTGGCAATACTTTATTGAACCACAATGTGGACAATAAACACATAGAACAGTTCCAGCAAGTACCCAAGATGGTACAACATTACACAGTCCTTACCCTTCCGCTGGCCCTCTGAGAATAGAGTAGCTGCGATTTCGGGGTTTCAAGGGCCGACTACCCCCACCAGTTGCATCCTGCTTTTGGCGGGCCCCCAAAGAGAGAAGGTAACGACAAGCTTAGGAAACTAGCCAAAAGCAGTGAAGTCTGGGTCCAGGTGATCTAATTGTCCCAACCTGTATTCTTCAAGACGTCTCTGAGGGTTCAGCAATGGTCAATGGAGCTAATCTGTATTCCTCCAGCTGGGGCCGAAGTCCCCTAAGCTGACATGCTGTAGAATGACACAGAATAGAGGCAGAGACCCCTTTTTTATAGATCACAGTTGTCCTTGCAACCATCATTCACAGGTCAAGGGTCAGGGATCAAGGTGGAAGGGGCTCATTACTCATTATTTGAGCATTTAATCAACTTGCATGGTTTGGTACAATACGTAATCAGCATATTATCACAGTATTTCTCCATGTCTTTATCTTGCAAGATTTGCAGACAATATGTTACAGTACGTGTCAACTCAAGTGTTAACATTCAGGATTATTCAAACAATACTCTGTGCTAATCAACCAAAGTAGAACACCAATGCAAAAGTCAACATGAAGATAAAAGCATATAGCTCCTGACTTACTGAATTTGTCTGGCATAATTAAGTAGAGTGATGTATTCATGTATATGTGATGTGGTCTTTATTCATGTGATGATGGTGATTTTGATGCTGTTATACTGATGGTGGGTCTGGTGCACTATTTCTGTAGTGATGGTGGGTCTGGAGATATATGTATGTACAAATTCTTAATTTGTCAGACTTGACAATAGATTATTATAGGGCCAGTGTGCTGACAACAAAAAAGACTGAAAATATAGCTGTCTGAACAAGACCAGATATGTCAGCTGAATAAGTGTTTAACTACAGCCTGAGCCCTCCATACAATTCCAATATTTGTTGGCCTTCATGATGTTTCGAATTATCATTGGTTTGGCAGGTGTCTTGCCCAACTTGACCATACACAGATTGAAGACTCCTGTATTCTCTATGAGAAAGCTGTTGCTAGACATCTCTGGTGGTGGCTTATCTCTCAAGGAGCAAAAAGATCTACAATTCAAAATTGGAATTGCCGGATCACTATCCATGCCAACAATCATCTGTCAGGAGCCACAAAACACATTAGACTGTTGGTTGAACCCATAGATATCGGTGCGTTCAGCTGAAGTTAGTCTACTGTGTATTGGGAGCCTTAACTACTATCTAAAAGGTATGGGCATTTTTAGTATGGCTTACCAATAGATGGAGTTATCACTTGAATTGCCCAGGGTAGCATGAATGCCAAATACGCCCTGGCTTTACGGTTTTCAGTTGCGGGTCAACACTTGAAGTTAACATTACAGTTACATGGCACAAAGTATTTGGTCCCTTTATTCATCCTAAAACCACTCCAGTGTTTTTTTTATTGCAGCACTGGAGTGGTGCTACTAATCTAAGTTCCTTGCCCCAAGTCTCATACTTACCAGCCACCGGCTTCATTTTTTATCAGATACTTTCCTGTCAGTCTCCATCAATTTGTAACCTGCCACATTGCTTCAGTGCTTGCTGGGCGAGCCAGAAGTCACAACTCCGTGTAAGTCTGTGAGAGAGAGAACGAGGGTCTCATAGACTTACATTGAGAGCTTGTGACTGTTAAAAGTCAGTCAGAAGTTGCGGTCACAAGACAGCGTCACGGGACCTGAGTGGCACCGGGATCAAGTGAAGATGGCATCTGGTAAGTTTAAGACTAGGGGCAGGGAATTTAGATTAGAAGCACCACTTCAGCCCTGAAGTAAAAAAATACCGCTGGAATGGTGCTTTAAGGTGGCCATACACATTAGATTGCTGTCGTCCAGCAATATATACACACACGGCCCACACTTGTACACACACACACGGCACACACATACATGGCACAGTTATACACACACAGCACATACTTGTACACACACACTTGTATACACGCAAGGCCCACACTTGTACACACACACACTGTACGCACACACAGCACACACTTGTACCCACACATGTACACGGCACACACTTGTACACACATGGTCCACACTTGCACACACACATGGCACACACACAAGGCTCACACTTGTACACACACATACACGGCACACACATACATGGCACACTTATACACACACAACACATGCTTGTACACACGGCACACACTTGTACACACGTACACAGCACACACTTGTACACACACATACACGGCACACTTATACACACACGGCACACATTTATACACACGTACATGGTACACACTTGTACATATATGTACATAGCACACGCATGCCACACAACAAATTCTCAGTAGATACACACATTACACACAGCACATGTATGGAGGACAACAAACATTCATATAAACACATACAGATATCTCACAGACAGCACACAGTACACACACCTCAGATACACACAGTACAGACAACTCAGATGCACACAGTACAGACAACTGAGATACACACAGTACAGACACCTCAGATACACACAGAACAGACACCTCAGATGTACACAGTACAGACACCTCAGATATACACAGTACAGACACCTCAGATGCACAAAGTACAGACACCTCATATACACACAGTACAGACACCTCAGATGCACACAGTATAGACACCTCAGATGTACACAGTACAGACACCTCAGATGCACACAGTACACACCTCAGATAAACACAGTACACATACCTCAGACACACGTAATACAGACACCTCAGATGCACGCAGGACAGACACCTCAGATGCACACAGTACAGACACCTCAGATAATTATTATACAGACACCTCAGATGCACACAGTACAGATACCTCAGATGCACACAATACACACCTCAGATAAACACAGTACACATACCTCAGACACACGTAATACAGACACCTCAGATGCACGCAGGACAGACACCTCAGATGCACAAAGTATAGACACCTCAGATGCACACAATAGACACCTCAGATGCACACAGTACAGACACCTCAGATACACGCAGAACAGACACCTCAGATGCACACAGTATAAACACCTAAGATGCACACAATAGACATCTCAGATGCGCACAGTACAGACTTCTCAGATCCGCACAGTACAGACACCTCAGATGCGCACAGCACAGACACCTCAGATGCGCACAGCACAGACACCTCAGATGCGCACAGTACAGACACCTCAGATGCACAGAGTACAGATACCTCAGATGCACACAGTACAGACACCTCAGATGTGCTCAGTACAGACACCTCAGATGCGCACAGTACAGACACCTCAGATGCGCACAGTACAGACACCTCAGATGCGCACAGTACAGACACCTCAGATGCACACAATGCAGACTCCTCAGATGCGCACAGTACAGACACCTCAGGTGCGCACAGTACAGACACCTCAGATGCACACAGTACAGACACCTCAGATGCACACAGTACAGACACCTAAGATACAGTACAGACACCCCAGATGCAAACAGTATAGACACCGCAGATGCACACAGTACAGACACCTCAGATGCGCACAATACAGACGCCTCAGAAGCGCACAGTACAGACACCTCAGATGCACACAGTGCAGACACCTCAGATACAGTACAGACACCCCAGATGCAAACAGTGCAGACACCTCAGATGCACACAATACAGACGCCTCAGATGCACACAGTACAGACACCTCATATACAAACAGTACAGACCCCTCAGATGCACACAATACAGACGCCTCAGATGCACACAGTACAGACACCTCAGATGCACACAGTACAGACACCTCAGATGCACACAGTACAGACACCTCAGATGCACACAATATAGACACCTCAGATGTACACAGTACAGATAACTCAGATGCACACAGTACACACCTCAGATAAATACAGTACAGATAACTCAGACGCACATAGTACAGACGCCTCAGACTCACACAATGCAGACATCTCAGACGCACACAATACAGACACCTCAGACGCGCACAGTACAGACACCTCAGATGCACACAGTACAGACTCCTCAGATGCACACAGTACAGACTCCTCAGATGCACACAATAGACACCTGAGATGCACACAATAGACACCTCAGATGTGCACTATACAGACACCTCAGATGCGCACAGTACAGACTCCTCAGATCCGCACAGTACAGACACCTCAGATGCGCACAGTACAGACACCTCAGATGTGCACAGTACAGACACCTCAGATGCACACAGTACAGACACCTCAGATGCACACAGTACAGACACCTCAGATGCATATATAACAGATACCTCAGATACTCACAGTACAGACACCTCAGATGCACACAGTACAGACACCTTAGATGCGCACAGTGCAGTCACCTCAGATGCACACAGTACAGACACCTTAGATGCACACAGTACAGACTCCTCACATGCGCACAGAACAGACACCTTAGATGCACACAGTACAGACACCTCAGATGCACACAGTACAGACTCCTCACATGCGCACAGAACAGACACCTTAGATGCACACAGTACAGACACCTCAGATGCACACAGTACAGACACCTCAGATGCGCACAGTACAGACACCTCAGATGCGCACAGTAGAGACTCCTCAGATGCGCACAGTGCAGACACCTCAGATGCGCACAGTACAGACACCTCAGATGCACACAGTGCAGTCACCTCAGATGCACACAGTACAGACACCTCAGATGCACACAGTACAGACTCCTCACATGCGCACAGTACAGACACCTCAGATGCACACAGTACAGACACCTCAGATGCACACAGTACAGACACCTCAGATGCGCACAGTACAGACACCTCAGATGCACACAGTACAGACACCTCAGATGCGCACAGTACAGACACCTCAGATGCATATAGTACAGACACCTCAGATGCACACAGTACAGACACCTCAGATGCACACAATGCACATGCTGCTTTATCTTGAAAGGAATGAAGATGTTCCTCACTATGAGCTGCAGCTTCTCCTGCTCACAACAGCACTGTCCCAGCAGACACCTCCCTGCCCTCTCCTCTGCTGGGACTGCTGACAGGTGCAGGAGGAGCTGACAGGACTGGAGCTTTCCCCATCACCAGAAGCAGCACAACACAGGTGGATACAGGAGAACTTATCTCACAGCTCATCTTTGTAGACGCCGTCCATATCTAGCCAACCCTCCCCCTCAGAGGCTCCGTGCAGGAGGATAGGAGCACTGGCCAGTGAGCACTTCTATCACTCTGATGGGGGAGGTTCAGTGGCCAGTGCTCTTGTCCTTCTCTGTATGCTCCTCTTTCAATACCAGGTTTTCACCAAAGGTCCTGAAGTTACCCAGACTGCAAGGCCTGTGGTGACATCATGGTCACATAGCAGGTCACATGATCGTGATATCACTACAGGTCCTAAACCAGTCTCTACATCAGAAGCTTCACTGATAATGCTATTATCAGTGAAGCTCCTGCTGTAGATGATGGGGGCCCCCAAAAGCGTGTGGGCCCTAGGCAGATGCCTAGTCTGCCCTGCCCTGACTACAACTGACTACCATCTACTCACTAACTCTGTCCAGGAGCTGCCTTATGAACTCCCTTACCAGTGTGTCTGCAAATACGGGCATGATCAAAAACAATTACAGTTATATTATATCAGACTTCTAACTCATTCAAAAATGAATATAATCCAATATTAATCTGATAGGTGACTGGAACAACTTCATGGTCAATCTCCTGAGAAGAATTTCATGCCTTTGATTAGTTTCTAAATGTTGCGTACTCATGCAGTCTTCATGCCAGTACTTCTTATGCCTGGACTTGTTAGTTAGATCACGATTGAAGTCCTGCAGTCCTGCAGTTTTTTAAGCTGCGTATTTTTAAAACAAATGCAAGTAACCTATTTTACTTAATGGGTGCAAAAATAGTGCAGAAAATCTGCAACATCAAGAACTCACCAAAAGCTCATTGTGGGAACGTAGTGTTATGTTCTGCAACTAACAACTTAGGAATAGAAGGGAAATGTTGTCCCTGCACTGACACTCTGCTTAAATCCTATGCTGGGGTGGGTGCCCCATTCCTTGTGAATAGCCCCACTGACGATCCTGCACTGAACTCAAACGAAGACCTGAAGGAAGGGGAAAGGGGTCCCTAAAAGATCTAAGGACCGGGAGCAAAAACAGGAGACCTCCTAACAGAAAAGTCAGTTGCAGAAACGAAGATTAAAGGGAACAAAACTGGTGGAAAAAGAAGTCCCAGGATAACAATTGTCCTAAGCACAAAGAACTAACAAGGCAACTTAGCCAGAGCACAAGCGTAACAACACTGATGTCCAGCAAGAAATGGGAGACAGGTGCTGAGTAATAAAGAGTGAGGAGATCACGTGACCAAGACACCCAGCACCAGAGGAAAAGAGTAGAAGCCAGCAAACCACAAAAAGATGGCAGAAAAGTAAAACAACATAGATTATAACACATAGCCTAATTCTTCCTATCTATGCATATCTATCTATGCATATATTAGCTAGAAAAGGTTTTCTCTCATAGAAGCTCCGAGTTTTTGCAAGAAAAAATGGTTTTATTATGTTTAAGCATTTTTTTTTCAATAACTTTTTTTTACAAAAACACAGAGCTTTTATGGGAGCAAGCTATTCACCTTTGATAGCTTTGCTATATATTTTTTTATTATTAAAGGATAACACCAGATACTATTTGCACTTGCTATGATGCAGAAAAGACTAAAACTTGTTCATCAGCAGTTACTAAAAAACATTGCGCATTAATAATTACATAAACATACATATTATGTGATATAATTATTCGCAATCACACGCTGCAATATGCAACATATCAGCTGCATGACAAGGCGGTTAAAAATACATATCAGGAGACATCTTTCAGCAGATGCTCCAAACGTTTTTTTCAAGAACTTGAAGCTAATTTGGACGCATGTAATGTAATAAAATTAAGAAAGTGAAAAAACAATTGGAAATGGGGATTATAGGAGAAAGATATGTTATCAGGAATCGTGGTGATTCTTTACCTAGAAGACTAGATCACCTTTAGCTATATGAAACATTATGAATACATGTATTTATTAATTTTTATAACTTTTAGCTATGTATTTATGCTTTTTTGAGGAACTATTGATAATTAGAGGCAGCACGTTTTTCATTGGAGGAAACAGATAACGTGAAGTCACTGTTCGACAGGCAATCTCTGCATGTGTAACAGCACTCTAACAGCCGTGACACTTGCAGCTGCGGCGACAGTAAAAGAAATGCCGAGGACGCTAAAATACACGGCAAGCACTCTCGGGTGCTCGTCGGAAAGGGTTAATGAAACATACTCGCTCTACACTATTCACTACCTCTGGCGGGGCAGCTTATTTCCCAAGGAACACAGGGATTGGTTATTGAAATTACAATGGCCAGGTGCATCTTTCTCTTCAATATTATCTATCAGGGGAGAGTTGGGAGCCCTCATACACATTGGATGGTCAGCCAAATCTGCTGAAATTGGTTATACACTACTATGATATTGAAGACTAGTCGTTAGATAGGTCATCAATTTCAGAATGGTGGGCATCCAACACCTGGCAACCCTTCAAAGCAGCAGCTGGTTGTAAAAACTGCATGGAACGGAACAGCACTGCTCCATACATTGTGTAGTGGCTTTGTATGGGGTCTTGAGGAACTACTCAAAGTTATTCCCTTTTATAACTGTACTTTAAAAATAAACTTTTGACATGTCATAGAAACTTGTTAGAGGTTTGATTGGTGGTCATCCAGGTACTGATCGCTAAACCAAAGGAACAGAATTGCTCAGCTAAGTATTGCTCATATATGCTGACAACACATTCTATAGACTTTCTATCTATTGACCAAGTCTTCAGTGTGGGAGAGGAGTAGCACTTGACTGAGTGCTTCATTTTCCCGGGAATTGGGGGTTTCAGCATCATGCCCCACACCAAACTTCTGCCATGCATCTGTCACATGTCAACAAATATGTTAAAAAAATATTTTCCCACGTAAGCAAAACAGGCCAATTGAGTTCAATAAATGATGAAAAAAACAAGAGACAAACTTGCCCACACTAGTCAGACAACAGCATTTTGGTGTATGCCTAAGAGAATGGGACTAAGTAAAAAAAACAAAAAAACAGGACTTAACTATCATTGTATCCTACTGTAAACTGTTCAGAGGGGGGAAGCTCCTGCTGCAGTCACTTGTCCTACTGTGAGACATAAGTATGTGAGAGTCCTGATTAGATATCAAACTATTTGCTGCAAGTCTTTCCATCACATTGCGCTAAGCTTCTAGTTGGCGTCCCCTCTGACATCCAATATGGTGGCACATGCCCTGCAAACCCCTCCTCATCTATTCAATTGCATTCATGAATGTACTATGTTATGCTAGATTTCACTTTTTTTGTAGAACTTGATATAGCTTGGAAGAGTGTAACTTTCAAAAATCGCACCAGATTTATTTTAGATATGGAGAGGGACTTTTTGGTTCCCTTTAGGCAACAGGACCCAGGTGCACCCTCAATTCTTTCTCTGGTCCTCTTTAGGCAACAGGACCCAGTTGCACCCTCAATTCTTTCTCTGGTCCTCTTTAGGTAACAGGACCCAGGTGCACCCTCAAACTTTTCTCTTGTCCTCTATCTGCAACAGGAACCAGGTGCACCCTCAAACTTTTCTCTGGTCCTCTATAGGCAACAGGAACCAGGTGCACCCTCAAACTTTTCTCTGGTCCTATATAGGCAACAAGAACCAGGTTTACCCCCAAATATTGCTGCTCTGGTCTTCTTTAAGCAAAAGGACCCAGGTGCACCCTCAATTCTTTCTCTGGTCCTCTTTAGGTAACAGGAACCAGGTGCACCCTCAAACTTTTCACTGGTCCTCTATAGGCAACAGGAACCAGGTTCACCCCCAAATGTTGCTGCTCTGGTCCTCTTTAAGCAAAAGGACCCAGGTTCACCCCCAAATTCTGCACCACATAGCTATTACCCAACTTCAAAGACAGACGGTATCACAATGCTCATTATAGAATCAATCTTTATTTGTATATAGCAGAAGGAAAAATACTCTTTTCTTGGTTTGCTCTTCATTAAATATCTTTGATTTTAATTACAGGTAGGATGGATGTCTGTCAGGTAAACTTATACACACAGGAT
The DNA here is from genome assembly GCF_046119375.1 of Phyllobates terribilis. Classification (NCBI taxonomy): domain Eukaryota; kingdom Metazoa; phylum Chordata; class Amphibia; order Anura; family Dendrobatidae; genus Phyllobates; species Phyllobates terribilis. The sequence continues at coordinate 492,394,276 of NW_027362761.1, read as the reverse complement.
AGGTTCATGTACATACAGTCAGGTGACATAGAGCATGCCCTTTCACAATTATACACACAGCATCGGCCCATGAAACATCTGTAAAAAGGTTGTGTTTGGTTGGAAATTGGACACACAAAGCGGCGGCATACAGGACAATGGGTTCACAATTGTAACATATATACAACAAGCAGGCAGGTCAGGTTGACCACAAGTAGGCAACTGATCTTTAAGACCTAAACATTAGGCCAACAGTAATTCTTGAACTTAAAGGGCTTGGTAACCCTACACCAATATTCTGATAATTGAACATTCCCGCTGCTAAATGGATCCTCACTTCTCGGAACAGAATGTTTTACAGAATGGATTCGTCCAATGATTGATATCTCTCACATTTACATACATTTTACACCTTCATTTGGGCACAGAATAATAATATATCCCCCCAGTCATTTATATCAGCCAACTCTGGCAGACAAGAAAGAAATGTAAGTTTTTGAATTCACACGTCATGCTGGAACATACATTGGCAAGCATGGCGCTTAGATGCAGAGCTGGAGTCGTAAATATCGGTATGAACCTTGCAGAAGTGAAAGGCGAAACCTACAAAACTGTGTTGAAGAGACTATCTACTAGGATTAGTAGTTCTATGGCTCAGAGTAACATTAATGTGAGATTACAAAAATATCTTTGCTTCCTTGTGACCGAAAAAAGGAACAGAAATGAACAATGCTTGTCAAGATAGACTGAACAAGGTACAAGACACAGGTGGTCATGCAGGGTACAAACGGCACGTACAAAGGCATTGGCAAATCTGGTCAATTTGCTGTAAATTGCTCAAAAATTTCCATATATTTTAAACTTTGAAAGAAAAGTAATTTTTTTTATTATAGGTGAAGATTGTGGCTGCCATGAGCTGCCACGAGGGGGACGACACTGAGTACAGGAAGGGAAGAAGGTGGACTTAGACCTCCATAGCTGAAAAATTGTATTAGTTATAAATAAATAAATATATATACATATATATATTTTTTTTACCATCACCCCACTTTTATAAACTTTGAAAGAAACTTAATTTTTTTATTATAGGTGATGCTGTTTTTTTTTCAATATTTTGGAAGGATCTGAGACTTGCTTTAAATCAAGTTGTCTGTGCCCCCTCCTTTATCTACATGGAAGACGATGCACATGGTAAGGTCCTCATTCATTCAATATGAGGTCTTAAAGGGGTTTTCTTCGATTAAAACAAATTTGTACAGAAACACAAAGAAAGTAGGAATTATACTATATGTACATAGATATATATGTCCATCTATTGGCGGGAACATATCCGTAGTTCATAAGTGATCTCCAGTGTATGAACTGGCGGCAGCTTGATCTTCTGTCCTTCTGAAGTTTTGTACACACAGCGGCACATCCACACTTGCTGTATAATAAGGAGTGATTTAGTCATGACTACTGTATATCGCAGGACCACAGCCACATAAATTCACAAGGACAGCACATCATATTGTGGTTGATGTTTATAAAGGATGCAATCCACAGATAGTAACCTACCAGAACTTTGCAATGGAGGATATGTGGATTATTTTTTTGTATTTTGGAAACAATTTGTAATTTTGAAAAACACCTTTAAATATTAAAGGGGTTTCACCACCTGTCTTACTCATCACAATCCACAAAAACATGGGACCTAATGGAAAGTGTCCACCTGGATATGGCTGCTGGCGCTATTGGTTGATTTGGCTTGTGGAATTGGGTTCAGGGGACCTCTGTTATCTCAGTACTCCCTACCTATCAAATCTATGGGCTGTCCTGTAGACTGGCCAGGATGGGAAAATCCCTGAAGACAGTTTCCTTATCTGTTATTATCTAACATATTTGGAAGCAGAAGCCATGTGAAAATAGAGCATGAAAACGGCTTAGAAATATGCTATGACGGGCAGCTTCTAAACTACTCTGCTTCTTAAATAGATATAGAGCTGCCACAAGGTGGAGCACACTTAGTACAGGAAGGTTAACTTAGAGCTCCATAGCTGAAAAATTGTATTAGTTATAAATGAATACATACACACTACCGTTCAAAAGTTTGGGGTCATTTAGAAATTTCATTATTTTTGAAAGAAAAGCACATTTTTTTTCAATGAAGCTAACATTAAATGAATCAGAAATACACTCTATACATTGTTATTGTGGTAAATGACTATTCTAGCTGCAAACGTCTTGTTTTTATTGCAATATCTACATAGGTGTATAGAGGCCCATTTCCAACAACCACCATTCCAGTGTTTTAATGCCACATTGTGTTTGCTAACAGTGTAAGAAGGCTAATGGATGTTTAGAAAACCCTAGTAAACCCTTGCACAAGTATGTTAGCCCAGCTGAAAACGGTTTGGCTGATTTGAGAAGCTATAAAATTGACCTTCCTTTGAGCTTGTTGAAAATCTGGAGCATTACATTTGTTTGTTCTATGAAACTCTCAAAATGGCCAGAAAAAGAGAACTTTCATGTGAAACTCGACAGTCTATTCTTGTTCTTAGAAATGAAGGCTATTCCATGCGAGTAGTTGCCAAGAAACTGAAGATTTCCTACAATGGTGTGTACTACTCCCTTCAGAGGAGAGCACAAACAGGCTCTAACCAGAGTAGAAAGAGAAATGGGTGGCCCCGCTGCACAACTGAGCAACAAGACAAGTACATTAGAGTCTCTAGTTTGAGAAATCAACGCCTCACAGCTCCTCAACTAGCAGCTTCATTAAATAGTACATGCAAAACACCAGTGTCAACGTCTACAGTGAAGAGGCGACTCCGGGATGCTGGCTTTCAGGGCAAAGTGGCAAAGAAAAAGCCATATCTGAGACTGGCTAATAAAAGGAAAAGATTAATATTAGCAAAAGAACACAGACATTGGACAGAGGAAGATTGTAAAAAAGTTTTATGGACAGACGAATCAAAGTTTGAGGTGTTTGGATCACACAGAAGAACATTTGTGAGACGCAGAACAACTGAAAAGATGCTGGAAGAGTGCCTGACGCCATCTGTCAAGCATGGTGGAGGTAATGTGATGGTCTGGGGTTACTTTGGTGCTGGTAAAGTGGGAGATTTGTACAAGGTAAATGGGATTTTGAATAAGGAAGACTATCACTCCATTTTGCATATCCATGCCATACCCTGTGGACAGCGCTTGATTGGAGCCAATTTCATCCTACAACAGGACAATGACCCAAAGCACACCTCCAAATTATACATGAACTATTTAGGGAAGAAGCAGGCAGCTGGTATTCTATCTGTAATGGAGTGGCCAGCACAGTCATCAGATCTCAACCCCATTGAGCTGTTGTGGAAGCAGCTTGACCGTATGGTATGCAAAAAGTGCCCCTCAAGCCAATCCAACTGGTGGGAGGGGCTTCAGGAAGCATGGGGGGAAATTTCTCAAGATTACCTCAGCAAATTAACAGCTAGAATGCCAAAAGGTCTGCTATGCTGTAATTGCTGCAAATGAGAGCATTCTTTGACGAAAGCAAAGTTTGAAGGAGAAAATTATTCTTTCTAATAATCATTATTTCTAACCTTGTCAATGTCTGGACTATATTTTCTAATCATTTTGCAACTTATTTGATAAATAAAAGTATGAGTTTTCATGGAAAACACAAAATTGTCTGGGTGACCCCAAACTTTTGAACGGTAGTGTATATAGTAGTAAAGTAGTGGTAGTAAAATATATATATATATATATATATATATATATATATATATATATTTTTTTTTTTTTACTACCACCCCCCTTTTATAAATTATTTGCTTTAATTCATGGTTTGAAATACAAAGTAACAATTTGCGATCAAACCGTTCGCTTATCATTTAAAGACATTGCACATAGGTCCCGGCAAATGGAAACTGTTGGCATATCTTTAGTTCACAAATAAAATACAACACATAATCAAAAGAGAGTTATAATAATATTGAACAAAACAGTTTAAAGGGATATTACATGCTGGTGACTTTATGGAGTACCAGTTCTAACATTACCGTTGTAGATCATAGATATTACTGCATAGATTTACTGAAATAGCCTTCAATAAACATGTGGAGACATTGGATAACAAATGGAAAATTAATCCAGCTATTGTTGGGACTCTTTGTTTGATGTCTTGCTCATGTCTCAGTTCTTGGAAAAGGGGTGGGTTGAAGCTCCTTGGCCTCGGTGCAGAATCCAGGACCCCCCCAACATTATTGTGTAATTATGATAAAATGTCAGCATTCCTCAGTATTACTCATCTGGGTCTTCACTCTCGCCAGGGTCCATACTATGCCACAGAATATCTTAAAAAGGTTCTCCAAAAATAGAAAAAAATAAAGAGCTAAAGGAAATGTCATTGTAAATAAATTCCTAAAATACATTTATTTAGCAAATCAAAATAATTTTGCCTATGGAGCTAATCTCTATAGAATTAAGATTATTTATTTATTAAAATTATCCCGACTACTATTAAAACAAGCATTTTATCATCTAGCTGTACTCATAAAATGGTAATCTAAACTTCAGTACAGAACAGCCATTCTGAAGGAATACCTGCCTCATCAGGTATAATAGATCTAATAATTTATGCAGTTTATATAGTGAATTTGGGTGATGGATGAGCTTATATGATACTTGTGATAAACATTTGGCATATCTATTTTAATTTCTATGCAAGATTTACTTTTCTAACTATTGAAAGTGATAATCTATGGCACATACAGTAGTTGCTTATCTGTGCACCAGAATTGTAATATGTGCCATTAGTTTTCTGTAGTAATGGATAAATATTAGATTTTATCTAACAATGTGTCTAATATTTTTCAGCCAATAATTTTGAGGGCCAGAAAGAAATTCAGGCAATAGGCATAGACATTTTTATTTGGATGACACACAATGTGCAGAACCATGTTTATGGCCTGATCTTTGGCATTATTCCTGCGGTCTTATAACTTGCTCAGTATAAGTGTCTGATTTCCAAGTGCATTTTAATGGGCTCGTTGTGAACTGGCCATTCGAAAATCAATAAGTTGCAAAAAAAAGGCATCATACAATAGAAATCCTATGTAAAAATCTAATTAAATGAAAATAATTTGGACAGCTCTATTTCTACACACACAGCACAGCAAGGACATCTACAGTACATTTTGTTAACATGATGTGTTTGGGCTTCTCAATGAAATTTTGAGTATTTTATTCCATTTTTTTATTTCAGGGAATACAGAAAAAATTGTATCCGCAATGGCTTTTATTTCCATTTACATCAACACCTGGTTTCTTGTGTCCGGCAGTCGAAGTCCTACCAGACCTCCGCATACAAGCACAGCTGAGGCCAGAAGTATAGGTATGGCTTTAGTGATTCCCACAAGTGAACCGAATATTAAGTTTCCAAGCACTGCCGCTGCCTTGCATAGTGCATTCAGAAAGCCGAAACCGGTGGACCTGCAATAAAATACATATTGTAAGACCAGACAGATTCAAGAACTGGAGGCATACATATCAGAGAGGAGGCCTTATTCTCCGTGTGGATCTCCTGTGTTTGCCATCTTGAGTTTTATTTTTTTTCTCAAGAAATTAACTAAAAGCCACAGACTAACAACATTTTTTATGGACACACTTAATTTTAAGTGATACATATCTACAGCCTATAACACTGATGTGAACACACTAGCAGCCTTCACTGTGAATCGTAAAATGATGATAATTATCATCATATAAATCTGTACAAGCTTTTCCAGCTTAAAAAAAAACATGCATGCATCAAATATTTGGGAAAAAGTGGCCAATTTTTCACATTATGTCCAGGAATTTTTGGATGGGTTTGAAAACCTTGTGCTCAGGCCAGTCATTACACTAACCCCTTTACAGGCTGGGGCGTAATAGTACGCACCAGGCTATCACCCCCTGTTCAGCGTGGGCTCTGGCGCTGAGCCCACAATGAACCGGGCACATGTCAGCTGACATGTGCCCGCAACAGCCGCAGGTGAAATCGCGATCCACCCGCGGCTGTTAACATGTTAAATGCCACAGTCAATCTCTGACAGTGGCATTTAACAGCGCTGCAGCGGAAGCGCATCACTTACCCCGCCCATCGGTGACCCCGTCACGTGATTGCGGGTCACTGATGGGTGGGCATAACAACCCTGGGTCTGCAGCAGACCCCAGTGGTTGTCATGTACTGATCGCTATGAGCGCTACCTTGTGGTCGGCGCTCATAGCACAGGAGCATTTCTGCTACATAGAGGTGATCTGCTCATCACCTCTATGTAGCAGAGGCGATCAGACAGTTGCTGATTCTAGTCTCCTATGGAGACTATTGAAGCAAGCAAAAAGTGTAAAAAAAAATGTTTTTAAAACTATAAAAAAAATATAAAAGTTTAAATCACCCCCCTTTCGCCCCATTCAAATTAAAATAATAATAATAAAAAAAAACACATACACATATTTGGTATCGACGTATTCAGAATCGCCCGATCTATCAATATAAAAAAATAATTAATCCAATTGGTAAACGGCGTAATGAGAAAAAAATTCTAAACGCCAGAATTACGTTTTTTGGTCGCCACAACATTGCAATAAAATGCAATAACGGGTGATCAAAACATCAGATCTACCCCAAAATTGTATCAAGAAAAATTTCAACTTGGCGCGCAAAAAATAAGCCCTCACCCGGCCCCAGATCCCGAAAAATGGAGACGCTACGGGTCTTGGAAAACGGCACCATTTTTTTTTTTTTTTTTTAGCAAACTTTGGAATTTTTTTTCACCACTTAAATAAAAAAGAACCGATACATGTTTGGTATCTACAAACTCGTAATGACCTGGAGAATGATAATGGCAGGTTAGTTTTAGCATTCAGTGAACGTGGTAAAAAAAAAAAAACATCTGTGGTATTGCACTTTTTTTGCAATTTCACTGCACTTGGAATTTTTTTCCCGTTTTCCCGTACACGATATGGTAAAACCAGTAATGTCGTTCAAAAGTACAACTCGTCCCACAAAAAATAAGCCCTCGCACGGCCATATTGACCAAAAATAAAAATGCTATGGCTCTGGGAACAAGGGGAGCAAAAAACGAAAATGCAAAAATGAAAAAATCCCAGGGTCTTTAACGGGTTAACCTACAAAGTCCTGTCCAATTTTGCCCCTTCCTACATTTTTTCTAATTCACAGATACCAAATATCTCCTTTGCCTATGCCATGATATACCATATTTTTTGGACCATAAGATGCACTTTTTCCCCCCAAATTTGGGAGGAAAATGGGGGATGCATCTTATGGTCCAAACGTAAGCTTACCGGATAGTTGCGGTGGGAGTGGAGCGGGATTGCAGGGCCCTCCGTTCCCTCCCTCCCTCAGGAGCCCAGTGGCAGCAGAAGAGGTGAGGTGCTGCAGGGCCGATTTTTTGGCTGTCGGCGGTGAGGAGGTGAGGCAGAGCGGCGAGCGCTGCTTTCCGGTGACCGCGAACATCTTCCTGAAGTCGTGATCTACAGGAAAATGGCCGCCCAAGCCGGCGCATGCGCAGACTAGGATCTTGGCGGCCATTTTCCTGTAGATCACAGCTTCAGGAAGATGGCCGCGGCCACCGGAAAGCAGAGCTCGCCATTCTGCCTCACCGCCGACAGCCAGACCCCGGCCCTGCAGCACCTCACCTCTTCTGCTGCCACCGCTGGGTTGCTAAGGGAGGGAACGGAGGGCCCTGCGATCCTGCTCCACCACCACCGCAACTCCCGGCTGATGAAACACCACCTTCTCGCACCCAGGGTCCGCAGCATTCTGCCAGCTTCCTGAAGGACCCTGCCGCCTGTGACCCCCGCTCCACCGCCCCCCATCAGACTATGAGACGGACCCCCATATTATAAAAAATATTTTTTTTACTAATTTCCACCCCATCTTATGGTCCGGTGCATCTTATAGTCCAAAAAATATGATATGTCCTATAAAAATGAAACTTTGATATATCCCAGTTCTTTTTAGATTCTTAAGAATTATTGCCCACTCACACCTGATATCATTCCATTAATTGAAAACACTAGACTCTAATTTCACCTTCAAATTGTCTGCTAATCCTAAAGGTTCACATACTTTTGCCACGACATGTGATACTGGATAATTTTCCTCAATAATACAATTACAGTCCAATTTTTTTTACTCATTTGTTTGATTTGCTTCTTTTTATCTACTATTATGCTGTGTGCCCACTATGCTTTTTTTAAGCATTTCCGCAGCGGCAATTCCGCCGCAGAAACGCTTAAAAAATGCTTGGTAGAAGGTCTGCAATGTTCCCCAATGATAATCCGCATGTGCTATGCACATGCTGTGGAAATTTCCACTACGGATTATCATTGCGGAAAAATACGCAGCACTACCAATTATTTTGCGTAAGCGTGGCGTTTTTGCCGCCATTGATTTGCATTGAATCGCTTAATATCCCCATGACTACATGTGCACATGCGGATATTAAGCGATTCAATGTGCAGATGGTACCCGAGTCTGGAGAAGAGGAGACTCTCATCCAGACCTGGGTACCATAGTACCAGTAAAAAAAAAGAATTAAAAAAAAACAAAAAAACTTATACCCACCTTCTGATGGCCCCTGGTCTCCTTAGTGATGCGTCCTGGCTCCCCGGCGGCTCACGATGGTCTAAAAGGACCTTCCATGACGTCATTTAGTCATGTGATGGGTCACGTGACAGCTGACGTCGGCGGTCATGTGACCTGTCACATGACTAAATGACGTCATGGAAGGTCCTTTTACACCACCACGAGACACCGAGGAGACCGGACACATCGGAGAAGGACACCGGGAGCCATCGGAAGGCGAGTATAATTTTTTTTTTTCTTTTTTACCATTTTTATTCTTTTTTTTAACTAACTTGGTCACACTATATAAAATCCATGCCGGTTGCATGGATTTATAGAGTGTGACCAAGTAGTCAAGAACGTTTCCAAGTGATGCTAAAATCGCTTGGAAAGCGCTTGACAACCCGCATGCGAAATCACATGTGCAAAATGCGTGACAAACGCTTGTCCCTGGCTGAAAAAACGCATGTACAATCTGCATGTACAATCTGCATGTACAATCCGCATGCGTTTTTTTCTGCCAGGTAGATGCAGAAACGCTCAGGAAAAATCCGGAGCATTTCTGCATCGTGGGCACATAGCCTTAGGACTGAAAGTCTGATGTAGTTTTAGGTCAAATTTGTACAGAAGTCTAAAAATTTGTGAAGGGTTCACAAATTTTCAAGCACCACTGTATGCTGTAGTTACAAATGATATGTACAGTACCTGTGCAGATATTATGTGTTCTGTAGCCCATAACCCAACACTTCAGTCCTCATACATTCCCTCAGCCATCTTGCTCTTGATCATACAGTCTTTTTATTTCTTTTATTTTTATCTCTCATCTTGAACTTGCATGTCTTGCCCTAAATGCAAGTCTGAAAAATCTGTCATCCAGAAGTTGTCTGGATCTAATTACTTTGATAGATTGTCATGTGTATTTTTGGATAGCCTGTTTGCATACTGTTTATAAAGGAGATATGTAAATGAAGTCAATGATGTTAGCCAATAATTAAATGATCCATCAGGATTGTAAAAATCAATCACTCATAACAGAGCGCCAGCTGCATTTTTCTAAATTGAATAAAAGAGAAAATTAAAGCACAACCTCCAGGGCTGTCAGTCTCGTTCCTCAATGTTCCCAAAAGTAATTTAACCAACAGGAGCGACCCATCAACAAAATTTAGGACTTTTGCTTTGATGTCTATTAATGAGATTATATTTGAGATTGGAAGTTTTTCTTGCCAGTAACCTTACCTCTTGTCTGTCGGGTACAGCTCCACAGTCACCACATCCAAAGAGTTCCAGGCAGAAATAGTAAGACCATTGTAGACACACAACATTCCCACCATCATGGACTCACTGGTACCGAACCAGAGTAAGAAACAGCTAATGCCGGACAGAACCATGGATCCTCCTGAAAGGAAATACAGCAGGGAAAATATATTAGACATATAGAGCCCTATTCATTAAGACTGGCATTACACACGCCTGTCTCAATGAAGGTTCATGCAGGAGTAAGATGCACCCAATTCATTAAGAGGAGCATGCAACTCAATGAATATGGCTCATCTTTTCAGTGGTGTGTGCCTCCATGCACCTCACCGGAAATGTTACTCCAGTCACAGACTGGAGTACACTTCTGTCATAAAATACCCCACCAAAGTGACTCTTGAAGAATTGTTTGGGCTGATTTCGCCATGCCCTGTCCCGCCCATGCTCCATCCACTTTGGTGGATCTTGTCAGGATTGACAAAGGTGAAAAAGTTTTGCCACTTTTCAAAAATTTTCCACAAGGAATCTGTCAAAGACACTTTCATAAATCAGGGTGATAGAGTCAGTATTGCATTTGCACCTTTCTTTGTCTAGTTTTGGTGTTTTTCTCCTGTTCGTTATTTGCTCCTATTTCTTACTTTAATTTGGGTCATACATTTTTTTTGTAAATGTATTCCAGTACCCCCTTCTCCCAGGAGTGATTTTATGTATGCCAGAAAATTTTTGTGCAATGTTTGCATTATTTTGTTAAGTGTATGACTTTAGAAAATTCTCTGTTGCTCAAGGTGATCTCATTGAGGTCACAGCAGATCATCGTCCCGGCTCACAGTGAAGTGAGCCTAGGAACGCACCTTCAGTGACCGGCGGCAACCTCTATGATGTCACCACTCGTCACTGAAGATGCAGCTCATTGTCTCATGGTTTGCAGCCTGGACAGTAGCCTTATGCCACTATTCAGGTTGTAAACGAAATATCGAAGAGATGGATTACAGCGTAGGACAGTATGTCGGACAGGTGAGTATTATAGTTGTTTTTTACTTTAGCTTTTTTTTTTACAGGGGACAAGGACTTCAATGGTTTAGGTGTAAAGTGGGTATTTTTGTTGCTTATTATTTTCTGTTTTTGACAGAGGACATTGGCTTAAGAAGAATAGGCATAAGGGGAATATAAATGTGTTTTTTATTTTTAAATAAATGTGTGGACTTTTATTTCAAGTAAAGAATTTTATTCAGGCTCTGTGTTTATTTACAAACTTTTACTATGGGGTTAGTAATGGGGGCGTCTTATGCCAATACAAAGCTGACATGAACCCCAACCCTATTACCCCACTTGCCACCACACCAAGCAAGGCAAGTGGGAAGAGCCGAGGCTAAGCTCCAGGTTTGGTGCATCTTATGGATGCGCCATTACTGGGGTCGCTGAGGGCTGATGTTATTAGCCATGGAGAGGGCCAGGATCCATGGCCCCTTCCCTGGCAATTAATACCAGCCCACAGCTGTCTGTTTAGCCTTTGCTGGTTAGATTTTATAGGGGAAACCTATGTAAAAAAATTTCTGGGGTCCCCCTGTAATCTTGCCAATAAATGCTAATCAAACAGCCATGAGCTGTTATTAATAACCAGGGAACATGTTGGCCTAATGGCCCCTTCCTTGGCTAGTAATATAAGCCACCAGGGGTCGGCTTTCCCTCTGCTGGATATGATAATGACGCGGGAGCCCACGCCATTTTTTTTTTCTTTCATTCTTCATTGTACACTGGATGTATTCAGCGTGGGCTGAATACAACTCCCAGCATTGTCTCCTGCTCACGCTGATCTCAGCAGGAGCAGGGGACAATGATGAGAGCTGCCTTCAGCAGCCGGCACCTGGGATCAGCACGAACTGTAATGATTTTCCCAGGCACCGGTACGTGTCACACGAATGGCACACAGATGTGTCAAATGGACATACGGACACATCGATGTCACATGTATGCCACAAGGTTGTCACAATGACACCCACCACAGATCTCACCAGTACTGGTTTTTCCTGTACAGGAATCACCAGGACGTGTGAAGGAGGCCTTACTCAGCTCTGATAAAACTTTATTGATATAGTCATGTGAAGATTACATGCATTTTTAGTTCCTCTGTGGAAACGTTATAAAGACATATAGGTATTTTTTTATCTGTGGAATTTCCTCATCTTATACAAGTCTATGGGGAAAATCCTCAAATAAAATGTATATTTGCTGTATGAGGAATGGACATGTTGCATATTTCAAAATTGCTCAGCAGGTCCATTTCTGCAGTGTAAAAAAAAAGCAAAGTCGGCATGAGATTTATATAAATCCCATTCACTATTCTGGAGCTGTAATATGCTGAGATTTGTGGGCAATAAAAAATACACAGTGGAAAAAATGCACCAAATACTAATCATGTCGCGTCAACTTAAACTTTGCTTGGAATGGTAATCTAAGGCTATTTAACATGGAGATGCCTCCTTTTATAACTACAGCATATATTACTTTCAATGTATTAACTCTCTGTATAATCAATTCAACTTTCAATCCTTTGATCAACAAAATGACTATGAAGGGTATATTTATTGCAGGTTGCCTTCAAGAAGTTGTTCACTACTTCAATATGGAAGGCTTATCCTCAGGATAGGCAACCCATATCTTTATCACTATGTTTGCAGCGCTGCCTGGAGTCAGCTTTAAATCGCTCCATACATTGTGTAATGGCTGTTCAGCTTCAATTCAATTCAATCCTCAGGGCTCATACAACATCCATGGATTTTGGTCCAATCACGGACCAAAAACCACGGATTGGCTGCGGGTCTCCCAACCCAGGCATGACAGTTCATAGAAATCTATGAAGCTGTCATGCTTGGGTTGGGAGATCTGCGGCCATTCTGTGTATTGTTGTACATGATCGACCAAGATCCATGGATGTCTGCATGAGCCCTAAGGATTGTCCAAAAGTGTCTAATTAGTGGACAACCGCTAATTAGTTAATTTGACACCAGACTAATCTTAGTGTAACATACCCAGCATTGTTAATCTCCCAATTTTGTCCATCAAAAGAGCAGAAACAATGTTGCCAGGAAGGACGGCAAGCGTTCCCAGGAAATTCACAAAGTAGATCCAGTAGGCACTGTAGTCGTCATCAAAAGTAATCTGACATCCCACCTTCGGATCGTGAAATGTGCAGTTTATCAATTCACTATCAGTGAACTTGTATTTTTCAAGGTCTGTAAAAACAGATGCATATCAGAATAAGGAGAAGATTTTCTTCTAATTATAACATTCAGACTTTCCAGTTTATATGTCTTAAAACTAATCTGTTAGCTGGATTTCACCCCCAAAACTATATATATGCTCATGTAGTTGTTTCAAAGACAAGTCCAGCAATACCTTTACATGGCCAGTCCATACCTACTTTACGGAAAAATGAGAGTTTCAATTGATATGCAAATGATGCTGAAGAGCTATAGTAGATCTGAAGCCTCTGTCACTCCAGCTCTATTCCTCACCCAGCAAAGCCTCCTACTACTTGACTTAAAGACCTCTATGTTGTGTAACTTCAGGCAAAAGAGATGTCAGTCAAGCAAAGGGAGGCCGCGCTGGCTGGGGAATAGAGCTGGAGTGACAGAGGCTTCAGATCTACCAGAGTCCTTCAGCTTCATTTGCATATCAATTCAAGTGCTAATTTCTCAGTAATGGAGGAACGGACTGACCATGTAAAGGTATTGCTGGACTTGTCTTTGAAAGAACTACATGCGCATGTAAATAGTTTGGGAAGTGAAATCCTGCTGACAGATTCCCTTTACACACACTATAAAATGTTGTTATACAGTATATTACATCTTGGTTAATTACATTTCCATTCTACAATTGTTGTAATTCTGTTGTACACCAGATGTCACTGTTCTCATATGGACCATAAGTGGAATATTACTGCAGTAATAAAGGAATATGGTGGGAATATTTTATATATATATAAAGCAGTCATCAAAGCAAAAGGTGGCTACTTTGAAGAACCTAGAATATAAGACGTATTTTCAGTTGTTTCACACTTTTTTGTTAAGAATATAATTCCACATGTGTTAATTCATAGTTTTGATGCCTTCAGTGCGAATGTACAATTTTCATAGTCAAGAAAATACAGAAAAATCTTTAAATGAGAAAGTGTGTCCAAACTTTTGGTCTGTACTGTATATATATATATAAAAACGTATATGAATATATACGTATATAAATATAATACAGTACTGTTCAAAAGCTTTTGCCAATACTTTTGAAAATATTCTTAATTAGCATTTTTCCACATCTGTCTAAAACTAATTGTTTTTATATTTATTTTTTCATATAAAAATAACTATTGATATGCCCCCTACTAAGGATCGTCTTTGACATAAATAAGGTGAACAGCAGAGTGACTGTATTGCGTTTTTTCTTGCAATTTTGCATGTAGCAATGAGACAGCACAGTGGCTCAATGGTTAGCACTGCAGCCTTGCAGCTTTGGAGTTCTGGGTTCAAATCCCACCAAAAACAACATCTGCAAGGAGTTCGTATGTTCTCTCCATGTTTGTGTGGGTTTCCTCCCACATTCCAAAGACATACTGATAGGGGATTTAGATTGTGATCTCCAATGGGGTGTGAGGATTTACTCGCTTTTATGCTGTTGGAAGTATTCGCACAACCATGAAATTTCTCAGTGCAAATTTGAAAGTTTATTAGAGTTCATAAACTTTCCAAATGAAAACAAAACAGCCTTTTTCCGGCACAAATAGTAAACAGAAAATAAACAGTCCATGTAGCAGTTATGGCTTCACATAGCTGGCTCGCCTGTTCAAAAGTATATACAGACTTAATCAGTCACTGGCAGGGGCTGACCCGTATACAGCAGGTCTTTTAACTTCACACACAGAGACAAGTCCCAGAGGTGTTTACACCTCACCTCCCAGACAATTCTGAGGCTGTTCAGCGGCCCTTTTAACCCAGCTGCACTTCTTGGATTGGCTTTTGGGAATGACCAGTCCCGCCCAGCTCTACCAGTCATTCCTAAATTCTGGATCCAAAAACTCGGATTCATTAACAAATCTCTCAGCACCTGTTGTGCTGGAGCCTTTTTCTCCGGGTTTCATATCACAAAGGCTAGGCACCTCAATGACACATACACTCATCTTTGATTCTCCTTGTAACGTCTCATATCAATCTCTGTTTCAAGTCTGACTGCTAAAGAAGCACATGCCCCTTAAAATAGTTACAGTTGTCTTTGCAGGGGTTAGGAAGGGCATTACTCACAGGGCTGAGCTCTCATTGTTTGAGCTAATCTATTTACATAGTTGGTATAGTAGGGGGCTCTTTAAATTAACATAATTGTTTCAGAATCAAAGATGAGACAACAATCAGAGTTATACAAATACTAGTCTGTTCTTCTTGACCAGCCACATAAATACACATACATTTACAAGTGAACACAAAGATAATATTGTATTTCTCTTGGATTAACAAATCTAAACGTCTGGCTTATTAAGATTATAGGCTGTATCGTCACACAAGGGGTAAAGTTTCTCCTTGCAGACAGTGACATGGCAAGCCTGACATGCCTACATGGCAGCATGGGTCAGCTGACAGGTTCCCTTTAATTTCCGCTAGGTATTTTAGTTTCCTGCCACATTTCATAAACATACATATGGGTTGTCTGACTCTAGTGTGTGAGTATGCCTATAAGGGATTTGAAAAGCATGGTTTTCAAGCATGTTGGTGCCACAGTGGATATGAGTATTTAAAGCGAGTGTAGTGCTACAAATGATTTGGGACCAATTGATGTGTTTCTGAGTATGGTAACTAAGGATTTGAGAGACCTTGAGAGCCATTCAGGATGGGCCAGGCATAGTCTTACGCGTCGCGAGATCCAGGCACTGATGTCTTTGGAAAATGATCATTCTATCACCATTAAACCGTCAGACAAAGGCGGTAACGTGGTGATCATGGATACCAGTGATTATCACTCGATGTGTAGTGTAATATTGAATGTCATCGAATGCTACCACATGTTAAACACGGATCCCACTAAGGGATTTTCCCAACAGCTGGAGGAACTGGCTAATGGGGCTCTAAATGACGGTGTTCTGAATAAACAAGAGAGGGATTTCATTTGCCCGGCCCATCCAGTAATGGCTACCTTTTATAGCTTGCCAAAGGTGCATAAGGGCTTGAATCCACTCAAAGGACGCCCAATCGTATCTGGGGTGAATAACCTAACCCAAAATCTGGGAATATACCTTGAGAAGGTACTCAAACCTTTTGTCCTAAGCCTTAATTCATTTATTGGCGACACCAATGACCTGCTCCGTAAATTGGAAAGTTTAACGGTGGACAATGACGTGTCATTAGCTAGTATTGATGTCGAGTCATTGTACTCCTCAACACCTCACGACAGGGGTTTGGAAGCGATACGGTTCTTCCTCAGTGGGAGGGGCAAGCAATTTGAGAGACATAATCACTTTGTGATGGAGGCCCTACAGTTCTGCTTGACAAAAAATGTGTTCCTTTTCGGTGGGAAGTATTTCCACCAGATCAGGGGCACTGCGATGGGGAGTCCCTGTGCCCCATCGTATGCTAATCTTTACCTGGGCTGGTGGGAAGAAACTGTCGTGTTTGGTGATATTCCTATGGTGGGTGGCGACAACATCCTGTTGTGGGTTCGATACATTGACGACGTCCTAGTATTGTGGAAGGGGGACAAAAAATCCTTCGGGAATCTCGTCGACAGACTGAACCACAACGATCTCAATCTACATTTTACTTTTGAGTTTGGTCCTCATGAGCTGCCCTTCCTCGATATCCTCATCCGGATAGGTATGGATGGTGAGATAGTGACAAGTACCTATAGGAAAACAACTGCTTCAAATTCCCTTCTCAGGTGGGAAAGCAACCATCCTGTCCCCCTTAAGAAGGGAATACCAAAGGGGCAGTTCATGAGGATCCGAAGAAATTGCTCGGATGACGTCACTTTTAGAACTCAGGCCAGTGACCTCTGTCGGCGTTTTCACGAGAGGGGTTACCCTAGGAAGGTGGTGGCCGAGGCTTATGGTGAGATTCTGGCTAGTGACCGCACCTCCCTACTACACCCACCCCCTAAACCGAGCAAAGATAGTGCTCCATGTAGACTTATTACTACCTTCTCCAATCAGGCACATACAGTTCGTGAGATACTACACAAACATTGGCCGATCCTCCAAATGGATGAAGACATTGGTGATGTGGTCGATTTAAGACCCATGATTACCTATAAAAGGGGCAGATCCCTTAGGGACAGACTGGTCCACAGCCACTACACGGGTCATCTGGGAAACAATTGGTTAAGAAGTTCTATCAATGGTAGTTTCAGATGTAGTGGATGTGTATCATGTAAAGTTATGATACAAGGAAAGGACTTTAGAAGCAATGTCACCGGAGAAACCTTTGTCGTCAAACATTTTATCAATTGCAGATCCAAGGGGATAATCTATATGGCCATTTGTGTGTGCGGGGTGGAATATGTGGGGAAAACTAAAAGAGAACTAAGAAGAAGAGTGGGGGAACATCAACGGGATATAGCCCTGAAAAGAGACACCCCCCTGGCGAGACATGTGAACAACGTGCATCCTAACGACACAAACGTGATACGATTCATGGGAATCGATAAAGTGATTGCCCCGCCAAGAGGGGGTGATTGGGACAAACTGATTCTCCAAAGGGAGACTAAGTGGATTTTTAGATTGCAGACAATGGCCCCTCGGGGCCTAAATGAACAGTTGTCCTACAGGTCCTTCTTATGAGTGCAGGGCGAAATAGGGCAAGGAGAGTAGGGACAGCCGCCGGGGAGTGGGGGCGCCACTTGCGCAGGTTTTAGGGTGCCAAACTCCACTGACAGGTAGGGACAGTCCTCATTAGTTTATCAATAGGGCTGTGTAGTCCCCTCTGCTGTCTCTACTCCCCTCGGTGTATTCACCTGGTTGATTTTGATTTTTTGCTCAATATCTTTTCCTGTGTTACGCCCCATTATCCACTCTCCTTCTTCTCGTTTCTCATCTCCCCTTCCCCCTTCCCTTGCTCTAGAGGTGCGGTCCTCCCCAGTTTTCTCCCTATTTTTACAAATTACCTCTCCTTCCTTTTTGGGCTTTATGTGTGCGAGGTTGTCCTCTGTCTCATTACCACTGATCTGACTTGACCCGTGAAGTAGCTCCAGTCTTTTGACCACTGGGGTATGTCTAGCGTGGTCATTATAGACTGCGCGGCATATGGTATGTGACCGGAGGAGTGTCATACATTGTTCTTTTTTTCTGACACCCCTCCTGGTGGGGGTGAGTTTGGGTGGGTGGGGGTTCTTGTTACCACCCACCGCGGCGTGCTATATGTGGGCACACTGTGTTCATTCCCCCTACTCGTCGCTTCCTGGTCTGTGCACTGGCTCCCTGTGGGACGCGCGAGCCGGAAGTGACGTTTGCGTGTCACAGCCGGCGTCTGCGTTCCACATACCGGATGCCGTCTGGCCGGAACCGGAAGTGACGCGCCCGCTTGTCAGCACGGGCATATTCAAAAGGAGGACCTATCTGCCTGTTATCGGCACTGTCTAATGGATAAGCTGAGCGTTTGATGCCAGCTTCTATACCGCATGACACCCTCTTCTCCCCTGATAATTAGCTGAGGCAATGAAACGCGTTGGGAGCGGTGTGCTGTGAGTTGCTGGAGGCTGAATAAGGTTTTGGATGCCCCATCACATGGAGCTGTCTTAAAGCCAGAGAGCAAGAACCAACATTCTATCTGGTGAGGTCGTTCCATTAACATATTTATAGGTGTTTAAAGGCTCACCATCAATTGTGTAAATGTATTAAGGTTCTTGTGGGCTGAGACACGATACGTTTGAGACACTGTCTTGAGAGCTCCGTTACTATTTTCCCGCCATTTTCTGTGTGATGTTACAGGTAGACTATGTTGGTATCACATATGGTTATATTCCTGGACATAATGAGCTATTGATTGTTAGGGTCACTCACTATCACAGACAGGCTTATACTTGTTTTTAGGTCCTTTGGACTTGTGTATTACTTTTTTATTCAGTTGTAATAAATGTTAAGTTTTAACTATTTGTAGCACTACACTCGCTTTAAATACTCATTTTTCCTGTGTGGTTTTCTTGAACCCCTATTGCTGTACCTTGCACAGTGGATATGGCAAAATGTTCCATCCCCACTCAACCATTATGTTGAGTGCTCAGGAATTTACAAAGGAGTGGTGTGTCTGTGCCAGTCTGGGTGACTGCCACCTTACGCAAGCTTTATCCGAGTGCATTTTTAATACAAGTTAACCACCCTCCATGAATGGTATGCATGTGGGTGGGTGTTTTATTAGTATTTTGCCCCTGTGCTGCCTCCGCCTTTTATCATAGGGGCCTGCAGCATCCTGCAGTGCATTAGTATGGTGACCTGGTATTGGCAAGAAAAGCTGCTTTTTTATGATGTTTTTTTTAATTCCATGTCCTTTTTAGTGAATTTCCATTGGTAACCCTTTTTAGTAAAACTTAGCTGATAGCTATCTTTTTCTCAAATTCATGTATGCTCTTTTGTCAGAGCATGCTTTTTTGGCAATTGGGGAAAGTCACTGCAAGACCCCTCCGGCTGCTTGCTTATTTTCCATTGAGAACAAAGTAATGAGCATTGGCATGTTGAAATTTAAATTAAACTTTGCACGTCAATTTCACCATCTGAACTGACCTCTATGCCAAAGAGGTCATGTAATGTACCTCCCTATCGGTTCTGTAAAGCTAAATGCTTCAGTATGTAAGAAAAGACTTTTTTTTATCTTTTAGTTACCTTGTATGTAAATTTCTGGCTTTCAGTCAGGTGGGTGGTGCTGGATACAGGTTCAGTCTCACTCCTCTGAAAAGTAGTTTTATTGATGGGCTGAACAGCTACGACGTCACAGAGCTCTGCCATGACATCATTGCAGTTCAGGTCATCATTCAGACTTCGGTAGGCATGACTGCACTGACATTCAGCCCCACCCACATGACTGCAAGCCAGGAATTTCCTGTAGCACCAGGGTCTTGGAATCATCACTGTGAGGTTTGTATGATCTCCCCAGGCTTTCTATATGATAATATGGAATAAAAGGAAAGGAAGTTAGATTGTGAACAGCTTGGGACGGAGTAGTACTGTATTATTAGGAATACATATACTGACAATATTCTCACCTGTGTTTACAAAATGTGAATGTATGAAGGTGCAGTTTCTAAAGTAGGTGTTCAGCGACGTCACATCCTCAAAATAACATCTCTCAAACAGCGAATCTTGAAATACGACTGATTTAAATTTCATTGAAATGAATCTGTGAATACAACATTATACAGTATGTAGCTTAATAATAATAGAACAATGTAAAATAGATGCAAACAATAAATTAGGTAAGAAATTAAAAATCTAAATAATGATTATTGCATATTTCTAAGATGTAAGAGTATACTGTATGGGATCTGATATGCTTTTTTACAGCATATTATGCTATGTTCAGACAATGATGTTGGAAAGAGGAGCTGACTGAGAACTTAATGTAAGATAAGACACTTCCCAGTACCAACCTATTCAAGGTACATGTCCATTTATTTAAAGGGGTTGTACAGTTAAATCAAGTTATCACCTGTCCTTGCTAATTGGTGCATGGACCTGCACAAATCGACAGATCTGTGGATTTTTATCTTTGTTACAGAATGACACAGTAAGTTGGATGCCAGACCACTATTCCATTCACTCTCTATGGGGCTGCCGGAAAAAAGCCCATTATAGCTCTTGGCATCTTTATATGACATTTGTGTCAGTGCCTGCCTCTCTGATTCTGCTTCCATCAACGGACAGTGAAGCACCTTTGTAGTAGGCGACAAAGGGTGACAACGTGGTGATCAGGTGTCTTGGATTCCTGCTGTTAACCATGGACAGAGCTGCTGGAGTTAAAATCTTAGGGCGCAGTCAGAAGGCGGTATAACTTGGACAACGATTGCATCACAGTGCACGGAGCTGCATACAAAATACATGCTGCCACGCTCAGGTCAGGAGAGCTACCGCTGCAATGCGATGTCATCCGTGTTATACAGCCATCTGCCTGCACCCTTATATGCCTATTACCCATTGCTAGTTATTCAAACTTGACCTGAAGTTCAGCTAGACCTGGTCCACAGACGTCTTCTCTGCTTGAGTGTTTCTATTTTGATTATTCCGCTTTCTGACCTTGGTTTGTGTTTTGGCCACCAGCATCCTTTTTTATTCTGTCCCCCACTTGTCCTCTTGGTAATGACCCTTCTTGCTGTCAGCTTTATCCACTGGCAAGCAGCCTACTCCATGGCCCCAACCCAGTGGCCCCTGTAAAAGCCAGATCTTTGTAGGTAGTTAAAAGGGTAATGACCAGGGCTATCCATGCGATCTGATCTGCTAGATCAGGGTTCCCCAACTCCAGTCCTCAAGGCCCACCAACAGGTCATGTTTTCAGGATTTCCTTAGTATTACACAGGTGATAATTCCATCACCTGCACAGGCAATAATTCCATCACCTGTGCAATACTAAGGAAATCCTGAAAACATGACCTGTTGGTGGGCCTTGAGGACTGGAGTTGGGGAACCCTGTGCTAGATGGTGTGGACTGTCTGTAGAAGCCCTAGTAAGTGCTGCTCTATTCTAAGGGCTTTATGGATTCAATTCTTTTTGTAGTCGGTAGCATTCACACAGGCACAGGGTTTGATGTCATAAACGGAATAATGATTATTTCCACAGGCTGCACAGCACAAGCACCAAAACCAAAATCAAAAACTTAAATCCCTCGCCTTGTCCAGGCACTAACTAAACAGTATAGACCCTGGCTACTTCAGACACCATTGAGCTAGTCCCAGTTCGGACAAACAAAACAGCTATCGTCCATAGAAACCATTGATACTTGTGGTTTTGTGTACACGGCCTGTGCAGACTCTTCTCAGAGAGATTCTGGCTTGTCTAATCTTCAACACATATTCAGTCTGCTCAGCTTCCCAAGCAAACTGCATAAGGTGAACATCTAGCCCAGGGGCGGACACAGACTGTAGTGGGCCCCTGTGCAAGAAATTTTTGGGCCCCCCCCCCCCTGCGCTTCATAAGGCAACAAAGTTATGTAAACATAACCCCCCCATGTGCATCTCTCACCCCCCCATGTGCATCTCTCATTCTCTCATCCCCCCCATGTGCATCTCTCATCCCCCCCATGTGCATCTCTTATCCCCCTCCCCCATGTGCATCTCTTATCCCCCCCCCATGTGCATCTCTTATCTCCCCCCATGTGCATCTCTTATCCCCCCCCACATGTGCACCTCTCTCATCCCCCCCACCCCATGTGCATCTTTTATCATCTCCCCCCCCCACGTGCACCTCTCTCATCCCCCTCCCCCCACATGTGCACCTCTCTCATCCCCCCCACCCCATGTGCATCTTTTATCATCCCCCCCCCATGTGCATCTCTTATCACACACACACACACACACACACACACCTCCCATTCCCCCCACTCCTAGTAAATTGTAGTTTGAAAAAAATAAAACTTGTTATACTTACCCCCATGCGATCCCTGCAGAATCCTGGCGCTCGTCCAAATCGCTGACACCGGGTTCTCCTGACTGCCGTCACATGACCGGAAATCAGGGGAATCATGAAGGCGCTGCCGCAGGAGCGCAGCGCAGCGCTGAGATGTCCCGGACCCGGCGCTTAGCATGGGACCGGGGGCCCCATGAGGAGAGAGACTCACAAGAGGGGGCCCCCAACGGGGCTCCAAGGGGGCCCCTACCGGCTGGGCCCCACACTGGAGTCAGGGCAGACATGCCCTGATGGCGGCCCTGCTGGAGGCTGGAGGGGCCCCCTCTCCCTCGGGGCCCCCGTTCAATGAACCGGCTGCACGGGCGGTAGTTCCGCCCCTGATCTAGCCTGATTATATGCAGAGCTAGCCAGGAGCACCTAATCCTGCAGAGCTATCCAGGATCACTTAATCCTACCTGACTTTGCAACAGGGCTCTCTCTATATAAATAAGATGAGTGCTAACTGATTTTTTATCGGATAGCACATTGACCCATGTTATTCAATGAGGCAGGGCAGATAGCTGTTTTTTTTTCACTGACAAAATCTGTCTGAAAAAAATTTCAGCATGATGCGATTTGACTCTGAAATCAGATGAGACTCACCCATTCAAGTCTATGAGTGCAAGAAAAAATATTGGATGCCATAAGGAGCCAAAGTATAGCATCCGATTTTTACACATACATTGCAATTCTGTAACAAAGGAAACTGTAAATGGTCCTGTAAATGATTAATAGTTGCTACTGTAAAAAAAAAAAAAAACGGCTAGCACACGGTGAGAAAAAAGTCTTATCACTTTTCTGGATGAGAATGGGACAGATTTTTTATAGTGTCGTGTGACCTCCGTTCTGCCTAGTGGTCGGACTCCACAGAACAACGTATTACCTATGCTCCAGATGGCAACTGCCACAGAGTTTGTGTGTAAAGAAATAGAAGTCCCTCAGCATTCCCCTGAAGATTAAGATAACTTAATGTTAAAACTGTAAATATAAGTGTTATATCTTTTCACAATATGCATCTGCTGTGGTTTAATTGTAATAAATACTTTTAATAGTATCTTCCCAGGGTTTGCTATGGAATCAGAGAGAAAAGTAATAGTCCAGCTACCAGGCCAGAGTCAGTCTCTGCAGCTGGGAGGAGTCTTGGGATTGAAAGATGTTTTGTAGTTTGTCAGAGTTCACTTATGGGGTAGTGAGTGAGAAGCAAGAAGCTTAGAAGACAAGTACGCACAAGGATGAGTTCAGAAAGGACACACATAGGAGGCCTCAGGACTTAGTTCACTCCTGAGGATGGTACATCCCTCTCCTTGCCGGTCCGAGAAATACAATGGTGTGTTCTTCTCCATCGGAACTTTCAAGGTCACTATCCACCTCCGGAGCTTCAGTCTGCGATTGTCCCTTAGTCGATCTCGGACGATACCTGTCTACTTCTGGGAAGTCTTGTTGTGGTGGGAGATAATCACAGGGTAGTACTAAATTCCGATGGACTATTCTGGTTTTCTTGTCTCCCGTTTCCAATCGGATTTCATACACTGGGCTGTCATCAGCTTTCCTCCTTATGACCACATACACCTTGTCTTCCTAGTACAAACAAAGTTTTCCTCGACCGCCTTTATCACGTACGTTATTGACTAGCACCCGGCTTCCCGATGCCGATTCTGCTCCATAACATTTTCGATCATAGTACTCCTTACTCTTGTTCTGTCCTTGCGTAACCACTTTGGACGCTATGTTGTATGCCTCTGCCATCCGTTCCTTCCATTTCCGAACATACGCCAGATACGTTCTGTAAGTCTCTGACACCAGAGTATCGAACATGATGTCGATTGGCAGTCTTGGTGATCGTCCATACAATAGGAAAAAGGGTGAGCAACCCGTTGCATCGCTCTTTGTACAGTTATAGGCATGTACCACTTTTGACAGAGAACTCTTCCAGTCTTTCTTCTCATCAGCTGTTAAAGTGCGTAACATCGACAATAAGGTCCGGTTAAAACGTTCCACTTGTCCATTACCCTCTGGGTGATAGGGCGTTGTGTGGGATCTCTGAATTCTACAGTACATTCCTAGCTTGGCAAAGAGCTGGTTCTCAAATTATCTTCCTTGGTCATGGTGTAACCTCGTAGGAAACCCAAACCTCAAAGAAAAATCATTGAAGATCTTCTCTGCCGCTGTTCGACCCGATTTATTGGCGGTGGCTTATGCTTGACCAAATCGAGTGAAATGGTCCATCACCACCAAGATGTATTCGTAAGCACTCTTGTACGTCTCGAGATGTAGAAAGTCTATGGAGACCATCTCAAACGAATACGTAGTTTGGATGTTGCCCATAGGTGCCCGGGTTGATGTGTTGGGACGTTTATCTTTCAGACACCCACACTCCCTGGTCATGTACCTTTCAATATCTCTCTGCATGTACGGCCACAAGAAACGTTCACGGATCAAGTTTGTTGTCCTTTCCACTCCCAGGTGTCCCATGTTTTCATGGGGTTCTTTGAAGACCAACCTACAGAATACTCTGGGTAGTACCAACTGCCGGTTTTGTCCTCCTTTACGATACAGGATACAGTCTTCATTGAGGTAGAGCTTCATCCATTCTTTAATTAAAACAGATACTGCTGGTGACTCATTATCTCTCTCCTGTTTACTTGGAAACCGATTTTGGTCCACATAAAGTAGTATTCTACCAATTATCTGATCTTCCCTTTGTGCTCTACGGATTTTCCCTTTTGGTAGTTGTTGAATAGACAGGGGGTGATCTTGTTCTCTCGCTTTTATGGTGGTTTCCACCGTCAACAGACACCACAATGGTGTGTCTTCCTCCTGATAAGTTTGTACTGTTGGGTAGTGCTCTTAATTGCTTCCAGACTGACTTCCTCCAAGCATTCTTGCATGAACTCCTCAGGCTCTAGTGGCATTCTCGACAATCTGTCAGCATCCACATTGCATTTTCCTGGCCTGCACTTGATGCTGAAATTGAAGTCAGCTAGTTCAGCGACTCATCTCTAACCCGTTGCATTCAGTTTTGCTGTAGTCAGGACATAGGTCAAAGGGTTGTTGTCAGTGTATACCTCAAACTCTTTGCTGTAGTAGAGATAATCTCTAAATCGTTCACAGATAGCCATTTCAGTGCCAGGAACTCCAATTTTCCAGAATGTAGATGGTAATTCTTCTCGGCATCTGTCAATGTTCTAGAACCGTAATCGATGACTCTCAATTTTCCATCTTGATGCTGATACAGGGCAGCTCCCAGTCCAACTTGAGAAGCGTCACAATGAAGAACAAATAGTAAATTGAAATCAGGCTATCCCAAGATGGGTGGTTTTACCAGGTAGTCTACTAGTTCTTCCAGTACCATCTGGCAGTCTGCTGTCCAGAGAATGGGCTGTTGGGACGAAACGGCGTTGTTTCTTTTAAGCCCGGTCCTACCCGCATTCTTCTTTTTCTCCGTGGGTGTTGTCATCTCTGTCGTTTCCCCCAAGAGAAGGAATAGTGGGGCGGCAATCCTGGAAAAGTTCCGAATGCAAGTACGATAGTTGGAGAGGAATCCTAATATCTGCCTCAACTACCCGGCGGTAGAGGGCCGCTTCTCTTTTAAGGCCAGTACCGGAGCGATTTCTGCTGGGTCCATGGTATATCCTTCTCCGGACACAATTTTCCCTAGGAATCAGACTTGCCTCTTTGGGGTCAACTTAACTCAGTGTTGTTGATAAAGTTGTAATACGGTCCTCACATGTTCAACATGCTCCCGGAAGGTTTTGCTGTGTACCACATTGTCATCCAAGTACGGCTGGCAGATATCGTCCCTCAATCCTTCTAAACATGTTTCCATGCTCCTCCGGAATTCTGCTGGAGCTGAACTGAGCCCAAACGGTATGCAGATCCACTCATATAATCGCCACGGTGTGATGAATGCAGTCAAGGGTCTACTGGACTCTTAGACAAATCCTTGGTGGTATGCCTTACCCTGATCGAGTTCAAGAAACCTCGGCACTCAAAATGTGCTTTATATGTGAAAATTTATTTTAGCATGATAAACACACAGCAATATAACAACAAAACGTTTCGGTCATAATGACCTTCTTCAGTTGGCAAAAAGAACTGCTGGTGTAGTTAGAGAGGTAGGGTCCCAAACGGGCTGCCTTAGAGGAGCGTGCGTAGGCTCCAGTTGGACACTGCGATTTTGCCAACTGAAGAAGGTCATTATGACCGAAACGTTTTGTTGTTATATTGCTGTGTGTTTATCATGCTAAAATAAATTTTCACATATAAAGGACATTTTGAGTGCCGAGGTTTCTTGAACTGTGTCCTAAAGGGTTCGGCCCCTGCTCGAGCACCTACAAAGGGAGTGCAGTGATATTTATTTTCATTACCCTGATCGAGGACAGAAAACCAGGTACTTCCTGATAGGCTATCCAGCATATCTTGGATCTTTGGTATCGGGTGTCGATCAGGTACTAACTTTCGATTTAGTTCCCGGTAATCACAACAGAGTCTCAACGTCCCGTCCTTCTTCCTAACACAGACAGTAGGAGAGGAATAAGACGACTTCGACTTTTGGACCCAACCTCTGTTGATGAGATCTTGTAAATATTCTTTCACTTCATGGTGTAATGGTTTCGGCACATACAGGTAACTTGTGGTTACTGGGGCTGTGTTTTTCAAATTGATTTTCAATTGCAACGACGGGATACAGCCTATATCAGAGTCATCTTTAGAGAATGCATGACACTCTTCTCTCAGCATAAGTTTTGCTATCGCTTCATCTTCAGCACACAAGTATTCCAGGGATACTGGGGGATCCCAGGACCCTGAGGTGGGATGTGCAATTTCCTCCCCTGGGCAACTCCTGTTCCTTGGTGGGGAGACTGCATTCACGGTAGACCCCTGGGCGGGTCTCACACTGGCTGGATATACTGTTTTACCGGTTTCAATGTGACCTAACACATTCTTTGGATCCAGTCTAATTTCGTGTTTCATAGTATTCATCACCGGTACTGTCACTCGAGCAAACCCACCAGTAGGAATCGTAAGCACAGTCTTACCTTGAACTAGGCCTTCCAGAAGTTCTGAGGAGTCTTTTGGCACAAACAGTTTTTTCTGGACTTTTCTTCCCGGTTCTACCTGGACTCCACACCTCACCCCCACCATTTAGTTTGCAGGGATGATGGTTGGACGCCAGCCTACCTTGACTTCTTTTAGGTTCATTGTATTCTGTGCTTGCTTTACTCTATGAATTATATTTTCCACCATGGCGTTGGGTATGGCAAATGTGGCAATTGCATCCACCACCAGCGTCCCTGACTTGTGTTTCGTGATGACCTCACTGATTACATTATGACCCAGGATAGGATCCTCTGCCACGTTCTGATCACTGGTCACAAGAAAAGGTACCAAAAGCTCAATGGTGTTTCTGTTCTTCATGGCCCTCAGTTGGAAAGTCACTTCCACCCAGCCTATGAAAGGGATTTCGGTCTGGTTGACAGCTTTGCCGTGGAGTTCCACTGGTCCTAAGAGTTCTTTTAGCGACCGAAGGCAGGTATGTGGCAGGTAGCACCTTCTCCATTCTTCATTTAAAAGGCTCGCTTGGGCTCCTGTGTCCCACAGTGCTTTTACCAGGAGTCCATCTAGCTGGCACTGTATAAAGCACCTTTCACCGATTAGGCTGATGAGTCTATCTTTACTGACCGAGGAATCCTCCTCCCAGGAGTACATTGTTTGACGTCCGCACTGGGCATTAAGTAACTGATGCCCCTGTCTCTCTTGCAGCTGTTGTAGACGGGAACACACTTGGGGATAGTACTGACTCAGCCATTTTACCTCATGCGCAGTTCTGGGGTTTGGTGAGATTTGGATTTGCTTCTGGGGCCTCCACCATGTCGTGGTTACCAGTCGCTCTGCACTGGCAACCCCTTGTCTTTTAATCCAAACAACCGAGACATTGGTATTCCTTGGCATAATATCCTTCCTCAACACATCTTAGACAGTGGACACACACCGTATTCTGATTTGATGAACGGCACGCTTCACAAGCTGGGTATCTTCTGTTTTGGAACCAACTCGTGGGTCTGAGGGATACAGGTTCTGGCCTGGAGCAAATCAACTTTTTCACCTCAATCAACTCGGCTCGCAGTTCTCCTATTACTTCCTCCCAGTCAGCGCTGGCGGTTCTCTCTTTTGTTGGTGATTTAAGGTTCCCTCGCGGAGGTGGCACTGGAGGGTCTCCATGATGATCTTCAGACTGGCCACCGGGGGTCTCCAACTTCAGCTGACTAATTTTGGTGATTTTAGGAGCAGAGCCTTTCTTTAACTTCTGTTCGCTCTCTGACTCCAAACTAGCTGCCTCATTCATTTTTTCAATTAGGATCTTCTAGGTACTGTTTCAGCTGCAACTTGATGTCTTTGCTAATTAATCCCATTCCCAATGATCCCAAGAACTTCTTCTGGACTAGTACAGCATCAAACTTCTCTTCCGCTTCTACATTTCTGGATGCAAACAACAGTCTATCCTTCAGTTCAATTGCGCTGAACAAGACATTTTGGGGTGATTCATTATTTTTCTGTGAGAGGTTAATGAGTCCGTGGAACAATTCTGCAGTACTCTCTTCTTTATAGTGCCCTTTTAAAATAATCTTCAGCTGTTGCAAGGTCAACTGACTTTTCATTTCTAGCATACTATGGAGGTTCAGTCCTGGGCTGATCGCTTTCACCACCCCCTCAACGATCTCATCTGGCTGGTAGCCTTTCTGTAAGCCTGCATCGATCTGGTGCAACAAGTTCATATAAGACAGTCTTGTTTTCTGTTCACACTCTCCAATCTGTCCCAGGATCTTGAATTCTTTCCTTATGGTGATTTGTGATATTAGAGAGGACTGTCTCCTTGATTTACCTAACTCGAGCGGGTTAAAGGTCCTGTCTGAGTCTATCACCCGTTCAGAGGTTTTGGTTGATTCCTGCAGGGCTGTTAGGGCTTTGAATTGTTCTTTCAATTCCGGTAGTTCAGTCTGTGGATGGATATTCCCGCTTTTGGTAATTGGTGGCACCCCTCCATCCTCCAACTTCAACCTGCTTAGAAACTGTGTTAGTTCCTGGAGGAATGTCCCCATGACGTCTTCAGTTTCTTTCTCCCCCAGCTCATCCATTTTTGCATTAATGGCAGCTAACAGTTGTCTGCGGTTGTGTGCTTTAGAAATCTGTTCTACTGACATCTTTATATGTTCTGCTACTGTTCTCAATTCTTCACAGGTTAACTGAAGAAGCAGCTCACTAATTCTGTCCATTTGTAGTGAGTTATTCTTTAGGGCTGGTCCCCTTTAACTGGTGTAGCAGAGTTGAGTTGAGGTGCTGTGCTGCTGTGTTTTTCCAGACACTTTTCCTCTTCTCCCTCTACATGCTAATTCCCGCTCAGGATTCCCCGTACGGGCCACCAATGTTACACGCATGCCGCTAGGTTCAGATAGGGGCGAGACAGGTTTCATGAATTCTTTGGAATCCTGGGAAAACCATTATTCAGGGCGACCATAGACCATGTGCTTCAGCTTCTCTCAGGCACACAGGGGTATTGACCCTCAGGCACAGACACATAGGTTGTTTCACTTGCTGACCAGACACACTTGACAAGAGTCCTCATAAATGGTAGAACAGTAGCATTTAATAAAAAGCTACACAGCAAGTGCAAGTTAAGTCTTATGAGCAACAGACTCCAGTGACAAACAGTACAGTTTCCTTAGCAGCACAGCAGTTCACAGTCTTCCTAGTAGTACAGGACAGCACAGTTTTAATGCAAAGGCACATTAATGAACACAGCATTCTTTACAGCACAGTGAGATGGAGGAGGGGGAGGGTTTGCTGAGGGAGATGATCCCTGTGACACCATTTCTTCCAGTCCTTATCTTTCTGCCTGACAATACTCTGCACTGCTAGTTCAGGAACTCTACCTGACCTGTGCTTAGCTTCAATCCTGACTTCAATCCTTTTCACTTGCAGGGGCACTTCTGTGAGATACAGAACACACACACACCCCTTGTCTTCGGCTCCACCCAGACAGTAAACAACTTCCCCACAATCCCCCTGGGGCTCTGCTAAAACACTCCCCTTCTCCTGTGACTGTGTTAACCCCTCTAGTTGCTGGATGCTTCTGGAGCACAACACTTCCTGTCTCATGTGCTTGCGTTACTTCTAATAGTTGCTGAATGCTTTTAAAGCAACAGCACTACTTCTGCATGTCATATTCTGCAACAGCACTACTTCTGCATGTCACACCTGAAACAGATATAGGTACATGGCTGTGTGGAGTCTGGATTATGGCTGCTGGCAATTCCTGGGGCCAGAATAGGAAACAAGAGAAGGAAGCCAACTCAAGTGGTAAGAAACCAGAGGTCCAGAAAGGTAGGGTTATTGGGAACACTGGAACGACAGACAAAGAGGATAGAGGCTAGGCATCAGCTGGACCTGGAGCATATTATTATTTTTATTTATACTATTGTATCCTCACCCATCCCTTGTAGACTATAAGACCTTGCGGGCAGGGTCCTCTCTCCTCCTGTACCAGTCGCTGACCGTTATTCTTTAAGATTATTGTAATTGTTTGTGCTATGTATACCCCTTTTTCACATGTAAAGCGCCATGGAATAAATGGCGCTATAATAATAAATAATAATTTTTAAAGCACTATTGATTCCATGAGATTCCATGAGATTGGGGCTACATATGTGTCACCCTGACCTGGATGCCACAAGTGTAATTAAAGCTGTGTCTGAGAGCAAGGGGGAGGTTCTCTGGTCAGGGGAACATTAGCATGCAATGCCTCCTGTCTCAGGCCAGTAGGGGGAGCTGGCTGCCCCTATAAAATCTGGTACTGAGGGCAGGGTTAGGGAGAACTTGAAGGCCTGTCTCAGGACTGAGACGTGTCCCAGAGTGGAGCAGGGACAGAAAGTTGATTGCACCTAAGAGGAAGTGTGGCAGTAGGAGAGCCACAAGCCAGAGACAAGAGGCGAAGAGAGCCTGTCTTGGCAGAGAAAAGACTTAATTTTACCAGACTTTGGTGTCTGAGGCTGGAAGGATTCCACATCCCCCAGCAGAGAACCAGTTCGCAAGGGACTGTATATTCCTTGGCCTAAGTAAAGCCGTACAAGGCTGGGAGCAGAAAGGAACCCACGTCGCAGGCCATACAGGCGAGAATACACGGAAAGCTCGGAAACGTGGGCTGTTAACCTATAACGAGGAGATAGCCAGAAGGAGCGCAGAAAGCACGGTAGGCCTACACCCTCACCCTGACCAGGGCTAATTTCCCCGTTGCTCTCAGACATCCAGGTTCCCTCCTCGCTGGGACTGTTTATGGGTCAGTTTACCTGTTTCAGTAAAGACCCTGGACTGCAACCTATTGTCTGTGTGCTCCTTCGCGCCTCCAGCACTACCTGTACTGGGACTCTCACCACCATCACTCCCACCATCCACTACACTGCCCTGGGGCCGCACTCTTCCCGTGGGGAGTCACACCATCCCAGCTGCACACCTCATCAGCCCCAGCGGTCTGCCTTGCAGCGGCAGTACCTAATGACCGCAAATCCACGGGTGGCGTAGTCGGACATTATCAGCAGAACATAGCAGACTACCATTGGCCTGACCACCCTGAGCCACGGAATCGGGTCGCCACTACTACCCCCATCGTCTCCCTATTGCCCGGATCCGAGTGCCCCACGGCCCAGGGGGCGAGTCAGCTTTGGCGTAGTCGGCAGGATTTCGTGCCCGCAACCACCGGGTACTGCGTGCCTGAAAAAGACTTTTGTAACTTACCTGTGGCGAAGTTTCCCGCCGTCCGGAGCCAATTCCCGCCATCAGACGCCATCTTGGACCGTTTCCCGCCGTCTTCTGCCGTCTTCCCGCCATCGGACGCCATCTTCAGGACGGCGCGCGGGAAGAAGAGGGGCGTGGACGTCAAAACCGCGCGAGATCCGAAGCTCCGCCCCATGCACCGACGCTGCGCAAGGTCCTGGAAGGGAGAGAGAGCGACGCTGACGTCATCAGGACGCGACGCCAGGTCCTCGTCCATAGCAGCAGCAGCGGAGCCGCGGCCTACAGAAGAGGATCGTCGGAAGGTAGGCCACTCTTGACTAGGGGGGGAGGAAGATGTCGGACACAGAGGCACCCACTACCACCAACGCAGCTGCAGCAGCGGTGATGCCCTTTTCCCTGCCCTACATCCCTGGAGCGGCCTGGCTGCCAAAGTACTCAGGGGAGCCCCATGCCCTAACTGACTTCAAGGAAAGGCTGTACAGTTTGTTCCACGTTTACCCCCTGACAGAGGAACAGAAGGTCAGCATATTAACTGGGCAGTTAACTGGCGCAGCCCAGCGGGAGGTAAAATCATGGCCCACTGAGGAGAAAAGGACTGTGAAGGGTATTCTGGCCCGGCTGCGGGGTACCTTTGACACACGTACCTCCGCTGAAATTAAAATGAGGTTCTATGGGTGTAAGCAGCGGGCACAGGACAGCATCAGAGACTATGCCCTAAATTTGCAGGAAACCTTGAGGGCTATCCAACAAACTGACCCTGGCAGTGTGCAGGAAACGGATAAATTACTAACCGAACGATTCATAGAAGGTCTGCTGTCCAGCGCCCACAGGGCCCAACTGCGCCTCATGTTCTTTCAGAACCCTGATCTGACCTTTGCCCAATTTAAGGACAGGGCCATAAGGGTGCTCCGTGAACCTGCAACCAGTGGCGCTATAAACCCCCGGCGCCCTGCTCTCACCTACCACCAGGAGGCGGCGCCCTCCTCTATGGACTCCGTGGGGGCTGATGGACAGGCCCTGAACCAAGCCCCGTCGAAAGATCTGCACCACCAAGTCCAGGAGCTGACCAGGAGCGTCGCGGCGTTGACCAGGACCGTCCAGGCGTTGCAAGTGGACCCGTCAAGACCCATCGAGCTGGCTTCAAGTCCGAAGGATGTCCCGTGACGTCTACAGAGGAGGATCCCATCGTTCCGAGGGAGGCCCACAGACCGCTACGCAGAGGATGGACAGCCCATTTGCCGTCGATGCAACCAGCCCGGACACATTTCCAGGTACTGTAATTTAAACGGGTCCAACCTGGGGCAGAGGGCCAACCCCCAGGCATAAGATCACCAGGCCCTTACAACTGGCGTAATAAGTACATTGGGGGGCGCCCGGTTTTACCCGTGGTGCTGGACGGTATCCCCATGAGCGCCTTGCTGGATACTGGGTCACAAGTAACCACTATCCCTTATGTACTTTTTAAGCAGTATTGGACTGATGCTGATATCACACGGTATCCAGACAGTAACTTGAGCATCATCGCCAGTAATGGCTTACCCGTGCCGCAGATGGGGTTCAAGGAGATGACCATTAAAATTGGTAAAGTTGAACTGCCAGCACAGGGAGTGATTATTGTGGACATTGACCGTCATGAAAGTCACCCTAAAATAACTGTGGGTGCTAACATAATTGAAAATTGTCTTTCAGAGGTAATTGTAATTCTACAACAGGTGGCGGTGAATGCTAGTTCCAGCCAACAGAGGGTCCTCAACAAGGAGATAAAAGCCCTGATGAGACGGCAGCAGGTAGAACTGTCTGGTGGTGAGATCGGTAGCGTAAGACTCAGTGATCCATTCCCCATTTCCATGCCTCCCAAAAGTGAAATGATGATCTGGTGTCGGACTGCAATCGGGTTGAGAGGTAGAGACTACCAAGCCATGGTAGAACCCGTGTACTCAGACAGCAGGCCCACCATTTTGACAGCCCGGGGGGTGGTTGATGTCCGTCATGGGAGGGTGCCCGTCCGCATCCTCAACATTGGGGAGAGGGAGGTACACTTACCCAGGTACGCTACACTCGCCAAACTGTTTGTTGTCGAACACCAAGCTATCAGGGCCGTGGAACCCTTGCCTCCATCTCCTCAGGCGGAGGGTAATGGCTCCCAGAAACAAAAGGAGGACTGGTGCCAGAAACTCCATGTGGGTGCTGACTCCACTCCCCTGCACCAAAAACAAGGAGTCTACCAGGTGGTACAGGAGTACGAGAGAGTCTTTAGTAAACACCCGCTAGACTTCGGCAGAGTAAAAGGGATAGAACACCACATCCCCACAGGGAGCCACCCACCGATAAAAGAAAGACACCGACCTGTACCCCCTGCACATTATCAGAACGCCAAGGGTATGCTAAGAGAAATGAAGGAAGCTGGGGTCATTAGAGACAGCTGTAGCCCCTGGGCAGCCCCCTTGGTTCTGGTCAAAAAGAAAGACGGCAGCATGAGAATGTGCGTCGACTATAGACAAATCAACCGTATCACTCACAAAGACGCATATCCGCTGCCTAGAATAGAGGAGTCTTTAGCCGCACTAAAATCTGCTAACTTCTTTTCTACTTTGGACCTTACTAGCGGGTACTGGCAGGTTCCTGTGGCAGAGGCTGACAAGGAGAAGACCACCTTCACCACCCCGATGGGACTGAGTGAGTTCAACTGTATGCCCTTCGGGCTCTGCAACGCACCAGGGACCTTCCAGAGGCTGATGGAATGCTGTCTAGGGCACCAAAACTTCGAGACGGTCCTCCTTTACCTGGACGACGTGATCGTCTATTCGAAGACCTACGAGGACCACCTAAAGCACCTGGCCGAGGTGTTCGAAGCCCTGGCAGGCTATGGCCTGAAGGTGAAACCATCGAAGTGTCACCTGCTGAAACCAAAGGTCCAGTACCTAGGGCACGTGGTAAGCGCAGAAGGAGTGGCCCCCGACCCTGACAAGGTCATGGCAATCAAGAGCTGGCCAAGCCCCTCGAACATCAAAGAGGTAAGACAGTTTCTCGGGTTGGTAGGCTACTACCGAAGGTTCATCCCCGGGTTCACTAAGATGGCAGCTCCTATGCAGGACCTCCTGATCGGACAGTCTAAGTCCCGAAGTCAAAAGCCACCCTTCAAGTGGGATAAACCGGAAGAGGAGTCCTTCCGCCAGCTAAAGATGGCCCTCACGGGGGATGAGATCCTGGCCTACCCTGATTATGGCCAGCCTTTCATTCTCCACACAGACGCCAGTAATGTGGGACTGGGAGCCGTACTGTCCCAAAACCAACAGGGCAGAGAACGGGTGATCGCATACGCCAGTCGGAAGCTGAGGCCCACCGAGAGGAACCCGGAGAATTACAGCTCCTTCAAGCTAGAATTATTGGCGGTGGTGTGGGCCGTGACGGAACGCTTCAAGCATTACCTGGCCTCCGCAAAGTTCATCGTGTACACGGACAACAACCTGTTGACACACCTGGGCAATGCAAGACTTGGTGCCCTGGAACAGCGGTGGATGGCCCGTCTCTCCAACTATGACTTCGTGATCAAGTACCGGGCAGGCAAAACCAACGCCAACACGGACGCCATATCAAGAATGCCTCACTTATCTGAAGGTGACGAAGACCCAGAAGAGCTGGAAGAGGTAGAACTCCCCGCGTTTCACCGGTATGGAGCCGCTCAACACTCTCACCGCGTGAAGGAGGAGGATCTAACAACTGTGATGATGAATCCCCTACCTCACCACAGCTGGGCCGAGACCCAAGATAGTGACTCTGCAGTCCGCCTGGTGAAAGATCTGCTGACCCTGGAAGACGCCCGCCTAGATCCAGATGCCCCAGAGGAAGCCAAGCAGCTATGGAAGGAGAAGAGCAAGCTGTTCCTCTACGAAGGCAAGTTGTGCAGAAGGATTGTCAACCACCGGACGCACGAGCTGACCTGGCAAGTCGTGGTCCCAAGGCGGGATGCAGCTATGGTCCTGGGAGCTTACCATGACAGAGCGGGACACTTCGGTTGGAAGAAACTGGAGTTCCTGCTAAGAGGAAGGTTCTTTTGGGTCGGCATGAGAGGAGCTGTAGAAAAATGGTGCAGAGACTGTGGCCCTTGTCACCTGAGGAGGAAGGACCGCACCAGCCAGAAGACACCCTTGAGGCCCATCGTCACCACGCAGCCTCTTGAGCTGGTAGCTCTGGACCACGTCAAATTGGCTCCAAGCCGGTCTGGATACATCTATGCCCTGACAATCGTGGACCACTATTCCCGTTTTCTAGTGGTGGTCCCGGTAAAAGACTTGACAGCCCAAACAGCGTCCAGAGCCTTCCAGTAATATTTCTGCCGTCCACACGGGTATCCGGAACAGGTCCTGACAGACCAGGGTCCAGCGTTCGAGGCTGAAATCTTCCAGGAGTTCTACAACCTCTATGGCTGTAAGAAGATTCGTACAACGCCTTACCACCCCCAAACCAACGGGATGTGTGAGAAGATGAACAATATAGTCATTGATCTCCTGAAGACGTTGCCCCTGGAGGAACGCAGCCTGTGGCCAGAAAAACTGCCGGACCTGATAGACCTATACAACAATATCCCGGTGAATGCTACAAACTGCACCCCGGCTTACCTGATGCGAGCTAGACCAGGTAAGCTGCCCGTAGACCTGGAGATGGGAGTCCTAATACCTGAGGACACCTCCCCGGATGCGGACTGGGATACGGAAAGGCAACTGCAGTACAAGAAGGTACAGGAGAGTGTGGAGAAGAGCCTGGCCCAGGTGAGAGAGAGGCAAGAAAAACTCTTCAATCAACACGCCCCTGCTGGTCCCCTAGAACCTGGTGAGCAAGTCCTAAAGCGAAAAAGAAGGCTACATAAGTTGGACGACCAGTGGAAAAGGGAACCCTACACCATACTGCAGTCTGACCATGACAACCCAAAGGTGTGCGTGATCACCAAGGACGGAGGAGAAACCACTAGTGTCGTCTCCAGAGACCACCTCAAAAGGTGCCCCGAGCAACTCCGTAGTGCAGAAGAGGATCAGAGTGACCTTGAACCCGCAGAGGACAAGGAAGAAATGATCAGCACCGTTCTCGGAGAGTTCCCTCAGTCCTGGACTCGCATCAATGATGCCATAGTGGTACCCGTCCTGCATTTCCTGCAACCGGCACAGCAACAACCAACACCAGAGCCGGAAGGTGAAGAGGAGCAAGCGGTTCCAGAGGCAGAAGAGCCTGTACCAGCAGCCCAGGAGGGTCAACCCTCTGCTGACAGTGAGCCTGCCATGCCTGCGGTAAGTCAAAGGACCCGCAGACAGCTGCCTGCCCTACCTGTACACCCAGCTGGTAGCTGTACCCCTAATGCTAGTAGGGAAAGCCAGGTCGGTCCACCACCAGACAGTGGGCTACGTAGATCAACCAGGAGCACAAAGGGGCAGATACCCGCTCGCTGGAGAATATAGAGCGCGCAAAAATTGTAAATAACCCTGTTACCAAATGTTGAATTGTTTGCAAAGTTACATGCATGTTTGGTAATTCTGTGTTTCAGTTTCTTGCAGCTACCGTAAGGACTCAAAGGTTATGGACTTTTTATAACCGGGACCTTGTATGGACTGCGTTCGGAGCCTAACCCAGGAATGAACTAAGACTGTGAAGGACTTGGGGTAGGACAGACCCCCACCTGGTTAAGGCTCCCCGTTGTATTGGTGATATGGACACCCGGTCACAGACCACACTGTGACCTAAAGAACTCAATTTGTGCGTCACTTTCCTGATAATGTTTTATGGTTATGCATGTTATTCTTTATTTACTGTTTAGTCCCGGAGTACTAAATTTCACTAGGGGGGAATGTGTCACCCTGACCTGGATGCCACAAGTGTAATTAAAGCTGTGTCTGAGAGCAAGGGGGAGGTTCTCTGGTCAGGGGAACATTAGCATGCAATGCCTCCTGTCTCAGGCCAGTAGGGGGAGCTGGCTGCCCCTATAAAATCTGGTACTAAGGGCAGGGTTAGGGAGAACTTGAAGGCCTGTCTCAGGACTGAGACGTGTCCCAGAGTGGAGCAGGGACAGAAAGTTGATTGCACCTAAGAGGAAGTGTGGCAGTAGGAGAGCCACAAGCCAGAGACAAGAGGCGAAGAGAGCCTGTCTTGGCAGAGAAAAGACTTAATTTTACCAGACTTTGGTGTCTGAGGCTGGAAGGATTCCACATCCCCCAGCAGAGAACCAGTTCGCAAGGGACTGTATATTCCTTGGCCTAAGAAGCCTGGAGGCCCTGCCACAACCGAAGGGACCAGTAAAGCCGTACAAGGCTGGGAGCAGAAAGGAACCCACGTCGCAGGCCATACAGGCGAGAATACACGGAAAGCTCGGAAACGTGGGCTGTTACTCTATAACGAGGAGATAGCCAGAAGGAGCGCAGAAAGCACGGTAGGCCTACACCCTCACCCTGACCAGGGCCAATTTCCCCGTTGCTCTCAGACATCCAGGTCCCCTCCTAGCTTGGACTGTTTATGGGTCAGTTTACCTGTTTCAGTAAAGACCCTGGACTGCAACCTATTGTCTGTGTGCTCCTTCGCGCCTCCAGCACTACCTGTACTGGGACTCTCACCACCATCACTCCCACCATCCACTACACTGCCCTGGGGCCGCACTCTTCCCGTGGGGAGTCACACCATCCCAGCTGCACACCTCATCAGCCCCAGCGGTCTGCCTTGCAGCGGCGGTACCTAATGACCGCAAATCCACGGGTGGCGTAGTAGGACATTATCAGCAGAACATAGCAGACTACCATTGGCCTGACCACCCTGAGCCACGGAATCGGGTCGCCACTACTACCCCCATCGTCTCCCTATTGCCCGGATCCGAGTGCCCCACGGCCCAGGGGGCGAGTCACATACATAACGCAAATATAAATTACAGTGAACAATTTAACAATAACAGACTGGTACAGAAAGGAGAGGGCCCTGCCGTTGCGGGTTTACAGTCTACAGAATAATGGGAAAGGAGAAAATAGGTTAGGGGAGGTGCAGCAACTGCGGAGGTGGTGAGGTGACAGTGGGGTCATTGCAGGCTGTCTGCTTTCTTGAAGAGATGGGTTTGCAAGTTGCATGGTAGATGATTGGACATGTTGGGGCTCAGAATTCCAGAGGATGGGGGATACTCTGGAGAAGTTTTGGAGGTGATTGGGTGAGGAACGTATAATTGTGGAGGAAAGAAGGGGATCTTCTGAGGACCGGAGATTATGCGTCGGAAGGTAACAGGAAATTAGTTTTGAGATTTATTGAGGAGACAGAATATGGACGCTTTGTAGGTCAATGTTAGTAGTTTGAACTGGATACAATGGGGAATTGGGAGCCAATGAAGGGATTTGCAGAGGAGAAGCGGAGGAGTAGCGAGGAGAGAGGTGGATTAGTCGGGCAGCAGAGTTAAGGACGAACTGGAGAGGTGCGAGAGTGTTAGCAGGGAGGCCACAGAGGAGGATGTTGCAGTAGTGGAGATGGGAGATGGTGTGGGCATGCACTAACATTTTAGTAGATTCAGGGTTGAGGAAAGTCCGGATTCTAGAAATATTTTTGAATTGGAGGTGGCAAGAACTTGGATGTGTGGTTTGCAGGACAGGGCAGAATCAAGGATTACTCTGAGGCAGCAGACTTACAGTACAGGGGCAAGCGTGAGGTCACTTATGGTGATAGATAGATCGGGTAGGGAAGTTAAATGGGATGGCGGAAAGATTTTGTCCACATTAAGCTTTAGGAAGCATGATGAGAAGAAGGATATGGCTGATAGACACTCTGGGATTCTGGACAGCAGAGAGGTGATGCCTGGACCAGAGCAGTAGATCTGAATGTCATCAGTGTGTTGGTGGTAGTGGAAGTCATGAGACTTTATGAGTTGTCCCAGGACAAAGGTATAGGTGGAGAAGAGTAGGGGTCTCAGGCAGGGCCGGACTGGGTAAAAAAAGCAGCCCTGCCACACAAACCCCACCAGCCCCCATACTATAAGGGTATGTGCACACGGTCGGTATTGGCACCGCTTTGAACGCAGCATACTTTATGCTGCATCCAAAGCGCTGCACGCAGTTGAATCCGCATGTGTTCCTTGAACCATGCGGATTCGCCGCATCCTATACATTGCACTGAAATAATTTCTCTGCAAAGACGCGCCACATATCCCTGTCCGCAGGTGATCCGCAGGTGCACGGAGATGCATAGTGGACATGGGATTTCTACAAATCCCATCCACTATGCTGTAACATCTGGCCCCTGCGGATTGCAAGTGCACTGCGTGCAATCCCCAGCAGTTACTGATCGTGTGCACGTACCCTAATACTCATTACCCCCGATCAGTGAATTTTGCTTTACTTTGTCGTGCCCCTCACTCTCCTAAAAGGAGTTATTTGAAGAGCCGCATGTGAATGGCGCCACAGTGCATATGATCGGCCACAGCTCCATTTACATGGTGCTGTAAAGAGCTCCGATCCTCGGGATCATGGGGGCCCAACAGTCTGATCTCCAGCGATTGGACAGTTATCCCCTATCCAGGGGAGAAGGATTACTTGGGATAATCAATTTAAACAGGTTTTCCAATATTTATTTTTATTTGGCCATAGTAATATTGAAAATACTAAACCAATATTGAAGCCTCTCCGACAACAGGACTGGAGAAGTGGTACTGTGCAGTTTATATACAGGACAGGAGGAGTGGTACTGTGCAGTGTATATATACAGGACAGGAGGAGTGGTACTGGGTAGTGTATATATATACAGAACAAGAGAAGTGGTACTGTGCAGTGCATATATACAGGACAGGAGACTTGGTACTGTGCAGTGTATATACATACAGGACAGGAGAAGTGGTACTATGCAGTGTATATATACAGGACAGGAGAAGTGGTACTGTGCAGTGCATATATACAGGACAGGAGAAGTGGTACTGTGCAGTGTATATATACAGGACAGAAGACGTGATACTGTGCAGTGTGTGTATATACAGGACAGGAGAGATGGTACTGTGCAGTGTATATATATAGAACAGGAGACGTGGTACTGTGCAGTGTATATATACACAGAACAGGAGGAGTGGTGCTGTGCAGTATAAATATACAGGACAGGAGAAGTGGTACTGTGCAGTGTATATATACAGGACAGGAGAAGTGGTAATTTGCAGTGACAAACTCTTCAGCGCAAGCTGCAGTTAGAAGCATTAGAAGCTATTAATTAGTGCACAATATACAAGACCAGCTTTTCAAAATCAAATCTGTGTCTGGATTGCCCATCCTAAACTCTTATAACTCTGAGTTGTCCAGTCATTTGTTTATTTACCTACCATAAAGATAAGTGGAAAAGCACGTAACCTCAGACTCCACACAGAATGCATAACTCACTGATACACAATGGTGCACTAACAACAGTAGCCAGGCAGGACATTTTATGACCTAACAGACCAGCCCACCGGGCATCTGCCCAATAAGACTGATTGGCAGTCCGGGCCTGGCCCAAGACAGAGCCTTGAGGATCACCAACAGAGAGAGGGCTGGATGCGGAGGTAGTATGGGAATGGGAGATGCTAAATGTGTGGTTAGAAAGGTAGGAGGAGTTCCAGGATAGTGCAAGGCCTTTGACACTAAGGGAAGAGAGGATCTGTAGTGGGAGGGAGTGATCGACTGTGACGAAGGCAGAGGATGGATTTAGCAGAAAGTAAGTTGTTAGTAATGGATGGGAGCCAGATTGTAGATTGTCAAAAAGTGTGTCAGATGAAAGGTGGGCAGAAAGTTCAACATGGACATACTGTTTTAGGAGTTTGGAGGTGAACGGAAGCAGCAATATGGGAGAATAGCTGGACATAACCGTTAGGTCAATGGATGGTTTCTTCAGGATAGGTGTAATTGTGGCACGTGTGAAAGCAGAAGGGAAAGTACCAGAAGTTAATCATAGGTTGAAGAGATGGGTTAGGGCTGGAATAAGTGTGGTGGTGAGGTTGGGGAGGAGATGTGATTGTTAGAACCCTCCTATTTGTCTTTTCCATCTTGTGTTTTGCGGTCACGTGACCATCAGCCTTTATATTCCAGCTCCACCGTTTTGGCTGTGCTGGACTTCAGTGTTGTTTGACTGTTTTGCTAGCCAGGTGCTTCTGTGCCTATCTCTGTCAGTTCGCTTGGTCCTTCTGGGACCTCTAGTACCTTTTTGTCAGTTTATCTTTTTGTGTTCTGCAACAACCTTCTCTGTTCAGGAGGTGTTCCATTTTTGTTCCAGTCCTTAGTTCTTTTAGGGACCCCTTCCTTTATACTATAGGTCTTCATTCAGACTAGCCGAGGACTAAGGTGGGTCTGTTCGCAAGGAACAGGCAGCCCGCTACATCGTAGGGATTCAGCTTAGTCTTACTGTAGGGATAGCTTTCCCCTTTCTTTCCTTAGTACTTGTTGCAGATCATAACAGTGATGGGATGGAGTCAAGTGCAAAAGTGGTGTGGTCCGATTTGGAGAGAAAATTAGTAAGCTCTCCAGAGATGGTGGAGAGAAAGATTATGGGGGAAGGGAAGCGGTCTGTTATTCACAGGGGTTGTGGTGGTTGAGTAGTAAAGACTTGCCTGGTTTGGCTGATCATGTTTTTAAAATGTGTGGCAAAGTCTTCTGCAGAGATGAGGGAGGTCAGAGGGGTCAGTCGTGGGTGGAGGAGGGATTTAAAAATGTTTAATAACTGTTTGGGATTTTGGGATAAAGATATGAGGGTTGTGAAGTAGTCCTGTCTAGCAGATGTGAGGGCCGAATTGAATGTGAAAGTTGCTTGTTTGAATGTGATGAAGTCTTCTTGCGAGTGTGTTTTCTTCCAGCACCACTCCCTGGACCATTGTCAAAGCTTTTTAGTGAGATTTTTGTGCCACAGTTGTCTATTGATTTGTCGCACTCTGCTATGCACAAGATGGGCAGCCAAGTCAATAGCTGATGCAAGTGTGGTGTAGTACAAAATGGTGTCACTGTCTGTGTCATGGAGTGAATATATGGAGGACAGCGGTAGAATAGTCAGAGAGTATGTGAATGTTTAGGTGTGTACGGTTTCTGCCAGGGTTGTTGGAAATGGGGGGCAGGTGAGGAGAACAGGGATAAGAAAGTGCGTAGATGGTGGTCAGATAAGTGGAGAGGTGAGATTGTGAGGCTAGATAGGGAGCAAAGGAAAGTAAAGATAAGGTCTAATTTACATTTGTCTGTGTGGGTGGCTGTGGAGGACAACTGACTAAGATCAAACGATGAAGCAAGCAACAGGAGTTTGGAGGCTGCCTACTGGTGGGTGTCAGTGGGGATGTTGAAGTTACCCATGATGATGGTGGGAATATCAGCATATAGAAAGTGGAGAAGCCAGGTGGAGAGGTGGT
The DNA here is from genome assembly GCF_046119375.1 of Phyllobates terribilis. Lineage (NCBI taxonomy): Eukaryota > Metazoa > Chordata > Amphibia > Anura > Dendrobatidae > Phyllobates > Phyllobates terribilis. Next base: position 492,350,680 of record NW_027362761.1, on the reverse strand, counting down.
TAATACAGGCAGTGGCCAGGCCCGGGGGTCGGTATGTAACAGCTACATAGAGGGAGAGTGGAGACGGACAGAGTGCACTTCAAAAGAAGGGAGGATAAAGGAAGGTAGAGGTGGGATTGGGTTGAAGGTGCAGTTGTTAGAAAGGAGTGCAGAGAAGAAATTCTAGGCTGCTAAGCCGGGGCATGATATGTGTATTGGAAGTGGGCTGTCAAAGAAAAACCAGAGCCAGCTAACTTGTGCAACATAAGAAATGTTCTGCCACATGCATCCATAAAATTCATCGCCCTGTAAATGTAATATATTTTTTTTTAACATAGATAGTGATATAAAAATAAATATAAAAAACATTTAAAATAAAAACCTAATTTAAACAATATGTCATTTTCTGATTCTTTTTAACCTGCAATTTTCACAACACAGCTTGAGATGCTGGGAAATATCATATACAATATTTGATACAAAACCTCTCTATGCAGTATCAAAAAGAGGTATAACAAGATATGTTATGTTGTATTATGGATCTGTATAATGTGGATCCATAATTTGTCTTGTGTCCTTAGGCCTCTTAGGCTCAGTTGGTCAAGTCATTGTGATACAGTCCAGAGTCTATAGCCTTAAAAGAAATAGATGATTAAGCAGGAAATTATTAGAGGACTAGTAAACCTACTGGCTTGTAGCCTCCATGCTTTCTGCATATGCACAGTGTACACAGAAAGCTGCCAATCAGTGACGTGAGCGGAGTTATACAGAGCTCAGCATTCAGAGAACTGCTAGATCTGAAGCAGAGAAAACCATGATTGTATCAAAAATGCAGCAAGCAGCCCAGTAAATGATACATTGCGAAGATTAGGGTTTCTACACCTACATCATGCTACTCTCAGATGGGTTAGCAAAAACCTTGTGAAAGGTTCGCATTAATGGCGGTCCTAGAAATTTTCAGTACCGTGCAACCTGGCATTGTCATGTACAAACACGTCTTCTCGGACACTTTAATGTTCCTTCATAAATGTCTCTTGATGGCATTGTTCACAAGGACTCCAGACCAATCTCGGGTCGCATCCAAGACAAAAATGGGACTCCTCACCAAAGAGAATAGACCTCCATTCCAGTCTCTATTGCCATCTTGCTCCGTACTAAAATAGCCTTTGAGAGTGGTGATGTGAGATCAATACAACACCTGTAGCTGGATTTCACTTGCATTATAAAATGAGTCAATAATCGCCATTCTTCAAATCTGATGAGATCACATGGGCAACGCCATAAGGAGGCCTTCACGAGGGAACGTCACACCCGTCCTACTCCCCAGATTATGATTTGGGGAGGCATAATGTATGGTAGCAAGACACCCTTTTAACTGCATTCCAGGTATAATAACAGCTCAGCATTACATTGATTTGGTCATGGAACCAATGGTACAGCCATTTCTCCAAAGTGTCCCATGAGCTGTTTTTCAACATGACAACTGCAGGCTGCATGTTGCTTGTGTTACTGGGAACAGCCTGCATGGCCGAAGGCTGCTATCATGGCCTGCAACCTCTCCGGATCTGTTTCCCATATATCACATAGGGGACATCATTGATCAGCAATTGCAAAGATAGGTGCCAGCAGCGGATCTTGATGATTTGTGTGCCCAAATACATTCAGTGTAGCAGAACATTCCTCAGACAACCATTTATAACCTCATTGATAGCAGCCAAGATATGTAACTATTTCTGCTTGTGGATCTCATGCTCCATACTAAATAAATTGATATTTTTTGTTTCAATTTATTTTATAATTTTCATATCATTAACATGTCTATCAATCCTGTGATTTCCATAACTCCATGACTTTTCTTTCTTGGTGTTACAATTTCAATGCGGAGGAGTATATATTTCCTATCATTTTAGCACATGGGTGGTTTGTAGTCTAATTTCTCTATGTTTGTAACCTGTAATGTGCATTACACAACAAGATAACACTAAGGAAAATAAGATTAATATGCTATTGATTAAAGGAAGAAATGAAGATTAATACTTGTCATTGATGAAATCTCCACTTTTATGGATTTGGTTTTCAAGAGTAAAGTTGAAATGATAGTTTGAAATATTCTCTCCGTAGAAGTATTTCACTCTCAATGCATATTCATCCGCTTGCAGGTGTTTAATGACATCGGAGAACCAGACGGATAACCCGTAATATCTGAGAAGAGAGAGCGAGAACTCTTAGCGACAATAAAGTCATGCATATGACATTGGCTGGGGTCTGACTATTCTCACGCCCTAAGGTCAGCAGAAACAATGCTGCAATATCTTGAACAGTCGCTTTAAAAAAACACATTGTAGGCAGGTAAGAACATTGTGGGCTCTTCAAACAGCTGATTGGACAGGATGCTGACAGATGGACCTCTGCAATCTAATATTGGTGGCCGATTCTAAGGATAACTGACCAATTTTTAAATAGTAGAAGAAAAAATCAGCACTCAAGTGTGACTCAAGTGAAGCCCTACTCTGTCAACTCATCACTTTATACTGGAGTGCCGTATATTATTCATTCATTGACCAACTTTTAAAGGCTGGATAATCCCTTTAAAGGGGTCTATAACCCTTATTCATCTATGCCCTGATGGATTGTGCATGAGTGAAATGCTTCTGATTCATTCAGAGGCACACTAATTAATCAGTAGCGTCTGATAAGTGGCATGTGCCTGTGTGCCTCGTCACAAATCTTACTCCTGTCAGCAGCTGGAGTAAGATTTCTGGTGTAAGGAACATCTCAATTTGTAATGAGTTAGACAAACTGTGGTGTCACGCCCACTCCGCACCCCATCCCAACCCAGCTCTGCTCATTTTTTAGAAACTGGCATGAAAAAAAAAGTCGCATTTTTTTTTGTGCAACTCCAAGTTTTGCCGGCTTTGCCAGAATTCTGGCATAATTTTTTTGATGAATTGGGGCCTTCATCTCCAGAAATTGTGCCACTCTTGTATGTCTGTATTGCAGCTTTATTCTGTTCAATTTAATGGAGATGAGCAGCAAACTAGATAGATAGATAGATATGGATAGATAGATAGATAGATAGATAGATATGGATAGATAGATAGATAATAATAATAATATTTTTATTAATTTAGCGCCAACATATTCCGCAGCGCTTTACAATTCAGACATATTATCAGCACTGTCCCCATTGAGGCTCACAATCTAAATAGATATGGATAGATAGATATGGATAGTTAGATACATGGATAGATATATGGATAGATAGATCGATGAATAGATATGGATAGATAGATAGATAGATATGGATAGATAGATAGATAGATAGATAGATAGATAGATAGATAGATAGATAGATAGATATGGATAGAGAGATAGATATGGATAGAGAGATAGATATGGATAGAGAGATACAACCCCTGGCAAAAATTATGGAATCACCGGGCTCGGAGGATGTTCATTCAGTTGTTTAATGTTGTTGAAAAAAAGCAGATCACAGACATGGCACAAAACTAAAGTCATTTCAAATGGCAACTTTATGGCTTTAAGAAACACTAAAAGAAATCAAGATAAAAAATGTGGTACTCAGTAAAGGTAATTTTTTCAGACCAAGCAGAGGGAAAAAATTATGGAATCACTCAGTTCTGAGGAAAAAATTATGGAATCATGAAAAACAAACACACAAAAGAACACTCCAATACATCACTAGTATTTTGTTGCACCACCTCTGACTTTAATAACAGCTTGCAGTCTCTGAGGCATGGGCTTAATGAGTGACAAACAGTACTCTTCATCAATCTGGCTCCAACTTTCTCTGATTGCTGTTGCCAGATCAGCTTTGCAGGTTGGAGCCTTGTCATGGACCATTTTCTTCAACTTCCACCAAAGATTTTCAATTGGATTGAGTTCCGGACTATTTGCAGGCCATGACATTGACCTTATGTGTCTTCTTTCAAGGAATGTTTTCACAGTTTTTGCTTTACGGCAGGATGCATTATCATCTTGAAAAATGATGTCATCATCCCCAAACATCCTTTCAATTGATGGGATAAGAAAACTGTCCAAAATATCAATGTACACTTGGGCATTTATTGAAGATGTAATGACAGCCATCTTCCCAGTGACTTTACCTGACATGCAGCCCCATATCATCAATGACTGTGGAAATTTGCATGTTCTCTTCATGCAGTCATCTTTATAAATCTCATTGGAACGGCACCAAACAAAAGTTCCAGCATCATCACCTTGCCCGATGTAGATTCACGATTCATCACTGAATATGACTTTCATCCAGTCATCCACAGTCCACGATTGCTTTTCCTTAGCCCATTGTAACCTTGTTTTTTTCTGTTTAGGTGTTAATGATGGCTTTTGTTTAGCTTTTCTGTATGTAAATCCCATTTCCTTTAGGCGGTTTCTTACAGTTCGGTCACAGACATTGACTCCAATTTCCTCCCACTTGTTCCTCATTTGTTTTGTTGTGCATTTCCTGTTTTGGAGACATATTGCTTTAATTTTCCGGTCTTGACGCTTTGATGTCTTCCTTGGTCTACCAGTATGTTTGCCTTTAACAACCTTCCCATTTTGTTTGTATTTGGTCCAGATTTTAGACACAGCAGACTGTGAACAACCAACATCTTTTGCAACATTGCGTGATGATTTACATTCTTTTAAGAGTTTTATAATCCTCTCCTTTGTTTCAATTGACATCTCTCGTGTTGGAGCCATGATTCATGTCAGTCCACTTGGTGCCTTTAACAACCTTCCCATTTTGTTTGTATTTGGTCCAGATTTTAGACACAACAGACTGTGAACAACCAACATCTTTTGCAACATTGCGTGATGATTTACATTCTTTTAAGAGTTTTATAATCCTCTCCTTTGTTTCAATTGACATCTCTCGTGTTGGAGCCATGATTCATGTCAGTCCACTTGGTGCAACAGCTCTCCAAGGTGTGATCACTCCTTTTTAGATGCAGACTAACGAGCAGATCTAATTTGATGCAGGTGTTAGTATTGGAAATTAAAATTTACAGGGTGATTCCATAATTTGTTCCTCCGAATTGAGTGATTCCATGATTTTTTCCCTCTGCCTGGTCTGAAAAAAATTACCCTTACTGAGTACCACATTTTTTATCTTGATTTCTTTTAGTGTTTCTTAAAGCCATAAAGTTGCCATTTGAAATGACTTTAGTTTTGTGCCACGTCTGTGATCTGCTTTTTTTCAACAACATTAAACAACTGAATGAACATCCTCCGAGCCCGGTGATTACATAATTTTTGCCAGGGGTTGTAGATAGATAGATAGATAGATATGGATAGATAGATAGATATATGGATAGATATGAGATCGATAGATGATAGATAGATATGGATAGATAGATATATGAATAGATATGAAATCGATAGATAGATGATACATAGATATATGGATAGACAGGGCCGGCTCCAGGTTTTTCTGGGCCCCGGGCGAAAGAGTCTCAGTGGGCCCTTTTAACACATACACGATTCATGATGCACAGATACGACGGAGAAATAAATATATAAATATATATATATATTTATTTATTTATTACACATGGCCCAGCCTGCCCCCTCATCCTTCACAGACGCAGACATATGCGCGCGCACGCACGGTACGCAGACATATGCACGCACACACGGTACGCAGACATATGCACGCACACACGGTACGCAGACATGCGCGCGCACACACGGTACGCAGACATATGCACGCACACACACGGTACGCAGACATATGCGTGCGCACACACGGTACGCAGACATATGCGCGCGCGCACACGGTACGCAGGCATATGCACGCACACACGGTACGCAGACATATGCGTGCGCACACACGGTACGCAGACATATGCGCGCGCACACACGGTACGCAGACATATGCGCGCGCACACACGGTACGCAGACATATGCGCGCGCACACACGGTACGCAGACATATGCGCGCGCACACACGGTACGCAGACATATGCGCGCGCACACACGGTACGCAGACATATGCGCGCGCACACACGGTACGCAGACATATGCGCGCGCACACACGGTACGCAGACATATGCGCGCGCACACACGGTACGCAGACATATGCGCGCGCGCACACGGTACGCAGACATATGCACGCACACACGGTACGCAGACATATGCGTGCGCACACACGGTACGCAGACATATGCGCGCACACACGGTACGCAGACATATGCGAGCGCACACACGGTACGCAGACATATGCGCGCGCACACACGGTACGCAGACATATGCGCACGCACACACGGTACGCAGACATATGCGCGCGCACACACGGTACGCAGATATATGCGCGCGCACACACGGTACGCAGACATATGTACATATACAGACATACACATAGATAAAACAGACAAATATATATACACAGTCATATACACTGACATTCACATACATGCACTCACACAGACCCATTACTAATATTTTTAATATGGGGATTGGGGAAGCCTCACTCACCTGTCCCCGGTCCAGTGTCCTGTCCAGCAGCTCCTCGGGTATGGGGCAGTGCAGGGCCCCCGGCGTGTCACAGACTTCATGGCCCTGGAACATCAGAGGGGCCCACTTGCGGTCGGGTCCGGGCCCCTCCCGCCCATCTGTGCAGGACCTCCGCTCCGACGGTGTTTGATTGCCGGCACTCCCCCAGACATGGCCGCACGCTGTGCGGCTGTGTCTGCTAGTAATGATGCGGCAGGAGCGACACACAAGCACAATTAAAGGTGCAGTGCCGTCGACCCTGCCGTGTCATTACTAGCAGACACAGCCGGACAGCGCGCGGCCATGTCTGGGGGAAGTGCCGGCAATCAAGCAGCGCCTGCGTCCCTGAACAGGTGCCGAGGAAGCGGCCAGGGCCCCGACAGTGAGTGGGCGGGTGGGTGTGTGGGCCCGGCCCCGACAGTGAGTGGGCGGGTGGGTGTGTGGGCCCGGCCCCGACAGTGTGTGGGCCCGGCCCCGACAGTGAGTGGGCGGGTGGGTGTGTGGGCCCGGCCCCGACAGTGCGTGGGCCCGGGCCCCTACAGTGAATGGGCGGGTGGGTGGGTGTGTGGGCCCGGGCCCCGACAGTAAGTGGGCGGGTGGGTGGGTGTGTGGGCCCGGGCCCCGACAGTGAGTATGTGTGGGCCCGGGCCCCGACAGTGAGTGGGCGGCTGGGCCCCTCTGATTTTCCAGGGCCCCGGCACTTGCCCGGGTACGCCGGGTGCTGACGCCGGCCCTGTGGATAGATATGGATAGATAGATGATAGATAGATATATGGATAGAAAAAAAAGGCTGTATTCAGTCGAAACGTTGCCACAGCTCTTGCTGAGCTAATAAATCATCTATTTTTGGAGTGCTGTTTCTACTATTTTTTTCATAGATATATGGATAGATATGGATAGATAGATATGAGAGCGATAGATAGATAGATAGATAGATAGATAGATATATGGATAGATAGATAAATAAGGAGTTATAGGCTGCTGCTGAATTAAAAGGGAACAGGCTGCTGTCAGCTCATAGGAAGAGAAAAGACAATGGAAAGGAGTGAGTAAAGAGGCAGAAAGTGTTGAAATTACGCTGGAGAGTGCCATTTTTTTTGTATTGATATTGTTTAATAAATTATGTATATTATTGCAGAGTTGTATTTATTTTTTAATTAGTTAGCTAACCACTTTAATGAAGTTTTGCAGTTTGTATTATGAAATCTGGTGACAGATCCACTTAATGAAGTGGTAAGTACTTGGGGTAACGATATATAAAGATTAATGGATGAGTAGAGCTGAGGCTTGCATCTGACTCTAGTGCCATTATTTGATGATTTTGAAATCACTATAGTTTTCATATAAAATATATAAAAAACAATTAATTGCAGTTTTTACAAATGTAAAAGAACTTTATGGGACCAAAGGCAAAACCTACCCGAATGACAACGTGAGCCATACTACTGTCAGTTTGATAGTGTTTTCTTTGACAGGATAATCAAAGCATTTCATGAACGTTACCCATATCTGTAAAATAATGGATAATATTAACAATAATGTAGGTAAATGATAGAGCACATCACAATACAGAACATTTCATATGAGAAGATAAGGGTAATTAGGGGGCAGGATAATTACAGGCTTTCATTTTAATTAATTTTCATACAGAATGTGAAATGGGAGAAGTGTAGGAGAGACAGTCATCTACTGGCTTATTAGTGAGATTAAGTATCATCAGGTTAAGTTTCCCTGTCACTCATTACACAATGCTTCTGCTCTTATAGAGAGGTAAGTACAATTTTGGGGAAATTTCGACTGTATGCAGAAACGAACGCTTTGTGAACGCTTTCCCAAAATTTAAATTTCTCCTTATACTTATATACATTGTAGCTATGGGAAAGAGTTGCGCTTATATTAAAGAAGATTCTGTGATAGTGGGTCAAGAAGGAGGATCCTTGAATAGTGTAAAATCTATAATAGAGTTCATTATTATTATTATTTTACACTCTTATATAGCGCTGTTAATTCCACAGCACTTTACAAACATCATCACTGTCCCGATTGGGGCTCACAGTCTAAAATCCCTATTAGAATATGTTTGGAGTGTGGGAGGAAACTGGAGAACCCGGAGGAAACCCACGCAAACACGGGGAGAACATACAAACTACTTGCAAATGTTGTCCTTGGTCTGGTTTGAACCCAGGACCCCAGCTACAGTGCTAACCACTGAGCCATCATGCTGCTCATTTACAGTTGGGCCCATTCAGATGTGTGACGCATTCCTGTGCATCCCTTGTTGTTAGGTACCTGGTAATTTATAAACTTAAAGGGTATATCTATCTCAGTCATTCGTGGTTGAGATTTAAATATCTATGTGCCGTCCACAATTTGTCTGGGTTACAAAAACTTCAATGGGAGTTACAGAAATAGCGTAACACAGACAACTTGGTTATTTCCAGATCCTTGACCTCCTGTGGCTTATTAGCCAACTAGAGGTTCTCTGCTTTCAAATATGCCACAATCACGCCCATCCTAAAAAAGCCATCCCTCGACCCAACCGCTTTGCCCAGCTATCGTCCCATATCGCTGCTCCCATTTGCTTGCAAACTCCTTGAGCAACATGTTCACACTGAACTTTCCTCTCACCTCTCAAATAACTCTCTCTTCAACAACCAACAATCTGGCTTCCTTCCCTACCATTCCACCGAAACTGCACTGACCAAAATTACTAATTACTTACTTACAGCCAAAGCTAACAGACAATTATCTGTACTCCTCCTTCTAGACAAGTCCTCTGCCTTCAACACAGTTGACCAGTGCCTCCTGCTACACATTCTCTCTTCCTTTGGTGTCAAAGACTCTATCCTGGATCTCCTCATACCTTTTTAACCGCACATTTAGCGTCTCCCACTGACACACTACCTCCTCATTCCGCCCTCTCTCTGTTGGAGTCCCTCAAGACTCCGTCCTAGGACCCCTACTCTTCTCCAGCTATACCCTTGGCCTGGGACAGTTCATAAAGTCCCATGGCTTCCAGTACAACCTGTATGCTGATGACACTCAGATCTACTTCTCTAGCCCAGACGTCACCTTTCTGCTGTTCAGAATCCCAGCTTGTCTATCACATCCTTCTTCTCCTCTCGCTTCCTCAAGCTCAATGTGGACAAATCTGAACTCATTATCTTTCCTCCATCTCGTGTATCTTCCCTATCTGATCCATCTATCTATCACAATAAAGGACATCACTCTTTCTCCTGTATTGGAAATCCGCTGCCTCTGTGTAACCCTTGACTCTGCCCTGTCTTTCAAACCAGTCATCCAAGCTCTCGCTACCTCCTGTCGCCTCCAGCTCAAAAATATTTCCAGAATCCGTCCTTTCCTCAACCCTCAATCTACTAAACTTCTTGTGCATGCCCTCATCATCTCCCGCCTCGACTACTGCAACATTCTCCTCTGTGGCCTACCTGCTAACTCTCTTGCACCTCTCCAGTCTGTCCTTAATTAACTCTGCTGCCCGACTAGTTCATCTCTCTCCTCGCTACTCCTCTGCTACCCACCTTTGCAAATCTCTTTACTGGTTCCCAATTGCCCAGCGTATCAAGTTCAAACTACTAACACAGACCTACAAAGCCATCCATAACCTTTCTCCTCCGTACATCTCTGAAGTAATCTAACGATATATTCCCTCACGTAATCTCTGGTCCTCCCAAAACCACCTCCCCTCCTCCACACTTATTCGTTCCTTACCCTATCGCCTCCAAGACTTCTCCTGAATATCCCCCATCCTCTGGAATTCTGTGCCTTAACACATCCAATTAGCCACCACATTCGGATCCTTCAGACTGAACCTGAAAACCCATCTCTTCAAGAAAGCTCACAACCTGCAATGACCCCGCTGCCTTCTCACCACCACCGGAGCTGCAGTCCCACCACCACCAGAGCTGCTGCAACCCAATCTACTGTCTCCATCACCCTGTAGAATGTAAGCCCCCAAGGACAGTGCCATCTTCCCTCTGTACCAGTCTATCATTGTTAGTTCATTTAATGTAAATATCCGTATTTTGTATGTAACCCCTCTTCATGCACCATGGAATCAATGGCACTATATAAATAAATAATAATTATAATAATAATAGAGGCCACTACTAGGGCATATACAGTACAGACCAAAAGTTTGGACACACCTTCTCATTTAAAGATTTTTCTGTATTTTCATGACTTTGAAAATTGTACATTCACACTGAAGGCATCAAAACTATGAATTAACACATGGAATTATATACTTAACAAAAAAGTGTGAAACAACTGAAAATATGTCTTATATTCTAGGTTCTTCAAAGTAGCCACTTTTTGCTTTGATGACTGCTGGTCAGGCTATCTGGCTAAGGCAGATTAGTAAAACCCGGCAGGGCCTTCATTTCTTGGGGGAGGCAGGCTACAGGAAGGCAGTGGGGCGGCCTCCTCCCTCCAACCCGGGTTTTCCAGTGGCTCTTGCCACAGGTCCTTTAAAAACCCTGCACTAAGGATTAGTGTTGTTCAGTGTTGGGACCTGCTAGGAACATAGCAGGAAAGCTCGGCAGGACTGTGTATAGCTGAACCCACGCCTGGGAAGGCTCTGCACCAGTCAGGCTCTGAGCGACCCGGCATGGCCGTTGCCCACGGCAACCATTGTGTATGGACTTCTGTTAACCCGGCTGCAAACCGGAGGACTTCCTGTTTACCCGTGAGTTGCTGAAATAAAAGCTGTTTATGTTGGACTTGCTTGGGTCATTGTCTCAGTAACTGCACGGTGTGAACACCGCTGCCTTACACCATATAATCCGCACATGACTGTATCAAGAAAGTTTTGAAACAAAACAGCTTTATTTAAAGCATGACATACCAAAGAGAGACAAAAACTGCAACGTCAAAAGGACATTTAAAAAACGCAATGAAAAAAACGCAAGAAACCTAATTTACCTAATTGGAGTAGAAATTCTGCAGAAAATGTATAACAGTAAAAACTCATCCAACACTCATTGTGGGAACATAGCGTAAAGCATTGATCCATCTATAGCAATAGTGATTTCAGCAGTGAGTACTAATTTTGCCCCCATGTAACTATGCCCCTGGTTATGGATCCCAAACATCATTCTTGCCTGCCAATGTCCTGGCCATATATCTTCCTCATTGGATATGCTGCTGTGTATGATATGGTATAATCGCTCACCTGTCACCTCCTATCTATCCTCGTCCCAGACTGTTTTATAAAGAAGCCAGTTCTAGAACCTAATGGGTTTCAGAACATAATGTGCCGGCTGGCACAATGCTCTTCTGTTTGGACTGCCAACTGCTTAATATTTTATAGGATGAATGCACTGGACTTAATGCAGCTTGCACTTTTGGTAGCTAATATTAGCTAATGCTGGGCTTGCTTTTTAAGACTGCAGGCAGATTTTATCTAAGGGAGCTTGATTTACCTAGTCAAACATAAGGAAAGGATTTGTGGATATTATCACAAAAGATAACATTTCTGGTATCTGGCTAATCACAGATTAAGCAGACCTCTGATGTAAATCTAGATGACTTTAATACTAGTAGATCTGTATCACTGGTTCCATACTGGTCTGAATCCAGAATAGGATTAGAGAGGATTATACAGTATCAGAGATTGTATTATGTTTTGGCATAGACTCATGTTTTATTCAGTGCTTAAAAACAAGTTATCGCTAGTGATGAGCGAGCGTGCTCGCCACTGCTTGATACTCGATTTAGCATCGGGGTCCTTGGGCACGCGCGTTACTTCATGGAGTATTGAGGGTGCTCGAGCACCATGCTCGAGTCCCCATCCTGCATGTTTTGCGGCTGTTAGACAGCCAAGAAACATGCAGGGATTGTCTGCCATACATGGTAATACCGTCCAATTACAATGGACCTTCCCAGCATGATGATATCAGCTGTCTGCTTTACCTTGGCTGGTTATCAAAAATAGGGGCGACCCCACATAATTTTTTTCATTTATTTAATCATAAAAAGCTGCCCGATAAGCTCCACACACAATGCACTAAAGGGTGCAATGTTATAATGTGTTGTGGGGTTGTGAAATTATCTATCTCATCTATCTCTTTATACAGTGAGGAAAATAAGTATTTGATACACTGCCGAGGGAGCTGAAACTCAATGTTGCCCAACAACAGCCCCAAAACCTGAAAGATCTGGAGAAGATCTGTATGGAGGAGTGGGCCAAAATCCCAGCTGCGGTGTGTGAAAACTTGGTCAAGAATAACAGGAAACCTCTGACCTCTGTAATTGCAAACAAAGGTTTCTGTACCAAATATTAAGTTCTGTTTTTATGTTGTATCAAATACTTATTTCATGCAATTTAATTATTTAAAAATCATACAATGTGTTTTTCTGGTTTTTATTTTTAGATTCTGTCTCTCATAGGTGAAGTGTACCTACGATAAAAATTACAGACCTCTCCATTCTTTGTAGCTGGGAAAACTTGCTAAATCGGCAATGTGTCAAATACTTATTTTCCCCACTGTATAAGATTTTTTCCTTTTTTCAACTAGCTTGTATTGTACTCTGAAATACTTTGGTGCCCTTATTACACTCCATCAAAAATGAGAGAATCCAGTTTCTATTGACGCGCCCCTGGGCCTGTGTCGCGCTGCGCTGCGCATGCGGGAGCTTACCCGGAGCCGGATCTGTGGAGGGTTGTAGTCTCGTGGCGGTGACCCGGTCCGTGCCCAGGGAGTCAAACTAGACGGCAGTCCATTAGTAGTAAATGGTTGATGACTACGCCACCCGTTGAGTGCAGCCAGGGGGCTGCTGCTGCAGGGCAGACCGCTGAGGCCGATGGTGGGATTGTGCAGCGTGATAGTATAACCCCCAACGGGAGGGGTATGGCCTCAGGGCAGCCGACGTGGATGATGGGGGTAGCAGGAACCACTCAGAGACGGTACGGTGTAGTTCAGGGTCTTTACTGGTAACAACAAAAGACCCTCCCGGAGTACTTGCTAGCGGATGGGGCCTGGTCAGTCCTTGAGCAGATGGGATCTCCCCTGGCCAGGCGTAGTTGTAGGCCTCCCAAACTGACTGTACTCTTCTGGCTACCTTGCTAGGAGCTGATGTAAGTAGCCCACGTCCCTGAGTGTACCGTGTGGTGCTCACCCGTATGGCCGGTGACTCGGGGCCTTCTAATGGCTTCCGCTCCACGATGGCGGTGCTGGTCCCACGCGTGTGACCGTGCCTTCGGGCTTCTGGGCCAGAGGACCTGAAATCCCCTGCCTGACGGATTCTGCTGCTGGGCAGGAATTAGTCCCCACAGCCTCGGACTCCGGGTCCGGTAAAAAGTCTTCTTAGTCAGGGCGAACTCTGCAGCTGCCAGCCCCTGACTCCTTGTAACTGCTGTTTCTTCCTATGCTGTCTCTACTTCTTCTCTTCTTCTACTCACTCACCCTGCCTCAGCCCCAGGTTTATATAGGGGAAGTTCTTCCCCTCCCAAGACTGGGCAGGAGGTGTGGCATGCACAGGATCCCTGACTAAAGGACCTCCCACCTGCTCTCAGACATAACATTACGTTACTGTGGCAACCAGACCCCTGGGGTGTCACATTCCCCCCTAGTAAAATTTAGTACTCCGGGACTAAACACATTTAGAAAACATAACAAGGCAAAACATTAATAATACAATAAGAAAACACATAAAGATGGTTACGGCGTGTCCGCAACCGGGTGCAGTCTCTGAAGAAAGCAAGGTGTCCATTTCACCAACACAGGGAGACGTAACCAGGTAGGGGTCTGTTCTACCCCGAGTCCTTGACAGTCTTTAGTCCATCCTGGGTTACGCTCCAACTATATACAAGGATTCCCGGTAAATCCACCAAGGATTCCTAAAAACAACTAAAAATACAAAATTACACACAAGCAACTATAGACAGGTAAACATTATAAAATAGCTTAAACATTTAGATCCTCCAACGTGCGGGTAACTGGCCTCTAGTGGCCCTAGTGGACCTACGGAGCTGACTGTCTGGCCCTGAACTACAGGGTATAGGAGCTGTCAAGGGTAAACTGGGCAGCTGTCTACCGGCTCTTTGTCTCACTAGGGGTACGGCAGGCTCACTATAAGCAGAGGGTTGATTCTCCTGTTCTACTTGTGTGGAGTCTTCTGCCTCCTGGACCGGCTGTTCTTCCAGCTCTACCCGTTGCTCCGTAGGTTCTTGGGATGATGGTTGGAGGAAGGTGAGTACGGGTACCACAACTGCACCATTGACTTGAGTCCAAGACCGAGGGAAGTCCCCGAGCACGGTACTAACCATATCTTCCCTTTCTCCCACGGGTCGATGGTCTTCTTGTTCCTCTTCAGGGTTCCTCAGTTGTTCGGGACACTTCTTCAGGTGGTCCCGGGATACAATGGCTGTGGTTTCCCCTCCGTCTTTACTGATGGTACAGACCTTCGGGTTCTCGTGGCTTGAGGGCAGTACGGTGTACGGGTCCTTCTCCCACTGGTCATCCAACTTGTGGAGCCGTCTTTTCCTCTTCAAGACCTGCTCTCCGGGTACCAGGGGAACAGCGGGAGCATACTGGTTGTAAGTCTTCTCTTGTCTTTCCCTAGCCTGACAGAGACTTCGCTCCACGCTCTCCTGTACTCTCCGGTACTGCTGCTGCCTCTCTGTGTCCCAGTCTGTTTCTGGTGAAGTGTCCTCAGGTGTCAGGACTCCCATTTCCAGGTCAACAGGTAACTTACCAGGTCTCGCCCTCATTAGGTAAGCCGGGGTACAGTTGGTGGAACCTACCGGGATGTGGTTGTATAGGTCCACCAGATCGGGCAACTTCTCAGGCCACAGACTGCGTTCTTCCAGGGGCAATGTTTTTAGAAGATCCATTACCACCTGGTTCATTTTTTCACAAAGTCCATTAGTTTGCGGATGGTAGGGTGTCGTCCTTATCTTCCGGCAGCCATACAGATTGCAGAATTCCTGGAAGACCTCCGCTTCAAAGGCAGGTCCCTGGTCCGTCAGCACTTGGTCCGGGTACCCGTGTGGACGGCAGAAGTGCTGCTGGAAGGCCCTAGCTGCTGTTTGAGCCGTTAAGTCCTTGACGGGGACGACAACCAAGAACCGGGAGTAATGATCCACGATGGTTAACGCGTAGACGTAGCCACTTCTGCTTGGGGTCAGTTTTACATGATCCAAGGCTACCAGTTCCAACGGTTGCCGGGTGACGATGGACTGCAGGGGAGTCTTCTGGCTGGCCCGGTCCTTCCTTCTCAGATTGCACGGGCCACAGTCTCTGCACCACTTCTCGATGGTTCCCCTCATGCCTACCCAGTGGAACCGCTCGCGCAGCAGGAACTCCAGCTTTTTCCACCCGAAGTGTCCAGCTCCGTCGTGGTATGCCTCCATCACCATGGCTGCGTCTCTTCGGGGCACCACTACTTGCCAGAGTAGTTCATGCGTCCGGGAGTTGACCATTCTGCGGCACAACTTCCCCTTGTAAAGGAATAGTCGACTCTTCTCCGCCCATAGTTGTTTGGCTTCCTCCGGAGCGTCTGGTTCAAGGCGAGCCTCCGGCCGAGTCAGCATCTCCTTCACCAGTCGGACGGCAGGGTCGCTGTCTTGCGTTTCCGCCCAGTTGTAGTGGGGTAAGGGGTTCAACGTAGCAGCCTGCTTACCCCTTACCCGGTGGGAATACTGGATAGTCCCATGACGGTGGAACGCAGGGAGTTCAACTTCTTCCAGTCCCTCCGGATCTTCTCCTTCGTCCGGCAGGTTGGGCATCCTGGACAGGGCGTCCGCGTTAGTATTGGAGCGTCCTGCCCGGTATTTGATTGTGAACTCGTAGTTGGACAGACGGGCCATCCACCTCTGCTCCAGGGCACCGAGTCTTGCCGTGTCCAGGTGTGTCAACGGGTTGTTATCCGTGTATACGGTGAACCGGGAAGAAGCGAGGTAATGCCTAAAGCGCTCGGTGACTGCCCATACCACGGCCAGGAACTCTAGCTTAAATGAGCTGTAATTTTCGGGGTTCCTTTCGGTGGGTCGCAGTTTTCGGCTGGCATAGGAGATTACTCGTTCTCTCCCCTGCTGAATCTGGGACAGTACGGCTCCTAGCCCGATGTTACTGGCGTCGGTGTAGAGGATGAAGGGCTGGCTATAGTCCGGGTACGCCAAGATTTCATCCCCCGTGAGGGCCATCTTCAGCTGGCGGAAGGACTCTTCTTCTAGCTTTTCCCATTTGAAGGGCGGCTTCTGGTTCTTGGCCTTCCGGGACTGGCCTATCAGGAGGTCCTGCATAGGTGCTGCCTTTTTGGTGAAACCGGGAATAAACCTTCGGTAGTAGCCTACCAACCCTAGGAACTGCCGCACTTCTTTTACGCTGGAGGGGCTTGGCCATCCCTTAATTGCGGTGATCTTATCGGGGTCGGGAGCCACTCCGTCAGCGCTCACCACGTGTCCCAGGTATTGCACCTTTGGTTTCAGGAGGTGACACTTGGAGGGTTTCACCTTTAGGCCGTAACTCGCCAGAGCTTCGAACACCTCCGCCAGGTGTTTCAGGTGGTCCTCATAAGTTTTGGAGTATACGATGACATCGTCCAGGTACAACAGGACCGTCTCGAAGTTTCTGTGGCCCAGACAGCACTCCATTAATCGTTGGAAGGTTCCTGGGGCGTTGCAGAGTCCGAACGGCATGCAGGTGAACTCGCTAAGTCCCATCGGGGTGGTGAATGCGGTCTTCTCCCGGTCCGCCTCTGCTACAGGAACCTGCCAGTACCCGCTAGTGAGATCCAAGGTAGAGAAGAAGTTAGCAGATCTTAAAGCAGCCAATGACTCCTCTATCCTTGGTAAGGGGTACGCATCCTTGTGTGTGATACGGTTGATTTTCCGGTAATCTACACACATCCTCATGGTGTTGTCTTTCTTTTTGACTAAAACTAGTGGGGCTGCCAAGGGGCTACAGCTATCCCGGATTACCCCAGCCTCCTTCATGTCTCTAAGCATCCCCTTGGCGTGTTGGTAATGTGCAGGGGGTACGGGTCGATACCTCTCTTTTATGGGAGGATGATCTCCCGTGGGGATGCTGTGTTCTACCCCCTTGACTCGCCCGAAGTCTAACGGGTGTTTACTAAACACTCTCTCATACTCTTGAACCACCCGATAGACTCCTTGTTTCTGATGTGAGGGAGTGGAGTCAGTACCCAGATGTAGTTGCTGACACCAGTCCTCCATGTCTTTCTTAGAGCCGTTACCTTCCTCCGGGTGAGATGGAGGCAAGGGTTCCACAGATTGTATAGAACTTTGATTAGTGGTATATAATTTGGCTAGCGTGGCATACCGGGGCAGGTACACTTCCCTCTCCCCGATATTTATTATGCGAATGGGCACCCTCCCATGGCGTACATTGACCACCCCCCGTGCTGTCAAAATGGTGGGCCTACTGTCTGAGTAAACTGGTTCTACCATTGCCTGGTAATCTCTACCTCTCAGACCAATAGCTGCCCGGCACCAAATCATCATTTCACTTTTTGGGGGCATGGCAATAGGAAAAGGGTCACACATTCTTACGCTACCAATCTCACCGCCGGAGAGTTCCACTTGTTGCCGTTGCATCAGTGCCCGGATCTCTTTCTGGAGCACCCGCTGCTCGCCGGAGCTGGCATTCTTGGCAACCTGCTGTAAAAGGAAAATCACCTCTGCAAGACAATTTTCAATTACATTAGTTCCTAGAGTTATTTTTGGGTGACTCTCATGTTTATCGATATCTACAATGATCAGTCCCTGTGCGGCCAGTTCGACTCTACCAATTTTGATGGTCACCTCTTTAAATCCGATCTGTGGCACGGGCTGACCATTGCTGGCGATGATACTCAAGTCGTCGTCGGGGTAGCGGGTAATATCCGAGTCATTCCAGTACTGCTTGAAGAGCACGTACGGGATGGTGGTGACCTGTGACCCGGTGTCCAGTAGGGCACTCATGGGAATGCCATCCAGTACCACAGGCAAGACTGGACGTCCTCCCACATATCTGTCGCGCCAGTTCGATGGGCCTGGTGATCTTTTTCCTGGGGGTTGGCCCTCTACCCCAGGTTGTGCCCGTTTAAAGAACAGTACCTTTCCATATGTCCGGGTTGATTGCAGCGGCGGCAGATGGGTCGTCCGTCCTCGCTGTATCGGTCACTGGGTCTTCCTCTGGCCGGTGGGGTCCTCCTTGGTCGACGCCACGGGATGTCCTCCGGTCCGGATGCCAGCTGGATCTTCCCTGGGGTGGAAACCTGTAAAGACTGCACAGTTCGGGTTAGCGCAGCAACGCTCTTAGCTAGCTCTTGGACCTGATGGCGTAGGTCTGGAGCCGGGTCATTGTCCAAAGCCTGCGCATCAGCTCCCACAGGCCCTGCCGACAAGGGCGCCGCCTCCTGGTGGTAAGTGATAGCTGGGCGCCTGTGGGTCACAACGCCACCCGGTGCCGGTTCTCGGAGCACCCGGATGGCTCTGTCCTTGAACTGTGCAAAGTCCAGATGGGGATCTTGTAAGGCCATTGCCCGCAACTGGGTTCGGTGGGCATTGCAATATAAACCCTCTATAAATTGTTCAGTCAACAGCCTGTCCTCGTTTCCCACCCCATCAGGGTCGGTCTGCTTTATGGCCCTCAGGGCCTCTTGTAGGTTTAGTGCATAGTCCCTTATACTCTCATGCGCTCGCTGCTTGCACCCGTAGAATCTAAGCTTAATCTCGGCTGAGGTGCGGGTATCAAAGGTGTCCTTCAGCCGGGTTAGTATCCCTGCGACAGTCTTCCTCCCAGGTGGCCAGGATTTTACTTCCCTTTTGGCTGCCCCGGTTAGTTGGGTCACCAGGATGCTCACTTTTTGCTCTTCTGTGAGGGGGTACACCTGGAAGAGGCTATCCAGCTTTTCTCTAAAGTCATGCAGGGTATGTGACTCCCCTGAGTACTGGGGTAGCCAAGCTGCTCCCGGGATATAGGGCATGGTGAAGGGCATAACTGTAGCAGCGGTGGCGCTGGCGGGGGTTGAGGCAGTGAAGCTCTCCTCCGTATCCGACATCTTCCTCCCCCCTAGTGGACCGTGGCCTACCTTGCGATGATCCTGTTCCGTAGGCCGCGGCTCCGCAGTGGATCGTCAGGGTTGAGGACCTTCCGTCGCGCTCCGGTGACGTCGGCGTCTGCTGGGCTCCTTCCAGGACCTTACGCAACGTCCGGACGTGAGGCGGGGCTTCAGTTCTCGCGCGCTTTCGGAGTCCACGCCCCTCTTCTTCCCGTGCGGCGTCCTCAAGATGGCGTCCAATGGCGGGAAAACTCCACGGATGGCGGGAAGAAGGTCGAAGATGGCGCCGGATGGCGGGAAAACTTCGCTGATGGCGGGAAGAAGGTAGAAGATGGCGCCGGATGGCGGGAAACCTCCACGGATAGCGGGAATCTTCACCACTGGTAAGTTTGAACAGTCTTTGCTTTTCAGGCACGCAGTACCCGGTGGTTGCGGGCACGAGATCCTGCCGACTACGCCAAAGTTGACGCGCCCCTGGGCCTGTGTCGCGCTGCGCTGCGCATGCGGGAGCTTACCCGGAGCCGGATCTGTGGAGGGTTGTAGTCTCGTGGCGGTGACCCGGTCCGTGCCCAGGGAGTCAAACTAGACGGCAGTCCATTAGTAGTAAATGGTTGATGACTACGCCACCCGTTGAGTGCAGCCAGGGGGCTGCTGCTGCAGGGCAGACCGCTGAGGCCGATGGTGAGATTGTGCAGCGTGATAGTATAACCCCCAACGGGAGGGGTATGGCCTCAGGGCAGCCGACGTGGATGATGGGGGTAGCAGGAACCACTCAGAGACGGTACGGTGTAGTTCAGGGTCTTTACTGGTAACAACAAAAGACCCTCCCGGAGTACTTGCTAGCGGATGGGGCCTGGTCAGTCCTTGAGCAGATGGGATCTCCCCTGGCCAGGCGTAGTTGTAGGCCTCCCAAACTGACTGTACTCTTCTGGCTACCTTGCTAGGAGCTGATGTAAGTAGCCCACGTCCCTGAGTGTACCGTGTGGTGCTCACCCGTATGGCCGGTGACTCGGGGCCTTCTAATGGCTTCCGCTCCACGATGGCGGTGCTGGTCCCACGCGTGTGACCGTGCCTTCGGGCTTCTGGGCCAGAGGACCTGAAATCCCCTGCCTGACGGATTCTGCTGCTGGGCAGGAATTAGTCCCCACAGCCTCGGACTCCGGGTCCGGTAAAAAGTCTTCTTAGTCAGGGCGAACTCTGCAGCTGCCAGCCCCTGACTCCTTGTGACTGCTGTTTCTTCCTATGCTGTCTCTACTTCTTCTCTTCTTCTACTCACTCACCCTGCCTCAGCCCCAGGTTTATATAGGGGAAGTTCTTCCCCTCCCAAGACTGGGCAGGAGGTGTGGCATGCACAGGATCCCTGACTAAAGGACCTCCCACCTGCTCTCAGACATAACATTACGTTACTGTGGCAACCAGACCCCTGGGGTGTCACACTATCACCAGTTTGTAATTATTCAATGATCACCCATGTATTTTTTTCTGACTGTGTTCAGTCTGTTGACTAATGAAAAGGTCTACGATGTAGAGTGTAGACTAAACTTTAAAGCACAAATCATCTTTAATTAGTGAAATAATCAGCCATAAATTACCTTTCCAGGAGGAACAGAGGATATAAAATTAAGAGACCCACTTACTGAAGACCAGGAATTAATTGCTTATTAGAATCCCACTAAGAACTATAACCTTTACTAGATTTATATTAAAATTCTACCAAATCCACATTGAATGCCCGCATGAAAAGCAATAACCCAGATATATCAACTGAAACTGTATTGTAGGTGTCACGATTTCTCCTATCTGAATGACTGTTCTGCCGTCCAATCTAGGACAGGGGTGTGCTGAGCTGTCAGTATGGTGATAGACAGCTCAGCTGCCCAATCGGATGCTGGAGCGTGCTGAGCTGTGAGTGTTTGAAGTGAAAGTTTAGTCATACAATCAGGACCATGGTGTGCCGGGGCTTCATTCATGTGCCCTTGTTCGGAGTAATTACCTGGCTATTTAACCAGCTCTCTGCCTTTGATTGCTGCCAATTGTAGCTTTCCTCTGTGTGCCTTATCTGGTATTCTGATCTTTGCTGCTCAACACAGAATTTGTTTTGACCGTCCCTTTGCCTAGCCCTTTTGTCATGATTCGCTAACTTCTTAGAATATTGACCCTACACTGTTTCCTGACTACGCCTTCGTCTCACCCCTCTGTCTCGTCTCAACACTTCGTGATCGTGAGTAGTTACTAGCAACACAGTAGGTTACTGGAGTGTAAGTAGAACATAGGACTAGGTACCAGGGCTCATACATATCTTAAGCTTATAAAAAAACAAGTGATACGCATTGGGAAACTGACATAACAATGAGCAATAAGAAAAATATATAAAGATCTCTTCCTGTTATACCCTATATAATGCCCTCAACACAGAGAAGAAACAAGTATTTACAAAACTGCATCCCTATATGAGCCACTTCATAATAAATTGCATCAAACTTGCCAATTACTAGACAATACAATAGTCCCTATAAAAAGAAAAGATATAGCTGACTGCCACAGTGGTCACGTCCTGACTCGTTTTCTCTCAGACACATGGACGTTCCTCAGGGGACTGATTTGTGGGCCCACACAAGTAGCGCTATGAATAGATGCAGTGCATGTTTCTTATTTTCTGGGTGGCATGTAGTTCCCTCTAGAATGTGATTATGTAAATACTTGTTTCCTCTCGGTAGTAATTTATTGAGTGGCTAAATTATCACTGGGGGGCACAGGGAAAAGAACTGATTGTGGGCGTCACATCCACTTTTGTTAGGGTGCTAACCTCTGTGGTCCAGAAGGGCAGTTTTTAAGGTTTAATAGGGAGTCATATCTTTAAATGTTTTCCTTACTGTTCATTATTAGGTCATTTTTCCAGTGTGTATCGCTTTCATTTTTACACCTGAGATATGTATGTTACCTAATTTTGCTATTCGTAATTTATTTTTGTAGTCTTTCTAACTACTTATTAACTTTTATATCAAAGTTATAGTTCTTACTGGACAGGAAAAAGGTTCTTAGTGTTGGAGTATACAGCAGCTGTAGGCTTATGCTGTTAACTACTTGAACCTAAAGCAAACAGCAGAAGGCGTTATGTGAACTTTTAGAGTTTTGGTCTGTACTGTATGACGTCTCTTGTTTTGTTGGTATCAGTTCTTTTCTTTTATCCTCCATATTGAGATGAAGAGGGCACTGGTAATTCTGCTGAAAGCTGAAATCTGCAATACTTAGTTGGTTTTAGTCAATTGAATATTCTCATTATTTCACTTACACCGTACAGTTCAGTGCGAATCCTTACAAAACCTCTTCTGTACCATGTACCAGTGTCTGTCTCAATTTCAATGAGCTCATCAATTTGTTTTGGAGTTTTGATTGTATGAACCTGCAAAAAAAAAAAAAAAAGACCAACATACTGTAGAAATCCAGAAATGTGGGTGAGCAGTCAGTACTCTGTTACAGATTGAATTTACATTTTGTATATAGCACCAACATATTCAATGTTGTATAAAATTGTCCCAATTCACAACAGTCATAGTTCCAATGGGACTCGCAATCAAATTTCCGTCACATTAGAGACAATGACAAGGGAAGTTAGGTTCCCTATCAGTATGTTTTTGGAAAGTGGGAGGAAACCTGAATACCAACAGACACCCTTGCAATCAGGCTTGGACTGGCCCACAGGAAAATAGGAGAAAACTCCGGTGGGCTCCTGTACAAGAGTGGGCCACCACTCTCTTATATGAGCAGTACTTGGCACAATATACTTGTGTGGCGCCCCTGCGGGTTCAGTCGCCACAGAGGTACTGCATCTCACCCAGAGATGTGGTATCCCACTCTCAGGTAAGGAGGGAGTACTGCCCGGGACCCACCCACCTGCATCCAACACTACACCATTCCAGACCAGCAGGCGGGGCAAGATGCACTGGCTTAATGCTGAGCTCTGTCCCTGGTTGGAAGTGGGGGGAACCGAGAGAGGGGGAACCATGTAGTGGGTGTGGGTGGAGGAAGCAGTACAGGGGAGCACTTTGAGTAGGAGTATAAAAAGGGAACATCTTGAAGGAGTTGAGTTCAGTCTGAGAGGAGAAAGAGTGGGAGGCGGAGCTCTGTAGGAGCTCTGCTCAAGAAGAGAGGAGAGAGTAGCGGGACTAGATTGAGAGGCCCAGGAGGACAGGCTGGGAGAGGATGGAAGCAGAGGGAAGGCTCCAGGAACAGAGGGGATCCCAGGGGCACGGCGAGTGCGGAAGCCACCCGTGCGCCCGAATTTACAAGGACATGGAGGGATCAGGCCGCAAAGGGGAGTGGCCCCTAACTAGTGGAGAACTACAAGGCTCAGCTAGATAACCGGAGGCTACTGTTCTTTCAAGGTGCAGCTACCCACTACCACAATTATATCGCCGAAAAGGTGGCCGCATAGGATTCAGGGGACTGCACGTCGCCCGCCAAGATCCAAGGCTACCGGCTTGGGACACTGATTGTGAGGCGCAGGGCAGGAGGGTGAGAGCCAGAGCAGGAAGACGACAGAGGAAGGTACACAGAATGGGGTCCCGTTAAGTATTCCTGAAATACCTGGGAGATTGCTGAATCCCTTCCTTGGTGAACACAGGACGACGTGGAAGGTTACCCTGGTGCTGGTAACCTGGAGTCTGACAACTGTGAGTAAATCTGAAGACTGCACCCCACTGTGTCCTAGAATTATTGCTGCGCCAGAGCCATCACCAGCATTACACCGCACCAACCACATCTACCCTATAGTATCACTACACCCTGCCCTGGAGCTAAGCTCTGCATGTGGAGAGCTGAACCAACTCTGCTGCGTCACCATCAGCTCCAGAGGATCCTCACCGCAGCAGCGGCTTCATATAGCCGCATACCACAGGTGGCGTCACGAACATTATATATAAAAACTTTATTCCCCTTCTTCATTCCCCTTTAATTGACCGCCCTGGGTCACGGACCGGGTCACTGCCACTGTGACATCCCCCAGCATCGACCGGCCCGGCTACCAAGTACCCCACTGCCCAGGGGGTGCGTCATATTTGGCATCACGAACAGGATATGGACCAACCCGTTGTAACCGGGTACTGTGCACCTAGAGACTGTGTTGTATACTGAATGTGGCGCCCGTCCCAGAAGAACGGGTGCCATTATGTGCGTGATAAAAGACAACAAGAAACCTCCCATCGTGGGCAGGGTCCCAGAATGGCGCCAAAAGCGGAGCCTGCCCCATGCATCTGTGGCCATGTACATAGATTTGTCCATCAGGCTTGCGAAGCCGCCCCCAGGTGGGGCTGACAGCAAGCAGCCATGGAACCGCCCCAGAAAGGGGAGAGGTGAAGTGTTCCGGTGAGACAACCCGGAGGGTAACCTCATGGGGTTCCCAAGGGAGACCGAGACCGTGGCCCTTCGGAGGGAGGAACAGTGCCAGCGGGGGCTCCGGAAGCTGACAGCAGAGCGTCAGGAGCGCCAGGAGTGGTGGGAGAGAATGGAGGCCCGCAATATGGAGGAGAAGGCCCGGGCCCGCAAGGTAAAGCCGGCCACACCCAGTCCCCGTGCAGAAGGGACTGTAGTAATGTTCGACCTGGAAGCCAGATGGGGCTTCATAAGGGAGCCACAATTAGCTAAAGACTTTTGTGTGAACCGGCAGGACGTGGAGTCCCATCTCCAGCAAGGACATCCCGGCCGAGACCTCTACCCTGGTGACCGTGTCACCTATACCCGGCACAAGGGACCGCGTGGATGGTATACCCTCCATGTACGCAGGGTAGTGGAGGAGGAGGAGGACATGCCTCTGCCGTCTGAGGCTGATGACCCGGCTGGGCCAGCCTATAGTGGACAGGTGTCTGCCAGGAGGGAGCACCACTATTGAACCATCAGTTAAACGTGAAAGAAACTGTATATAGTTACCCGGGAGGGTATTGCAATAATGTTGAGTGTTTGAAAAGTGTGTTTATTTAGAGTACCCAGTAAAGGTACAAGGTTATTTAGCCTGTGGATGGTGAGCAGGTAAAAACTTTTATCTGTAAATAGTTTACAGTTCTTAAAGTGCTTCTTGTTGGTTTTATATAAAAAGACCACTGAACAAAAACCTGTTTGGCGTCGCCGAAGATGTGGTCCAACAGCTGGATCACCTATGCCCTGCAGCCACGCCCAAGGCCTATGTTGAGGGTTTTCGGACAGGTCCCTCATGTTGCACCTTCATCAGTGAGATGGACACTCGGTTATGGATCTCACTGTAGCTTTAAGAAAAATGTTTAATATGACAAATGTTTTATATATGTGAAGAAAATATTATTGAAGAAGGTTTTATAATGTTTTGTAAGCTGATAAGAAACCTGTAATGTTTAAGAAAAGAGCCTCCCATAAAGGGAAGAAAAAGTTGTTATTCTTCTATGTGATGCATTCTAAAAATTTTTGTAAGTCTAAAACACCTGTGTTTTTACTCTGTTCCAGCCCGCGGACGTGCTGTGTTTTACCAGGGGGGTATGTGGCACCCCTGCGGGTTCAGTCGCCACAGAGGTACTGCATCTCACCCAGAAGTGTGGTATCCCACTCTAGGGTAAGGAGGGAGTACTGCCCGGGACCCACCCACCTGCATCCAACACTACACCATTCCAGACCATCAGGTGGGGCAAGATGCACTGGCTTAATGCTGAGCTCTGTCCCTGGTTGGAAGTGGGGTGAACCGAGAGAGGGGGAACCATGTAGTGGGTGTGGGTGGAGGAAGCAGTACAGGGGAGCACTTTGAGTAGGAGTATAAAAAGGGAACCATCTTGAAGGAGTTGAGTTCAGTCTGAGAGGAGAAAGAGTGGGAGCAGGATCTCTGTAGGAGCTCTTCTCAGGAAGAGAGGAGAGAGGATTGGAACTAGATTGAGAAGCCCAGGAGGACAGGCTGGGAGAGGACGGGAGCAGAGGGAAGGCTCCAGGAACAGAGGGGATCCCAGGGGCA
Organism: Phyllobates terribilis; assembly: GCF_046119375.1. Taxonomy (NCBI): domain Eukaryota; kingdom Metazoa; phylum Chordata; class Amphibia; order Anura; family Dendrobatidae; genus Phyllobates; species Phyllobates terribilis. Next base: position 492,324,193 of record NW_027362761.1, on the reverse strand, counting down.
CGGCGAGTGCGGAAGCCACCCGTGCGCCCGAATCTACAAGGACATGGAGGGATCAGGCCGCAAAGGGGAGCGGCCCCTAACTAGTGGAGAACTACAAGGCTCAGCTAGATAACCGGAGGCTACTGTACTTTCAAGGTGCAGCTACCCACTACCACAATTATATTGCCGAAAAGGTGGCCGCATAGGATTCAGGGGACTGCACGTCGCCCGCCAAGATCCGAGGTTACCGGCTTGGGACAATGGTTGCGAGGCGCAGGGCAGGAGGGTGAGAGCCAGCATAGGAAGACGACCGAGGAAGGTACACAGAATGGGGTCCCGTTAAGTATTCCTGAAATACCTGGGAGATTGCTGAACCCCTTCCTTGGTGAACACAGGACGACGTGGAAGGTTACCCTGGTGCTGGTAACCAGGAGTCTGACAACTGTGAGTAAATCTGAAGACTGCACCCCACTGTGTCCTAGAATTATTGCTGCGCCAGCGCCATCACCAGCATTACACCGCACCAACCACATCTACCCTATAGTATCACTACACCCTGCCCTGGAGCTAAGCTCTGCCTGTGGAGAGCTGAACCAACTCTGCTGCATCACCATCAGCTCCAGAGGATCCGCACCGCAGCGGTGGCTCCATATAACCGCATACCACAGGTGGCGTCACGAACATTATATAGAAAAACTTTATTCCCCTTCTTCATTCCCCTTTAATTGACCGCCCTGGGTCACGGACCGGGTCACTGCCACTGTGACATCCCCCAGCATCGACTGGCCCGGTTACCGAGTACCCCACGGCCCAGGGGGCGCATCATACTTGAATCACTATGTACAGACAAAGGCAGCATCTTATTCATGTAAAAATCTACCCAATTCATTGATATATAAATTTGTGATTGAGGATAATGTCACATTTGCATGAAGCTGAAAAGTGGGGCCCTGGAGTTGGTTACTGGTGGGCTCTTGGCACCCAGTCCGACACTGCTCGCAGTCATATGGAAAAAATATAAATTCCATACGTACTGTATATTACCTTGTCTTTCTGTTATTTACCTTATATAAATGGCAACTAGCAACAAAAAAGTAGAAAACATATACAGTGCTGGCCAAAATTATTGGCACCCCTGCAATTCTGTCAGATAATACTCAGTTTCTTCCTGAAAATTATTGCAATCACAAATTCTTTGGTATTATTCTCTTCATTTAATTTGCTTGCAAGGAAAAAACACAAAAGAGAATGAAGCAAAAATCAAATCATTGATCATTTCACACAAAACTCCAAAAAAGGGCCGGACAAAAGTATTGGCACCCTCTGCCTAATACTTGGTTGCACAACCTTTAGCCAAAATAACTGCGAACAACCGCTTCCGGTAACCATCAATGAGTTTCTTACAATGCTCTGCTGGAATTGTAGACCATTCTTCTTTGGCAAACTGCTCCAGGTCCCTGATATTTGAAGGGTGCCTTCTCCAAACTGCCATTTTGAGATCTCTCCACAGGTGTTCTATGGGATTCAGGTCTGGACTCATTGCTGGCCACCTTAGAAGTCTCCAGTGCTTTCTCTAAAACCATTTTATAGTGCTTTTGGAAGTGTGTTTTGGGTCATTGTCCTGCTGGAAGACCCATGACCTCTGAGGGAGACCCAGCTTTCTCACACTGGGCCCTACATTATGCTGCAAAATTTGTTGGTAGTCTTCAGACTTCATAATGCCATGCACACGGTCAAGCAGTCCAGTGCCAGAGGCAGCAAAGCAACCCCAAAACATCAGGGAACCTCCGCCATGTTTGACTGTAGGGACCGTGTTCTTTTCTTTGAATGCCTCTTTTTTTTTCTTGTACACTCTATATTGATGCTTTTTCCCAAAACGCTCTACTTTTGTCTCATCTGACCAGAGAACATTCTTCCAAAACGTTTTAGGCTTTCTCAGGTAAGTTTTGGCAAACTCCAGCCTGGCTTTTTTATGTCTCGGGGTAAGAAGTGGGGTCTTCCTGGGTATCCTACCATACAGTCCCTTTTCATTCAGACGTCAACGGATAGTACGGGTTGACACTGTTGTACCCTCGGACAGCAGGGCAGCTTGAACTTGTTTGGATGTTAGTCGAGGTTCTTTATCCACCATCCGCACAATCTTGCGTTGAAATCTCTCGTCAATTTTTCTTTTCCGTCCACATCTAGGGAGGTTAGCCACAGTGCCATGGGCTTTAAACTTCTTGATGACACTGTGCATGGAAGACACAGGAACATTCAGGTCTTTGGAGATGGACTTGTAGCCTTGAGATTGCTCATGCTTCGTCACCATTTGGTTTCTCAAGTCCTCAGACAGTTTGTTGGTCTTCTTTCTTTTCTCCATGCTCAATATGGTACACACAAGGACACAGGACAGAGGTTGAGTCAACTTTAATCCATGTTAACTGGCTGCAAGTGTGATTTAGTTATTGCCTACACCTGTTAGGTGCCACAGGTAAGTTACAGGTGCTGTTAATTACCCAAATTAGAGAAGCATCACATGATTTTTCAAACAGTGCCAATACTTTTGTCCACCCCCTTTTTTAGGTTTGGTGTGGAATTATATACAATTTGGCTTTAGGACAATTCTTTTTTCTTTTTTTCATTGAAGGCAAATTAAATGAAGATAATAATACCAAAGAATTTGTGATTGCAATCATTTTCAGGAAGAAACTGAGTATTATCTGACAGAATTGCAGGGGTGCCAATACTTTTGGCCAGCACTGTATGGGGCACATTTAAACACCCTACAATAGGATTCTTTTAAAAGGAGTCTGTCACCCCCAAAAAACTAATTATATGACTTATAAATGTATGTAGGGAACTAAATCGTTTAGTATACTTTCCAGTGGTTGTGTTGGCAGAAAAAAAAAATTCAGATGCAATTGAGGGAGTTTCGGCGCACCCTAGGCGTGGCTAAGGGCTTAGTGTACCGTTCCACCCCTTCAATTTACATACTGAACATTTTGTTCATATCTTGATTGACATAGCTACCTGAACTCAGTCGGCTGCTCTTTACCTCTGCAGGAGCTCAGCTCGCATAGTGTCTTGGTGGGTTCTCTTCTTTGGCTCCGGTCTGCAGTACATAATGACATTATGTGAACTGGGCTCTTGCAGTGTTCATGCGGAGGTGCAGAGCAGCTGATGGAGTTCAGCAGCGCTCTCCTGATTGAAGGAGCGTAGCAATACACAGAGCCCTTGGCCATGGCAAGGGTGCAACAAAGCATGCAAAAAGTTTTTTTCTTCTGGCAGCTAAGCCACTGAAATATATATTACAGTAATGCTTTTTTATATGTGCTAAGTCCCTACATACCAGTATATGTGGTTTAACCCTAGAACGCATGACCATAAAAATCTACATTTTCACATACCTGGGGCCTTTTAGGCCCGTGTGCAAATAACATGGAATAACTCAAACAAAAATGACAAACAACTATATACCTGAGGAATACCTAGAGTTTCAAAATTCTAACTAAAGTAATCTTGCAGAAAATAGAAAGCAATTAATAGGGCGGGCCTGCGAGGCCCCAGGTATGCGTTCTTTAATTAGTCTTTTGGGGATGACAGACTCATTTTAAAGATTTTTTGATAAAGCTAAAACTCCTATTGAACACGTAATACACTAAGCCATATTACAGATCCATGTTTAAGGGGTTATCTACTACTTGGACAACCCATTATTAAACACTATATTCCCTAATGTAAGATAAAAAGAAGAGACACTTACCTCCCGCGCCAGCGCCATGCCAGCAATGACAGCACCAAGTCTCTCAGCGCTTGCGTGACATTGACATTATTATACCAAGTGAGTGCTGCAGCCAATCAGCGACTGATCAGCACATTTCTCACACTTCTCCCAGACATCCGAGTTTCGTCTGAGGAAAGTGTGAGTGAAGCAGCCCATTAGTGGTGGCTGACTGGCTGCAGCGCTCAGAAGGTATAACAATGTCACGTGAGTGCTAGGAGACCTGGTGCCCATATCGCTGGCTCGGCACCAGTGAGGGAAGTGAGTTTCTATTCTATTTATTTTACACTGAAAATACAGTATTTAAGAAGGGATGTCCAAATAGTAAACTACCCCTTAAATGTATCAACATTACATTGCCCAAAACCCTGGCAGATATTCCAGGTATAGTTCACACCCAATCAGATACTTGTACCATATATTTATGAGATTTTGGCTTGGAGGATATACAGTGGTGGCCAAAAGTATTGGCACCCCTGCAATTCTGTCAGATAATATTCAGTTTCTTCCTGAAAATGATAGAAATCACAAATTCTTTGGTCTTATTATCTTCATTTAATTTGCTTGCAAGGAAAAAACACAAAAGAGAATGAAGCAAAAATCAAATCATTGATCATTTCACACAAAACTCCAAAAATGGGCCAGACAAAAGTATTGGCACCCTCAGCCTAATACTTGGTTGCACAACCTTTAGCCAAAATAATTGCGAACAACCGCTTCCGGTAACCATCAATGAGTTTCTTACAATGCTCTGCTGGAATTGTAGACCATTCTTCTTTGGCAAACTGCTCCAGGTCCCTGATATTTGAAGGGTGCCTTCTCCAAACTGCCATTTTGAGATCTCTCCACAGGTGTTCTATGGGATTCAGGTCTGGACTCATGGCTGGCCACCTTAGAAGTCTCCAGTGCTTTCTCTCAAACCATTTTAGAGTGCTTTTGGAAGTGTGTTTTGGGTCATTGTCCTGCTGGAAGACCCATGACCTCTGAGGGAGTCCCAGCTTTCTCACACTGGGCCCTACAGTATGCAGCAAAATTTGTTGGTAGTCTTCAGACTTCATAATGCCATGCACACGGTCAAGGAGTCCAGTGCCAGAGGCAGCAAAGCAACCCCAAAACATCAGGGAACCTCCGCCATGTTTGACTGTAGGGACCGTGTTCTTTTCTTTGAATGCCTCTTTTTTTTTCCTGTACACTCTATGTTGATGCTTTTTCCCAAAAAGCTCTACTTTTGTCTCATCTGACCAGAGAACATTCTTCCAAAACGTTTTAGGCTTTCTCAGGTAAGTTTTGGCAAACTCCAGCCTGGCTTTTTTATGTCTCGGGGTAAGAAGTGGGGTCTTCCTGGGTATCCTACCATACAGTCCCTTTTCATTCAGACGCCGACGGATAGTACGGGTTGACACTGTTGTACCCTCGGACTGCAGGGCAGCTTGAACTTGTTTGGTTGTTAGTCGAGGTTCTTTATCCACCATCCGCACAATCTTGCGTTGAAATCTCTCGTCAATTTTTCTTTTCCGTCCACATCTAGGGAGGCTAGCCACAGTGCCATGGGCTTTAAACTTCTTAATCACACTGCGCACGGAAGACACAGGAACATTCAGGTCTTTGGAGATGGACTTGTAGCCTTGAGATTGCTCATGCTTCCTCACAATTTGGTTTCTCAAGTCCTCAGACAGGTCTTTGTTCTTCTTTCTTTTCTCCATGCTCAATGTGGTACACACAAGGACACAGGACAGAGGTTGAGTCAACTTTAATCCATGTTAACTGGCTGCAAGTGTGATTTAGTTATTGCCAACACCTGTTAGGTGCCACAGGTAAGTTACAGGTGCTGTTATTTACACGAATTAGAAAAGCATCACATGATTTTTCAAACAGTGCCAATACTTTTGTCCACCCCCTTTTTTAGGTTTGGTGTGGAATTATATCCAATTTGGCTTTAGGACAATTCTTTTTGTGTTTTTTCATTGAAGACAAATTAAATGAAGATAATAATACCAAAGAATTTGTGATTGCAATCATTTTCAGGAAGAAACTGAGTATTATCTGACAGAATTGCAGGGGTGCCAATACTTTTGGCCACCACTGTAAGATAAAACTTACTGTATATCTAGACAACTGTATTTAATGTCTACTTAATATGGGCATGGGCTGTGAATTTGTGACCTAAGGCACTGCTACATGGGTGAATGATTCGCTAATAAACAAGCTTTTCTACAAGTATTTTTCCCCAATTACTGCCCCATCTTAACACGTCCACCAGCCAAACAACAAGAATCATCATTGGGCGGCAGCACATCGCCTTGTGTAGGCAGGAAAGTGGTGGCCACACTAAGGCGACCGAATGAACGGCCAATGACAACTCCATGTAAGGCCTCATTCACACATCGGTATTTTTCACATACGCAAAAAAAAAAAAATAGCACTGGTGTTAGAGATCTGTGTTTCATCACTGATTTTCACGGATGGATACATAAATAAATTACAGAGCTTCTCATCCTTCGCAATGTCAAACGGATGACACGGATGTTTTTTTTACCGACTCATAGACTTGTATTAGCATTTTTAATCCGTAATACTTAAGAAAAATTGACATGTCTCTACACTAATGTTAAAAAAAAAAGCAAAAATTGGTCCCATTCTCATCCAGGAGAGTGGTACAATTTTTTTCTCACTTGTCATCCATAAACAACCAGTTCTTTTACTCAGCAGCTACTAATCTTTTACAGGGCGATTTTTAGTTTCCTTTGCTACAGAATTGTAATGTAGGGCCACGTTCACACATTCAGTATTTGGTCAGTTCTTTGCATCAGTATTTGTAACCCAAAATCAGGAGAGGAACAATCAGAGGAAAAGTATAATAGAAACACGTCACCACTTCTGTATTTATCACCCACTCCTGGTTTTGGTTTACAAATACTGAGGTAAAAAACTAAACAAATACTGAACGTGTGAACGTGGCCTAACCGAAAAAAATCGGATGTTATACTGTTGATCCGTATGACATGCAATTTTTTTCTCGCACTGTCTGATTTTGGAGTGAATTCACAGCATGTGATTTTTTCTCATCATTTCTGATAAAAAAAAAATACACAGATCTGCACTGCTTCATTGAATAACATTGGTCCGAGTCCTATCTGATTTTTTTATGGGATTGCACTCGTCCGATTCATGCACTAGTGTAAGCGAGCCCTTACATGGACACATGGACCGTAAAAAAAAACAAGGACATGTGACCAGCACCGCAGACTATAATGGTAATGATGTATTTGTGAAAAACACGGATAGTACATGTATGTGCAACACGGATGTGTGAATAAGGCTTAAATAGAAGCAAACAAGCACTGACTGACCTACTACTCTATCTGCAATTATCTGCCCCTGTAATTGTGCCTTTAGGGTACATTAACATAACCAAAAAGCAGTTAGTAGACCCCTAATATGAGTTGTTGGGCTATACAGTTTATTACCAAACTATTGGTGGGAAATAAACGTTTCATGATACTCACAGTAAATACTTTTTCCGGTTGTCCACGAGCCCTCATATTTGTGTCATGAATTTGTTTCAAGATCATCCAAGCTTCATCATGTTTTCCAGTCTATAAAATTAAACAAACAATAAATGGTGTAAAAAGAATAACTGGATGCAGCTAGAAAATGTTTTTCATTTTTCTTTTTTTTCTTTTTTTTTATAAAACTCTATTAACAAATACATTAGCTTAAAATAGTTGTCCTATAAGTGCAGTAATGTAATCCCAGATCTCCCATGTGTGGTCCTATCCGTGTGCTGGGATTTTTAATCGGAAAAGGGCATAACAAGTGGAAACTGCATAGGACGTATAAACCCAGCTCTAGAGTCCTCTCGGATAAAAACGTATCCTCTTTTTTTCCAACATATAAAAATCCTAGAAAGTCACTACACAGAATGAAAACAGTAGACCTGATCATGCAAGGAATAAGGACTTGGTTCTGAAACGCATCTGTGGTTTTTATTTTGTGTGGTGATTTCCTAGGATTTTTATATGCTGGAATAAAGAAGATTATTTTTTATCCGGTTGGATTCCAGAGCTGGATTGATATGTTCTATATATTTTACGTCACTTATGGCACCTCAATTTCTGAGCGAGGTTCCCAGGATCACAATTGGGTGGCATGTTTTCGGTGAACTGGCAATCTCCCATTTTCTATATTTTTAACTTTTGAAAAAACTTGTATATTTGTATAACCAATCAGCGTCACATCTAAATCTGGCTACAGATATAAAATAGATCTTAGAATATGTGATAGATATATAGTTATTACAATAACTCAACATTTAGCTATCGATATTCCTCCATTAACATTTCTATGGAGGTATGGATATAAGCGTCTGCCAAATACCTCTGACCTATATTGGTGGAGTCGAATAATTGTTCAGATTATATTCTAGTCTGCAAAATATCTGTTTTTCCCAGCAAGAGATTATAGTGTACAGTATAGAAGATCCCTTAATAATGTGATGCTGCCAGATCCTTGTCTAATTTTGCAGATGTAGCGCCCTGAGGGTTCGGCCGCCACAGGGGTATTGCACCTCTGCCAGAGGTGTGATATTCCACTCCCAGGTAAGGATGGAGTATGGACCAGGGCTCAGTTAGCTGCATACAGCACACACACCCCATTTCCGAGGGACAGCTCAACGGTGCTCCCACTAGACAGAAGTGCAGGCACGACCGACTATGTCCCTGACTGGTGTGGGGAGGGGGGTTGGAACACCCAGTGCTGTAGGGGCAGATAGGGGTTGGTTCCTGAGCGTAGGAAGGAGCCCATTGGTTGCTGGTCACCTGGGCTCATGGCTAGAGGGAAGTATAAAAGGGAGGAGCCATCTTAGAACAGTGTTCAGTCTGTGAGGAGAAGTTGAGAGGAGAGCTGACAGGGAGCAGCAGCTCAGGCTGAGTGCTGCTCCAGAGGCAGACCTAGAGAAGAGGCCGGGGCCTGAGAGGAGAAGGAGAAGTGGGCCTAGAGAAGAGGCCGAGGAAGGAGGAGAAGTGGGAACAGGAGGAGAAGGAACAAGAAAGGAAGAGAGAGAGGAACAGAGGGGCTTAGGAACAAGAAGGTGGAAGGGACCCTAAGAACCCACGAGAATACAGGGTGAAGGGTCAGGCAGATTAAGGGTACCGGATCCCAAGTTGGTGGAGGAGAAACAACCCTCAGCCAAAGACCGGAGGTCGTGATCATTTATTGGTGCGACATCTCATCAAACCTGCTAGGAAGGCACCATAAAGGACAGCGGGGAACGGGGAACACGTTTACCTGCGCAGGTCCGCGGCAGCTAGACAAAAGTGGGTCACTGGTGAGGCAGGCCAGAGAAAGGAAAGAAGGGGGTCCTGTGCCATATTCAAGAACTGCCTGGGAGTTGACCGAGCCCCACACCTGGTGGACGCAGCACGGCTCGGGCAGTCATCGCCAGCTGAAGTGACTTGGAAACTAACCGTGAGTAAAGACCCTGGACTGTAACTTGTCTGTGTGCTCCTTCGCGCCTCCAGCACTACCGGTACTAGGACTCTCACCACCATCACTCCCACCATCCACTACACTGCCATGGGGCTGCACTCTTCCCGTGGGGAGTCACACCACCTCAGCTGCACCCACCATCAGCCCCAGCGGTCTGCCCTGCAGCGGCGGTTCCTAATGACCGCAAATCCACGGGTGGCGTAGTCGGACATTATCAACAAGTACATAGCAGACTATCATTGGTCTGACCACCCTGAGCCGCGGGACCGGGCCGCCACTGCTACTCCCAGCGTCTCCCTATTGCCCGGTTCCGCGTGCCCCACGGCCCAGGGGGCGAGTCAGCTTTGGCGTAGTTGGCAGGATCGTTACCCACCCGCCACAAGCGGGTATTGCGTGCCTGAAAAGAGACTGTTTTATTGTACCAAAGATGGCGCCCGCCCCAGAAGCATGAGCGCCATAATGTGCGCGCCAAAAGACAACAGGAAGCCACCTCCCATCGTGGGCCAGGGCCAAGAATGGCGCCAAAGAAGGAGCCCACCCCCAACAGCCATGAGAGCGGCTGTGGAGATGTCCGTCAACGTGGGGGGGCTGCCCCTGAGAGTGATTGTCAGCAGAATGCCCCAGGACCACCCCCCCTGGGGGCGGAAAGAGAAGAAAACTGTGGGGCAGGGCGCGGTCTGGATCAGTCTTGCCAGGCTGCACCCGGAGATGGAGAAAGGAGCCAGCTCCAACACCTTGGCAAGGGGCCTGCTGCAGGCCGCACCACCATGCAGCTTCACAGAGCTGTTAGCGCACCTCCCCAAGGAAGACCCCGAGTATGCGCGGGCTGCGCTGGAGGAGCTGGACCGGAGGATTGTCCGAGCGCAGCGGGACGTGATTGCCGGGTGGAAAGAAGAAATGGCCCGGCGGGCTGTGATCCTGCAGCAGGAGGCGCTGTCGACATCCAGTGGCACACCAGCCACCGAGGGCAGTGAAAGCAGAGCAGAGGCCGAGGACGACGCCGCGGAGGAGGCCGCGACAGCAGAGGCAGGTAACGGAGACGACCCTACCCCGAACCCTGGGGCCGCCGACCTGCCCCTGCACCCTGTTGCGGAGCCCAACGTACCTGAACCCGCCATCGACACCGTGCCTCCACCGCTACCAACCGGTTCCCAGGCCATCGACACCGCCAGCGAGCCCCGCCCCACGCCGTGCCCTCTGACCCCGGGCGTGATCAGCAGACCACAATCGCAGGCCCGGTCGCAAGGCCTAGCGCCCCCAGACGCCACCCGTCGACGGGAGTACTGCCGCCAACAGCTGGAGATGTTCGAGAGGGAGCAGCGGGAGCGGCGCATGAAACAGGAGAAGCTGCAGGCCCAAAGTGCGGAGCAGAAGATGAAGGCCCGACGAGATCCCCGAGCAGCCAGCGGTCCCCGAGTCACCGGGACTGTCGTAAAATTTCACATGGAACATGGCTGGGGTTTCATTAAAGATCCTGAGACCATCAGCAACGTGTTCGTGACTAGGAGGGATGTAGAGAGCCACCTGCCAGAAGGTCATCGAGGGCGGGATCTATATCCAGGAGACGTGGTGTCCTACACCCGACACCAAGGCGTGAAGGGATGGTACGCCCTGCACGTTCACAGAGTGGTAGAAGAGGAGGAGCAGTACCACTCGGACTCTGAGTACCAAGAAGGCCCGGACGGGCCTGAAGATCATGAGGAGCAAGGAGCAGCTGGAGGGTATTGCTACCAGTGAACAGTGGCATACCAGTGTAAATAGTTAACCGTCAGGGTACAAAGGATCTGTTTGGGACTGTTTCAGAGAAAGGTGTGGTCCCCGTTGGGACTGATATAGGACTGTTTGACTGTTGCCCTATCCCCTAAGTAACCTGGCTGAGGACTGAGAGCAGCCATCCCTCTTCCCTTTACCAGGCTGAGGACTGAGAGCAGCCACTCCCCCTTTCTAACCGGCCGAGGACTGGGAACGGCTAATCCCTTGTATATAGTTGCGCTTCCTAAAGCGCCCCCTACTGGTTTAAAAAAAAAAAAAAAACTGCAACGTCTACCTCAAGACAAGTTTGCTGGACTGTAGCACCTTTAAGAAGAAAGAACACCTGGTTGCAAGTTGCACCGCGGCCATGATCCAAGAATACAAGAATGTGTTTCGCCTAAAGATGTTTTATATGAAGAGTTTAATATGCTGCTAGAAAATGTTTTACATAATCTTGAAACCGTTTTATATGACAAGTGACAACAGAGTTCCAGTAGTGTTGAAAATATTTTATAGTGCCTAGTGAAAGAAAAGTGTGTCCCATAAAGGGAATTGAGCTGTGTTGTCTGTTTCTAAATGTGAAAAGTTTTAAAAAGTTTTGCATGTCCTGTAATCAACTGTTTTGCTCTTTTCCAGCCCGAGGACGTGCTGTGGTTTACCAGGGGGGAATGTAGTGCCCTGAGGATTCGGCCGCTACAGGGGTATTGCACCTCTGCCAGAGGTGTGATATTCCACTCCCAGGTAAGGATGGAGCATGGATCAGGGCTCAGTTAGCTGCATACAGCACACACACCCCATTTCCGAGGGACAGCTCAACGGTGCTCCCACTAGACAGAAGTGCAGGCACGACCGACTATGTCCCTGACTGGAGTGGGGAGGGGGGTGGAACACCCAGTGCTGTAGGGGCAGATAGGGGTTGGTTCCTGAGCGTAGGAAGGAGCCCATTGGTTGCTGGTCACCTGGGCTCATGGCTAGAGGGAAGTATAAAAGGGAGGAGCCATCTTAGAACAGTGTTCAGTCTGCGAGGAGAAGTTGAGAGGAGAGCTGACAGGGAGCAGCAGCTCAGGCTGAGTGCTGCTCCAGAGGCAGGCCTAGAGAAGAGGCCGGGGCCTGAGAGGAGAAGGAGAAGTGGGCCTAGAGAAGAGGCCGAGGAAGGAGGAGAAGTGGGAACAGGAGGAGAAGGAACAAGAAAGGAAGAGAGAGAGGAACAGAGGGGCTCAGGAACAAGAAGGTGGAAGGGACCCTAAGAACCCACGAGAATACAGGGTGAAGGGTCAGGCAGATTAAGGGTACCGGATCCCAAGTTGGTGGAGGAGAAACAACCCTCAGCCAAAGACCGGAGGTCGTGATCATTTATTGGTGCGACACCTCATCAAACCTGCTAGGAAGGCACCATAAAGGACAGCGGGGAACGGGGCCCATGTTTACCTGCGCAGGTCCGCGGCAGCTGGACAAAAGTGGGTTACTGGTGAGGCAGGCCAGAGAAAGGAAAGAAGGGGATCCTGTGCCATATTCCTGAACTGCCTGGGAGTTGACCGAGCCCCACACCTGGTGGACGCAGCACGGCTCGGGCAGTCATCGCCAGCTGAAGTGACTTGGAAACTAACCGTGAGTAAAGACCCTGGACTGTAACTTGTTGTCTGTGTGCTCCTTCGCGCCTCCAGCACTACCGGTACTAGGACTCTCACCACCATCACTCCCACCATCCACTACACTGCCCTGGGGCTGCACTCTTCCCGTGGGGAGTCACACCACCATCAGCCCCAGCGGTCTGCCCTGCAGCGGCGGTTCCTAATGACCGCAAATCCACGGGTGGCGTAGTCGGACATTATCAACAAGTACATAGCAGACTACCATTGGTCTGACCACCCTGAGCCGCGGGACCGGGCCGCCACTGCTACTCCCAGCGTCTCCCTATTGCCCGGTTCCGCGTGCCCCACGGCCCAGGGGGCGAGTCAAAGACATCTATGGCTGACATAAAGGTCCACAGTATCAAATATTCCATTACCAGATATTTTAATATCGGACTTTTTAGATTTCTTATGGAAGGAAGAGTAAGGCAATGTTCACACGTTGAGTATTTGGTCAGTATTTTATCTCAGTATTTGTAAGCCAAAACCAGGAGTGGAACAATGAGATGAAAAGTATAAAAGAAACATGTCACCACTTCTGTATTTATCACCCACTCCTGGTTTTGGCTTACAAATACTGATGTAAAATACTGACCAAATACTGAACGTGTGAACGTGGCCTAAGTATTCTACAACAACTGTAGTTCACATTTCAATTCTCACCTCTAAAAGGAATCGTGGACTTTCTGGCATAAATGTAAGAGCCACGACTGCAGAGACACACGGTAGGGCACACACGATGACAAAAACTCTCCAGCTGTGGAATTGATAGGCTGATCCCATACTAAAACTCCATCCTGAAAAATAAGAACAGAAATTCAACCAGATTAGCATTATATGACAGCCACGCTTACTACGGCTTTCCAATAATCTGAACTCTAACCAATGACAAGATTATACATAACCCAGGTCTGGCTCAAGCGACTCAATTAGACTCTTACTCCCGAATAGGGCTATGTATTGGAGTTGGGGCAGAAACAGAAAGATCTCATCCAACCTAGACCAGTTCACATATAACAGTTGCATCAGGCCTCCACAGATGCCAACACGGATGGTAGTAGTTGTTAGTAGGCATTTTCAAATGGTGCTGGACCTAGTTTCAAGCTGCATTTAAAAAAAAAACCATACAGGTCTGGTATAACAACTAATGAGCCGGACATGAAGGAACACTCCTATTGAAAACAACGGATCAGTTCCATCAGTTATATTTATTTTACTAAAATGTTGGACGGAAAATATAACAGAGGTCCGGTTATACGTGCACTGGACTTACTAGAGACATTATGGACAGACTCATCAAAATGTTTAGGCAAGAAAATTGTCATAAAACACTTTGAAAAGCAGCAACATTTTTGCACAATCCGGAATTGCATAAAAAATTTCTGACTTCTGCCATTTTCACTCCAATTTCAAGCAACTGGGGTTGAGGTGGAGTCAGAGCGGAACGGGGCATGGCTCTGCCTGACAAATTCATGGAAAGTGGTGGCATTTCTCTCTGACTGGAGTAACATTTCTGGCAAGGCGCATGCCACTGATAAGATGTACTAAATTCATTAAAAGGCACAACATCTTAATGAATTTGGCGCATCTTATCAATAACTCCCCTCATTTTTGATTGGAGTAAGAAATGCCAATCTTAATGAATCAGGTCCTTTGTTTATAAAAAAAAACAAGTATTTGCTTTTATAGTACACAAAATAGCAGACCAAACTTAGGCAAAGTACATATTTTTGGTCCATTATAATCAATGTACAATATATTGTAAGCCCCAAGCATAACTGTGGTGGGGTACAGGTAGTCATACTCATGAGATAGGTATCAGATGAGCATTAGTTTGGCACAGGAGCGGACATATTGGTGCAACCTGGCCCTGAGAAGTAAGGGGGCCACGTCCAGCTCCAAAGCAGCAAGAAGCTTCCGTCATAGACAGAACTACTGGACTGCAGGGGGCCCATATACTGTTCTTGCACAAGGGCCCTTTTCTGCCTGTGTCCGTCACTGGTTTGGCAGATAGCTATCTCTCCTGACTCCCCCATATACATGAGCACTTGATTCAGGTGAGCATTCATGTGTTTTCAATGGGGACTGACACCTCAGGCAGTGGCTTGTCTTCTCTGAAAACAAAAGGATTGAGGTGTGAAGTTCCAGCTGCACAATCCTTCTGCCCCCCAAATATAGCATGCCGGTGGAGAGTCGGTGGGTCACATGAAAATCGTCGGGTTTCGGCCAACTGTCATCTAAATGTGTATGGTGACCTCAAAGTGTTAGACCTGAAACATGAAGTTATCCCCTATCCAGAGGATCGGGGCTAACTTACTGATTGATGGGGTTCTGACCCCTAGGAAGTAAATAATCACGAGAAAGGAGCTCAAGCATCTGTCTGTAATAATAATAATAATTCTTAATAATAATGATTATTGTTAGTATTATTATTACTAATATAATGTCATCCTCAGATATCTTCTTTTGCATCTGCGCTATCCCCTCTATTTATCTAGAAGTTAATTATTTCCATTATCCACATTATTATCCCTCCATTCATGCAGGTCCATAATTGCGCTGTATCTGTGGTTACAAGTAGTAGCAGTTGGAGCGTTTCCTATACAAATTAATGAATGACTTGTGACACCGTTGCAAAGTTTTTGATGATGCCATGCAAATATATTTTGCTTTAAAGGTGGGTTCACATATTTCCACTGCATTAGGCTCAGTATCACCACTGATGACAATAACATATTAGTTGCCATCAGGATTTTTTACCATCCTGATGAATCACATCACCTGCATTTGTCCAGCATAACAACTGAAGGACAGGTGGGAACAATCCCATTGCAAGCAATGGAATATGTTTCTCCATCAGTTTCCATCTGGTGTTTTATTTAAATGTCAGATCTAAATATCAATGCAGTGTTGGATATATGTGCAGGGGGCAAAGAAGCCAATGCCCCTCGCTGTTAGCTGGAATAATAAATAATGCAGCATACCAAAGGGCAAGGCTCCATATGCATCTTCCTGATCGCTTCCTGGATTTGGGGGAGAGATCTGTACTTCATCTCTTCCTAAAGACTGTATAAGTCTACATTCTCATGATGAATATTTGGTGGCTTTTTTGATGTTGCAGATTACCTCCAGCATTTCTGCACCTATTAGCTAAATTAGGTTACTTGAGTTTTTTCCATTGCATTTTTGTCTCTTTTTGCTGTGTCATGTTTTAAGTAAAACTGCTTTGTTTTGGATGCTTCCTGATATTTGGCTTTGACAAAACATTATTGATACAGTCATGTGTGGGTTACGTGTGTTTACGCAGTGTAAACATGTTTTTTTCGCATCTAATGCAGTTCTATTGGGTAAACCGCAGGTCAGTTTATGCAGCGTAAAAAAAAGCACAGTGGGAATGAAATTTCTATAAATCCCATCCACTGTGCTGGAACTGTAAGGCTATGTGCCCACGTTGCGGAAATGAAGCATATTTTTTACGCTTCTCCCTGGCGGGAAAATCGCATGCGGATTTTACATGCGGTTTTCCCGCCAGGTAGAAGCGTTTGTGAGGCGTCTTTGCAGCGTCTTTGCATGCATTTCCGCATGCGGGTTATCAAGCACTTCTCCAAGTGATTCAAGCATCACTTGGAAAAGTGCTTGACAACTTGTTCACACTATATAAATCCATGCAACCGGCATGGATTTATATAGTGTGACCAAGTAATAGTTAAAAAAAAAGAATCAGAATGGTAAAAAATAAAAAAATAAAGTTTATACTCACCTTCCGATGCATTCTCTGCCCCGTCCGGAGTCTTGAGCGGCTCACGCTGTTGTGTGCAGGACCTTCGGTGACGTCATTGAGTCATGTGATGGGTCACATTACTCAATGACGTGGCAGGTCCTTCACACAACAGCGCGACGGAGGGAAAACATCAGAAGATAAGTATAAACTTTATTTTATTCTTTTTTTTACAGGTTCTTTGGTACCCAGGTCTGGATGAGAGTCTCCTCTCCTCCAGACTTGGGTACCATCCGCACATTGATTCCGCATGCGGAAACGCAAAATTTATGAACATGCTGCGGATTTTTGACCGCAGCATATACGCTGCGGAAAAATCCGCAGCATGGGCATTGACATTGCGAAATGCCATTGGCGACCATGGGGTGCGGATATACATGCGTTTTACAAGCGTTTACGCTGCGGAAATTGCGCAGCATATACGCTTGTAATATGCAACGTGGGCACGCAGCCTAAGATGTTGCATTTTTTACACAGTGAAAATACAGATGGTCAAAAACTCATCATGGGAACTTAACCTTAGTCTATTGACATTTTTCTGCCCATTAGTTGCCACTTATAAGACTACGTTCCCACGATCAGTATTTGATGAGTTTTTAATGTTGCAAAATTACTTACGTTTTTTCATTACGTGTTGTGTGTGTTTTTTAGCATGCGTTTTTATCGCATTTTTGCCGCTGCATTTTTGTCTCTCTTTGGTTTGTCATGCTTTAAATAAAGCTGCTTTGTTTTTGAAACTTCCTGCTATTTGACATTCCACCGCGGTACGCATGTGCATTTTTTACCTGCGGATTTTCTCAAATGCAAGTCTATGGGGAAATTCTACACAGAAAACTCAGCGTACCCGAAAGAGAAATTGAATGTTGGGATAGGAAAAATGCATCGCAGGTGAAATTACGCAGCATAAAAAATAAGCACAGTGGAGATGAGATTTCTATAAATCCCTTCCACTTTGCTGGTATTGTAAAACGCATAATTTTTTCAGCAGAGAAAATATGCAGCGTCATAAGCGCGATAAATGCTCATCATGGACACACAGCCTAAGGGCTCTTTCACATATCAGTGTTTCCAGTATGTGTGGTGTCCATTTCCATACACACTGGGACACTGACACACGTAGACCCATTCAAATGAATGGGTCTGCGCATATGTCAGTGTTTTTCCATGGACCTTGTGTCCGTGGGCAAACCATGCTGACATGTCTGTTTAAATGGCCATAAACAATTTTGTAAAAAAAAATTAAATGAAACAAAAAAATGAGCTGCAACATCTAGAATAAGTTTCATGAATAAAACTAAAATGAAATGCATATTTATTGCCTGTAAAAGAGTTTAGAAAAAAGGTGACTCATCACAAAAAGTCTTTCCATTTGTTCCCTTTCAGTCCATTCTCTTTAATATCCTGAGCCCTTCAGTGACATGTCAGTAATCCCTGCTGAGCACTGCTACCATAGTACCCTGTCTATTCTCCATCCAGACGATGTCCCATCTATCACTAAATCCACAGTGCAGGTTTATCTCCGTCACCCCATAAGTGCAGTGAATGTAGATTTCTACTTGGCTATAATCACGGCATAATGCCGAAAGCGGCCTTGATACAATGATTAATGAGCTGCGGCTGAGTCACTTTTTCCATCCAAATATTGAAGCTGCAGAGAATGTGTTCCAGCCCTTTGTGTTACGTGTTTATCTTATCTGCTACAGTCATGGATTCAACCATTTAATTACTTTTTCTTTTACATTTGTAAAGGGCTTTTTCTCCTATGGCTTACCAACTGGCTCCATCTAGTTAATACACCGAATTTATGGAATATTATCAGCGAGGGTCCTCAGTGAGGATAGCATTAAATTGGCTTAATGACAGTATTCTGTAGCTTCCTGATATGCTTCTTTTTTATTCGATCCTATGTTTATTACAATAGTTTTCTTTTACTATCAGCCAAAGAAGCATTGGGATGCCCGGCCTTTTAATTAGGCCACGGCCCCACTATCAGTATTTGGTCAGTATTCGGTCAGTATTTTTATCTCAGGAGTGGGTGACAAATGCAGAATTGGTGACTTGTTTCTATTATACCTTTTCTCTGATTGTTCCTCACCTGGTTTTGGCTCCCACTCCTGAGAAAATATTCTGACCAAATACTGATATGGGGCCGTGGCCATTGACATGTAATTGGACTCCAACCACTGCTCATATGTGTGCAGCAAACTTCCCTTCTCCTTGTCCTACCACCGATTCTGTTGAGCATTGGTCTACATAGAAATCTGCCTCTCCCCACCCCCAATTTGTTCCTAGCTGCCATTAAACAAAACATCTAGTTCCCAGGGGATGGCAGAGGGGTGTCTCTGCTAACCACTTAAATGCCATTGCCATTGTTCATGTCATCTAAGGAGCTAATTTGCTGCAATCAGAGCTAGCTCCAATCTCTGCAGTTCCCGATAGGTGTCTGCTGTGTAAAACAGATGGCACCCTCTAGGAATGGAGCTGGCTCTGCACGTTAGCTGAATCCTCCCGACTTCTGGCCTACAGATACGGCAGATGTCGGGAGCAGTGTCCCTGATCCAAGCAGGCAATGGGACCCCCAGCTTCTAGCCCACAAAGCAGTCTTTTGACCTGCTGACATCTCTGTACTAATGCACTTGCAAGCTATGATTCATCTTAAAGGGACAGGTCTATGTTAACTGATTAGTGCTCAGTCTAAAAACACCATCTGCAAGACATCAAAGCTTGTTCCTAAAGACTACTCCAAGGACATGATCTGGGACTTCCTTACACAAAGTTAATACTACTACTCCCGATAAGCAATGCTAGTTCACACTCAGTAGAAGTTCTAAAAGTGTTTGGGGTCATTGCTCCTCATTACCATGCTGTTTAACACTTTATTTTTCAGAATGCACAGATTAGAGGAAACCTGGTCCATACCCTTCCTGAGAGACACTTGAAGGTGAACATTCCAAAATCCCTTACACCCCGTCCTTTAGTTAAGCCCTAGCCACGTCCAATAGTGACATAGTGGAACCATGCAATTTTAATGAAGGAGCCTCCACTTCCGAAATTCTATATGGTTATAGGCCTGCTTTGAATAAAAAGAATAATTACAGAAATGACAGACATGCATACCATCTACGGAAGTCATTTGCATTCTGTCAATTTAACATTTGCCACTGTCAACCACTGTCAGTCAGAAAATAGCAACCTAAAATCTTTAGTGTAGGCTAGCCTCGTTTAAGCCACTACCAGGTTTGCCAACCATCCAGAAATTCCTGGACAGTCTGTAAAATAGAGCACTTTTTTCCCTTGTCCTTAAAGAAAAATTTAATGCGACTGTGATTTTTTTTTTTAAAGGGAATCTGTCAGCACAGAATGACTGTTCAAACCAAGTACAGGCGTTTAGTACACCATTGCATTGCCAAATATTTAAGTGCATGTTCCCACCTTCTTGTTTTACCTTTACCTCCACCCCCCCCTTCGTTGATTGACAGCACTGGCTTCATAGAGCCAGAAAAAGGTCTCCATCTTTTATGGAAAACAAGCAGGTGGGAAGGTGTATTTACATGATTGGCTCCGCCATGGCGCAACAAGTGCCTGTACTTGGTTTGAACAGTCAGTCATTCTGTGCTGACAAAGTCCTTTTAGGCTATGTTTACAAATTACGTTTTTTCAGCGTTTTTTTCTGCAGCAAAACCTGATCTCTTGGCAGAAGGTTTGTTCAGGATTTTTCTTGCTTTTTTGTTTGTTTTTTGGTGCGTTTTTTTCACTGTCCTTTTGTCTCTTTATGCATGTACATGAAAAAAAATCTCATTCTGGTTTTGGCACAGAAAACGCTGAAAAACCTGACACCTGTGTTTTTGGTGCGTTTTTTTCACCACCCACCCATTACTTCCAATGGCTGAAAAAATGCTGAAAAAAATGCTGAAAGAAGTGGCATGCTCTATTCTGCCAAAAAACATGCAAAGCACAAATTACTGATCAAATAAAATCTAAGCTGTGTGCATGAGATTTCTGGAATCTCATAGACTTTGCTGGTACTGTAAAACACAGCTGAAAATTTGCATTAACAAATGCATCAAGAAACGCAGAAAAAACGCAATGTGTGAACATAGCCTTAGTTAGAGGAAGCTGTATAGATTATTATGATTGTAGTCAGCATTTTACAGCTCAGAGTGAATGTCTTCAAATAAGGATAATGGTCTGAAGAAATATATCGTAATATCCTAATGATTTACTATGACTTTCCGATGTGTCTTTGAAAAATGTTGGCTGTCCATTATTTTTTGATAAGCTATCCAGAGAAAATAAAAAATAAAGTTGGCAAATTCCAACCCCCAACCATGTACCTTTAATCAGTAGTGTATACATACAATTTAAAGAAACCAGTATTCTATCCCATTCCTAATTTTATAGTATGTGAATACAGAAAACCCCTCAGCTAGTAAAAGTACAGTCTTGCAGAGATCTAATCGCAGTAAAACTGTAATTCACTGCAGAAATTCAATATCACCTTCTCAGTCCGCTGCCTGCATGAAATGACTAAACGAATCACAAGGAATCACTAATCAGTCAAAGTGTTGGATAATAAAGTAGAAACATTGAAGCAAATATAGTAAAACAAATTACTGTGACGTCTCATATACTAATGGAACCTTACAATTATCACACCCTGGTTTACATTGTTCATTGCTATTAGTCATTCTGAATTCTCGTTCAATTGTTATTTATACAATGCTTGTCCTTTAATGGATGTAATGATGTATTATTTAGAGTTGGTAAAATATGCATTACTATTAGACAAGTTCATTGTCAGGGACGGATATACCATCAATGCAGCCACTTAAGTTGCACTGAGGCCCAAAGATGGAGAGGGACCGTACAGGAGCGGATTATAATTAGGGCAATCTGGCCTATCATCTGGGGCCGAAGGGTCAACAGCGCACCCATCAGGGAGCCTTTACTGCAGCTCCACCGTCTGCAATAAAAGATAGGTGTGGAGCTACAGGAACTCGTCCTCGGCTTCTTGTCCAGAACTCTCTCTATGAATCGTGGCAGGATGATCTCATTAAAGGGGTGGTGGAAAGAAAAGCATTTCCCTATCTATTTAGTCCCATAATCTAAGTTATAGTCTAATATACTTGCTTTGAAAATTCCCTACCGTTCCCTAACAACACTAACTACTTTTGTTTGTTTTTTTATCTGCTTCCTGCTTGATAACAATTAGTTTGGGTATCACCAGTGCATGCTGGGATTCTCAAATAAAGCATCATCAGGTGGCAGAGGCTGTCACTGTCACCGTTGCTGCCCCTTCCCTGAAATAAAGCTTCATCAGTGACGCTCGTCTCAGGGGCTGGTCTTTGCCCTGTCCCTGAGTGTCTCCCTTGTGCAGCGTCTCCCTTGTGCAGAGTCTTCCTCAGTGCTCTGTGCGGTAGTCATGACCAAGCTGCTGTCCTGTTACGTTCTGGCACTTTACAGAGAAACGGTGTCCCATTCCCAGTATGTTGTCAGGTGTGGGGTGCATCACACTCACTTGTAGGCCGCTCACCTTCGATGCCTCCAGGCTTCCGTCCTCAGGAGGCGCCACACACAATTCAGGGGACACAAAGTTCTTTACAACGTTTACTGGTCAGTTCAAGTTCATCAGGTGGTGGCATGTGGGATAGGGCACAACTGTTCATGTTTCTTCATTCCTTAGTACAGTGCCTCTTCATCCCTGCCACTCGTTCGTTCTGTACTACCCCTAAACCCACTGACTCCATCAGCCTCAGGGATTTCCTGTCCACCCAGGACCCTGCCCCCCCCACACGTAATTCCATGTCTACCGACCTTGAGATGTCATAAGTCCAGATCCGCTCCTGGGTACCTGGCCCGAGCTCTAGGTTCCAGACATTACAGGAATGTCCATCAGAGATCTCAGTTTGGCCTCTACTGCCTCGAACGATTGGCTCATGCTGTCCTTAGCAGCCCACCGCACCTTAACCTGACCTTGACTCTGCACTTTTATAACCACACATTAGCAGGAAGCTGATCGCTGGAGGCTGCAGCCCACAGCTGTCAGCTTTACCTTCTAGTTATCAAGAATAGGGGAGACCCACGCCTTTTTTTTATTTAGTGTTTTTTTTACATACTGCGCCGGAGCTTACTGTACATGTATTTTTAAAAAAATAAATAACTGAAAAAATGGTGTGAGGTCCCCCTTAATTATCCTAACCAGCTGAGGAAAAGTCCAGCGCTGGGGGCTAGTGTTATTCTGGGAAGGGGCCCAATATCAATAAAACTTCCCAAGCTATTAATATCAGCTCACAGCTGTCTGCGTAACCTTCACTGGTTAGCAAAGGAGGGACTCCCCTCAAAAATTACATTGGGTCACCCCTATTATTACTAATCAGCAAAGGCTAAACAGACAGCTGCAGGCTGATGTTAGTAGGCTGTGAATGGGCCATGTATATTGGCCCCCTACCAAATTAAAAACACCAGCCCTCAGCCGCCCCACAAATGGCGCATCCATTAGATGTGCCAAATCTCACGCTTAGGCTCTTCCCACTTGCCCTCCTGCATTGGTAAGTGGTGTAATAGTTTGGGCATTGATGTCAGCTGTTTTATGTCTGTTGACATCAAGTTAGTAATAGAAAGGCATCTATAAGATACCCCCATTATGAAAATTAAATAAAGACACACACATGAAAAAAGTCCTTTAATTGAACAAAACACACATAAAAAAATCCTTTATTTAACATAAATCATAGTCAATGAACTCCTGTCACCTCACTGACATCAGTGCTTGTGATAAAGTTCCCACGCAGCGAGCGCTGACATCAGTGAGGTGACCGGAGTCCATGCAATCCAGATTTAGCAAAGTTGGAGCACGTCGTGGGACATATGGATTATCATCGGACAGGTAAGGAATATGGTGTTTTATTATTTTTAATTTTGCAGTAATACAGGTGAAAGAGGGTGAGGAGTGTTTCTTTCAATTAAGAACTCTGTGTTTTTCTTTCAATTAAAGTTCTTTACTCTGTGTGTCTTTTTATTACATTTGACTATGGGGTTAGTAATGTGGGTGGAGGAAGAAGATTGGGGGAGCACATAAAAGGAAGCTGTATAAAAGAGGGAACCATCTTAGAAAGACAGGCCAGTCTGAGAGAAGAAGTGAGGGGAGCAGGGGCTCTGCATGAGCTCTGCCCCAGAGTGGGCCTAGCAGAGAGGCCCAGGAGGAGAGGAGTAGGAAGGAAGGCTCCAAGAGGAGGAAGGGATTCTAGGGGTACGGGCAGTGCTGGAGGCCACCCGTACGCCCGAATCTACCTGGTGTGGAGGGATCAAGCCGCAGAGGGGACCGGCCCCTAAACTAGTGGAGAACTACAAGGCTCAGCTAGAAACCGGAGGCTGCAGTACTTGCAAGGTGCAGTGGCCACAACCACAATTACATCGCCGAAAAAGTGACCACAGAGGGTCCAGGGGACTGCAGGTCGCCCGACAAGATCCGAGGCTACCGGATTGGGACACTGATTGTGAGGCGCAGGGCAGGAGGGCAAGAGCCAGCACAGGAAGACGACTTAGGAAGGCACATAGAAAGGGCTCCTGTCAGGCACTCTTGAACTACCTGAGGGATTGCTGAACCCCTGCCTGGTGAACGCAGCACCACGTGGGAGGATGTAAGCTGGACAGTGCAACCTGAGGAACTTAACAACTGTGAGTAAACTCGGAAGACTGCACCCCACTGTCTCTGTGATTATTATCTGCGCCATCACCCCTGCACTACAACGCCCAGCATCACCCATATCACCTATAACATCTATACTGCCCTGGAGCTAAGCTCTACCTGTGGAGAGCCACACCAGCTTTTCTGCACTAACATCAGCTCCAGAGGACCTGCTCCGCAGCGGCGGCTCCCTTTAGCCGCATACCACAGGTGGCGTCACGAACTTTGTACATAAAAACTATAAAATTCCCCTTTTTTACTGACCGCCCTGGGTCACGGACCGGGTCACCGCCACTGTGACATCTCCCCTAGCAACGACCGGCCCGACACCGAGTACCCCATGGCCCAGGGGGCGAGTCACATCCCTATCTGTTATTCATCTCTACTTCAGCAGGTCCTAGCCTGCAAAGTCAAGTGGCAGCATGTGGTTTGCAGTGGCACATCATTAAAAAAATAGTGCCCACACAGCCAGGATCCCCATTTTTCTGTAGAGTGGAAAGGATGCGACCTTCGCCCATGGCCGCCCCGCCCATTACACTGGCCACCTCTTGTGATCATTTCATCTGGATGCCAATGTGGACTCCAGACCAGGGTCCGGCAAATCTTTTTGCTCAACTTAATTATCAAGAGATTCTCCCAACAAGAATTAATTGCTCACAGCAAAGTAGCGTGTAAATGAGTGTTAGGCTAAGTGCCCACGTTGTGGAAATGAAGCATATTTTTTACGCTTCTCCCTGGCGGGAAAATCGCATGCGGATTTTACATGTGGTTTTCCCGCCAGGTAGAAGCGTTTGTGAGGCGTCTTTGCAGCGTGTTTGCATGCATTTCCGCATGCGGGTTATCAAGCACTTCTCCAAGTGATTTAAGCATCACTTGGAAAAGTGCTTGACAACTTGTTCACACTATATAAATCCATGCAACCGGCATGGATTTATATAGTGTGACCAAGTAATAGTTAAAAAAAAAGAATCAGAATGGTAAAAAATAAAAAAATAAAGTTTATACTCACCTTCTGATGCATTCTCGGCCCCGTCCAGAGTCTTGAGCGGCTCACGCTGTTGTGTGCAGGACCTGCGGTGACGTCATTGAGTTATGTGATGGGTCACATGACTCAATGACGCGGCAGGTCCTTCAGACAACAGCGCGACGGAGGGAAAACATCAGAAGATAAGTATAAACTTTATTTTATTCTTTTTTTTACAGGTTCTTTGGTACCCAGGTCTGGAGGAGAGTCTCCTCTCCTCCAGACTTGGGTACCATCCGCATGCGGAAACGCAAAATTAATGAACATGCTGCGGATTTTTGACTGCAGCATATACGCTACGGAAAAATCCGCAGCATGGGCATTGACATTGCGGAATGCCATTGGGGACCATGGGGTGCGGATATACATGCGTTTTACAAGCGTTTACGCTGCAGAAATTTCGCAGCATATACGCTTGTAATACGCAACGTGGGCACGCAGCCTGAGGTGCTCACTCATGAACACTTTGCACAGTTGTTGGCTGGGAGGTGGAGATGAGACAATATTACAATAGGTCCATATTAAAAAAGAACACTTTGCTTACAGTCCTTAATGTAATTTAAAAGTACATGTTTACTTCGTAACAAACTCCAGGAAAATGGTCCAAATTCTGATGAAGTCTCGCTGCATAAAAACCCACCAGGAGCTAATGATAAGCTGGTGGAAATCTCATTAGAACAATGTGGTCATGTGAGGCGACTGAACTGACTCCATGGCTGACTGAGTCAGCGGCTGGGGAGATTTATATACCCACAGCTCTGCAGAGTCCTTGATTGAGTTTGGTTCAATGCTGCTATTCAGTGAGAGTGCTTTACACTGAGAGGGAAATAAAATTTCCCATGAATCAGCAGCAGACCTGTCATTGTACAGGCTGGCAGGCACCATTAATGTGAGGGCTATTCTAGACACAAAATATACTGTGTTGCTTAAGAAATCGTGTACAAAACAATTCATTGCATGACGTAAATTGCATGCTTTAATTGCACTCAGTGAAGACATTTATTGGATAAACTTAATGGAGCTCAGACATGGAGCTTCTCTAACATACCTACTTACCACTGACATTGCCAGGGCATAAAAATTTTAAAGCAACCTGTCAATTTGTATAACGCTAATAATCTACAGATATAGGGTTAACAGCATTAGGAAGGTGCCCGGTTGCCTTATTGAAAGTGCGGCACCCGGGAGAAAATTAACTTTATTCCTCCTGAGAGCCGCCGGCTTTCAGTCATACAGGTGTGCCATCGCAGCTACAGTCGCTGATCACAGCACTGAGAACAGCAGCTTTAAGCTTTAGGCACTTTGACTAACAGCCAAATCTCCATTGAAGCACTGCAAAGCTGGCTTTCAGTCAAAGTGCCAGGGCTGTGATTGTGGCACCCCAGGAGTAAGGTTGCCACAGTGGCATTGCCTCCCTCACAGGGGGTGATGCCATGCCTGGGAGGGGTCCCCTAATCAGGTATACCGGCATCCAACACTTTCCTGGCTCCAGACCAGAAATGGGAGCTCCTCCCCTTCAAACTGGAATCTGGAGGTGGAGTTAGTAAGAGTGAGTTGAAGAGAGTTGGAGACAGGACAGCGACGAGGAAGGACCTGGGGAAGGGAGCTGTGGATAAGCTCACCCCAGAGAGAAGCGCAAAGGAACCAGACACTGGAGTCCCTGGTTGTGGGGCACTAAAGGCCCAGCAGCTAAATCCGGAGGGCAGGAGACTGCAGGTCTCCTGGCCTCACCAGACGCCCAGCGGCTCAGCAGCATCATAGGGCCCAGCGCCGCCATGAGGGAGTGACACTTGTGGAAGGCCCAAGCTGCCTGCCATACGAGTGAGGAAAAGACGTTTTACTCAGGGACAAGGGCCGCAGCATAGCTTCAAGCAGCAGGGCCAATGAGAATAGCGCAGAGGGAGGGCCTACAACTCCACCTAGCGAGGTGGATCCCCAACTTGCTTTCAGCTAGTACCCGTGCCCCGGCCTGCTCTAACAAACCTCAAGTAAAGAGGAAACCGCCATTAATTTGTTTTCTGGTCATTACCTGCACCCTCAGCCCTGCATTACACCGCACCAACAACATTTACCTGCACAATCCATCATATACTGCCCTGGAGCTTAGCTCTGCCTGTGGAGAGCTGAACCAACTCTGCTGCGTCACCATCAGCTCCAGTGGATCTGCACCGCAGCGGCGGCCCCATATAGCCGCATACCACAGGTGGCGTCACGAAGATTATCTCTAAAAACGTTATTCCCCTTTTACTTTCCCTTTAATTGACCGCCCTGGGTCATGAACCAGGTCACTGCCACCGTGACATCCCCAGCACTGACCAGCCCGGCTACCGAGTATCTCACGGCCCCAGGCGGTGCGTCAACTTGGCGTCACGAACAGGATTCGAAGCCCGAGATAACCGGGTACTGTGTGCCATAGACTTTGCTGAACTGTATCATCACGTCATTTGCCGTCAGTGGAGGGGAAGCAGGAGGCCCCGATCCGGAACCGCCAGGTAAGCGATCCCTCTCGCCTGCGGAGCAGCATACTGGTACGTCAGCAGAAATCCAGGACCTGGATGAGGTTCACTAGGGGGGAGGAAGATACCCAACCTGGGAGAGGATACAGCTGCGGGCGCGGCCGCCGCCACTGTAATGCCTTTATCCATGCCGTATATATCGGGGGCGGCGTGGTTGCCCTAGTACTCAGGGGAGTCGCACACCCTGAGCGAATTTGAGGAGAGATTGCGCAGTTTGTTTCAAGTGTACCCCCTGTCTGAGGAGCAAAAAGTCAGAATCCTCATAGGCCAGCTAATCGGTGCAGCCCAGAGGAAGGTGAAGTCCTGGCCGGGCAGGGACAAAAGTACTGTTAAGGAAATACTGGCTCGGTTGAAGGATACCTTTGACACCTGCACAGCAGCAGAGATTAAAATGAAGTTTTACGGGTGCAAACAAAGGGTGCAGGACAGTGTACGGGACTATGCTCTAAACCTGCCGGAGGCGTTGCGGGCCACTAAACAGGTAGACCCCGACAGTGCCCGAGGACAGATTGCTAACTGAGCAGTTTATCGAGGTGCTCCTGTCTAACGCTCACCGGACACAGCTGCGCATAATGGCTCTGCAAAAGCCTCATCTGGACTTTGCGCAATTTAAAGACCGGGCCATCCGGATGCTGCGAGAACCAACCCCAAGTGGCACTGCACCCCTCCGGCGCCCAGTTATCACATACCACCAGGGGGTGGCGTCCTTTTCCCCGGCACCTGTGGAGGCTGACGCGCAGACCCTAGATAATGACCCCTCTGCAGACCTACGCCTTCAGGTCCAGGAGCTGACCAAAAGTATGACTACACTAACCAAAACCATGCAAGTATCTCCAAATTAAAGGATCCATCTGGCTTCCAGTCCAGATGACGTCCCGTGGCGACGACAGAGAAGAATTCCACCGACCAGAGGGAGAAACAGCGATCGCTACGACCAGGATGGACAACCCATCTGCTGCCGCTGTCAAAAGGCAGGGCACCTCGCAAGATTCTGCTATTTAAACGAGCAACCCCTGGGGCAGATGGCCAACCCCCAGGAGTATGATTACCAGGCCCACAAAGCTGGCGAGACAAGTACGTGGAGGACGACCGGTCCTACCTGTCGTGTTTGATGGCATCCCGATGAACGCATTACTGGACACTAGTTCCCAGATGACAAAGATTCCATATATCCTTTTCAAACAATACTGGACTGATTCAGACATTACCCGCAGTCTAGATGAACATATTAACATCTTTGCTAGCAATGGTCAGCCCTTGCCTCAGGTGGGGTATAAAGAGGTGACCATAAAAGTTGGCTGAGTAGAATTGCTATCACAAGGGATGATTATTGTAGATATTGATCGCCAAGAAAGCCATCCTATGATAACCTTAGGCACCAATATGATAGAGAATTGTCTTGGGGAAATTATTGTTTTGTTGCAACAGGTCGCAGAGACTGCGAGTTCTGGTCAGCAGCGAGTTCTGCAGAAGGAGATCAAAGCCCTGATGCCGAGACAACAGGCAGAGCTGTCTGGTGGAGAGGTCGGCAGTGTCAGAATGAGTGATCCCTTCCCCATTGCAATGCCCCCTAGGAGTGAAATGTTAATATGGTGTCGGGCAGCAATGGGTCTCAGCGGTCAAGATTATCAGGCATTGGTAGAACCCGTGTACTCTGATAGTAGGCCCACCATCTTGACGGCCAGGGGATGGTCGATGTCCGCAAGGGGAGAGTACCGATACGCATCCTGAGTTGTGAGGAGAAAGAGGTCCATTTACACCGGTATACCACACTTGGTAAGCTGTTCACTGTCAGTAACAACGCAATAAAGGCAGTGGAACCCTTGCCTCCGTCTGAACAGGCAGAAGGCAATGGCCCCAAGGGGCAGGTGGAGGATTGGTGTCAGAAGCTACAAAGAGGCACTGACTCCACCCCTTTGAACCAAAAGCATGGGGTGTATCGGGTGGTCCAAGAATATGAGCGAGTCTTTAGCAAGCACCCACTAGACTTTGGGCAGGTAAAAGGGGTCCAACATCATATCCCCACAGGAGATCATCCGCCCATTAAAGAGAGGTACCGGCCTGTACCCCCAGCTCACTATCAATGTGCCAAGGGAATGTTACGGGAGATGAAGGAGGCTGGGGTGATCAGAGATAGTTGTAGCCCCTGGGCAGCTCCATTAGTCCTCGTTAGAAAGAAAGATGGTACAATGAGGATGTGTGTTGATTATAGGCAGATTAACCGCATTACACATAAGGACGCCTACCCATTACTCAGAATTGAGGAAACATTAGCTGCACTAAGATCCGCTAACTATTTCTCCACTTTGGATCTCACCAGTGGGTATTGGCAGGATCCTGTGGCAGAGGCGGACAGAGAGAAAACTACGTTTACGACACCAATGGGCCTCAGCGAGTTCAACTCAGGCTCTGCAATGCCCCGGGAACTGTCCAGCGGTTAATGGAGTGTTGCCTAGGACACAAAAACTTCAAAACCATCCTGCTGTACCTAGACGATGTAATCGTCTACTCAAAGACATACGAAGACCACCTGGAGCACGTGGCCGAGGCGTTCAAAGCCGTATCTGGTTTTGGCCTGAAGGTAAAGCCGTCCAAGTGCCACCTGTTGAAGCCCAAGGTGCAGTACCTAGGTCATGTTGTAAGCGCCGAATGTGTAGCACCAGACCCTGAAAAAGTCACCATGATCAAGGACTGGCCAAGACCCTCCACTATCAAAGAAGTGCGGCAGTTCCTAGGGCTGGTAGGCTACTACAAGAGATTCATCAAGGGTTTCACCAAGATAGCGGCACCCATGCAGGACCTCCTAGTGGGCCAGTCCAGGAAGGCCAAGAACCTGAATCCTCCGTTCAAGTGGAGTAAAACAGAAGAAGAATCCTTCACTCGACTGAAAGTGGCTCTTACGGGAGACGAAGTCCTGACCTACCCCGATGGCCAACCCTTTATACTCTATACAGATGCCAGCAACGTGGGATTGGGAGCTGTGCTGTCCCAGGTACAGCAGGGCAGAGAGAGAGTGATTGCCTACGCCAGCAGGAAGCTCCATCCCACGGAAAGGAACCCTGACAACTATAGTTCCTTCAAGTTGGAGTTTTTAGCCATAGTCTGGGCTGTAACAGAACGCTTCAAACACTACCTGGCTTCAGCGAAGTTTACAATCTTCACAGACAATAATCCGCTGACCCACCTTGAAACGGCGAAGCTAGGTGCCCTGGAGCAGCGATGGATGGCCTGGCTGTCCTACTATGAGTTTACCATCAAGTATCGAGCGGGGCATAAAAACGCTAACGCTGATGCGCTGTCCAGGATGCCCAACTTGCCTGATGGGGGAGAAGACCCGGAAGAGCTGGAGGAGATAGAGCTACCGGCTTTCCATCATCACAGGGTGACTCAGTGCTCCTACTATGTGAGGAACAAGCGCTCCGCCAAGAGAGAGGCCACATTTAACCCATTGCCCCACCATGGATGGGCAGAATCGCAGAATAGCGACCCAGCTGTCCACCTAGTAAAGGAGTTGCTGACACAAGCTGACTCGCACCCTGGTCCAGATGCTCCAGAGGAGACCCAACAGTTGTGGAAGGAGAAAGGCAAGCTGTTCATCTACGAGGGAAAGCTGTGTTGGAGAAGCATCAATTCCCGGACACACGAACTGGTCTGGCAGGTGGTAGTCCCAAAGCGGGATGCTCCAATGATCTTAGAAGCGTACCACGATGGAGCAGGACACTTCGGGTGGAAGAAGTTGGAAGTTCTGCTACATGAGCGATTCTACTGGGTTGGCATGAGGAAAGCAATCGAGAGATGGTGTCGAGAATGTGGTCCATGCAACCTGAGACAGAAACACTGTGATAGCCAGAGGGCTCCCATGCAACCCATAATCACCAAACAACCACTTAAACTGGTAGCCTTGGACCACGTGAAGCTAGCTCCAAGCCGGTCAGGCTATATCTACGCTCTCACCATAGTAGACCACTACTCCCGGTTCCTGGTAGTAGTGCTAGTGAAGGACCAGATGGCTAAGATGGCAGCCAAAGCATTTCAACAACACTTTTGTTGCCCGCACAGTTACCCCGAACGAGTGCTTACCGACCAAGGCCCAGCCTTTGAAGCAGAAGTGTTTCAAGAATTCTGTAACTTGTACGGCTGCAAGAAAATAAGGATGACGCCGTATCATCCCCAGACCAACGGGTTGTGCGAGAACCAGGTGGTAATAGACCTGTTGAAGACGTTGCCCCTTGAAGAACGTAGCCTGTGGCCAGAGAAGTTACCGGATTTGGTAGACCTATATAACCACATCCCGGTGAACTCCACCAACTGTACACCCGCCTACCTGATGAGGGCAAGACCTGGCAAGCTACCCATTGACTTAAAAATGGGAGTTTTAACACCTGAGACGACATCACCAGATGCAGATTGGGATACGGAGCGGCAACAACAATACCGCAAGGTGCAAGAATGTGTAGAGAGAAGTTTGTCCCAGGCAAGATAGAGGCAGGACAGAACTTATAATCAGCATGCACCTGCAGTTCCCTTGTCACCTGGAGAACAGGTTCTCAAAAGGAAAAGACGAGTTCACAAGTTAGATGATCAGTGGGAGGTTGAGCCATACACCATCTTACCTTCAAATTTCGACAACACCAAGGTATGCCTCATCAGTAAAGATGGAGGAGAAACTTTGGCGGCAGTCTCAAGAGGCCACCTGAAGATATGCCCTGATCAATTGAGACACAAAGAGGAAGACCAAAACAGCCCCCTGCACACAGAAAAGGTGGAGGAAACGGTTCAAACCATCCTTGGAGAATTTCCCCGGTCTTGGACGCAGATGAACCAATCAATCGTGGTACCTGTTCTGACCTTTCCCCAAGTAGCCTCACCGGAAGCCGCAGAGACTCTAGAACAGCAGAGAGACTGGTCGGCCCCAGAAACAGATGCTTCATCAGCAGCGGATCAGGAGAATCTACCCCCTGCTAGCGGTGAATCTGTCATACCCATGGTGAGTGAAAGAAGTCGTAGAAGACTACCAAGCCTACCAGTGTTACCTCAGACTAACAGTAGTGTAGTCCACACTGAGCCCACCACACCAGCGGTAGACACTAGAGACCCGGATAGGTCATTGGCAACAACCGTACTGTGTAGATCAACCCGTAGTACCATAGTTCAGCTCCTTGCTCGTTATAGGGACTAAAAAGTAGTAAAATAATAGTATATGTTATATAGTTGCAACCGTTAAATATGAGAGCCTACAGAGACTTCCTGTAAGAACTTTTAAGCAATCGTGAATGTACAGTTAGGTCCATATATATTTGGACAGAGACAACATTTTTCAAATTTTGGTTCTAGACATTACCACAATGAATTTTAAACTAAACAATTCAGATGCAGTTGAAGTTCAGACTTTCAGCTTTCATTTGAGGGTATCCACATTAAAATTGGATGAAGGGTTTAGGAGTTTCAGCTCCGTAACATGTGCCACCCTGTTTTTAAAGGGACCAAAAGTAATTGGACAATTGACTCCAAGGCTATTTCATGGACAGGTGTGGGCAATCCCTTCGTTATGTCATTCTCAATTAAGCAGATAAAAGGCCTGGAGTTGATTTGAGGTGTGGTGCTTGCATTTGGAAGGTTTTACTGTGAAGTAAACATGCGGTCAAAGGAGCTCTCCATGCAGGTGAAACAAGCCATCCTTAAGCTGCAAAAACAGAAAAAACCCATCCGAGAAATTGCTACAATATTAGGAGTGGCAAAATCTACAGTTTGGTACATCCTGAGAAAGAAAGAAAGCACTGGTGAACTCATGAATGCAAAAAGACCTGGGCGCCCACGGAAGACAACAGTGGTGGATGATCGCAGAATAATCTCCATGGTAAAGAGAAACCCCTTCACAACAGCCAACCAAGTGAACAACACTCTCCAGGAGGTAGGTGTATCAATATCCAAATCTACCATAAAGAGAAGACTGCATGAAAGTAAATACAGAGGGTTCACTGCACGGTGCAAGCTACTCATAAGCATCAAGAATAAAAAGGCTAGACTGGACTTTTCTAAAAAACATCTACAAAAGCCAGCACACTTCTGGAAGAACATTCTTTGGACAGATGAAACCAAGATCAACCTCTACCAGAATGATGGAAAGAGAAAAGTATGGCGAAGGCGTGGTACAGCTCATGATCCAAAGCATACCACATCATCTGTAAAACACGGCGGAGGCAGTGTGATGGCTTGGGCATGCATGGCTGCCAGTGGCACTGGGTCACTAGTGTTTATTGATGATGTGACACAGGACAGAAGCAGCCAAATGAATTCTGATGTATTCAGAGCCATACTGCGTGCTCAGATCCAGGCAAATGCCGCCAAACTGATTGGTCGTCGTTTCATACTACAGATGGACAATGACCCAAAACATAAAGCCAAAGCAACCCAGGAGTTTATTAAAGTAAAGAAGTGGAATATTCATGAATGGCCAAGTCAGTCATCCGATCTCAACCCAATTGAGCATGGATTTCACTTGTTAAAGAATAAACTTCAGACAGAAAGGCCCACAAACAAACAGCAACTGAAAACCACCGCAGTGAAGGTCTGGCAGAGCATCAAAAAGGAGGAAACACAGCGTCTGGTGATGTCCATGAGTTCAAGACTTCAGGCAGTCATTGCCAACAAAGGGTTTTTAACCAAGTACTAGAAATGAACATTTTATTTACAATTATTTAATCTGTCCAATTACTTTTGGTCCCTTTAAAAACAGGGTGGCACATGTTAAGGAGCTGAAACTCCTAAACCCTTCATCCAATTTTAATGTGGATACCCTCAAGTGAAAGCTGAAAGTTTGAACTTCAACTGCATCTGAATTGTTTTGTTTAAAATTCATTATGGTAATGTCTAGAACCAAAATTAGAAAAATGTGGTCTCTGTCAAAATATATATGGACCTAACTGTACACTGTGTGCAGAATTATTAGGCAAGTTGTATTTTAGAGGATTATTTTTTTTATTGATCAACAACTATGTTCTCAATCAACCCAAAAGACTCATAAATATCCAAGCTTAATATTTTTGGAAGTTGGAGTGGACTTTTTTTCGATTTGGCTATCTTAGGAGGATATCTGTTTGTGCAGGTAACTATTACTGTGCAGAATTATTAGGCAACTTAATAAAAACCAAATATAATCCCGTCTCACTTGTTTATTTTCACCAGGTAAACCAATATCAGTGCACAAAATTTAGAAATAAACATTTCTGACATGCAAAAACAAATACCAAAAAAATTAGTGATGAATATAGCCACCTTTCTTTATGATGACACTCAACAGCCTTCCATCCATAGATTCTGTCAGTTGCTTGATCTGTTTTCAATCAACATTGCGTGCAGCAGTCACCACAGCCTCCCAGACACTGTTCCGAGAGGTGTACTGTTTTCCCTCCCTGTAGATCTCACATTTCATGATGGACCACAGGATCTCTATGGGGTTCAGATCAGGTGAACAAGGGGGCCATGTCATTATTTTTTTTTCTTTTAGACCTTTACTGGCCAGCCATGCTGTGGAGTAGTTGGATGCATGTGATGGAGCATTGCCCTGCATGAAAATCATGTTTTTCTTGAACGATACCGACTTCTTCCTGTACCACTGTTTGAAGAAGTTGTCTTCCAGAAACTGGCAGTAGGTCTGGGAGTTGAGCTTCACTCCATTCTCAACCCGAAAAGGTCCCATAAGTTCATCTTTGATGATACCAGCCCATACCCGTACCCCACCTCCACCTTGCTGGCGTCTGAGTCGGAGTGGAGCTCTCTGCCCTTTACTGATCCAGCCTCTGGCCCATACATCTGGCCCATCAAGAGTCACTCTCATTTCATCAGTCCATAAAACTTTTGAAAAATCAGTCTTAAGATATTTCTTGGCCCATTCTTGACGTTTTATCTTATGTTTCTTGCTCAAAGGTGGTCGTTTATCAGCCTTCCTTACCTTGGCCATGTCCCTGAGTATCGCACATCTTGTGCTTTTTGATACTCCAGTAACGTTGCAGCTCTGAAATATGGCAAAACTGGTGGCGAATGGCATCTTGGCAGCTTCATGCTTGATTTTCCTCAATTCATGGGCAGTTATTTTGCGCCTTTTTTGGCCAACACGCTTCTTGCGACCCTGTTGGCTATTTGCCATGAAACGCTTGATTGTTCGGTGATCACGCTTCAAAAGTTTGGAAATTTCAAGACTGCTGCATCCCTCTGCAAGACATCTCACAATTTTGGACTTTTCAGAGCCCGTCAAATCTCTCTTCTGACCCATTTTGCCAAAGGAAAGAAAGTTGCCTAATAATTAAGCACACCTTATATAGTGTGTTGATGTCATTAGTAGTGTTGAGCCACCCCCGTAGTGTTCGGGTTCGGTTCGGTTCGTCGAACACCGGGATGTTCGAGGAACTGTTCGTCGAACTGTTCGTCGAACACCTTAGAACACCGTCGAACACCGTTAAAACCAATGGCAGGCAAACAAAAACACATAGGAACACATAGAAAACACCTTCAAAGGTGTCCAAAAGCTCACAAACTGCTCAGAAGACGCTTTCTTTAAAAAAGCCGGCCGGCAATTCAGCAGCGGCATACACCGGTACCCGACAATTTAGACATGAAGGAATAGAGCATCACACATAGATTAGATAGATAGAAACATGTCAGTCACATATATATGAAGTACAGTGACAGTGTTGCTTACTGTACTTGTCATTCAGTGTAAAGGATTTATTAAAAAATATAATAGTGTTTTCGTGCACCGTCTCTTTAAAAAAGCCGGCCGGCAATTCAGCAGCGGTACCCGACAATTTATAACAGACAGAATAGAGCTTCACACTTAGATTAGATAGATAGAAACATGTCAGTCACATATATATGAAGTACTGTGACAGTGTTGCTTACTGTACTTGTCATTTACTGCAAAGGATTTATTAAAAAAAATAATAGTGTTTTCATGCACCGTCTCTTTAAAAAAGCCGGCTGGCAATTCAGCATCTGTACCCGACAATTTATAACAGAAAGAATAGAGCATCACACATAGATTAGATAGATAGAAACATGTCAGCCACATATATAAGAAGTACAGTGACAGTGTTGCTTACTGTAATTGTCATTTAGTGTAAAGGATTTATCAAAAAAAATAATAGTGTTTTCATGCACCGTCTCTTTAAAAAAGCCGGCCGGCAATTCAGCATCTGTACCCGACAATTTATAACAGACAGAATAGAGCTTCACACATAGATTAGATAGATAGAAACATGTCAGTCACATATATAATAAGTACAGTGATAGTGTTGGTTACTGTACTTGTCATTTAGTATTAAAATAAAGGATTTATTATTAAAAAAAATTGGCGTGGGGTTCCCCGTAATTTTAGTCTCTAGCGGAGGTTAAGCAGACAGCTGGGGCAGATGTTTGAAGCCTGGGAAGGGGGTAATACCCACGGAGCTTCCCAGGCTACTAATATCAGCCCCCAGCTGAATACCTAGCCTTTACTAGCTATTAAAATGGAGGACCCCCCCAAAAAAAATGACGTGGGGTCCCCCCTAATTTAATAGCTAGCAAAGGCTAGGCAGACAGCTGGGGGCTGATATTAATAGCCCAGGAAGGGAGCCATGAATATTGGCCCCCTCCCAGGCTAGAAACACCAGCCGTCAGCCGCCCCAGAAATGGCGCATTCATAGGATGCGCCAATTCTGGCACTTAGCCTCGCTCTTCCACGCTGCCCTGTAGCGGTGGCAGGGGGTAATAGGGCTGGGGTTGATGTCAGCTTATAATGCCAGCTGACATCAAGCCCAGGTTAGTAATGGAGAGGCGTCTATAAGACACCCCCATTACTAACCCCATAGTCAAAGTTAAAAAAAAAACACAAACACCCAGAATAAAGTCCTTTAATTGAAATAAAGACACAATTCTTTATTGTTCTAAATTAAACCATACTTACCGTCACGCCCATTCCAGCTGAAGCCAACGATCTCCTGCAATAAAAGTAAAATAATAAAGCAACCTCATCCTTACCTTTCCATGGTTCCCAGGACAGCTTCAGCTCTGCTACATCGAGATGACAGGCTGGACCGCAGCAGAACGCTGCCATCCAGCTTGCCATCCCGCAGACACTGAGAAGCGCAGGCATGCTTGCGCTCCTCAGTGTCTGACTGTGACGGCATCCAGATCAGCCGACAATGAACTCGGCTCACCTCATGCACGTCACTGACAGCGTGGGAAAATTCTCCTGCACTCAGCGCTTCAGCGTGAGAATTTTCCCACGCTGTCAGTGACGTGCATGAGGTGAGCCGAGTTCATTGGACATGACCTCGGCTCATCTGGATGCCGTCACAGCCAGACACTGAGTAGCGCAAGTATGCCTGCGCTTCTCAGTGTCTGCGGGATGACAGGCTGGATGGCAGCGTTCTGCTGCTGTCCAGCCTGTCATCTCGATGTAGCAGAGCTGAAGCTGTCGTGGGAGCCATGGAAAGGTAAGGATGATGTTGCTTTATTATTTTACTTTTATTGCAGGAGATCATTGGCTTCAGCTGGAATGGGCGTGGCGGTAAGTATGGTTTAATTTAGAACAATAAAGAATTGTGTGTTTATTTCAATTAAAGGACTTTTTTCTGGGTGTTTGTGTTTTTTTTAAATACTTTACTAGAAATTCATGGTGGTCATGTCTAATACTGGCGTGACCCCATGAATTTCGGGCTTAGGGCCAGCTGATAATGCCAAGCTGGCCTTAACCCCTTTATTACCCAGTGAGCCACCGCACCAGGGCCCTGGATGAGTTGGGTACAGCGCCAGAAGATGGCGCTTCTATGAACGCGCCATTTTCCGGGGCGGCTGCGGACTGCAATTTGCAGCGGGTGGGGCCCAGAAAGCTTGGGCCTCCCTGCGCTGCAGATTCCAGCCCCCAGCTGCCTAGTTGTACCTGGCTGGACACAAAAATAGGGCGAAGCTCCACGTATTTTTTTTTTAAATTCATGAAATTCATGGAATAATTAAGAAAAAAAGGGCTTCCCTATATTGTTGTGTCCGGCTAGGTACAAATAGGCAGCTGGTGGTTGGGAGCAGCCCGTTCCTGCCTGCTGTACCTGACTGGACACAAATATAGGGCGAAGCCCCACATCAATTTTTTTTTCATTATTTCATGAATTTCCTGAAATAATTTAAAAAAAATTGACGTGGGGCTTCGCCCTATATTTGTGTCCAGTCAGGTACAGCAGGCAGGAACGGGCTGCCCCCAACCACCAGCTGCCTATTTGTACCTGGCCAGACACAACAATATAGGGAAGCCCTTTTTTAAAAAAATTATTTCATGAAATAATTAAAAAAAAATTGACGTGGGGCTTCGCACTATATTTGTGTCCAGCCAGGTACAGCAGGCAGGGACGGGCTGCCCCCAACCACCAGCTGCCTATTTGTACCTGGTTGGACACAACAATATAGGGAAGCCCTTTTTTTCTTAATTATTCCATGAATTTCATGAAATAATTAAAAAAAAAAATGCGTGGGGCTTCGCCCTATTTTTGTGCCCAGCCAGGTACAACTAGGCAGCTGGGAGCTGGAATCCGCAGCGCAGGGAGGCCCAAGCTTTCTGGGCCCCACCCGCTGCAAATTGCAGTCCGCAGCCGCCCCAGAAAATGGCGCGTTCATAGAAGCGCCATCTTCTAGCGCTGTACCCAACTCATCCAGGGCCCTGGTGCGGTGGCTCACTGGGTAATAAAGGGGTTAAGGCCAGCTTGGCATTATCAGCTGGCCCTAAGCCCGAAATTCATGGGGTCACGCCAATATTAGACATGACCACCATGAATTTCTAGTAAAGTATTTAAAAAAACACAACACCCAGAATAAAGTCCTTTAAT
Source organism: Phyllobates terribilis (assembly GCF_046119375.1). Classification (NCBI taxonomy): domain Eukaryota; kingdom Metazoa; phylum Chordata; class Amphibia; order Anura; family Dendrobatidae; genus Phyllobates; species Phyllobates terribilis. Next base: position 492,284,724 of record NW_027362761.1, on the reverse strand, counting down.
TGAAATAAACACACAATTCTTTATTGTTCTAAATTAAACCATACTTACCGTCACGCCCATTCCAGCTGAAGCCAATGTCTTCTGCAATAAAAGTAAAATAATTAAGCAACCTCATCCTTACCTTTCCATGGTTCCCACGACAGCTTCAGCTCTGCTACATCGAGATGACAGGCTGGACCGCAGCAGAAAGCTGCCATCCAGCCTGTCATCCCGCAGACACTGAGAAGCGCAGGCATGCTTGCGCTCCTCAGTGTCTCGCTGTGACGGCATCCAGATGAGCCGAGGTCATGTCCAATGAACTCGGCTCACCTCATGCACGTCACTGACAGCGTGGGAGAATTCTCACGCTGAAGTGCTGAGTGCAGGAGAATTCTCCCACGCTGTCAGTGACGTGCATGAGGTGCGCCGAGTTCATTGGACATGAACTCGTCTCATCTTTATGCCGTCACAGCGAGACACTGAGGAGCGCAAGCATGCCTGCGCTTCTCAGTGTCTGCGGGATGACAGGCTGGATGGCAGCGTTCTGCTGCGGTCCAGCCTGTCATCTCGATGTAGCAGAGCTGAAGCTGTCGTGGGAACCATGGAAAGGTAAGGATGAGGTTGCTTTATTATTTTTCTTTTATTGCAGGAGATCGTTGGCTTCAGCTGGAATGGGCGTGATGGTAAGTATGGTTTAATTTAGAACAATAAAGGAATGTGTCTTTATTTCAATTAAAGGACTTTATTCTGGGTGTTTGTGTTTTTTTTAACTTTGACTATGGGGTTAGTAATGGGGGTGTCTTATAGACGCCTCTCCATTACTAACCTGGGCTTGATGTCAGCTGGCATTATAAGCTGACATCAACCCCAACCCTATTACCCCCTGCCACCGCACCAGGGCAGCGTGGAAGAGCGAGGCTAAGTGCCAGAATTGGCGCATCCTATGAATGCGCCATTTCTGGGGCGGCTGACGGCTGGTGTTTCTAGCCTGGGAGGGGGCCAATATTCATGGCTCCCTTCCTGGGCTATTAATATCAGCCCCCAGCTGTCTGCCTAGCCTTTGCTAGCTATTAAATTAGGGGGGACCCCACGTCATTTTTTTGGGGGGGTCCCCCATTTTAATAGCTAGTAAAGGCTATGTATTCAGCTGGGGGCTCATATTAGTAGCCTGGGAAGCTCCGTGGGTATTACCCCCTTCCCAGGCTTCAAACATCTGCCCCAGCTGTCTGCTTAACCTCCGCTAGAGCCTAAAATTAAGGGGAACCCCACGCCAATTTTTTTAATAATAAATCCTTTATTTTAATACTAAATGACAAGTACAGTAACCAACACTGTCACTGTACTTCTTATATATGTGACTGACATGTTTCTATCTATCTAATCTATGTGTGAAGCTCTATTCTGTCTGATATAAATTGTCGGGTACAGATGCTGAATTGCCGGCCGGCTTTTTTAAAGAGACGGTGCATGAAAACACTAATATTTTTTTTGATAAATCCTTTACGCTAAATGACAAGTACAGTAAGCAGCACTTTCACTGTACTTCGTATATATGTGGCTGACATGTTTATATCTATCTAATCTATGTGTGAAGCTCTATTCTTTCGGTTCTAAATTGTCGGGTACCGGTGTATGCCGCTGCTGAATTGCCGGCTTTTCATGTTTCACTGTTGGCACTGTTCCCATCGATTTGGGCAATCACTGTAATGCCACAACCACCATGGCTGTGGCATTACAGTGAGTGGCAGACAATCCCTGCATGATTGGTGCTCTAAATAGCGCCAGACATGCAGGACACGCTTTTGGTGCACGAACAGTTATCGAACATAACCTCGAACAGCCGAATTTTTTGCAAATCGTTCGGGTTCGTCGAACAACTCGAACACCGCCCAAAACAGCTCGAATTTGAGATTGGCGAACAGTTCTAGTCGAACACCGCTCATCTCTAGTCATTAGTCAACAACCCTCCTCATTACAGAGATGCACATCACCAGATTTACTTAATTGGTAGTTTGCTCTCAAGCCTATGCAGCTTGGAGTAGGACAACATGTATAAAAAGTATCATGTGATCAAAATATTCATTTGCCTAATAATTCTGCACGCGGTGTATATAGTTATTACATTTATGGACAAATGGACCCCAGGACTAGATGTGGTAAGGACAATGTTGAATAAAGTTAATTGTTGGCCTTGAAAATAAACCGCAGGCGTGGCCGAAAACCAGGCCAACCGACAGAGTGCCCTGAAACCACGCCCTGGGACGATACACAAAGTGGGTTCCCACCAACCAACCTTCAAGTGCCCGGAAAAAAGACAATTCCTGATTAGTGGCATAAAGACTAAGCGCCGCAATGACTGTTCCCAAGTTTAGTTTGTTTTTTGTTATTCTGCAATTTTTGCCTTTTTGAGACTTTGTAAATTGTTTGTAATATGAATCGTTATTGTTGTTACTTGTTTAATTCTAAAGGTGTCCTCAGTCTGGGAGTACTGAATTTAACTTGGGGGGAATGTGGCACCCCAGGAGTCCGGTTGCCATAGTGGCATTGCCTCCTTCACAGTGGGTGATACCATGCCTGGAAGCAAGGAGGGGTCCCCTAATCAGGTATACCAGCATCCAACACTTTCTTGGCTCCAGACCAGAAAGGGGAGCTCCTCCCCTTCAAACTGGAATCTGGAGTAGGGGTTAGTAAGAGTGAGTTGAAGAAAGTTGGAGACAGGACAGCGACGAGGAAGGACCTGGGGAAGGGAGCTGAGGATAAGCTCACCCCAGAGAAAAGCGCAAAGGAACCGGACACCGGAGTCCATGGTTGTGGGGCACTAAAGGCCCAGCAGCTAAATCCGGAGGGCAGGAGACTGCAGGTCTCCTGGACCCACCAGACGCCCAGCGGCTCAGCAGCATCAAAGGGCCCAGCGCCGCCACAAGGGAGCGACACTTGAGGAAGGCCCAAGCTGCCTGCCATACGGGTGAGGGAAAGACGTTTTACTCAGGGACGAGGACCACAGCATAGCTTCAAGCAGCAGAGCCAATGAGAATAGCGCAGAGGGAAGGCCTACAACTCCATCATGCGAGGCGGATCCCCAACTTGCTTTCAGGCTGCCCGGACCTCCACTACCAGCTAGTACCCGTGTCCCTGTCTGCTGTAACAAACCACAAGTAAAGATAGAGGAAACCGCCATTAATTTGTTGTCTGGTCATTACCTGCGCCCTCACCCCTGCATTACACATCACCAACAACATCTACCTGCACAATTCATCATATATTGTCCTGGAGCTTAGCTCTGCCTGTGGAGAGCTGAACCAACTCTGCTGCGTCACCATCAGCTCCAGTGGATCTGCACCGCAGCGGCGGCTCCATATAGCCGCATACCACAGGTGGCGTCACAAACATTATCTCTAAAAACTTTATTCCCCTTTTACTTTCCCTTTAATTGACCGCCCTGGGTCACAGACTGAGTCACAGCCATCGTGACATCCCCAGCACCGACCGGTCCGGCTACCTGGTATCCCACGGCCCCAGAGGGAGCGTCGTGAGCGGTGACAGTAGCCCTGCCGGCACATCTGTATGATGGAAAGCCGGCAGATCCTATTGTTTATACATTTTTATTCATTATATTAAACCTTTTGCATTTTCATAAGCAGTAGGTAGAAAGGAATTCATGATGTCTTCCCTGCATTTCTGTGTATATAGGTTATTGATTACCATTCCCAACAATCTATATATAGGAACATTCAGAATTGTCAAACAGAAATTGGGAGACAAAAATAAACTTTTTAACTGTGTTACATTTTTCTTGTATTTAATTTTTCTATAATAGTTTTAATAAAAGCACGCTCAGGTTTGGTGCTACATATGAACGCAAAAACTTGAAGGTAGAAGTGGATGAGGCCAAATAAGGACAAGACAACAAAAAACAGAGAGAGAACAAACGGCAAATAAGATTAAAGGACAGCATCTTTCAAAAGCATGAAGAGGGCACATATCAAAGGGAGGCACCACGAATGCAGGACGTGTATACTGACAAAAGAAATTACCTGGCCTGAGGTTACATATTAGATACTGATGCAGTCTACACAAAGAACCTTATATTCTGTATTCAGGTTTGACAGCCTGGCAGAATCGTAAGACACGTTTGTTATATTGAATGGGGATTTTTCACAGTAGTTGAGAAATAAGATTCTTCATAATTCCTTGCTATGCCTGTAAAATATTTAGACGAGGAGCACATGTATGCATATAATCATACTACAGATTCCACCCTTTACCTTTCAGTGAATTACATTGACTCCAATTTGTCACTATTAGTGATGAGCGAGCATGCTCGCTACTGCTCGGTGCTCGCCCGAGCATCTCACTGCTCGAGATGCTCAGCGCTCGCCGAGTATTTCCGGGTTGCTCGGGCGGGAACTCGGGTCCCCTCCCTGCATGTTTGGCACTCTTTAGAGAGCCAATGAACGTGCAGGGATTCCCTGCCATGCACTGTAATGCTGTAGCCATGTTGGTTGTGGGCATTACAGTGATTGGCTGGCCACACAGCATCATCAGGTCTATATCAGACCTGGCGCCGTCATGCTCGTCACAGTCACTCCAGATCAGACAGTGTAGGGAGGGCTGCTGCTGTGTCAGGGAGAGATTTGATTGTGTATTAGGTAGTGTAGTGAGAAAAACCGTACATTACACATATACATCTTAACAAACAAACCTTCTGAGGACTAATCCATCTGCAGAGATATCAGGCAGGCAGGGTGTATAGGCAGGCAGGGTATATAGCAGACTGCAGTGCATATAGCACAAGAGGCTCCATTCCAATTCTGCCTTCTGCTGCTGTTAGATATTTCTGTACAAAGGCCCAGGTCTCAGGGGCCAGGAATACTTTTCTTTGGATCTTAATCCTCATTATTTGCTTAAAAAGCAATCCAGAGAACACCATTTTTTCTGGCACTGCAGAATACAGCCAGGTCCTTTCCATATTAGAGCGCTAGAAATCCAGCTATTTAAAACTTTGTTCTCTCCGTCACACGGATCACATATACGTTGTCAGAAAATACTGCCATTTCTGGCCTACATTAAAAATGTAATTCAGTGTGTCAGTGAAGCAATTCACACCAGTTTGCTGGTCAAACTACTTACCTACAGGCCAGGTATTTAAAACTCTGTTTTCTCCATCACACGGATCACATATAAGTTCACTCCAAACTCAGTCATTTGTAGTGAGCGTGGAAGATACTGTCCTCCATTTAAAATGGGCAAGGCACGTGGCAAGGGACGGAGAACTGGACGTGATGGTAATGGTGCATGCAGAGGCCGAGGACAAGACTGTGGGCAAGCCGAAATTGTGCCACAACAGACACCCACATCTTCTCGACCTTCCTGTCCCAATTTCTAGGGGACCGCAGCACACCACTATTGAACCCAGATCAGTGTCAAAAGGTTGTTGGTTGGATAGCGGATAATGCTTCCAGTCACTTAGCCACCACCACCCTGTCTTCCACACGGTCAAGTCTCAGTAGCCGTGAGTCTGGACCGCATATTCCTCACCCTGATCCTCCTTCGTCCCACCATGCCGAGTACCCAGAGACAACTGATCCCACACTTGGACACTCTGAAGAGCTGTTCACTTTTCCATTTATTGATTCGGGCCTCTCGCCCGGTCCACTTGAAGCGGGACAAGAGGAGATCGTTTGTAGCGATGCCCAAATATTTGAGCAGCACGGTCACACGAAGGCGACGGTGGGAGAGTGTCACAAGAGGTGGACGATGATGAGACAGAATTGTCAGGAAGTCAGGAGGAGGACCAGGGTGTGGAAGTGGAATACGAGTTGGTGTATGATATAGTAACTGACCCAACCTGGCAGGAGGACATGCAGAGTGAGGACAGCAGCACACAGGGGGAGGGAGGCAGAGCTCCCCAACAGGCAGGAAGAAGCAGTGTGGTGGCCGCAGACAGAAGGCAGGCAACCGTTCCCCGTAACACCAACACGAAGGAAGTTGCCAGTACAACTGTTAGGTCTTCCCAAATCAGGTTGTTTTTTAAAGACTCTGCCGATAACCTCAAAAAGGCCATTTGCACCACCTGCCAGGCCAGCATCATCAGGGGTTGCAAAACGACCAGCCTGACCACCATAAGCATGATCAGGCACATGGCAGCAAAGCACCCGACTTAGTGGGTCGAACCCCAGGGTCCAGGAACGGTGTCTGCGGGTGGCACCATTGCTTCTTCCGCTGTTGTGCATGAAAGCCAATCCCCTGTTCATGGTGCATGCGAAGACGCCTCCTGCCCTGCACCTGTCGTTGCACACTCTCAAGTAGTAGCATCAGAAAGCACGTCCATGTCCTTGTCCCAGCGCAGCGTTCAGTTGTCCACACCCCAGTCCTTGGAACGCAAGCGCAAATATGCAGCCAATGCCCCACAGGCCACACTACTAAATTCTCACGTTTCACGACTTCTTGCGCTCTAAATGTTGCGTTTTAGGCTCGTGGAGACGGAAGCATTCCGCAACCTGATGGCGGCGGCCGTCCCTCGGTACTCGGTCCCCAGCCGACACTATTTCTCCCGGTGTGCTGTCCCCGCATTACACAAGCACGTGTCCCAAAACATTAGCCGTGCTCTCAACAACGCAGTTACCGGTGAAGTCCACCTGACCACGGACACGTGGACAAGTGCTTGTGGGCAGGGACGGTACATCTCGCTGACGGCACACTGGGTTAACATAGTGGAAGCTGACACCCAGTCGGACCTTGGGACGGAACATGTCCTCCCGACGCCAAGGATTGCGGGCCCTAGGTCAATCAGGGTTGCCCCCACGGTCTACAGCTCCTGCACCTCATCTTCCTCAGCCCCCTCCTCCTCTTCAGCCTCCATCTTCAAAATGACCACATCAGTCACAAGCTGGAAGCACTGCAGCACTGCCTCAGCCAAGCGGCAACAGGCTGTGCTGAAGCTAATATGCTTAGGTGAAAAACCACACAATGCTGAAGAGTTGTGGACAGCTCTGAAAGAGCAGACAGATCTGTGGTTCACACCGCTGAACCTACAGCCAGGCATGGTCGTGTGTGACAATGGTCAGAACCTGTTGGCGGCTGTGAGGCGAGGCGGGCTCACACACGTACCATGCCTGACCCATGTGCTTAACCTCGTGGTTCAGCAGTTTCTCAAATCCTACCCGGAGCTGCCGGATCTGCTTGTTAAAGTACACCGCCTGTGTGCCCATTTTAGAAAGTCAGCTACAGCTTCTGCCGCCCTTCAGTGTTTCAGCAGCGTTTGCAGCTTCCGGCTCACAGACTGGTGTGTGATGTCCCCACGCATTGGAACTCTACACTGCAGATGTTGGGAAGGATTTGTGAGCATAAGAGGGCAGTTGTTGAGTACCAGCATCAACAAGGCCGTCAGTATTCAGTTCAGGCTCCACACATAAGACCTCAGGAGTGGACATGGATGTCAGACATATATACCATCCTCCAAAACTTTGAGGACTCCACCAAGATGGTGAGCGGTGATGACGCCATAATTAGCGTCACCATCCCGATTCTCTGTCTTCTGAAACGCTCTCTGCTCACAATTAAAGAGGATGCATTGCAGGCGGAGCACGATGAGATGGAGCAAGGAACCATACAGGGTGATTACACACAGCCAAGCCTCATCTCATCCCAACGTGGATTGGGTGACAATGAGGAAGAGGAGGAAGGACAGGAGCTAGTTTCATGCGCTATTGACGGTACTACCTGCACAGCTGTCATATCGTCTGTTCAGCGTGGATGGCCAGAGGACAGAGAGGAGGAGGAGGAGGAGAGCATGGTCAGTAATCCTCTTGGTGAGGACACGGAAGTCTTGCCTGTTAGTAGTCTGGCACTCATGGCTGAGTTTATGTTACGCTGCCTTTCCCATGACCCTCGCATTCTCAAAATTTTGGGTGGCAGTCATTAGTGGTTGGTGACACTTCTAGACCCACGCTACAAGGAGAACTTTATATCTCTTATTCCTGAGGCGGACAGGTCTACAAAAATGGGGCTGTACCAGAAGGCCCTTGTTGCGGAACTATTAAAAAAATTTCCATCTGAAAACGCTGGCGGCAGAGGGCACATTTCGTTGGACAACCAAGGAGTACAGGCGAGAGAGACACAACTTCAATCCAGCAGAGGCAGGGGAACACTGTCAAAGTTCGGGGAGAGTTTTCTCAGACCCTCCCATCGCACAGGCCCTGAGGCTCGTGGTACTCTCACAAGGAGTGCAAAGTTTGGGAAGATGCTGAGGGAGTACCTTGCCGACCGTACCAATGTCCTCCGTGATTCCTCTTTGCCTTATAATTATTGGGTATCCAAGCTGGATACGTGGAATGAACTGGCTCTCTATGCCTTGGAGGTCCTGGCCTGCCCTGCCGCCTGCGTTTTATCAGAGCGGGTTTTCAGTGCCGCTGGTGGAATTATAACTGATAAGTGCATCCGCCTGTCAACTGATAATGCTGACAGGCTGACTCTTATAAAAATGAACAAGGGCTGGATTGGGCCAGACTTCTCAACACCACCGAATGATAGCAGCGTAACAAACTCAAATCCAGTGTCTTTTCTTGGGAGGTGTATTCTCATGCACCTTTTCACACCCACACATGAGTATACGCTTCCTGATTTTGGCTATTTGCTCTTGTCCTCCTCCTTCTCATCCTTCACCACCATATCACCAGGGTGACTGTGGTCCGTGATGCAACACCCACATAATTTTTTTAAAGGGTGTTTATGATGCCTGTAAACATTTTTTTATACAGTATATTCATGTATACCCCCCAGGGGTAAATGTTTGTCAGCCCATACACTTAGTGCATGGGCATTACAAGTATAGGAGGCCCGCTCCTTTCTAATGGGAACTTTTTTTATGAGGCCCTCCTCCACGTCTCTTCCAAGGGTCATTGAAGTGCCTCCAAATTTTTGGCAGCCCTTGCATTCACTGCATAGGCCAACACTGTGGGAGACTCTCTCCTTTCTAATGGGAATTTGTCGTTACTGTGGCCCTGCTCTATGTGTCTTTAAATTCTTAGTGGGGTTTTTCCTAAAATTGGTAAGCCGTTGGACTCACTGCATACCCTATAACTGTATAGCAGACTCTCTCCTTCCTAATGGGAACATGTCGTACCTTGTTATTGTGGCCGTGCTCAGTGTGTCTTTAAATTCTTAGTGGGGTTTTTCCTAAATTTGGTCAGCCGTTAGACTCACTGCATACTCTATAACTGTATAGCAGACCCTCTCCTTTCTAATGGGAACATGTCGTACTTGTTACTGTTGCCCTGCTCTATGTGTTTTAAATTCTTAGTGGGGTTTTTCCTAAAATTCGTCAGCCGTTGGACTCACTGCATACCCTATAACTGTATAGCAGACCCTCTCCTTTCTAATGGGAACATGCCGTACTTGTTACTGTGGCCCTGCTCTATGTGTTTTAAATTCTTAGTTGGGTTTTTCCTAAAATTCGTCAGCCGTTGGACTCACTGCATACCCTATAACTGTATAGCAGACCCTTTCCTTTCTAATGGGAACATGTCGTACTTGTTACTGTGGCCCTGCTCTGTGTGTCTTTAAATTCTTAGAGGGGTTTTTCCAAAAATTGGTCAGCCGTTGGACTCACTTCATACTCTATAAATGTATAGCAGACTCTCTCCTTTCTAATGGGAATTTGTCGTTACTGTGGCCGTGCTTTATGTGTCTTTAATTTCTTAGTGGGGTTTTTCCTAAATTTGGTCAGCCGTTGGACTCACTGCATACCCTATAACTGTATAGCAGACCCTCTCCTTTCTAATGGGAACATGTCGTACTTGTTACTGTGGCCCTGCTCTATGTGTTTTAAATTCTTAGTTGGGTTTTTCCTAAAATTCGTCAGCCGTTGGACTCACTGCATACCCTATAACTGTATAGCAGACCCTTTCCTTTCTAATGGGAACATGTCGTACTTGTTACTGTGGCCCTGCTCTGTGTGTCTTTAAATTCTTAGTGGGGTTTTTCCTAAAATTGGTCAGCCGTTGGACTCACTGCATACCCTATAACTGTATAGAAGACTCTCTCCTTTCTAAATGGAATTTGTTGTTACTGTGGCCCTGCTCTATGTGTCTTTAAATTCTTAGTGGGGTTTTTCCCAAATTTTGGCAGCTCTTGCAGTCACAACATGGGCATTACCACTATAGGAGACCCGCTACTTTATAATGGGAACATTTTTTTTATTGAGACCCTCCTCTCTGTCTCTTCAAAGGGGTATTGGGTTGCGTCCAAATTTTTGGCAGCCCTTGCAGTCACTGGATACGCAATAACAGTATAGGAGACCCACTTGTTAATAATAAGAACAACAAAGCATAGCCGGCTGATGGCTCTCTAACAATAGCGAGGGCCGACTGCTGGCCTTTTAAGAATAGTAAGGGCCATCTGATGGCCCTATAAAAATAGGCTTCATGACTTTCAGAGTCCCTCCATCATAAATAAAACAGGATGTGTCTGATGATGTGTCACACACCACATTGCCAGATAAGGTTGTAAAATGTTAAAATGACATTTCCCGGTGAATGCATTTGTCTTAAAAAATAACGTAAAAAAAACAAAACAATAGGATCTTTCTTTAGTATAAAAAACAGCGTCACCAATTTAACCTCAATGTAATCACATTGTTCAGCTCATGTACCTCCTCCTCCATCTCCGAAATGACTACATCAGTCACAAGCTGACAGCACAGCAGCACTGCCTTGGCCAAGCAGCAACAGGCTGTGCTGAAGATAACATGCTTAATGCTTAATTGACAAACCGCCCAGCGCTGCAGAGTTGTTGAAAGCTGTAACACAGCAGCCTGATCTGTGGCTCTCACTGCTGAACATGCAGCCAGACATGATCGTGTGTGACAATGGGCGGAACATGGTGACGGAGAAATGACAGACGGGGTAGATACAGTTTCCCTCTATGCCAGTCCTTTCACCGAGTTAAAGAATATAGCTGTGGTGAAATACAACTCCCACTGAGAAGCTGTTTCAGATTGAAAAACATTGTGCCCACCAGAGGATTTGATTCTGAGGGATAACCTTTCTCACACGCTCAAAAGCCCCATAGCAGCTGCAAAGTTAGCGCTATCATGAACTCTCCTGAGGTAGAAGCCAAGGCACACCAGATGATTCTCTGGTGGGACCGTTCAACCCTGCAGAGAAGCAGTCCTTACTAAGAAAAGTGTGTGTGAAGGTTCCCGGACATTCTATTTTTACTGAGGAGGAAACACACGCAAACACGGGGAGAACATACAAAGTCCTTGCAGATGTTGTCCTTGCTGGGATTTGAACCCAGGATCCCAGCGTTGCAAGGCTTCAGTGCTAACCACTGATCCAATGTGCTGCCGTTCACCCTCTAATATCTAACAGGCTGGAGAAACTTGCACCTTACTGCCACTCTATCTTCAGCTCCTTTGTGAGAAAATGTATTTGGGAAGCCACTCAGTCTACCAAATAAAATTCCTGAGAAGGAAATTGGGGATGGCTTTTCTACTGGTACTGGGGGCAGTGCTAATACCATGGGGTCGTACCATAGTTTGCTGGAAATATTCCAGGCTGGTAGGAGGCAAGCAAATTCCCACACAAAAGTACCAGCAGTAATGTTCAGGCCACATTTCAAATGCAAGCAGCTTTAGAGGACTTCCTGGGAGAAATGACACACAGGGTAGATATGGTTTCCCTCTATGCCAGTCCTTTCACTGAGCTAAATACAACTCTCAGCAAAAAAAGTTGTGGACTGGCTCCGTACCGTCCCTGGCTACATTCTCCTGTCCACGTGTTTGTGATTAGGCGGTCCTTCCCACTAAGTGCACTGGGGAGGGCACGGGTAATGTTGTGGGACCCGTGCTTGTGGAAGGCGGAGGCGACACTGGGAGAAACAGTGGCGGCTGGGGACTGAGTATGGACACCCGGCCGCCGCCGGCATGAGGTTGTGAAAAGCTTCCGCCTCCAAGAGCTTAAAAGGCCATATTTCAAGTGCAAAGAGCTGCCCAGAAATCTGGCAGTTTAGTGTTGCGGCCTGTGGGTGGGTGGGTGGCTGGCTGCATACTCGCACTTGCATTCCAAGTAACAGAAAACTAAGCAGATGGTGACCTCTATCATCATCATGGCCTCACCTCGGCACTATGAACTCTCCTGAAGGAGAAGCCAGGGCCCGCCGGAGGAGTCTCCGATTCTCTGGTGGGTCCATCCAACCCGGCCGAAAAGCAGCCCTGGCTAAGAAAAGTGTGGGGGAAGGTTCCCGGACACTCTATGGCTGCTTTTTTAATGCGGATCGGCCATGCTTGTGCATGTTATTTCTCAAAACGCATTACAGATAAGGCCATTGTCCAACTCTGTATTTGAGAAATTAAATGCGCAAAGAAAGATGTGTGTGTGTCAAAGCACCACCGACAAGTGCAAGTTGATGTTGAACGGGCTGCCATTGCTTCTGCAACAAGCTCAATTACAGGACTTCCTGGGAGAAATGACACGCAGGGTAGATACGGTATCCCTCTATGCCAGTCCTTTCACCGAGCTAAATACAACTCTCAGCAAAAAAAGTTGTGGACTGGCTCCGTACCGTCCCTGGCCACATTCACCTGTCCACGTGTTTGTGGTTAGGCGGTCCTTCCCAGTAAGTGCACTGGGGAGGGCACGGGTAATGTTGTGTGACCCGTGCTTGTGGAAGGCGGAGGCGATACCGGGAAATATAGTGGTGGCTGGGGACCGAGTATGGACACCCGGCTGCCGCCGGCATGAGGTTGTGAAAAGCTTCCGCCTCCACGAGCTTAAAAGTCCATATTTTAAGTGCAAAGAGCTGCCCAGAAATCTGGCAGTTTAGTGTTGTGGCCTGTGGGTGGGTGGCTGGCTGCATACTTGCGCTTGCATTCCAAGGAATGGGGTAGGGACAACTGCTGCAGTGGGACAAGGACGTGGACGGTGATTGTTGCAAGTCTGCAACGATAGGTGCATGGCGGGAGGCATCTTCGCATGCGCCAAGGATCACTTATGATGGGCACACTTTTAGGCAGTGACCTGGGAGTCAGAGATGCTTCCAGAGGTCTTCCCCATGCTGTTTCCATGTCTTTTCAGCACTGTATGCATGTGTCTGATGATGTGTCACACACCACATGGCCAGATAAGGTTGTAAAATGTTAAAATGACCTTTCCTGGTGAATGCATTTGTCTTGATTGAAAGCAATGCAAAAGTGCAAAAACGCATCAAAAACGCTACGTGTGAACATAGCCCAAGTTGTGGAGGAGTATTTTTGTTTTAGGTTATTTATTTTGCCTTATATACAAGTCATTACCCTGGAAAGGATGTTCCTTTTTGGTTTCGTTTTTGTATGTTTTATTGTGAGTCCGTAAAAGTGGCGTAATACTCTGACCACGTTGTTGACAGCAGTGATTTGGGAGTCAGAGATGCTTCCAGGGGTCTTCCCCATGCTGTTCACATGTCATTTGAGCACTGTTCCCATCGATTTGGGCAATTTTTAGGCCCTCAGCAGACCGCCGGGGGGAGCCGCCTGAAAAATGCTCGAGTTTCCCATAGACTTACATTGGGCTCGTTGCGCGGGTCGAGCACCCGAGTATTCCAATTTGCTCGACCCGAGAAACGAGTACCCAAGCATTTTAGTGCTCACTCATCACTAGTCACTATACTAATTCAATATGTTATAGCAGCACACTAACCAAAGCATCGACTGGCTACAAAACACACATAGAAGCATATAGCATAAACATCTCTTAACAGAGTATTTCAAAATTTTATTTTTTTTCAAAGTTAATTATCTTTCGCCACTCATTGAGGTCATGCCAACAGTGAAAATAAGGAAGGACACATTCATATAATATAACACATATAAAAGACTATGGATCCATATTGTACCTCCATGTTCCTCATATTTCACACTTCTGTTAGTTTTCTGCAATGTTAGTCTCAGGAGAACCACATAGTAGACTTTATACTACATCATTAATATCATGGTACAGCAATGAAATGATAGAAAACAATGGCGGACACAGACAGAAGAGGGTAAGAACAATATATGGGCCCTTTGCAATCCAATAATTCATCGGAATACAAAACTCCACCTGCATTGAGCTAAATGTGGGCCCCATTACTTCTTGGACCCAGGTTACATCAAATGGTATGTCCGCCCCTGTATAAGAGGTTCCATTGTCCATAAGCATAGTAACATAGTAATGTAGGTTGAATAAAGACCTAGGTACATCCAGTTCAACCTTTCTCCCCCAATTGTACTCCCTACACTAACACTTCACTAACTTACAGGGACTAGGCCTCACAAATATATTATTACCATTTTTATTATTGCTTCACTATTACAATTAAAAATGAACCCGTTTATAATTTTTTAATTAGTTTTATCTTTTATATTACTCTTGTGATTCTAATAATGGTGTTACTAAAATCCATATGCCTAAATCTGTTGATCCAGAAGAAGGCAAAAATCCCAGGACACATTCAGCCAATTTGCATCACGGGGAAAAATTCCTTCTTGACCCCGAGAAAAGGCGATCAGTCCAAGAACCCTGGATCAAAGCTAATTATGATACTAGTTATGTAATTACTATTACCGTACAAAATGTACTACTATAGGTGTAATATTCTGTCTAATTTAACTGTAGCCCACAATGTTATGTGTATTGAGGAAATTGTCGATCCCTTTTTTTTTGAAGGCTGTTATAGTGTCGGCCATTACTACCTGTTGTGGTCGGCATTACACAGTCCGAATGCTCTGACTGTAAAGAACCCTTTCCTGTTTAGGTGCTGGAATGGCCTTTCTTCCACCCGTAATGAGTGCCCCCTGGTCCTTAGTATGGTCTTTGTAAGGAATAAGTTATGTGCCAGTCCTTTGTCATGTGCACCTCCATTTTCAGATGTGTCTATCTTTTACCTTACCTCACTCCCAATTTGTTTAACCATATCCTCTATTTTCATGGCAACACCCAAAAATGAAGTGCATACTGGACAGAATAACAGTTTTTTACTCTTTCAGACATGTGTTTTTCTTCATTTCTTCATTGAACTTCAACTGGAAAAAAATGTTTTTTCATTTTCACCCATTCCCCTTCTCTGAAACAATAATGTCCTATCCCATAGCTCCCACCGTATTAGCACCTGCTGCTGAGACAACATCAATCCAAGTGTACTTTACACCCATAGCCCTTGCCATTTAATGAATTTGGTTCAGCTTCTTAGTGGTGTGCGTCGCCCCAGAAATGCTATTCCAGTCTGGAACTAGAGTAGCCTTGCTGACATACAAAACATCAGCACTTTTGAAGGAACTGGTCACGCCCCATCCCGCCCCAGTTTCACTCCAGTATTTCGGCAGAGCTGATTCAAACTGACGTGAAAATGCCAAAAGTGGCAAAATTTTTACGCAACTAACACTTTTCTCGCATAAAAGCTTTGATGAATCGGCCCCATAGTCTATCACAAATGTAGACAATCAGGTAAGATATTATGATTATCCTTAGGGTGCATTCACATTGCATCTCTAATGTACTGAACATTTGGCATGACATTAAAAAAACTTCCATCTTTATTCCAATATTTAAAAAAACATCACATAGGTGAGGAGATAAAGTGAGACAACGTTTCGGCCATATTTGGCCATTCTCAAGTCTAAAAAATACAATAATGATTACTGGAATAAAGATGGACGTTTTCAAGGATTACTTTATGGTGCCTCAGATTTCTCTGAATCCCCATTTAAATGCACAAACAGATAAGCTAAGAGACAGTCATACACTTATTCTGCACAAACACAGTTAAGAAGAGAAAATAGAAGGAAATAAAAAAACGTGGGATGCACAGCTATTATTTTCAAGAGGACTCAAACACTCTGATATGTCTTTTAAGATACAATGCATTGAAAGCGGGTGATTATTATAGCTCAACCCACGCAATGTCAGTTATAATTCATCACACAATACCTCTTATGCAATATAATTATGCAGGTGAGCTTCAAGTAGATAGAGAAGGTAATGCAGACATGAGATGACATGAGGCATGACTTAAAACTGGAATGATAGCTTCAGTACACCTAAAGAATAATGTTTTTAGAAAGCTGTTTAGAAGTAAGTTTCTGACATCCTCTATTGTTGTGTATCTGATCTGTTATAATGAACATTATTTCACCTGCACATATTTACATGTTACTGGACTTTCAGACATCTTGACATCATTTGATGGATAAGAAGGTGATAATTAGACAATCTGGCTTTGCACATCAGTCAAAAAAATTGATTTGAATATTTTCTAAAAATTCTCCAATTCTGCTGCTCTTTCCTTTTTTGCGCTATGTTGCTTCTTTGCTATTGGAGCGCGGTATGTGAAATCTCGGCTTGCAGTTTAACTGTGTTTTTCTTTAGAGTTTTTATTGAGGGCATGTGCTTTCACCACACCCTCCCAGATGCTGTCATTCACTGTCATTCACAGCTCACCCACCAGCTAATCTAGCAGTATCAATCAAGTATACGCCAATCTGTTCCTGGGGCTGTGGGAAAGAGATCTCTTCCAGTCAGATCGGCTGACATCGATGGACCGTGTCCTCTTTTGGACATGGTACATCGATGACATCTTTTTGATCTGGCAGGGGTCTTTGCAAACCTTACAGGCCTTTATGGGGGAATTGAATAACAATAACTTGAATATTCATTTAACCTATCAAGCCAGCACATCATATGTTGATTTCCTAGATGTTAAAATTATGCGTGATGAGAGCGATACACTCCAAAGTACTATTTACCGCAAACCAACTGCGGTAAATTCGCTCCTACACGCTACATCAGCACATCCTAGGCATATGATCAATGCAGTTCCCACAGGACAATTTCTTAGATTGAGAAGACTTTGTTCTTCTGAAATGGAATTTATGACACAGTCACAAAATTTGATGAGTAGATTTAGGGAAAGAGGCTACAGCCATCGCGCCCTAAAAAGGGCTTACCATCGAGCCAAATATACCAGACGTCATGATTCTTTGTATACTATTAAACCAGTTAAGGACACTAATACCATACGTTTTATTACTACATTCAATGCAGGAGCACCGCGGGTTCAAGAGGCCCTTATTAAATCATGGCCAATTTTACTGGCAGATCCTGTTCTGTCCAATTACTTGCCGTCAAAGCCACAAATTACGTTTAAAAAGGCTAAAAACCTTCGAGACCACCTGACAAGAAGCCACTATCAAAACTCTGCCCCCCCTAATTTTTTGAGTAAATCCATGCCAGCCCATGGGTGTTCACCATGTGGGAAATGTCTGGCGTGTGTAAATGTTGAAAGTACTGATTCATTTACCAATTCAGAAGGAACGAAGACCTATTCGATTACTAAATCAATAACTTGTGTCTCTAGGGCAGTAATCTACTACGCCACTTGTCCATGTCCAAAAATTTAAATTGGACTAACTACCAGATTTTTAAAAGTAAGAGTACGTGAACACGTACTAGGCATAGAGGCTGCTGCTCTCGAAACCGATGTTTCCCTATTAAAAACAATACCGAAGCATTTCAAATTATATCATGCCTGTGACACGTCTCAATTCAGAGTTCGTGGCATAGACATGATTACCACTAATATTAGGGGTGGCAATGTTAGTCAAAGGTTGGCCCAAAAGGAAAGTCGATGGATTTGGTTGTTAAAGACCTTACAACCATCAGGCCTAAATGAAAATATAAGCTATGTGCCATTTCTCTGATTGTTCTCCTATGTTTTTAATTATGTTTTTGTGGTGTTTGGTTTTGTTCATTGATTCACTTTTTCTATCTTAGTTTCCTGTGTGGTGTTCTGCTCCCCCTTCTTCTTTTACCATGGACGCTATGAGAATATTTATTCAAATCGGAGCACTGCTACTATCATGTACCTTCTCATTAATGGAGATCCATACATACATATTGCGTGATTTTTTGGCCTTGTGGAAGATGGCCCTTATGCGACTAATCAACTTCAACTTTATTGTTATGTATCATGTTGCATTGCAATTTTATCATATACCTTTTTGTACATTTGTTCTATATAATGATATCTCTGCTGATGCATGGAATGCTTTTGTTGTTGGTATGTCTTTAATCTAATCCAATATAGTGGGAATGTGTGCATGGATATGACGCGCCCCCTGGGCCATATTCTTTAGGGGGAATATCCGGAGCCGGATCAGATGGGAGTTGTAGTCTTCCGAGTGGCTGTGACCCGGTCCGTGCCCAGGGTGTCAAACTCAGTGGTATGTGGCAGTCCTACAGATGTTATTAAGTTCTTTATTGTCGACTACGCCACCCGTTGTATTGCGGTCACTATGGCCGCCGCTGCAGCAGGGTCCGCTGAGGCTGATGGTGTAGGTGCAGCTTTTGGTGGTATAACCCCCAACGGGTGGGGTATAGCCTCAGGGGGGTCAGGTGCAGAGGATGGGGGTTGTGGTGGTGCAGCATAGATGTGAAAGGAAGACAGAGTCGGGTTGTGCAGTTTAGGGTATTTACTCACTGCTGATGTTCCGGTCACTCCAGCTTCAAGTGACCACCCGAGCCGTGCTGCGTCCACCAGGTCCTGGATCCAGCCAACCCCCAAACAAGTCCGGAGCGTGACCCTGAGCTCTCCTTCTGTCCTTTCCTCTGGCCGTCCCCACTAGTGATCCACCCAGGTCCAGCTCCCTCGGGCCTTCTGTTGGGACACCCTTGGCCTTGGGTTCCCTGACCCTCCACGTGGTATGCCTTCGGGGTGGATGTGGTGGGTGGCCGTGGCAGACGCTGCCCACGGCCTCCGGTCTCTGGCTAGGGTGTGCTTTTGCCCCCACCAGCTTGGGATCCGGTACCCTTTTGCCAACTCTTCACCCGCTGATGGACTTTGGGTTCTCAGAGTTCCTTTTCTGTTTCCCCCTCTGGGTCTTTCTTGCTTTCTCCTCTCTCTCTCTCTGGGGCTTCTCTGCTCCTCTTCCTGACTCTGACAGACTGACCGATTGTGGCAGACTGACTCCTCTGCAAAGACTGACAGACTGACCGATTGTGGCAGACTGACTCCTCTGCAAAGACTGACCCTGTTCTTTGATGGTGCCCACCTTATATACACCCTCTATGTGTGAGCTCAGGTGACCAGCACCCAATGAGCTCCTATCTTTACCCAGGCTGCTCCCCCTATCTGCCCCTACACTACTTGGGATGTACCACCCCCCTCCCACTCCAGCCAGGAACAGACTCGGTCGTACCTGCACATTTCTAAGTGGGAGTACCGTCGGTCTGCTCCTCGGAAATGGGATGTGTGTAGTGCATGCAGCCTACCGAGCTCAGATCCACACTCCATCCTTACCCGGGAATGGAATATCACACCTCTGGGTTGAGGTGCAATACCCCTGTAGCAGCCGAATCCTCAGGGTGCTACAGATACATATTAAAAGACCATTTTATGTCCCTTTTTGTATCAGTGGGTTTGGACCTCCTATTAATCACAGAATTCAATATTATGGCTATGATGTTATTGTTGTGATGTAATGTCATTTATGATATATGGTCCTTCTTATATGTGTATCCTTTTTATACATTCCCACTATTACAGCTAATTTATGGGTTGATCGCAGTTTGAGATATTGATGTTGCTATATAAAATCCACTATTTATTCAATCACACTTTATCTTCAACTGTGACCATATGCAAGATACTATTTGATCTCTGTCCTGCTGTGAGCATCTCCGTTATGATCGCGTACCTCCTGGTGTCCTGATGATGTGGAGCGAGCGGCACGCATGTCCTCACTGCCTGCCTCTACCTCTTCGCTGGCTGTGTCTATATGTGTTCCTCGGACGCACAGTCACGTGATAACTCGCGTGGCTGTGTTGCCGAGGGTCACATGATGCGGTTGCCCTGGATGTGGCGGTGGGGCGGTGACAGACATGCGTCACACCACGCCCGCTCTGCATTGATTGGCCAGCTACCCACACACCCCCATTTATCATTGGTCACTCGGCCTTTTTAACTCCTCTCACCTCTCCCATTCTCCACCCCCTGACAAAGGCAGTTCTAGCCGAAACGCGCATAGGGTGAGCAGGAACAGGTGGCGTGCTCCTCAGTTGCTGTAAGTGAGAGATCTTTATGGATCACTATGCACATTAAACATTATACAATCCTTCTATTCTGCTCTATACAGTGACTGGGTATTGTTATGATCTGATGTAGGTGTTGCAGTGATGCATCCCTATGGGCACATGTGATTGAATTTTTGTATATATATTAAAGCAGAGACTATTTATATTAACTGGCATTCCTTGAGTATATGCAATGTCAATTTAGATTTATCCTTGAACATTAACATGGAATAGCCATATACTTGGTATGATATTTATTGAAGTCTCTGCATCAAATTATTGGTAAATTATAGTCATGTTTTGCCCTATATGAGTCTTTTTTGTATTTAAACTTGATCTATTTGTACACCATCTTTGCTTCTGAGCTCTTTCCTATTTTTAACAAGATTAGGTGTGATCAATATGTATTTCTTGTCATTTTCTTGGATTTTTCTAATAAAAAGCTATATATGTACTTTTTCTAAAGTGGGATGTGTTTCGAAGTTTTTTCTCCTTTTGTCCTTTCAGTATCAAGTGCTGTCAAGCTGTGATTGGTAGCATTTAGGAGGGAGGGGTGAAAGTAAATGCTCCCAGAGAAGACTGAAGAAATGCCCAGTTGTCTACAAGCAGAGATTTCACATAGCGCGCTCCATAAGCAATGAATATGAATATCTCAAGAATGGAGCAAGGCAGTGCAAAATGGAAAAAAAACAGCAATCAAGAAAGCGCAGAGATTTTTCGAAGGTGTTTAACTCAATTTTTTTCTTATTAAGTGACCGATCCTCTTTAAGCGACTCCATCTTGTATGAAACTAATTAAAATGCTATAAGTGCTACAGATACATTACCCACAGGGACAGTATGACCTGGGAGAGGTGCAAATTTTTAATATATAGTTCCCCTATAATTGGCAAAGCCCCACTAGATTTATACAACTTATCAGAATTCTGGGTATATAAAATTTCACAGAAAAAATAGGTCCCCGCAACATGTTTCACCGATTAATCGACATCATCAGGGGAGGAGACATAGGTGTGAATATCACATTCCATGATGACGTCAATTAATTGGTGAGACATATTGGAGGGACCTATGTTGTGTGTATGAGATTTGACATACCCATATATTTTGATATTATGAATCAAAATATATCTAAATAATGGTTCCAAAATACAGCAATTGATATAGTGTTACAGGAAAAAAGAATAAATAAATAAACAAACAATAGTAGAAAAGAGGAAGGATGAATTTCCTTAAAATGGTGAATGTTCTCTGACCCCTGATGAAGCGATGGTGAAACACGCATTGGTGCAAACATCTGAGGTGATGTGGTTTGTTTCATCCAGTCTTGCCATGTTTACTGTTTCTTTTCTTTTGTACCTGTGTGGTCTCTTATGTGAACACATCAAGACTGGCTTACCCATTATATGTTAATGAGGGAGACATAGTTATTTATACCATAGTATACAGCATATTACCATCTGAGAAAATAATGAACCTCATCCACAACTACCACAAAAGACTTCAAGCTGTCATTGATGTTAGAGGGTGCAATACAGAGTATTAAGACCTGGGGTATGTGGACTTTTGATCAGGGTCATTTTGATGTTTTTGGTTGTCATTAACCGATTCCCGACCGCCCACTGTAGATAAACGTCCGCTGTGCAGCGCGGACGTTTAAAAACGGTGGGTGGTCCCGCAGTGCTCAGGACCCCCAGGGTCTTGCAAGCGCTGCGGGAGCGGTGCAGAGCGATAGCTCTGACAGGGAACATCATCGGGACCTGATTGGATCAGGTCCCAGTGATGTTAACCCTTTGCTGTCTTCTAAATGCTGCGATCTATAGTGATCGCGGCATATAGAAGACAGCAGGAGGAGAGGGGGTCGTCCACTTACCTCTCCGACGGCCCCCTTATACCTTCCAGGACCTGACGTTGCTATGGCAGCTGGAGGTCACATGACCGCCTCCAGATCTACCATATATGGTGTCCTGCCTGGCTCAGCCTGCAGCTGAAGCCAGGCAGGAGACTGACTGTGAAACAGTCAGGGAAGATCTCATGTAATGTAATACATGTCTATTACATTACATGAGATCAGTGATCAGAAAAATAAAAATTAATGTCCCATAAAGGAACTAAGTAAAAATGTAAAAAAAAGTAAAAAAAAATGTTTTTAAACTGTTAAAAAAAAAATTACAAAATAAATAAATAAAATATTAAACCGATAAATCCGTATATTTATGCAAAAATAAAAAAAGTACACATATTTGGTATCACCGCGTCCGAAACAACCCGAGCTATAAAACTGTCACACTAATTAACTCCTTCTGTGCACACCGTAATAAAAATAAATAAAAAACGGAGCAAAAAACTGCTTTTTCCTCATATCGCCAAACAAAAAGTGGTAAAAAATGCGATCAAAAAGCAAAATGGAAATAAAAATGGTACCGCTGAAAACGTCATCTTGTTCCACAAAATACAAGCCACCATACAGCTCCATCAGCCGAAAAATAAAAAAGTTATACCTCTCGGAATAAAGCAATGCAAAAAAAATATTTTTTCTATAAAATGGTTTTATTGTGTAAAAGCGCCAAAACATAAAAAAATACAGTAAGTGTAGTATCGCTGTAAACGTACTGACCTGAAGAATAACGCTGCCTGATCACTTTTACCACACGCAGAACGGCATAAAAAAACCCTCAAAGAACAATTCCTGAATTGTTGGTTTTTGTTAATTTTACCTCCCAAAAAACGGAATAGAAAGCGATCAAAAAATGTCACGTACCCAAAAATGGTACTAATAAAAATGTCAACTCGTCCCGCAAAAAACAAGCCGTCACATGACTCTGTCGGCCAAAATTTGGAAAAATTATAGCTCTCAAAATATGGCGATGCAAAAACTAGATTTTGCAAGAAAAAGCGTCTTTTAGTGTGTGACAGCTGTCAGTCATAAAAACCCGATATAAATCTGGTATCTCTGTAATCGCACCGACCAGAAGAATAAAGTAATCTAATCAGTTATACCACACTAGGAACGGCGTAAAAAATAAATAAAACCAATTCTTCACCTGCTACTGATTAGTTTATTATGTCTCCCAAAGATCGCAGTAAGGCGCAGAGCCTTACATTTATCCTGCGCTCTGCGCTGAGCACTTACCCCAGAGTTTCCGTGTAAATCTCTGAAATATGTGATTCAGCCAGAACCCATGACGGAAGATTACCTGTAATGAGGCAGATATAGGCACTGTGGATGCCGTCTGGCCTGGGATTCCACGGTGTCATTTGTTTTAGGCGTGCATAAAAGTGCGGTTGGCCACAGTTTTGTTCACTTCTGAAAAAAAGGACACCGCTAAACAGAGGCCAGACGGAGTCCAGAGTAACTCTGCTGCCTCATTACAGTGAATGGATCCCGCAGAGGTTTCATCTGAATTACATCACTTGGAAATTTAGATGGAAACCCCGATGTAAGTGCTCAGCCTAGAGCGCCGGATAAATGTTACGTAAAATGTTCCCAATAAAAGCTTCAACTCAGTCCTCAAAAAAAGCTAGTCCCCACTCAGGTCCGTCATCTGTTAAAAATATAAGGGACTTCCAAGTTACTGGTAGTAGAAAGGCTCTGGAAAAGCGAAATGGCCCTTGCCCCCCAAAAGAAATTCAGAAAATTTTGTGCTCCCAATTCCAAATGCCTATTCTACAATAATTTGTTCTCCAATTGTCAAATAGCACTCCGTCCCTCCCAGATCTCGCTGTATGGCTGAGCGGTACGATACAGCCACATATGGGGTATTGCCACTTTTAGAAGAAATTGTGTGACACATTGCGGCACCATTTTTACCCATTGCCCTGTGTGAAAATGTAAAATCTGAGGGTAAAACATTTTTTTGTGGTAAAAATATAATTATGCTTTTTTTCACTGCCCAATGGTATAAATGTAAAAATTAAAAAATACTCACTACTTCCCTAGATGAATTCCTTGAGAGGTGTAGTTTACAAAATGGGGTCACTTGTGGGGGTTTCTGCTGTTTCGGCATGTCAAATGTGACATGGTGTCTGCAACCTATCCCAGCCAACATAGCGCTCCTTTCTCTTCCGAACTCTGCCGTACACCAAAGCAGTGGTTTTCCCCCACATATGGGGTATCGGCGTACTCAGGAGAAATTGCACAACAAATTTCATGGTGCAATTTATCCTGTTAGCCTTATGATAATGCAAAATTAGGGAATGAAAAACAATTTTTGTGGGAAAAATGTGAAAATTTTATTTTTACGGCTCAATATTATAAACTTCTGTGAAGCGGCTGGGGGTGCAAGGTGCTCACCACACATCTAGATAAGTTCCCTAAGGGGTCTACTTTCCAAAATGGTGTCACTTGTGGGGGGTTTCCACTGTTTAGGCACATCAGGGGCTCCCCAAATGCAACATGGCATCCGCTAATTATTCAAACAAATTTTACATTCAAAAAGTCAAATGGCGCTCCTTCCCTTCCAAACCCTGCCGTGCGCCCAAACAGTGGTTTGCCTCCACATATGGGGTATCAGCGTGTTCAGGAGAAATTGCACAACAAATTTCATGGTGCAATTTTTCCTATTACCCTTATGATCATGCAAAATTAAGGGATGAAAAACGTTTTTGGTGGGAAAAATGTGAAAATTTTATTTTTACAGCTCAATATTATAA
Source organism: Phyllobates terribilis (assembly GCF_046119375.1). NCBI lineage: Eukaryota > Metazoa > Chordata > Amphibia > Anura > Dendrobatidae > Phyllobates > Phyllobates terribilis. The sequence continues at coordinate 492,260,009 of NW_027362761.1, read as the reverse complement.
ACTTCTGTGAAGCACCTTGGGGTTCAAGGTGCTCACCACACATCTAGATAAGTTCCCTAAGGGGTCTAGTTTCCAAAATGGTGTCACTTATGGGGGGTTTCCACTGTTTAGGAACATCAGGAGCTCTCCAAACGCAACATGGCGTCTGCTAATTATTCAGACAAATTTTACATTCAAAAAGTCTAATGGCGCTCCTTCCCTTCCGAACCCTGCAGTGCGCCCAAACAGTGGTTTTCCCTCACATATGGGGTATCAGCGCGCTCAAGAGAAATTGCACAAAAAAATTTGGGGTCCATTTTTTCCTGTTACCCCTGTGAAAATAAAAAAATTGGGTCTAAATTAACATTTTTGTGAAAAAAGTTAAATGTTAATTTTTTTTTTCCACATTCCAAAAATTCCTGTGAAGCACCTGAAGGGTTAATAAAGTTCTTGAATGTGGTTTTGAGCACCTTGAGGGGTGCAGTATTTAGAATGGTGTCACTTTTGGGTATTTTCTGTCATAAAGACCCCTCAAAGTGACTTCAAATATGATGCGGTCCCTAAAAAAATGTTTTTGTAAATTTTGTTGGAAAAATGAGAAATCGCTGGTCAACTTTTAACCCTTATAGCTACCTAACAAAAAAAAATTTTGGTTCCAAAATTGTGCTGATGTAAAGTAGACATGTGGGAAATGTTGTTTATTAACTATTTTGTGTGACATATCTTTCTGATTTAAGGGCATGAAAATTCAAAGTTTGAAAATTGCAAAATTTTCAAAATTTTCGCCAAATTTCCGATTTTTTCACAAATAAACGCAAGTGATATCGAATAAATTTTACCACTATCATGAAGTACAATATGTCACGAAAAAACAGTCTCAGAATCAGAGGGATCCGTTGAAGCGTTCCAGAGTAATTACTTCATAAAGTGACAGTGGTCAGAATTGAAAAAATTGGCCCGGTCACGAAGGCAAAAACAGGCTCTGGTGCGAAGTGGTTAAGATTTAAAGAGAGAAAACACAGTAGTTTGACAATAAATGGCTTCACCCAACCAATAACCATGAGTGGAGAAATTTTTCTTGTTATCATTCATATTCTCTGAAACAAGGCCAAGAAAGGAAACATTCTGCCGGGGTATGCAAACTTTTGAGCACAACTGTATATGTAGCACTCCTTTTGCATTTTGCAGTCACTTTTTGCATACTTATTATTGCGCTTTACTGGATATCTGTATATAGTGTTATATAGTTTTCATTACTTATTCAATGAATTTTCTATTAGTTACTATTTTATGCACTAAGTACTTTATATTCTTACCTTTCTACCTCCGTTAGTGGTGACATTGTACTATTGTAGAATAGAATCTATATATTAGGAATGTTCACCATTTTTAGGGAATTCATCCTTCCCCATCCTTCTACCAAAATGTATCTATTATTTTCTTCCTGTAACTCTATATCAATTGCTGCATTTTGGAGCTATTTTTTAGATATAATTTGATTCATTTCTTAGTTGATATTTGTAAGACTTTCTCCACGCATATGTTTAAAATGTTTTTATATGGTAACAATAATAAAGCTATGCATTTCTAAATTCTTTATGGTATGTGTAGTCTTTATATATTCAATAATTGTAGTTTTGGCTACAACCAGTATACTTTTTTTTATGTTTGGCTCGGTGGCTTTGGCCAAATTCTGTAGGCTTTCGATATCCTCAGTGGGTAAAAGTGATTCTCCACTCATTTGCAAAGTACTTGAAAGTACATAGTACAAAAAAGTGATATAGTAGGGTTTGGGGTTAGCAGAGATCGGTTCAGCATGTAGCTTTAAAAGGAACCTGACAGGTTGCCCAAGTCCCGCAAACTGACGCCAAATATTTATTGCCGTACTTTGTTAATATCTTTCCTAACAATTACTTTTTATTGTTGAATTTATTTCTGAATATTGCAAAAAAACTATGTTAGAACAGCAGTGGCAATATGCTAATTGATGGCTGACTAGTCAAGGGGGCTTTATTTTCTCCAGACTAGTCATCCTACTAATCATGCTCCACTGGACGTGAATAACATAACTTGCAAGTGCGGCATCACCGCTGACTCCTTGCAAAACTCTGCCTTCCTGGCAATGTCCAGAGGAGGCTCTAGTGATCACTGCTGCTCCCCTGGACATGCACACTAGGCCAATGAAGCCAAACTGCAAACCCTCGCCTTCAGTGCACACTGTCAAGTAAGCAGAGAATTGGAAAGAGACAGCGGTGATGCCATTCTTGCAAATCATATTACTTACACCCACAGGGGTGTGATAACATGATTAGTGGGATGATTAGTTTGGGGAAATAATAACCACTATTCACCCACAAATTAGTTTATCACCAGCACAATTATAATAGTTTTTTGCAATATGCAGAAATCATTTAGACAGTAAAAAGACTTGTTAGGAAAGATATTAACATAGCAATAAATACATAAAGGCGGTTTGGGGGACCTGGGCAAACTTTCCGGTTCACTTTAAAAAACCAAACTTAGTCTTAAAAAAGTTTTAATAGATAACATTTTATGATATCAGAAGTATTTTAATTTCTTACAGTATTAAAGGGAAATTATGTTATTCACTTTCTTTGTATTCTCTTTACTATTTTTTTTTATTTTTGCGATTACCAAAAAAAACAACTTTTTTTGCGTAGCGGTAACTGGAAGCTCCTTGGTCCTAATGCAAGTATTGTAGTATTGAAAGCATTGGTCTAATTTTATGAGTAAGTCAGATCCCCGAAGGATCCAGGTCAATTGTTATACTCCATTTTGTTAGATCCTTGGGTTTTCTCATAATGCACCTACTGTACATTCCCATATGAAACCCAACATACATAAAACAAAAGGCTTATTTCAGTTTCCTCATGAACCAGTAAAAGAAACAGAGTTCATATCTTGTTTGGAAGTCTTCCCTTAGCTCAAGTTACCTACATACTGTAGTTTGCTGATAATAATAATAATAATGGCTTTTATGGGCAACCAAATGTCCTATGTACAGTAAATACTGTATAAATATAGTAAATTAGCTCAGAGAAGTAAAATTCAGACCTAAAAACTCGGTATACCGTATATTCCGGCGTATAAGACGACCTGGTGTATAAGACGACCCCCCTACTTTCCTGTTAAAATATAGAGTTTAGGATATATTCACCGTATAAGACTACCCCTTTTCCAACGCATACCAAACACCGGTAAAAATTAAAAAAAAACAGATTTGAATTTAACATGGTCCTTTTTTAATTTAAATTCTTATGACATGCAGGTATATAGCAGGAAAACTGTCACTCATAAACATAAGGCATACAACAACAACATTACTATCATCCATTTTCATCAGCGGCATACACCGGTACCCGACAATTTACAACAGAAAGAATAGAGCTTCACACATAGATTAGATAGATAGAAATATGTCAGTCACATATATATGAAGTACAGTGACATTGTTGCTTACTGTACTTGTCATTTAGTGTAAAGGATTTATTTAAAAAAATAATAGTGTTGCACCGTCTCTTTAAAAAAGCCGGCCGGCAATTCAGCATCTGTACCCGACAATTTAGAATAGAAGGAATAGAGCATCACACATAGATTAGATAGATAGAAACATGTCAGTCACATATATATGAAGTACAGTGACAGTGTTGATTACTGTACTTGTCATTTAGTGTTAAAATAAAGGATTTATTTTAAAAAAAATTGGCGTGAGGTTCCCCTTAATTTTAGTCTCTAGCGGAGGTTAAGCAGACGGCTGGGGCAGATGTTTGAAGCCTGGGAAGGGGGTAATACCCACGGAGCTTCCCAGGCTGCTAATATCAGCCCCCAGCTGAATACCTAGCCTTTACTATCTATTAAAATGGGGGACCTCCTCAAAAAAATGACGTGGGGTCCCCCCTATTTTAATAGCTAGCAAAGGCTAGGCAGACAGCTGGGGGCTGATATTAATAGCCCAGGAAGGGTGCCATGAATATTGGCCCCCTCCCAGGCTAGAAACACCAGCCGTCAGCCGCCCCAGAAATGGCGCATCCATAGGATGTGCCAATTCTGGCACTTAGCCTCGCTCTTCCCACTGCCCTGTAGCGGTGGCAGTGGGGTAATATGGTTGGGGTTTGTCAGCGCCAGCTGCCATGAAGCCCAGGTTAGTAATGATGGGCGTCTATAAGACACCCCCATTACTAACCTACAAAGTGTTAAAAAGAAAAAACACTACACCCAGAAAAAAATAATTTATTTGAAATAAACCACACCATTTTATTTAATTCTTAGTTTACTAAAAAAAATAGTTACCTGTCCACGTTCCTGCGCTGATCTCCCATGCACAGCTGTCACATCTGGAGATGGTGACAGCTGTGCATGGCTGCTGTAAGCTCACGCTGCCGGGAACACGTCCGCTCCTGGCAGCGGGAGCCACTGACTGAGGTCACCGGAGTGCATTCAGTCAGCGCAGCTCCGGAGACCTCCTTTACGGCACTGCTGTACCGTGGGAATTTCTCACGATACAGCAGGGCCGTAAAGCAGCTAACCGGAGCAGCGCTGCCTGAACTCCGGCGAACCCGCTTATGCAATGACGGGGCTGCTTTACGGCCCCGTCATTCTAGCGGCGGCAGCGGTTCAGAGCGGTCACATTCTATGTGGCTGCTCTGAACTGGAGATCTTCGTGGGACACTCGTGGACTACTACGGAGGGGTAAGGATAAGGTTGTGGTTTATTATTTTATATTTTATTACAGGAGATCGATGGCTTCGGGGAATTAGGTGTCTAGGTGAGTATAGGTGTAGTTTTTTATTTTTTACTTTATTTTAGGTGGCGATCGGCGGGGACAGGTAATGTATGAACTAATTTATTGTAGGTAACCACTGGCCACCAATGACATGTATTTAACATTTATTGGGGACACAGTAGGGCAATTTATATAGCAGGATCAGGCTGATGGGAACTACTGCTCCCATCGAGCTGATCCTGCTGGCAGGAGTGGTCGGGGGACAGACATAGGCCGATGGGAGTAGTAGTGTCACATCGGCCTATGTCTGCCTGCACGCACACACCCGCACACATCTCACAGACACCGCACACATCGCACAGACACCGCACACACCCCCAGACATTGCACAGACACCGCACACACTCGCAGACATCGCACAGACACCGCGCACACCCGCACACACTCGCAGACATCTCACAGACACCGCACAGACACCCCACACACACTCGCAGACATACGCACAGACACCCGCACACACCAATCATGACGGGTCTGGGAGGTGAGGCTGACCTGTGAGACCGTGGGAAAGTTCATGTGAGTTCATGCAATGCAGTCAAGCATGAACTCACATGAACCCTCTGAGGGCACCGCGGCGACTTCAAATGAACAGCTGATCGGCATCACCTGATACCTCAGCTGTTCATTTGAAATAACCGGCGGGAAAGCGCAGCACAGAACGGGAAAGCCGGCGGTGAAGTCTTTTCACTGCCGGTTTCCCCGCCCGGGTCCTTCGCTCCCCGCTCCTTTGTGCTGCACTCCCCGCCCGGTCCTAACTTACGATCGGGATGGGAGGTGGCGAGGGGAGCGGAGGATCGGGGTGGGAGGCTGCGGGGAAGCAGTATGGGGCTGTGTGATTGTTTAAAACTTCCCAGCTCCGGACACAGCGCAGCGCTTCTGTGACAAGTGAAAGCTGTCGGCACAGAAGCCCTGCGCTGTGTCCGGAGCTGGGAAGACACTGCAATGTGTCAGAAAAGTTCGCTAGGTTCTGTCTGTCTCCGCTGCTGGGAATACGCTGCGCTGTGTCCCAGGACTGAGAAGACACAGCGCAGCGATGTGTCAGTTTCAGCACAGAAGCGCTGACTGTCTGGACCTACCTCCGCCGTATTTTAACTCCCTCCACCTTATATTAACTCCCACATGGCAGGGATACGGCCACGGCAGCTTATTAACACCCCCAGAGTATCCCCGCATGTCAATTTTTGAAAGTTCAAAAACATTACCGGCGTATAAGACGACCCCAGACTAGACAGAAGATTTTTCAGTCTTCAAAAGTCGTCTTATACGCCGGAATATACGGTAGTTTATTTCCATTCAATACATTCTTCATTCTGACCTATCCCCGGTCCCTTATGACAAATTAACCAGTGTGCCTTGAAGAAAATATTTCCACTAATGGAAGCTCTGTATTGTATTTCAGAAACCTTTGGATGTGCACTCAGGCAGCTGCAGAGAAGGAAAAAAGCTCTGCGGCCTGAGCTATGTGTAACCAACCATATCATGCTTGAATGATTTCCTACAGAGTAGCCACTTCAGTAATAACACTCAGGAGATGGCGTTGACTCAGCCTACGCTAGTTCTTTCAGCACTGGATATTTCCTTCAAAAATACCAAAGTATTCAATTATATTCCAAGTAAAGAACATACAAACCTTTCTAAAAATTCAGAAAATTAATTTAGCTAATGTTTTTGCAATGTATATAATGAATATTTTTGCATAATATATATATATTTTTTCATGCAATAGGGTTTTGCTCGACCACTTTTTTAAGTAGTGAGCAATATGTCTTGAGCAGTCCTGGACAGTCGATTCCATTTCAGAGCAATGTCCTTGTAAGAAGTGCGTTAAACTTGTGGTAGGCCGCAACGTCAGTATAACTTACTGGACAGAAATTACCTGAGGAGACACTGAAGCACAAACATAACAATGTGTCTTTTAAAGGAATCTGACAGGTCCCACATAACCCAAAACACCAGCATGTGTATATTTTTACAGCAGGTGAAATAAGTATTGAACAGGTCACCAATTTTCTAAGGAAATATATTTCTAAAGGTGTTATTAGCATGAAGTTCTCACCGGCTGTAGGAAACAACCCATCCAATCCACACAGGCAAAGAAATCATCCATAGATGTCCATAAATTACATTACGTGTAATAATGAGAAATGACACAGGAAAAAAAAAGTTAACACGTTTACTGAAATTTATATAATACTTCGTACAAAAGAATTTGTTGGTGATGACAGCTTCAAGACGCCTCCTGTATGGAGATACTAGTCACATGCATTGCCCAGGTGTGATTTTGTCCCATTCTTCCTTAGAAACACTCTTCAAATACTGAAGGTCCCATGGGCTCCTATGAACTCTGAGCTTTAGTTCCTTCTACAGTATAAATTTTCTATTGGATTCAGGTCAGGTGATTGGCTCGGCCATTCTAGCAGCTTTATTTTATTTCTCTCAAACCAATTAAGCGTTTCCTTGGCTGTGTGTTTGGGATCGTTGTCTTTCTGAAATGTTCACTTTCGTTTCATCTTCATCATCCTGGTAGACGGCTGCAGATTTTTATCAAGAATGTCTAGGTACATTTGTCCATTCATCCTTCCTTCAATTATTTGAAGTTTGCCATTGCCTTATGCTGAAAAACAGCCCCACACCATGATGTTCCCACCTCCATACTGTTGGTATGGTATTTTTGGGATGATATGCAGTGTCTTTTGGCCTCCAAACAAGGTGTATATTATGGCATCCAAAGAGTTTAATTTTGGTCTCATCTGACTGGACAATATTCTCCCAGTATTTCATAGGCTTGTCTAAATGTTGTTGAGTCAACTTTAAACGTGCTTGAACATGATTTTTGTTCAGCAATGGAGTATTGCGTGGTGATCGTGCATACAGGCCATGGAAGTTGAGTGCATTACTTTTCTTTGAAAAAATTGTACCTGCTGATTTCAGGTCTTCCTGTAGTTCGCCACATATGGTCCTTAATTCTTGGACAACTCTTCTAATAGTTCTTTTCACTCCTCTGTCTGAAGTCTTGTGGAAGCACCTGGTCGTGGCTGGTTTATGGTGAAATGATGTTCTTTCCACTTCCGGATTATGGCCAAAACAGTGCTCACTGGAACCTTAAGTAGTTTAGAAATTCTTCTGTAACCAATGCCATCAGTATGTTTTGCAACCATAAAGTTGCAAAGGTCTGGAGACAGCTCACTGGTTTTACCCATCATGACATGTTTCTTGTGTTGCACCTTAGTAATGAGACACATTTTTATAGGCCATCAGTTGGACCAGCTGATATTATTTTTCACTAAAAGGCAGGATTGCTTTTTAAATTCTGATAGATTTCAGATGGTGCCATGACTTTCTATGGCTTTTTGCGCCTCTTTCTTCATGTGTTCAATACTTTTTCCCTGTGTTAGTTCTCATTATTACACATAACGTAATTTATGGACATCTATGGTTTAATTTCTTTGCCTGTGTGGATTGGATGGATTGTTACTGACATCGGGTGAGAATTTCATGTCAATAGCATCTTTAGAAATATATTTGCTTAGAAAACTGGTGCCGTATTCAATACCTATTTCACCCGTTGTATGTTAACACCCTGCCTAACAAGCCCGTTATACGTGATTGAAGTTTATGGCAAACTAAAATGTTAAAAATCTGTTTCCAATATGCTAATTAGTTTCAGACTAGATGAAGGGTGTTGGTTTCCCAAACTATTTGCAAAAGCTGGCATCACCGCTGGCTCTCTGCAAGTCTCGCGCATGCACGGGTCTTTCAGCATTTCATGTCAGTGCGCAGTAAAGACAGGTGTATGCTCCTCGGCTTCACCGCGCACTGACATGAAATGACTCACAGTATCATGATTACTGAGACTAATAGTCTGGGAAACCAATGCCTCCTCAACTAGTGCTTGTTAGGCCGGATGTTAACATAAGAGTAAACACATGCTGGCATGAAGGACCTTTCGGGTTCAAAATGATACCTCAAGATGAAGAAAAAAGACTGCAGCCTTGGCTTGGAGCTGCCAGTGGACATAAGTTGTCAAAAGTTTCAAAACACATTGGTTCAATTAAAGTTTGTTTCCACTCTGTCTCTGGACACCATATATACATTGGCAGCACCCGGTCAATGCCGCAGTAATTTTTCTTCACTTCGAAGTATCTCTTTAATTCCGGTACTCACAAGTCTCAACATCAGCAGATGGAGCTGCAGACGTTCATTGTGGATCCCCTCATATCTTTCACAGTGTTGTGCTTGCCCCGTACAACTTAACCAGGTGAGCAGTACATGATCATGCACTGAATACCCAGGTTTATTGATCCACACATGGAGCGCTTTTCTTCTCTTTATTTTACTCAAAATGAGGCACAGTCCTTAAACATTTCTGCAACAACCTATTTACAGTCCCTGTGTAAATAATTCTTCTGCGTTGGCCTCTTTTGGTCACTTCATCACTACAGGACTCACATGCACTCTAGCGACTGTCCAGTCCTCTGGACCTCACTGTGGCCTGGTTCCTCTGAGCGGTGAAGCTCTTTCTTCAGCAGTTCTTTACACACACACACACACACACACACACACACACACACACACACACACACTTGCACCTTAGGCCCTCATCCTTGCAGTAGCTTACTCGCTACTAGAAGTAGGTGACTTTTGTGCTGCCATGCTTCTCATATGGCCTTTCTCCAGCCAGCTCCTTCAGTCATAAGACATTCTTAACTCCCTGGTTACTAAACCTCCCTGTCTTCCCAATGGACAACTTCTCCTTGCCCTACCTTACGGCTCTGTCTCTCTGTTATCAAGACACCACCATGGCAATTTTCTGCTCTTCACCAGCTCTTATCGTCTTAAAGGCGTGGCTCTCTATTAGGCAACAGCCCCACTATCAGTATTTGGTCAGTATTCGGTCAGTATTTTTTCTCAGGAGTGGGAGCCAAAACCAGGAGCAGGCGATAAATGCAGAATTGGTGACTTGTTTCTATTATACCTTTTCTCTGATTGTTCCTCACCTGGTTTTGTCTCCCACTCCTGAAAAAAATTACTTACTGAATACTGAAAGGGGGTCGTAGCCTTATGGCGGTCTTTTCCTCAGCTCTACGGGTGCTTATAACTTCCAAGACAGTCATAAAGGCAGTCTCTCCTCCATAACCTGGAGCAATATTGTGAGAGTGTGAACTGTGATAGCAGCAGGAGAGCATTAGGACCCTGTGACTTTTGCCTGGCTGAGCTCAGAGCAGGAGCAGACCAGGAAACCCTGTGTGTTCTGAGGGTGTCTGCTGTGTGAGGGGCTAGACAGGAAGTGTGTGAGAACTGAGCTGGAACAAGACGCTGTCTCTACAAGCTTCCCTGTGGAGATTGTGAACCCCTGTCCCTGGTGAAGCTGTGTCCCTGCTTGAGAACAAGTGCTGAGCTTGGAGTTTTGTGGAAGTCCATGCTGAGTGGACTAGAGACTTTGTGCTGAAGGAGCCAAGTGTCGACTGAGAAGGCAAAGATACTGAGGAATCCATTTCTGTGACGGAGCACGTGGTCGGTGGTCTGGAAAAGAGTGAGTGACTGTGAGAGGAGAGAAAGGGTCCAGTGCCATTCACATTGAGAGGATACTGACAAGCCTTGTGAAGAGATCTTCCCAGACCTTAACCTTAGGCTACAGGACTAAAGTCTCCGGCGTGTGGGCTCGGCATTGGCCGACAAGACAAGGAACCTTTGCTGTTTTTGTGAACGTTGCTTTTGTTTTGGCGCCAAAGTTTTCTGGGACTAGCTGCAGCCACCGCGATTCACAGGCCTGTGATAGACTACATCTGAGGTTAACGGTACCGTAACTTTAAGATACCCGGGTATCCTTATAATAGGGGTATAAGAGCAATTGGTATAGTTTCATGCATTGTTATTGTTAATAGTGGTAGGATTGTACTCAGTGTGCCATCTCAGGGGGTCCCTGTAGACCGCCCTCACTAGACTGACACTGTGTTTAGGTAAAATTGTTCCAGATCTGTAGAATAATTCACATAAGCTGGAAACCTTGAGATTGGCACATTGATTTCAGCTTTTGCTGACTGTGTGTGTTTAGTAGGGACAGTGTCCCAGGTAGAACCTGAGACTGATTCATGCAATACTGAATTTTAGTCTAATCCCTGTTTTAGTAAAGAAAGTGTTGTTTATTTCTGTCTCTGTCTCAGTTTGTGACTCACTGGATCTCTCTCGGACCTCCGGTCATTACATTTTTGGCGTAGTCGGCAGGATCCAGTGCTTGTCATGGACGGAGGCAAGGGAAGAAATTACTCTGCCGCACCAGCAGCCCTCCCGCTCTTAGCGGAACCCCTGGCAGCCGCAACGACTGTGGGAGGATATGTGCCTGTAGGAGCTTTACTCCAGCACATGCCGAAATACGACGGGCATAACATGCTGTTGCAGGATTGGGCTGAGAGGGTCCGGAGTGTTCTGCGGATGTGCAATCTGGCCCCCGCATTACGAGCAGAGTTGGCATTAAATGCACTAGAGTGCGACATTAGGCGGATGGTGATGGTACATCCAGAGTCAGAGAGGAGCACGTTAGAGAAAATCTTGGAGCTGTTAGAGGGGAGTTCAGGAGGCCGGGCTCGTGAGGCCCAGCTTTGTTCCTTGTTTTTCAATCGGCCCCAAAGGGAATGTGAGACTTTGATGCAGTACTCGAACACTTTACAGGAAACATTGAATGAGGTGCAGCTGTGGCGCCCCTGAGGGTTCAGTCGCCACAGGGGTACTGCACCTCAGAACGAGGTGTGGTATCTCCTCTCCAAGGTAAGGATGAAGCACCACACAGGACCCCAACCACACACTCAACACTACACCACTCCAGTTTTGAAGGGGGCCTAAAGCACCATAGTGCTGCCCCGGGCCGGAATGGAGGAGTCGGGGGGGGACCAAAGTTAGGGGGAACCATGTAGTGAGTGAGGGTGGAGGAAGCACTTTACTTTAGCACTTAATAGAATCATATATAACTGGAGACCATTTTAAGAACCGGGTCTTTGGTCGTGGGTCTTTGGTGCGGCAGGTCAACACAAGGCCGCAGCCGGCTGAGGGTCCACGGTTCCCGGTCTCAGGCCTCGAGACGGGGGATTGGGGCAGAGTTACAACCGGCTCTGTCCCCGGTCTTAGTCCAACCAAGAAGGCCCAGGAGGGGAGCAGAGGAGATATGCTCCACAGGCGAAAGGATCTCAGGGGGTGCGGACGGAGCGGAGTCGCCACCTGCATACCTTATTCTGGCCCAGCCCGAGAGACCCTGCCGCAAGAGGGGGTAACGGTCCCCGATTATCTGACTTTGCACTTCACGTCTCGGAAAAGTCTGGAGGCTTATGTGGATCCCAGGGGGATACGGACGGAGCGGAGTCGCCACCTGTATGCTCTAATCTGAGTTTATCCAGAGGGACCCAGCCTTATGCCATGTTCTCACCATCAGTCACCGAGAAGGGCACCCAGTCGGTCCGGGAGCTGTACGCTACCCATCAAGGACATCGCAGTACCCGTACGGGACACAGTGGGGGACACAAGGCGGGAGAAGTTCAACCAGGAGAGGAACACTTTAGAGCGGGGGTCCTGCCAAGCGCTCCTGAACTACTTGGAGTGTGCTGAACCCCACCCTGGCGGCCGCAGCTCGCCGTGTGACAGCAGAGAGAAGCTCTGAGCTGAGAAAGCACTATCGTGAGTAAAAGACTTGGATGACTTCAAATACTGCCTCTGTCTGTTCTTTCCTCCGCGGCTCTGCACCCGCCAATGATCTACTCTGTCTCCCTCTCTACACTGCCCTGAGGCCCTGCTCCACCTGTGGGGAGCTGCACCAACTAAGCTGCCTGAACACCGACCTCGGAGGACTGTATCAGCGCTGGTGATCTTCACCAGACACCACGGGTGGCGTCACAAAGATTCCCCAAATCCCATACACCTTTCCCCCTTCCTTGCTTTTAAGAGTGACCCAAGGGTACGGGACCGGGAGCTGGCCACCGCGACATCCCCAAAACCAACAACAAGGCCCGGGCGCCGAGTCCTCCCCATCCCCTGGGCGCGTCACAGCAACTAGACCCAGGGGCCATGGGGGCATTCCGAGAGGTAGACCGCTTGCTCCGGGATCAATTCACAACGGGGTTAGCCAATAGACTCCTTCGAGACAAACTGAGCTACCCCGGAATTATCCTTCTGGCAGATTTATCGGGCCACGGTGGAAAGAGAGGAGGAGTCTACTCTGGAGGCCAAGGGGACAGTTGACAGTGCACAGCTGGAGGGAGGTCCGGCGCCAGTTTCAGGAGGGGGAGGACTGGTAAACGTTGTACAGGCTCTGCATGCCAAACTGAAGGAGCTAAAGCTGGAGGTGTCTAAACTCAGAGCTGGGCCAGTCCCTACTCCTACGGAAGGGCCACCCGCCCCGTCCTCTGGAATGGTGGTTCCACAGTCTGCCAGGTCGCTCTCCTCGAATGATCCAAGTTCTCGTCCACAAGGAGCGGTCACCTGCTGGAGGTGTGGGCGTCGGGGACACATCTCCCGGTACTGCCGGATGTCTGCAGCCCGTAGCCTCCTTCGCCGGCGTTAAACTCCCAGCCGCTGCCATGAGAAGGCGAGCCCACCCCCCACAAAGCCCTCGACGGGAAGAACAAGATTTGTTCGCATGCAGTCCCGTGCTGGAAATAGAGTTTGAAGGGCGGAAGATGAGATGCTTGATTGACACAGCATCCGAATGTACCATAATGCCCTTAGAGGTGTACGAAAGGCACTTCAGTCAACTCGTGGTTCCCGAGGACGGCCGAGTGATAAGGCTTACAGCCGCTAACAATGGCCAACTGACGGTGAAGGGGATCGTGTGGATGCAACTGAAAATGTTTGGTCAACAGCTGGTTCATAAAGGAATAGTGCTGGTTGACCACCCTCCTAGAAGAGGGATGGAGGTGACGTTCAGAATGAACGTTCTGCGAGATTTAAATCATCAGATGTATGCCACTGAGGGACCCCGATACTGGGCGCGTGCTACCCACCATCGACCCACCCAGAGAATGTTACACCGTCTAGTGCTGAGTTGTGATCTCCTGAAGAGTGCGGTCCCTGGGGGTCGGGTGGGCCTGGTCCGAGTGCCATCGCGGACCACGATCTCGCTAGCGCTTCGGCATGAAGAACTCTTAATGCTACCGGTGGGGGCTGCGCAGAGACTGAATGGGCTTGAAGTACTCATCGAGCCAGCCCCAGAGAAGTCCTCGTTCGCCAAGGCGCGTGTGGCCCGGTCTCTGGCGATTGTGAAGAATGGACGGGTGCCAGTCAGAAGTATCAACGTTTTAGATGAGGCTGTTACAATTCCTGCTGGGACCATTCTGGCTGAACTGTTCGTGCCAGCAGGGAAGGTGCCTGACAAGACAGTGTTCGAACTTCGCCCAGATGAACAGTCTTCCTGGACGTTCGCGGTCGAAGTAGGCCGGACCGAATCTCCTACCGAAGAATGGAATGGTCATGTGATCATGGACCAGATGGGATTGGATCGGGAGGAACTGACCCCCGTGCAATTTTAGCAGCTGGAGAAGGTCTTGTGGGAACATCAAGAGACCTTTTCGCGACATGCGGAGGATTTCAGTTGTTCCCAGACGATTGAGCATGAGATTCCCACGGGGGATACTCCTCCTATTAGGGAACGTTATCGTCAAATCCCCCCAACGCTCTATCAAGAGGTGAAGCGCATGGTGGCCAGTATGCTTGACAACCAAGTGATCCCAGAGAGCCAGAGCCCCTGGGCGGCCCCTGTGGTCTTGGTGCGGAAGAAGGATGGGACCCTTCGATTTTGTGTGGACTATCGCAAATTGAATGCTCACACGGTGAGGGACGCATATCCATTACCTCGCATAGAATAGTCTCTGTCGGCATTGGGTCGGGCAAAATATTTCTCGACGTTGGATTTAGCAAGTGGCTATTGGCAGGTACCAATGGCCGAAAAAGATCGGGCCAAGACGGCATTTGTCCTACCAATGGGGCTCTATGAATTCAACCGGATGCCCTTCGGCCTCACTAATACCCCGGGAACTTTTCAATGCCTGATGAAACATTGCTTAGGCGATCTGAATTTTGAATCAGTCCTGATATACCTAGATGACATTGTGGTGTTCGGGACCTCATTTGAAGACCATCTTGAGAAGTTACGTCAAGTTCTCCAGCGGCTCAGTTGTTATGACCTAAAAATAAAACCAAAGAAGTGCCAACTGTTACAGAGTCAGATTGAGTATTTAGGTCATGTGGTGACTCCGGACGGGGTTCTGCCCGCGACCAGTAAGGTCATGGTGGTGCAGGAGTGGCCACCCCCCCGTACCCTGCGAGAGGTTCGGGCCTTCTTAGGTTTAGCGGGGTACTATCGGAGATTTGTACCTAAGTTTTCACAAGTAGTGAGTCCCCTGAATGAGCTCTTAAGAGGGACAGCACAAGGCCTCCAAAATCGCCCCATCCCATGGGGACCCCAGCAGCAAAAGGCATTTGAGGAGGTGAAGGCCGCCCTAACGAGTGCTCCGTTGTTAGCGTATGCCCGGTTTGATTCCCCTTTCCTGTTATACACCGATGGCAGTCTGCATGGGCTGGGGGCGGTACTAGCACAAGTGCAGGATGGTCAGGAGCAAGTAATCTCCTATGGCAGCAGGTCTTTAAGAGACACTGAACGCAACCCAGCTAACTACAGCTCGTTTCGCCTAGAGCTACTGGCCCTGGTGTGGGCGATGACAGAACGCTTTGCCGAGTATTTAACGGGAGCTGAGGTGCTAGTCATTACTGATGATAACCCTCTGGCTCACCTAGAAAACGCAAAGCTGGGAGCGTTGGAGCAGCGGTGTGTCGCTCGCCTTGTTATGTTTAACTATCGAATTAAGTTTCGCTCTGGGCGGGAAAACGGAAATGCGGATGCACTCTCAAGGGTGCCCCTTGGGTCCTCGGGGGAAAATGTTGATGAACAGCTTGAGGACCATGAAACCCCTGACTTGGGGCAGGTACCTATCTTCCGAAGTGTGGTACATTCAAGTGGGGTGGCGTCAGGGATGCCGTGTGTTCTGGGAAAAACACACTCGGATTTGGCGAAGGACCAGAAAGATTGCCCTGACATTGCACTAGTGCACAATTGGGTACAAAAAGGGGTCTGGCCGCGTGCAGAGGAAAAGGCCCAGCTGCCCATGGAAGGAATGAAACTACTGCGACAGTGGGATAAGTTGTGTGTGGAACATGGCCTCTTGTACGGTAAGGTGTACCTGCCATCTGAGCTGCAGCACCGGTACCAGCTAGTAATCCCTATGGGGATGGGTCCGGTGGTCGCTCGCGAGGCGCATGAGAAGGGGGCCCAATTTGGGAGTGAAAAGACACTCCAGTGGCTACAGCGAGTCCTCTATTGTCCTGAATTGGGGGGGGATGGTGACAGAGGCATGTCGGCAGTGTCAGGTCTGTGGGCTCAGTAAGAGCCCTGAGCAGCGGACGCCCACGCAATCTATTAAGACTTCCGCTCCTTTAGAGCTGCTCATGATTGACTATGTCTTGATAGGATACTCAACGTCTGGGTATTCCTATTGCCTGGTAATGACAGACCACTTCACCAAGTATGCTGTAGCAGTGCCGACAACAGATCAGACGGCGGAGTCGGCAGCTGAAGCCGTGTGTCGAAATTTCATCCAGGTGTTTGGGTATCCGCAAAGAATACACTCGGATCAGGGGGCATGTTTTCAGGGGGCATTGATGAAGGAGCTGTACCAGCTGTATGGTGTCGCACAGTCAAGAACGACACCTTACCATCCCCAAGGTAACGGAGCTTGTGAGCCTTTTAATCGGACTCTGTTGCAGATGTTGAGGACGTTAGAGGGTAAACAACAGATACGCTGGCCTGAGTATCTCCCTGAATTGATGTGGGCCTACAATAATAGAGTGCACAGCACTACTGGCTACTCACCACACATGTTGATGTTCGGGAGGCCAGGGCAGGACATTGAGGATTTGAGCATGCCAGATCCCTCCTCCAATCCCCCTAGGACCGCATCAGAATGGGTTCGGGAACACCGGCGGCGATTGAGGGTGGTGTATCAGGTGGTGGGTGATCGACTCAGTCAGGTGACCCATAGGGACACACGTCCCATGCAAACCGAGCCTTTCTCCCCGGGGGATAGAGTGTTGGTGAGAATCAAACGACGGTTCGGAAAGCTGAGTGAACGGTGGGAGGCGACTCTGTACCTGGTAAAAAAAACGGGTGAGCCCTGAGATTCCAGTCTACAAGGTCGAGCCGGTGGGGACAGGGGGACCATCCCGTAATCTTCATCGTACCATGCTACAACGGTGCTGGTTTAAAGATGCCATCCCCGTTTCCACGGAACCACAGGCCGTGTCCCGAGGGGTGGGCATCCCTAATGCTCTTGAATTTGATGGTGGGTCTGCCTCTGCGCCTGCTTACTTGCCCCCTGCGATCAATCTGTTCCTGTGTGGAGAGAGTATTAAGAATGTGGTATGTCCTTCAGAGAACGGAGAATCAGGTCAGTTACCTGATCCGTATGATGTGGCACAGGGCGCCACACCTCAGGAGGGAGCAGCCTCATTGGCTCCCATTGAAGAGACTTCTGCCCCCTCGGGAGCCGAGCCTGTTGGGGTGGGTCTCAGGAGAACTACTCGAGCTATGGCGGGTATACCTCCACAGCGCTATGCACAAGACGACTTTGAGTGGGGAGGTGTGTCGAGGACGCCAACCTCTAGTGGGGTGGCATGTGAGAGTGTGAACTGTGATAGCAGCAGGAGAGCATTAGGACCCTGTGACTTTTGCCTGGCTGAGCTCAGAGCAGGAGCAGACCAGGAAACCCTGTGTGTTCTGAGGGTGTCTGCTGTGTGAGGGGCTAGACAGGAAGTGTGTGAGAACTGAGCTGGAACAAGACGCTGTCTCTACAAGCTTCCCTGTGGAGATTGTGAACCCCTGTCCCTGGTGAAGCTGTGTCCCTGCTTAAAAACAAGTGCTGAACTGGGGAAAGCTGTGTGGCTATTTGGAGTTTTGTGGAAGTCCATGCTGAGTGGACTAGAGACTTTGTGCTGAAGGAGCCAAGTGTCGATGGAGAAGGCAAAGAGACTGAGGAATCCATCTCTGTGACGGAGCATGTGGTCGGTGGTCTGGAAAAGAGTGAGTGACTGCGAGAGGAGAGAAAGGGTCCGGTGCCATTCACATTGAGAGGATACTGACAAGCCTTGTGAAGAGATCTTCCCAGACCTTAACCTTAGGCTACAGGACTAAAGGTCCCGACGTGTGGGCTCGGCATCGGCCGACAAGACAAGGAACCTTTGCTGTTTTTGTAAACGTTGCTTTTGTTTTGGCGCCAAAGTTTTCTGGGACTAGCTGCAGCCACCGCGATTCACATGCCTGTGATAGACTACATCTAAGGTTAACGGTACCGTAACTTTAAGATACCCGGGTATCTTTATAATAGGGGTATAAGAGCAATTGGTATAGTTTCATGCATTGTTATTGTTAATAGTGGTAGGATTGTACTCAGTGTGCAATCTCAGGGGGTCCCTATAGACCACCCTCACTAAACTGACACTGTGTTTAGGTAAAATTGTTCCAGATCTTTAGAATAATTCACATAAGCTGGAAACCTTGAGATTGGCACATTGATTTCAGCTTTTGCTGACTGTGTGTATTTAGTAGGGACAGTGTCCCAGGTAGAACCTGAGACTGATTCATGCAATACTGAATTTTAGTCTTATCCCTGTTTTAGTAAAGAAAGTGTTGTTTATTTCTGTCTCTGTCTCAGTTTGTGACTCACTGGATCTCTCTCGGACCTCTGGTCATTACTAGTGTTGAGCGAACATGCTCGACACTGCTCGGTACTCGCCCGAGCATCACGCTACTCGGGATGTTCGGCGAGCACCGAGCATTTCCGGGTTACTCGGGCGGGAGCTCGGGTCTCCGCCCTGCATGTTTGGCGCTCTTTACAGAGCCAATGAACATGCAGGGATTGCCAGCCAGTCACTGTAATGCCGCAGCCATGTTGTTTGTGGGCATTACAGTGATTGGCTGGCCGCACAGCGTCACCTCGAGTATTTAAAACCGGGCGCCGCCATCTTGGACACAGTCGCTCCGGATCAGACAGTGTAGGGACAGCGCTGCTGATTTAGGGAGAGATATATCCTGCAAAATAGTTAGTGTAGGGTCTGTAAAGGCTGCCAGATCAAACAAACAGTCCTTCTCAGGACTAATATCCATCCCAGGTATATCAGGCAGGCAGGCAGGCTGTATAGGAGACGCAGTGGTTATACCAGCAAACGCTGCATTACAGTCCTGTGTGCTGCTCCTGTTGATGAAATTGCTGGACTTAGCTCCAGGTCCCGGGGGCCAGGAAAAATCCTTTTTTTTATCTAAATCCTCTTTTTTTTTTTCCTCCTTCACAATGTACAAATACCCATCTTATTAACCTTTTGGTGCCCCCCCCCCAAAAAAAAAAAGTGTGCCTCTGATTTTTCAGACACAAATATATCTGTTGAAAATAGTCTGGTGTAGGCCAGAGAAATAGAAGTGTGGTTTTGCAGTGCTATGGGCCATTTGTATCTAAAAAAAACAGTTTGAGTGTGTCGCTCACTGTTCAGCCGCAAATATATATATATTTTAAAAAGCCTGGTATACACCAGTAAATTATTACTGTGGTTTTGATGTTCCACGGTAAAACATCTCTATTATCCTGTTTTTGGCATTTTTTGCTGTATAAAAATAATAATAGTGTCTCCCTGATTTTTCAGACACAAATATATCTGTTGAAAATAGTCTGGTGTAGGCCAGAGAGACAGAAGTGTGCTTTTGCTGTTCCACGGTAAAAAAATCTCTATTATCCTGCTTTTTGCATTTTTTGCTGTAAAAAAAAAAAAAAAATAGTGTCTCCCTGATTTTTCAGACGCAAATATATCTGTTGAAAATAGTCTGGTGTAGGCCCGAAAAATACAAGTGTGGTTTTGCAGTTCCACGGTACAAACCTTTGTATTATCCACTTTTGGGCCATTTGTATCTAAAAAAAACAGTTTGAGTGTGTCGCTCACTGTTCAGCCGCAAATATGTATATATTTTAAAAAGCCTGGTATACACCAGTAAATTATTACTGTGGTTTTGATGTTCCACGGTAAAACATCTCTATTATCCTGTTTTTGGCATTTTTTGCTGTATAAAAATAATAATAGTGTCTCCCTGATTTTTCAGACACAAATATATCTGTTGAAAATAGTCTTGTGTAGGCCAGAGAGACAGAAGTGTGCTTTTGCTGTTCCACGGTAAAAAATCTCTATTATCCTGCTTTTTGCATTTTTTGCTGTAAAAAAAAAAAAATAGTGTCTCCCTGATTTTTCAGACACAAATATATCTGTTGAAAATAGTCTGGTGTAGGCCCGAGACATACAAGTGTGGTTTTGCAGTTCCACGGTACAAACCTCTGTATTATCCACTTTTGGGCCATTTGTATCTAAAAAAAACAGTTTGAGTGTGTCGCTCACTGTTCAGCCGCAAATATATATATATTTTAAAAAGCCTGGTATACACCAGTAAATTATTACTGTGGTTTTGATGTTCCACGGTAAAACATCTCTATTATCCTGTTTTTGGCATTTTTTGCTGTATAAAAATAATAATAGTGTCTCCCTGATTTTTCAGACACAAATATATCTGTTGAAAATAATCTGGTGTAGGCCAGAGAGACAGAAGTGTGCTTTTGCTGTTCCACGGTAAAAAATCTCTATTATCCTGCTTTTTGCATTTTTTGCTGTAAAAAAAAAAAAAATAGTGTCTCCCTGATATTTCAGACACAAATATATCTGCTGAAAATAGTCTGGTGTAGGCCCGAGAAATACAAGTGTGGTTTTGCAGTTCCACGGTACAAACCTCTGTATTATCCACTTTTGGGCCATTTGTATCTAAAAAAAACAGTTTGAGTGTGTCGCTCACTGTTCAGCCGCAAATATATATATATTTTAAAAAGCCTGGTATACACCAGTAAATTATAACTGTGGTTTTGCTGTTCCACGGTAAAAAATCTCTATTATTCAGGTTTTGGTAGTTTTTTCCGTAAAGAAAAACAGTAGTGTCTCCTGACTGTTGTGACACAAAAATATATCTGTTGAAAATAGTCTTGTGTAGGCCCGACATCCCAGTGTGGTTTCGCAGTTCCACGGGTCAAATCGCTGTACTATCCAGTTTTGGGCCTTTGGTATCTAAAAAAAAAGCAGTTTAAGTGTGTCGCTCACTGTTCAGCCGCAAATATCTCTATTTAAAAAAGTGTGGTATACCCAAGTAAACAATAACTGTGGTTTTCCTCTTCCACGGTTCTAATCTACTCTTTATTACCCTTTTTCCATTGATAGTGCAAGTGTAAGCTATTTTACTTCATTTACAATGGGCAAGGCACGTGGCAAGGGACGTGGAAGTTCTGGTGATGGTTCGTGCAGAGGACGGGGCCGTGGCCAAGGTGAAAATGTGCCACAACCAACAGCCACATCTTCTCGCTCCCACTTCTTGACCAAATTACTAGGGAAGCACAGAACAACACCAGTATTGAGAACTGATCAGTGTGAACAGGTTATTAATTGGATAGCAGACAATACTTCCAGTTACCTGGGCACCACCACCTCCGGTCTGTCTTCCACACGGTCAACTCTTAGTAGCCGTGAGTCTCGACCGCATACTCCTCCTCACCCTGATGCTCCTTCCTCCCACCATGCCGAGTGTCGTCAGACAGCAAGTGATCCCACACTTGGACACTCTGAAGAGCTGTTCACTGGTCCATTTCCATATTTGGGCCCCTCGCCTGATACGCTTGAAGTGGTAGAAGAGGAGATCCCATGTTGGGATGCCCAAATATTTGAACAGCCACGGCCACAGGAAGTTGATGTTGGCAATTTGTCACAAGAGGTGGACGATGACGAGACACAATTGCCAGGAAGTGAGGAGGAGGATCGTGGTGCGCAAGTGGAAGAGGAGGAGGTGGTGGATGATCTAGTAACTGACCTAACGTGGAAGGAGGACACGCAGAGCGAGGCCAGCAGCACACAGGGGGAGGGAGGCAGAGTACCCCAACAGGCAGGAAGAAGCAGTGTGGTGGCCGCAGACAGAAGGCAGGCAACCGTTCCCCGTAACACCAACACGAGGAACGTTGCCAGTACAAGCGGTAGGTCTTCCAGAGTCTGGAATTTTTTTAAAGACTCTGCTGATAACCCCAAAAAGGCCATTTGTACCACCTGCCATGCTAGCATCAGCAGGGGTGACAAAAATACCAGCCTGACCACCACCAGCGTGATCAGGCACATGTCAGCAAAGCACCCGACTTTGTGGGGCGAACTCCAGGGTCCACGACCAGTGTCAGCGGGTGTCACCACTGCTTCTTCCGCTGTTGTGTGTGTAAGAGAACCCCCTGTGGTGCGTGCAGGGCAATCCCCTGTCCATACTGCATGCAAAGATGCCCCCTCCTCTCAGTCTTCACTTGTTATGGCAGTTTCTCAAGAAACAGCATCAACGTCCACGTCCCAACGCAGCGTTCAATTGTCCATATCCCAGACCTTTGAACGAAAGTGCAAATTCGCAGCCAACGCCCCACAGGCCACAGTCCTAAATTCGCACATTTCACGACTGCTTGCGTTGGAAATGCTGCCTTTTAGGCTGGTGGAGACGGAATCCTTCCGCAACCTTATGGCGGTGGCCGTCCCTCGGTACTCGGTCCCCAGCCGACACTATTTTGCCCGGTGTGCCATCCCCGCACTACACAAGCACGTGTCCCAAAACATCTGCCGTGCCCTCAACAATGCAGTTACTGGGAGAGTCCACCTGACAACGGACACGTGGACAAGTGCTTGTGGCCAGGGACGGTACATCTCCCTGACGGCACACTGGGTAAACATAGTGGAAGCCGGGACCCAGTCGGACCTTGGGATGGAACACATCCTCCCCACACCGAGGATTGCAGGCCCTATGTCAGTCAGAGTTGCCACCACAGTGTACAGCTCCTGTGCATCATCCTCCTCCTCCTCCTCATGTTCAGCCTCCATCTCAGATATCACCACATCAGTTACAAGCTGGAAGCACTGCAGTACTGCCTCAGCCAAGTGGCAACAGGCTGTGCTGAAACTCATAAGCTTAGGTGATAAACCTCACACTGCTTGTGAGTTGTGGACAGCTGTAAAAGAGCAGGCAGATCTGTGGCTGAGACCGCTGAACCTACATCCAGGAATGGTCGTGTGTGACAATGGCCGTAACCTGGTGGCGGCTCTGAGGCGAGGCGAGATCACACACATACCATGCCTGGCTCATGTGCTTAACCTCGTGGTTCAGCGGTTTCTTAAATCGTACCTCGAGTTGCCAGATCTGCTCGTCAAACTACGCCTCCTGTCAGCTCATTTTCGGAAGTCGGCTACAGCTTCTGCCGCCCTTGCTGTGTTGCAGCTTCCGGCACACCGACTGGTGTGTGATGTCCCCACACGTTGGAACGCTACCCTCCACATGTTGCAGACTCCACACATAAGACCTCAGGAGTGGACCTGGATGTCTGACATATGTACCATCCTGACAAACTTTGAGGAGTCCACAAAGATGGTGAGTGGCGATGACGCCATCATTAGAGTCAACATCCCACTTGTCTGTCTTTTGCAACGCTCTCTGCAGAGAATTAAAGAGGAGGCATCGCAGCCAGAGTATGATAAGATGGATCAAGAAGCTGTAGCAGGCGATTACACACAGCCCAGCCTCATCTCATCCCAATGTGCATTGGGGGACAATGAGGGAGAGGAGGAGGAGGAGGAGGAAGAACAGGAGCTGGTATCATGCGCTGTAGACGGTAGTACCTGTACAACTGTCATACCTTCGGTTCAGCGTGGGTGGCCTGACGACAGGGGGGAGGAGGAGGAGGAGGAGAGCATGGTCAGTCGTCATCCTGGTGAGGACACGGAAGTCTTGCCCGTTACCAGTCTGGCACGCATGGCTGACTTTATGTTACGCTGCCTTAACCATGACCCTCACGTTGTCAAAATGTTGGGTGACAGTCATTACTAGTTGGTGACACTTTTAGACCCCCGCTACAAGGAGAACTTTCACTCTCTTATTCCTGAGGTGGAGAGGTCTACAAAAATGGGCAGTTCCAGAAGGCCCTTGCTGCAGAACTGTTAAAAAAATTCCCATCTGAACACGCTAGCGGCAGAGGTCACAGTTCGTTGCCCAACCATGTCGTACAGGCGAGACAGACACAACTCCAATCCAGCAGAGGCAGGGGAACACTGTCAACGTTCTGGGACAGTTTTCTGAGACCTGCCCAGCTTACAGGCCCTGAGGCGCGGGGTACTCTCACAAGGAGTGGAAAGTTTCAAAAGATGATGAGGGAGTACCTTGCCGACCGTACCAGCGTCCTCCGTGATTCCTCTGTGCCTTTTAATTATTGGGTATCCAAGCTGGACACTTGGAATGAACTCGCTCTGTACGCCTTGGAGGTCCTGGCCTGCCCTGCCGCTAGCGTGTTATCGGAGTGTGTTTTTAGTGCCGCTGGGGGAATTCTAACTGATAAGCACACTCGTCTGTCAACTGAAAATGCTGAAGGTGAGCCTTATCAAAATGAACAAGGGCTGGATTGGGCCAGACTTCTCATCACCACCAAATGACAGCAGAGTAACATAAAGTCAAATCCACTGTGTTATTTCGGGAGGTGTATTCCCATGCACCGCTTCACACCCACACATGGGTATATGCTTCCTCATTTCGGCTGTTTTTTGCTCTTCTCCTTATCCTCAGCCTCCACCACCACTATACCACCAGGGTGACCGTGGTCCGTGTTGCCAGCATTGCAAGTTCCTCCATCCTAATTTTTGACAGCTTTTGCTTGGAAGGCAAAGGCAAAGACTATGGGAGACCCACTCCCCAATAATGGGAATAATGTTTTTAATATGCTGTACTGCATGGCTCTTGTAAGGGGCATTAAAATCGTCTTGTTAAGCTACTGTGACCTCCACGTCTCTTCCAATGGTCATTGATATTGTCTTTTTATTCCACTGGGACCTCCACGTCTCTTCCAAGGGGCATTGATATTGTCTTTTTATTCCAATGTGACCTCCACGTCTCTTCCAAGGGGCATTAAAATGGTCTTGTTAAGCTACTGTGACCTCCACGTCTCTTCCAACGGGCATTAAAACCGTCTTGTTAAACCACTCTGAACTCCACGTCTCTTCCAAGGGGCATTAAAATCATCTTGTTAAGCTACTGTGACCTCCACGTCTCTTCCAAGGGTCATTGATATTGTCTTTTTATTCCACTGGGACCTCCACGACTCTTCCAAGGGGCATTGATATTTTCTTTTTATTCCACTGTTACCTCCACCACTCTTCCAAGGGGCATTGATATTGTATTTTTATTCCACTGCTACCTCCACCACTCTTCCAAGGGGCATTGATATTGTCTTTTTATTCCACTGGGACCTTCACGTCTCTTCCAAGGGGCATTAAAACCATCTTGTTAAACCACTCTGAACTCCACGTCTCTTCCAAGGGGCATTAACACCGTCTTGTTAAGCTACTGTGACCTCCACGTCTCTTCCAAGGGGCATTAAAACCGTCTTGTTAAACCACTCTGAACTCCACAGCTCTTCCAAGGGGCATTGAAATGTTGTTTTTAATTACCTCTAACCTCCACGACTCTTCCAAAGGGCATTGCATTTCCTCCTAATTTTAGTCAGCTTTTGCTTTTCAATGCATAGGCGAACACTAAGGGAGACCCACTCCCCAATAATGGGTAGAAGGTTTTTAGTATGCTGTAATCCACGTCTGTTTCAAGGGGCATTGCAGTTACTCATAATTTTTGGAAAGCCTTCCATTCACTGCTTAGGCCAACAGTGTACAGGAGACCCAGTTGCTATAAATGGAAAAAACGGTTTAGTTAAGGCCCTCTGACCTCCATGTCACTTCCAAGGGCCATTGGAGTGCCTCGAAATATTTGGTAGGCATTGCACTCACTGTATGCCCTATAACTGTGTAGCCGAACCGCTCCTTTTAGTACAGAAACATATCCTACAAGACATGTGTGGTTGACTGGCCTGATATTGATGTGAATGGTCCCTGTTCCTCCTGCTCTTTCTCCTTTGCCACCACCTCATCCATCATTCATCACCTGAAGCTTTGTTTTAACGGGAGTCATAGAACTGGGATAGTAGCAGGAAAATATCCAGAAATCCTCGGAGGAGGTAGGATATGTGCCAAAACGCTGACCACCTCAGGCCTAGCCGCTACTACATACATGCGCTTGCATTCCAAGGAACAGAAAGCTAAGGAGATGGATGGCCTCATGATCATGAATAATTTACTCGTTGTGTAGGAGGCCGACCACTGCTGCTGTCTACCTTCTGAAGTTTGTGTTGAAGCCTGATTGACCCAGGACCCGCAATCCTCTATGTCTCGAGGACGTGTTGCATCCCAGTGTCCAACTGTGTCCCAGCTTCCACAATATTAACCCAGTGTGAAGGCATCAGTGAGATGGACCATCCCTGGCCACATTCACTTGTCCACGTGTTTGTGGTTAGGCTGTCCTTCCCACTAAATGCACTGGGGAGGGCACAGGTAATGTTTTGGTATGCGCGCTTGTGTATAAGGCGCACCGGGACAAATAGGGGTAGCTGGGGACCGAGTATGGACACCCTGCTGCCCCCTGGCGGCTGGGGACCGAGTGTGGACACCCGGCCGCTGGGCGGCTGGGGACTGAGTATGGATACCAGGCCGCTGACGCAGCCATGACATGGTGGCCGGTAGCTGCCTCCACAAGCCTAAAAGGCCACATTTCTAGTGCAAGCAAGCTAGCAATATGGTATTGCAGCCTGGGGGTGGGTGGGTGGCAGGCTGCACACTTACGCTTGCATTCAAAGAAAACAAAGCAGATGCTAACTTCTATCATCATCATCATGCTCCTCACCATGGCACTCTCAACTCCCCTGATGGAGAAGCCAGGGCCCACCGGAGGAGTCTGGTTGTCTGGTGGGCTCGTCCAATGCTGCCCTAAAGCAGGCCAGGCTAAGAAAGGTGTGGGGAAGGTTACCGGGACAAATAGTGGCAGCTGGGGACTGAGTATGGAGACCTCGCTGCCGAAGTAGCCATGAGGTAGTGGCCAGCTTTGGCCTCCTCCAAACTAAAAGGCCCCATTTCAAGTGCAAGCTAGCAGTATGGTATTGCAGCCTGGGGGGTGGGTGGGTGGCAGGTTGCACACTTACGCTTGCATTCCAAGAAAACAAAGCAGATGCTAACTTCTATCATCATCATCATGCTCCTCACCTTGGCACTCTCAACTCCCCTGATGGAGAAGCCAGGGCCCACCGGAGGAGTCTCGTTGTCTGGTGGGCTAGTCCAATACTGCCCTAAAGCAGGCCAGGCTAAGAAAAGTGTGAGGAAGGTTACCGGGACACATAGTGACGGCTGGGGACTGAGTATGGAGACCTCGCTGCCGAAGCAGCCATGAGGTAGTGGCCAGCTTCGGCCTCCTCCAAACTAAAAGGCCCCATTTCAAGTGCAAGTTGGCAGTATGGTATTGCAGCCTGGTGGTGGGTGGGTGGCAAGCTGCACACTTACGCTTGCATTCCAAGAAAACAAAGCAGATGCTAACTTCTATCATCATCATCATGCTCCTCACCTTGGCACTCTCAACTGCCCTGATGGAGAAGCCAGGGCCCACCGGAGGAGTCTCTGGCTGTCTGGTGGGCTCGTCCAATGCTGCCCTAAAGCAGGCCAGGCTAAGAAAAGTGTGGGGAAGGTTCCCGGGACAAATAGTGGCGGCTGGGGACTGAGTATGGAGACCTCGCCGACGACGCAGCCATGAGGTAGTGGCCAGCTTCAGCCTCCTCCAAACTAAAGGGCCCCATTTCAAGTGCAAGCTAGCAGTATAGTATTGCAGCCTGGGGGTGGGTGGGTGGTTGGCTGCATATTTGCGCTTGCATTGCAAGGAATGGGGGAGGTACAAGTGAACACTGCCCTGGGACAAGGACTTGCACCGGGATAGTTGCAAGTCTGCATCTTCTGATGCGGCAAGGATCACTTCTGATGGGCACACTTTTAGGCAGTGACCTGGGTGTCAGAGATGCTTCCAGGGGTCTTCCCCATGCTGTTCCCATGTCTTTTCAGCACTGTATGCATGTGTCACACAACACATGGCCAGATAAGGTTGTAAAATGTTAAAATGACATTTCCCGGTGAAAGCATTTGTCACGGTTGAAAGCAATACAAAAGTGCAAAAACGCATAAAAAATGCTACTTGTGAACATAGCCCAAGGTGTGGAGGAGTATTTTTGTTTTTGGTTGTTTATTTTACCTTATACACAAGTCTTTACCCTGGAAAGGATGTTCCTTAACATATTTCACAGGAAAACAGTTTCAGTTTCGTTTTTGAACGTTTTATTGTGAGCCCGTAAAAGTGGCTTAATACCTCTGACCATGTTGTTGACAGCAGTGACCTGGGGGTCAGAAATGCTTCCTGGGGCGATCCCCATGCTGTCCCCATGTCTTTTGAGCACTGTCACTATCGTTTTGGGCACTTTTTAGGCTTTCTACACAGTGCCGGGGGTGCCGCTGCAAAAATGCTCGGGTCTCCCCTAGACTAACATTGGGCTCGTTGCTTGGGTTGAGCACCCAAGTATCACGGTGAGCTCGGCCCGAGCTTCGAGCACCCGAGCATTTTAGTGCTCGCTCAACACTATTTAGTACCCTTGTTCTCAAAATTGATGGGGGTCTCAGAGGTCAGACTCCAGTGATTATATATTTAACACCTGTCCAGTGAATAAATATATATGTATTTAAAGGGAACCCATCAGATGATACACGCAGCCCAAACTGTGAGCAGCATGTATCAGCCACTGGCCATATGATCACAGTCATGTATATTTGTCTCTAAAACGCTGCAGCATTTCAAGTAAAAACATAGTTTTAATATCCGCTGGGGACCGAGCTGCACTATTGACTAGTCATACAGGTGGCTCCCCAGCCGCTCACAGTGACTGACACAGGAATGAAGAGGCTTCTCAGTCACTGTTAGCGGCGGGCGGGGAGATGCCACTGGGGACCCACTTGTATAACTAGTCAATAGCACAGCTCCGACCCCAGCGGATATTAAAAGTATGTTTTTCTCTGAAACGCTGCAGCATTACAAAGACAAACATACATGGCTGTGACCGTACAGTCAGTGGCTGATACATGCTGCCCACGGTTTGGGCAGCACGCATCAGCTGACAGGTTACCTTTAAACGGAAACCCCCTTTAACTTAAAGTCAAAGAAAGCTAAAACATGCACTTCATATAGGTCACTTTTATGCATGCATCTCACTTTTATGGCTGAGCAGGACCATGTGGCAACATACAAAGCATGCCTTCTAGTACGACATCAAAAAGTAGACCGGGATGCTACTTTGTGGAGCACCTGATGGCCTGTTTGTCTTAGGTTATCTTTGAGATGTTCTAGTTTTAAGCGGTTATCCGGGACTAAGATATTGATGATCTATCATTATGATAGGTCATCACTACTTGATCATTGAGGGTCTGATGATACCCAAGACCCCCAAGGATTAACAGTTATCAGATTCTGTGCTTGCAACATGTGTACACTGTATGGAGCCATAAGATCACAGCTTTCTACACTGTGTAGTGAGCGTTCTTGGGTACTCCAGTTCAGGTCCTGTGCACTTTGATAGTTCATGGTAGCTCAGCTGAAGTTCCTGAGAATGGCTACTAAGCAGTATACAGAAATATGGTTTTCTAGGTCAAGGCAGTAGACTATGTAGCACCGGATCTGTGTGGATGCAAGATATTTGGACCCCCTGAGCTTATACTGATAAGCTATCCTATGCCCCTTTAATGAGTTTAGTCCAGGTTATACATTTCCTTAAATTAATGGCCTTGGTTGGTATGTACCATGATCCAGGAGGAAAGAAAGAACTAGAATATAATACCCCAGATACTTTAAATAGTCATGATATTTTCCACAACAAACAATCTATATTCCACCAGTTCAAAATGAGAAACAGCTGGAAATGTTGGATTGAGAACAAGACAATTTGTGAAGTAATATCTGCTCTGAATACTGAGGATGTAGTTGGGAATGCAAGAGAAGATTCGCTGCAGAAGCCTTGGCTGACAAATTAGCAAAGTCCAATATATTTTAAACAAATAATTATAATCTACTAAATTGTTTAAAAATGTATTCATTGCTATTGCGTATTTGTTAGTTAATTCATTGCTGCACAATATAGTCACACCTGATTTCTGGTTAACGAGGTTATCTGGTGTAGGATTTCAGTTCTCTGGTAGCCGCTTAGATACACACAGGCACAGGGGTTTTCTATCAAAACAGAATAAAGTTTATTGTCCTTCATAAACTTTACAGCTCCAGAATGAAAACAGCCTTTCTTCAGCACAAATGAAAATTCAAACAGTCCTTTCTTCAACACAAATAAATAACAAAACAGTCCACTCTCTGGGTAAGGCAAAGTAAACCAAACAGTCTCACCATCTTAATATTACAGGAACCTCTCAGACTGCAGCACAGACTATCCACTAGCTCTGTCTTTCTCCAGCCTCAGCACACTACTTCTACATGAGCTAGTCCAGGTGCATTCTATTAGGACAGTAAGACCCGTGCTGGAGTATGGGAGCAACCTTTCCCACCTAGGCTCTTTTGATCACTCCTAAATCCCAGACCCAAATCCAGTCACCATAAAAACTATTTCAGTAACACATATCTGCCATCCGGGACCTTACCTCCTGTCTTCTTACATTGGTTTAGAAAATTCTGTTTGAGACTATACAAACAGTATATCTCTAAAGGAGGACCTTGCTTGTCTGTGCATTACATGGACTGCCCATTGATCTCAATATCTCAGTAAGAAATGGGCAAATCTGCATTTTACCTAAATTGGAGCTGAAGGGCTGAATTGCATTATTTACTATAAGCTGGAACAGGAAGTCATGACAATAGTGGCCACAGAGAACTTACTTTGCTCACCCAGTGACCAACCGATTTACACTAACGAATTATAAAGACACAGAAATACAAATGGAAATACAGTTCAGGAGGAGCTTAAATTGCCTGCAGCCCTTCCCACGACTTACTGCAGGGAGCCGACACAAACCAGAAGTTAACACCCAAGTTCCTAGTCTAGATGACACTGAAGGCACTAGAGACGTACAGACGACATTGTTGCCCCGCATCATTCACAACAAAGAGGTGGCACCACCCAGAGACAAAAGCAAAAAGAAAGGAGGCAGGTATCAACACAGATGTCACAGAATCTGATTAGCTGTCATGTACCCCTAACAGCCATGGGTGGAATTGTGATCCACCCGAGGCTGTCAACATATTAAATGCCGCTGTCAATCTCCGACAGCGACATTTAACATGGCCACACCGGAAGCGCGTCACTAATCCCACCCATGGGCGTTCCCGTCACATGAATGCTGGACACCGATGGGCTGGCATGATAACCCGGGGACTGCAGGAGACCCTTGTGGTTGTCATTGCTGATCTGCTATGAATGCTGCCCCATGGATGGCGCTCATAGCAGATGATCAATTCTGCTACACATAGTAGGACTGAAGTTGTCAGGACAACCCAGCAGCTCTGGTTTACCAGGTGGCAGTATTTCCGTCTGAGTTATTCAGCTCGCTGGACAGTTCCTAGCTAACCCAGATACTAGTACCTGTAATCTCCTGATTGAACACCCTACTTAAACCTGGCATTGCACTTCCTTCCTTGCGAGATTATTGAGCTCCTAGGCTTTAGTTAAGCTCTCTTTCCACCTGCTGCTTGGTCCAAACTATACTGCTGCTTCTGTGTACCGACTTCTGGCTAATTCCTGACTCCGCAACCAGCTTATCCTTCAAACTATACTGCTGCTCCCAAGTACCGACCTCTGGCTAATTCCTGACTATGCCAGTCTGCTGGTGCTGCCCCTAGTGGTTGCAATACCACTACTCCAACCAGGTTAGTTCATAACCGAAGCCCTACTATGTGTAGCACAGGTGATCAGATCATCAAAGCTTCAAGTCTCCTAAGGAGACTATTGAAGCTTATAAAAATAGGGAAAAAAAGTTTTCAATTTTTAAAAAAAAAAAATATAAAAGTTAAAATCACCCCCCTTTTGCCCCATTCAAAATAAAACAATAAAAAAAAAAAAAAAATACACCTATTTGGTATTGCTGCATTCAGAAATGCCCCGTCTATCAAAATATGAAAATAATTAATCCGATCGGTAAACAACATAACAAGAAAAAAATTAAAACTCCAGAATTATGTTTTTTTGGTCGCCGCAACATTGCAATTAAAAACAATAAAAGTCGATCAAACCATCATATCTAACCCAAAATGGTATCAATAAAAATGTAAGCTCGGCACGCAAAAAATAAGCCCTCATCCGACCCCAGATCCCAAAAAATGGAGACGCTACGGGTCTCGGAATATGGCACCATTTTTCTTTTTTGTTTTACAAACTTTGGATTTTTTTTTTCACCGCTTATATAAAAAAGAACCCATACATGTTTGGTATCTGTGAACTCGTAATGAACTGGAGAATCACGATGGCAGGTCAGTTTTAGCATTTAGTGAACATAGTAAAAAAAAAAAACAACCTAAAAAACAATTGTGGAATTGCACTTTTTTTGCAATTTCAACACTCTTGTAATTTCTTTTCCAGGTTTCCAGTACACAATATGGTAAAACCAATGGTGTCGTTCAAAATTACAACTTGTCCCGCAAAAAACAAGCCCTTACACGACCATACTGACTGAAAAATATAAATGTTATGGCTCTGGGAAGAAGGGGAGCAAAAAACGGAAATGCAAAAATGAAAAATCCTGAGGTCGTGAAGGGGTTAAATACATTAGTTATCCAGAAGGAAGAGAGAAGTTTTAAACAGAATGCTACTGGATTGATGACCTCAATTATTTCATATGGACAAATGTACTTTGGGCCTAGCTTAGCAAAGGGAACTTTTAGTTTAATATATTTATTTAATATCCTTCCAAATCCCAAAACTGGGCCCATCTGTCTGTCTTTTATTAGCAGAAGAAGTCAGTTTTCTATTTTCCTAAATTCAATGTAAATGCACAATGTTTTAATGAATAACTTAAGGTCTGAGAGCTAAGCAATCCAGATAGAGGAACAACATGACGCTGTTTACTGAACCTGTCCAAAACCACCCAGATAACAATATACCTTTCACTGGCAGTGGGGAACAGGAATTCAGGATCTTAAATAGCCAGCAGCCACACCCATGGGGAGCCAAAAAAACCCCAAAACTTAACCACTAAGTTCTCAGCCTAGACGGTCCCACAAGTGCCAGAGACTTACACAGGACCATCACAATGTCGATAGGCATGGCCTACAATGAAGGCATAGTGCAGTCTAGCGAAAGAAATCGAGGAGGCAGGCACCAACATGGATGTCACATTATAATAAGGGGGCCGTTCCCTGATTCGTTCTGGCCATGGTTTAAGCTGCATAATTCTTCTGACAGGTTCTTTTAAAAGAGTTTTTTCCACTGCAGACAGGATTTACCATGACTGTCTAACAGATTTGTGTCCCACTAGACATGAGTAAAAGAGTGTTTAATGAATCAAAGTCGTTACAAATTAAAATATTAAAAAAAATATATAAATTTAATTCACCATACTGTGTGAGACCTAATGCCATGAGATCTGAAAAGTGGCCAGAGATGACCTGAGAGAGTGAGCAGAGGGCCTGGCAGTGAGCTGAAGCAGCAGGACAGGTGAGGGGCAGCCCTAGGACAGGTGAATACAAACTTTTATTATTTATTACTCCTTCCTGGCCATCCATTTATTATTCTTTGGGATCTGGAGAGACCTCAGAGCATAACAATCCTTTTTTCATGGCAATTTTAATTAAGGCAAATTTCAGTCAGACAAAATTAAATTTTCCATCCAATTCGAGCGAATCTGCCCAAAAAGAATTTCTAGAAATTCGGTCAACTTTAGGTCCCACTTCTATGGGACCGTACTATTTTGTGAATGAGGCGCTGTCATGCTCTGCTGTGAATTCACAGGTGGTCATGTTTATGGAGCTCTTGCCAATGACTTCTAAAAATTCAAAACATTTTCTGAACTCCCATGAAAGTAAATGGAGTGAGCCATGTTTATGGACCACTCTCTACTGATAGTCTCGCTACAATAGGTCCTTTTCTCAAGATGGGTGATAGTGCCAAAGATGGGATCTGCATCTATGAGACAATAACGGTCTATCCTGTGGATATGTCATAAATGTCTGCGCTACGAAATGATGTATTTAGCGGTCTACAATTTGTTCAAAACCTTTCTGCAACTGGTCACAAAACTGAAAAGGCACAAAAAATTGTATTTTACTACAACCTATCAAATAATATATGTAAATACATGAAATATATATAGAATAATTTAGGGAATTAGCAAGTAACTTTAAGCTACAGTTGCAGTATATTAAATGCAGTGACTGTAAATCTCACAGACTTCATTCCCAGCAGGCGCTATACATCAGTCAGTAAACACATGTACGATATTATTTTCATGCTGTTCACATTTCCTCCACATTTTTTGATAAGCATCGACTGAATGCATTTTCCAGAATGTTGTATTTTTTTTTCCTTTAATAAAACATCTGCCAAACATTTTTCATTTCACTTTGGGCTTTACAATCTGGACATTTAAATTCCTCATTACCTTTTTTTTTTCTCGAGGAAACATTTGGTGCTTTTCCATTAATTTAGCTTCCTGTAGGCTACTGGTGCCATTTTTACAACTGGGTAAATTAAATTGAGCATAAAGTTATGAAAACAAGATTCATCAGGCGACATGAAAGTTGTATTAAACTTTACATATTGGATCTGTTTTATGCAACATAAAAAAATCCCTGTTGTGTCTGCAATTTTGCTCAGTACATGTAATTAACATACATTTTCAGAAAATAAAGATGTATAGCAAATACTGCTAACCCAATATACCTGCTATGCCATAATACCTCTAGGAGTTTGCACCACTGTCAGGTGTGTTTGTCCATGCATTTCAAGAACTGCTTATGCATTTTAATAGAAATTGTTGCAATTCTTCAGTTTACCTTTAGGGGTGCTGCAGGAAAACTGAACACTTGCTACCAGGTTCTCTCACAGATTATAGCTAATCACTGGAGGTACAAGCAATTTGAAACACTATGCTCAGCTAATTACTGGGATATCATTTCAATAAAAAAAAATTAAGTAAATACCTAATTTAAACAAAATTAGTACTTAGCTCACCTCAAACAATCACATAAACCTACTGTAAAGGACATATTAATATTCATGCTATCCAAGTGTAAAGAACATATTGATACTCATGCTAGAGCAACTCCATTTTGTCTGCTTGCTTTAAAATCATGTTATTATACTCCTTGCATAACATGCATTCTTTCCTTCTTTCCTCTTGATTCACAAGCATCTTTCCCACACTAACCTTTTCTCACAAGAACATTCTATGAGACACCCTGCTCCTGTTATTTAGCTAGTCTGAGCCAGGATGGGTAACCTTGTAAATTTCCATCATGCACCGAACTAACGATAATATGACCATATGTGTATTTCCGTAATAATTGTACTAACATTGGTTTAACCCAGTAGTATGGCTGTAGGTGATTGGCTATTGATATACTCAAAACAATATAAAATGCTAAGTAGAAATAAACGGGATCAGAGATTCTCTGAATCCTCCCATACAGAGCATTGCCTCCGTCTGGTTTTCTGTTGGATTGCGCAATCAACATAATAATTTGACACTCACTTGGCCAACCATGAAGGGATGTTGGTGCCCTCCCTCAACACTACAAAGAATTAGGACTTTATAAGCCACATAGTCAAAAAGGTAAATCCTTATTTAACAAATGACACACAAATTGAAAGGGTATAAAAATGAGAATGTAAAGCAGAACTCTATCCCACAAAGGAATAGACACTATCAGTTCTGTGATTTGGAGTAATCAAATGAGAATAATGCTATAAAAAAGGAGAGTAATGTCACAGATAAAGGACACAATGTCCAAAAGATGAGTAATGTACTTATACCCAAGGCACAATGGCAGTAAACCTAATGCAAGTCAAGTAGCCAGAAAAGACCCTATTAGTAGCAGTATCAAAAAGACATGTCAGTGAGTAATCAAAGGGTAGCCTGGAAGTGCAGTTTGACATGCTGGTACTGCATATAATAAAGGACTAAAAAGAAAGAATAATTCATACTAATGCCATGAATCAAAGGAAATCATAATAAGGTAAATATCTGTGTGAAGATAGAAAGGAACACCCCAATGCATGTTTCGCATTTAGCTTCTTCCAAGGGGGGAGGGAGTGACCTTTAAGAGCTGTTAGGATCTATGTGCAGGACACTAGATCAGGAGAGCAGACTGTCAGTCATTACTTGTCTCACACTGGTAACGCCTCCTCTCATTTAAAATAATCTCTGGAGGCAGATTCTCAGGGAGATTTATGTCTGGCCCACAGATCTTAACAGCTCAGTTAACATATTAGGAAAAACGTGGATTTCTCTGGAATAAGACATTGGATCGCAGATATCAAGGTATTATTTTATTCAGCTTCCTATGAACTACATGCCCATATAGACGGCTTAGGAGGATTGATCCTACTGACAGATTCCCTTAAAGTTAAGGTTGCATCTTGTTCACGTAACTTATAATTTTCAAAGCAATACACAGCTAAAAACACTGAATTGATTTAGTTTGATCCTGGTCCAGTCATCCCCCACCTTGCAAAAAAAGACAGTTTGCCACCATTTGAAACCAGTCCTGCATATAATTAGGTTATTGAAGCTGAATGAGAAAGTGTTCTGTTATAATTAGACACTATTAGGTTGTGTTCATACATTGAGGTTATGTAGATTTTTTTCTTGGCATCTTGGTAGAACCACAATATTTTTGGAAAATCGCAGACATGGTAGCAATGTGTGAACACATCCTTAAAGAGGTTACCTAAGTTTGTGAAATTGATGACTTATGTTATCTGCCAATCAGCTGTTTGAAAAAGCTGCAATGTTCAGGCGAAATCTGCAACCTCTTCATTGCTTACTTTTCATACCTTCTATGCTTAGTATTGCAGCTTGCTTGTATTCACGAGAATGAGGCAAAGTTGTGATTCCAAGCACAGCCTCTCCAAAATATACGGCATTCTGGTGTATGGAGCAATGTACATGGTGTATGGAACAATATGTCCCAGCACTCACTGAATGCTATGGCCCCTTCAAACAGATGAACTTTGCAGACTTTGGAAGTGGGCTAGCAAAAAATAACTTTCTTTGAAACCAAATATAGCATGGGATTGTACTCAATGTGCTGCTGAAAATATGATCATCCCGTGTCTTTGGTTTTTTAGCAATATGACCACTGGAACACAAATAATACTTTACCATAATGTGGAATTATGGCCCACGCCATGGCTGAAGCATATATTCCTCCAATCATCCAAAACATACACAGCCAACTGAGATGTTCTCCTCGCTTTTCTCTAGCAAGGACTTCTGAAAAGTAGGAAAATGCAGTTGGAAGCGCTCCACCAATCCTGTAAAGATTATGAGATATGTCAATTCTAAATATTGTTTACTGTAAATATTCACATTCTGTACATTACGTTTAGACATGCAACAAGCTTAAACCATTCTAAAAAAATTATTTAGCAGTTTATAGATTAATATTGACGTTGAATTCTGTGTTATTTATCACCTGTCCAAATTCCCATTATCTAAAACATGAAAAATTGGTATTTTCGAGCCTTCACAGACACAATAAAGTAGAGCTCCACATCATAAATCATAGGGGAAGATCCAATATTATGTGACAACTATTATTGCAATTAATTATTTTGGGAGTAGATTTGTCTGTGAGCTATAATAGCCATGAAGTTTTGTGACAATCTAAGAGATCGCATTGATCGTTTGCCAAGTATTTTACCAACAATCCTCGATAAAATATCAAATATGGCTAATGTTCAGATCAAATGATGAAACTATAACTCACAAATCTGATTAATGCATTAATCAAGAAGCCCTTCATGGGCAGTGGCATTTTTACCATAGCTGTGGAGAATTGATGCATATCCAAGTTATATGCTATAACGTAAAAAAAAAACTTGTAATAGCCCTTTAGAACCCTCCTGATTCAATTTATAGAAATTGTTTTATAATCAAAATCCTCAAATGTAGTTTAAGGGTAGGTTCACACAAGTGTATTTTCGGTCTGATTGCTGTCTGGATAATACGGACAGTATACAGGCCAATGTTATTTAGTGTTATTCAATGGGGCAGTGCAGATGAGAATTTTTTTTCACAAATTGAATCTGTGTGTGAAAAAAATCAGTGAATGAACTAGTTTCTTCAGTTTTTTTTTTGTTTGCAGATACAATATAATTCTTTAACATAGGAAACTGTAGATTGTCTTATAAAAAATATGGATTTCTTACGGATGACAAGTGAGAAAAAAATCATCCGAGTTTTCTGGATGAAAATCTGATGGTCATTTGAACTTAGCTTTAGGCAGCACTTGACCTCGAACCGTTACCTGACTACTCCTTTGTCTCTCCTTTCTGTTTGACGTACCCTCCTGGCTCTTGACCTCGGACTCCTTGACTACCCTGACTCATGACTTGTCCGTGAGAAGTGACTGAGTCACAGGTGAGTATTATTATTATTTTTTATCAGCTTGCCTGGCCCTTTATAGTTCATGAAAATGAAGGCTAGAGCTGGCCAGCATTTTGCTGAATTCGGGTGGAGTGAATGTAAAAAAAATCTGTATTCTG
The DNA here is from genome assembly GCF_046119375.1 of Phyllobates terribilis. Classification (NCBI taxonomy): domain Eukaryota; kingdom Metazoa; phylum Chordata; class Amphibia; order Anura; family Dendrobatidae; genus Phyllobates; species Phyllobates terribilis. Next base: position 492,221,444 of record NW_027362761.1, on the reverse strand, counting down.
TAGAATACTAATTTTTCATCAAATTAAAGGAGAATTCAATTCCACTTAAATAGTCGCTCATCTAGAATCAGAAATGTAGGATGAGAGAACTCCAACCCCTTAAAACAGCAGTGTCAAACTCATTGTCACTGAGGGCCACATCGGGATTATGGTTATCTTCAAAGGGCCACTTGTAATTGTAAGGGCTCATGTAGACGTCCGTGCAACTTGGTTCGAACATGGACTGCAATGCACAGACTGTGCAGGGGCTATAAGAGAACTGTTCCTGGGTAGTAGGGCTATAAGACAGCTGTCCCTGGTTAGTGGGGCTATAAGAGAGCTGTTCCTGGGTAGTGGGGTTAAGAGCCCTGCCCCTGGGTAATAGGGCTAAGAGCTCTGTCCCTGGGTAGTAGGGCTAAGAATGCTGTCCCTGGGTAGTAGGGCTACGAGAGCTGCCCCTGGGTAGTAGGGCTAAGAGAGCAGCCCCAGGGTAGTAGGGCTAAGAGAGCTGCCCCTGGGTAGTAGGGCTAAGAGAGCTGCCCCTGGGTAGTAGGGCTAAGAGAGCTGCCCCTGGGTAGTAGGACTAAGAGAGCTGCCCCTGGGTAGTGGGGCTAAGAATGCTGGTCCTGAGTAGTAGGGCTAAGAGCACTGTCCCTGGGAAGTAGGGATAAGAAAACTGTCCCTGGGTAGTAGGGATAATAGCGCTCTCCCTGGATAGTAGGGCTAAGACAGCTGTCTCTGGGTAGTAGAGCTAAGAGAGTTTTCCCTGGGTAGTAGAGCTAAGAGTGTTGACCCAGGGTAGTAGGGTAAGGAGTGCTGGCCCTGGGTAGTAGGGCTAAGAGAGCTGTTCCTGGGTGGTAGGGCTAAGAGCATTGTCCCTGAGTGGTAGGGCTAAGAGTGTTGTCCCTGGGTAGTAGGGCTAAGATATCTGCCCCTGGATAGTATGGCTAAGAGAGCTGTCCCTGCGTAGTAGGGCTAAGAAAACTGTCCCTGGGTAGTAGATGAGCGGAACTGTGTTTTGAACAGGTTCTACTTCAGTGACAATGGGCAAAGCTTGGCTGTCTTAGATTGAACAGGTGTTTGGTGGTGATAGTGATGAGGTGGAGCAAGTTGATGATCTCAAATGGGATGAACAAGCCCGAGATATCCAACATATGGTCATTAAACTGACTAAATTACGGTGGAACTGGGCGTTCTTAGAAAAGTACATTCATCGTAAGATAATTCCAAGGGTCTTAAGAATCAAAATAGTTCCCATGTTTCCCGTGGAAGATGAGATCTTTGTCCAGAATTGGGAAGAAGCATGTAATATGTGTTCTACTAGCTTGATGGCACTATTGATTGAATCTAATACAGACACAATCGCCAACCTGGACAAATTGATTAATTCAGCCCAGACAAGCTTGAAATTAAATTGTCCCCCTGAGAAATCACAAAAACTTAATGATTATATAGAGAATATTACTGATAATATGGTTAAAAACATCCAGGATTTGCAACGTATCAAATTTAACAGGGATATTCGTGATTATCAGTTTAAGACTATCTACCATTGGCATCATGCTTCTAATATACAAGCCCAAACACCTCGTACTGCCTCTGTTACATCGGCTTCCTCTACTAGTGACAAGTCAGATATACCATCAACTTCTATGGTGATGTGATCTGGGGCGAATGGAAATAAGCAACATATTTTCAATTTTCATTCATATAAGCAGTATGATAAAAAGGTAATTAATTTAAGTACTCATAAACTGACACCTGTTGATCTCACACTGCTCGGTAAAGGCCACACGTTTTCCCCATTCACTGGTTTTGACAAATTCACCACTATAAAAGATCTACATATATTTGCTAGGACATTGATATTCAAACACCATTTTTTTAATAATGATCTCAATGAATTGTTTCCTACAGAGGAGGAGCAACTGGCCCTGAGAGTGCTTGATGAATTGGCAACAGAGCATAATATCTCAGACCATGGTAATATGCCTCCCTCTATTAGACAGGGTTCCAAAAAATTTCCCCCCCCTGTCCAGCTGCACTCAAGTTGACCTTTTTGTGCAGATTGTTACCAATGAAATTGATAAAATACCTTGCCAGATCAGGGGTGATAATCTCACGAGGGAGGGGCGGGCATGTCTTAAGATACTTAGAGGATTAACAGATGTTGTGTTTAAACCGGCGGACAAGGGGGGAAATGTGGTGGTCTGGCCCACGAAGATGTATGAAAGTGAGGCATTTCGCCAGTTGAAGAATCAAACATGCTGCAAAAGACTCACAGTTAACCCCTTTTCCGCCTTTAAACAGCAGCTGGATAACATACTTAAAAGAGCAACTGATAATGGAGTTATTATTCGTGATCTGGCTGTGGCGCTAACTGTTCTTGAACCATCTGTTTCCGCTATGTACCTACTCCCCAAAATCCATAAAAACATCGAAATTCCCCCTGGTCGGTCAATTATAGCAGGACGGGGCAATTATTTGAAATCAGTCAATAGATGAATAGATTCGAAATTACAATCTTTGGTGGAGAGCTTACCGTCTTATCTTAAAGATACCGGCGACCTACTTTGCAAGGTAGATGACCGCTATCTGGAACCAGATACTATATTGGTGACAGCAGACATTGAGTCGCTGTACACCAATATTACACATAAAGACAGATTAGTGGCCACAAAATTCTTTTTGAACGCATCCAATCTACCAGGCACGATCAGAGATCTAGTTGTCGAATTGTTGGAATTTTCTTCGACTCACAGTTTTTTTTACATTTAAGGGGTCCTTCTTCTTGCAGCTCCAGGGAACAGCCATGGGGGCAGCCTTCGCCCCCTCATGCGCCAACCTGTTCCTGGGGCTGTGGGAGAGGGACCTCTTCCTGTCAGATCAGCGGTTGTCGATGGACCGCGTCCTTTCCTGGAAGCGGTACATCAACGACATTTTGCTGATCTGGCAGGGAACCTCCGATGAATTGGAGTCATTTATGATGGGCTTAAATACCAATGATTTTAATATCCATATAACATACTAACAAAATTCTGATAAAGCTGAATTTTTGGATGTTGCGATTAGAAGGGATAAAGACGGCGCCCTACAAACAAATATACAGGAAGCCTACTACGACAAATATGTTGTTACTCTCTTCATCTTCACACCCTACGCACATGATCCAATCGGTTCCTGTTGGACAGTTCCTGCGACTCTGTAGGATCTGTTCAATGGAACATGATTTTGAGGTCCAAGAAAATGACCTCAAGCTTCGATTCCATGAAAGAGGCTACAGTCATAGAAGTATTAAGAGAGCATACAATAGGGCTAGATTCACCTCCCCTCAAGACCTTCTATACAATCCACGCAGTATAAAAAATAGAGGAGACGTGAGATTTATAAAGAGATATAATACACAGGCTAGGTGGATCTGGACACTGAATATGGTTCATTCTAATGGTCTAACCGAACATTTAAGTTTTGTACATTTTTTGTGATCATGATATTGCTTCCACATCATTCACCATTGTTTTGAGTCACGGTGATTGTTTTATGTGTTTTTAGATGTTGTGTATGTAACTGTTTTTTTACGTTTTATAGGCCTCGTAATACTTACCATGCGGTTCGCTTTATCTAGACTACGCTGCTGAATGCATCTGAGCGGATACGATTAACTTTTTTGTGACATTGATGTGATGCTGTGCCATTTACATGCACGGGAGGTTGGGGATTTTTTGTACAAGGAGTAACTAATTGTATTTTTATATACTTGTTTATTCAATGAACTATATGCTTTTTGTATTATAAATTGTCTATGCCTATGCAGTATTGCTCGGTGTGAGGAGCTGCCCACTTGCTAAAGACTATGATACTTTTCCAGCAACGGACCACCATTTTTGTCAATATTATTATTGTGTATTATTAGTAATTTACTTGTTATGTTTTATATAGTTCTGCTTACTTGTCAGTATGTAAAGGACCCGTCACACTAAGCGATGCAGCAGCGATCCCGACAACGATACGACCTGTCAGGGATCGTTGCTGCATCGCTAATACATCGCTGGTGAGCTGTCAAACAGGCAGGCTCACCAGCGATGAGGGGAGCAGCGATATCGTGGAAAGAATCGTTCCACGATGTCCTGCTCCCGTTCCCAGCCTGCTGCTTAAGCAGGAGCAGGCTGGTAACTATGGTAAATATCGGGTTACTAAGTGCGCGTGTGCCCCTAGTAACCCGCTGTTTACCATGGATACCACTCTGCTACCGTGCGCTGGAGCCTCCGCTCACCGTAGCAGAGTGGTATCTATGGTAAACAGCGGGTTACTAAGTGCGCGCGTGCCCCTAGTAACCCGATATTTACCATGGTTACCAGCCAGATCGTTGGTCCCGCTGGTCACACACAGCGATGTGTGCTGGCCAGCGGGAGGCCAACGACCAAAAAATGGTCCAGGACACTTTGCAACGATCAGCGACCTCACAGCAGAGGCCTGATCGTTGCAAAGTGTCACATATAGCGACATCGCTGGTGAGGTCGCTGGTGAGTCACCAAAACCGTGACACAGCAGCGATCTCGCTAGCGATATCGCTTAGTGTGACGGGGCCTTAAGATTCACTTGTAAAATGTCCAGCATTCCACTAATCTCATCTTTATCTCAGGAGTCCATTGTCTCAACAGCCAATAATCTCATTAGGTGAGTGTAGATTGAGACACAGTGGAGCCGTCACCACAGAGGGTCTTACATGCAGTCTCAGATGAAGGCTTCTAGAATATTCTTCATTGTTTTAGCGAACAGTGAATATTTAAGGGGGAGGGTGTGATCACTTCTGACCTGGGAGGGGACTGATCCCAGTGGAAGAAAGTGGAGACATGTTTTAGAGAGTTGTGTGGAAGGATTGAAGGAAGAGGATGGAGACCGTGGACTTGGACAGATGGATGGATAAACATGTTACCATTAGGGATTATGTCATTTGGATTTAAACTTTCTTAAAAGGACTGCTGCTACTGGATACTTGTGCTTTCATTGTTTTATCTGCCGTCTAGTGGATCATGGACTGTCTCTACAGACTATACTGGCTGGAGATATGAAATCTGTAGGCCAACCAAAAGTCGGGAGACAGTGAGTATGGCCTTATACAAAGCCAGTGGAACTACTGAACCCAGATTGGGAATTTGAGGACTGAGAGAACTGTATTTTGGCCATTTACCTGGAATTGCTTTAGTACCATGGCTGTGATCAATAAAATATTGTTGCATCATTAGCCTGCCTAGGTGATTACTTACAACCCACAACCTCAGATCTTTACAAGTGGTGGCAAGCGGTGGGATCACCTATCACTGGAGAGCATACCAGGGAAAGTTACCGAGCAGTTACTTGGCAGAAGAGATGACGGAGGATGGACCGACTGAGTTGAGGAGGATGCTGGACGCGCTAGGAGAGCGGACCACGGAGATGGAGCGGGTGGCAGTGTTAAACAAATTTCTGGGTGTGCATGTAGCACTACCCCCACCTGCCCCAACGCAGATGACAGTGGATAACAGGAGAGAGGGGCCTGCATCTTTAAGGTACCAGGATATACCACAGTTTAATGAGGACACCTCAGATATTGATGAACATCTCCGGTTATTTGAGAACCTCTGCCTACTGCATGAGGTGTTAGTCAGTGACTGGCCCAGATTTTTGAGCGTTGGCCTGACCGGAAAAGCAAGAGAAGCTTTTAATAACTTGTCTTCTGGGGATCAGAAATGTTACTCTACCATTCGCAGTGCATTACTAGAGAGGTATGCCATAACGCCAGAAACCTACCGGAGGAAGTTTCGGGAGACTAACAAGCCCGCTGCACACACGCATCGGGAGTTTGCTAACACACTACGTACTGCATGCACTCGGTGGATAGAAGGACTAAGGGTTCGGAAAGCAGAATATGTAATGAATATAGTCATGCTGGAACAGTTTATGTCAAAGCTCCCAGGTAATTTAAAAGAATGGGTGGCAGATAGAAAACCACTCAGCCTGGATGAGGCTGCCAGATTGGCTGATGATTGGTCTGCTAATCGACCAGGGCAACGTGGAAGTACAGCCCCAGTGAGTCAGGAACAGGATTTTACAGGGAGGCCATCGAGACCCATGGATCGGCCAGATGAGGAACTGCAGGGATTTTGGACTTCACAAAGAGGGGGAGGTTTCCCAAGCCCCCAAGTTCGGTCTGTGTTGGGGCGAGGAGGGCTAAACTGCCATAACTGTGGCCGCATGGGGCATTTTGCCAGGGAATGCTGGGAACGTTCTAGCCCACATCACAACCTAGGACGAGGATTGGTGTGCCACTGGGCCAATGTCGTAACCCAAAGCCAAAGACCGGTTCTCACTGCTTCAGCCGAGAGGGAGCGGCTGGTGAGTAATACACAAAATGCAATGACTGTCACAATGAATGAATGTAATCTGGGGGAGGTAAATTACATCAGGGAGGAGGCTCAGGGACTTCGGGACACTGGATCTACCCTCACCCTGGTCAGCCCTGATACTGTTTCCCCAGAGCTCCTTTTACCAGGCCGCCAAGTGACCATCCCCTTAACTGGGTGTCAGCATTCTGGGGTTGGTCGCAATGGATCCAATTGGGTTCTCATCGGGCACGGGTGGAGTTTCCCAGGACAAACTGTGGATCAGGGAGAGGATATGGAGAACCCCGTGGAAAGGAAAGACCCCTGATCCAGCAAACTAAATACAGAGTCCTCGTTTCAGGGCTTCCCCCATTGGGAAGTGAGCAGGATCTAAAAGACCATATGAGAGAAGCTGGAGATGTCTATTACACTGACGTATACCAGGGTGTAATGGGGATTGTGGAGTATATTCACAAGGATGACATGGAATATGCTTTGAGGAAACTGGATGATACAAAGTTTCGTTCTCATAAAGGCGAGACCTCTTACATTCGTGTCCGTGCTGAAAAAGTGGGGGAGGTATGTGAGGAGCTGCCCACTTACTAAAGACTATGATACTTTTCCAGCAACGGACCACCATTTTTGTCAATATTATTACTGTGTATTATTATTGATTTACTTGTTATGTTTTATATAGTTTTGCTTACTTGTCAGTATGTAAGATTCACTTGTAAAATGTCCAGCATTCCACTAATCTCATCTTTATCTCATGAGTCCATTGTCTCAACAGCCAATAATCTCATTAGGTGAGTGTAGATTGAGACACAGTGGAGCCGTCACCACAGAGGGTCTTACATGCAGTCTCAGATGAAGGCTTCTAGAATATTCTTCATTGTTTTAGCGAACAGTGAATGTTTAAGGGGGAGGGTGTGATCACTTCTGTCCTGGGAGGGGACTGATCCCAGTGGAAGAAAGTGGAGACATGTTTTAGAGAGTTGTGTGGAAGGATTGAAGGAAGAGGATGGAGACCGTGGACTTGGAAGGATGGATGGATAAACATGTTACCATTACGGATTATGTCATTTGGATTTAAACTTTCTTAAAAGGACTGCTGCTACTGGATACCTGTGCTTTCATTGTTTTATCTGCCGTCTAGAGGATCATGGACTGTGGCTACAGACTATACTGGCTGGAGATACGAAATCTGTGGGCCAACCAAAAGTTGGGAGACGGTGAGTATGGCCTTATACAAAGCCAGTGGAACTACTGAACCCAGATTGCGAATTTGAGGACTGAGAGAACTGTATTTTGGCCATTTACCTGGAATTGCTTTATTACCATGGCTGTGATAAATAAAATATTATTGCATCATTAGCCTGCCTAGGTGATTACTTACAACCAACAACCTCAGATCTTTACACTCGGTATACTATATATGTGTACTATCAATCTTACAACTAGGTTTGTGACTGATATTGACTGTTATTTATTATGTACATGTATACTGTGTATCTAGTTTATAGGATTGCACCCTTAAATACGTACATCTACATATATATAGTGCACCCTTAATATCTGATACCCACATATATATTTGTGGGTATCAGATATACCAGGGGAGGAGTCCTGAGGAGATAATTTGCATATTCCCACTGCATTTTGGGGTAAGTGAAGAGTCTCCGCGAGCTCAAAGAACACTGGATTTTGGCTGTTGGAGCTGAAAAGAGGACATCGGTAAACCAGGGGAGGAGTCCTGAGGAGATAATTTGCATATTCCCACTGCATTTTGGGGTAAGTGAAGAGTCTCCGCGAGCTCAAAGAACACTGGATTTTGGCTGTTGGAGCTGAAAAGAGGACATCGGTAAACCAGGGGAGGAGTCCTGAGGAGATAATTTGCATATTCCCACTGCATTTTGGGGTAAGTGAAGAGTCTCCGCGAGCTCAAAGAACACTGGATTTTGGCTGTTGGAGCTGAAAAGAGGACATCGGTAAACCAGGGGAGGAGTCCTGAGGAGATAATTTGCATATTCCCACTGCATTTTGGGGTAAGTGAAGAGTCTCCGCGAGCTCAAAGAACACTGGATTTTGGCTGTTGGAGCTGAAAAGAGGACATCGGTAAACCAGGGGAGGAGTCCTGAGGAGATAATTTGCATATTCCCACTGCATTTTGGGGTAAGTGAAGAGTCTCCGCGAGCTCAAAGAACACTGGATTTTGGCTGTTGGAGCTGAAAAGAGGACATCGGTAAACCAGGGGAGGAGTCCTGAGGAGATAATTTGCATATTCCCACTGCATTTTGGGGTAAGTGAAGAGTCTCCGCGAGCTCAAAGAACACTGGATTTTGGCTGTTGGAGCTGAAAAGAGGACATCGGTAAACCAGGGGAGGAGTCCTGAGGAGATAATTTGCATATTCCCACTGCATTTTGGGGTAAGTGAAGAGTCTCCGCGAGCTCAAAGAACACTGGATTTTGGCTGTTGGAGCTGAAAAGAGGACATCGGTAAACCAGGGGAGGAGTCCTGAGGAGATAATTTGCATATTCCCACTGCATTTTGGGGTAAGTGAAGAGTCTCCGCGAGCTCAAAGAACACTGGATTTTGGCTGTTGGAGCTGAAAAGAGGACATCGGTAAACCAGGGGAGGAGTCCTGAGGAGATAATTTGCATATTCCCACTGCATTTTGGGGTAAGTGAAGAGTCTCCGCGAGCTCAAAGAACACTGGATTTTGGCTGTTGGAGCTGAAAAGAGGACATCGGTAAACCAGGGGAGGAGTCCTGAGGAGATAATTTGCATATTCCCACTGCATTTTGGGGTAAGTGAAGAGTCTCCGCGAGCTCAAAGAACACTGGATTTTGGCTGTTGGAGCTGAAAAGAGGACATCGGTAAACCAGGGGAGGAGTCCTGAGGAGATAATTTGCATATTCCCACTGCATTTTGGGGTAAGTGAAGAGTCTCCGCGAGCTCAAAGAACACTGGATTTTGGCTGTTGGAGCTGAAAAGAGGACATCGGTAAACCAGGGGAGGAGTCCTGAGGAGATAATTTGCATATTCCCACTGCATTTTGGGGTAAGTGAAGAGTCTCCGCGAGCTCAAAGAACACTGGATTTTGGCTGTTGGAGCTGAAAAGAGGACATCGGTAAACCAGGGGAGGAGTCCTGAGGAGATAATTTGCATATTCCCACTGCATTTTGGGGTAAGTGAAGAGTCTCCGCGAGCTCAAAGAACACTGGATTTTGGCTGTTGGAGCTGAAAAGAGGACATCGGTAAACCAGGGGAGGAGTCCTGAGGAGATAATTTGCATATTCCCACTGCATTTTGGGGTAAGTGAAGAGTCTCCGCGAGCTCAAAGAACACTGGATTTTGGCTGTTGGAGCTGAAAAGAGGACATCGGTAAACCAGGGGAGGAGTCCTGAGGAGATAATTTGCATATTCCCACTGCATTTTGGGGTAAGTGAAGAGTCTCCGCGAGCTCAAAGAACACTGGATTTTGGCTGTTGGAGCTGAAAAGAGGACATCGGTAAACCGCGCGCCTACCGGCGCGCGCATTTTGAAGCTTTTTTTTTAAGCTTTTTTCACTGTTTTCAGAACATTAACAATAAGAACATGGAAGAGTCCAGGAGCCATTTGGTGAGCTGCATATCCTGCTACATGTTCACAGACTTGCCAGTGGAAAAGCCAGACTTCACATGCCAGAAATGCAAGCTTGTGTCCCTGTTGGAGGAAAAGTTGCGAAATCTAGAAGAGAGGTTAACTACCTTGAAAATCATTAAGGAAGGTGAAGAGTTCTTAGACAGAGCAGAATTATCTCTTCATGATTCAGAAAGAGAAGAAATTCGAACTGCACCTGACGAAACAGAGGAATGGAAGCATGTGACCCACAGAAGCAGGAGGATCGAGAGGCAGTCAGCACCCATACTGCTCAGGAACCAGTACCAGGCTCTCACACAGGAGAACCATGAAGAAATACAGCAAGATAAGACTTTGCCAGCAATGAATGACCTTGTAAGCCCTCAGAATCCTCCTGGATGGAGAAAGAAGAATGTTGTGAAGAAAAAACGGAGAGTGGTGGTCATGGGGGATTCCCTGTTAAGAGGAACAGAGGCCGCTATCTGCAGACCAGACATAACCTCAAGAGAAATGTGCTGTCTTCCAGGAGCAAAAATTAAAGATGTGTCTGACAGGATATCAAGACTCTTCAGACCTACAGATCACTACCCATTCCTGCTAATACATGTGGGGACAAATGACACCGCAAGAAAGGACCTGGCAACCATCTGCAGTGACTTTGAAGACTTAGGCAAGAAAGTGAAAGAATTGGGAGCGCAGGTGGTCTTCTCATCCATCCTCCCAGTGGATGGCCATGGAACAATGAGGTGGAATAAGATTCTACAGGTGAACAACTGGCTACGTCGATGGTGCCGTCAACAAGGATTTGGATTTCTGGATCACGGAATGAATTACCTATACGATGGACTACTTGCTAGAGATGGGGTGCACCTTACGAAGACTGGAAAACATGTATTTGGAAGTCGCCTTGCTACACTCATCAGAAGAGCTTTAAACTAGAACAATGTGGGAAGGGAAGCAAAAGGCCAGAAAAAGCCATACAGCTGACAAATACTATTGAGATCTCTGCTACTGGAAGTGGAAAAGAAGAACAAAGACAAAAAAATCTAAATAATAAAAATATGGGAGGAAGAGAAACCAATCACAAACTAAAATGTTTTTATACAAATGCACAAAGCATGGGCAACAAACAAGGAGAATTGGAACTACTAATGCAGGAAAAGGAATATGATGTCATTGGAATCACTGAAACTTGGTGGGACGATACACATGATTGGAATAAAAGGCTAAAAGGATACAACTTATTTGCAAGAAACAGACTTGATAAACGAGGAGGAGGTGTTGCATTGTATGTTAGAAAAGCGTATATCTGCACAGAGATTGAAGCTTCAGAGACTGGGAGTTCTGTGGAAACTGTTTGGGTAAGAATACAAGGAGAGAACAACGGAAAGGACACCATTGTAGGCATTTACTACAGGCCACCTGGGCAAGCTGAAGATATGGATGAACTCTTTATGTATCAAATGACCAAGTTCTCCAAAAAATATGACGTAGTGGTCATGGGAGATTTCAACTATCCAGACATTTGTTGGGAATCTCTCTCAAGTAAAACTAACAGGTCAAGCAAATTCTTATCCTCTCTTGCTGACAACTTTATCTTCCAAAAGGTAGGGGAGAAAACAAGGGGATCTGCTACTTTGGATCTAATCCTTATAAACAGGGAGGAAATGGTTGAGGAGGTAAAGGTGGCTGGGACCCTAGGAGGCAGCGATCATGCTATTATAGAATTTTGGATAACTAGAGGAGGAAGACATGTGAAGACTCAAACTTCAAGGTTAGATTTTAGAAAGGCAGATTTTAAGAGACTCAGAAAGAGAATAGGAGGGATCCAATGGCTGGATGTCCTTAAGGACAAAAATGTCCAGGAAGAATGGGAAATTTTTAAAAATGAGATTCTCAAAGCACAATCGTTAACAATCCCGAAAAGTAGGAAGAATGGGAAGCATTTAAGGAAACCAGGATGGATGAACACAGAACTTAAACACATGCTAAAAAGAAAGAAAGAAATGTTTATTAAATGGAAAGAGGGAGGCATATCTAAAGAAGATTATAATGCAGTCTGCAGATCCTGCAGGGCACGTATCAGGTTAGCTAAAGCTGACAATGAATTAAGGCTTGCAAGAGATGTCAAAAGCAATAAAAAAGGATTTTGGGGGTATGTCAAAAGTAAAAGAAAAGTCAAAGATGCTATAGGATTTTTACAGGATGAAAATGGAGAAATGGTAAGAGAGGATGTTGAGAAGGCCGAACTTTTTAATTCCTATTTTGCATCTGTTTTCTCTCAGAAAGAAAATGTAACATCAACTGATCTTCACTGTCCTTTTAAAGGAATAGAGGAATCCAAGTTATCAGTAAACAGAAAGATTGTGAGGGAATATTTAGCTAACATAAATGAGTTCAAGTCTCCAGGTCCAGATGAATTACACCCCAGAGTACTGAAGGAGATTGTAGAAGAAATTTTAGAACCACTCTCCATAATCTTTGAAAATTCTTGGAGAACAGGAGAAGTCCCAGAAGACTGGAGAAGAGCAAAATGTTGTTCCTATCTTCAAAAAGGGGAAGAAGGTGGACCCAGGGAACTATAGGCCGGTGAGTCTGACTTCTATACCAGGAAAGATCTTTGAACAAATTATTAAACAACATGTATGTAAGTACATGGATAAGAATGAAGTGATTAACCAGAGTCAGCATGGGTTTGTAACTAACAAGTCATGTCAGACTAACTTAATTTCCTTCTATGACAGAATCACTGACTGGGTGGATCAGGGAAATGCTGTAGATATAGTATATCTTGACTTCAGCAAAGCATTTGACAAAGTATCTCACATCATCCTTATTGAAAAAATGACCAAGTATGCAATGGACCAGGCAACTGTTAGGTGGATTCATAACTGGCTTAGTGATCGGACTCAAAGGGTGGTTGTAAATGGCTTCACATCCAGCTGGATGAATGTCTCAAGTGGGGTACCACAGGGCTCCGTCCTGGGACCTGTATTGTTCAACATCTTTATCAATGATTTAGATGAAGGAATTGAGGGTAAACTGATTAAATTTGCTGATGACACAAAGCTAGGAGGGATAGCTAATACTAGAGAAGAGAGAGAGAGGATTCAAAAAGACCTAAATAAACTGGAGCAGTGGGCAGCAACCAACAGAATGGTTTTTAACCGGGAAAAATGCAAAGTACTACATCTGGGCAATAAAAATGAAAAAAGCATATACAGAATGGGAGGAATAGAGCTAAGCAACAGTACATGTGAAAAAGACTTAGGTATACTAATAGATCATAGACTGAACATGAGTCAACAGTGTGATGCAGCAGCAAAAAAGGCAAATACAATTCTGGGATGTATTAACAGAAGCATACAGTCTAGATCACGTGAAGTCATTATCGGTCTTTACTCCTCTTTGGTCAGACCTCATCTGGAATACTGTGTACAGTTTTGGGCACCACATTTTAAAAAAGACATCGACAAACTGGAGCAAGTTCAGAGAAGAGCGACCAGAATGGTGACTGGTCTGCAAACCATGTCCTATGAGGAACGGTTGCAGGATTTGGGAATGTTTAGCTTGCAAAAAAGAAGACTGAGAGGAGACTTAATAGCTGTCTACAAATATGTCAAGGGCTGTCACATTGTAGAAGGATCATCTTTATTCTCATTTGCACAAGGAAAGACTAGAAGCAATGGGATGAAACTAAATGGGAGGAGACACAGATTAGATATTAGAAAAAACTTTTTGACAGTTAGGGTGATTAATGAGTGGAACAGGCTGCCACGAGAGGTGGTGAGTTCCCCTTCAATGGACGTCTTCAAACAGAGGCTGGACAGACATCTGTCTGAGATGATCTAGTGAATCCTGCTTTGAGCAGGGGGTTGGACCAGATGACCCAGGAGGTCCCTTCCAACTCTACCATTCTATGATTCTATGATTCTATGATATTTGAGTTGGCTACAGCAGTTCCCATCAGTGAGCGCTGGCAGCCCCTGCACGCATGCGCGCTCTGGACCCTGTACTCCCGCCGGTCTGCAGCATCTCTATCCCGTATCCCAGTGTCTTTGACACGTGATTCGGGTGATGCCGCGGCTGCCTGGTGTCTCGGTTTCCATGGTGCTGTATGCGTCGTTTCCGGACGGCGCATTGCACTCCCAGGTACACATGGCCACACACCAAAGCAGCGCATACTTCTGGTGACCACCACATGGGTGAGTTTGCCAGGTCCTATTAGTATGTCTTTCCTTGTTATACTGGTTCTGTCAGTCTAATCACACACCCCCTGAGAAAGGCGTTCCGCCGAAACGCGCGTCAGGGTCGGAGCTCCGGATGCTTTCCCCACATCAGGTGCCTGAATACTCTAGGAAATTACTGTGTGCTTAAACTATTTCTATATACAGTACAGACCAAAAGTTTGGACACACCTTCTCATTTAAAGATTTTTCTGTATTTTCATGACTATGAAAATTGTACATTCACACTGAAGGCATCAAAACTATGAATTAACACATGTGGATTTATATACTTAACAAAAAAGTGTGAAACAACTGAAAATATGTCTTATATTCTAGGTTCTTCAAAGTAGCCACCTTTTGCTTTGATGACTGCTTTGCACACTCTTGGCATTCTCTTGATGAGCTTCAAGAGGTAGTCACCGGAAATGGTCTTCCAACAATCTTGAAGGAGTTCCCAGGGATGCTTAGCACTTGTTGGCCCTTTTGCCTTCACTCTGCGGTCCAGCTCACCCCAAACCATCTCGATTGGGTTCAGGTCTGGTGACTGTGGAGGCCAGGTCATCTGGCGTAGCATCCCATCCCTCTCCCTCTTGGTCAAATAGCCCTTACCCTGCCTGGAGGTGTGTTTGGGGTCATTGTCCTGTTGAAAAATAAATGCTGGTCCAACTAAACGCAAACCGGATGGAATAGCATGCCGCTGCAAGATGCTGTGGTAGCCATGCTGGTTCAGTATGCCTTCAATTTTGAATAAATCCCCAACAGTGTCACCAGCAAAGCACCCCCACACCATCACACCTCCTCCTCCATGCTTCACGGTGAGAACCAGGCATGTAGAGTCCATCCCTTCACCTTTTCAGCGTCGCACAAAGACACGGTGGTTGGAACCAAAGATCTCAAATTTGGACTCATCAGACCAAAGCACAGATTTCCACTGGCCTAATGTCCATTCCTTGTGTTCTTTAGCCCAAACAAGTCTCTTCTGCTTGTTGCCTGTCCTTAGCAGTGGTTTCCTAGCAGCTATTTTACCATGAAGGCCTGCTGCACAAAGTCTCCTCTTAACAGTTGTTGAAGAGATGTGTCTGCTGCTAGAACTCTGTGTGGCATTGACCTGGTCTCTAATCTGAGCTGCTGTTAACCTGTGATTTTTGAGGCTGGTGACTCGGATAAACTTATCCTCATAAGCAGAGGTGACTCTTGGTCTTCCTTTCCTGGGGCGGTCCTCATGTGAGCCAGTTTCTTTGTAGCGCTTGATGGTTTTTGCAACTGCACTTGGGGACACTTTCAAAGTTTGCCCAATTTTTCGGACTGACTGACCTTCATTTCTTAAAGTAATGATGGCCACTCGTTTTTCTTCACTTAGCTGCTCTTTTCTTGGCATAATACAAATTCTAGCAGTCTATTCAGTAGGACTATCAGCTGTGTATCTGACGCGCCCCCTGGGCCTGTGCTGTGCAGGGGGATACCCGGAGCCGGATCGCTGGGGGTTGTAGTCTCAGTGTGGCGGTGACACGGTCCGTGCCCAGGGCGGTCAAACCAGTGGCAGTCTATTGGTATTGTAATTGTCCGACTACGCCACCCGTGGATTGCGGTCAGTGGGGACCGCCGCTGCACTGCAGACCGCTGAGGCTGATGTAGTTTGCGCAGCCGAGTATGGGATAACTCCCCACGGGAGAAGTAATGCCTCAGGGCAGCTAATGTGGATGATGGGAGTGATGGTGTGAGCGTCCCAGTAGTGATGGTGTTGGTGCGGCGATGAAACACAGAGACGTGTGGTGCAGTTCAGGGTCTTTACTGATGGTATAACACAGACCCTCCCGGGAGTACTAGTTAGCAGTAGGGGCCTGGTCAGTCTGTAAGCAAGTAGGATCTCCCCTGGCCAGGTGGAGTTGTAGGCCTCCCCGACTATCAGCACTCTTTCCTGGCTACCTTGCTCTATGCGGGTAGAAGTAGCCCACGTCCCTGAGTATACCGTGTGGTGCTCACCTGTATGGCCGGTGACTTGGGGCCTTCCGTTAGCCTCCGTTTCACGATGGCGGTGCTGGTCCCTTGCTTGTGACCGTGCCTTCGGGTTTCTAAGGCCAGAGGACATGGAATCCCCTGCCGGTTGGATTCTGCTGCTGGACCTGGATGTCCCCACAGCCTCGGACTCCGTGTCCGGGTTTAGTGTCTTCAGCCAAGGCGAGCTATCTAGCTTCCAGCCTCTGGCACTCACTCCTTCTCCTACAGAGCTCCTGTTGTCACTTTCCCTGTGTCTGCTGTCCTCCAGACCTGACTGCGTCTCTGTCTGGGACTTCACTTACTAATCCCACCCCAGACCCAGTTTATAAGGGCAGATTCCTCCCCTCCCAGGTCTGGGTGGGCCGTGTTGCATGCTTAGGGCTCCTGACCAGAGAAACCTCCCACTTGCTCTCAGACATAATATCTCTATTACTGTGGTAACCAGACCCCTGGGGTGCCACATTCCCCCCTAGTAAATTTTAGTACTCCGGGACTAAACACATTTTTTTTTTTTAAAGAAACATAAATGCAGGGTATAACAATAACACAATAACATATTTACAAGAAGCTTTAGTTCTTTAAAGGTCACGGCGTGTCCGCAACCGGGTGTCCATATCACCCAAGGTGAAGCTTTAAGCGAAGTAGGGGACCTGTCCAAAGCAAACCCCTTGCGTTGACCTTGGGCGTGGCTGCAAGGCTGGAGCTAGCTACTTTGGGCCGCAAGTAGGCCACGCCAGACAGGTTTTCTCTTCCGCGGCCATCTTCGCAAGAGGCACCAAGGTGCAACTATCTACAAGCACTGTTCCGGTTATCCAGTGTCCATAACCTGTTAGTCCATAGAAATCTGCAGGGTATCTGAGAAACATAATTAATAACAGGCAACAAACATAAACCATAAACAGTTAAACAGATAAATTCACAGTGCATTAGTTTAGATTCTCCAGCAAGCGGGCATTTGACCTCTAGTGACTCTAGTGGACCTACGGAGCTCACTAACTGGTCCTGCACTACAGGGTGTAGGAGGTGTTATGGGTAAGCTGGGCAGCTGTCTGCGCACTCTTTGGCTCACTAGGGGCACGGCCGGCTCACTACTAGCAGAGGGTTGATTCTCCTGTGCTGCTGGTGTGGATTCTTCTGCCTCTTGGGCCGGCTGCTCTTCCAGCTCTACCTGGTCTTCTGTAGGCACTTGAGGGGCTGGCTGGAGAAAGGTGAGGACGGGCACCAAGATAGCGTTGTTTACTTGTGTCCAGGACCGGGGAAAGTCTCCGAGTACGGTGCTGATCATTTCCTCCTTTTCCTCTACGGGTTGAGGGTCTTCCTGATCTTCATCCGTGCTTTGCAACTTCTCGGGGCACTTTTTCAGGTGGTCTCTGGAGACAGTGGCTGTGGTCTCTCCTCCATCCTTGCTGATGACGTACACCTTTGGATTATTGTGGCTTGAGGGCAGTACGGTGTACGGGTCCTTTTCCCACTGGTCGTCCAACTTATGGAGCCGCCTTTTTCTTTTCAAGACCTGCTATCCAGATACCAGGGGAACAGCGGGAGCATGTTGGTTTTAAGTCCTCTCCTGCCTTTCTCTTGATTGACAGAGACTTCGCTCGACGCTCTCCTGTACTTTCCGGTACTGCTGCTGCCGTTCTGTATCCCAGTCTGCTTCTGGCGAGGTGTCCTCAGGTGTCAGGACTCCCATATCCAGGTCAACAGGCAGCTTACCAGGTCTTGCTCGCATTAGGTAAGCCGGGGTACAGTTGGTGGAACCTACCGGGATGTGGTTGTACAGGTCCACCAGATTGGGCAGTTTCTCAGGCCACAGACTGCGTTCTTCCAGGGGCAATGTTTTTAGCAGATCTATCACCACCTGGTTCATCTTCTCGCAGAGTCCATTGGTTTGGGGGTGATAGGGCGTTGTTCTTATCTTCTTGCAGCCATACACGTTGCAGAACTCCTGGAAGACCTCCGCTTCGAAGGCTGGTCCTTGGTCCGTCAGCACTTGGTCCGGGTACCCGTGTGGGCGGCAGAAGTGCAGCTGGAAGGCTCTGGCTGCTGTCTGAGCCGTCAGGTCTTTGACAGGGACCACCACCAGGAACCGGGAGTAGTGATCCACGATGGTTAGGGCGTAGACATACCCGCTTCTGCTTGGAGCCAGTTTAACATGGTCCAGAGCGACCAGTTCCAGCGGCTGCCGGGTGATGATGGGCTGCAGGGGAGTCCTCTGGCTGGCACGGTCCCTTCTTCTTAGATTGCACGGGCCACAGTCTCTACACCACCTCTCAATGGCTCCTCTCATGCCTATCCAGTAGAACCATTCACGCAGCAGGAACTCCAGCTTCTTCCATCCGAAGTGCCCTGCCCCATTGTGGTAGGCCTCCAGCACCATAGCTGCGTCCCGTCTCGGTACCACAACCTGCCAGATCAGTTCATGTGTCCGGGAATTGACCATTCCGCGGCATAACTTCTCCTTGTAGAGGAACAGTCTGCTCTTCTCCGTCCACAGTTGCTTGGTCTCTTCCGGAGCGTCTGGGTCCAGGCGGGCGTCAGCCTGGGTCAGCATCTCCTTCACCAGACGGACTGCGGGGTCACTGTCTTGCGTCTCCGCCCAGTTGTAGTGGGGTAAGGGGTTGAACGTAGCGGATCGCTGGCCCCTCACACGGTGGGAATACTGGGTAATCCATGACGGTGGAACGCAGGGAGTTCGATCTCTTCCAATTCTTCTGGATCTTCCCCTTCTTCCGGTAGGTTTGGCATTCTGGACAGGGCGTCCGCATTGGTATTGGAGCGTCCTGCCCGGTATTTGATTGTGAACTCAAAATTGGACAGGCGGGCCATCCATCTCTGCTCCAGGGCACCCAGTCTTGCATTGTCCAGGTGTGTCAACGGGTTGTTATCTGTGTACACGGTGAACCTGGAAGAGGCAAGGTAATGCTTGAAACGTTCGGTTACTGCCCACACCACTTCCAGGAACTCTAGCTTGAACGAGCTGTAATTCTCAGGGTTTCTTTCCGTGGGTCGCAGTTTTCGGCTGGCGTAAGCAATTACCCGTTCTCTCCCCTGCTGGATCTGGGACAGTACGGCTCCTAGCCCGATGTTGCTTGCGTCCGTGTGGAGGATAAAGGGCTGGCTGTAATCAGGGTACGCCAGGATTTCATCCCCCGTGAGGGCCATCTTCAGCTGGCGGAAGGACTCCTCTTCCAGCTTTTCCCATTTGAAGGGTGGCTTCTGGTTTTTGGCCTTCCTGGACTGGCCTATCAGGAGGTCCTGCATAGGAGCTGCCTTCTTGGTAAAACCGGGAATGAATCTTCGGTAGTAGCCTACCAACCCGAGGAACTGCCGCACTTCCTTTATGCTGGATGGTCTTGGCCAGTCCTTAATCACGGTGATCTTGTCAGGGTCGGGAGCCACTCCGTCAGCACTCACCACGTGTCCCAGGTACTGTACCTTTGGCTTCAGTAGATGACACTTCGAGGGTTTTACCTTTAGGCCATAGTTTGCCAGGGCTTCAAACACTTATGCCAGGTGTTCCAGATGGTCCTCATAGGTCTTGGAATAGACAATGACGTCGTCCAGGTATAATAGGACCGTCTCGAAGTTCCGGTGTCCCAGACAGCATTCCATCAACCGTTGGAAGGTTCCTGGTGCGTTGCAGAGCCCGAACGGCATACAGTTAAATTCGCTGAGTCCCATCGGGGTGGTGAATGCGGTCTTCTCCCCGTGCGCCTCTGCTACAGGAACCTGCCAGTACCCGCTAGTGAGATCCAAAGTAGAGAAGAAGTTAGCAGATTTTAATGCAGCTAAGGACTCTTCTATCCTTGGTAGCGGGTACGCATCTTTGTGTGTGATACGGTTGACCTTCCTGTAGTCTACACACATTCTCATGGTGTTGTCTTTCTTTTTCACTAAGACTAGTGGAGCTGCCCAGGGGCTACAGCTGTCCCTAATTACCCCAGCCTCCTTCATGTCTTTTAGCATCCCTTTGGCGTGTTGATAGTGTGCAGGGGGTACTGGTCGGTATCTCTCCTTTATGGGAGGATGGTCTCCCGTGGGGATGTGATGTTCTACCCCCTTTACTCGCCCGAAGTCTAGCGGGTGTTTACTAAACACTCTCTCGTACTCTTGAACCACCCGATAGACTCCCTGTTTTTGGTGTGAGGGAGTGGAGTCAGTACCCAAATGCAGTTGGTGACACCAGTCCTCCAGTGGTTTCTTAGAGCCGTTACCTTCCTCTGGTTGAGATGGAGGCAAGGGTTCCACGGCCTGTACAGAGTTCTGGTTGATGGTGAACAATTTGGCTAGCGTGGCATACCGGGGCAGGTATACTTCTCTCTCCCCGATATTTATGATGCGGACAGGCACCCTCCCATGGCATACATCGACCACCCCCCGTGCTGTCAAAATGGTGGGCCTACTGTCTGAGTAGACGGGTTCTACCATTGCTTGGTAGTCTCTACCTCTTAGACCAATAGCTGCCCAGGACCAAATCATCATCTCACTTTTTGGGGGCATGGCAATAGGGAACGGGTCACACATTCTCACGCTACCTATCTCACCACCAGATAGTTCCACTTGTTGCCGCTTCATCAGTGCCCGGATCTCTTTTTGGAGGACACGCTGCTGGCTGGAACTAGCGTTCTTGGCAACCTGTTGCAAAATAAGAATCACCTCTGCAAGACAGTTTTCGATTACGTTAGTGCCTAGGGTTATTTTTGGGTGACTCTCGCGATGGTCAATGTCCACAATGATAAGTCCTTGTGCCGGCAGTTCAACTTTACCGACCTTGATGGTCACTTCTTTAAATCCTATCTGTGGCACGGGCTGACCATTGCTGGCGATAATGCTCAGGTCGTCATCTGGGTAGCGGGTTATGTCCGAGTCATTCCAGTACCGCTTAAAGAGCACGTACGGGATGGTGGTGACCTGTGACCCGGTGTCTAGTAGGGCACTCATAGGAATGCCATCCAGTACCACAGGCAAGACCGGACGTCCCCCTATGTATTTGTCACGCCAGTTTGATGGGCCTGATGATCTTAAGCCTGGGGGTTGGCCCTCTACCCCAGGTTGTGCCCGTTTAAATGACAGTACCTTGCCATATGTCCGGGTTGATTGCAGCGGTGGCAGATGGGTCGTCCGTCCTCGTTGTATCTGTCGCTGGGTCTCCCTCTGGCCGGTGGGGTCCTCCTCAGTCGGCGCCACGGGACTTCCTCCGGTCCGGATGCCAGCTGGATCTTTCCTGGAGAAGAGACCTGTAAAGACTGCACAGTTCTGGTTAGCGCGGCAAAGCTTTTAGTCAGCTCTTGGACCTGATGGTGCAGGTCTGTAGCCGGGTTATTGTTCAAAGCCTGCGCATCAGCTCCCACAGGCCCTGCAGACAAGGGCGCCGCGTCCTGGTGATAAGTGATAGCAGGGCGCCTGTGGGTCACAGCGCCACCTGGTGCCGGTTCTCGGAGCACCCGGATGGCTCTGTCCTTGAACTGTGCAAAGTCCAGGTCAGGGTCCTGTAAGGCCATTGCCCGCAACTGGGTTCGGTGGGCATTGCACAGTAGACCCTCAATAAATTGTTCGGTCAACAGCTTGTCTTCATTTCCCACGCTGTCAGGGTCTGCCTGCTTAATGGCTCTCAGGGCCTCTTGTAGGTTTAGAGCATAGTCTCTTATACTTTCATGTGCCCGTTGTTTGCACCCGTAAAATCTGAGTTTTATCTCGGCTGAGGTGCGGGTGTCAAATGTGTCTTTCAGCCGGGCTAGTATTTCTCTGACAGTCCTCTTCTTCCCAGGTGACCAGGACTTTACCTCCCTTTGGGCTGCCCCGATTAACTGGGCCACCAGGATGCTCACTTTTTGCTCTTCTGTGAGGGGGTATACCTGGAAGAGGCTATCCAGTCTTTCCCTAAAGTCACTTAGGGTATGGGACTCCCCTGAGTACTGGGGTAGCCAGGTTGCCCCCGGGATATAGGGCATGGAGAATGGCATGACCGCTGCAGCGATTGCGCTGGCGGCCGGTGTGGCGGTGGAGCTCCCCTCGGTGTCCGACATCCTCCTTCCCCCCTAGTGGACAGTGGCCTACCTTGCGATGCTCTTCTTCCGTAGGCTGCGGCTCCGCAGTCGATCGTCGGGGTTGAGGACCTGGCGTCGCGCTCCGATGACGTCAGCGTCGCTCTTCCTTCCTTCCAGGACCTTATGCAGCGTCGGAGCGTGGGGCGGAGCGTGGGGCGGAGCTTCGGATCTCGCGCGCTTTCGGCGTCCACGCCCCTCTTTTTCCCGCGCGGCGTCCCGAAGATGGCGTCTGAAGGCGGGAAGCAGCTGCGGATGGTGGGAAGAAGGCAGAAGACGGCGGGAAACGGTCCAAGATGGCGTCCGATGGCGGGAAACGACTCCGGACGGCGGGAAACTTCGCCGCAGGTAAGTTCAAAAGTCTTTTTTTCGGCACGCAGTACCCGGTGGTTGCGGGCACGAAATCCTGCCGACTACGCCAAAGTTGACGCGCCCCCTGGGCCTGTGCTGTGCAGGGGGATACCCGGAGCCTGATCGCTGGGGGTTGTAGTCTCAGTGTGGCGGTGACCCAGTCCGTGCCCAGGGCGGTCAAACCAGTGGCAGTCTATTGGTATTGTAATTGTCCGACTACGCCACCCGTGGATTGCGGTCAGTGGGGACCGCCGCTGCACTGCAGACCGCTGAGGCTGATGTAGTTTGCGCAGCCGAGTATGGGATAACTCCCCACGGGAGAAGTAATGCCTCAGGGCAGCTAATGTGGATGATGGGAGTGATGGTGTGAGCGTCCCAGTAGTGATGGTGTTGGTGCGGCGATGAAACACAGAGACGTGTGGTGCAGTTCAGGGTCTTTACTGATGGTATAACACAGACCCTCCCGGGAGTACTGGTTAGCAGTAGGGGCCTGGTCAGTCTGTAAGCAAGTAGGATCTCCCCTGGCCAGGTGGAGTTGTAGGCCTCCCCGACTATCAGCACTCTTTCCTGGCTACCTTGCTCTATGCGGGTAGAAGTAGCCCACGTCCCTGAGTATACCGTGTGGTGCTCACCCGTATGGCCGGTGACTTGGGGCCTTCCGTTAGCCTCCGCTTCACAATGGCGGTGCTGGTCCCTTGCTTGTGACCGTGCCTTCGGGTTTCTAAGGCCAGAGGACATGGAATCCCCTGCCAGTTGGATTCTGCTGCTGGACCTGGATGTCCCCACAGCCTCGGACTCCGTGTCCGGGTTTAGTGTCTTCAGCCAAGGCGAGCTATCTAGCTTCCAGCCTCTGGCACTCACTCCTGCTCCTACAGAGCTCCTGTTGTCACTTTCCCTGTGTCTGCTGTCCTCCAGACCTGACTGCGTCTCTGTCTGGGACTTCACTTACTAATCCCGCCCCAGACCCAGTTTATAAGGGCAGATTCCTCCCCTCCCAGGTCTGGGTGGGCCGTGTTGCATGCTTAGGGCTCCTGACCAGAGAAACCTCCCACTTGCTCTCAGACATAATATCTCTATTACTGTGGTAACCAGACCCCTGGGGTGCCACATATCCACCAGACTTCTGCACAACCCAACTGATGGTCCCAACCCCATTTATAAGACAAGAAATCCCACTTATTACACCTGACAGGGCACACCTGTGAAGTGAAAATCATTTCCAGTGACTACCTCTTGAAGCTCAACAAGAGAATGCCAAGAGTGTGCAAAGTAGTCATCAAAGCAAAAGGTTGCTACTTTGAAGAACCTAGAATATAAGACATATTTTCAGTTGTTTCACACTTTTTTGTTGAGTATATAATTCCACATGTGTTAATTCATAGTTTTGATGCCTTCAGTGTGAATATACAACTTTCATAGTCATGAAAATACAGAAAAATCTTTAAATGAGAAGGTGTGTCCAAACTTTTGGTCTGTACTGTATATCTTCTCAGCTTGACCTTTGCGGGTTCCCTCAAACTGTTTACTATCTTTTGGGGCCAGGTGCAATAATGGGATTGCTTTGTGATTGTACCTATGGCCCGTATATATGTATATATATGTAGGATGTCAATATTATTATTTTTTGATGCCGTCAGCTCCGGTGTTTGTCACCAGTGTACTTTTTTATCTTCCACCTATCTGTAACCATTTTAATAATAAAGTGTTGTTATATATTTATAAAAATGGAGTATGGTTTATCTTTCTTGGGCCTTTCCTCCCCCTGGGTAGTAGGGCTAAGAGAGCTATTCCTGGGTAGTAGGGCAAAGAGTGCTGCCCCTGGATAGTAGGGCTAAAATAACTGTCCCTGGATAGTAGGGCTAAAAGCACCATCCCTGGGTAGTAGGGCTAAGAAAGCTGTCCCTGCATACTAGGGCTAAGAGAGCTGTTCCTGGGTAGTAGGGCTAGAGCACTTTCCCTGGGTAGTAGGTCTAAGAGAGCTGTCCCTGGATAGCAGGGCTAAGAAAGCTGTCCCTGGATAATACTAAGAGTGCTGTCCCTGGATAGCAGGGCTAAGAAAGCTGTCCCTGGATAATACTAAGAGAGCTGTCTATGGGTAGTAGGGCTAAGAGAGATTTCCCTGGGTAGTAGGGCTAAAAGCGTTGTCCCTAGGTAGTAGGGCTAAGAGATCTGCCCCTGGATAGTAGGGGTAAGAGAGCTGTCCCTGGGTAGTAGGGCTAAGAGCACTGTCACTGGGTAGTAGAGATAAGAAAACTGTCCATGAGTAGAGATAAGAAAACTGTCCATGGGTAGTAGGGCAAAGAGTACTGCCTCTGGACAGTAGGGCTAAAAGAACTGTCCCTGGATAGTAGGGCTAAAAGCACCGTCCCTGGGTAGTAGGGCTAAGAAAACTGTTCCTAAGTGGTAGGGCAAAGAGTGCTGCCCCTGGATAGTAGGAATAAAAGAACTGCCCCTGGGTAGTAGGGCTAAAAGCACCATCCCTGGGTAGTAGGGCTAAGAAAACTGTCCCTGGGTGGTAGGGCAAAGAGTGCTGCCCCTGGATAGTAGGGCTAAAAGAACTGCCCCTGGGTAGTGTAACATACCTGGCGGCGTCCTTGCATAGTGGTCCATCTCCCACTGTGCAAGAGCGCGCACTTGATCTCCAGTCCAGTCTGCTAGCCTGGCTTCCCTCCATGCTGTCTGCTTGCCTCTGTTTCTGCTGCTTAAGGGCGGCGCCCGATCACTTCCTGCTTCTTGTAGCTGCTGCAGGCACACCCCTTGTGCGTCCTCAGCCTATTGCGGTCTGTCACCTGGTATTTAACCCAGCTCCTCCCTGGAATCCATGCCTGAGCATTGTGTTCTGTGAGTTGGCTTCTGGTCGCTGACATGCCAGGTCCCGTCTATGTTTCCTGCCTATCGGTATCAGTTCCCGTGTCTGAACTGTGTCCTGTCTGTGCCCTCTAGCCAGCTGTCTGTCTGCCTTCCTGAGGCTGTATTTCCAGGCCTGTCTGCACACGCTCCTACCCTGTTCGTCTCGCCCTCTGGGGGCCGCATACCCAGACTCGTTCCTGTATTTGTTGCAGTACAGTTCCTGTCTGAACTGTCTTCTAGCTTCCTACCTGTCTTTATGTCCGTTTGTTCCCTTTTTCTGCAGTGTCTGAACCTGCACCTAACTCCTTCTCGTTGTCGCTGTACTTCCGTTTGTGAGTTGGAGTCCTCTCGCTACTTCTTTGCAAGTATCTAGTGTGTATCTGGTTCTGCCTTTCTTTCTGTTCCATGTGAACAGAGCCCTGTCCCCTTTGCTTTGTCTTTGTTTACCTCTTCGGCGATTTATCTCAGCCCTGTCCACCACGTCTGCGGTTTCGCTCTGCTCAGCCTTGTCTACCGCGTCTGCGGTTTCGCTCTGCTCAGCCTTGTCTACCGCGTCTGCGGTTTTTCTCTGCTCAGCCTTGTCCACCGCGTATGCGGTTCTGCTCTGCTCAGCCTTGTCTACCGCATCTGCGGTTCTGCTCTGCTCAGCCTTATCTACCGCGTCTGCGGTTCTGCTCTGCTCAGCCTTGTCTACCGCGTCTGCGGTTTTGCTCTGCTCAGCCTTGTCTACCGCGTCTGCGGTTCTGCTCTGCTCAGCCTTGTCTACCACGTCTGCGGTTTTGCTCTGCTCAGCCTTGTCTACCACGTCTGCGGTTTTGCTCTGCTCAGCCTTGTCCACCGTGTCTGCGGTTCTGCTCTGCTCTGTCTTGTCTACCACGTCTGCGGCTCTGCTCTGTCTTGTCTACCGCGTCTGCGGTTCTGCTCTGCTCAGCCTTGTCTACCGCGTCTGCGGTTCTGCTCTGCTCAGCCTTGTCCACCGCGTCTGCGGTTCTGCACTGCTCAGCCTTGTCTACCGCGTCTGCGGTTTCGCTCTGCTCAGCCTTGTCTACTGCGTCTGCGGTTCTGCTCTGCTCAGCCCTGTCTACCGCGTCTGTGGTCTCGCTCTGCTCTGACCTTTTGCTCGCTGCTCCGGCAGTCTCGCTCTGCTCTGACCCTTTGCTCACTGCTCCGGCAGTCTCGCTCTGCTCTGACCCTTTGCTCGCTGCTCCGGCAGTCTCGCTCTGCTCTGACCCTTTGCTCGCTGCTCCGGCCTCACTCTGCTGTTTGTCCACCGCATCTGTGGTTCTATTCCTGAGTCCCAGTCTGTACTGGGTCCTATCCACTCTGTGCTCCAACCTGTCGTACCTGCCAGTACCTCCCTGCCTGCATACCAGTCATGCTTACCAGCATCCGCCAGTCTGCATACCAGCCGTGTCTGCCTATACCCAGCAGTCTGTGTGCCAGCCTAACCTGCCTGTTCCTGTATTCCGTGGTGTGGGTCAACAGCCGTGTCCGGGGTCTGTCCTGGAGTAGCACCTGGTCCCTCTGCTCGGTTCCTCCTTGGTGCACTGGCGTCGTATGCCGTCGTGCGACCCTGGTCGGATCGGGTGAATACTTAGTTACGCCCCTCCAGGCATTCACTCTCCGGCACGGTCCAGTGGAATCACTACATATGCACGCACACGTCACTCAGCCCGGGCGTGTGCATTACAGGTAGTAGGGCTAAAAGCACCATCCCTGGGTAGTAGGGCTAAGAAAACTGTCCCTGGGTGGTAGGGCTAAATGAGCTGTCCCTCGGTAGTAGGGCTAAGATAGCTGTCCCTCGGTAGTAGGGCTAAGATAGCTGTCCCTCAGTAGTAGGGCTAAGAGATCTGTTCCTGGGTAGAAGGGCTAGAGAACTGTCCCTGGGTAGTAGAACTAAGAGAACTGTCCCTGGACAGCAGAGCTAAGAAAGCTGAAAGCTGTCCCTGGATAATACTAAGAGTGCTGTCCCTGGGTAGTAGGGCTAAGAGCGCTGTGCCTGGGCAGTAGGTCTAATAGCGCCCTCTCTGGATAGTAGGGCTAAGAGAGCTCTCTCTGGGTAGTAGGGCTAAGACAGTTCTCTCTGGGTATTAAGGCTAAGAGAGCTTTCCCTGGATATTAGGGCTACGAATGCTGTCCCTGGGTAGTAGAACTAAGAGCACTGTCCCTGGGTAGTAGGGCTAAGAATGCTGTCCCTGGGTAGTAGGGTTATGAGAGCTGCCCCTGGGTAGTAGGGCTATGAGAGCTGCCCCTGGGTAGTAAGGCTAAGAGAGCTGGTCCTGGGTAGTAGGGCTAAGAGCGCTGTCCCTGGGTAGTAGGGCTAAGAATGCTGTCCCTGGGTAGTAGGGCTACAATAGCTGCCCCTGGGTAGTAGGGCTAAGAGAGCTGGTCCTGGATAGTAGGGCTAAGAGATCTGTTCCTGGGTAGAAGGGCTAGAGAACTGTCCCTGGGTAGTAGAACTAAGAGAACTGTCCCTGGACAGCAGAGCTAAGAAAGCTAAAAGCTGTCCCTGGATAATACTAAGAGTGCTGTCCCTGGGTAGTAGGGCTAAGAGCGCTGTGCCTGGGCAGTAGGGCTAATGGCACCCTCTCTGGATAGTAGGGCTAAGAGAGCTCTCTCTGGGTAGTAGGGCTAAGACAGTTCTCTCTGGGTATTAGGGCTAAGAGAGCTGTCCCTGGATATTAGGGCTACGAGTGCTGTCCCTGGGTAGTAGAACTAAGAGCACTGTCCCTGGGTAGTAGGGCTAAGAATGCTGTCCCTGGGTAGTAGGGTTATGAGAGCTGCCCCTGGGTAGTAGGGCTACGAGAGCTGCCCCTGGGTAGTAAGGCTAAGAGAGCTGGTCCTGGGTAGTAGGGCTAAGAGCGCTGTCCCTGGGTAGTAGGGCTAAGAATGCTGTCCCTGGGTAGTAGGGCTACAAGAGCTGCCCCTGGGTAGTAGGGCTAAGAGAGCTGGTCCTGGATAGTAGGGCTAAGAGAGCTGCCCCTGGGTAGTAGGGCTAAAAGAGCTGTTCCTGGGTGGTAGGGCTAAGAGCACTGTCCCTGGGTAGTAGGGCTAAGAGCGTTGTCCCTAAGTAGTGTGGCTAAGAGATATGCCCCTGGATAGTAGGGCTAAGAGAGCTGTCCTTGGGTAGCAGGGCAAAGAGTGCTGCCCCTGGATAGTAGGGCTAAGAGAACTGTCCCTGGACAGTAGGGCTACAAGAGCGGCCCCTGGGTAGTAGGGCTATGAGAGCTGCCCCTGGGTAGTAGGGCTAAGAGAGCTGGTCCTGGGTAGTAGGGCTAAGATAGCTGCCCCTAGGTAGTAGGGCTAAGAGAGCTGTTCCTGGGTGGTAGGGCTAAAAGCACTGTCCCTGGGTAGTAGGGCTAAGAGCGTTGTCCCTAAGTAGTATGGCTAAGAGATATGCCCCTGGATAGTAGGGCTAAGAGAGCTGTCCTTGGGTAGTAGGGCAAAGAGTGCTGCCCCTGGATAGTAGGGCTAAGAGAACTGTCCCTGGACAGTAGGGCTAAAAGCACCATCCCTGGGTTGTAGGGCTAAGAAAATTGTCCATGGGTAGTAGGGCTAAGAAAATTGTCCAGGGGTACTAGGGCTAAGAGATCTGTCCCGGCGTAGTAGTGCTAAGAGAACTGTTCCTGGGTAGTAGGGCTAGAGCACTGTCCTTGGGTAGTATGGCTAAGAGAGCTGTTCCTGGATAGCAGGGCTAAGAAAGCTGTCCCTGGATAATACTAAGAGCGCTGTCCCTGGGTATTAGGGCTAAGAGCGCTTTGCCTGGGCAGTAGGGCTAATAGCGCTCTCCCTGGATTGTATGGCTAAAAGAGCTGTCTATGGGTAGTAGGGCTAAGAGAGTTTTCCCTGGATCATAGGGCTAAGAGCACTGTCCCTGGGTAGTTGGGCTAAGAGATATGCCCCTGGACAGTAGGGCTAAGAGAGCTGTCCCTGGGTAGTAGGGCTAAGAGCACTGTCCCTGGGTAGTAGGGATAAGAAAACTGTCCCTGGGTAGTAGGGCAAAGAGTGCTGTCCCTGGGTTGTAGGGCTAAAAGCACTATCCCTGGGTAGTAGGGCTAAGAAAACTGTCTCTGGATAATACTAAGAGCACTGTCCCTGGGTAGTAGGGCTAAGAGCGCTTTGCCTGGGCAGTAGGGCTAATAACACTCTCCCTAGATAGTAGGGCTAAGAGAGCTGCCCCTGGATAGTAGGGCTAAGAGAACTGTCCCTGGACAGTAGGGCTAAAAGCACCATCCCTGGGTTGTAGGGCTAAGAAAATTGTCCATGGGTAGTAGGGCTAAGAAAATTGTCCAGGGGTAGTAGGGCTAAGAGATCTGTCCCGGCGTAGTAGTGCTAAGAGAACTGTTCCTGGGTAGTAGGGCTAGAGCACTGTCCTTGGGTAGTATGGCTAAGAGAGCTGTTCCTGGATAGCAGGGCTAAGAAAGCTGTCCCTGGATAATACTAAGAGCGCTGTCCCTGGGTATTAGGGCTAAGAGCGCTTTGCCTGGGCAGTAGGGCTAATAGCGCTCTCCCTGGATAGTATGGCTAAAAGAGCTGTCTATGGGTAGTAGGGCTAAGAGAGCTTTCCCTGGATCATAGGGCTAAGAGCACTGTCCCTGGGTAGTTGGGCTAAGAGATATGCCCCTGGATAGTAGGGCTAAGAGAGCTGTCCCTGGATAGTAGGGCTAAGAGCACTGTCCCTGGGTAGTAGGGATAAGAAAACTGTCCCTGGGTAGTAGGGCAAAGAGTGCTGTCCCTGGGTTGTAGGGCTAAAAGCACTATCCCTGGGTAGTAGGGCTAAGAAAACTGTCTCTGGATAATACTAAGAGCACTGTCCCTGGGTAGTAGGGCTAAGAGCGCTTTGCCTGGGCAGTAGGGCTAATAACACTCTCCCTAGATAGTAGTGCTAAGAGAGCTGTCCCTGGATAGTAGGGCTAAGAGCTCTGCCCCTGGATATTAGGGCTAAGACTGCTGTCCTTGGGTAGTAGGGCTAAGAGCACTATCCCTGGGTGGTAGGGCTAAGAATGCTGTCCCTGGGTAATAGGGTTACGAGAGCTGCCCCTGGGTAGTAGGGCTACGAGAGTTGCCCCTGGGTAGTAGTGCTAAGAGAACTGTTCCTGGGAAGTAGGGCTAGAGCACTGTCCTTGGGTAGTAGGGCTAAGAGAGCTGTTCCTGGATGGTAGGGCTAAGAGCACTGTCCCTGGGTAGTAGGGCTAAGAGTGTTGTCCCTAAGTAGTAGGTCTAAGAGATCTGGTCCTGGGTAGTAGGGCTAAGAGAGCTGTTCCTGGGTAGTAGGGCTAAGAGAGCTGTTCCTGGGTGGTAGGGCTAAGAGCACTGTCCCTGGGTAGTATGGCTAAGAGCGTTGTCCCTAAGTAGTAGGGCTAAGAGATATGCCCCTGGATAGTAGGGCTAAGAGAGCTGTTCCTGGGTAGTAGGGCTAAAGAGCACTGTCCCTGGGTAGTAGGGCAAAGAGTGCTGCCCCTGGATAGTAGGGCTAAAAGAACTGTCCCTGGATAGTAGGGCTAAAAGCACCATCCCTGGGTAGTAGGGCTAAGAAAACTGTCCCTGGATAATTCTAAGAGCGCTGTCCCTGGGTATTAGGGCTAAGAGCGCTTTGCCTGGGCAGTAGGGCTAATAGCGCTCTCCCTGGATAGTACGACTAAGAGAACTGTCTATGGGTCGTAGGGCTAAGAGAGTTTTCCCTGGATAGTAGGGCTAAGATCGTTGTCCCTTGGTAGTAGAGCTAAGAGATATGCCCCTGGATAATAGGGCTAAGAGAGCTGTCCCTGGGTAGTAGGGATAAGAAAACTGTCCCTGGGTAGTAGGGCAAAGAGTGCTGCCCCTGGATAGTAGGGCTAAAAGAACTGTCCCTGGGTTGTAGGGCTAAAAGCACCGTCCCTGGGTAGTAGGGCTAAGAGCGCTTTACCTGGGCAGTAGGGCTAATAGCTCTCTCCCTGGATAGTAGGGCTAAGAGAGCTGTCCCTGGGTAGTCGGGCTAAAAGAGCTGTCCCTGGGTAGTAGGGCTAAGAGAGCTATGCTAGACCTCAGAGTTCAACATGGACTTCTCCCTATGCTAAGTACTGGCTGGGTCTGTTCCGATTTAAACATGGAACCACAGAAGAGTGCTGTTTGACTACGTTTTTTGTGTTCCCTTTTTGTGCTGGCTGACTGTGTGCACTGCATTCATCGTTTGTGCTGGCTGACTGTGCTCACCATTTGTGCAAGCTGACTGTGCTGACCATTTGTGCTGGCTGACTGCATTCACCATTTGTGCTGACTGACTGCATTCACCATTTGTGCTGGCTGACTGTGATCACTGAGTTCACGTTTTTGTGCAGGCTGACTGCGATCACTGCATCCAGCGTTTGTGCAGGCTGACTGCAATCACTGCATCCAGCGTTTGTGCAGGCTAACTGTGATCACTGTGTCCAGCGTTTGTGCAGGCTGACTGTGATCACTGCGTCCAGCGTTTGTGTAGGCTGACTGCGATCACTGCATCCAGCGTTTGTGCAGGCTGACTGTGATCACTGCGTTCATGGTTTGTGCAGGCTGACTGTGATCACTGCATCCAGCGTTTGTGCAGGCTGACTGTGATCACTGCATTCACGGTTTGTGCAGGCTGACTGCGATCACTGAATCCAGCGTTTGTGCAGGCTGACTGTGATCACTGCGTCCAGCGTTTGTGCAGGCTGGCTGTGATCACTGCGTCCAGCGTTTGTGCAGGCTGACTGTGATCACTGCGTTCACGGTTTGTGCAGGCTGACTGCGATCACTGCGTCCAGCGTTTGTGCAGGCTGACTGCGATCACTGCATCCAGCATTTGTGCAGGCTGACTGTGATCACTGCGTTCACGGTTTGTGCAGGCTGACTGTGATCACTGCATCCAGCATTTGTGCAAGCTGACTGTGATCACTGCGTTCACGGTTTGTGCAGGCTGACTGCGATCACTGCATCCAGCGTTTGTGCAGGCTGACTGTGATCACTGCGTCCAGCGTTTGTGCAGGCTGACTGTGATCACTGCATCCAGCGTTTGTGCAGGTTGACTGTGATCACTGCGTTCACGGTTTGTGCAGGCTGACTGCGATCACTGCGTCCAGCATTTGTGCAGGCTGACTGCGATCACTGCATCCAGCGTTTGTGCAGGCTGACTGTGATCACTGCATCCAGCGTTTGTGCAGGCTGACTGTGATCACTGCATCCAGCGTTTGTGCAGGCTGACTGTGATCACTGCGTTCACGGTTTGTGCAGGCTGACTGTGATTACTGTATCCAGCGTTTGTTCAGGCTGACTGTGATCACTGCGTCCAGCGTTTGTGCAGGCTGACTGTGATCACTGCGTCCAGCGTTTGTGCAGGCTGACTGTGATCACTGCGTTCACGGTTTGTGCAGGCTGACTGCGATCACTGCGTCCAGCGTTTGTGCAGGCTGACTGAGATCACTGCGTTCACGGTTTGTGCAGGCTGACTGTGATCACTGCGTCCAGCGTTTGTGCAGGCTGATTGCGATCAATGTGTTCATCGTTTGTGCAGGCTGACTGTGTTCACAGCATGCACTGTTCACTCACGGTTTGTGCAGGCTGACTGAGATCACTGCGTCCAGCGTTTGTGCAGGCTGATTGCGATCAATGTGTTCATCGTTTGTGCAGGCTGACTGTGTTCACAGCATGCACTGTTCACTCACGGTTTGTGCAGGCTGACTGAGATCACTGCGTTCACGGTTTGTGCAGGCTGACTGTGATCACTGCGTCCAGCGTTTGTGCAGGCTGATTGCGATCAATGTGTTCATCGTTTGTGCAGGCTGACTGTGTTCACAGCATGCACTGTTCACTCACAAAGCTCGGGCACACACTTCAGCACTGCTCCAACTGGCTCTTCAATTTCCCCGTACGGAGAGCTGGTCGGAACAGTGTTAAAGTGTGTCCTGACCTTGTGGGCCACATAGATTCGGCCCTTGGGCTTTGAGTTTCACACCCATACCTTAAACTCTCACCAGTATCAAAAATGAGGGTCCCACAATCAATCCAGTGTAAATGGAGCGGTGTGACCACTACTCCATTCACTTTTGTGGGTCTACAGCAGTGGTAGTACGAGTGAATTAATCAGTAGTCACACGTGCAATACTGGTCCATTCACATG
Organism: Phyllobates terribilis; assembly: GCF_046119375.1. Classification (NCBI taxonomy): domain Eukaryota; kingdom Metazoa; phylum Chordata; class Amphibia; order Anura; family Dendrobatidae; genus Phyllobates; species Phyllobates terribilis. Next base: position 492,187,896 of record NW_027362761.1, on the reverse strand, counting down.
GGGACACAGAACCACTGTTTTTGGAAACTTTGGGGGTCTCAGTGGTTGAACCCCCACCGATCATACATAGAGGATCTCACCTATTCTGTGAATATGAGACAAAGTCTGTTCATAGAAAAACTCTTTTAACCCATTACAGACCCTTGAAAACCACTACCTTATAATAATAACACTTTAGGAATGCAAAATAATTTCTTATAACTGAGAAAATATTAGCAAAGGTTAAAATATTCAATATAGTCTAAAATATCATATAATTCCAAAACGTATTACATGTGCTGATTACATAGTCAAAGTATTTAGAGTACACAGTCAACCGAATAATATGCTATCATTAAAATATAATAAAATATGGCCCTTGAAACCAAGGTATAACAAATCTTATGTTTCAAGTAATGTTCTAAAATAAATCAATGATTCACACTTCTTCCCAAATCAAAATTGTGGTATTACATATAAATAGCCATAGCCGAGCCTAATAAAAGGAAATAAATTAGTCTAGTAAAATCACCTGTGTCTCTATGGTTAGAAGAGATGGATGACTTGTCACATATCTTAAAGCAGATTTGTCACCAGATTTCATATTAGGAATTGTATACATAATTAAATAGATATCTTATACCTATTGAAGCCGTTGTACTTACTTCGAAAATCCATGTCAGAATGGCTATATAATTAGGAGTCCAGCTATAAAATGAAATAGCTCATGAGTCCAAATGTATTCAATCTTCACTCACTTAGTCTGACAGCTGCAGCTTGTACTGAGCAGTGCGAGGTCTCAGCAGCAGCAGGGAGGAGAGACAATGAGGAGTTGTCAATCAGAAAAGGTGGGCAGACGTTGAGTTTAAAATTCCAGAAAAGATTATACAGCCATTCTCACATGGATTATCAAAGTAATTATACCAGATTCAGCAGGTCTAACAACTCTATTTATTAATATATATGTGGCGCCCCTGAGGGTTCAGTCGCCACAGAGGTACTGCACCTCACCCAGAGGTGTGGTGTCTCCTTCTGTCAGGTAAGGAGGGGGTGCTGCCCGGAACCCCAACACCCGCATTCAGCACTACACTGCTCCAGGCCGGCTGGAAGGGCAAGATGCACTGTGTCTCCTGCTGAGCCCTGTCCCTGGCTGGAGTGGGGGGAACCAAAGTGTGGGTGGAGGATGTAGAGTAAGGGAGCACCATGAAAGGAGGTATATAAAGGGAAGCCATCTTAGGGTGGCAGGTCAGTCAGTGGAGAACAGTCAGTGAGCAGTCTGAGGAGCAGAGTCTCTTCAGGAGCTCTGCTCCACAAGTGGGGCCTAGTGATAGAGGCCCAGGAGGGGAGCAGAGGAGAAAGGCTCCGTTTTACATAAGGGATCCCAGGGGGTACGGTGAGTGCAAGACGGCACCCGTACGCCTCGAATCTGCCCGGTGTCAGAGGGATCAGGCCGCAAGAAGGGGACCGGCCCCTGGACCAGCCGTGTTACTCCAGGTCTCAGCTGGAAAAACCGGAGGCTTTTGCACTTCCATGGTGCAGTTGCCACAGTCTCACCCTAGTCACCGTGAAGGTCAAGTAGGTCCGGGAACTCCAGGTTGCCCAGAGGGACTTCAGAGCACCCGATCGGGACTGTGTGTGGGGGAGCGCAGGGCAGGAGGGAGAAGACCCAGCGTGAGAAGTCGGTCTAGTAAGGAACATAAAGAAAGCGGGGTTCCGTCAAGCACTCCTGATATATCTGGAAAGTGCTGAACCCCTGGTCTGGTAGACGCAGTGCGACGTGGAGGCGGACACCCGTACAGTGTACCTGAGAACCTTGAACAAGAACTGTGAGTAAAACTTAGATGACTGCACTCCATTGCCTCCGTCAGTTATTTCAGCTGGGCCATCCCGACTGCACCGAAAAGCCCCAGCATCACCACCCACCATCAAACTCTACACTGCCCTGAGGCCCGCTCCACCTGTGGGGAGCTGTTCCATCCTAGCTGCCTATCAACTGCCTCAGAGGTCTGCAGCAGCGCTGGTACAAATTACCAGAAGCCGCAGGTGGCGTCACGATCAAACTACAAATCCCATATAAACTATCCCCTTTTTGTTGACCGCCCTGGGTCACGGACCGGGCCAGCCACTGTGACATATTCCCCCCCAGCATCCATAGGCCCGGACACCGAGTACCCCACTGCCCTGGGGGCGCGTCATATACAGTTTGTATTTTGCAATCTGGTGACAAATTTTGCTTTAACGCTGCAAGTAGAGTGCTTCCTGTTATAGGCAAGGTGAGGATGCCCTATCTTGGGCAAATGGGAGTAAGTAATTTGTAGAAGTGGGCAACCTAGGAGAAGTATGTAGTAAAAATTATGTTTTACCTGTCCTACATAGGAAAAAGTTGGGCTTTCTTAGTGGCTTTTGTTCAATGTAGTAAAGGAGTCATCACCACCATAGGAGACCTCCCAGTCCCTACCTCTAAGTCCTAATAGGGCACTCAGGAAAAAGGCCAGGTCTGATTAAGTAAACTAGTCTTGTGTCATGAATTTTTGGAAGAAGAAGAAGAAGGAGAAGGAGGAGAAGGAGAAGGAGAAGGAAGAGAAGGAGAAGGAGAAGAAGAAGAAACAATAATACCTGGCACCACAAGTTTTACTGACAGTGACAGCTGCATACTACAAAACAACTTTATAAAAAGTTCCCCACAGTCTATGTGACGCGCCCCTGGGCCTGTGTCGCGCTGCGTTGCGCAATCGGGAGCTTACCCGGAGCCGGATCTGTTGAGGGTTGTAGTCTCGTGGCGGTGATCCGGTCCGTGCCCAGGGAGTCAGACTAAGTGGCGCTGTTTTAGCGGTAGATGTTGGACGACTACGCCACCCGTTGAGTGCAGCCAGGGAGCTGCTGCTGCAGGGCAGACCGCTGAGGCCGGTGGTAGGATTGTGCAGCGTGATAGTATAACCCCCAACGGGAGGGGTATGGCCTCAGGGCAGCCGACGTGGATGATGGGGGTAGCAGGAACCACTCGGAGACGGTACTGTGTAGTTCAGGGTCTTTACTGGTGACAAAGATAGACCCTCCCGGAGTACTGGCTAGCGATTGGGGCCTGGTCAGTCCTTGAGCAGATGGGATCTCCCCTGGCCAGGCGGAGTTGTAGGCCTCCCAAACTAACGATACTCTTCTGGCTACCTTGCTAGAGGCGGGTATAAGTAGCCCACGTCCCTGAGTGTACCGTGTGGTGCTCACCCGTATGGCCGGTGACTCGGGGCCTTCGGGTTTCTGGGCCAGAGGACCTGCAATCCCCTGCCGGTCGGTTTCTGCTGCTGGATAGGAGTTAGTCCCCACAGCCTCGGACTCCGGGTCCGGTGATAACTTCTCAGTCAGGGCGAGCTCTGCAGCTGAGCTCCTGTTGTTTCTTCCTATATTTGCTTCTTTTCTCTGCTTCTTCTCTACTCACTCACCCTGCCTCAGCCCTAGGTTTATATAGGGGAAGTTCTTCCCCTCCCAGGACTGGGCAGGAGGTGTGGCATGCATAGGATCCCTGACCAAGAGACCTCCCACCTGCTCTCAGACATAACATTGCTGTTACTGTGGAAAACCAGACCCCTGGGGTGCCACATTCCCCCCTAGTGAAATTTAGTACTCCGGGACTAAACATATTTTAGAAAAACATAACAAGATATAACAATAACAATAAAGAAACACATAAAGGTGGTCACGGCATGTCCGTAACCGGGTGCAGTCTTTGAAGAAAGCAAGGTGTCCATTTCACCAAAACAGGGAGACGTAACCAGGTAGGGGTCTGTCCTGCCCCGAGTCCTTAACAGTCTTTAGTCCGTCCTGGGTTACGCTCCAACTATGTACAAAGGATTCCCGGTAAATCCACCAAGGACTCCTAAAAATAACTAGAAACACATAATTATACACAAGCAACAATAAACAGGTAACCACAAATAAAACAATTTATACACTTCAAATCCTCCAACGTGCGGGTAACTGGCCCCTAGTGGCCCTAGTGGACCTACGGAGCTGACTGTCTGGCCCTGAACTACAGGGTGTAGGAGCTGTTAAGGGTAAACTGGGCAGCGGTCTAGGGGCCCTTTGGCTCACTAGGGATATGGCAGGCTCACTGCAAGCAGAGGGTTGATCCTCCTGGTCTGCTGGTGTGGGGTCTTCTGCCTCCTGGACCGGCTGTTCTTCCAGCTCTACCTGTTGCTCCGTAGGTGCTTGGGATGCTGGTTGGAGGAAGGTGAGTACGGGTACCACAACTGCACCATTGACTTGAGTCCAAGACCGAGGGAAGTCTCCGAGCACAGTATTAACCATGTCTTCCCTTTCCTCTACGGGTCGAGGGTCTTCTTGTTCCTCTTCAGGGTTCCGTAGCTGTTCGGGACACTTCTTCAGGTGATCCCGGGATACAATGGTTGTGGTTTCCCCTCCATCTTTACTGATGGTACAGACCTTTGGGTTGTCGTGGCTTGAGGGCAGTACGGTGTACGGGTCCTTCTCCCACTGGTCGTCCAACTTGTGGAGCCGTCTTTTTCTCTTCAAGACCTGCTCTCCGGGTACCAGGGGAACAGCGGGAGCATACTGGTTGTAAGTTTTCTCTTGTCTTTCCCTAGCCTGACAGAGACTTCGCTCCACGCTCTCCTGTACTCTCCGGTACTGCTGCTGCCTCTCTGTGTCCCAGTCTGCTTCTGGTGAAGTGTACTCAGGTGTCAGGACTCCCATTTCCAGGTCAACAGGTAACTTACCAGGTCCCGCCCTCATTAGGTAAGCCGGGGTACAGTTGGTGGAACCTACCGGGATGTGGTTGTATAGGTCCACCAGATCGGGCAGCTTCTCAGGCCACAGACTGCGTTCTTCCAGGGGCAACGTTTTCAGAAGATCCATTACCACCTGGTTCATTTTCTCACAAAGTCCATTAGTTTGCGGATGATAGGGTGTCGTCCTTATCTTCCGGCAGCCATACAGAGTGCAGAATTCTTGGAAGACCTCCGCTTCAAAGGCAGGTCCCTGGTCTGTCAACACTTGGTCCAGGTACCCGTGTGGACGGCAGAAATGCTGCTGGAAGGCTCTCGCTGCTGTTCGAGCTGTTAAGTCCTTGACGGGGACGACAACCAAGAACCGGGAGTAGTGATCCACGATGGTTAGTGCGTAGACGTAGCCACTTCTGCTTGGGGTCAGTTTTACATGATCCAAGGCTACCAGTTCCAACGGCTGCCGGGTGACGATGGACTGCAGGGGAGTCTTCTGGCTGGCACGGTCCTTCCTTCTTAGGTTGCACGGGCCACAGTCTCTGCACCACCTCTCGATGGTTCCCCTCATGCCTACCCAGTGGAACCGCTCGCGCAGCAGGAACTCCAGCTTCTTCCATCCGAAGTGTCCAGCCCCGTCGTGGTATGCCTCCATCACCATGGCTGCGTCTCTTCGTGGCACCACTACTTGCCAGATTAGTTCATGCGTTCGGGAGTTAACCATTCTGCGGCACAACTTCCCCTTATAAAGGAACAGTCGACTCTTCTCAGCCCACAGTTGCTTGGCTTCCTCCGGAGCGTCTGGGTCAAGGCGAGCCTCTGGCCGAGTCAGCATCTCCTTCACCAGTCGGACGGCAGGGTCACTGTCTTGCGTTTCCTCCCAGTTGTAGTGAGGCAAGGGGTTAAACGTAGCGGCTTGCTTACTCCTTACCCGGTGGGAATACTGGATAGTCCCATGCCGGTGGAACGCAGGGAGTTCGACTTCTTCCAGTCCCTCTGGATCTTCTCCTACGTCCGGTAGGTTTGGCATCCTGGACAGGGCGTCCGCGTTGGTATTGGAGCGTCCTGCCCGGTATTTGATTGTGAACTCGTAGTTGGACAGACGGGCCATCCATCTCTGCTCTAGGGCACCGAGTCTTGCTGTGTCCAGGTGTGTCAACGGGTTGTTATCCGTGTACACGACGAACCGGGAAGAAGCGAGGTAGTGCTTAAAGCGTTCGGTGACTGCCCACACCACTGCCAGGAACTCTAGCTTAAATGAGCTGTAATTCTCAGGGTTTCTCTCGGTGGGTCGCAGTTTTCGGCTGGCGTAAGCGATTACTCGTTCTTTCCCCTGCTGGATCTGGGACAGCACGGCTCCTAGCCTGATGTTACTTGCGTCGGTGTAGAGGATAAAGGGCTGGCTGTAATCCGGGTACGCCAGGATTTCATCCCCCGTGAGGGCCATCTTCAGCTGGCGGAAGGACTCCTCTTCCAACTTCTCCCATCTGAAGGGCGGCTTCTGGTTCTTGGCCTTCCGGGACTGGCCTATCAGGAGGTCCTGCATAGGAGCTGCCTTTTTGGTGAAACCGGGGATGAACCTGCGGTAGTAGCCTACCAACCCGAGGAACTGCCGCACTTCCTTTACACTGGAGGGACTTGGCCATTCCTTAATTGCGGTGATCTTATCAGGGTCGGGAGCCACTCCGTCAGCGCTCACCACGTGTCCCAGGTACTGCACCTTTGGTTTCAGGAGGTGACACTTGGAGGGTTTCACCTTTAGGCCGTAGCTTGCCAGAGCTTCGAACACTTCCGCCAGGTGTTTCAGGTGGTCCTCATAAGTCTTAGAATATACGATGACATCGTCCAGGTACAACAGGACCGTCTCGAAGTTTCTATGGCCCAGACAGCACTCCATTAATTGTTGGAAGGTTCCTGGTGCGTTGCAGAGTCCGAACGGCATGCAGGTAAACTCGCTAAGTCCCATCGGGGTGGTGAATGCGGTCTTCTCCCGGTCCGCCTCTGCTACAGGAACCTGCCAGTACCCACTAGTGAGATCCAAGGTAGAGAAGAAGTTAGCAGATCTTAAAGCAGCCAAAGACTCCTCTATCCTTGGTAAGGGGTACGCATCCTTGTGTGTGATACGGTTGATTTTCCGGTAATCTACACACATCCTCATGGTGTTGTCTTTCTTTTTGACTAAGACTAGTGGAGCTGCCCAGGGGCTACAGCTATCCCTGATCACCCCAGCCTCCTTCATGTCTCTAAGCATCCCCTTGGCGTGTTGGTAGTGTGCAGGGGGTACGGGTCGATACCTCTCTTTTATGGGAGGATGGTCTCCCGTGGGGATGTGGTGTTCTACCCCCTTGACTCGCCCGAAGTCTAACGGGTGTTTACTAAACACTCTCTCGTACTCTTGAACCACCCGATAGACTCCCTGTTTCTGATGTGAGGGAGTGGAGTCAGTACCCAAATGTAGTTGCTGACACCAGTCCTCCATTGTTTTCTTAGAGCCGTTACCTTCCTCCGGGTGAGATGGAGGCAAGGGTTCCACAGATTGTATAGCATTTTGGTTAATGGTATATAATTTGGCTAGCGTGGCATACCGGGGCAGGTACACTTCCCTCTTCCCGATATTGATTATGCGAACGGACACCCTCCCATGGCGTACATTAACCACCCCCCGTGCTGTCAAGATGGTGGGCCTACTGTCTGAGTAAACTGGTTCTACCATTGCCTGGTAATCTCTACCTCTCAGACCAATAGCTGCCCGGCACCAAATCATCATTTCACTTTTTGGGGGCATGGCAATAGGGAAAGGGTCACACATTCTCACGCTACCAATCTCACCGCCGGAGAGTTCCACCTGTTGCCGTCGCATCAGTGCCCGGATCTCTTTTTGGAGCACTCGCTGCTCGCCGGAGCTGGCGTTCTTGGCAACCTGCTGTAAAAGGAAAATCACCTCTGCAAGACAATTTTCAATTACATTAGTTCCTAGAGTTATCTTTGGGTGACTCTCGTGTTTGTCAATGTGTACAATGATCAGTCCCTGTGCTGCCAGTTCAACTCTACCAATTTTAATGGTCACCTCTTTAAATCCGATCTGTGGCACGGGCTGACCATTGCTGGCGATGATACTCAAGTCGTCGTCAGGGTAGCGGGTAATATCCGAGTCATTCCAGTACTGCTTGAAGAGCACGTACGGGATGGTGGTGACCTGTGACCCGGTGTCCAGTAGGGCACTCATAGGAATGCCATCCAGTACCACAGGCAAGACTGGACGTCCTCCCACATATTTGTCGCGCCAGTTTGATGGGCCTGATGATCTTTTTCCTAGGGGTTGGCCCTCTACCCTAGGTTGTGCCAGTTTAAAGGACAGTACCTTGCCATATGTCCGGGTTGATTACAGCGGCGGCAGATGGGTCGTCCGTCCTCGTTGTATCGGTCGCTGGGTCTTCCTCTGGCCGGTGGGGTCCTCCTTGGTCGACGCCACGGGATGTCCTCCGGTCCGGATGCCAGCTGGATCTTCCCTGGAGTAGAAACCTGTAAAGACTGCACAGTTCGGGTTAGCGCAGCAACGCTTTTAGCTAGCTCTTGGACCTGATGGTGCAGGTCTGGAGCCGAGTCATTGTTCAAAGCCTGCGCATCAGCTCCCACAGGCCCTGCCGACAAGGGCGCCGCCTCCTGGTGGTAGGTGGTAGTGGGGCGTCTGTGGGTCACAACGCCACCTGGTGCCGGTTCTCGGAGCACCCGGATGGCTCTGTCCTTGAACTGTGCAAATCCCAGATGAGGGTCCTGTAAGGCCATTGCCCGCAACTGGGTTCGGTGGGCATTGCAATATAAACCCTCTATAAATTGTTCAGTTAACAGCCTGTCCTCGTCTCCCACGCCGTCAGGGTCGGTCTGCTTAATGGCTCTCAGGGCCTCTTGTAGGTTCAGGGCATAGTCCCTTATACTCTCATGTGCCCGCTGTTTGCACCCGTAGAATCTAAGCTTGATCTCGGCTGAGGTGCGGGTATCAAAGGTGTCCCTCAGCCGGGTTAGTATCCCTGCGACAGTCCTCCCCCCAGGTGGCCAGGACTTTACCTCCCTTTGGGCTGCCCCGGTTAATTGGGCCACCAGGATGCTTACTTTTTGCTCTTCTGTGAGGGGGTACACCTGGAAGAGGCTATCCAGTTTTTCTCTAAAGTCCTGCAGGGTATGTGACTCCCCTGAGTACTGGGGTAGCCAGGCTGCCCCCGGGATATAGGGCATGGTGAAAGGCATGACCGCAACAGCGGTGGCGCTGGCGGGGGTTGGAGCGGTGAAGCTCTCCTCCGTATCCGACATCCTTCTCCCCCCTAGTGGACCGTGGCCTACCTTGCGATGATCCTCTTCCGTAGGCCGCAGCTCCGCAGTGGATCGTCAGGGTTGAGGACCTTCCGTCACGCTCCTGTGACGTCGGCGTCTGCTGGGCTCCTTCCAGGACCTTACGCAACGTCCGGACGTGAGGCGGGGCTTCAGTTCTCGCGCGTTTTCGGAGTCCACGCCCCTCTTCTTCCCGCGCGGCGTCCTCAAGATGGCGTCCAATGGCGGGAAAACTCCACGGATGGCGGGAAGAAGGCCGAAGATGGCGCCGGATGGCGGGAAAACTCCACCGATGGCGGGAAGAAAGCGGAAGATGGCGCCGGATGGCGGGAATCTTCACCACGGGTAAGTTTTCACAGTCTTTTTCAGGCACGCAGTACCCGGTGGTTGCGGGCACGAGATCCTGCCGACTACGCCAAAAGTTGACGCGCCCCTGGGCCTGTGTCGCGCTGCGTTGCGCACGCGGGAGCTTACCCGGAGCCGGATCTGTTGAGGGTTGTAGTCTCGTGGCGGTGATCCGGTCCGTGCCCAGGGAGTCAGACTAAGTGGCGCTGTTTTAGCGGTAGATGTTGGACGACTACGCCACCCGTTGAGTGCAGCCAGGGAGCTGCTGCTGCAGGGCAGACCGCTGAGGCCGGTGGTAGGATTGTGCAGCGTGATAGTATAACCCCCAACGGGAGGGGTATGGCCTCAGGGCAGCCGACATGGATGATGGGGGTAGCAGGAACCACTCGGAGACGGTACTGTGTAGTTCAGGGTCTTTACTGGTGACAAAGATAGACCCTCCCGGAGTACTGGCTAGCGATTGGGGCCTGGTCAGTCCTTGAGCAGATGGGATCTCCCCTGGCCAGGCGGAGTTGTAGGCCTCCCAAACTAACGATACTCTTCTGGCTACCTTGCTAGAGGCGGGTATAAGTAGCCCACGTCCCTGAGTGTACTGTGTGGTGCTCACCCGTATGGCCGGTGACTCGGGGCCTTCGGGTTTCTGGGCCAGAGGACCTGCAATCCCCTGCCGGTCGGTTTCTGCTGCTGGATAGGAGTTAGTCCCCACAGCCTCGGACTCCGGGTCCGGTGATAACTTCTCAGTCAGGGCGAGCTCTGCAGCTGCCAGCCCCTGACTCCTTGTAACACTGCTCCCACAGAGCTCCTGTTGTTTCTTCCTATATTTGCTTCTTTTCTCTGCTTCTTCTCTACTCACTCACCCTGCCTCAGCCCTAGGTTTATATAGGGGAAGTTCTTCCCCTCCCAGGACTGGGCAGGAGGTGTGGCATGCATAGGATCCCTGACCAAGAGACCTCCCACCTGCTCTCAGACATAACATTGCTGTTACTGTGGAAAACCAGACCCCTGGGGTGCCACATATGGTCATATTGGTTAGTTCTGTATGGACATAGGTGTTTTAATGCCTGCTTAACAACTTGGTCTGGACAGGTTTGGAATGTTGCAAAACTTTTATTATATAATGAATAAAATATATTTAAAGTGTTATTCCCATGCTATAAAGTGATGGAATATCACTAGCTTATACCATCACTTTATGATTGGTGTCAATTCCACTTCTGGATCCCCCACTGATCCTGAGAATGAAGGGACCGTAGCACTAGTGTAGCACTGCTTCTGTTCACCCGCTGTACAGAATACCTACAGCAGGGCAGTTCTATTCTAGAGAATGGGGCTGGCTGCAGTTATCTGTAGAAGGAATGTGGTGGTAAAGACGTGATATAGTCACGTCATTATCAAGATCAGTGGGGGCACCCGGAGACTTAAATCCCACAGATAATGAAGTGATAGGATAACCTAGTGATATACCATCACTTAGCAGATGGCACGGTCACGTTGACGTACCTCTGCGTAGGCAGTCTCTTTTGCTTCTCCAATCTAAGTAGCCATAGTAGAATAATTATGAGTGTAATATATACTGTATATAAAACTGTCAGATATGGAAACGGGGCAGTGGCCAGCAGAACGCAAGGAATGATCCATGAAGACTTTTATTGAGGAGGGTGACCCAGTAACTGAAGAATAGCTTTCATAGTCTGGTAAAATGAAGGCTTACGCAGTGTTCACATTGTGAGTTGTTTTTGGTACAATTTGATTTGTTTTGTTTTCCCCTATTCAGGAATGGTGCATGCCTCTCTGAAGTGCCATTGCTCACAGCACATCCAAGGTTCAAACTGCGTACATGCTCTGTGAGAAAGAGCACTTCAGACTGCCCATGTATGTGACTTAAGTTAAGATGTAACATACCATGATTGGTGATAGGTCCGAGAGGTTAAAAATGATGTGCATGTTGTACGGAACCCAATAAAGTCACCCATAGCGAGAGCAGTGGACTCATGAGGATGTGATTAAGAGAGTATAGTCCAAAAATAAGTAACAAGTAGCCCAAAAGTCACAAAAGACCATTTTAAAATATAGTAACTTTTTTGCTATTGATTTTTTCTAATTGTTTTTTTTTTTTCAGATTATTTATATGTAATCTATGGAAATAGTTATGGAGATATTTACGAAAGAGGAAAGAGTAAAAATAATCCAGTTTTATGTAGAAAAACAAGTTCAATTGTGCGCACATTTGTCATTTTCAAAATCAATCTGAAGTCGATCCCTGTAGCTGGGCATATCCTGAAGCTCACTGCAGAAGATTCAAAGGTTGCGGAATTTATTCCCGTATAAGATACGCATACTGCAGCAATTGAAGCCATCAGATCCAAGATTTTGCAAGGCAAGAAGATAATTTCATTAACAATCTCATTATGGGTGACGAGGCCCACTTTCATCTGTTTGTCAATTAACAAAAGATACAATTTTGAGGAAGAGAAAACCCAAGAATACTCCGTCAGTTTGAGTTGCAACCCGTAAAAGTAATGGTTTGGTGCAGTATAAGTGGAGAAAGAGTTCTTGGTCCTTATTTCTTTAAGGATGAGGCACAAAACGCTTGTAAGACAAATATTTGGACTGTGGATAATTTCATGAAACTCTGAATTCCATTGGCCTCCAAGGTCACCTGACCTTACAGACATAATCTACAAAACTAATACAAAATAATTTTCAAAAAGTATATTTATTGTTTATAAAAGAATAAATGTGAATGTTTAATACATAAAAGAGTTATTCTATTTTTAAATGGTCTAATGACTTTTTGGCCATCCTGTACAAATTGGAAAAAGGAAAAAAGCCAGCACACCACGTTTCCCTCTGGACCACGGAATGAACGTTGCGGCCACCAACTATGATGATCAGAATGTGGTAGAAGAAATCCAGCTCAACGCTATAAAATCGTCAGCTTTATTTATATTGATTGAAACTTCTACACATGCCTTATTAGTCCGTAGATAGGAACATCTAAGCGTTTCTGGTGCACTCAGCACCCTTACTTACGAAATCATGAATAAGAGGGCGGAGTGTACCAGAAACACATAGATGTACTTATTTATGGATTAATGATGTATGTGTAGAAGTTTTAATCATATACATATAAAGTTGAAGATTTTATACAGTTGAGCTGGATTTCTTCTACCACACACAAATAAATAGCATTAAGATATTAAGAGAAAAAATAGTTCTGGACAACTCCTTTAAAAAAATATGACCGAGACACCACCATACATAAGATGCACCTCTATGAAGCACAAACTGCTGATATGGGGAGGAAGGCAGGATCATTTATAAGCACTGGGTGTAAGTTTTATTACTTGGTCGGAGAGGCAATTAAATAAACTATAAAGGAAAATATTAATGGAGTTTGCTGTATGTCAATATGAATATTAACTATTCAGAGGGAAACTTATTTATCAGCTTTAATAAAATGTGTAAATCAGTAAGCAGTAACATCCAATCAGCCTTTTATATTGACTTCATATAATGTCACTTGCACAGATAAAATGTTGTTTCCTATTGTTTGCTGTATGGATCAAGACTAGCATATAACCCCTATGATAGAGCCAGCCTAACATAGCCTAGAAATAAGCAGACAGTGTATTCCGTGTGGAATTATTGCCATTTCTGTCTAGCTAAACTATCACATGCTTCAAACCATACAAATCACAATCAATGACTCCATTTAATTAAAACCACATACGATCAATATGCCTCTAAGAAAGTCAGTTATCAATAAATTCATTAGTGAGCCGTCGCCATTCCATGGGAATTTATTGGCCTTATGCTAATTTGCAGTGGTGCACTTACTGTATAGCTCCTGGCTGCACTCCAACATTAACACACTTGTTACTGCTCCAACAGAAAGTCCGAGTGAATGCACAACAGTAGTTGTAGTAATAACCTAGTGCTGGGTAATACTGAGTACTATTAGATGTTGATACAGACACTGCCTAAGGCTATGTGCACACAGAGTTTTTTTGGGGGCGGTCAAAAATGTAGAGTGGAAACCACCTTAGAAAATGCTCATTTTTGGGTATATTCACTCTTTGTCTTTTTCGGGCTGGTTTGAAGCTCTTATGTTGCTAAAACCACCTGAAAAAGTGCTCAGAAATCTCTTAAAAGAATGAACATATGCATTTCTTTGTAAAAACGACTTGCTCTTCATATGTTCAGGTTTTTGAGCGTCTTTTAGGTGCTTCAGGTTTTCAAAGAGGCCAAGTGGATGAAAGAAGTGACCGGTCCATTTCTCCTCTGAAGAAGCTCTATAATGTATAGCTGAAATCAATGGGAAGGCACTTGGGTGTTTTTTTTATCATTTTGTCAGTGTTTTTGCTTGAAAAACCACAAACAATTTCTTCAATGGTGAATGGAGTAAAATAAAAAATGATAGAACCCATCAGTAAACAGTAAAAAAGAAGCCCCCAAAATGCTGGAAAAACACCAGCAATCAAACAAATTAGTGATGCATGAATGTGCTCGCATAAGGTATTATCCGAGCAAGCTTGGGTTCTAACTATCTTTGGCGTGCTCAAAAACTATGTTCAAGTCGCTGCAGCTGCATGTGTCGCTGCTGTTAGACAGCTGCAACACATGCAGGGATTGCTTGACAAACAGGCAATTCCTGCATGTGTTACGGCTGTCTAACAGCCCCGAGACAAGCAGCTGCAGCGACTTGAACATAGCTTTCGAGTACGCCGAAGCTACTCGGTTAGCACCTGAGCGTGCACGGATAACACCTTATCTGAGCACATTCGCGCATCATTAAAACACGTGCAAAAAAGTGCTCAGGAAACATCTAAAAACAACTAAAAGATTATGCTTCAGGCTTATAAAGGAGAGTTTACTGAAGTGTCTTCCGCTTGAAAAATTGATGTTTTTAGCTGCATCATAAAAACATTATTTGCACATAAACTTTCTGGAGTTTTTGGAGGAGTCTTTCTTTTCCTGACGCGTTTTGGAAGAGGTTTTTTTCCTGGAACATTTTTTTTCAGGAGCTGCTGTAAAGGTAACCTATCACTTTGGAAAATGCTACTATCCTGCAGATATAGTAGCTTTAGAAAGGTGCCCTGCCACCATACTGAAAGCATGCACCTGGGAGAAAATTAACTTTATTTCTGCTGGGAGCCACCTGCTTTCAGTCATACCGGCGTGCCGACGCAGCTACAGTCACAGCTCATAGCACTGAAAGCAGCAGCTGTAAGCACGCCCCAGCACTGACTGACAGCCGGATTTGTACTGAAGCACTACAGGGCCGGCTCTACCTCAAAATGCTGGGGCAATGCATGATTACAGCTGCCGCTCTCAGTGATGTCAGCTGTGACTGTAGCTGTGCCGGCACGCCTGTATGACTGAAAGCCGACGGCTTCTTTGAGGAATAAAGTTCATTAAAGCCGGACTTTCAGTATGGTGGCCGGGCACCATCCCAACAGTATTAGTCTGCAGATTAACCCTATATTTGCAGATGAATACCATTATCCGGAGTGACAGGTTCCCTTTAATGAAGTGTAATGCATTTTCTTTTTTACAAAAAGCATTTTTCAAAATCTGAAGCAGAAAAAACACTTATGAACAAGGAGCGTCTTTCGAGCAGTTTATTAAGTGCTCTTTTTTTTTCAGGCATTTTTTGAATTGGACCTGCTCCAAAAATCCTCACAAAAGTGCACAAACCCTACCTAAGTAGTAGCAAGAGTGTGAAATAGGAAAAGGTTCAATGTTATATAGTTGCAATTTAAGGAATCAAGATGTCAACTAACAATTAAATAGACTTATAAAACTCTCACAATAATTGGTTTCTAAAGGATTAATTCTCTGAAATGTCCCTTGTAGGAAAAATGCAAAAATCAAGCTATAAAGTAGGACATGCTACTTTTAAGGCTGGGGTCTCAGAGAGAATCAAACCGATTATACTAATCACACTCTAATCAGACTCGGATCAGACTTTCATTGACATACCACAGGCCCGGATTAGGTATAAAAATGAGGCATCGCCAACACATCTGGGGGCAAGAGCTGTAATGAGGCATCTCAGCCTGTTGGAGTTCAATCTACCAGGAACATCGTGGCACTGCATGAGTCCTCAACAGTCCATGACCTCCTACATGACTCCTCACAGGCAGCATGTTCTACCTTGTAACTATTTTTTACTTTATGGTGCATTTCAGAAAATGACATCTTTAGAAACCATAGAATCACAATCCTGTATAGTGCTATGGCACCAGTTCCTCATGTAAAATAAATCAACCATATACTCACCTCCTAGACTGGCACTTTTTCAACAATGTAAGCGCTATGTCTGCAGCGCTCGAGTAACATTGATAACCTGCAGCGCTCACATGAGATAGCGATGTCACACAAGCACCGGCAGACACAGCACCAATATCATTGGAACAACGCAGGTCAAGGAGGTGAGTATAGAGTGTTTTTATTTTACCTGGGACACAGTATATTGTATTGGGAAACTTCTTTAAAGGGCTTCTCCAGTAATATTACCCCCCCAATGTATCCTCCAGGGGCCCCTAAGGATTTTTGTAAATACCTTCCACTGCGGATAATGCTTGTGAGCGGCGCTATCACTGGCCGCTCACAGGCATCACGTGACCCCTGCTGCTGCCGGCTCTGTTATCCGACAAGTGCTAGCAGGAGCCGGGGGTCTTTGTCCTCCTGGTTCCACGGTGGATGCCAGGCTGTGGGCGGGGTTACCCCCCGCCCTGTGTCACACCCAGCATCCACTGCGCCAGGGGCGGAACTACCGCCCGTGCAGCCGGTTCATTGAACGGGGGCCCCGAGGGAGAGGGGGCCCCTCCAGCCTCCAGCAGGGCCGCCATCAGGGCATGACTGCCCTGACTCCAGTATGGGGCCCGGCCGGTAGGGGCCCCCTCGGGGGCCCCCCTCTTGTGCGTCTCTCTCCGGGGCCCCATGCTATGCGCCGGGTCCGGGACATTTCAGCGCTGAGCTGCGCTGTTGCAGCAGCGCCTTGATGATTCCCCTGACTTCCGGTCATGTGACGGTGCCGTCACATGGCCGGAAGTCAGGAGAACCTGCTGTCAGCGATTTGGACCAGCGCCAGGATTCTGCAGGGATCGCATGGGGGTAAGTATAACAAGTTTTATTTTTTTTAAAATACAATTAACTAGGAGTGGAGAGATGGGAGAAGCACATGTGTGTGTGTATGTGTGTGTGGGGGGGGAGATGGGAGATGCACATGTGTGTGTGTGTGTGGGGGGGGGGGAGATGGGAGATGCACATGTGTGTGTGTGGGGGGGGAGATGGGAGATGCACATGTGTGTGGGGGGGGGAGATGGGAGATGCACATGTGGTGGAGGGGGATGAGATGGGAGATGCACATGTGGTGGAGGGGGATGAGAGAGGGGCACATGTGGGGGAGGGGGATGAGAGAGGGGCACATGTGGGGGAGGGGGATGAGAGAGGGGCACATGTGGGGGAGGGGGATGAGAGAGGGGCACATGTGGGGGAGGGGGATGAGAGAGGGGCACATGTGGGGGAGGGGGATGAGAGAGGGGCACATGTGGGGGAGGGGGATGAGAGAGGGGCACATGTGGGGGAGGGGGATGAGAGAGGGGCACATAACGAATGTGGGGTGGGGGAGAGTAAATGATAAATGATGATGGGGTGGGGAGAGCACGGACATGATATAATGAATTGGGGCAGGGGGTGCATGTAAATATTGAATGCGGGGAGCAGGAAGTATAGAGTAGGGGGCGTTGCGGATGCAGGAGTGTGACTGGTAACAAATTGGCGGAAAGAGTAGAGGTTCTAATTAAATTATATATTAAGTGCCTATTTACAGTTAATGGGGGCACAGTGGTGGATTACAATTTATATTTGGAATGGTAGGTTGCCTAATAACTAACCATATATTGATGGTGGATGCACGTCTGTATTCAGCTGCGTAATGTAGAAGTTGGGGAATGTGCTCTAGATAACTGTGTTATTTTATGCAGAGACGAGTGATGGCGGTCTGTGCTGGATGAAGGAGAAAAGCGAAGATGAAGGACTTCACCTAGAGACGTCACCGGTGAGTCAGTCTATTACATGTACACTGTGTATAATGTCACTGGTGATCACTGTATTACCTGTACACTGACACTATATACAGAGCTCCTGTGTATAATGTCACTGGTGATCACTGTATTACCTGTACACTGACACTATATACAGAGCTCCTGTGTATAATTTCACTGGTGATCACTGTATTACCTGTACACTGACACTATATACAGAGCTCCTGTGTATAATGTCACTGGTGATCCCTGTATTACCTGTACACTGACACTATATACAGAGCTCCTGTGTATAATGTCACTGATGATCACTGTATTACCTGTACACTATATACAGAGCTCCTGTGTATAATGTCACTGTATTACCTGTACACTGACACTATATACAGAGCTCCTGTGTATAATTTCACTGGTGATCACTAGATTACCTGGACACTTACGTTATACATACCATGTATAGAGCTCCCGTGTATAATGACACTTATGGTAATATTAGTAATGTGGTGGTAATATTAGTAATGTAGTGGTAATATGTGGTCTGGTCATGGTGTGGCGGTATTCCCTGTATGTGGTATTATTGGTCATTTAAAAAAAAAATGTATATGACACATTCCCTTAAAGAAAACTAAATAAAAATATATCTAAAAAGAGTATTGGATATTTTAAGAAAATTTTAATAGGTTAGAGTAGGGCCCGCCCAGAAGAGTCTACCTTATCGTGGTGGCGGCTTTAAAAATCTTTTGGCCAAAACAAAAGCTGATGGCTATGTATGTGGCGCCGTCACATGGCCGAACGTCAGGAGAACCTGGTGGCAGCGACGTGGACGAGCGCCAGGATTCTGCAGGGATTGCATGGGGGTAAGTATAACAAGTTTTATTTTTTTTAAATACAATTAATTAACTAGGAGTGGGGGGAATCAGAGATGCACATGGGGGGGGATGAGAGATGCACATGGGGGGGGGTGAGAGATGCACATGGGGGGGGGATGAGAGATGCACATGGGGGGGATGAGAGATGCACATGGGGGGGGATGAGAGATGCACATGGGGGGGATGAGAGATGCACATGGGGGGGATGAGAGATGCACATGGGGGGATGAGAGATGCACATGGGGGGGATGAGAGATGCACATGGGGGGGATGAGAGATGCACATGGGGGGGATGAGAGATGCACATGGGGGGGATAAGAGATGCACGGGGGGTGAGAGCTGCACATGGGTGGGATGAGAGCTGCACATGGGGGGGTGAGAGATGCACATGGGGGGTTATGTTTACATAACTTTGTTGCCTTATGAAGGGCAGGGGGGGCCCCCCAAAATTTCTTGCACAGGGGCCCACTACAGTCTGTGTCCGCCCCTGCACTGCGCGCTCTGCCTCTCCCCATTCATTGGGAAAGTGCACGGTGGATGCTGTGTGTGACGCGGGGGGGTAACCCCGCCCACAGCCTGGCATCCACCGTGGAACAAGGAAGACAAAGACCCCCGGCTGCTGCCAACACTTGTTGCAACGTCAGCGTGGGGTCACGTGATGCCTGTGAGCGGACACCGATAGCGCCGCTCATAGGCATTATCAGCAACGTAAGGTATCTACAAAAAGTCTTAGGGGCCCCGGGGGGATACATTGGGGGAGGTAATATAAAGTACTGGACAACTTCTTTAAAGGGGTATTCCCATCTCCAAGATCCTATCCCAATGTGTAGTAGGTTTAATAATAATAATAATATTAGCAAATACCTCCAATTAGAAATGTAGTATAGTTTTTCTGATTCGCTATGTCTCTTTTCTCATGTGCAGGCAATGCAGGACCTTAGGTATCCATGGTTACGTCCACTGATAAAGTGACAGCTAGCTGCTAGTGGTCGTAACCATGGATACCTAAGGTCCTGCATTGCCTGCACATGAGGAAAGAGACATAGCGAATCAGAAAAACTATACTACATTTCTAATTGGAGGTATTTGCTAATATTATTATTATTACACCTACTACACATTGAGATAGGATCTTGGAGATGGGAATACCCCTTTAAGGATTTTGTGCCCTGTGATTCACAAACCACACAGGGTAATTGCTGCTTCTAAATTAGAAGACAAAATAACAATGTGTGAAACTGAAGGTTACATGCATCATCACCAGGCGTCTTGTCTCCTGAAACCATAGGGAATGGTTGCTCCACAGAATGCCTCGTGGCAGAGGCACGACATAGGAGCAGACATAATAAACTTTTTGAGATGTAACTGATGGCAGTTTTCAGTTTCAACCACCAGCAGAATTGGGAATTCTGCTCTGTGAAATAATACAGGATGTAACTCCGGAAACTGTGGGGCCGATATATCAAATCTTTTAAGCCACAAAAGTGGTGTAAAAGCTTCAAAAAAGGCACAATATTTTAAGCAATGTGGAGCTGTGCAAAAAACCTGTAACTCTGGATCGGCTTTGTTGAAATGGCCATAGCCAGGGAGGAGCATGGCGGTAAAGGGCACGGTCACTCTCGCCCGTCCGTGAAAAGTGGTAGCATTTTTTACGTCAGAGATGCTACTCCAGTCTTAATGAATCCGACATTTCTTCTACTCCATCAAGACTGTTGTAGCGCAAGTGTGCGCTATGCCAGTCTTGTTGAATCGGCCCCTGTATATTTGATAAAAGTAGGTTAATTTTTTATGCAGGTGTTCATGGCGTTCAAATGTGAAGCTTTGGTTTAAACAGGTTGCCCCCAGTGTGCTCTGGAAAATAAAAAACACATACTTACCTTCCAAACCAGCGCCATCCCTCTGCTACCTGCACGGTTTTCCCTGGTCATCTCGTGACGACTAATGGAACTATGAAGGCCCTTGATAGGCTGCAGCATTCACGTGACAAACAATGTCATGAGATTACAGGAAAAAATTGAGCACAGGACTGTCACTGGTAAGGAATTTAAAAGAGTTTTCCAATTTCGGTCATTTTACACAGGCAGATTTGTGTCCACAACAAGCTTCCATCTACCATATAAAGAGAGTCAATGCAAGCTGTATGGGGATGAACAATCATTAATATATTTGTTGGGTCTCCATACAGTATGGGAATTGTCAGCAGCACTTTAGTTCTTTACACAGGATGTGATGCTATTAACTATTATTTTTCACATGGCATAAGAGATACAAGCAGCTTATAAATGGCTGATCAGTGCCATATTTATAGTAGTGTTCTTGCAAATGCTTGTTCAGCTAGTTATTGGTGTAAAAGTGTCATAAAGGATATGCACTCATTTGGGGACAATTTTTTTTTTACTTAAATGCATTTTGAGCTAAAATGTTTGGATTTGGGTTTCATTAAAAATTTTGAACCATTTGGCTTTTACAGGTTCTATGTTTCCCTGTACTTTGCTGGCTGCTGAATGAGTTAACTGAGAATCCATCAGTCTGCACTTTCTAGCAGGAGAGTTTATAACTCTTTTATCTGTCTTTTTTAGCTTCTCTCAGCTAGTTTATTATGAGCACAAAGTTCAACTCAACTTTAATGTGGTCTGTGTTCATAAATCAGTAAGGAGAAGCTCAGAAAAACTACAAAGAAGAGTTACAAACTCTCCGTAAGAACGAGTTGACTGATGGATTCTCAGATAACTTATGCTGTCAATAGACAGTGGAACAGAAAGCTACAGAAGACAAAAGAGGCAACATTTTTTAATGAAATTCAATTGCAAAAATTATGTTTAACTCAAAATGTATGAATTTAAGTAAAACAAAAATTGTTCATATTATTTAAGGTTCACATGTCTGTTTAGCTTCTAAATTTGTCTGTTTAGAATAGTCAAATTGAACATAAAAATGCAATTACGTCCCTGTACGTATTTTATTTATCACAAAAAAATAGACCTCAATTTGTTTATATCGGTCTGGTTTTTGTTTGTTTAATATTTTTAGGCCGGGGTCAGATGGCCGTAGATTCTTTCATTCGAGAGAATCGGGCTGATTATGGAAATCAAACTCTGATCCGAGAGTCAGCACAGTGTGATCTCATTCTCTCGGATGAGGAGAAGATGGAGAACAAAATTTCTCCATCTTCTCCATTCTGTCTGTCCACGGTAATCGGACTGCACTCAGATGTCATCCGAGTGCAGCCTGATGATTTTCATACATTGATTGACTTGCATCGCCAAGAGCGATCTGAATATCGGATAAAACTCAGACATACAAAGATTTTTTACTCAGTCCGAGGAAAGAATCGGACATGTGCGCAGCCCCATAGAATAACATAGTGACTCGGCCCCTGGGCCATGTTGTGTAGCGTTGCGCACGCGGGGAATACCCGGAGCCGGATCCGATAGGGGTAGTAGTCCTCGTGGCGGTGACCCGGTCCGTGCCCAGGGTGTCAAACTAAGTGGCGTTATTGGTATGATGGTAATAGTGTCTGACTACGCCACCCGTTGAATGCGGCTATGAAGCCGCCGCTGCAGGGCAGTCCGCTGAGGCCGGTGGTACGGATGTGCAGCGTGGATGGTATAACCCCCTACGGGAGGGGTATGGCCTCAGGGCAGATGGTGAAGCAGGAAAAGATGACAGTGGTAGTGGTGGTGTGACAAGGAAGCTCAGAGACGTGCAATTGCAGTTTTCACAGCTTTACTCACAGTTCTTTATCAGGTCCCTTGTGCACAGTTAGGACCACCCGAGCCGTGCTGCGTCCACCAGGTGCGGGACTCGGCCAACTCCCAGGCAGTTCCAGAGCGTGGTCCTGAGCTCCCCTCTCTTCCTTTCTACTGGCCGTCCCCACCAGGGATCCACCTTTGTCCAGCTCCCTCGGGCCTTCTAGTGGTGAAACCTTTCCCAGTTTCCCTGACCCTATATGGTATGCCTTCCTGGTAGATATGGCGAGGGGTCGCGCCAAAACTTGTCCACGACCTCCGGTTCCTGGCTAAGGATAATTGGCCTCCACCAGTTTGGGATCCGGCACCCTGTTCTGCCAACCCTTCACCCGTTATTCCGTGGGATCTTAGGGTTCCTTCTTTTCCTGCGTCTCTGGGCCTTTCCTGGTGTTTCTGTTCCTTCTTCCTCTTACTTCTCTCTCTCTCTGCTTCAGGCCTCCTCTCCAGGCCTGGCTCTGGAGCTGGGCCCAGACTGAGCCACAGCTCCCTGTCAGCCCTCTCTGGCTGAGCTCCTCTCTGAACAGACAGACCCTGTCCTAAGATGGTGCCCACCTTATATACCTCCCTTCTCACACCCGAGCCCAGGTGACCAGCACCCAATGGGCTCCTACCTCTGCCCAGAGTCCCTCCCCTGTCTGCTCCTACACCACTAGGATGTTCCTTTCCCCCCCCCACTCCAGCCAGAGACAGAAGCTGTCGTACCTGCACATCTATCTGGTGGGAGTACCGTTGATCTGTCCCCCGGAAATGGGGTGAGTGTGGTGCATGCAGCTAACTGAGCCCAGTTCCACACTCCATCCTTACCCGGGAGTGGAATACCACACCTCTGGTCTGAGGTGCAATACCCCTGTAGCAGCCGAGTCCTCGGGGTGCTACATTCCCCCCTGGTAAATCACAGCACGTCCTCGGGCTGGAATAGAGCAAAAGCAAATTAAAACATACAAAAATTTTAAAGTGTACACTCACATGTAAGACATATCAACTTTCAATCATCCCTTTATGGGAGGTACTTTTCTCTTTTAACGTTACAGGTATAAAACATTACGGAAACATTATCAGACTCTCTTCACATACTTATAAAATACCATTAACTCTTTTAGCATCATATAAAACTTTTTCATATAAAACATTCTTGACCAACACGTTCTTGATCTCTGGCCACCGTGCAACTTGTGACCAGGTAAAGTGCAACAGTCACTAGTTCCAAAGTAGAAAAGCAGTTCTTCTATAAAACCAGTAGGGGGCGCCTCAAGAAGCGCAACTATTTACAAGGTATGGCCGCTCTCAGTCCTCGGCCAGTGGGAATAGGGAAATGGCTGCTCACAGTCCTCAGCCTGGTTGGGGATTAGGGCACACAGGTAACAGTCCCCTTTGATAACTCCACACTAGTCCCAACGGGGACCACACTCCAATTAGCAGCATGACAGGTACCCTTACGGGTAACTATATACAGTCCCAGTTACCGTTCATTATTAACGATGTCCTCCTGCTCCTTCCCGAGGGTAGTCTTCAGACCCGTCCGGGTCCTCTTGGCTTTCCTCGTACTGCCATTCTTCCTCAGTCAGCCGGTGTACATAAAGGGCGTACGGTCCTTTAGCACACTGATGCCGGGTGAAGGTGACCTCGTCACCTGAGTAGAGGTCACGTCCTCGGTGTCCTTCTGGAAGGTGGCTCTCGACATCCCTGCGGGTAACAAAGACGTCGCCGGGGGTTCGGTGGTCCCGGATAAAGCCCCAGCCATTCTCTAGCTGGAATTTTATTACGGTCCCGGTGGTGCGGGGACCGTGGGCCGCACGGGGGTTTCGTCGGGCCCTTCGCTTCTGTTCCGCGCTTCGGACCTGTAGCTGTTCCTCGCGGATCCTCCTCTCTCGCCGCTCTCTCCCAAAGACTTCTAGCTGTTGACGACAGCACTCCTCACGCCGGGCTGCGGCCGCCCGGGTCTCCTTGGTGAACCCCATGAGGTCCTCACCGGTCGGATCCCATGCGAATTGGGCCTCCTCCAACGGGAGCGGGACAATTTTGGCGGGCGCCGGTGCCGGGATCAAAGGCTCACACAGGGACCGTTCCCTCCGGAGTCGGGGGTTGATGTACTCCGGTGGCCACACGAAGGGCAGCCCGTCCGGGCTAGTATGCTGCGCGAAGAGATCTTCGCCCAGGGGCAGCACTGTGGAGGTAGAGGGCGCTGTAGGGGCAGCGGCACCCGGGGGTGCTCGGCCTTGCATCCAGGCCGGAGGCATCCTATCTGGGTCCAAGTATGGCACCTTCCGGGAGGAGGGCGCTGTGGGGGCCGCGGCGCCCGGAGGTACTCGGCCTTGCGACCAGGCCGGTGGCACTGTGGAGGTAGAGGGCGCTGTGGAGACCGCGGCGCCCGGAGGCACTCGGCCTTGCGACCAGGCCGGGGGCATTTCCTGTTTTGCCGCGCTCCGGGTCAAGGGTCGTGGCGCGGAAGGGGGCGTGTCTGCGGCTCCGGCCGCTTGAGGCCTAGTTGGGAGCAGTGGCGGTGCGGCAACAGGCGCGGTGAGTGGGACTTCGGGCTCTGCGCCGGGGAGCTGGGGCAGGCTTACGGCTACTGGGCTCGGGGTGATGACGTCCCCATTACCTGCTTCCATCCCTGCGGCTCCCTCCGCGGCGTCGTCTCCGGCCTTCGTCCCTCCTGCACCATCCTCAGGGGCAGACATGCTCCACGTTGCGGGTGGCGTCCTCTGCTGGCGGGTTCCAGCCTGCTGGGCCATCTCCCTTCCCCATTCGGCCAGTGCTTCCTGTTGTACTCGGGCCATCTTCCGGGCCAAGGCCTCCAGCGCAGTCTGTGCGCGCTCCCGATCTCTGGGTAGTTGTGCCAGGATCTCCACCAGGCCGTCTGGGGTGGCGGCCTGCAACAGGCTCCGGACCACGGGGTCGGTACTGCTTGACTCTTCCTCCATTCCCGGGTGCGATCTGTCCAGACTCCTCCAGGCCGCACCCATCCTCTCAGTTTTGTTCCCTATCCGCCCCCATGGGGAGTAGTCCCGGGGCAACTTGGTGACTGTCAGTTTCAGGGGCAGCCCCCCCATTCTGATGGACATCTCCATTATTGTACTCTCGGCTGGTGGGGGCGGTCTCTTCCTTTGGCGCCACTCTGGGACCATGCCCACGATGGGAGGTGGCCTCTTGCCACCCTCTGGCACGCCCACAATGGCGTCCGCTCTGCCAGGGCGGGAAACTGTCCAAGATGGCGGGAATCGTCTCCTGATGGCGGGAAACTTCGCTGATGGCGGGCAAAGGCTGCAGATGGCGGGCAAACGGCGGGAAACGACTCCGGACGGCGTCTGATGGCGGGAACCCTCTGGAATTGGCGGGAGACTTCTTCTTATGGTACATGTGATCTTTTCTTCAGGCGCGCAGTACCCGGTGGTTGCGGGCACGTAATCCTGCCGACTACGCCAAAGTTGACTCGCCCCCTGGGCCATGTTGTGTAGCGTTGCGCACGCGGAGAATACCCGGAGCCGGATCCGATAGGGGTAGTAGTCCTCGTGGCGGTGACCCGGTCCGTGCCCAGGGTGTCAAACTAAGTGGCGTTATTGGTATGATGGTAATAGTGTCCGACTACGCCACCCGTTGAATGCGGCTATGAAGCCGCCGCTGCAGGGCAGTCCGCTGAGGCCGGTGGTACGGATGTGCAGCATGGATGGTATAACCCCCAACGGGAGGGGTATGGCCTCAGGGCAGATGGTGAAGCAGGAAAAGATGACAGTGGTAGTGGTGGTGTGACAAGGAAGCTCAGAGACGTGCAATTGCAGTTTTCACAGCTTTACTCACAGTTCTTTATCAGGTCCCTTGTGCACAGTTAGGACCACCCAAGCCGTGCTGCGTCCACCAGGTGCGGGACTCGGCCAACTCCCAGGTAGTTCCAGAGCGTGGTCCTGAGCTCCCCTCTCTTCCTTTCTACTGGCCGTCCCCACCAGGGATCCACCTTTGTCCAGCTCCCTCGGGCCTTCTAGTGGTGAAACCTTTCCCGGTTTCCCTGACCCTATATGGTATGCCTTCCTGGTAGATATGGCGAGGGGTCGCGCCAAAACTTGTCCACGACCTCCGGTTCCTGGCTAAGGATAATTGGCCTCCACCAGTTTGGGATCCGGCACCCTGTTCTGCCAACCCTTCACCCGTTATTCCGTGGGATCTTAGGGTTCCTTCTTTTCCTGCGTCTCTGGGCCTTTCCTGGTGTTTCTGTTCCTTCTTCCCCTTACTTCTCTCTCTCTCTGCTTCAGGCCTCCTCTCCAGGCCTGGCTCTGGAGCTGGGCCCAGGCTGAGCCACAGCTCCCTGTCAGCCCTCTCTGGCTGAGCTCCTCTCTGAACAGACAGACCCTGTCCTAAGATGGTGCCCACCTTATATACCTCCCTTCTCACACCCGAGCCCAGGTGACCAGCACCCAATGGGCTCCTACCTCTGCCCAGAGTCCCTCCCCTGTCTGCTCCTACACCACTAGGATGTTCCTCCCCCCCCCCACTCCAGCCAGGGACAGAAGCTGTCGTACCTGCACATCTATCTGGTGGGAGTACCGTTGATCTGTCCCCCGGAAATGGGGTGAGTGTGGTGCATGCAGCTAACTGAGCCCAGTTCCACACTCCATCCTTACCCGGGAGTGGAATACCACACCTCTGGTCTGAGGTGCAATACCCCTGTAGCAGCCGAGTCCTCGGGGTGCTACAATAGCTCTGAGTGCGATATGATGTTTTGTTGGATTACAGTCGAATGGAAAATACAATGGTGCAAGCAAACGCTTAGAATGAAAGAATAAGATCTGCATGTAGGACTTTCTGTTCTAAAAATAAAAAATAAACAAATGAAATCCAAAAGAACCCTAAATAAATCAATGTGGACTCTCTACTTTCGTTTGAAATAGGAATGTCTAGGATCTTAAAGAGGTTGTCCACTACTTACATTGATGACCTATCCTTGGTTACTTGCAGAGCTGCGCCGTCTTCTGATAGTGGCCGCTCCAGGGTACTACACATCCACCTCCTATTGATTTGAATATGATTTTCAGTACCAAGCCTCGGCCACTATCAGAAGAAGGAGCAGCTCGGCGGCCGCCAACACCAATAACAGCTGATCGGCGGGGGTGCCGAGTGTTGGACCCGATCAGACATTGATGACCTATCCTAAGGATAGGCCATCAATGTAAAAGTAGTGGACAACCTCTTTAATTCCATATATCTGTTCAATTTACCTGTTCTAAATGTAACAGAAAATGGAAAAAGATATATAATCATGTGAACAGATACCATAACTCATTAACTTATTTTAACTATCAAATCAACTACTTGCTTATGTACATAATCCTCTGTCTCTTTCATACAACAAAATAGTTTAGAAATTACTTAAAGTACCAAGCAAAAAACATTCAAAAAATTCAAAAAAGAAATCTCGTTTTACCCAAATCCAGAAAGTAATCGGCAGAGTAGAAATAATCCATATCCTTGGACAAATGATGACAGAAAGGCAAAAAATCCATTGACAGACATACAGATCAGGAGAGATTGCTTCCGCCCCACTTTATCTGCTAGGCCTCCCCAGAAGAAGGCTCCAACCATCATTCCCAGATACACTATACTCCCTGCAAGAAAGAAGGAAATTCACAATTATCAAATGGTTTATAACAAAGCAATAATGGTTGTCTGTCCAGCAAGTGACCCGTGAACCATACATAGTCTGCACCTATGAAGTGTTGGGTCACGTTTTCCTATATAGCCCTTGGCCACACAGTAGACAGGCTTGTCATGAGAAAAATGTCAATAGTCCTGTTCAGTCAATATTTTGTAAAAACTTATGTGTGATGATTCACTGATTCTGTGATCTATATACATACGATATAAACATCAAACCTACAGAGAATCATAAATATTTTAGAAATATACAGAAAAACAAATTTGTTGCACACTAAAGGAGCTACAGTATGTAGGCAAGATGATAAGCAAAGTCTAAGGCCGGCCATTAAATGGCTGTCAGCTGAACGATGCTTCAGATGATGGTTTGGCCGACAGCCATCTCAGCCGACAGTCCCATACACAGGAGCGAGCGCTCGGCCAAACACTCCTGTATTCTCTGAGAAAGCTTCAGAGAGACACATCGGCCGGCGGCTTATCTCAGGGAGAACAGTGTGATCAGCAGTCGGAAATCGGACATGCACGATCGACATTTCTCCCGACCATCAGTTTGCCGGTGCCCCCATACACATGGTCAAATTTGTAGTGGGGCCCTTAATGATGTGCAAAGATTAAAGGACAGAGTCTGTCAGAAGAAAAAAAAAAAAATCACACAATGCACCATTTGCATCAGATCACACTCGGCCATGCAAGTCAATGGAAAACATCAAACTGCACTTAAATGTAGCACCCCGAGGACTCGGCTGCTACAGGGGTATTGCACCTCGAACCAGAGGTGTGGTATTCCACTCCCGGGTAAGGATGGAGTGTGGAACGGGGCTCAGTTAGCTGCATACACTACACTCACCCCATTTCCGGGGGACAGATCAACGGTACTCCCACCAGATAAATGTGCAGGTACGACAGCGTCTGTCCTTGCCTGGAGTGGGGAGGGGGGAGGAATATCCCAGTGGTGTAGGAGCAGACAGGGGAGGGACTCTGGGCATAGGTAGGAGCCCATTGGGTGCTGGTCACCTGGGCTCGGGTGTCAGAAGGGAGTATATAAGGTGGGCACCATGATAGAACAAGAGAAGAAGAGGAGAGAAGAGGTGCAGAGGAGTGCAGTCTGAGAGAGTTCAGCCAGACAGGGCTGACAGGGAGCTGTGGCTCAGTCCGGGCCCAGCTCCAGAGCCAGGCCTGAAGCAGAGAGAGAAAGAAGTAAGAGGAAGAAGGAACAGAAACACCAGGAAAGGCCCAGGGACGCAAGAAAAGAGGGAACCCTAAGATCCCACGGAATAACGGGTGAAGGGTTGGCAGAACAGGGTACCGGATCCCAAACTGGTGGAGGCCAATTATCCTTAGCCAGGAACCGGAGGTCGTGGTCAAGCCTTGGCGCGACCCCTCACCATATCCCCCAGGAAGGCATACCGTATAGGGTCAGGGAAACCGGGAAAGGTTTCGCCACCAGAAGGCCCGAGGGAGCCGGACAAAGGTGGGTCCCTGGTGGGGACGGCCAGTAGGAAGGAAGAGAGGGGAGCTCTGGACCACGCTCTGGAATTGCCTGGGAGTTGGCCGAGTCCCTGACCTGGTGGACACAGCATGACTCGGGCGGTCTTGACTGCGCATAAGGGACCTGATAAAGAACTGTGAGTAAAGCATTGAAAACTGCAGCTGCACGTCTCACTGAGTCCTTGTCGCACTAGCACCATCAGTACCGGGACACTTGCACCATCACTACCACCATCTTCCACACTAGCTGCCCTGAGGCAATACTCCTCCCGTGGGGAGTCATCCCATACTGCGCTGCACAAACAACATCAGCCTCAGCGGTCTGCAGTGCAGCGGCGGTCCCCACTGACCGCAAACCACAGGTGGCGTAGTCGAACAGTATAAACATTGTCACTTAGTTTGACACCCTGGGCACGGACCGGGTCACCGCCACGAGGACTACTGACCCCAACAGATCCGGCTCCGGGTATTCCCAGCGTGCGCAACGCTACATACAACATGGCCCAGGGGGCGCGTCAACTTTGGCGTAGTCGGCAGGATTTCGTGCCCGCAACCACCGGGTACTGCGTGCCTGAAGAAAAGTTCATATATACCTCAAAAAGAAGTCTCCCGCCAATTCCAGAGGATTCCCGCCATCGGACCCCATCTGGGGTCGTTTCCCGCCGTTTGCCCGCCATCTGCAGCCTTTGCCCACCATCTGCGGAGTTTCCCGCCATCAGGGGACGATTCCCGCCATCTTGGACAGTTTCCCGCCCTGGCAGAGCGGACGCCATTGTGGGCGTGCCAGAGGGTGGCAAGGGGCCACCTCCCATCGTGGGCATGGCCCCAGAATGGCGCCAAAGGAGGGGACCGCCCCCACCAGCCGAGACTACAATCATGGAGATGTCCATCAAAGTGGGGGGTCTGCCCCTGAAACTGACTGTCACTAAGTTGCCCCGGGACCACTCCCAATGGGGGCGGATAGGGAACAAAACGGAGAGGATGGGTGCGGCCTGGAGGAGTCTGGACAGATCGCACCCGGGAATGGAGGAAGCGCCCAGCGATGCCGGCACCTCGGTCCGGAGCCTGCTGCAGGCCGCAACGCCAGGCAGCCTAGTGGAGATCCTGGCACAGCTCCCCAGAGATCCAGAGTGTGCACAGGCTGCGCTGGAGGACTTGGACCGGAGGATGGCCCGGGCACAGCAGGATGCGCTGGCCGAGTGGAAAAGGGAGATGGCCCGGCAGGCTGGGATCCGCCAGCAGGAGGCGCCACCCGCAACGAGGAACATGTTCGCCTCTGAGGATGGTGCAGGAAGGACGAAGGCCGGAGACGACGCCGCGGAGGGAGCTGCATGGATGGAAGCAGGTAATGGGGACGTCATTACCCCGAGCCCAGTAGCCGCAAGCCTGCCCCAGCTCCCCGTCGCAGAGCCCGAAGTCCTACTCACCGCGCCCGTTGCCGCGCCGCCACTGCTCCCAACTAGGCCTCAAGCGGCAGGAGCCGCGGTCACGCCCTCTTCCGCGCCACGCCCCTTGACCCTGAGCGCGGCGAAACAGGAAGTGCCACCGGCCTGGTCGCAAGGCCTAGTGAACCCGGGCGCCGCTGCCCCTACAGCGCCCTCCTCCTCAACGGTGCCATCCCCAGTACAGAATAGAATTCCCCCGGCCTGGTCGCAAGGCCGAGTACCCCCGGGCGCTGCCGTCCCTACGGCACCCTCAACCTCCACAGTGCCACCCCTGGGCGCAGATCTTTTTGCACAACATACCAGCCCGGACGGGCTGCCCTTCGTGTGGCCACCGGAATACGTCGACCTCCGACTCCGGAAGGAACGGCCCCTGTGTGAGCCTCTGATCCCGGCTCCGGTGCCCGCCAAAATAGCTCCGATCCCGTTAGAGGACGCCCAATTTGAATGGGATCCGACCGGTGAGAACCTCATGGGGTTCACCCAGGAGACCCGGGCGGATGCAGCCCGGCGTGAGGAGTGCTGCCGTCAACAGCTGGAGGTCTTTGGAAGAGAACGGCGAGAGAGGCGGATCCGTGAGGAACAGCTGCAGGCCCGGAGCGCGGAACAGAAGCGCAGGGCCCGACAAGACCCCCGAACAGCCCACGGTCCCCGCACCGACGGGACCGTAATAAAGTTCCAGCTAGAGCATGGCTGGGGCTTTATCCGAGACCATCGAACACCCGGCAACGTCTTTGTCACCCGCAGGGATGTCGAGAGCCACCTGCCGGAGGGACACCGCGGACGTGATCTCTACCCGGGTGATGTGGTCACCTTCACCCGGCACAAGGGTGCCAAAGGACCATACGCCCTCCACGTTCACAGGCTCACGGAGGAGGAGCTACAGTACCACCAAGAAACAGAGTACACCGAGGGTCCGGACAGATCTGAAGACTACCCGGAAGAACAAAGAGGACACCGTTATTAGAGAATGGTAAAGAAGGACTGTACATAGTTACCCGTCGGGGTACAAGAACCGTTACTAGATTGAAGTGTGGTCCCCGTTGGGACTGGTGTGGAACTGTTAAAGAACTGTTACCTGTGTGCCCCTTATCCCTAACCAGGCTGAGGACTGTGAGCAGCCATTCCTCTATTCCCACTGGCCGAGGACTGAGAGCGGCCATACCCTTGTAAATAGTTGCGCTTCTTAAAGCGCCCCCTATTGGTTTTATAAGAACTGCCTTTCTACCTTGGAAGTAGTGACTGTTGCACTTTATCTGGTCGCAAGTTGCACCGTGGCCAGAAGATCAAGAATATGTTTTGAAAATGTTTGTGTGAAAATGTCTTATAATGGAAGTTTAATATGCTGCTAAAATAATAATGCCAAAAGTTTTTATATAGTGTTTTACAAAAGAGTTCCGGTGGCACTAGTAGAATGTTTTATAAAAATGTTTTATACCAGTAACGTTAAGAAGAAAAGAGTACCTCCCATAAAGGGATGAGTTCATAGTTAATGTCTTATATGCGAGTGCACTTTAAAAATATTTGTATGTTTAAAATGTTTTTATTCTATTCCAGCCCGAGGACGTGCTGTGATTTACCAGGGGGGAATGTAGCACCCCGAGGACTCGGCTGCTACAGGGGTATTGCACCTCGAACCAGAGGTGTGGTATTCCACTCCCGGGTAAGGATGGAGTGTGGAACGGGGCTCAGTTAGCTGCATACACTACACTCACCCCATTTCCGGGGGACAGATCAACGGTACTCCCACCAGATAGATGTGCAGGTACGACAGCGTCTGTCCCTGCCTGGAGTGGGGAGGGGGGAGGAATATCCCAGTGGTGTAGGAGCAGACAGGGGAGGGACTCTGGGCATAGGTAGGAGCCCATTGGGTGCTGGTCACCTGGGCTCGGGTGTCAGAAGGGAGTATATAAGGTGGGCACCATGATAGAACAAGAGAAGAAGAGGAGAGAAGAGGTGCAGAGGAGTGCAGTCTGAGAGAGTTCAGCCAGAGAGGGCTGACAGGGAGCTGTGGCTCAGTCCGGGCCCAGCTCCAGAGCCAGGCCTGAAGCAGAGAGAGAGAGAAGTAAGAGGAAGAAGGAACAGAAACACCAGGAAAGGCCCAGGGACGCAAGAAAAGAGGGAACCCTAAGATCCCACGGAATAACGGGTGAAGGGTTGGCAGAACAGGGTACCGGATCCCAAACTGGTGGAGGCCAATTATCCTTAGCCAGGAACCGGAGGTCGTGGTCAAGCCTTGGCGCGACCCCTCACCATATCCCCCAGGAAGGCATACCGTATAGGGTCAGGGAAACCGGGAAAGGTTTCGCCACCAGAAGGCCCGAGGGAGCCGGACAAAGGTGGGTCCCTGGTGGGGACGGCCAGTAGGAAGGAAGAGAGGGGAGCTCTGGACCACGCTCTGGAATTGCCTGGGAGTTGGCCGAGTCCCTGACCTGGTGGACACAGCATGACTCGGGCGGTCTTGACTGCGCATAAGGGACCTGATAAAGAACTGTGAGTAAAGCATTGAAAACTGCAGCTGCACATCTCACTGAGTCCTTGTCGCACTAGCACCATCAGTACCGGGACACTTGCACCATCACTACCACCATCTTCCACACTAGCTGCCCTGAGGCAATACTCCTCCCGTGGGGAGTCATCCCATACTGTGCTGCACAAACAACATCAGCCTCAGCGGTCTGCAGTGCAGCGGCGGTCCCCACTGACCGCAAACCACAGGTGGCGTAGTCGAACAGTATAAACATTGCCACTTAGTTTGACACCCTGGGCACGGACCGGGTCACCGCCACGAGGACTACTGACCCCAACAGATCCGGCTCCGGGTATTCCCCGCGTGCGCAACGCTACATACAACATGGCCCAGGGGGCGCGTCATAAACACATGCTAAAAAGAAATGTTTATCAAATGGAAAGAGGGAGGCATATCTAAAGAAGATTATAATGCAGTCTGCAGATCCTGTAGGGCACGTATCAGGTTAGCTAAAGCTGACAATGAATTAAGGCTTGCAAGAGATGTCAAAAGCAATAAGAAAGGATTTTGGGGGTATGTTAAAAGTAAAAGAAAAGTCAAAGATGCTATAGGATTTTTACAGGATGAAAATGGTGAAATGGTAAGAAAGGATGTTGAGAAGGCCAAACTTTTTAATTCCTATTTTGCATCAGTTTTCTCCCAGAATGAAAATGTAACATCAACTGATCTTCACTGTCCTATTAAAGGAATAGAAGAATCCAGGTTATCTGTAAACAGAAAGACTGTGAGGGAATTTTTAGCTAACATAAATGAGTTCAAGTCTCCAGGTCCAGATGAATTACACCCCAGAGTACTGAAGGAGATCGTAGAAGAAATTATTGAACCACTCTCCATAATCTTTGAAAATTCTTGGAGAACAGCAGAAGTCCCAGAAGACTGGAGAAGAGCAAATGTTGTTCCTATCTTCAAAAAGGGGAAGAAGGTGGACCCAGGGAACTATAGGCCGATGAGTCTGACTTCTATACCTGGAAAGATCTTTGAACAAATTATTAAACAACATGTATGTAAGTACCTGGATAAGAATGAAGTGATTAACCAGAGTCACCATGGGTTTGTAACTAATAAGTCATGTCAGACTAACTTAATTTCCTTCTATGACAGAATCACTGACTGGGTGGATCAGGGAAATGCTGTAGATATAGTATATCTTGACTTCAGCAAAGCATTTGACAAAGTATCTCACACCATCCTTATTGAAAAAATGACCAAGTATGAAATGGACAAGGCAACTGTTAGGTGGATTCATAACTGGCTTAGTGATCGGACTCAAAGAGTGGTCGTAAATGGCTTCACATCCAGTTGGATGAATGTCTCAAGTGGGGTACCACAGGGCTCTGTCCTGGGTCCTGTATTGTTCAACATCTTTATCAATGATTTAGATGAAGGAATTGAGGGTAAACTGATTAAATTTGCTGATGACACAAAGCTAGGAGGGATAGCTAACACTTGAGAAGAGAGAGAGAGGATTCAAAAAGACCTAAATAAACTGGAGCAGTGGGCAGCAACTAACAGAATGGTTTTTAACAGGGAAAAATGCAAAGTACTACAGCTGGGCAATAAAAATGAAAAAAGCATATACAGAATGGGAGGAATACAGCTAAGCAACAGTACATGTGAAAAAGACTTAGGTATACTAATAGATCATAGACTGAACATGAGTCAACAGTGTGATGCAGCAGCAAAAAAGGCAAATACAATTCTGGGATGTATTAACAGAAGCATACAGTCCAGATCACGTGAAGTCATTATCGGACTTTACTCCTCTTTGGTCAGACCTCATCTGGAATACTGCGTCCAGTTTTGGGCACCACATTTTAAAAAAGACATCGACAAACTGGAGCAAGTTCAGAGAAGAGCGACCAGAATGGTGACAGGTCTGCAAACCATGTCCTATGAGGAACGGTTACAGGATTTGGGAATGTTTAGCTTGCAAAAAAGAAGACTGAGAGGAGACTTAATAGCTGTCTACAAACATCTCAAGGGCTGTCACATTGTAGAAGGATCATCTTTATTCTCATTTGCACAAGGAAAGACTAGAAGCAATGGGATGAAACTGAATGGGAGGAGACACAGATTAGATATTAGAAAAAACTTTTTGACAGTTAGGGTGACCAATGAGTGGAACAGGCGGCCACGAGAGGTGGTGAGTTCCCCTTCAATGGACGTTTTCAAACAGAGGCTGGACAGACATCTGTCTGAGATGATTTAGTGAATCCTGCTTTGAGCAGGGGGTTGGACCAGATGACCCAGGAGGCCCCTTCCAACTCTACCATTCTATGATTCTATGCACTCAGATGACATCTGAGTGCAGTGCGATTTCCACGGACTGACAGAATGAAGAAGAGGAAGACTTTTTTTTTTCCATCTTTCTCTCATCCGAGAAAATCGGATCATACTCTGATCAAACTCTGATTTTCTCGGATGGGAGAAAATACTGTCGTGATCCAGCTTAAAAATGTATTATTTATTATTATTATTATTATTATTATTATTATTATTATTATATAGTATTAATATTCTCTTTATTATTGATTTTTATTAGAACTAGAAATATTACTATTAATAATGATTATTATCATCACTATTTTGCACCTATCAGAAAGGGAGGTAGCGCAGGATCTGAATCGTATATTTGCAGAGCTGCTTATTTCCTACCTCCATTGATCTGTGGCTGTGTGTTTGGTATGGAGGTATGGCTGTGGATGTCATCGGGAGTAATAGATTGTACTGTCACAGGAGAATCTTCCTCCTAACAGCTGTTTGCTGTGATAAGGAGAATACATATGAGCGTAACAGTGAACTAGTGAACCAGCGACTGTATTAAATAAGCTTTACAGCTTAGTTTTCATGAACACTATCTATTCCACTAATATTATTTGTAGACAGGGCTCAGATGAGAGCCCACTCACATGGTTCAGTTACTTATCCCCCTTTTATTACAGAATCAGCAACATAACTTCCTTTTGTCTTAATTGTAGCCATACCCAACGCCAGGAAATCAATAGCCATGTGCTATAATACATTAGTCATTGAATTGACTCTGCGCGTTTTATTATTATTTTTTTCCCCTTGCCCAATTCTCATATCCCTGACATTTCTAGTCTTTACGCAAAAGATAATACAGATCTATTTAATCCAGCCTAATACTGCGGCTAACACTAGACTTTATTCCCAGAGGTAAATACTGAGACTCTTATAACGATATGGTTTTATCATGCTCCAATATTTGTTCACTTTGAAAAAAAAAAAAAAATAAATAACTAGATTGAGTGAAGAGAGTTAGACGGTTTTTACATGACCATAATATAAGCGGCAAATCTTGATTCAACCGCAGATCTAGTGACCTAAGTTAACAGTAGAATACATTACTTAAAAAAGCATTCTTATGGAAGTTTTTATCCTCTTAATATATTGCAATCATCATATTATACAGCACTGTGTTCTTACAATTGCTCATTTTGCACTTTTACCCAGCTAATTCTTCTCTTTCTCATTAGGTCTATGCTCAGGGTCGGCTGCCGGTTTTCGTGGGCTCCGGGCGAAAGAGTCTCAGTTGGCCCATTTAACACATACCATAACTCATGATGCACAGAAGCGGCGGAGAAATATATATATAGTACGAGTATAGCTCAGAAACCGGCGAATCCTCGCAACGCATAGTGCAGACCGGACAATATAGTCCTCCATACAGTATTATGGGCCCCATATAATGCTCCATACAGAATAATGGACCCCATAAAATGCTCCACACAGGATACTGGCCCCCATAAAATGCCCCATGCAAGCTGGGCCCCATATAATGCCCAATGCAGGCAGGGCCTCATATAAGGCCCCATGGAGATATACGTGATAGCTAGAGTAAGGAGGGAACCATACACATAAGATGGGTGGACAATCCCACCAGGAGCGGCTGTTTTGGACGACTTTCATGTAATGTACATGGGGGCCTTTACAGGACTGGTATTGCTCCCTAATAATGAGGCAAGTAAATTTGCTTTCCTCCATTAGGAAGAAAGCTTGCTATCAAGTACCATCTATTGGAGACAGCTACTCTAACATCCAGTGCCCTAGTAATTTAAAGGAAATCTGTCACCAGGTTTTAGCCACCTAATCTAACAACAGCATAATGTAATGACAAAGACCCATCCAGCGATGTGTCACTTACTGGGCTACTTGCTGTAATTTTGATAAAATCACTGTTTTATCAGCAGGAGATTATCACTAGAGGACTAGTAAACCTGCTGCCAGTCAGTCAAGCATATTCATGAGCTTTGTGTTACCTCGCTCCCAACACTGATTGACAGCTATGCACAGTGCACAGAGAAAACTGGCAATCAGTAGTGTGGGTGGGATTATACAAAGCTCAACATTCAGAGAACTGCTAGATCTGCAACAGATTTTATCAAAACCACAGCAAGCAGCCCAGTAAGTGCTACATCGATGGAATCAGGATCTCTGCTGCTACATCATGCTGTTCTCAGATGGGATAGCAAAAGCCTGGTGACAGATTCCCTTTAACCCCTTTACAGCTTGGGATTAGTACGCACCAGGCTGTCACCCCCTGTTCAGCGCGGGCTGCGGCGCTGAGCCCACACTGAACCGGGCACATGTCAGCTGATTATTACAGCTGACATATGCCTGCAACAGCCGCCGGTGGAATCGCGATCCACCCGCGGCTGTTAACATGTTAAATGCCGCTGTCAATCTCTGACAGCGGCATTTAACAGCGCTGCGCCGGAAGCGCATCACTTACCCCGCCCATCGGTGACCCCGTCATGTGATCGCGGATCACCGATGCGTGGGCATGACAACCCTGGGTCTGCAGCAGACCCCAGTGGTTGTCATGTGCTGATCGCTATGAGCGCCACCTAGTGGTCGACCCTCATAGCACAGGACCATTTCTGCTACATAGAGGTGATCTGCTCATCACCTCTATGTAGCAGAGGCAATCAGACAAGTGCTGCTTCTAGTCTCCTGTGGAGACTATAGAAGCAAGCAAAAAGTGAAAAAAAAAAGTTTTTAAAAATATAAAAAAATATAAAAGTTTAAATCACCCCCCTTTCGCCCCATTCAAAATAAAATCATTAAGAAAAACCACATACACATATTTGGTACCGCCGCGTTCAGAATCACCCGATCTATCAATATTAAAAAAATAATTAATCCGATTGGTAAACGGCGTAACGAGAAAAAAATTCTAAACGCCAGAATTACGTTTTTTGGTCGCTGCAACATTGCAATAAAATGCAATAATGGCCGATCAAAACATTGGATCTACCCCAAAATGTTATCAATAAAAACTTTAGCTCGGCATGCAAAATATAAGCCCTCACCCGGCCCCAGATCCCAAAAAATGGAGACGGTACGGGTCTTTTTTTTTTTTTTAAGCAAACTTTGGAATTTTTTTTAACAGTTAAATAAAAAAGAACCAATACATGTTTGGTATCTACGAACTCGTAATGACCTGGAGAATAAGAATGGCAGGTCAGTTTTAACATTCAGTGAACGTGTTAAAAAAAATAAGAAAAAAACAACTGTGGTATTGCACTTTTTTTGCAATTTCACCGCACTTGGAATTTTTTTCCCGTTTTCCCGTACACGATATGGTAAAACCTGTAATGTCATTGAAAAGTACAACTCGTCCCGCAAAAAATAAGCCCTCACACGGCCATATTGACTAAAAAATAAAAACGCTATGGCTCTGGGAACAAGGGGAGCAAAAAACGAAAATGCAAAAACGGAAAATCCCAGGGTTGCGAAGGGGTTAATGAGCCTTGGCACATGACTGGGGATTTTTAGCAAAACTAGAACCTTCTCTAAAATTATAGAAAAGCAACACAGTGAACTAAAGGAGACAAGTGGCTTACCAATACTAAAAGTATTGTATATGGCCCCCAATCTCATTCTAATCATTATGAAATATAATTCAACCGCAATTGGATTACATTGATCACATGACATTGGGCAGAAACAAAACTAAAATAAAGGAGAATAAATGAACCTTAAAACTCTTTTGAGTACGTTTTTGATGAAGCACTTAGTTGGAGAGAGTGTATTATGTCTATAGAAGTATGTGACAAGGTGTAGGCTGCACTGTGACAATAACAATCGAGCAGGGAATTCAGCAACTTGGCAAATGCAGTAATTACACAACCCACATCCGCTGTCAAATTCTGCTTCAAAAATTCTTTTAACAAAGACATTTAGGCTTGCATTGCCGAACATAAACTTCTTAGTTTATCAGAAGCAGAAATGATTTCTAAAGTTTTAGAAAAGAGAAAATATGAGAGGATGTTTTCAAAAAGCATTACATGTATACCTGTGTGAATGGTATTCATGGATTTCTGTTCATTTTGTGAAAAAAATACGATTCACTCAAGTGAAGTTTAATGTTTTTTAAACCCTTCACGACATCCACCGTACATGTATGGGACACGTCAGAAGCAGGTGTATGGAGCAGGCTCACCCCGTGACCCGCCCTAGACATGGCAGGTGCTGGCTGTGTGTTACAGCCAGGATCTGCCTCTAACAATCGCGGGAGTAGCAGAGCTTCATCTGCAATTGTTAACCTGTTAAATGCCGCTGTCAATCTCTAACAACAGCATTTAAAACGTGCCAGCATGGGGGCGCGTCATTCCATCGGCGCGTCCCCTGAAATAATCGTGGGTCTCCGATGGGTTGCTATCTACTGAAGACCACCGTGCCTGTCATTACCGAGCTCTTTTGATACCCTGTCTGTGGTCGGGCTTCAAAGGAGATCGTGATTTTTGCTACAGTGGTTGCCAAAAGTATTGGCACCCCTTCAATTCTGTCAGATAATACTCAGTTTCTTCCTGAAAATGATTGCAATCACAAATTCTTTGGTCTTATTATCTTCATTTAATTTGCTTGCAAGGAAAAAACACAAAAGAGAATGAAGCAAAAATCAAATCATTGATCATTTCACACAAAACTCCAAAAATGGGCCAGACAAAAGTATTGGCACCCTCAGCCTAATACTTGGTTGCACAACCTTTAGCCAAAATAACTGCGAACAACCTCTTCCGGTAACCATCAATGAGTTTCTTACAAAGCTCTGCTGGAATTGTAGACCATTCTTCTTTGGCAAACTGCTCCAGGTCCCTGATATTTGAAGGGTGCCTTCTCCAAACTGCCATTTTGAGATCTCTCCACAGGTGTTCTATGGGATTCAGGTCTGGACTCATTGCTGGCCACCTTAGAAGTCTCCAGTGCTTTCTCTCAAACCATTTTATAGTGCTTTTGGAAGTGTGTTTTGGGTCATTGTCCTGCTGGAAGACCCATGACCTCTGAGGGAGACCCAGCTTTCTCACACTGGGCCCTACATTATGCTGCAAAATTTGTTGGTAGTCTTCAGACTTCATAATGCCATACACACGGTCAAGCAGTCCAGTGCCAGAGGCAGCAAAGCAACCCCAAAACATCAGGGAACCTCCGCCATGTTTGACTGTAGGGACCGTGTTCTTTTCTTTGAATGCCTCTTTTTTTTTCCTGTACACTCTATGTTGATGCTTTTTCCCAAAAAGCTCTACTTTTGTCTCATCTGACCAGAGAACATTCTTCCAAAACGTTTTAGCCTTTCTCAGGTAAGTTTTGGCAAACTCCAGCCTGGCTTTTTTATGTCTGGGGGTAAGAAGTGGGGTCATTCTGGGTATCCTACCATACAGTCTCTTTTCATTCAGACGCCGACGGATAGTACGGGTTGACACTGTTGTACCCTCGGACTGCAGGGCAGCTTGAACTTGTTTGGATGTTAGTGGAGGTTCTTTATCCACCATCCACACAATCATGCGTTGAAATCTCTCGGCAATTTTTCTTTTCCGTCCACATCTAGGGAGGTTAGCCACAGTGCCATGGGCTTTAAACTTCTTGATGACACTGCGCACGGAAGGCACAGGAACATTCAGGTCTTTGGAGATGGACTTGTAGCCTTGAGATTGCCCATGCTTCCTCACAATTTGGTTTCTCAAGTCCTCAGACAGTTCTTTGGTCTTCTTTCTTTTCTCCATGCTCAATGTGGTACACAAAAGGACACAGGACAGAGGTTGAGTCAACTTTAATCCATGTTAACTGGCTGCAAGTGTGATTTAGTTATTGCAAACACCTGTTAGGTGCCACAGGTAAGTTACAGGTGCTGTTAATTACATGAATTAGAGAAGCATCACATGATTTTTCAAACAGTGCCAATACTTTTGTCCACCCCCTTTTTAAGGTTTGGTGTGGAATTATATCCAATTTGGCTTTAGGACAATTCTTTTTGTGTTTTTTCATTGAAGACAAATTAAATGAAGATAATAATACCAAAGAATTTGTGATTGCAATCATTTTCAGGAAGAAACTGAGTATTATCTGACAGAATTGCAGGGGTGCCAATACTTTTGGCCACCACTGTATATATATGCTATAGCATCACTGTATATAGCATAAGCGATCAGACAATCGCAGATTAGCAAACGAAATATAAAAAAAAAATGCTGCAAAAAATATGAAAAAAACAAAACAAAAGTTCAAATCACACACCTCTTTCCCCCATTAAAAAAAAAGATATTAAAGAAATAAAAAAATACACAAATGTGGTATCACTGAGTTCAGAAAGGTCTGATCCATCAAAATATAAATATAATTAACCCGATCGGTAAACGCTATAAGCGAAAATAAATCAAGAAGGCCAAAATTACGTTTTTGTAGTGTTTGAAATTTCACAAAAAAATGCTGTAACAAATGATCAAAACATCACATCTATCCCAAAATGGAATCAATAAAAACATTGTGTCTCCCCGCAAAAAATAAGCTCTCATACAGCTCCATCGACTAGAAAAAAAGTTGTTAAGGTCTCAGCAATACAACCGGAAAAAGTTTTTGGGCAAACTTCTGATTTTTTTCACCACTAAAATAATAAAAGACCTGGACATGTTGGATATCGCCGTAATCGTACTGATGAGCAGAATCATATTGTGAGGTCATTTTTACCACAAAAATGTCTTTCAGGACAGCAAAGGTTTTCTTCTGCCATTCTTCCCATATTGATTTTTGAACCTTTTTTCTAATGGTAATTTCATACTGTTTAATATCAATAGTAGTGAGAGCTTCCTGTAGGTCATGCAATTAATTTCTGAAGTTCTTGGAGACTTCATGGTGCATCTTGAGTTCTGCTCTTGAGCTAAATGTGCTTGGCTTGGTTTGAGTAAGTCGTCAGTTGTTTTACATTTTCTCTGCTTTCAAATTATCATTAGGACAGTGGAATGATTGATGTCCAATTAATATAAGCGTAATTGTCTTTTAAGATCCTCAAGAACATATCTAATTACCATCACACCATCACATTACCTGCCCCCCCCCCCTTGTTGTAAGCTTCATGATAATGGAATCGTTATTTTCAAAACTCAATATGAGTAGAAAAATGTAGGTTTTGGCAGTGCATAGGCTCCCCTGAAAGACAGGGAAAACTAAGGCATAGGGTCACAGGTATGTTAGTAGACCGCAAGAAAACAAGGCAATACACCTTTGCCAAAGTAGAAGACATTATCTTGGACTTTAGACCATCATAACCATTATGTTACTGAGTGAAAAACTCAGGGCCATTTATGCCAAAAAAGTGGCGTAAAGGTTTTGAAGTCATACAATTTTGGCGCAACTCGGAGTTGCCAAAATTTTGCACCTTTTGGAATTTTCATGCCAGCTTGTCCCAGCTCCACCAAAATGGGCAGGGTTGGGTCGGGGCGTGAAACCACAACTTATCTAATTCATGACAAGCTGTGGTGTTCTCTATTCCAGAAATCTCACTCCAGTCCAGCCTTCCTCCACTCCATCCATCTTGACCATCGAGATCATTTCATGCATGATAATGCACAGTCTCATGCTGCACATAACACATCTGCATCTCTGGCTGCTATGGGCATAAAAGGGGACAAACTTATGGTGTGGCCCCCATGCTCCCCTGACCTCAACCCCATTGAGAACCTCTGGAGCATCATCAAAAGGAGTGTCTATGATGGCGGGAGGCAGTTCACATCTAAGCAACAGCTCTGGGAGGGTATTCTGTCCTCATGCAAAACAATTAAAGCAGAAACCATCCAAAACCTGACAAATTCAATGGACGAGAAAGTTCAGAAGCTCCTTTCGAACAAGGGGTCCTATGTGCAAATGTTACATCACCTAGAATAAAGTTTTGAGTTGAAAACTGATTGATTTCAGTTTGTAATAACCTGCTAATGCTTATAATTTCAAAAATGACCATTTTTTTCATTATTAAAATGAAAAGGTTGAAAACTCTGCTGTGCATAATAATTTGGAACATGCATTTTGAGTGCAGTTTGAGTTTTTTATTTTTTTAAAAATATACTGCTATCATAGGCAGTTTGTACAAAAACCTTTCAATTGTACTCTAATAGTTATTTGACTGGAAAATTACAATGACTGCAATTCATATAGGTAATTTTGTAAAATTTGAGAAAATATTATTTGCATAATAATTTGGAACACAGTGTATATAGATTCATGCCGGTTGCATGGATTTATATAATGTGACCAAGTTGTCAAGCACTTTCCAAGTGATGCTAAAATCGCTTGGAAAAGCGCTTGATAACCCGCATGCAGAAATGCATGTGAAGAACGCTTGACAAACGCTTCTACCTGGCAGGAAAAACGCATGTAAAATCCGCATGCGTTTTTCCTTCCAGGGAGAAGTGGAAAAAATATGCAGCATTTCTGCATCGTGGGCACTTAGCCTAAGCCTCCATACACCTTTGCATGAAATTGCTATAAACACAAAGGTGAAGTTGCCAAGAATTGGAAGGGAATAAAACCTTCAAAAAGGTTAAGGGCTTTTAGGTGGACTTTCTTGGTCTTGCTACTAGGGAAAGTTAGGTCAGCTTGTCTGTATGCAGTCAAATTAACAATTCCATAGTATTCAAACCTCAGTAAATTTAATTTAGCGATATTAAATTCTTATTCAAAATATATATCTGAAAAACTCTAAGGCATATCCGGAACCATTTTCTCGTGCATTTTTCTGGTGCTTTACATCTGATGCACGTCCCCTAGTGGGATTCCAAAAAACGAATTAATGTTTACATATTTGAATGTTGGAACAGTACAAGATGTGACTTTAAAATCCAGCCATGTTTTTAATATTAAAAACAGTAACAGAGCTTACATAAGTTAAAAATAATTTTGGAACCATGTAAACCAACTAAATGTATAATGTCTTTGTGTGATGTGTTGTGCATACATTCTCAGCATCAGGGGATTAAAACTAATTCTGCAGACCGAAATCAGCAGAATTTCCTTTGGCAGTAAAGTCTAATTTTTAGGATTGCAGGTGGTGAATGTTACATGGTAATTGAACTATTACTTTGTTTGTGTTCTTGCCAAAAGGGGCCAATATTCTTCTCTA
This sequence comes from Phyllobates terribilis, assembly GCF_046119375.1. Classification (NCBI taxonomy): domain Eukaryota; kingdom Metazoa; phylum Chordata; class Amphibia; order Anura; family Dendrobatidae; genus Phyllobates; species Phyllobates terribilis. Next base: position 492,143,325 of record NW_027362761.1, on the reverse strand, counting down.
ATTGATTCAGTCTCTAATTAAATGAGCTCATTTATTTTATAATGCCTACAAGCACCCTCTCCAGTGAAAGCGTGGCACACTTGCCTGTCTCTGCGGAGGTATTTTATAGTATATAAGGTTCAGAAAGTAGGGCCCTGCTTTCAGAGTAATTAAAAGAAAGTTCTTAGGGTAACACTGTTTTTATAGCAGGAAAACATTGTTTATTTTTGTTACTGATTGAATAAGGTAGAACAGTGAAGCGAGGCATCTTTTTCTATGTTTTAAAATATGGGGTGTCTTCAGGGGTGGACATACCATTGGTGGAACCTCGGGAGCTGCACAAGGTGTAAGAGGGGCCACTTTCACCGTCAAAGCAGGTTTTGTACATTATGATAAACTATTGGACTGCAAAGGATCCATATATTTGAATTGCATTACTGCTCTAGATGATATGAAAAAATGGAGATGCTTAGCACATAATTTGGCCACTTCATGCATGCCCAGTAGCAAACGACAAGGCGATCTCCTGTTGCTGGGAACCTATCTAATGTGAATTCTCTCCAAGACTGAAGCCTGAATTTATATGGCTAGATAGGATCCTGCTGCAATTAAAACCACCACAGGCTAATGGGCGGCATGTTTTGTCAGAGAGCCAGTATATAAATAACAAATATTTCATGTTTACATGCTATAGCACGTATATATACCCATATTGATTTATCTGATTGGTACAGGTCAGTCACATGCATAGATGGAAATTCAAATTGTATGTAATGTATACAGTGTGTGCATGTGTTGTAGCTGTGCTGAGTGTGTTGCAGTTGAGCTGTGTGTTTGTTTTTATGTTGTAGCTGAGCTGTGTGTGTTGTAGCTGAGCTGTGTGTGTATGTGTAGCTGAACTGTGTGTATGCAGCTGAGCTTTTTGTCTCTGTAAGAAATCTGTGTATATGTAAGTAGCAAAGTTGTCTGTGTGTAGCAAAGCTGTGTGTATATGTAGGATAGCAGTGTGCATATCTGTAGCAGAGCAGTGTGTATTTTTGTAGCAGAGCTGAGTATGTATGCAGCAAAGCTGTGTGTGTATGTAGAAGAGCTGTATGTATGCAGCAAAATCATGTGTGTATATAGCAAAGATGTGTGTGTGTATACAGCATAGCTGAGTGTGCATATACTGTGATTGCAGCATATAAATATATCTATGTGCATTGAATAGTGTACATAACGTGGATGCTGTGAAGCTATATACATACAAATATATATATAATACACATGTGGCAGGGAAACACTAACAATAGATGTGTTACCTTTCATTTCCACTGTAGTAGAATTAGCAATATTGACCTTTAAACTTCTTTACACAGCCAAGGACATTTTGATTAGTAGAAAGTATGTTTTTCCACTTTTCTGCTGTCTAAACCTGGGGTGCGTCATAGAATTGGCTTCCCATGAATTACAATGAATCCATAAAAGTCAGATTCTATACTGTAGCTCCATGCGGCAAATGAATTTATGGGTTAGTCTCATCCGATATATGAAAGAAACTAGTGCATGCCTTTTTTGCACACACAGATTTGGTCAGTGAAATTTACATCTGCACTGTCCCATTGAATAACACTGATCTGAGCGATGACAGTTTTTTCCATGGACAGCACTCGGACCAAACATATGGTCATGTGAACGAGCCCTTATAGTAAGGTGCATCCTACAGTCTGAAAAATACAGACAATGAGTGCAGATTATGCTCAATATGGGCATTATCTGCTTGTGTAAATCGGCTTTAAGACCCGCCAAACTGTTCTAGAAAATTGCCTTAAAAACAACAACTATTTTAATATATGGGACAAGACTAGACCTAGATAGTGACTGCTATAACAATACACAACTTACTTAATATAGTGCTGAATTATGGAGATATTCTATATTAATCCAACATTTAAAACCTCTGTATTTCTCTGTATGTGATAGGAGTTATATACAGTTACAGTTTGGCCTTATGGGCTTTCTATGAGTGCTGACATATGGCTGAACTTGTACGGAGCCCTAATGATATCATATACACTAAAAGCCATTTGTTAAGGCTTTGTACATTATGTTATTAGTATTGATGCATTAGTCATTTGGGAAATCTGTAAAACATGTTTGTTGAGAATAGAAGTTAACAAACACTGTGTAATATACCATGTAACCGGAATAGATGATCTATAAGTGAAGTGACGGCCTAATGTAAATGGAAAATTACATTTACAGTATATATATTACAGATGAGCGAATCTATTCGTTGCAAACATTATGCAATTTACTTTGTGTGAATCGGCTAATGTGGCCCCTGCCATTTTACACATTAAAAAAGATTGAACCAGACATAGAAGGATCAGATGTCCTCGAGTGTTAGTTGGCGGCCTTTCCCATAATTCCCTGCAGCTTTTACAACATGACCCCTGAGGAAGTGACATTTATGACGATACACTTGGGATTACCACGTTATTATCCTTTGGTAGCTCTCCTTGGCTGTTTTACATTTTTTTAGTATTCACTTTGGTAATATTTATAATTATTTATATATTTATTCATTTACTGTTATGATTATTCCTGGGTAGAAAGATGTGGGGGAAAAAGGGAAAGAAAGCGCTACCTAACCGTAGTAAGTAGAGACTAAAAACTTTGGGAGAATAAAAAATCTTTTATGCTCACCTGAGCAAGTTGTGCTGATAGGCACAACTCTATGTGAGGAATTTGTCCGTTATTAGGGTACTCAGACAACGGTTTGCAGCTCTTCCATAGACGGTGGTGGTATATTTGTCCTACCCGACAGACAGCCACCACGTGAACAAATTGAGACAAATGGATTCTGGAGGTGCTCCCGTGGAAGAAAGAGTAACCAAAAATTGTTGAAACTTCCAAATATGGTGCAATAACATGGAGGATATTCCACAAGGGATTAATACTCATAGGTTTATTAATCAACACACACCTGATGAAGGCTCTATGATCAAAAACGCATTGTGTGATCTTTTTGAAGACCCCCTTCTCCCTCCCCTTTTTTGTATATTCATATCTCTTATGTGTATTAATGGTTTTATGATTTTTTAATAAACCTACGAGCAGGGCCGGCGTCAGCACCCGGCGCACCCGGGCAAGTGCTGGGGCCCTGAGCAGGAGGGGGGCCTACTCGCGGTCGGGCACCCCGCCGGGCTATGGGAGGAGGAGAGCAGTGCCAGTGCCCGCCCTTCTCCCTCGCTTGCTCAGGGCCCTGGCAGCCGGATACTTACCTCTCCCCGTGCCTCTGCAGATCCACTGTCTTCCTGCTGTGCGCTCCCTGTGATGTCTCAGGTCAGAGGGCGCGGTGATGTCTTTACACCGCACCCTCCCGTGAGCCATCACAGGCAGTGCAGAGCGGGAAGACGCCGGCGATGCTGGAATCCGGACCTGAGCAACGGCAGCAGGTGAGCAGAAGTGAGGAGAGTATTTGATTTTTTTTTTAATGTATGGAGGCACTGGCAATTATATGGGGGGTGACATCCTGCATGGGGCATTATATGGGGGGGGTGACATTGTGGCATCCTGCTGTTCATAGGTACCACAGGACCCAAAAGGGTGCATGGATGGACTTCTCCACAAGAGGCCCTCACTACAAACAGATGACGCGCCCCTGGGCCTGTGTCGAGCTGCGTTGCGCACGCGGGAGCTTACCCGGAGCCGGATCTTTTGAGGGTTGTAGTCTCGTGGCGGTGACCCGGTCCGTGCCCAGGGAGTCAAACTAAGTGGCGGTCTATTAGCAGTGGATGTTGGATGACTACGCCACCCGTTGAATGCAGCTTTGGAGCTGCCGCTGCAGGGCAGACCGCTGAGGCCGGTGGAAGGATGGTGCAGCGGGGATGGTATAACCCCCAACGGGAGGGGTATGGCCTCAGGGCAGCCGACGTGGATGATGGGGGTAGCAGGAACCACTCGGAGACGGTACGGTGTAGTTCAGGGTCTTTACTGGTGACAATGATAGACCCTCCCGGAGTACTGGCTAGCGATCGGGGCCTGGTCAGTCCTTGAGCAGATGGGATCTCCCCTGGCCAGGCGGAGTTGTAGGCCTCCCAAACTGACTGTACTCTTCTGGCTACCTTGCTAGAGGCGGGTATAAGTAGCCCACGTCCCTGAGTGTACCGTGTGGTGCTCACCCGTATGGCCGGTGACTCGGGGCCTTCTAGTAGCTTCCGCTCCACGACGGCGGTGCTGGTCCCATGCGTGTGACCGTGCCTTCGGGTTTCTTGGCCAGAGGACCTGAAATCCCCTGCCTGACGGATTCTGCTGCTGGGTAGGAGTTAGTCCCCACAGCCTCGGACTCCGGGTCCGGTAAGAAATCTTCTCAGTCAGGGCGAGCTCTGCAGCTGCCAGCCCCTGACTCCTTGTAACACTGCTCCCACAGAGCTCCTGTTGTTTCTTCCCATAGCTGCTTCTCTTCTCTGTCTCTACTTCTGGCATGGCCCAGGAGCTGGGCCCAGCCGGAGCCACAGCTCCCTGTCAGCCCTCCTGGCTGAACTCTCCCTCTGAACTCCCTAACCCTGCCTCAGCACCAGGTTTATATAGGGGAAGTTCTTCCCCTCCCAGGACTGGGCAGGAGGTGTGGCATGCATAGGATTCCTGACCAAGAGACCTCCCACCTGCTCTCAGACATAACATTGCCGTTACTGTGGAAACCAGACCCCTGGGGTGCCACATTCCCCCCTAGTAAAATTTAGTACTCCGGGACTAAACATATTTTTAGAAAAACATAACAAGGTATAAACAATAATAATACAATAAGAAAAACACATAAAGATGGTTACGGCGTGTCCGCAACCGGGTGCAGTTTTGAAGAAAAGCAAGGTGTCCATTTCACCAAAACAGGGAGACGTAACCAGGTAGGGGTCTGTCCTGCCCCGAGTCCTTAACAGTCTTTATTGCAAAAAGAACTTCGGCACTCCATACATGAAAATATAAGAAATATTGTATCTGGACTAATGTCACTTTGAAAAATGAAGGTTTTTTGCGCATAATTTGGCCAATTTATGTGTGCCCATCAACCACGACAAGGTCACCTTCGTATGATGGGAAACTACGCTACACTACCACTGGATATGCCACTCTTGGGCTGTAAGCCTGTATGGACAATATGTCTCTGCTTGGGCTTTTAACCTACAATGTATGGGCTGGTAGAGCTAGTTAAAACCACCTGTGACTGAATGGGAGGGACACATGGTCAGAAAAAAGGCTGTCAAACTTCTAATAGTGTGAACACGTACCTGCTGCAATGCTCCAGGAGCGGGATCCCAAAAATGATTAATAGAAAAAAGAGAGGGGTCGCTCACTGGTCTGTTCGGGTGCTCTGAAGAAAAAAGTAATCTCAATTGCAAAAAGAACTTCGGCACTCCATACATGAAAATATAAGAAATATTGTATCTGGACTAATGTCACTTTGAAAAATGAAGGTTTTTTGCGCATAATTTGGCCAATTTATGTGTGCCCATCAACCACGACAAGGTCACCTTCGTATGATGGGAAACTACGCTACACTACCACTGGATATGCCACTCTTGGGCTGTAAGCCTGTATGGACAATATGTCTCTGCTTGGGCTTTTAACCTACAATGTATGGGCTGGTAGAGCTAGTTAAAACCACCTGTGACTGAATGGGAGGGACACATGGTCAGAAAAAAGGCTGTCAAACTTCTAATAGTGTGAACACGTACCTGCTGCAATGCTCCAGGAGCGGGATCCCAAAAATGATTAATAGAAAAAAGAGAGGGGTCGCTCACTGGTCTGTTCGGGTGCTCTGAAGAAAAAAGTAATCTCAATTGCAAAAAGAACTTCGGCACTCCATACATGAAAATATAAGAAATATTGTATCTGGACTAATGTCACTTTGAAAAATGAAGGTTTTTTGCGCATAATTTGGCCAATTTATGTGTGCCCATCAACCACGACAAGGTCACCTTCGTATGATGGGAAACTACGCTACACTACCACTGGATATGCCACTCTTGGGCTGTAAGCCTGTATGGACAATATGTCTCTGCTTGGGCTTTTAACCTACAATGTATGGGCTGGTAGAGCTAGTTAAAACCACCTGTGACTGAATGGGAGGGACACATGGTCAGAAAAAAGGCTGTCAAACTTCTAATAGTGTGAACACGTACCTGCTGCAATGCTCCAGGAGCGGGATCCCAAAAATGATTAATAGAAAAAAGAGAGGGGTCGCTCACTGGTCTGTTCGGGTGCTCTGAAGAAAAAAGTAATCTCAATTGCAAAAAGAACTTCGGCACTCCATACATGAAAATATAAGAAATATTGTATCTGGACTAATGTCACTTTGAAAAATGAAGGTTTTTTGCGCATAATTTGGCCAATTTATGTGTGCCCATCAACCACGACAAGGTCACCTTCGTATGATGGGAAACTACGCTACACTACCACTGGATATGCCACTCTTGGGCTGTAAGCCTGTATGGACAATATGTCTCTGCTTGGGCTTTTAACCTACAATGTATGGGCTGGTAGAGCTAGTTAAAACCACCTGTGACTGAATGGGAGGGACACATGGTCAGAAAAAAGACTGTCAAACTTCTAATAGTGTGAACACGTACCTGCTGCAATGCTCCAGGAGCGGGATCCCAAAAATGATTAATAGAAAAAAGAGAGGGGTCGCTCACTGGTCTGTTCGGGTGCTCTGAAGAAAAAAGTAATCTCAATTGCAAAAAGAACTTCGGCTGTCAAACTTCTAATAGTGTGAACACGTACCTGCTTTTTCTATTAATCATTTTTGGGATCCCGCTCCTGGAGCATTGCAGCAGGTACGTGTTCACACTATTAGAAGTTTGACAGCCTTTTTCTGACCATGTGTCCCTCCCATTCAGTCACAGGTGGTTTTAACTAGCTCTACCAGCCCATACATTGTAGGTTAAAAGCCCAAGCAGAGACATATTGTCCATACAGGCTTACAGCCCAAGAGTGGCATATCCAGTGGTAGTGTAGCGTAGTTTCCCATCATACGAAGGTGACCTTGTCGTGGTTGATGGGCACACATAAATTGGCCAAATTATGTGCAAAAAACCTTCATTTTTCAAAGTGACATTAGTCCAGATACAATATTTCTTATATTTTCATGTATGGAGTGCCGAAGTTCTTTTTGCAATTGAGATTACTTTTTTCTTCAGAGCACCCGAACAGACCAGTGAGCGACCCCTCTCTTTTTTCTATTAATCATTTTTGGGATCCCGCTCCTGGAGCATTGCAGCAGGTACGTGTTCACACTATTAGAAGTTTAACAGCCTTTTTTCTGACCATGTGTCCCTCCCATTCAGTCACAGGTGGTTTTAACTAGCTCTACCAGCCCATACATTGTAGGTTAAAAGCCCAAGCAGAGACATATTGTCCATACAGGCTTACAGCCCAAGAGTGGCATATCCAGTGGTAGTGTAGCGTAGTTTCCCATCATACGAAGGTGACCTTGTCGTGGTTGATGGGCACACATAAATTGGCCAAATTATGCGCAAAAAACCTTCATTTTTCAAAGTGACATTAGTCCAGATACAATATTACTTATATTTTCATGTATGGAGTGCCGAAGTTCTTTTTGCAATTGAGATTACTTTTTTCTTCAGAGCACCCGAACAGACCAGTGAGCGACCCCTCTCTTTTTTCTATTAATCATTTTTGGGATCCCGCTCCTGGAGCATTGCAGCAGGTACGTGTTCACACTATTAGAAGTTTGACAGCCTTTTTTCTGACCATGTGTCCCTCCCATTCAGTCACAGGTGGTTTTAACTAGCTCTACCAGCCCATACATTGTAGGTTAAAAGCCCAAGCAGAGACATATTGTCCATACAGGCTTACAGCCCAAGAGTGGCATATCCAGTGGTAGTGTAGCGTAGTTTCCCATCATACGAAGGTGACCTTGTCATGGTTAATGGGCACACATAAATTGGCCAAATTATGCGCAAAAAACCTTCATTTTTCAAAGTGACATTAGTCCAGATACAATATTTCTTATATTTTCATGTATGGAGTGCCGAAGTTCTTTTTGCAATTGAGATTACTTTTTTCTTCAGAGCACCCGAACAGACCAGTGAGCGACCCCTCTCTTTTTTCTCTTAACAGTCTTTAGTCCGTCCTGGGTTACGCTCCAACTATGTACAAAGGATTCCCGGTAAATCCACCAAAGACTCCCATAAATTACTAGAAACACATAATTATTTACAGGATATGGCCGCTCTCAGTCCTCGGCCAGTGGGGATAAGGAATGGCTGCTCACAGTCCTCAGCCTGGTTTAAGATAGAGGCACATGGGGAACAATTCACTAATCCCAACGGGGACCATATTTTAATTAGCAGCAGTCCTTGTACCCTTACGGGTAACTATTTACAGCTCTTTATTCACGCTACTTCCCTTCAGTAGCTATGTCCTCTTTGTGCTCCCTCCTGAGGGTAGTCCTCAGACCCGTCCGGGTCCTCTTGGCTTTCCTCGTATTGGTAGTACTGCAGCTCCTCCTCGGTTAGCTGGGTTAGTATCTCTGCGACAGTCCTCCTCCCAGGTGGCCAGGACTTTACCTCCCTTTGGGCTGCCCCGGTTAATTGGGCCACCAGGATGCTCACGTTTTGCTCCTCTGTGAGGGGGTACACCTGGAAGAGGCTATCCAGCTTTTCACTAAAGTCATTCAGGGTATGTGACTCCCCTGAGTACTGGGGTAGCCAGGCTGCTCCCGGGATATAGGGCATGGTGAAAGGCATGACTGCAGCAGCGGTGGCGCTGGCGGGGGTTGAGGCAGTGAAGCTCTCCTCCGTATCCGACATCTTTCTCCCCCCTAGTGGACCGTGGCCTACCTTGCGATGATCCTCTTCCATAGGCCGCGGCTCCGCAGTGGATCGTCAGGGTTGAGGACCTTCCGTCGCACTCCTGTGACGTCAGCGTCTGCTGGGCTCCTTCCAGGACCTTACGCAACGTCCGGACGTGAGGCGGGGCTTCAGTTCTCGCGCGCTTTTGGAGTCCACGCCCCTCTTCTTCCCACGCGGCGTCTTCAAGATGGCGTCCAACGGCGGGAAAACTCCACGGAAGGCGGGAAGAAGGCAGAAGATGGCGTCCAACGGCGGGAAAACTCCACGGATGGCGGGAAGAAGGTAGAAGATGGCGTCGGATGGCGGGAATCTTCACCACAGGTAAGTTGAAAAGTCTCTTTTTCAGGCACGCAGTACCCGGTGGTTGCGGGCACGTAATCCTGCCGACTACGCCAAAAGTTGACGCGCCCCTGGGCCTGTGTCGCGCTGCGTTGCGCACGCGGGAGCTTACCCGGAGCCGGATCTTTTGAGGGTTGTAGTCTCGTGGCGGTGACCCGGTCCGTGCCCAGGGAGTCAAACTAAGTGGCGGTCTATTAGCAGTGGATGTTGGATGACTACGCCACCCGTTGAATGCAGCTTTGGAGCTGCCGCTGCAGGGCAGACCGCTGAGGCCGGTGGAAGGATGGTGCAGCGGGGATGGTATAACCCCCAACGGGAGGGGTATGGCCTCAGGGCAGCCGACGTGGATGATGGGGGTAGCAGGAACCACTCGGAGACGGTACGGTGTAGTTCAGGGTCTTTACTGGTGACAACGATAGACCCTCCCGGAGTACTGGCTAGCGATCGGGGCCTGGTCAGTCCTTGAGCAGATGGGATCTCCCCTGGCCAGGCGGAGTTGTAGGCCTCCCAAACTGACTGTACTCTTCTGGCTACCTTGCTAGAGGCGGGTATAAGTAGCCCACGTCCCTGAGTGTACCGTGTGGTGCTCACCCGTATGGCCGGTGACTCGGGGCCTTCTAGTAGCTTCCGCTCCACGACGGCGGTGCTGGTCCCATGCGTGTGACCGTGCCTTCGGGTTTCTTGGCCAGAGGACCTGAAATCCCCTGCCTGACGGATTCTGCTGCTCGGTAGGAGTTAGTCCCCACAGCCTCGGACTCCGGGTCCGGTAAGAAATCTTCTCAGTCAGGGCGAGCTCTGCAGCTGCCAGCCCCTGACTCCTTGTAACACTGCTCCCACAGAGCTCCTGTTGTTTCTTCCCATAGCTGCTTCTCTTCTCTGTCTCTACTTCTGGCATGGCCCAGGAGCTGGGCCCAGCCGGAGCCACAGCTCCCTGTCAGCCCTCCTGGCTGAACTCTCCCTCTGAACTCCCTAACCCTGCCTCAGCCCCAGGTTTATATAGGGGAAGTTCTTCCCCTCCCAGGACTGGGCAGGAGGTGTGGCATGCATAGGATTCCTGACCAAGAGACCTCCCACCTGCTCTCAGACATAACATTGCCGTTACTGTGGAAACCAGACCCCTGGGGTGCCACACAGACACCTCCACCATTCCACCTCATACCACCAGAGGGAGCCCGGATAGGGATATATATACTGGAGGGTGGAGTTAGGCAGTCAGGTTGAGTCAGAGAGTGTGCTGTCACTGAGAGCAGTGAAGACGCAGCACATCTGCTGCTGAATTGAGGGCCCCGAGTGTGGCCGGAGGCAAGGAAGAGAGGAGAGAGGAGTTGAGGTGGCAGAGGAGCATCACAGGCTCACCCCAAGACACAAACCGGACACCGGGTCCGCGCCTACCGGGCTCTTTATACCCAGTAGGGATCACCGGCATACCAAGAGCACTACAAGTCCCTGGTCGACCAGAAGCTAAACCCTCGACAGGACTAGGAACCATGAAGGTCCCGGCGTCCAGGGATAGTGGTTGCCAGAAAAAGGTCCTACTACCAAGTGACAGGTGAAGGAACAGCACGACACAGAAGCTAGGCCCAGTTGCAGGCTGGCCAGGAGCTTAGAGAGAGGGAGACACGGACCAGGAGGCCTTATACCCGCTCACTGGGGAGAAGTCCTGAAGTGCACCCTTCCTACCGAGTACCCTGGACCGTACCTGACATCCGCACCAGTAAAGGTACTGAAGTGAATCCTCTGTCTCTGTCAGTTACTCCTGCTGCGCCATCTCTCCTGCACTGCAAGCCCCAGCATCACCACCATTTGCACCTACACTGCCCCAGGGGCCCGCTCTGCCTGTGGGGAGCAGAAACATTCCAGCTGCCATCCCATCACCCCCCGGAGGTCTGCAGCAGCGCCGGTAACCATTACCTCAAACCACAGGTGGAGTCACGAGACAAACTGTACACTAAAACCCCTTTTTAAAGAGAGACCCAGAGTATGGGCCCGGGAGCCGACTGCCGTGACCTCCTAAACAAGGTAAAAGGCCCGGGTACCGAGTCCCCTATATTCCCCCTGGGTGACACAACATCCTGCATGGGGCACTATAAAGAGGGGGGGTGACATCCTGCATGGAGCACTATAAAGAGGGGGGGGGGGTGACATCCTCAGATCTTCAGATCTGTTTTACTAGTCTAATTTCACATGCCAACACGCCACACCAATATTGCGGCCTATTGCCACTGATATTTTTTGTTGTTTCCTAGCATTTTTAGTCACTACTTTTTAGGAAAGGGAGGAATTGTATTAAAAATACAGTTCATAAGTAACAAAAATTGTTATTTTCTTGTGTCACTGCCTTAGTGCTTCCTCAGATATTACTGATTTTTGCATAACTTTTTGATTAGTCTAATTTTTGCATATGTACATGGCTCATCAACACTGCATTATGTTGCTGTTGTTTTTTTTTCTACACTTACCTACCATTCTTTGGTCCTTCCTTTTTGGGAAGGAAGGAATTGTGGTTCAAAGTCCAAAAGTAAATTTTAGCACGGTAAAAAATGTATGGTAAAAAAGTGGCAAAGATAATGGACAGAGCAATGTAAAAGAAAATAACAGCATCTAGCAATTTTGTTATGTGCAAGACGCACGTAGCTGCGCCATCACTGGCAACAGCTGTTCAGGCAGCAGTACTAGCAAACATAGGTACTAGTGTTGAGCGAGCATGCTCGACACTGCTCGGTACTCGCCCGAGCATCTCACTACTCGGGATGTTCGGCGAGCACCGAGCATTTCCGGGTTACTCGGGCGGGAGCTCGGGTCTCCGCCCAGCACATTTGGCACTCTTTACAGAGCCAATGAACATGCAGGGATTGCCAGCCAGTCACTGTAATGCCGCAGCCATGTTGTTTGTGGGCATTACAGTGATTGGCTGGCCGCACAGCGTCACCTCGAGTATTTAAAACCGGGCGCCGCCATCTTGGACACAGTCGCTCCGGATCAGACAGTGTAGGGTCAGTGCTGCTGAGCTAGGGAGAGATTTATACTCCGAAATAGTTAGTGTAGGGTCTCTAAAGCCTGCCAAATCAAACAAACAGTCCTTCTCAGGACTAATATCCATCCCAGATATCAGGCAGGCAGGCTGTATAGGAGACGCAGTGGTTATACCAGCAAACGCTGCATTACAGTCCTGTGTGCTCCTGTTGGTCAAATTGCTAGACTTATCACCTCGGTCTCAGGGGCCAGGAAAAAATATTTTTTTTTCATCTAAATCCTGTATTTTTTTTCCCTCAGTCAGACTGTCCAAATACGCGTCTTATTAACTTTTTGGTCTCCCCCCCCCCCCCCAAAAAAAAAAATTGAGTGTGTCTGTGACTGTTCAGACACCAATATATCTGTTAGCATTTTTTGCCGTAAAAAAAAACTGTAATAGTGTCTCCCTGACTGGTCAGACACCAATATATCTGTTTAAAAGAGTCTGGTGTACGCCACATAACTATAACTGTGGTTTTGCAGTTCCACGGGTCAAATCTCTGTATTATCCTTTTTTTTGGCATTTTTTGCCATAAAAAAACTGTAATAGTGTCTCCCTGACTGGTCAGACCCCAACATATCTGTTTAAAAGAGTCTGGTGTAGGCTAGAAAAATATAACTGTGGTTTTGCAGTTCCACGGTTCAAATCTCTGTATTATCCTGTTTTTGGCATTTTTTGCCATAAAAAAACCCGTAATAGTGTCTCCCTGACTGGTCAGACGCCAATATATCTGTTTAAAAGAGTCTGGTGTAGGTCAGAAAAATATAACTGCGGTTTTGCAGTTCCACGGGTCAAATCTCTGTATTATCCAGCTTTTGGTATTTTTCCGTAAAGAAAAAGAGTAATTGTGTCTCCCTTATTGTTCAGACACAAATATATCTGTTTGAAAGATTCTGGTGTAGGCCAGAAAAATATAACTGTGGTTTTGCAGTTCCACGGTTCAAATCTCTGTATTATCCAGCTTTTGTATTTTTTACTTAAAGAAAAACAGTAATAGTGTCTCCCTGATTGTTCAGACACAAATATATCTGTTTGAAAGATTCTGGTGTAGGCCAGAAAAATATAACTGTGGTTTTCTTCTTCCACGGTTCTAATCTCCTTTTTATTACCCTTTTTCCATTGATAGTGCGAGTGTAAGCTATTTTACTTAATTTACAATGGGCAAGGCGCGTGGCAAGGGACGTGGAACTGGACGTTCTGGTGATGGTGCGTGTAGAGGACGGGGCCGTGGCCAATGTGAAAATGTGCCACAACCAACAGCCACATCTTCTCGCTCCCACTTCTTGACCGAATTACTAGGGAACCACGCTACAACACCAGTATTGCGAACCGATCAGTGTGAACAGGTTATTAATTGGATAGCAGATAATACTTCCAGTTACCTGGGCACCACCACCTCTGGTCTGTCTTCCACACGGTCAAGTTTTAGTAGCCGTGAGTCTCGACCACATACTCCTCCTCACCCTTATGCTCCTTCCTCCCACCATGCCGAGTGTCGTCAGACAGAAACTGATCCCACACTTGGACACTCTGAAGAGCTGTTCACTGGTCCATTTCCATATTTGTGCCCCTCGCCTGCTCCGCTTGAAGTGGTGGAAGAGGAGATCCCATGTAGCGATGCCCAAATATTTGAACAGCCACGGCCAGAGGAAGTCGACGCTGGCAATTTGTCACAAGAGGTGGACGATGACGAGACACTATTGCCACGAAGTGAGGAGGAGGATCGTGGTGCGCAAGTGGAAGAGGAGGAGGTGGTGGATGATCTAGTAACTGACCCAACGTGGCAGGAGGACACGCAGAGCGAGGCCAGCAGCACACAGGGGGAGGGAGGCAGAGTACCCCAACAGGCAGGAAGAAGCAGTGTGGTGGCCGCACAAGGAATGCGGGCAACAGTTCCCCGTAACACAAACACGGGGGACATTGCCAGTACAACCGGTAGGTCTTTCAGAGTCTGGAATTTTTTTAAAGACTCTGCTGATAACCCCAAAAAGGCCATTTGTACCACCTGCCATGCCAGCATCAGCAGGGGTGACAAAACTACCAGCCTGACCACCACCAGCATGATCAGGCACATGGCAGCAAAGCACCCGACTTTGTGGGGCGAACCCCAGGGTCCACGACCAGTGTCAGCGGGAGTCACCACTGCTTCTTCCGCTGTTGTGCGGCGTGTAATAGAACCCCCTGTTGTGCGTGCAAGGCAATCCCCTGTCCATACTGCATGCAAAGATGCCCCCTCCTCTCAGTCTTCACTTGTTATGGCAGTTTCTCAAGAAACAGCATCAACGTCCACGTCCACGTCCCACCGCAGCGTTCAATTGTCCATATCCCAGACCTTTGAACGAAAGCGCAAATTCGCAGCCAACGCCCCACAGGCCACAGTCCTGAATTCGCACATTTCACGACTACTTGTGTTGGAAATGCTGCCTTTTAGGCTGGTGGAGATGGAATCCTTCCGCAACCTTATGGCGGTGGCCGTCCCTCGGTACTCGGTCCCCAGACGACACTATTTTGCCCAGTGTGCCATCCCCGCACTACACAAGCACGTGTCCCAAAACATCTGCCGTGCCCTCAACAACGCAGTTACTGGAAGAATCCACCTGACAACGGACACGTGGACAAGTGCTCGTGGCCAGGGACCGTACATCTCCATGATGGCACACTGGGTAAACATAGTGGAAGCCGTGACCCAGTCGGACCTTGGGGCGGAACACATCCTCCCCACACCGAGGATTGCGGGCCCTATGTCAGTCAGAGTTGCCCCCACAGTGTACAGCTCCTGCACCTCATCCTCCTCCTCCTCCTCATGTTCAGCCTCCATCTCAGATATCACCACATCAGTTACAAGCTGGAAGCACTGCAGTACTGCCTCAGCCAAGTGGCAACAGGCTGTGCTGAAACTCATAAACTTAGGTGATAAACCTCACACTGCTTGTGAGTTGTGGACAGCTGTGAAAGAGTAGGCAGATCTGTGGCTGAGACTGCTGAACCTGCATCCAGGCATGGTCGTGTGTGACAATGGCCGTAACCTGGTGGCGGCTCTGAGGCGAGGCGAGATCACACACGTACCATGCCTGGCTCATGTGCTTAACCTCGTGGTTCAGCGGTTTCTTAAATCGTACCCCGAGTTGCCAGATCTGGTCGTCAAAGTACGCCGCCTGTCAGCTCATTTTCGCAAGTCGGCTACAGCTTCCGCCACCCTTGCTGTGTTGCAGCAGCTTTTGCAGCTTCCGGCACATTGGAACTCTACCCTCCACATGTTGCAAAGGATTTGTGAGCAGAAGAGAGCAATGTGGAGTACCAGCTGCAACAAGGCCGTCGATATTCAGGTCAGACTCCACACATAAGACCTCAGGAGTGGAAGTGGATGTCTGACATATGTACCATCCTGACAAACTTTGAGGAGTCCACCAAGATGGTGAGTGGTGATGACGCCATCATTAGCGTCAGCATCCCACTTTTCTGTCTTTTGCAATGCTCTCTGCAGAGAATTAAAGAGGAGGCATTGCAGCCAGAGTATGATGTGATGGATCAAGAAGCCATAGCGGGCGATTACACACAGCCCAGCCTCATCTCATCGCAACGTGCATTGGGGGACAATGAGGGAGAGGAGGAGGAGGAGGAGGAAGAACAGGAGCTGGTATCATGCGCTGTAGACGGTAGTACCTGTACAACTGACATACCGTCGGTTCAGCGTGGGTGGCCTGAGGACAGGGGGGAGGAGGAGGAGGAGGAAAGCATGGTCAGTTGTCATCTTGGTGAGGACACGGAAGACTTGCCCGTTACCAGTCTGGCACGCATGGCTGACTTTATGTTACTCTGCCTTAACTGTGACCCTCGCGTTGTAAAAATGTTGGGTGACAGTCATTACTGGTTGGTGACACTTTTAGACCCCCGCTACAAGGAGAACTTTCACTCTCTTATTCCTGAGGTGGAGAGGTCTACAAAAATGGGGCAGTACCAGAAGGCCCTTACTGCAGAACTGTTAAAAAAATTCCCATCTGAACACGCTAGCGGCAGAGGTCACAGTTCGTTGACCAACCAAGGTGTACAGGCGAGAGAGACGCAACTCCAATCCAGCAGAGGCAGGGGAACACTGTCAACATTCTGGGACAGTTTTCTGAGACCCGCCCAGCTTACAGGCCCTGAGGCGCGGGGTACTCTCACAAGGAGTGGAAAGTTTCAAAAGATGATGAGGGAGTACCTTGCCGACTGTACCAGCATCCTCCGTGATTCCTCTGTGCCTTTTAATTATTGGGTATCCAAGCTGGACACTTGGAATGAACTCACTCTGTACACCTTGGAGGTCCTGGCCTGCCCTGCCGCTAGCGTGTTATCGGAGCGTGTTTTTAGTGCCGCTGGGGGAATTATAACTGATAAGCGCACTCGCCTGTCAACTGACAATGCTGACAAGCTGATCCTTATCAAAATGAACAAGGGCTGGATTGTGCCAGACTTCTCATCACCACCAAATGACAGCAGAGTAACATAAAGTCAAATCCACTGTGTTATTTCGGGAGGTGTATTCTCATGCACCGCTTCACACCCACACATGGGTATACGCGTCCTCATTTCAGCTGTATTTTGCTCTTCTCCTTATCCTCAGCCTCCACCACTTTTCCAAGGGGCATTAAAACCGTCTTGTTAAGCTACTGCGACCTCCACGTCTCTTCCAAGGGGCATTAAAACCGTCTTGTTAAGCTACTGCGACCTCCACCACTTTTCCCAGGAGCATTAAAACTGTCTTGTTAAGCTACTGCGACCTCAACCACATTTTCAAGGGGCATTGATATTGTCTTTTTATTCCACTGTGACCTCCACGTCTCTTCCAAGGGGCATTAAAACCGTCTTGTCTTTACCTCCATCACTTTTCCCAGGGGCATTAAAACCGTCTTGTTAAGCTACTGCGACCTCCACCACATTTTCAAGGGGCATTGATATTGTCTTTATTCCACTGCGACCTCCACGTCTCTTCCAAGGGGCATTAAGACCGTCTTGTTAAGATACTGCGACCTCCACCACTTTTCCCAGGGGCATTAAAACCATCTTGTTAAGCTACTGCGACCTCCACCACATTTCCAAGGAGCATTAAAACAGTCTTGTTAAGCTACTGCGACCTCCGCATCTCTTCCAAGGGGCATTAAAACTGTCTTGTTAAGCTACTGCGACCTCCACCACTTTTCCCAGGGAGATTAAAACCGTCTTGTTAAGCTACTGCGACCTCCACCACTTTTCCCAGGGGCATTAAAACCGTCTTGTTAAGCTACTGCGACCTCCACCATTTTTTCAAGTGCTACTGCGACCTCCACCACATTTTCAAGGGGCATTGATATTTTATTTTTATGTCACTGCGACCTCCACGTCTCTTCCAAGTGGCATTAAAACTGTCTAGTTAAGCTACTGTGACCTCCACCACTTTTCCAAGGGGCATTGATATTGTCTTTTTATTCCACTGCGACCTCCATGTCTCTTCCAAGGGGCATTTAAACCGTCTTGTCAAGCTACTGCGACCTCCACATCTCTTCCAAGGGGCATTAAAACCGTCTTGTTAAGCTACTGCGACCTCCACGTCTCTTCCAAGGGGCATTAAAACTGTCTTGTTAAGCTACTGCGACCTCCACAACTTTTCCCAGGGCCATTAAAACCGTCTTGTTAAGCTACTGCGACCTCCACCACATTTTCAAGGGGCATTGATATTGTCTTTTTATTCCACTGCGACCTCCACGTCTCTTCCAAGGGGCATTAAAACCATCTTGTTAAGCTACTGCGACCTCCACGTCTCTTCCTAGGGCTATTAAAACCATCTTGTTAAGCTACTGCGACCTCCACGTCTCTTCCAAGGGGCATTAAAACAGTCTTGTTAAGCTACTGCGACCTCCACCACTTTTCCAAGGGGCATTAAAACCGTCTTGTTAAGCTACTGCGACCTCCACATCTCTTCCAAGGGGCATTAAAACAGTCTTGTTAAGCTACTGCGACCACCACCACTTTTCCCAGGGGCATTAAAACCATCTTGTTAAGCTACTGCAACTGTTATGATCAGCTACAAGCACCAAGGAAAGAAAGGAGATCTGTCCCTCCAATAGAACCAAGCTAGATCCCCACGATGCAATGGGGAACCTGATCCCGCGATCAGACCCGCCAAAGTCCCCGGCCAGTCCGCACGAAGACCCACAGATGCAAGGGAGGGATCCCTACAAGAACCAGGGACTGGGATAAAGTTGGACACCTCCTAGCAGAAATTGTAGCAGTAAAAGACAAACACACAACATAGAACATAAAGGTCCGAAGACCTAGCTAAACTGACAGAGAAAGGTAACAAAGCACCAGGCTAGCTTAAGAGTAGAAATTACAATGACGTCCAGCAAGGCCAGGAGGGCGGAGCAGGACTAAATAGGCAAAAAAGGTCATGTGACCAGCAAGATAGAAAAAACCTAACAGAAGAGTTCTAACAGTACCCCCTCTTCTATGAGTATCCTCCAGATCTCCTAGGCCCAGGCTTATCAGGAAACCTCTTGTGAAACGCTCTGACAAGTCTGGAAGCAGCAACATCATCCGCCCTCACCCATGAGTTATCCTCGGGTCCGAAACCCTTCCAAGCGACGAGATACTGCAAACTCCCCCTATACCGTCTAGAATTTAGAATGCGGGAAATTTCGTATTCCCCGTCCTCCACCACCGGAGGAATAGTGGCAGAGGCGTCACCATCCGACACATAAGCTCTTTTCAACAGAGAAACATGAAACACCGGATTAATCTTCCAGGAGGTAGGAACCTCCAACCTAACAGCAGATTGGTCAACTACCTGAAGCACCTTAAAGGGCCCTACAAACTTGGGACCCAATTTTTTAGAAGGAATCCTCAACCGCAGATTCTTAGAGGACAACCAAACCATGTCACCAATAGCAAACAAAACATCTTGCCGTTTCCTATCAAAGTACCTCTTAGATTTTTTGTTAGCCTCCTGAAGATTACCACGCACATCCGTCCAAACTCTCTCCAAATCACCGGAAAAACTCTCCTCCTCAGGCACAGCCGATACCAATTTGGAGAATGACCCAAAAGACGGATGTCTCCCAGAGCAACAAAAAAAAGGCGAACAACCAGCAGAAGAGGATGTATGGTAGTTAAGAGCAAACTCAGCAAGTGGCAGAAACTCAGACCACCCCTCCTGATTGTCTGCCACAAAACAACGCAAGAACTGCTCAACATCCTGATTCTTCCTTTCTGTCTGGCCATTAGACTCAGGATGATATCCGGATGAAAACGACAAATGAACTCCCAACCTGTCACAAAAAGCACTCCAAAAATGAGCCACGAACTGAGGTCCCCTGTCCGAAACAATGTCAGTAGGAACGCCATGTAGTCTGACAATTTCCTTGACAAAGGCCTTAGCGAGTGTCTTAGCACAGGGCAGTTTGATGAAAGGAACCAAGTGACACATCTTGCTAAAACGGTCCACGACCACCCAGATGACCGTGAAACCCTCAGAGGGGGGAAGGTCAGTAATAAAGTCCATAGCCAGATGTGTCCAAGGTGCACTAGGAACCTCCAGAGGGCAAAGCAACCCCGCTGCAGGAGTATGTGAAGACTTAGATCTAGCACACACTGTACATTGACGCACCCACTTAATGACTTCCTTCTGCCACCCAGGCCACCAAAAACTGCGACCCACAAGTCTCTTGGTCTCAGAAATTCCTGGATGACCTGCCAACCGAGACTCATGACACTCGACAAACAAATCTCTCCTAAAGGTCCTAGGCACAAACAACCTCCCATGGGGAGTGTTAGATGGGGCATTCTCCTGTGCTTTAAGAATCTCATCTTCCAAAACGGAGTCCAAAGCAGCAATCACAACACCTTCTTGTAAAATGCTCTCCTCCTCCTCAGCACCGACCATGGGAGAAAAGCTGCGAGACAAAGCATCAGCTTTAACATTTTTGGTACCCGGGATGTAAGTAACGGAAAAATTAAACCGCGAGAAAAAAAGTGCCCACCTAGCCTGACGGGCATTCAAGCGCTTGGCAGCATCAAGATAGATCAGATTTTTATGATCAGTGAAAACCTGAATGGGAAATTCAGCACCTTCCAAGAGATGACGCCAATGTTCAAATGAGAGTTTAATAGCCAGCAATTCCCGATTACCAATATCGTAATTAAGTTCAGTCTCAGAAAATTTTTTTGAAAAAAAGGCACAGGGATGTACTCCATCCTTGTTTTTCTGAGACAACACCGCACCGACCTCTACCGAAGAAGCATCAACCTCAACCAAAAACGGCTTAGTCACATCAGGCTGCATAAGGATGGGAGCAGAGCTGAACTCCTCCTTTAGAAACACAAAAGCTTCAATGGCCTCAGTAGTCCACTGAACCGCATTAGCACCTTTCCTGGTGAGATCGGTCAGTGGTTTGACAATAATAGAAAATTTTTTAATGAATTTTCTGTAATAATTGGCGAAACCCAAAAACCTCTGTATCGATTTCAAACCAATAGGCCTAGGCCATTCCTGCACAGCTTGAACCTTCACCGGGTCCATCTCAAAGCCCTCGCTGGAGATAATGTAGTCCAAAAAACTAATTCTCTGTACAGCGAACTCACATTTCTCCAGCTTAGCAAAAAGCGAATTGTCAATTAATAACTGTAATACCTCACGCACGCTCCGCCAATGAGACTCCAGATCCGGTGAATAAATTAAAATGTCATCCAAATACACAACCACATTTTTGCCGATCAAAGGTCTAAGGACGTCATTAATAAGATTCTGAAAAAATGCTGGAGCATTGGTAAGACCAAAAGGCATAACCAGATTCTCAAAATGACCCACAGGAGTGTTAAAAGCAGTCTTCTATTCATCACCCTCCTTCATGCGCAACAAATTGTATGCCCCCCGGAGATCAATTTTAGAGAACCACTTGGCCCCCACTAACTGGTTAAACAAATCAGGAATCAATGGCAGTGGGTAAGGATTGCGTACAGTAATTTTATTAATCTCACGAAAATCCAGACAAGGACGTAAACCGCCGTCCTTTTTTTTAACAAAAAAAAATCCAACAGCCACAGGAGACTTGTAAGGCCTAATGTGACCGGCGGCCAAGCTTGTCTGTATGTATTCCTCCAAAGCCTTTCTCTCAGGAATAGTAAGATTAAATAAACGACTTTTAGGAAGAGTCGCCCCAGGGACAAATTCAATGGTACAATCATAGTCTCTATGGGGAGGCAGAATTTGTGACTCCTCTTCAGAAAAAAAGTCTCCAAAAATCCTGAATAGGTACAGGTAATTCCCCTTTTTCCACCGCAGCAATAGGTCCGTTACAACACTTGTCATAACACTTAGGGCTCCAGGACTTAATCTCATTGGTAGACCAATCCAGTACAGGATTGTGCAGTTTTAACCAGGGCAACCCCAAAACTACTGGAGAAGGCAAATTATTTAATACTACCAAATCCAAATTCTCTTGGTGAACACCATTAATAGTGAGGGGAAATTCACAGACCTTGTGAGTAACACTCTTCAAGGGAGAGCCATCGACAGAAACCACAGCAATAGAGGATGACAAAGGTTTGGGTTTTAATTTAAGTTTTTCCAAGAATCCCCCATCAATCACATTCAGAGTAGAACCACAATCCACAAATACCCGAAATTAAATTAATTCTTCCTGAGCAGCAGTAGTAGCAGAAAGAAATACACCCTTAGTATTTAAACAGGCTATACGGGCGTAACTGACCTTTTTTTTTTCTTTGCTCAGGCGAAGCACACAGTTCTTAATAAAATGGTCAGATTTCCCGCAAAAAAAGCACAAACCTTCAGAAGACCTGCGGTCTTTTTCCTGAGAGCGGGGTGCCATCGCCCCAATCTCCATCGGCTCTCCAATGTCAGTACAGACCCTCTCAAGACTCGGAGCTGACATGGCAGAGGATTTACTCTCATTAACCCTTGCACGCAGTCTTCTCCTGTCCACCCGTATAGCTAATTGCATTGCCTCCTGCAAGTTTCCAGGTGTGGGATAAGCAATCAGCAAATCCTTAACCCTTTCACCTAGCCCCGCAAGAAACAAACTTTTCAAAGCTGAATCGTTCCACCCCACCTGGGCAGACCACCGACGGAAGTGAGAACAATATTTTTCCACATTACCTGATCCCTGTCTCAAACGTCTCAATTTAGTCTCAGCTGATGAAACACGATCAGGATCATCATACAAGAACCCCAAAGCAGAAAAAAAACTATCCACTGATCTAAAGCATGGATCACTAGGTTGGAGAGAAAAGGCCCATCCCTGAGGTTCTTTGCGCAAAAGTGACATTATGAACCCTATGCGCTGTGATTAATCACCAGAGGATCTGGGTCTCAAACGAAAATACAACAAACAAGCATTTTTAAAGGAAAAAAATTCTTGTTGATCACCAAAAAATAAATCAGGCAAACGTACCTTTGGCTCCACAAAATGTGCTCCAGAACAGCTACTCACGTGTTGGAGCTCGGCCACCTCCAGAGCGAGTCCCTGCAGGCGTTGAGCCAAATCCTGAACCGACACTATGATGGAAACTGGAAGTCTTTCCTTAGAGATATTTTTGGGCTGGACTTACTGTTATGATCAGCTACAAGCACCAAGGAAAGAAAGGAGTTCTGTCCCTACAATAGAACCAAGCTATATCCCCACGATGCTACGGGGAACGTGATCCCGCGATCAGACCCGCCAAAGTCCCCGGCCAGTCCGCACGAAGACCCACAGATGCAAGGGAGGGATACCTACAAGAACCAGGGACTGGGATAAAGTTGGACACCTCCTAGCAGAAATTGTAGCAGTAAAAGACAAACACACAACATAGAACATAAAGGTCCGAAGACCTAGCTAAACTGACAGAGAAAGGTAACTAAGCACCAGGCTAGCTTAAGAGTAGAAATTACAATGAAGTCCAGCAAGGCCAGGTGGGTGGAGCAGGACTAAATAGGCAAAAAAGATCATGTGACCAGCAAGATAGAAAATACCTAACAGGAGAGTTCTAACAGCAACCTCCACCACATTTTCAAGGGGCATTGATATTGTCTTTTTATTCCACTGCGACCTCCACGTCTCTTCCAAGGGGCATTAAAACCGTCTTGTTAAGCTACTGCGACCTCCACCACTTTTCCCAGGGGCATTAAAACCATCTTGTTAAGCTACTGAGACCTCCACCACTTTTCCAAGGGGCATTAAAACCGTCTTGTTAAGCTACTGCGACCTCCACGTCTCTTCCAAGGGGCATTAAAACCGTCTTGTTAAGCTACTGCGACCTCCATGTCTCTTCCAAGGGGCATTAAAACTGTCTTGTTAAGCTACTGCGACCTCCACCACTTTTCCCAGGGGCATTAAAACCGTCTTGTTAAGATACTGTGACCTCCACCACATTTTCAAGGGGCATTGATATTGTCTTTTTATTCCACTGCGACCTCCACGTCTCTTCCAAGGGGCATTAAAACCGTCTTGTTAAACCATTCTGAACTCCACAGCTCTTCCAAGGGGCATTGAAATGTTGTTTTTAATTAACTCTAACCTCCATGACTCTTTGAACGGGCATTGCATTTCCTCCTAATTTTAGTCAGCTTTTGCTTTTCAATGCATAGGCGAACACTAAGGGAGACCCACTCCCCAATAATCAGTAGAAGGTTTTTAGTATGCTGTAATCCACGTCTATTTCAAGGGCCATTGCAGTTCCTCATAATTTTTGGAAAGGCTTCCATTCACTGCTTAGGGCAACAGTGCACAGGAGACCCAGTTGCTATAAATGGAAAAAACGGTTTAGTTAAGGTCCTCTGACCTCCATGTCACTTCCAAGGGGCATTGGAGTGCCTCGAAATTTTTGGTAGGCATTGCACTCACTGTATGCCCTATAACTGTGTAGCCGAACCGCTCCTTTTGGTACAGAAACATATCCTACAAGACATGTGTGGTTGACTGGCCTGATATTGATGTGAATGGTCCCTGTTCCTCCTGCTCTTTCTCCATTGCCACCACCTCATCCATCATTCATCACCTGAAGCTTTGTTTTAACGGGAGTCATAGAACTGGGATAGTAGCAGGAAAACATCCAGCAATCCTCGGAGGAGGCAGGATATGCGCCAAAACACTGACCACCTCAGGCCTAGCCACTACTACATACATGCGCTTGCATTCCAAGGATCAGAAAGCTAAGGAGATGGATGGCCTCATGATCATGAATAATTTACTCGTTGTGTAGGAGGCCGACCACTGCTGCTGTCTACCTTTTGAACTTTGTGTTGAAGCCTGATTGACCCAGGACCCGCAATCCTCTATGTCTGGAGGACGTGTTGCATCCCAGTGTCCAACTGTGTCCCGGCTTCCACAATATTAACCCATTGTGAAGGCGTGAGATGGACCATCCCTGGCCACATTCACTTGGCCACGTGTTTGTGGTTAGGCTGTCCTTCAAATAGGGGTGGCTGGGGACCGAGTATGGACACCCGGCCGCCCCCTGGCGGCTGGGGACCAAGCGTGGACTCCTGGCCGCCGGGTGGCTGGGGACTGAGTATGGATACCAGGCCGCCGACGCAGCCATGACGTGGTGGTCAGATTCCGCCTCCACATGCCTAAAAGGCCCAATTTCAAGTGCAATCAAGCTAGCAGTATGGTATTGCAGCCTGGGGGTGGGTGGGTGGCAGGTTGCACACTTACGCTTGCATTCCAAGAAAACAAAGCAGATGCTAACTTCTATCATCATCATGACCCTCACCTTGGCACTCTCAACTCCCCTGATGGAGAAGCCAGGGCCCACCGGAGGAGTCTGGTTTTCTGGTGGGCTCGTCCAATGCTGCCCTAAAGCAGGCCGGGCTAAGAAAAGTGTGTGGGGGGAAGTTGACAGGAGAAATAGGGGCGGCTGGGGACCTTTTATGGACACCCAGTCGCCCCCAGGCGGCTGGGGACCGTGTGTGGACACCCGGCCGCGGGGCTGGGGACCGAGTATGGACACCCGGCCGCCCCCTGGCGGCTGGGGACCGAGCGTGGCCACCTGGCCGCCGGGCTGGAGGACGTGTTGCATCCCAGTGTCCAACTGTGTCCCGGCTTCCACAATATTAACCCATTGTGAAGGCGTGAGATGGACCATCCCTGGCCACATTCACTTGTTTGCAACTTTAAAACTTTCGGGCGATTTTCCATTTTTGCGTTTTTGCTTTTTCCTCCCTTTCTGCCAAGAACTTTAATTATTTCATGGATATAGATCTATGAGGCTTGTTTTTAGTGGGACAAATTATGGCACTATTCATTTTACCATTCAATATACTGGAAAACGGGAAAGAAGGGCAGTGACATTGCAAAACATAAATGCAATTCCACAATTGATTTTTAGGTTTTGATTTTGAAGTATTTATTATATGGTAAAAATAACTTCTCAGCATGATTATCCACTTCACTACAATTACAGCGATATGAAACTTATATAGAATATTTTTTATTTAAAAAAAAAAATCGGAGATTAAAAAAAATAAATACATTTGATTATGTCGCCATTATCAGAGACTTATAACATTTACATTTTTTGGTTGATGGAGCTGTTTGAGGCCTTGTTTCTTTGAGTATAGATACCATTCGTGGGGTAGATAAGACATTTTGATCGCTTCTTATTGTATTTTTTGCAGCAACAAAAAAAAATGCAGTTTTGATATTTAAGCATCGTTTTCTCTTCGGTCTTCACGTCTTTAACCAAATGGCTAATTAATTTCATACTTTGATAGATTGGACTTTTACAAATGTAGCACATATTTTTTCATATTATTTATATACTGTGTGCAGAATTATTAGGCAAATGAGTATTTTGATCACAAGATACTTTTTATACATGTTGTCCTACTCCAAGCTGCATAGGCTTGAGAGCCAACTACTAATTAAGTAAATCTGGTGATGTGCATCTCTGTACTGAGGAGGGGTGTTGACTAATGACATTAACACCCCATATAAGGTGTGCTTAATTATTAGGCAACTTCCTTTCCTTTGGCAAAATGGGTCAGAAGAGAGATTTGATGGGCTCTGAAAAGTCCAAAATTGTGAGATGTCTTGCAGAGGGATGCAGCAGTCTTGAAATTTCCAAACTTTTGAAGCGTGACCACCGAACAATCAAGCGTTTCATGGCAAATAGCCAACAGGGTCGCAAGAAGCGTGTTGGCCAAAAAAGGCGCAAAATAACTGCCCATGAATTGAGGAAAATCAAGCGTGAAGCTGCCAAGATGCCATTCGCCACCAGTTTTGCCATATTTCAGAGCTGCAACGTTACTGGAGTATCAAAAAGCATAAGGTGTGCGATACTCAGGGACATGGCCAAGGTAAGGAAGGCTGAAAAACCACTACCTTTGAACAAGAAACATAAGATAAAACGTCAAGAATGGACCAAGAAATATCTTAAGACTGATTTTTCAAAGGTTTTATGAACTGATGAAATGAGAGTGACTCTTGATGGGCCAGATGGATGGGCCAGAGGCTGGATCAGTAAAGGGCAGAGAGCTCCACTCCGACTCAGACGCCAGTAAGGTGGAGGTGGGGTACTGGTATGGGCTGGTATCATCAAAGATGAACTTGTGGGACCTTTTCGGGTTGAGGATGGAGTAAAGCTCAACTCCCAGACCTACTGCCAGTTTCTGGAAGACAACATCTTCAAGCAGTGGTACAGGAAGAAGTCGGTATTGTTCAAGAAAAACATGATTTTCATGCAGGACAATGTTCCATCACATGCATCCAACTACTCCACAGCATGGCTGGTCAGTAAAGGTCTAAAAGAAGAAAAAATAATGACATGGCCCCCTTGTTCACCTGATCTGAACCCCATAGAGAACCTGTGGTCCATCATAAAATGTGAGATCTACAGGGAGGGAAAACAGTACACCTCTCGGAACAGTGTCTGGGAGGCTGTGGTGGCTGTTGCACACAATGTTGATCGAAAACAGATCAAGCAACTGACAGAATCTATGGATGGAAGGGTGTTGAGTGTCATCATAAAGAAAGGTGGCTATATTGATCACTAATTTTTTGGGTTTTTGTATGTTAGAAAAGTTTATTTCTAAATTTTGTGCACTGATATTGGTTTACCTGGTGAAAATAAACAAGTGAGACTGGATTATATTTGGTTTTTATTAAGTTGCCTAATAATTCTGCACAGTAATAGTTACCTGCACAAACAGATATCCTCCTAAGATAGCCAAATCTAAAAAAAAAACACTCCAACTTCCAAAAATATTAAGCTTGGATATTTATGAGTCTTTTGGGTTGATTGAAAACATAGTTATTGATCAATAATACAAATAATCCTCTAAAATACAACTTGCCTAATAATTCTGCACACAGTGTATACTTTTAATGGATGAAAAGGGGGATGCAATTTTTCTCACCTATCATCCGAATGCAATCTGTCTGCAATGCAATTTTAACATTAACTTTTACATAGAGTAATTCTCTGTCATTTAAAGATAGTTTTCAAATTAAATATTCTTAAAAACATATAGATAGAAATAAAAAAATATTTCTATCACCTCCGATAATACATCTCTTCTGGCATCCTTGTACTGTGTTATTATTTCTTTTATCATACTCACAGATGGCGCGGTCCGGTCCAATGGGTGTTTCTGGTCTTGATCTGGTGCCTACTCTCTTCCTTAAATCGCCATCCTCCTTCCCTTCATTGTGTGGCGCGTCATATGTCATCCACACAGTGCCCCCCAGTCGTGCTCCGGTGCAAGCACACGTCTTTCATCCCTGCCAAAGGCAGAGCAAAGTACAGTAGTGCGCATGCATCATGTCACGATCCACCCACTAATGTGTCCTAGGGGCGCAGTGAGTGACAGCTCAGCTGTCCTATTGATTGCAGGGGCGTGCCGAGCTGTCAGCATTGTGAGTGACAGCTCAGTTGTCCTATAGTATGCAGAGGTGTGCTGAGCTGTTAGTTTTGTGTATGGGATTTCCTTGCAGCCCAATTAGGCCGAGCCTGCTGGAAATACTCCAGGAGTCAGCATCCCTTTCAAAGTGATTGCTTGGCTATTTAGTTGGCTGGTTATACTGGGACTATTGCCAGTTGTAGCTTTCACCTCAGTGGTGTGTTTGCTCTGTGCTCTGATATTCTGATCTTTGTTGCCGGACCTTGGATTTGTTTTTTGACTACCCGTTTGTATTATCCCTTTTAACTTTTTATTAATCAGCTGAGGAAAAGTCGACAGCTGGGGGCTGATATTTATAGTCTGGGAAGGGGGTGATACAAATGGAGCTTCCCAGGCTATTAATATCAGCTCACAGCTGTACACTTAGCCTTTACTGGTTATTAAAATGGGGGACCCTCCAAAAAAATGATGTGGGTTCCCCCCTACAATTAATAACCAGCAAAGGATGTTTATTTTCCTTTTTCCATAGTAAATGAGGGAAAAAAGGACAGGGAGTGTTTATTTCAATAAAGGAGTCTGTGTCATTATTTCAAATTAAAGAATCCAATAATAAAAAAATCCAAATAGCGTGAAATTATGAAAAAAAAAAGCAAAAAATTTTTATGTTTACAGTGTTCATTATGCTGTAAAAGTGACTTGACAATATTAAGGTCAGTATGATTGTGATGCTACTTCTCTAGTTTTTTTATGTTTTAATATTTAAAAATAAATTCTAAACTTTGTGAAAAAGTTTGGACACAGCAATGCCAAATATACTGTTTATTATTATTATTATTATTATTATTATTATTATTATTATTATTTCTTTATTTTTTAACTGGGAAGAGAGGCTGATTTAAATTTTTACATCTGTTATATTTTTTTTCATTTTTTTTTATTTTTACTCAATTTTTTTTAATCCTCTTAGGGGACTTGTAATCATTTGATCAAGCATACCATGAACTGCATTGCTAGCATAGGTTGGTCTTCAAAGGAGGTTTATTGTGGAATTCATGTGGGACTGCAGCAGGAACACGGCTACCATGGTAATCCATCAGCATCACACGTTCTATGATTGACAGTGGCATATAAATGATCATGATCGTAGTGAGCTTTGGGTGCTGTTGCCACAGTCAGTTGTCAACTGTGAGATACAGCTGGCATCTGTCAAGTATGATGCAGGTTCAGTTCCTGAGCCTGCTCCAAACACCTTTGCACACACATGACTTAAATTTGTGTTATATGGTCACGAAGGGGTTAAAGTATTTGTACCAAGCTTATAAATTATCCCTTATACAGAACATAATAATTGCTGATGCCCCAATTACTGGTTCCCCCACTTATGCTGAAACTGGCACTTTTCTGAGTACTTTCTGAATAAAGTGGAGGTTGCGTATGTGTGGCACCCCAGGGGTCTGGTTTCCACAGTAACAGCAATGTTATGTCTGAGAGCAGGTGGGAGGTCTCTTGGTCAGGAATCCTATGCATGCCACACCTCCTGCCCAGTCCTGGGAGGGGAAGGACTTCCCCTATATAAACCTGGGGCTGAGGCAGGGTTAGTCAGAAGAGTAGAGAGAAGAAGAGAAGCAGTAATAGGAAAGAAAGATCAGGAGCTCTGTGGGAGTCGTGCTAAGAGGAGGTCAGGGTTGGAAGCTGTAGAGCTCGCCCTGATTGAAGATTTCTTACCGGACCCGGAGTCCGAGGCTGTGGGGACTAACTCCTACCCAGCAGCAGAAACCGACCGGCAGGGGATTTCAGGTTCTCTGGCCCAGAAACCCGAAGGCTCGGTCACAAGAGTGGGACCAGCACCGCCGTCGTGGAGCGGAAGCTACTAGAAGGCCCCGAGTCACCGGCCATACGGGTGAGCACCACACGGTACACTCAGGGACGTGGGTTACCTTTACCCGCCTCTAGCAAGGTAGCCAGAAGAGTACAATTAGTTGGGGAGGCCTACAACTCCGCCTGGCCAAGGGGGATCCCATCAGCTCAAGGACTGACCAGGCCCCGACCGCTAGCCAGTACTCCGGGAGGGTCTATCTTTGTCACCAGTAAAGACCCTGAACTACACCGCATCGTCTCTGAGTGATTCCTGCTACCCCCATCATCCACGTCGGCTGCCCTGAGGCCATACCCCTCCCGTTGGGGGTTATACCATCCACGCTGCACCATCCTTCCACCGGCCTCAGCAGTCTGCCCTGCAGCGGCAGCTCCATAGCTGCATTCAACGGGTGGCGTAGTCGTCCTACATCTACTGCTAATATACCGCCACTTAGTCTGACTCCCTGGGCACGGACCGGGTCACCGCCACGAGACTACTACCCCTATCAGATCCGACTCCGGGTAGTCCCTGCGTGCGCAACGCTACATCACATAGGCCCAGGGCGCGTCAACTTTTGGTGTAGTCGGCAGGATTTCGTGCCCGCAACCACCGGGTACTGCGTGCCTGAAAAAGACTGTTCAAACTTACCAGTGGTGAAGATTCCCGCCATCCGGCGCCATCTTCAGCCTTCTTCCCGCCATCCGTGAAGAGTCCCGCCATCCGGCACCATCTTTTGCCTTCTTCCCGCCATCCGTGGAGTTTTCCCGCCGTTGGACGCCATCTTGAAGACGCCGCGCGGGAAGAAGAGGGGCGTGGACTCCGAAAGCGCGCGAGAACTGAAGCTCCGCCTCACGTCCAGACGTCGCGTAAGGTCCTGGAAGGAGCCCAGCAGACGCTGACGTCACAGGAGCGCGACGGAAGGTCCTCAACCCTGACGATCCACTGCGGAGCCGCGGCCTACGGAAGAGGATCATCGCAAGGTAGGCCACGGTCCACTAGGGGGGAGGAAGATGTCGGATACGGAGGAGAGCTTCACTGCCTCAACCCCCGCCAGCGCCACCGCTGCTGCAGTCATGCCTTTCACCATGCCCTATATCCCGGGAGCGGCCTGGCTACCCCAGTACTCAGGGGAGTCACATACTCTGCATGACTTTAGAGAAAAGCTGGATAGCCTCTTCCAGGTGTACCCCCTCACAGAAGAGCAAAAAGTGAGCATCCTGGTGGCCCAATTAACTGGGGCAGCCCAAAGGGAGGTAAAGTCCTGGCCACCTGGGGGGAGGACTGTCGCAGGGATACTAACCCGGCTGAAGGACACCTTTGATACCCGCACCTCAGCCGAGATCAAGCTTAGATTCTACGGGTGCAAGCAGCGAGCACAAGAGAGTATAAGGGACTATGCACTAAACCTACAAGAGGCCCTGAGAGCCATTAAGCAGACTGACCCTGACGGCGTGGGAGACGAGGACCGGCTGTTGACTGAACAATTTATAGAGGGTTTATATTGCAATGCCCACCGAACCCAGTTGCGGGCAATGGCCTTACAGGACCCTCATCTGGGATTTGCACAGTTCAAGGACAGAGCCATCCGGGTGCTCCGAGAACCGGCACCAGGTGGCGTTGTGACCCACAGACGCCCCACTACCACTTACCACCAGGAGGCGGCGCCCTTGTCGGCAGGGCCTGTGGGAGCTGATGCTCAGGCTTTGAACAATGACCCGGCTCCCGACCTGCACCATCAGGTCCAAGAGCTAGCTAAAAGCGTTGCTGCGCTAACCCGAACTGTGCAGTCTTTACAGGTTTCTACTCCAGGGAAGATCCAGCTGGCATCCGGACCGGAGGACATCCCGTGGCGCCGACCAAGGAGGACCCCACCGGCCAGAGGAAGACCCAGCGACCGATACAACGAGGACGGACAACCTATCTGCCGCCGCTGCAATCAACCCGGACATATGACAAGGTACTGTCCTTTAAACTGGCACAACCTAGGGTAGAGGGCCAACCCCTAGGAAAAAGATCATCAGGCCCATCAAACTGGCGTGACAAATATGTGGGAGGACGTCCAGTCTTGCCTGTGGTACTGGATGGCATTCCTATGAGTGCCCTACTGGACACTGGGTCACAGGTCACCACCATCCCGTACGTGCTCTTCAAGCAGTACTGGAATGACTCGGATATAACCCGCTACCCTCACGACGACTTGAGTATCATCGCCAGCAATGGTCAGCCCGTGCCACAGATCGGATTTAAAGAGGTGACCATTAAAATCGGTAGAGTCGAGCTGGCAGCCCAGGGACTGATCATTGTGGACATTGACAAGCGCGAGAGTCACCCTAAGATAACTCTAGGAACTAATGTAATTGAAAATTGTCTTGCAGAGGTGATTTTTATTTTACAGCAGGTTGCCAAGAACGCCAGCTCCGGCCAGCAGCGAGTGCTCCAAAAAGAGATCCGGGCACTGATGCGACGGCAACAGGTGGAACTCTCCGGCGGTGAGATTGGTAGCGTGAGAATGTGTGACCCTTTTCCTATTGCCATGCCCCCAAAAAGTGAAATGATGATTTGGTGCCGGGCGGCTATTGGTCTGAGGGGTAGAGATTACCAGGCAATGGTAGAACCAGTTTACTCAGACAGTAGGCCCACCATTTTGACAGCACGGGGGGTGGTCAATGTACGCCATGAGAGGGTGCCCGTTCGCATAATAAATATCGGGAAGAGGGAAGTGTACCTGCCCCGGTATGCCACGCTAGCCAAATTGTATACTATCAATCAGAATTCCATACAGTCCGTAGAACCCTTGCCTCCATCTTCTCCGGAGGAAGGTAACGGCTCTAAACAACAAATGGAGGATTGGTGTCAGCAACTACATTTGGGTACTGACTCCACTCCCTCACACCAGAAACAGGGAGTCTATCGGGTGGTTCAAGAGTATGAGAGAGTGTTTAGTAAACACCCGTTAGACTTCGGGCGAGTCAAGGGGGTAGAACACCACATCCCCACGGGAGACCATCCTCCCATAAAAGAGAGGTATCGACCCGTACCCCCTGCACACTACCAACATGCCAAGGGGATGCTTAGAGACATGAAGGAGGCTGGGGTAATTAGAGATAGCTGTAGCCCCTGGGCAGCTCCACTAGTCTTGGTCAAAAAGAAAGACAACAACATGAGAATGTGTGTAGATTACCGGAAAATCAACCGTATCACACACAAGGATGCGTACCCCTTACCAAGGATAGAGGAGTCTTTGGCTGCTTTAAAATCTGCTAACTTCTTCTCTACCTTGGATCTCACTAGCGGGTACTGGCAGGTTCCTGTAGCAGAGGCGGACCGGGAGAAAACTGCATTCACCACCCCGATGGGACTTAGTGAGTTTACCTGCATGCCGTTCGGGCTCTGTAACGCACCAGGAACCTTCCAACGATTGATGGAATGCTGTCTGGGACACCGAAACTTTGAGACGGTTTTGTTGTACCTGGACGATGTCATCGTATATTCCAAGACTTATGAGGACCACCTGAAACACCTGGCGGAAGTGTTCGAAGCTCTGGCAAGCTACGGCCTAAAGGTGAAACCCTCCAAGTGTCACCTCCTGAAGCCAAAGGTGCAGTACCTGGGACACGTGGTGAGTGCGGACGGAGTGGCTCCCGACCCTGATAAGATCACCGCAATTAAGGAATGGCCAAGCCCCTCCAGCGTAAAGGAAGTGAGGCAGTTCCTCGGGTTGGTAGGCTACTACCGAAGGTTCATTCCCGGTTTCACCAAAAAGGCAGCCCCTATGCAGGACCTCCTGATAGGCCAGTCCAGGAAAGCCAAGAACCAGAAGCCACCCTTCAGATGGGAGAAGCTGGAAGAAGAGTCCTTCCGTCAGCTGAAAATGGCCCTCACGGGGGATGAAATCCTGGCATACCCTGATTATAGCCAGCCCTTTATCCTCTACACCGACGCCAGTAACATCGGGCTAGGAGCCGTACTGTCCCAGATCCAGCAGGGGAAAGAACGGGTAATTGCTTACGCCAGCCGAAAACTGCGACCCACCGAAAGAAACCCTGAGAATTACAGCTCATTTAAGCTAGAGTTCCTGGCAGTGGTGTGGGCAGTCACCGAACGCTTTAAGCACTACCTCGCTTCTTCCTGGTTCACCGTGTACACGGATAACAACCCGTTGACACACCTGGACACTGCAAGACTCGGTGCCCTAGAGCAGAGATGGATGGCCCGCTTGTCCAACTATGAGTTTACAATCAAATACCGGGCAGGACGCTCCAATACCAACGCGGACGCCCTGTCCAGGATGCCAAACCTACCGGACGAGGGTGAGGATTCAGAAGACTTGGAAGAGGTCGAACTCCCTGCGTTCCACCGTCATGGGACTATCCAGTATTCCCACCGTGTAAGGGGTAAGCAAGCCGCTACGTTCAACCCCTTACCTCACTACAACTGGGCGGAAACGCAAGACAGTGACCCTGCCGTCCGGCTGGTGAAGGAGATGCTGACTCAGCCAGAAGCTCGCCTTGACCCAGACGCTCCGGAGGAGGCCAAGCAACTGTGGGCAGAGAAGAGTCGACTGTTCCTTTACAAGGGGAAGTTGTGCCGCAGAATGGTTAACTCCCGGACGCATGAACTGATCTGGCAAGTAGTGGTGCCAAGAAGGGACGCAGCTATGGTGATGGAGGCATACCATGACGGGGCTGGGCACTTCGGATGGAAGAAGCTGGAGTTCCTGCTGCACGGGCGGTTCCATTGGGTAGGCATGAGAGGAACCATCGAGAGGTGGTGCAGAGACTGTGGCCCATGCAACCTAAGAAGGAAGGACCGTGCCAGCCAGAAGACCCCCCTTCAGTCCATCGTCACCCGGCAGCCGTTGGAACTGGTCGCCTTGGATCATGTAAAACTGACCCCAAGCAGAAGTGGCTATGTCTACGCATTAACCATCGTGGATCACTACTCCCGGTTCTTGGTTGTCGTCCCCGTCAAGGACTTAACGGCTCAAACAGCAGCTAGAGCCTTCCAGCAGCACTTCTGCCGTCCACACGGCTACCCAGAGCAGGTGCTGACGGACCAGGGACCTGCCTTTGAAGTGGAGGTCTTCCAAGAGTTCTGTACTCTGTATGGCTGCCGGAAGATCAGGACGACACCCTATCATCCGCAAACTAATGGACTTTGTGAGAAAATGAACCAGGTGGTGATAGATCTTCTAAAAACATTGCCCCTGGAAGAACGCAGTCTGTGGCCTGAGAAGCTGCCCGACCTGGTGGACCTATACAACTACATCCCTGTAGGTTCCACCAACTGTACCCCGGCTTACCTAATGAGGGCAAGACCCGGTAAGCTACCTGTTGACCTGGAGATGGGAGTCCTGACACCCGAGGACACTTCACCGGAAGCAGACTGGGACACAGAGAGGCAGCAGCAGTACCGGAAAGTACAGGAGAGCGTGGAGCGAAGTCTCTGTCTAGCTAGGGAAAGACAAGAGAAAACTTACAACCAGTATGCTCCCGCTGTTCCCTTGGTACCCGTAGAGCAGGTCTTGAAGAGGAAAAGACGGCTCCACAAGTTGGACGACCAGTGGGAGAAGGACCCGTACATCGTACTGCCCTCAAGCCACGACAACCCGAAGGTCTGTACCATCAGTAAAGACGGAGGGGAAACCACAACCATTGTATCCCGGGATCACCTGAAGAGGTGTCCCGAACAGCTACGGAATCCTGAAGAGGAACAAGAAGACCCTCGACCCGTAGAGGAAAGGGAAGATGTGGTTAGTACTGTGCTCGGAGACTTCCCTCGGTCCTGGACGCAAGTCAATGGTGCAGTTGTGGTACCCGTCCTCACGTTCCTCCAACCAGCATCCCAAGTACTCACGGAGCAACCAGTAGAGCTGGAAGAACAGCCGGTCCAGGAGGCAGAAGACTCCACACAAGCAGATCAGGAGGATCAACCTTCTGCTTATAGTGAGCCTGCCATACCCCTAGTGAGCCAAAGAGCCTGTAGACAGCTGCCCAGTTTACCCTTGACAGCTCCTACACCCTGTAGTTCAGGGCCAGACAGTCAGCTCCGTAGGTCCACTAGGGCCACTAAAGGCCAGTTACCCGCACGTTGGAGAATTTGAAGTGTTTAAATTGTTTTATTTGTGGTCATCTGTCTGTTACTTGTAAATAATTATGTGTTTCTAGTTATTTTTAGGAGTCCTTGGTGGATTTACCGGGAATCCTTGTACAATTGGTTGGAGCGTAACTTAGGAATGGACTAAAGACTGTTAAGGACTCGGGGCAGGACAGACCCCTACCTGGTTACGTCTCCCTGTTTTGGTGAAATGGACACCTTGCTTTTCTTCAAAAACTGCACCCAGTTGCGGACACGCCGTGACCATTCTAATATGTTTTTTTTTTTATTATTGTACCGTTTCTGTTTGTATTGGTTATGTTTTTCTAAAAATATGTTTAGTCCCGGAGTACTAAATTTCACTAGGGGGGAATGTGGCACCCCAGGGGTCTGGTTTCCACAGTAACAGCAATGTTATGTCTGAGAGCAGGTGGGAGGTCTCTTGGTCAGGAATCCTATGCATGCCACACCTCCTGCCCAGTCCTGGGAGGGGAAGGACTTCCCCTATATAAACCTGGGGCTGAGGCAGGGTTAGTCAGAAGAGTAGAGAGAAGAAGAGAAGCAGTAATAGGAAAGAAAGATCAGGAGCTCTGTGGGAGTCGTGCTAAGAGGAGGTCAGGGCTGGAAGCTGTAGAGCTCGCCCTGATTGAAGATTTCTTACCGGACCCGGAGTCCGAGGCTGTGGGGACTAACTCCTACCCAGCAGCAGAAACCGACCGGCAGGGGATTTCAGGTTCTCTGGCCCAGAAACCCGAAGGCTCGGTCACAAGAGTGGGACCAGCACCGCCGTCGTGGAGCGGAAGCTACTAGAAGGCCCCGAGTCACCGGCCATACGGGTGAGCACCACACGGTACACTCAGGGACGTGGGCTACCTTTACCCGCCTCTAGCAAGGTAGCCAGAAGAGTACAATTAGTTGGGGAGGCCTACAACTCCGCCTGGCCAAGGGGGATCCCATCAGCTCAAGGACTGACCATGCCCCGACCGCTAGCCAGTACTCCGGGAGGGTCTATCTTTGTCACCAGTAAAGACCCTGAACTACACCGCATCGTCTCTGAGTGATTCCTGCTACCCCCATCATCCACGTCGGCTGCCCTGAGGCCATACCCCTCCCGTTGGGGGTTATACCATCCACGCTGCACCATCCTTCCACCGGCCTCAGCAGTCTGCCCTGCAGCGGCAGCTCCATAGCTGCATTCAACGGGTGGCGTAGTAGTCCTACATCTACTGCTAATATACCGCCACTTAGTCTGACTCCCTGGGCACGGACCGGGTCACCGCCACGAGACTACTACCCCTATCAGATCCGGCTCCGGGTAGTCCCTGCGTGCGCAACGCTACATCACATAGGTCCAGGGCGCGTCATATGCATTCTCTGATCCATTCATTGTCTATGGCACACATGTCAAACTTTGGCCCGTGGACCAAATGTGGCCCGCAGGGTGGTTATATTTGGCCCGCGACACCAGAACCCAACCCCTATGTGGGGCCAATATTCTGTATGGAGGACTATGTGGTGCCCATAATACTGTATTTAGGACTATGTGGGGCCCATTATTCTGTAAGGAGGACTTTGTGGGGCCTATTATACTGTATACTGGTTGGCCCATGACTTTGTCCAAGTTTTTCATTTTGACCCTTTGCATGTTTGAGTTTGACATCCCTGGTCTATGGGATTGCTGGGGGAATTTTATTATAATATTATAATGCTATTTTTTATGATATTAATCCTTTCCTGCAAAAACATGTGACAAAACTTTCATTTTGTGAGGTGGGGTGTTTATAGGGCACAGAGCAGACTTAGAAGACTCAGCCTACTCCATACACGGTGGGAGCCGGGTGTATTATGCAACCTTGTAAGGTTGCCGCTTACAAGGTTATAAAGAGGAGGGAGGCCTCTGTTACGCCCCCTCTCAATGTAATCACGGGTGTCATGGCAGCTGAGGTCGACCTGATAAAGGCTCTGATGTCTGCCACTTTAGCAGACTTATTCAACTGTAACACTAGAGATCCCTAAGATATGAATAAAGTTATTGCAGATAAAGTTATTTAAAGCAGCTTAAAGAATGTCAAAGAATGGTTAGAAGTTCTTAAAATTTAAAAAAAAAGCATAAGTTCTAATAACTACTTCTCCAATTCTTAAATTTAAAAAACGAAAATGAAAAGAACATAATTAATATTGCAGTCTCTATGAAACTCTGAACTATGTAAATATTATTTATCTCACATGGTGAATGCCATAAAAATACCAGAATTGATATTTTTGGTCATCTCCTCTAGTCAAAAAATAGAATACTAATTGAGCAATAAAGTGGACTTATCCTTAAATGTTTCATTTTGTAATTTTTATAATTATTACCTAGATTCTTATAATTACATCATGTGCAGACCAGCAAACGATGAGAGGAGGAAAACAACAAGCTAATTGAAACATGTACTAATATCAGGATATTTTTCTAGTCCAGATGTGTATATTATACGTGTTTTTGAAGGTGCCCATACCCAGTTAAAATTAAATTGGCAGTAAGCAGTGCACAGGTGCGCAGAATTTATAGAACAAAATTACTTGGGAAGAATCCAATAAAATGTTAGCATAGTTTAGAGAAGTTGTTTGATGGGGGACGTTTGTATTTAGATCCTAGCTTCCTACTCCATATTGTGCATTCATTAGCCACCAGTATGAAGGAATCAATACAGATTAGAAATGAGCAAATAGATTCGAGTGGAATTTAATTCTACTCGTATTTTATTAAAATCCCCAGTGGTGACTAGTGTACATTTCTGTAGTAAGTTATGCCAGTAGAGTGGCGAAACTTTTCATGAATTTGGGGGAAAAAAATGAACAGCAAAAACTATGGCAAAGTTTTTCCCTATATAATGTATGGCCACCACCATTAAGTCCTCTTTTACAGATCCCCAAAAAGTTTACCTTTTATCATACTCACAGATGGCGCGGTCCGGTCCGATGGGTGTCTCTGGTCTTGATCTAGCGCCTACTCTCTTCCTTAAATCGCCATCCTCCTTCCCTTCTTCGTGTGGCGCGTCATATGTCATCCACACAGTGCCACCCAGTCGTGCTCCGGCGCAAGCACACGTCTTTCAGCAAAGTACAGTAGTGCGCATGCGCCATGTCACGATCCCACCGCTAATGTGTCCTAGGGGCGCAGTGAGTGACAGCTCAGCCGTCCTATTGATTGCAGGGGCGTGCCGAGCTGTCAGCATTGTGAGTGACAGCTCAGTTGTCCTATAGTATGCAGAGGCGTGCTGAGCTGTTAGTTTTGTGTATGGGATTTCCTTGCAGCCCAATTAGGCCGAGCTTGCTGGAAATCCTCCGGGAGTCACCATCCCTTTCAAAGTGATTGCTTGGCCATTTAGCTGGCTGGTTATACTGGGACTATTGCCAGTTGTAGCTTTCACCTCAGTGGTGTGTTAGCTCTGTGCTCTGATATTCTGATCTTTGTTGCCGGACCTTGGATTTGATTTTTGACTACCCATTTGTATTACCCCTTTTACCTTGACCCACTCTGACCTTGGAATTCTAACCCCAGACTGTGACCTGACTATGCCTTTGTCTCTCCCCTCTGTTCATGACGGACCTTCCTGGCTCTTGACCTTGCACTCCTTGACTACCCCGACTCACGGCTTGTCTGTAAGAAGTGACTCAGCGTCACACACTGGCTTTAGTTCCGACATGCCATCTGTGAGTATAGAAAAAGGTCTTTTTTAGGATCTGCAGACTGGATTGGGAACTTACAGCATTGTTAATGGCCTTAATTGCGGTGGCCATTCTATATATTGGGAAAACCTGATGACAGGTTCTCTTTAAAGATGCCATGTGCACATACTTTTAGAATCCTGATCTTGACATTAGCTTGATGGAAGAAATGCAATAACTTTAGAACCATCCAAACTTGTAAAACGTTGGGGACTGGACGTCTGCCAGGGTTCTGTAATCTTATAAAGTGTAAAGTTTCTATTGCGTCCTAATACCTTTTGGTCATAGAGAACATTCTCCTGCTGTGACTGCCCTCACTCATCTGACTTTCTCTGCAGAATGAAACGGTTTCCTGCTGTGATAATGACAAAGGCAAGCTGATGAATCTATTTCACCGAACAGAACTTGCTTCTAAGTACAATTTCAGTGCAATCCTATTGCCATGAAAATAAAGATATCTCAGACAATGAATTTCTCTTTATCTTCTGAGTACAATATTGAGCGAGTCCATCAAATCAAGCCTCGTGAAATAAAATTTGGACGTGCAGAAATGTCTACCTGGCAAACAAGAAAATATTGTTATGCTTCAGCTACATCCTCACAGAGGCAAAACGTATTGGACTGAATGATGACAATTTTTATTTCCATAAATTACAGTCAGAATGATTTTCTCTTGTTTTCTTCATATCCACGTACCTGAGAACTGTCAGAGGGAACAAGGCAGTGGAACAATTGTTGACCGTATTAAAAATGTTCCACTTTCCGTAATTTCAGCTTCTACTGATATTATACAGGGACGTGTTAAAGCAAACACATGTCCTAAAATATGGTTCCCATTTTCATTAATACAAATCCAGTATTTCATGTATAGTACTCAGTAATGGGGAACACATTAGGCTGG
Organism: Phyllobates terribilis; assembly: GCF_046119375.1. NCBI lineage: Eukaryota > Metazoa > Chordata > Amphibia > Anura > Dendrobatidae > Phyllobates > Phyllobates terribilis. Next base: position 492,102,714 of record NW_027362761.1, on the reverse strand, counting down.
ATTTACACACAGCGCCTAGGTCACATTTTTGCGAGTATTTCAATGGCTATTTACCATCTATTTTGGTAGCTAAAAACACTGCAGCTAGGGAACACTAGGGAAAGGGGGAGTGGAGACCCCCAGGCAGATCTAATAACACCCTGCCTACACTACCATCCCTATATTGGTTCCACAACAATCGCCTAGCAGGACCCTAAACCCTGTATATCCCTAGAGCTTGGATCTACATAGGGAGGGGAGGGGTGAGCACTGGTTAGGTCCCACTAAAAACTAAAGACAACAAGGTAGACAAACAAAGGGGATTAATTTAGCTTGAGCAGACACCAGAGGGGTAATGTCAATTGTCCTCCAAGGGTACTAGAAAAGAAGCCAGCCAACAGCTAGTGCTCCAAGCATGCACAAAAGAACATAAAAGTATCACCGGCGTTTTCCTGCAGCAGACTGAGAGTTTTTAACTCCCATGCAAGGGTGTGTCAATTAACATCAGGAGGGAGATCGCCACTTGGTCTTAAAGGAAGAAAGAATAAGAAGGCATCTGCAATGCCAAGCACAGTGACCTTCTACAGCCAGATCCAGAGCGACTGTCAATTACACCTGACACATCCATGAGAAATGAGTGTTGGTATTCAACAAAAGTTCTCTATGCACATCTGCTGACATTTTTTCTTGACTTAGAGGGTTCAGTCTACTTTAATCTAATATGTATGGGGACTTTGAGGGGGCTGTCTTCTACTAAAATTTTTTTTAAAATGAGTTCAAGGTGGTGCCGCAATAAAAAATGACATTTTCACTTACTAAACCCCTGCTTGTATTCGGTACAGTTGCGTATTCACCTGCAGGTCTCATGACTTCCTCTTCCGGTAGGGGCATTAGGTGACAGCTGCAGCTAATATTTTGCTGGGTTTTTTTCATATTAGCACTATATTGAGCCAATTTAGTAAAGCTTTTCAGCAGTGGACAACCATTTTCAGGTTAAAGTCACAGAGATCAGCCCTGGGGCAAACGTAGTATGACAGGGAAGCATGGTGGCAATTTGACAGTAAATTTTTATTGTTTAGCAGGTAATCACTTAATTTTTCAGGGCAACAGTTGTACTACCTCCAAAACAACTATTGACCTGCAAAAACTTCTAAGGAACGTTCTGTACAACATTTAAAAAAATAAACATTTTCTCTTTATCTTTTCTTTTTGGTAAATAGCTTTTTTTGCAAGTCATGTTGTATTAAAGGAAATTTTTCAGCAAGTATTTATTATGGAATCTGACAGCAACATGATGTAGGGACAGATATCCTGATTCCAGTGATGTATCACTTAGTTTACTGGGTGGAACAGTTATGATAAAATCACAGTTTTCTCTGCTGTAGATCTAGCAGCGCTAAGAATGCTGATCTGTGTATAACCCCGGCCACACCACTGATTGACAGCTTTCTGTGTACAATGTATATTGACAGAAAGCAGCAAATCAGTGGTGGGGCCGTGGTTGGACCAGGAGGCACAAGACACCTAGTCCTCTAGTGATAATCTCTTGCTGATAAAATACTGATTGTATTGAAACAGCAACACTCAGCCCAGGGCCTCTGCCCCTACATTATGTTTCACTCAGATTACATAGCAAAAACCTGCTGACATTATGTGAGAACTAGAACCTCCCAAGGATTAAGCTCCCCATACCATTTAAATAGATGTTGGCAGTACGATTGTTCGGCCAATCATTCGGCCAGCAGCTATCTCGCCTAAGTCTCCCATACACAGGAGAGCTTGCTCCGCTGAACACTCCTATGTTCTCTGTGGGAAACCACCGCTGCAAGACATATCAGCAGCTTATCTCTTAGAGTACAAAAGGATCAATTGTTACGGATCCGGGTGGTGGAACCTCTGTGCTATGAAACAAGGAGGGACTAGAGGGGTGTAACTAAGTGCCTACCCGGACCGACCCTGGCCACACGGCGGCTTAGTTGACTCCGTGAACCAAGGGGGGACCGGAAAGGTGAACCAGGTGCCACTCTGGGACCGACCTTGTGTGAGAGCAGGCGACTCCCACGGGACTGATGGCCGAAGCCGACAGGCACAGCAGATTAGCACAGCTGGTAGACAGGCAGGTGATGAGGGTAGGCAAGCAGGCAGGCACGGCAGATAGACAGGCAGGCAGGTGTGGTGCCCAGCTGCGCTTGGAGCCACAGATCCTAGAAGGGTGTATTACTGGAATCCTCCACAAGAGGCCCCCATAAACATTCACACACCTCCACCTTCCACCTCAGACCACCAGAGGGAGCCCGTTAGGGATATAAATAGGGAATGTGGAGCTAGGCAGTTTAGTCTGGAGTCGACAGAGAGCCAAGTCTCTTGAGAGAGTTCCTGCAGTAGAGAAGCCTGAGCGAGGTCAGCCTGCAGTGGAGCACAGTTCAGACTCAGTTGTAGCTCAGAATAGTGAGCTTAAGGTGTGCCGGCGCCATAAGATCGGTGAAGAGCGGCAAGCTGCCGTTAGTGTGAGTAGCCTAGTGAGGGCCCAAGCGTGGCCGAAGGTGAGTGGAAAGTGAGTAGCAGTGGGAGCAGAGGAGCATACCCAGCTCACCCCGAAACATTTTAGTGTGAATAGCCTAGTGAGGGCCCGAGCGTGGCCGAAGGCGAATGGAAAGTGAGTAGCAGTGGGGGCAGAGGAGCTTACCCAGCTCACCCCGAAACATATACCGGACACCGGGTCCAAGCTTACCGGGATCTCTACGACCCACTAAGGCATAACCGGAATCCCTGGAGAACTACAGGTCCCAGGTTCACCAGAGAGCTGATATGTAACAGAGCCAGGAGACACCTAGGCCCCGTAAACTGGGAGCATGCACTCCAAGAGAAGGTCCAACCACAACGTCAGCTTGTGCAGGACAGAGATAAAGTTAGGCCTAGCTTCAGGCAGGCCAGAAACTTACTACGCAGAGGCAAGAAACAGGAGGCCCTACACCCGCTCATTGGGGAGGATCCTGATATGCACCCTTCACCCTACAGTGCTCCGGGACGTGCCTGAATTTCCATCAGTAAAAGGTACTGAAGTGACTATTGAGTCTGTCCCTGTTCTTGCTCTGATCCGGCTGGGTCTCACCTGTCCTGCATCCCCCTCTCCGTACGCTGCCCTGAGGCCTAGCTCCACCTGTGGGGAGCTATACCATCAAGCTGCCTTATCACCGGCCTCAGTGGACTGCCGCAGCGCTGGTGATTCTCACCAGAAACCACAGGTGGCGTCACGAACTTTCATAAAATTAACAAACAATCCCTTTTAAAAGCTGACCCCAGGGTACGGGCCCGGGAGCCGACCACCGCAACATCCCCAAAGGCGAGGCAAAGGCCCGGGTACCGAGTCGTCCCCATCCCCCTGGGCGAGTCATCTTTCCTGGCGTCACGAACAGGATCGCGTGCCCGCTGCAACGACGGAGTGTTATGCCCGTTGCCACCGGGTACTGTGCGCCTTTAATTAAAAACTGTGAACGTTAAAAAGTGAAGATTGCAGCCATTGTTGGGCCGCCGAGCGAGAAGAAGGGCGTAACCGCGTGAAACTGTGGGGCGTACCTGCAAAAGCGCGCGAAGCGCCGGACACGCCCCACGCTTCGACGTCAAACCAGGAAGCGCCAGGTCCTGAAAGGAGCGTCGCTGAACGCTCTGACGTAGGACGCAAGCGGCGCAAGATCCTGTAAAGAAGACCGTCGCCTACTGAGCTGCGGCCTACCGGAAGAAAAGAAAAGAAGGTAGGCCACGGTTCGCTAGGGGGGCGCCAGAATGTCCGAGGAACAGCACGACGCCGGAATACCAGTTAACGGCCCTGATGTTCAACCCGCGCCCGACGCCGGGCAGGCCGAGGCGGCCGCTCCACCAACAGCGCCTGTAACTCCTGTCATCCCCATAACTTTACCGTATATTCCTGGAGCAAAGTGGCTCCCCCAGTACAACGGCAAACCAGATACCCTGTCTGGATTCAAACGGAAGATAAATGTGGTATCTTGGACATGTACTCTATGACAGGCAAGCAAAGAGCCGCTGTAGTATTAGGACAATTGACCGATGCTGCGGAATGAGAAGTGGAAACATGGTCAGCCGCAGACCAGGAGTCAGTGTCCGCAATCTTTAAAAAGCTACAGACTGTTTTTAAGGATCATACTGAGGCGGACCTCCGGATGAGGTTCTACAACTGTTCCCAACAGCCGGAGGACAATGTTCGGGACTATGCCTGGCTTATACAAGGGGCCCTGCGGGCTCTGAAACAGGTTAGTCCAGCCAGCATCGAAAATGAAAACAAAATGCTGAAGGAACAGTTTGTCCGGGGACTGAGGTCTCCAGAGGAGAGCAGGACTGTGCATTGGTGGTTCTTAGATCATCCAGATGCTACCTTTGTCAATCTTAAGGACATGGCTATAAAAGGACTGCAGCCCCTGGAAACAAATGCCATCCAATGTTACCAGGGTGGGGCTACCCCAGTACCTGCTACACCCACCTTTTCCCCAGTGGCTGCTGAAGCCAAGGTTCCAGCAACATCCCCTAGAGGGCTGGACAGTCTGCGCTCTGAAGTGCGCCAGTTGAGTAAAACCCTGACCACTGTGCTGAGTGCTCTGCAGCTGTGGACGGAGCCCGAGGAAGGAGGGAAAATCCTGTTAGCCAATAGCCCTGAGGATGTCCCCTGGATGCGAAGGAGGAGGAGGACAACACCACCCTCTACGAGGATCAGTGACCAGCGCCGTCCACAGAAGGACCCTACCTGCTACCGCTGCCGCAAGACCGGACACACCACCCAGAATTGTCCTTTAAACGAGAAAACCCTGGGTCCGAGGGCCGACACCCAGGAGTAAACTCCCCAGGCCCATCAGACTGGTACAACAGGTTCGTCGGAGGAAGACCTTTCCTGTCCATTGTGCTGGACGGCATCCCGAGGCACGCTCTGCTGGACACAGGATCACAGGTAACCATAATGCCTGACGTCCTCTACAGGAGGTTCTGGTCCATGGACCATCTAAGTCCGCCAGCTCCGAATCTTTCTGTTTATGCCTGAAATGGACTCCCCCTTAACCTAATCGGGGATAAGAATGTGACAGTAAAGGTGGGGAGAGTGGAGCTGAAGGACCAGGGACTAATTGTAGTAGAGACTAATCCTGATGATACCAATCCGTATATGGTACAAGGCACTAACATTGTTGGTAACTGTTTGGGAGAAGTTGTGTTCTTGCTCCAACAGATAGCTGACACTGCCAGACCAGGACAGAGGAGGGTGCTGCAGAAGGAGATCCGAGTCCTGATGTACCAACAGCAAGTAAGGTTAACAGATGGTGAAATCGGTAATGTGCGGGTGACAGACCCCATACCCATTGTGATCCCCCCAATGAGTGAAATGCTTATCTGGTGTAGAGCTGCTATAGGTCTTAGAGGACAGAGCTACCAGGCGGTAGTAGAACCCCTTTGCTCCGAGCACAGACCCACGCTCTTAACCGCCAGAGGAGTGGTAGATGTACGCAATGGGAGGGTGCCAGTCCGTCTTCTCAACTGTGGGGAAGATGAGGTCAGATTGTCACGTTATGCCACTGTTGCCAAATTACATGCAGTAAATAACAACTGCATTCAAAAGGCGGAGTCCTTAACCTCACCAGACGAAGTGGAGGATAATGACCCTGCAACCCAGGTGGAGGATTTGTGTCAACAGCTCCATTGTTGGGACAGACACCACTCCTGCCCATCAGAAACAGGGTGTACACCGGGTGATTCAAGAATACGTGCAGGTGTTCAGTAAACATCCACTTGACTTCGGGAGGATTAAGGGGGTTCAACACCATATCCCCACAGGTGACCATCCACCCATCAAAGAACGTTACAGGCCTATACCATCAGCACACTACCAGAAGGCTAAGGAAATGTTGCACGACATGAGAAAGGCAGGGGTAGTAAGGGATAGTTGTAGTCCCTGGGCAGCTCCCCTAGTGCTAGTTAGGAAAAAGGAAGGGAGCATGAGAATGTGTGTAGATTACCGACAAGTAAATCGCATTACACATAAAGATGCATACCCTTTACCACGCATAGAGGAGTCCCTAGCTGCCTTAAAGTCTGCAAATTACTTTTTCACCCTTGACCTCACTAGTGGGTACTGGCAAGTAGCTGTGGCTGAGGAGGATCGGGAGAAGATGGCCTTCACTACCCCGATGGGACTCTGCAAGTTCAACAGTATGCCGTTTGGACTCTGCAATGCCCCTGGATCGTTCCAGAGATTGATGGAGTGCTGCCTGGGACACCGCAACTTCGAGACTGTGTTACTATACCTGGATGACGTGATAGTGTACTCCAAAACATACGAGGACCACTTGAAGCACCTGGCAGAGGTATTTGAGTCACTGTCCCGGTACGGGATGAAGTTGAAGCCCTCAAAGTGCCACCTGCTCAAGAGAAAGGTACAGTACCTGGGGCACATTGTCAGTCCAGAAGGGATACCACCAGACCCGGAGAAGGTCACTGCCATCCAGAAGTGGCCGGAGCCGAAGAACCTCAAAGAGGTGCGTCAGTTCCTAGGATACTACCGGAGGTTTGTAAACGACTACACCAAGAAAGCAGCTCCTCTGCAAGACCTCCTGGTAGGGCAGTCCCCCAAAGGCAGAAATCCCCTATTCCACTGGGGTAAGGAGCAAGCAGAGTCATTTCAGGAGATGAAGGAGATGGGATGATCCACGAGCAATGAACCTCCAGGAGGCAGCGTGGAAAAACGTTAAACCCCCTGCCTCACCACAGCTGGAAAGAGACCCAGGACAGTGATCCGGTTGTAAGCCGTATCAAGGAGCTGATAACCCAAGAAGGTTCCTCCCTGGAAAAAGAAGCGTCTCCGCAAGCAAAGCAGCTGTGGAACGAGAGAAGCCGGCTGTTTATCTACCGTGAGAAGCTGTGCCGGAGGTACGTCAATCCAAAAACCCATGAGATGGTATGGCAGATAGTGGTCCACAAGACAGACATCCAAATGGTGGTGGAGGCCTACCACGATCAGGTGGGGCACTTTGGCTGGAAAAAGCTAGAGACCCTGCTGAAGTGTCGATTCTACTGGGTAGGAATGCGCAGCTCTATTGAGCGGTGGTGCCGGGACTGTGGACCCTGTGGCCTAAGAAGAAAGGACTACAGCAGCCAGAAGGCACCCCTGCAACCCATCAAGACGACTCGACCCCTGGAGATCGTGGCCCTGGACCATGTCAAGCTGTCCCCCAGCAGGTCAGGGTACTCTTATGCTCTGACCATGGTGGATCACTACTCACGTTTCCTGGTGGTCGCCCCCGTCAAAGACCTGACGGCAGAGACAGCAGCAAAGACGTTCCAAGCGTATTTCTGTAGACCCCATGGTTATCCTGAGCAGGTGCTGACGGACCAAGGCCCGGCCTTTGAGGCTGAGTTGTTCAAGGAGTTCTGCCATCTCTACGGGTGTAAGAAGATAAGAACTACACCGTACCACCCACAAACCAATGGTCTCTGTGAGAAGATGAATAACATCATCATCGACCTGCTAAAGACCATACCACTTGAGAGAAATCAGTGGCCAGACCTACTACCTGACCTAGTAGATCTGTATAATCATATACCATTAAGTTCCACCAATTGCACTCCGGCATATCTCATGCGGGCAAGGCCAGGAAAGCTGCCCATGGATCTGGAGCTTGGTGTTGTTGAGCCTGAAGCTGATATGACCACTGAGGACTGGGACACGGCCAGACAGGAGCAGTAAAGAAAAGTATAAGCCTGTGTTGAAGATAGTCTCACTCGGGTGAGAGATAAGCAGGAGGCGCACTACAACAAAAATGCGCCAGCAGAACCTTTCACACCTGGTGAAGTAGTACTAAAAAGGAAAAGAAGGAACCACAAACTTGACGACCAGTGGGAGAGAGAACCCTACACAGTGTTGAATTCAAGATTCGACAATAAGAAGACCTGCTTAATTAGTCGAGATGGAGGAAGGACGACTGCGACAGTGTCCAGGGATCACCTAAAGTTGTGTCCAGACCTGCTAAATCCTCAAGAAGAAGTGCCTCTCGTTATCCTGGAGGAGCCTAAAGAAGCAGTGATACACACTGACTTAGGAGATTTCCCGGCAGATTGGCCCCAACTAGGAGGAGCAGTAATCATCCCCGTACTCCAATTCTTCGAACAGCCAGAAGACCCTCCACAGCAAGATGAACCTGTAAGTGCTGCAGAAGAGCCTAGTGCTGCAGAAGAGCCAGCTCAAGAAGGATCCCCGGCAGGAGAAGAGCTAGAGGGCCCAACCAATGGTACACTTGCCAGTCCCAGAGAGAGGTTAAGGCAGTTTTACAACTTAGTCACACATAGAACTGGTAGGGTAACTGACAATGCAGACTCTGATACCACACAGACCACCGCACTACGCAGATCAACACGTAGTACTAGAGGTAAACCCCCTGTCAGATACACTGAGTAAAATAGCTAAACTCTGACAAGTGTAGATAGTTACCCCTGGGGTATTAAACTGTATTTCTGTGTGTTTTCATGCATATGTATATTACTTTGTGTTTTGCCTTATTATTGAACAGTTTAAGTGATATGGACACTTTGCCTATTTACTTCTTTATTTACCTAAGAACTCCGTGGCTGAGGACTGAGTGCAGCCCAAAAACTATTTATTGTATATAATTGCGCTCCCTGGAGTGCCCCTTTTAGGTGACCACAGAAGTAAAACCTGTCTGGAGTGGCTCTACTGGAGGTCCAACTCAGGATCTTCATGCCCTGCAGCCACCCCAGGGCCTACGTTGAGGGTTTGGGACAGGTCCCTCAAACCACCAAGTACTCTACCCTGTGAGATGGACATCCTGTCTGGGAACCTCACCATAAGAGACTTGAATTCTGAGGACGCTTTACATCTGTTTATGTTTTTGTTATGCAACGTTTAAGAAATGTGCCTCCCATAAAGGGAAGAGTTATTGCATTGTTAATGTTTACTATTGTTGTTTAAAATGTACTTCAGCCCGGGAGTGCTGAGCTTTGCTAGGGGGGAATGTGGCGCCCAGCTGCGCTTGGAGTCACAGATCCTAGAAGGGTGTATTACTGGAATCCTCCACAAGAGGCCCCCATAAACATTCACACACCTCCACCTTCCACCTCAGACCACCAGAGGGAGCCCGTTAGGGATATAAATAGGGAAGGTGGAGGTAGGCAGTTTAGTCTGGAGTCGACAGAGAGCCAAGGCTCTTGAGAGAGTTCCTGCAGTAGAGAAGCCTGAGCGAGGTCAGCCTGCAGTGGAGCACAGTTCAGACTCAGTTGTAGCTCAGAATAGTGAGCTTAAGGTGTGCCGGCGCCATAAGATCGGTGAAGAGCGGCAAGCTGCCGTTAGTGTGAGGAGCCTAGTGAGGGCCCGAGCTTGGCCGAAGGCGAGTGGAAAGTGAGTAGCAGTGGGGGGCAGAGGAGCTTACCCAGCTCACCAAGAAACATATACCGGACACCGGGTCTGAGCTTACCGGGATCTCTACGACCCGGTAAGGCATAACCGGTATCCCTGGAGAACTACAGGTCCCAGGTTCACCAGAGAGCTGATACGTAACAGAGCCAGCAGACACATAGGCCCCGTAAACTGGGAGCGTGCACTCCAAGAGAAGGCCCAACCACAACGTCAGCCGGTGCAGGACAGAGATAAAGTTAGGCCTAGCTTCAGGCAGGTCAGAAACGTACTACGCAGAGGCAAGAAACAGGAGGCCCTACACCCGCTCATTGGGGAGGATCCTGATATGCACCCTTCACCCTACAGTGCTCCGGGACGTGTCTGAATTTCCATCAGTAAAAGGTACTGAAGTGACTATCGTGTCTGTCCCAGTTCTTGCTCTGACCCGGCTGGGTCTCGCCTGTCCTGCATCCCCCTCTCCGTACGCTGCCCTGAGGCCTAGCTCCACCTGTGGTGAGATATACCATCAAGCTGCCTTATCACCGGCCTCAGTGGACTGCCGCAGCACTGGTGATTCTCACCAGAAACCACAGGTGGCGTCACGAACTTTCATAAAATTAACAAACAATCCCTTTTGAAAGCTGACCCCAGGGTACGGGCCCGGGAGCCGACCACCGCGACATCCCCAAAGGCCAGGCAAAGACCCGGGTACCGAGTCATCCCCATCCCCCTGGGCGAGTCACAGGCATGGCTGATAGACAGGCAGGCAGGCACGGCTGATAGACAGGCAGGCGGGCACTGGAACCTGAGGGCTGAGGAGAGTGTTATCACACAAACAACAACCTTGCACAGGCACCTCCATTTTGGAGGAGGTGCCTTATATAGGAGTAGTCCTCCGAACATTGGCCGAGGACTCTTTAGGATGGTGTGCATGGCCCCTTTGAGAGGGAGGGAGCGTGCGCCCTAAGCACAGTGCCCAGGGAACAGCGCGGGGTGCGCGCACCCCGGGCAGATGCAGCAGGGGAGCCGGAGGACCCCGGACCAGGACCGCGGCAATCAGGGGATCGGCGTCTCTGCCCGGCAGAAGGCAGAGACGCCAACGCTACATCAATAGTCCAAAATCCTTATCTACCCCAACAATTTGTCGGAGACCCCTATGCACATTAGACTGTCAGCCGAACCCATAGATTTTAGTGAGTTTGGTCTAATATGCGAGGGGTCCTTTTGAAAGGATAGTATAAGTAAAAATGCTAAAAAAAAGCCACAAAAACAGGAAGATGATGTAGAAAATCTGGCTTATTCCTCTCATACTGACTGAATAATTGAATGCTGTGGACTGAGGGAATACATGGGGCATTTCACATCCTCCTGGAGCAGAAAGATCATACGAGGGCTTCTTTCTCATTCGCAGCTACATCACCTTTGGTCACAGGTCAATAAAGTCAATCACATCATCCTCCCCATAAATATTTCAAATATGTCATTGACTTTTGTATGATTAAATTAAGAATATTGCCAACCTAGTGATCTTGAGATTCATGGCTTGTGGAAGTTTTATGTATTATTTTATCTGTACATCCATAATGCTTTTCTATAGGCATGGTATATATATCAACTTTAATGTATGCAATATACGGCCAAAGGGTTGGGGTTTATGCAAGTTAGCACACGAAGTCCATGGCTGAGTACTCAAAGGTCTCGTCTGATGGCTAAATAAATTTAAGTGTGCTTTCAGGGGTTTGATTACCATATTTTGTGGACTATAAGATGCACTTTTTTTCCCCAAATTTGGAGGGAAAATGGGGGTGTGTCTTATAGTCCGAATGTAGCTTACCAGGGGAGGTGGTACCGGCAGTGGAGCAGGGTCACAGGAGGCAGGGTCTTCACTGCAGGAAGCTGGCTGTGGCAGGAGTGGGGCAATGGTGTGGGCCCTGAGCTAGGAGGTGGGGATGTCCCGGCATTGTCCTTCAAGAAAATGTCGGCCATGCAGGCAGGAGTGGAGTCTCAGCTCTGCACATTGATCTCCCAGCGGTGGGCTTCAGGAAAATGGCCTCCAGAGCATGCACATGTGTAGATTTAGATCTTGGCTGAATGGCGAGACAAGATTTCAGTTTGTGCATCTGCCGCCGCCGTGATCCTGCCTCCTGTGACCCCACTCCACCGCCGCTGCCCCTTCTGTAAGCTAAATTTGGATTATACTACAGATCCCAGGGTCTTCTGTGGGCATAATACTACTCAGACAATACAGAGTGAGGGTTAAACAGTGTGGCAATACTTTATTGAACCATCAAACAGACAATAACATATAGAACCATCCCAGCATATAAGATGGTGCAAAATTACACAGTCTCACCCTTTCGCTGGCCCGCTGGAAATAGAGCAACTGCGAATTTTGGACTTCCAAGGCCAACTACCTCAACCAGTGGCCCCCCACTTTGGGTGGACCCCAGTCCCTTACCCATCTGCATATAGTGTCCCCTAATCGCTGCTTCCGATGCCTTAGTACAAGGCTGTGGTGTGGCACAGTGTTAAGGGTTCTTCTACTTTTCTGCAGTTTGGGGGACTTTTTTTCTGTTGCCCCTATTTTATTTAATGATGCTTTGAACTAGTATTCCCTTAAATACTATGATTTTCTTGTAGTGGTGATATGTGATGAAGTAAAAAAGTACAGAGATAGCATAGCATGGGATCACAAATAATTCTTTCCTTGAGGTAAAACATTTTTTAAAAACAGGCAGTGAAATGCTTTATCTCACACAAAGAATCAGCTGGGATCCCCTGCTGTAATGTCTCTATACTCTTTTGCTTCCTCCCCTGCCCAGAAGCTGTGGTATGATCAGGCCATGTTCCTGTACGGTCAGACACAGCCATTACACAGTACACAGCAGGGGCACATTTATAAGATTATCTCAGCACAGGAACATTTTTTTTAAACATCCAATTGTGGAAATTATTATTATTCCAAGATCTATTGATTAAAACAAAATTGAAAATTAACTTTGTCTGTGGGAAAACCCCGTTAATCGATGTAAATTGTATTTTTATGGTGCTCATGAACAAAATTTGCATTTGTTTATAAATGTATGCTCATTAAAAGTGCAATTGAAAAATTAAAAATCCAAAAGAAGTAAAACATAAAAATGTGAGCTCCATGTGGATTTATTATTTCCATAATGTTTGGCATTCTGATATTGGAATTATATGTTGATTGAGTTTATTATATTAGTAAACTAATATCCAACTACCTTCTGGATATTCACGTCCGTGACCTCCTCCTCCCTCCCCCAATATACACAACTTAACAGATTTCTGCACTCGTTCACCATCTTTACTTTGCTGTTGAACTGAACATTGGGTGGTTATAAACTACAGTACTTCTCCCTTTACTACTTTATTTTTTGAAGAATTAGGGTCCATTTGCAAGTTCAGTTCATGCTTCAATATTGCAATTTTTGATGTGGAGCACCATGATTTAAGGTTATACCTTTTTATGTGCGGCCCAGGAATAGTTGAAGATAATTGTACACCATCCCTTTCTTGCTTGCCTGACTTTACCTATGATATGTCATTACTATGCTGCAGCAGAAGAATAAACTGACGGAAGTTAATGCTGGCGGATCAGCATGTGTGCAGAGCTATAGTTCAATCCCGAAAGGGGTTATGATAAGTCTCAGCTGAATCATGTACCTGTCTGTCTCTGCTTGGCTCAGCTAAGCTGACACATCTGACCTGCGGGGAAAGACGGGAAGCTGATCTGACAAGGGACACCTGCTTTCCAGTGATGAAGAACTGCCGTAATCTTTTCTCTAGTGCCTATTTGTGCTGAAGTGCATCAATGAAAAATTGGACAGATGTCTGGAGAATACAGATTGTCTAAACGAAAGCGTGAGACAATCAACAGCAAACATGTTTAATATGGTGCAAATATCATTTGTAATGGTAAGAGGACAGTTTTGTTACGGTCACTGTATCATTTAATGAACAATACTTCAAAGTTATTCTTAGGATGTCTGACTGATATCGATCGTGTGCAGCCAGCCATGGGGAGGAAGCAAGAAAAAAAAGAAATCCAATACTTAGAATAAAAAATTACTTGCATTGTTCCTTCCAGGGCTAATGTAATTTTGTATGAATGACTGTATATATTTATTTCATTAAATGTTTTGTCTGTAAAAAAAAATATCTTATTAAGGCCGGGGACACAATGCTGTCATGTGAGAGAATCGGGCCTATTATGTCAACGATACTCGGCTTAAACTCAAATCAGAGTTTAAGCCGAGTGTCATCTTAGTGTGATCCAATTCTCTTGCATGAGAGAATCATATCACAGGCGCGGAGAAGATGGAGAACCTAATTTCGCCATCTTCTCCATTGTCTCTGTCCGCGTAATTAGGACTGCATTCAGATAACATCCGAGTGGTATCCGATGATTTATACACACCCATAGATTTAAATGGGTGCACATGGTCCGATCAGATGCGCTTGCAGCATGCTGTGATTTTTTCTCATGGCAAACTGACATGAGAAACAAAGCTCTATTTGGCACTGCCCCATGGTATAACATTGGGCCGAGTGCACTGGTCCGAGTTATAAGCTCGTGAGAGCGAGCCCTAAGAGTTCTAATTTGCAAGATGAGAGATTGATGAAATTCTAGATTCCAGGCCAGCTTACTGTGATCCAATTCTCTCGGATGAGAATATCGTCTCACAGGTGAGGAGAAGATGGAGAACAAAATTTCTCCGTCTTCTCCATTGTGTGAGTCCTCGGAAATGAGAGTGGTTATTCTACATTACAATATAGAATCTGAGTTTTTTCAGAAACAGAACAAGTCTTGTTCATAAAAAGAATAGTATTCCAGTTCTATTAAATGCAAAGGAAGGGAGTTCAAATATCAGAAATAGCCTGTAGAGTAGACCAATCTGGCACTGATTCTGTGAAAAATGAAAAGACTGAGCAAGTTCAGAGAAGAGCTACCAGGATGGTGACCAGTCTGCAATGTCCTATGAGGAACGGTTAAAGGATTTGGGAATGTTTAGGTTGCAAAAAAGAAGACTGAGAGGAGACTTAATAGCTGTCTACAAATATCTGAAAGGCTGTCACACTGTAGAGGGATGATCTTTATTCTCATTTGCACAAAGAAAGACTAGAACCAATGGCATGAAACTTATTGGGAGAAGATACAGATTAGATATTAGATAAAAAATTTTGACAGTGAGGGTGATCAATGAGTGGAACAGGCTGCCACGAGAGGTGGAAGTCCACTTCAATGGAAGTATTCAAACAGAGACTGGACAGACATCTGTCCGAGATGGTTTAGCGAATCCTGCATTGAGCAGGACACGCTGACCATGGAGGTCCCTTCCAACTCTAAAAAAAAAGTTATAGAATCATAGAATATTAATCTTCATTGAATGAACCATCTCCAATAGTCTAGTAGCAAGCAGAGAATTTGGGCTCCTTTAGACTCTTTCTGTGAATTTTGCATCAGAACATCCTGTGGCAGAGCTTCTCATAGTCTCATTATTGGTATCGTAAAGAATCCCTTCCATGCTGATAATGAAATCTATATTTGTATTTGTTCACCCTTACACCTACAAAAGAAGTTGTCCAAATGAACTAAAGTCGCAGCCTTTCTTAAATGACAAAAAATCACAATGCAGAAAAATAATCCATTGCACAAAAGTGTACTCTACACCTAGCTATACAAATTCAATGGCCTTTATTATTTTGTGTTGAGTTTCCATTTTTTCATCATTGCATTTTTATTGTGTTTTGGTTTAAGAAAAGCTACATCTGTATCTATCTTAATACCCAACCTCACTTTTTCCCTTAATCCACATGTTCATGTTTGGCTAAGCATGCATGCGTTTTGTATATGTGTGACATGCAGAAGTAGTGCTGTTGCAGAGTGTGACATGCAGAAGTAGTGCTGTTGCTTTAAAAGCATTCAGCAACCATTAGAAGTAACACAAGCACAGGAGACAGGAAGTGTTGTGCTCCAGAAGCATCCAGCAACTAGAGGGGTTAACACAGTCACGGGAGAAGGGGAGTGTTTTAGCAGAGCCTCAGGGGAATTGTGGGGATGTTGTTTACTGTCTGGATGGAGCCGAAGAGAAAGGTGGTGTGTATGTTCTGTATCTCACAGAAGCGCCCCTGCAAGTGAAAAGGATTCAAGTCAGGAGTGAAGCTCAGCACAGGTCAGGCAGAGTTCCGAAACTAGCAGTGCAAAGTATTGTCAGGCACAAAGATAAGAACTGGAAGAAATGGTGTCACAGTGATTATCTCCCTCAGCAAACCCCCCCCCCCTCCTCCATCTCACAGTGCTGTTAGGAATTCTGTGTTCATTAATGTGCCTTTGCATTAAAACTGTGCTGTCCTGTACTACTGGGAAGACTGTGAACTGCTGTGCTGCTAAGAAAACTGTACTGTTTGTCTCTGGAGGGAGCCTGTTGCTCATAAGACTTAACTTGCACTGGCTGTGCGACTTCTTATTAAATGCTACTGTTCTACCATTTATGAGGACTCTTGTCAAGTGTGTCTGGTCAACAAGTGAAACAACTTATGTGTCTGTGCCTGAAAGAAGCTGCAGCACATGGTCTATGGTCGCCCTGAGTAATGGCTCCCCCAGGATTCCAAAGAATTCATGTAACCTGTCTCACCCCAATCTGAACCTAGCGGCGTGCGTGTAACTAATGGACAATGCAATAAGCCAGACACATCTCCCAGAAAACATAAAGATCAGGCACTGAAATGCAACATGCCTGATCCATCTATCCTCCAAATATTACTTGGTCTAACTTTAGTATGAATGGAAGCCTTCAGTCATCTTTTGTATATAAATAATGCAAATTGTCATAATACAGTATATCTTGGTCCTGCAGTCTACCCACATTCTTACATTAGGCCAATAATATACTATTATGTTCCTCCTTCTATACAACTTTGTGAGTTCTGATTTCTCAAATGCATTATGTGTTACTATGCTCCATGTAAGAAAATCCATTGACTCAATTAAAGAAGCACTCCTCCTCCCATCAAAATTTTTATCCCCTTAATATATTGCAATCTTCATGTTATAAGACACTGTGTACTTACAATAGCTCATTTTGCCTTTCTACCCAGTTAATTCTTCTGTTTTCCATTAGGTCTATGACATCAACATTAAAAACTGACTAGCTGCATGTTTTTCTCAATATCTGACATTAAATCAGAACAAATCTTTCCCGTTTTAGGTCAATTAGGATTACCATAATTTTTAATATTTGCCAAATGCCAGAATAATGAGAGAGAGAGAATGTTTTAAGGCATTTTTATTACTTACTGCAAAGTCAAAAGTTTACATACATTTCATTAGTATTTGGTACCATTGCCCTTAAACTGAATGACTTGGGTCAAACGTTTGGGATATCCTTCCACAAGCTTCTCACAATAGTTGGTCAGAATTTGGGCCCATTCCTCCTGACAAAACTGGAGTAACTGATCGAGGTTTGTAGGTTGCCTTGCTCGCACGTACCTTTTCATCTTTGCCGATAAATTTTCAATAGGATTGAGATCAGGTCTTTGTAGTGGCCATGCCAAAACATTGACTTTGTTATCCGTAAGCCACTTTGTTACCATTTTGGCATTATGATTCGGGTCATTGTCCATTTGGAAGACCCATTTCCGCCCAAGCTTTAACTTCCTGGCTGATGTATTGAGATGTTGCTTCAGTATTGCCACATAATCTTCTTTTCTCATGATGCCATCTATTTTGTGAAGTGCACCAGTCCCTCCTGCAGCAAAACAACCCCACAACATGATGATGCCACCCCTGTGTTTCACAGTTGGGATGGTGTTCTTTGGATTCCAAGCTTCTCCCTTCTTCCTCTAAACGCAACGATGAATATTTTGCCCAAAAAGTTCAATTTTAGTTTCATCAGACCACAGGACATGTCTCCAAAAAATGAAGGTCATTGTTCCCGTGTGCATTTGCAAACATTAATCTGGCTTTTTTATTTTCTTTTGGAGTAATGGCTTATTACTGGCAGAGTGGCCTTCCAGCCCATGTTGATATGGTACTCGTTTTACTGTGGATATTGACACAATCTTACTAGCTTCCACCATCATCTTCACAAGGTCTTTTGCTTTTGTCCTTGGGTTGATATGCACATGTCAGACCAAAGCACGTTCATCTCTAGGACAAAGAACCCATCTCCTTCCTGAGTGGTATGATGGCTGGACATTCCCATCTTGTTTGTACTTGCGTATAATTGTTTGTACAGATGAACGAGGCACTTTCAGGTATCTTGAAATTGTGCCCAAGGATGAGCTAGACTTGTGTGAGTCCACAATTCTCTTCCTGATATATTTCTTTTGACTTTTCCATGGTGCTACACAAAGAAGCAGTGTGTTTCAGGTGTGCATTAAAATATATCCACAGGTGTGTCTCTAATTAAACATTCCCTCTCTCTCATTATTCTGGCATTTGGCAAATATTAAAACTTATGGTAATTCTATTTGACCTAAAAGTGGAAAGTTTTATTCTGATTTCATGTCAAATATTGAGAAAAATATTCATATGTGTCTTTTTATATAATGTATGTAAACTTCTGGTTTCAACTGTATATAATATGTTGGCTGCAATATATTAAGAAGATAAAAAAGTTGATGGGAGGAGTGCTTCTTTAATGAAACTGAAGGGAACAATGTAGGGAAGGTATGGAGGAAAGAGAGTTATTTTTTGTGGTTTGTGGTCACATAGTCTTATTGCCACTGTTTCCCAACCAGGGTTCTCATGATGAATGGGGATTAGAACAGAACATCATATATGCACCTTTCACTTTTACAGTAGAAGTACTATAAACTGATTTTAATAGTCAACACATTTCAGCGAGTGTACAGTGTGTCAGCAGTAGGTCCTTGCTCCAACACCAACTTCTTTGAGGTAGGAATGAAAGTTCACTGGAGTGTAAACAATGTTGACCATTACCACATGAAATAGGATTGTAAGTAACTGGCTTATATGGTAAGGGTTATATATGATAAGGAAATCAATCTAAATTCCAGTCCAAACTATTAAATTATTAAGAAATATTTAAACAAAGTGACAAAATATATTACATGATATTTTCTCATTTGTCAATATTGATTAACATTATTATTTATTTATTTATTTATTTATTTTTACAGAATAAGATGGTGGTATTTTTATTTATTTATTTATTATTTTGCTTAAACAATAAAGACAAGGTTTATTTGCCACATGAATTGCTTTACTAAATTATAGAATGCAAATATCTTGCCTTATTAATATGTAGTTGATGGATTGTCAACATGTATTAACCAAATTACTCTGTGGTATCAGACAGTGAGTGACAGTAAATGGGTGAAGTAAATCACTTCATTACTGAACATTTCTCACGTCACGTATAAAAAAAAATATGCATTGGGTTGAAGATGTTTGAAGTCCACTCTTCTACAATCTGATTAGGAATAATTAAATGGACAGTATATTTAGAGTATACTTAATATTTCAGAGAGTTCAAAGAAATGAAAAATGTTATTGAACCCTAATGTATAAAATATGGTAGGGGATTTATTAGGGATTTATTAGGCTTGGTGTTAAATGTTATTAGCTCCTATCTACTGTATGTGGTTATCCTCTAAATGAGCCTAATAGGCTCCAGTGATATAAGAACTAATCCAACAGCGATGCTGCCGGCGCTGGGCTGGGAGGTGGGGTGTCATGGTGCGAGGCAGGAGACATTGATCTCCCGGCAGTGGGCTTCAGGAAAATGTCGGCGGTGTGAGACAGAAGCTGAGTCCCCGTTGTGCACATTGATCTCCTGGCCATGGGCTTGAGGAAAATGGCGCCTGTGTCAGCACATGGGCAGATTTAGATCTCCGCTCAATGACGAACTCAGCTGAGATCTCAATCTGAGCGTGCACCGCCTCTGGCACCATTTTCCTGCCTTGCACCGCCGGGTCACCGCCTCCTCCCAGCCAAAAGCCGACAGCATCCCCGCACTCCTGCCACCGCCAGCTTTCTGCAGATGCGACCCTGACTGTCGACATCATGCTGACTGACAGCCAGCTTCCCACTTCCTAACTGCGGGGAGCCAGCTGCCAATCTGCATGACATCAGCTGTCACACCCCATCAACAGAACAGCCCGGAAGAAGAAGAACTGCTCTGCTGACGTGGAACAGCTAAATCTCCGGCAGGAGCGGTCATTGACTGATCTGTGCCACAGTTGGATAGAACAGGTCAGTAGTTATAAACTACCTGCCTGTTAGTTTTTAGACCCATAGTAAAAGAAAAAATATTCCTGGATAAACTGTTTAATTTTTCAGATACACTGCAGTTGTGGCTGTAAGTTTTGAGACTGATACAAATTTGCTTTTTCACAAAGTTTGCTAATCCAGTGTTTTTAGATCTGTTAATCAGATGTTTCTATGGTTACTGAAGCACAATTATCAGCATTTCATAAGTTTTTATACTTTTTTTGACAAATACATCAAGTTTATGCAAAAACATTTACAGCATTTACCCTTATTTCCCTTTGGACTGGCAGCTGGATATCAGCTTCAGGGCCAAATTGTTAATGATGGCAAACCACTCATAATAATAATAATAGTAATTTTCATTTCTATAGCACCATCATATTACGCAGCACTTTACAATTCAGAGACAATTCATATTCTTGCCTAATCAGTACTCAATGGGATTGAGATCTGGGGAGTTTCCTGGCCATGGACCCGAAAATTTCAATGCTTCGTTCACTGAGCCACATAGTTATCACTTTTGACTTGTGACATGGTCTCCATCATGCTAGAAAAAGCATTGTTCATCAATAAATTGCTACTGAAACATTGGGAGAAGTTACTCTTGAAGGCTTTTAGATACCATTCTTTATTAACCCATTTACTTCTCAAGGTGGTTTGCACGTTAATGACCAGGCCAGTTTTTACAATTCTGACCACTGTCACTTTATGAGGTAATTACTCTGGAAGGCTTCAACGGATCCCCCTGATTCTGAGACTGTTTTTTCGTGACATATTGTACTTCATGATTGTGTTAAAATTTCTTCGCTATCACTTGCGTTTATTTGTGAAAAAAATGGAAATTTAGAGAAAATTTTGAAAATTTAGCAATTTTCAAAATTTGAATTTTTATGCCCTTAAATCAGAGAGATATGTCACACAAAACAGTTAATAAATAACATTTCCCACACGTCTACTTTACATCAGCACAATTTTGGAACCCAATTTTTTTTTATTAGGGAGCTACAACCCCTGGCAAAAATTATGGAATCACCGAGTTCGGAGGATGTTCATTCAGTTGTTTAATGTTGTTGAAAAAAAGCAGATCACAGACATGGCACAAAACTAAAGTCATTTCAAATGGCAACTTTAGGGCTTTAAGAAACACTAATAGAAATCAAGATTAAAAATGTGGTACTCAGTAAGGGTAATTTTTTGCAGACCAAGCAGAGGGAAAAAATTATGGAATCACTCAATTTTGAGGAAAAAAATGATGGAATCACTCAATTCTGAAGAAAAAATTATGGAATCACCCTGTAAATTTTAATTTCCAAAACTAACACCGGCATCAAATTAGATCTGCTCATTAGTCTGCATCTAAAAAGGAGTGATCACACCTTGGAGAGCTGTTGCACCAAGTGGACTGACATGAATCATGGATCCAACACGAGAATTGTCAATTGAAACAAAGGAGAGGATTATCAAACTCTTAAAAGAAGGTAAATCATCAATCAATGTTGCAAAAGATGTTGGTTGTTTACAGTCAGCTGTGTCTAAAATCTGGACCAAATACAAGCAAGATGGGAAGGTTGTTAAAGGCAAACATACTGGTAGACCAAGGAAGACATCAAAGCATCAAGACCGGAAACTTAAAGCAATAACAGGAAATGCACAAAAAAACAAATGAGGAACGAATGGGAGGAAACTGGAGTCAATGTCTGTGACCGAACAGTAAGAAACCGCCTAAAAGAAATGGGATTTACATACAGAAAAGCTAAACATAAGCCATCATTAACACCTAAACAGAAAAAAACACGGTTACAATGGGCTAAGGAAAAGCAATCATGGACTATGGATGACTGAATGAAAGTCATATTCAGTGATGAATCGCGAATCTGCATTGGGCTCGGTGATGATGCTGGAACTTTTGTTTGGTGCCGTTCCAATGAGATTTATAAAGATGACTGCATGAAGAGAACATGCAAATTTGTACAGTCATTTATGATATGGGGCTGCATGTCTGGTAAAGGCACTGGGGAGATGGCTGTCATTACATCTTCAATAAATGCCCAAGTTTACATTGATATTTTGGACAGTTTTCTTATCCCATCAATTGAAAGGATGTTTGGGGATGATGACATAATTTTTTAAGATGATAATGCATCCTGCCATAGAGCAAAAACTGTGAAAACATTCCTTGAAAGAACACACGTAAGGTCAATGTCATTCATGGCCTGCAAATAGTCCGGATCTCAATCCAATTGAAAATCTTTGGTGGAAGTTGAAGAAAATGGTCCATGACAAGGCTCCAACTTGCAAAGCTGATCTGGCCACAGCAATCAGAGAAAGTTGAGCCAGATTGATGAAGAGTACTTTTTGTCACTCATTAAGTCCATGCCTCAGAGACTGCAAGCTGTTATTAAAGCCAGAGGTGGTGCAACAAAATACTAGTGATGTATTGGAGTGCTCTTTTGTGTGTTTGTTTTTCATGATTCCATAATTTTTTCCTCAGAATTGAGTGATTCCATCATTTTTTCCCTCTGCTTGGAAGCAAAAAATTACCCTTACTGAGTACCACATTTTTTATCTTGATTTCTTTTAGTATTTCTTAAAGCCCTAAAGTTGCCATTTGAATAGACTTTAGTTTTGTGCCATGTCTGTGATCTGCTTTTTTTCAACAATATTAAACAACTGAATGAACATCCTCTGAGCCAGGTGATTCCATAATTTTTGCCAGGGGTTGTATAAAGGTTAAATGTTGACCAGCAATTTCTCATTTTTCCAACAAAATTTGCAAAACCATTTTTTTTAGGGACCACTTCACATTTGAAGTCACTTTGAGGGGTTTTTATGACAGAAAGTACCAAAAAGTGACAGCATTCTAAAAACTGCACCCCTCAAGGTGCTCAAAACCACATTCAATAACTTTATTAACCCTTCAGGTGCTTCACAGGAATTTTTGGAATGTGGAAGAAAAAAATTAACATTTAACTTTTTTCACAAAAATGTTATTTTAGACCCAATTTTTTTTATTTTCGCTGGGGTAACAGGAAACAATGGACCCCAAAATTTGTTGTGCAATTTTCCCTGAGCAGATACCTAATACGTGGGGAAAAACTACTGTTTGGTTTGGAAGGGAAGGAGCGCCATTTGACTTTTTGAATGTAAAATTTGCTTGAATATTTAGCGGACACCATGTTGTGTTTGGGGAGCCCCTGATGTGCCTAAACAGTAGAAACCCCCCACAAGTGACACCATTTTGGAAACTAGACCCCTCAGGGAACTTATCTAGTTGTGTGGTGAGCACCTTGAACCCCCAGGTGCTTCACAAAAGTTTATAACATTGAGCCATAAAAATAAAATGTTCACATTTTTCCCAAAAAATATTTTTCAGCCCCCAATTTTGCATTTTCATAAGGGTAACAGGAGAAATTGCACCATGCAGTTTGTTGTGCAATTTCTCCTGAGTAAGCAGATACCCCATATGTTGGCAAAAACCACTGTTTGGGCGCATGGCATGGTTCGGAAGGGAAGGAGCGCCATTTGACTTTTTGATTGTAAAATTTGCTTGAATAATTAGCGGATGCCATGTTGCGTTTAGAGAGCCCCTGATGAGCCTAAACAGTAAAAAAAAAACACAAGTGACACCATTTTGGAAATTAGACCCCTCAGGGAACTTATCTAGATGTGTGGTGAGCACCTTGAACCCCCCAATTGCTTCACAGAGGTTTGGAACATTGAGCCGTAAAAATAAAATTTTCACATTTTTGCAACAAAAATGTTTTTCAGCCTCCAATTTTGTATTTTCATTAGGATAACAGGAAAAATTGCACCATGCAATTTGTTGTACAATTCCTCCTGAGCATGCTGATACCCCATATGTGGGGGAAAACCACTGCTTGGGCATACGGCAGGGTTTGGAAGGGAAGGAGCACCATTTGACATTTGACTTTTTGAATGTAAAATTTGCTTGAATAATTAGTGGATGTGCCTAAACAGTGGAAACCCCCCACAAGTGACACCTTTTTGGAAACTAGACCCCTCAGGGAATTTATCTAGATGTGCGGCGAGCACCCTGAACCCCAAAGTGCTTTACAGATGTTTATAACATGGAGCCGTGAAAATAAAAAAATCAAACTTTTTCCACAAAAATGATGTTTGAGGCTATGTGCCCACGTTGCAGAAATGAAGCAGAAAATTTCTGCTTCATTTCTGCAAGTCCTCTCCCGGAGAAACGCATGCGGAATTCCGCACGCGTTTATTGCACGTTTTATGTGCGTTTATCGCGCGTTTTCCACATGCGGAATTGCCTTGCGCTTTTTAATGCATTGCACAAAGGCAATTCCGCTTGCGGAAACGCAAAATTAATGGACATGCTGCGGATTTTTGAGCGCAGCATAAATGCTGCGGAAAAATCCGCAGCATGTGCATAGAACTTGCGGAATCCCCTTTGGGACCACGGGGAGCGGATTACCTAGCGTTTCACAAGCATATACGATGCGGAAATTCCGCAGCATATACGCTTGAAAAACGCTACGTGGGCACGCAGCCTTAGCCCCAATTTTTTTATTTTCACAAAGGTAAGAGGAGAAAATTGACCCCAAAAACTTTTGTGCAATTTCTCCTGAGTACGCCAACACCCCATATGTGGGGAAAATACAGTGTTTGGGCGAATGGCAGAGTTCAGAAGGGAAGGAGCACTGTGTGACTTTTTGAATGCAAAATTTACGGGAATCGAGAATGGACGCCATGTCGCGTTTGGAGAGCCCCTGATGTGCCTAAATAGTGGAATCCCCCCACAAGTGACCCAATTTTGGAAACTACACCCTCAAGGATTTTATCAAGGGGTATAGTGAACATTTTGAACCCAGAGGTATGACACAGAATTTGATAACATTAGGTCATCATATTGAATAATTTGTCATTAGTCTTGAGCGCAAGTGCTCGCTACTTGAGTTTGCATCGGGTACTCAGTTATGCACCATGTATCGCGCGTGCTCGAGTAGCATGCTCGAGTAACATGCTCGAGTCCCTGCCCACATGTTTCACGGTTATTAGACACCCCAAAAAAACATGCGGGGATCGCTCGTGCATGGCAGGCAATCCCCGCAAGGTTTTTTTGGCCACGAAGCATATGGGGCGGAGACTCAAGCATGTCACTTGAGCACCCGCGATACTCAGTGCATACCCGAGCACCCGATGCAAACTCAAGTAGCGAGCACTTGCGCTCAACACTAGTCACCATATCGTCATCTTTTTTTTTTTACTTTTGAAAAAAATCCTAACCCCAACCCTAACCCTAGCCCAACCCCAACCCTTGCCCAACCCTATCCCCAACCCTAGCCCAACCCTAACCCCAACTCCAACCCTAACCCTAGCCCAACGCTAACCCCAACCCTAACCCTAGCCCAAACCTAAGCCCAACTCTAACCCTAGCTCAACCCTAACCCCAAACCAACCCTAGCCCAACCCTAACCCTAGCCCAACCCTAACCCAACTCTAACCCCAACCCAACCCTAACCCCAACACTAACCCTAGCTCAACCCTAACCCTAGCCCATCCCTAACCCTAACCCCAACCCTACAGTTTATTTTTTACACCATTCCTCATGCGGTATAAGTGATTAGGCGACTTTATTCTTTGTGTCGGTGTGATTACAGCGATACCAGATTCATATAGAGTTTTTATGATTGACAGCTGTCACACACTAAAAGATGCATTTTTTTGTAAAATCTAGTTTTTGCATCGCCATATTTTGAGAGCTATAATTTTTCCATATTTTGGCCGACAGAGTCACGTGGCGGCTTGTTTTTTGCTGGATGAGTTGACCTTTTTATTGGTGCCATTTTCAGGCACGTGACATTTTTTGATCGCTTTCTATTCCGATTTTTGGGAGGCAGAATAAACAAAAACCAACAATTCAAGAATTGTTTTTTTTGTTTGTTTTTTTATTCTGTTCTGCGTGTGGTAAAATTGATAAGGTAGCTTTATTCTTCGGGTCAGTACGTTTATAGCGGTACCACATTTATATTGTTTTTCTATGTTTTGGCCCTTTTACACAATAAAAGCTATTTTATAAAAAATAATAATTTTTTGCATCACTTTATTCTGAGAGCTATAACTATTCTATTTTTCGGCTGATGGAGCTGTATGGTGGCTTTTTTTTTGCGGAACAAGATGACCTTTTCAGCGGCTCCATTTTTATTTATATTCGTCTTTTTGATTGCGTATTATTCCATTTTTTGTTTGGCGGTATGATAAAGCATTGTTTTTTGCTTCGTTTTTTATTTTTATTTTTTACCGTGTTCACTAAAGGGGTTAACTAGTGGGACAGTTTTAAAGGTCAGGTCATTCCAGACGCGGAGATACCAAATATATGTACTTTTATTGTTTTTTTTTTTTCCATAATAATATTTATTGATGGGTACATTATATTTTTATTTTTGGTGGATTATTTTTTTTGTATATTTTTACAATTTTTTTCTTTTCTTTTTTAATTTTTTTAACACTTTTTTACTTTTATTTTTTGTACCACTATGGGACTTTCACTTTTTTATTCTGATCACCTGTATAGCATAAGGATGGAGCACCATCCCTGTGCTATACAGGCTGTCAGCGCTGCAGATGCAGAAGATACTTTGGTCATGCACTGCGCATGACCAAAGTATCTTCCTGCTGTCTGGTGACCCGGATGTTGTAAGGACGACATCGGGTCATCATGGCAACATCCAGGAAGCCATGGCAGACAGCGTTGGACGCCGGCAGGAGAGGTGAGTATCACGATCACCTCCCCTTGCCACCATAATGCTGCGATCGACTTTGACTGCAGCATTGCGGGGGTTAATGTGCCGGGAGCGGTGCGGGACCGCTCCCTGCACATAGCACCGGGTATCAGCTGTGACAATCAGCTGACATCCGGCGGCGATCGTGCCTGCACAGCCTGTGTGTGTCGCCATGACGTACTATTCTGTACCTGGCTCTTAAGTCCCAGGGCGCAGGTACGTATTAGTACGTCATGGGCGGTTAAGGGGTTAACGGCAGTATTCTTGGGCAAAATTGTGAATCCACTCTGCTAGGAGGGCGGTTGCAGACAACTTTATTATAATGGAATGCAACCGACCCCGGGGTCCGCGATGCCGCCTGGTGGACTGCTGCCGAACACTTTCTGGGTGGAAAGGAAAGCAACCAACTTAAATGATAAACCCCTCCGTGTTACAGCACACTGGAACGGGTATAGGAATGCGCACTATCTCCGTTAGCAGCACGAGAGATATGCGGTAAAAAAACTATCTGTAGTCCTGTTACAGCACAGGGACTACACTGGCGGCGCTAGGGTGCGTGTGTGACTATGCCGACGGGTACACGTGCCTCCAGCCGGCGTGCTACCGGACTGAAAGGTAATACTCCACGTGGCTGACAGGCGATAGCCGTGGACAGGACGTCTGCAGGCTGCTCGCTGTGTTAGGCGACCCCTTTGGCAGAGCCAGACTGCAAGACAGAGCTACCTGCCTATTTCCACTAGCCTGCCTATTTCCACTACACCTGCCTATGGAAGCTACGTGGAACACAGTCGTCCACACAACAGCATCACTTGCTCAAAGTTCAGAGCGCGCCGCCATGTTTGTGGGCGGGTCTTTTAAAGACGAAGCCCTGCCCACCTTTGCACTATTGGTGGCGTCACCCACGACCAATCAGGCGGTGCCAGGTCACCGAATCAGGTGGTTGCCAAACCACCAATCACGGTCCGCCATGTCACGGACATGCTCAGTGCGGAGAATCCTGGACTTAGGCTCCAACAGCCCTGTCTCTCTCCGCAACCTATGCTTAACATTGCTAGGCACAAATAACCGAGAGACAATCTGTACATCTCGTGGACCAGCTAGGCTTTGGGGCTGATGATGATGCTGAGCAGCATCAGCCCTGGCTGGACCAGAATGGGATCCACAGAAGGTTCTGGACCCATTTCAAATACAGCAACAGCCTGACGCCTAACACACTCCCTTGGATGAAAAGCAACCTAACATATGAATGGTCTCATGACACGAGATTCATAATAGTCCTCACCTTTTCTGTTAAGGATAATCATTCTCCCAGATGTCCAGAATAATCTAAAGGGGGCTTCATAAGAGAAAATAACTGTACTGGTATTGCAGAGATAAGACTGAGGTAATATTAGTTTCTCTGATGAAGCCCCCTTCAGATTGTATGATGAGCACAATCATACATCCTGTGTCATGCCACCAGTAAAGCTTCCCAAAACCATTCATGTGTGGTGGCTTTTCATCCAAGGACTGGGCTTGCTCACAATTTTGCCTAAAAACACTTCCATCAATAAAGAATGGAATATAGACGTCATAGGATCTAATTACAATGTACTAACACAGACAACAACGGAGATACAGCAATGGACGCTCGGAGGGTAATTAAAGCCCAGTTTGTTTTTTAACATTAACAGAGCCTGTGGGCAAAAGTTTTCTGAATGGTGACTATACGAGCAGTGTCCCAGTGGAACTCTCTGTCACAACGTTGTGATGGTCAATTCACTGAGCAAGTTAAGGGATG
Organism: Phyllobates terribilis; assembly: GCF_046119375.1. NCBI lineage: Eukaryota > Metazoa > Chordata > Amphibia > Anura > Dendrobatidae > Phyllobates > Phyllobates terribilis. The sequence goes on along the minus strand of NW_027362761.1, from coordinate 492,074,530 downwards.
GCCTGGACACATTTCTTGGAAAAAATAATATTACATGTTTACTGGAGTTATTATGTTTTTCAACTTTAACAAGCGTAACACTAACTAATTTTGATAATTAACTAAGGCTACGTGCCCACGATGCGGAAATGCTCCGGATTTTTTCCTGAGCATTTCTGCATCTCCCTGCATCTCCCTGGCATGCGGATTGTACATGCGCTTTCCTGCCAGGAACTTGCGGAAGTGAAGCGTTCTTCACATGCATTTCCGCATGCGGGTTGACAAGCGCTTTCCAAGTGATTTTAGAATCAGTTGGAAAGTGCTTGACAGATTGGTCACACTATATAAATCCATGCAAACGGCATGGATTTATATAGTGTGACGGTAAAGAATGGTAAAAATAAATTTATACTTACCTTCTGATGGCCCCCGGAGTCTTTATCTGATGCTTCTCAGCTTGCCGGCAGCTCACGGTACATTAAAGGACTTGCCGACGTCAGCGGTCGCATGACCCGTCACATGACTAAATGACGTCATGGCAGGTTCTTGAGTCCACCGCGATCTGCTGGCAAGCTGAGACAAGGACACTGGGGGCCATCAGAAGGTAAGTATAATGTTTATTTTTTATTTTATTCTTTTTTTTACAGGTACTATGGTATCCGGGTCCGGAGGAGAGTCTCCTCTTCTCCAAACCCGGGTACTATCCACACACTGAAACGCATGGATTCCGCATGTACAGATGCAGTGATGCGGATTCCAAGTGTTCCAATGCAAGTCAATGGCGGCGAAAACACAGCGCTTCCGCAAAATAATTGGTAATGCTGCGTTTTTTTCCGCAATGATAATCTGCAGCGGAAATTTCCGCAGCATGTGCACAGCACATGCGGATTATCATTGGGGAACATGGCAGACCTTCTACCAAGCGTTTTTTAAGCGTTTCTGCAGCGGAATTGCCGCTGCGGAAACGCTTAAAAAACGCATCGTGGACACACAGCCTTATACTAGATTTCTAGTATAGATTTAATAAAAAAAAACATTGTAGCCAATGTATTGCTGATGAATGCAGCTTGATCTTTAAACTAATTAATAACAGAAATATATATATTTAGATAAAGCAAAAAATATTGGAAGCAGCACACCATATTGCGTAGAAAAAATTCTATTTAATAGCCCATAAGGCGAAGTTTCGGCTCCAAGTGTGTGCCTTCCTCAAGTAGAAAAAATGTTGTTTAATAGCCTATAAGGCAACGTTTCGGCTCCAAGTGTGAGCCTTCCTCAAGCTTGAGGAAGGCTCACACTTGGAGCCAAAACGTCACCTTATGGGCTATTAAATAGCATTTTTTTCTATACAATATAGTCTGCTGCTTCCAATATTTTTTGCTGTAATTGAAGACTGGTATGTATCTGGGAGGCTTTACCCCCAAACTGTTGGTGCTGCTTTTTTATTTTTATATTTTGATTAGATAGATAGATAGATAGATAGATAGATAGATAGATAGATAGATACAGTGGTCATGAAGGTCAACTTTTTTCATTTATTGAAGAATACTATATATTGAATCCTTACTTTGTGAATGAATTGCAACTAAAATACCATAAGTGGTACTCACCGAGCCAGCCAGAGCCTGAGTCTGGTATACACATATCAGTTTCTGCACTTGGCAGCACAAATCCAACTACGAACACCTCAACTCCGTCAGCCATTAGAGCCATGCCAAGCACAAAGAAGAGGGTCCACTGAAAGCGACCATGTCCACATTCTTGAATGATGAGTTCATATTGCTGCGCCAACTCTTCTTCATCAGCTTTCCTCTCAGTTTCTAGCTCATGACGAGCCTTGAACACATCCGAAATGGGTTCACCTACAGCAACTATGCCATCTTTCCCTTGACCAGGAATTCCTTGATACTCTCCATCATATATTTCATCATCTTCATCATGGCCTTCTGTTGCCTCACTGGAGCCTTCTTCATCGTTCACCTCTTCATTGTAGTTGCCCTGTGTATAGTACTCCTCTTCATCAGGGAAGTGATCATGGACTCTGTGGACATATCCATCATGCTCTACTTCTCTTGATTTATTTGCAGTTTTGGCTGTGTGTCTCTTTGCTTCCCTAGCTATGTCCTTAGCACCTCTCACTAGTGAAGTCCTGTCTCTGTAGTTATCTTCCATTGTGTAGAATTACGTAATATTCCACAAATGGCAGCAGACGTCTGTGGGTGATAGATTACGTTCCTTCTCTATATCACAGATGATGTATTACAGAAAATTTGAAGTATGCATCTGTAATATAAACAAGAAGAAAGAAGTTTAGTTTTGTACAAACTTCCAAAAAGTATTTGCAAAACTCAGCAAATGTCTTGAATACTTTAATGGTAACATATCACAATGAGCATGGCATCTGATCTGCAGGATGTGTGTGATAGACAAAAACAAACATAACAAAATGAAATCCTTTTCTGGAAAAAATCAGTATAACTTGTATTTTATTAATTTAAATTCCTGCTTTTTCTATGTTACGGGTTCAGTGGGTAACATAGTTCTGCTTAATGACTGACAGCTTTCTTTGTATGACACTATATACCAATTAAGACCACCTCCTGGACTCCTAAGCATAAAGAGAACAGGGATTTAAATGAATAAATTGCAAATTATAATAAATAATTTCTTACTAAGAAATATAAATATATATATATATATATATATATATATATATACAGTACAGACCAAAAGTTTGGACACACCTTCTCATTTAAAGATTTTTCTGTATTTTCATGACTATGAGAATTGTACATTCACACTGAAGGCATCAAAACTATGAATTAACACATGTGGAATTATATACTTAACAAAAAAGTGTTAAACAACTGAAAATATGTCTTATATTCTAGGTTCTTCAAAGTAGCCACCTTTTGCTTTGATGATTGCTTTGCACACTCTTGGCATTATCATGCATGAAAATGATCTTGATGTGGAATGCACGGTTCTTCTTCTTGAACCATGGAAGGAAGTGCTGTTTGAGAAACTCAACATACATTATGGAGTTCATCTTTACCCCTTCAGGGATCCTAAAAGGGCCGACAATCTCTCTCCCCATGATTCCAGCCCAAAACATTACTCCACCTCCTCCTTGTTAGCGCCGTAGCCGTGTTTGCATGGGGTGTCCATCAACCAGCCATCCTCCACTCCATCCATCTGGACCATCGAGATCATTTCATGCATGATAATGCCCCGTCTCATGCTGCACATAACACATCTGCATCTCTGGCTGCTATGGGCATAAAAGGGGACAAACTTATGGTGTGGCACGCATGCTCCCCTGACCTCAACCCCATTGAGAACCTCTGGAGCATCATCAAAAGGAGTGTCTATGATGGCGGGAGGCAGTTCACATCTAAGCAACAGCTCTGGGAGGGTATTCTGACATCATGCAAAACAATTAAAGCAGAAACCATCCAAAACCTGACAAATTCAATGGACGAGAGAGTTCAGAAGCTCCTTTCGAACAAGGGGTCCTATGTGCAAATGTAACATCACCTAGAATAAAGTTTTGAGTTGAAAACTGTTTGATTTCAGTTTGTAATAACCTGCTAATGCTTATAATTTCAAAAATGACCATTTTTTTGTTCTTTATTAAAATTAAAAGGTTGAAAACTCTGCTGTGCATAATAATTTGGAACGTGCATTTTGAGTGCAGTTTGAGTTTTTTATTTTTTAAAAAATATACTGTTATCGTAGGCAGTTTGTACAAAAACCTTTCAATTGTACTCGAATAGTTATTTGACTGGAAAATTACAATGACTGCAATTCATATAGGTAATTTGGGAAAATCTGAGAAAATATTATTTGCATAATATTTTGGAACATAGTGTATATATACACACACACACTGTAAGGTGGCTAATGGTCGCGTAGTCGATGGGAGGTGTGTATGACAGAGATGGCTGGTCTCTGTGATGTAGTGTGAGTGTTGATCTAGTACACATAAGCACTAAAAGGATCATTTGGTGCACCTGGGAGCCATGTTATGGGTAGTTTGGAGAGTTGGACGGGCCCAGCTACCCACATACCTCACCTCTGGGTGTGGTTAAGAGCCTATAAAATGGAGGCTGTTGTTTGGCACATGATCAGTATGTTTGTAGGGCGAAGGCCTCCTGTGTGTGGTAGGCTCCACACCGAGCCAGAATACTGAACGTTACGCAGCCTTTGTGCCCACAGGACTGACTAAGCAGAGACCTGCTAAGGACACTTTACATTGTTTGCCTGAACTAAAGGCTGTTTGTTTTCTTTTTCTTGCTTGTTGGTTTATGAAGCAATAAACCGACATGGACTCTCAAAGGAACATGCTCCCTGTTTTCCTACCGTCGCACCCAAGTGAGTAAAACCCCTACAACATATAGATATGACTATATATAGAACACGAGAGGTTCTGTTTAATTCAAGAGTGTAGCTTAAAGGGGTTGTACTGTCTTAATCTACAAGTCTGCAGTCACTCTATGTATGAAGTCACTCTGTGCACACACTGCGCGCTGTGGGAATTCTCGGAGCGGGGTGCCGGTAGCTGGTGGTCATGTGACCACAAGTATGAGACATGCATACTCCCTGCCACATCCCAACTAGATGGGCACAGCCTCGTTCAATGCAAGCATATTGAGCAAGGCCAGAAACAGTCTAGTCGGAATGTGGCCAGAAGTATACATATCCCTGTATGCACACTTATAGAAAGAGAGCTGTCAATCACTGAAAGGACTGCCCACTGGACTGAAAATCTAAAGGTTTAATTTATTAAAGCACAGGTTATACTGAATTTTTTCCCACAAAAGTATTTATCACTTTTAGGCGGCCAACAGGGAGGATACTGGACGAAGTGTATATCTATCCCAGAAAGTCACGCTGGGAGAGATTTTAAAAGCCAGGTAATACTAGTTGGTGCAGCATTTTAGCTGCTGAGCCGTTTTATTCATGGTAGTTCCGGGCCGGTTTTTATTACAGTGATAAGTAGGATTTGGCAGTGGGACTCATTACTCCCACTCCCGCTCCCGCTCCAGTACAGGGAGTACACTCTGCTACACCTATGTTTACGATTACCTCATGGACATCACGCCCCTTTTGTACTCCGCTACTGCAAAGTAAGATTCTTTAGAGGTAGCGTGGTTCAGAGGATGCGCATGTGCGATTCGCTTTTCTCCCGGACTTCCTGTCCTGCACAATGTGAACGACATGTGTTCCACTCATGCGTTCCAGCGCGGTGAACAAGAAGTCCTGTTTACAGAAGACGATGCCAAAGCTACATGCGCCAACACTCCTGTACCCTCTGACTCCTGGCCCAATCATTGTTAGAGGCAGGGTATTTAGGAAGCAGTCAGCACTCTATGGTTACGCCCCCTTTCTGAAGAAGCCAAGGCGAAATAGCATAGTCGGGGTGGTAGCCCATGCTCTTGAAGGCCTTCACAAACATAACTGTAAGTCATATACTATAAACTAATAAGACTCATGTCTCTCATGTGTACTTTGTGGGCATCATAATAAGTAAAGCACCTTGTTCCTATAGGGAGTTCTTTATAACTGAAATGCACTTGCACCTTGTGTATCTCCACTAAAACTCCTTAAATAATGGCTATTAAAAAACCTCCCCTTCTTTTTTATCTATCCCACAATCTAAGCATAACTTGTCACAGACCACAAACTTTATGATTTTGCACATGAGAATTACAAAACCAACCCCAGCACTATGCACTTTATGAAGTTGTGAGTCTAATACATATACATTATTATAATGTTGATTGTCTAATAAAAACGTGAGACATTTATATAATATTTTGGACCTGACAAACCTGCTCGCTACAAACAGAGATACCCAAATGCTTGTTTATTATTTTTTTTTATTTTGTGAATATCAATAAAGTTTATATTTTAATAATTCTAGTGTTAGTACCTTCATGTATAGGGACGTATTGTCTCTGGAAGTGTTATTAAATATTGTTTGAAGGTTTATTATATCCATGACATAGTGAATTAATTTGCATTTTTATAGTGACAGGTTCCCTTTAATTAATTGGACATATCTTACTTCATCACACTCTTCATTAAGACTGGTGTACAAAACTCCAGTCTAAATGAATCAGGTCTTTGTTCCACACAATCCTACAGGAAATTGGCTACAGGAAAATGAACACTAAATACTAAACACTAAAGTGTTGTAAAAATGAATTCTGTACACTGGTACCATTCCTAGTCTTTATATATTCTCTATAGACTATAGTGGACAATGTTGCATAAAAAGTTTAAACTCTACACATCCACTTGCAAAGAATGTAAAAAGTTCACTTTACCAGAAGGGAGAAAAACTATTTGTTCTGTTTATGGTATTTTTTATAGAAATGCAATGTTTTATTAATACCCAGTTCTGCTTTATACCATATTCTCCTCATTTGTTTTGTTATATTTATTGATTGTATTATTCTGTGTACAAAACACAGTGGAATAATTTATTTTATACCATTACTATGCAGCTGCGGGGCCTTTTCTTACAGTTTTCATCTGTTTTTCAGTATTCAATTATGGAAGCTCAAAAAATTGCTGTTTGGCATATAAAGCATGATTCCAGATATTTACTAGACTCTCACTTCCATAGTCACACACACTAGAGTTATAAAACGTATAGCCATACAGCACAACAGCTTGATGGATCTGTAAATCATATTTTACTTAGCAAACACATAAATACACAAACACACCAAGTTTAAAAGGAATGAATCACAGGCACCACACCAGGGTCAGTGGTCAGGGTAGCCCTGTTTTCCACATAGGTGCAGGACATCTGTGGATATACTATATTTGTCCATTGAGGGAATATTTCTATAATGGCATTCATTTATATATAATAAGAATAATAATCTTTATTTTTATATAGTGCTAACATATTCTGCAGTGCTTTACATACATCATCGCTGAGAGAGAGAGAGAGAGAGAGAGAGAGATAGAGAGATATTTTTCAGCACATGCTCCATGGAAACCTATATTCCATGTGGCCTGCAGTACCCTTCTATGCAGCCCTCAACCAGCTGTATAGTGTCTGGTTACATGCATTTTCTATGACGCTGGCATTGTCGATTCGTTGGGGTCAAGATAACTTCTCTCACCTCTTTCTGTGCACTCACCCGCAGCAACCAAACAACCAATTTGCCCCAAAGAAAGACACACGCATTAGGTTTGGATAACATAGGCCACAGCAGCCTTTATTATAATAAGTGCAAAACATTTAGAGAACCGTTTATTAAAGCATGGTGAGGTCCTTGAACCTACAAAACAACCATAGCACACACGATTAATCCCAGCCATAACCCACTGGCTCAGAAGCACCATAACCCAAAGGGTTTCTTCACGAATAACCGATTCCCAGGGAATCGACATTCCCTTTCCGTAAATCCCAGAAATCACCAGACCAAATAAACAAACTTATAATTGAGGGATCCATATCCTGATGAATCCCTCGGACCAATTTAAACCAACTTCAAGGACCCCACCAAACGCCACTAACCACCATGACCCATAAACTCCCAATACCTTCGGAATGAACGGAAAAAATAAAGGAGAGTGGGTAGGACTTAGGCTATGACCCAGTGAGTGGGAGAATGGGAAACTCCGCCCCCAAACCCAACTTATAAAGGCTTCTTGACTACCTCACTCCTGCCCACTAAGAGTTGCTCCCACCTTCCTCCAAAACCTAGTCATGCCGGCCTCCGCCCATTGTCCAGACCTGAGGCTCTGGCCTCTACTTGTAATTGAGAAAAACAGTGATGCATAGCCCCATAGACATGGATAATTATAAATGGTATTGTGACGCTGAGTCACTTCTCATGGACAAACTGTGAGTCGGGATAGTCAAGCAATTCGAGGTCAATAGCCAGGAGGGTATGTCATAAGCAGAGGGAAAAGATAAAGTCATAGTCAGGTTAAGTCATGATTAAGAACCACTAGGTTCGAAACGCGTTTGCGCTGGTCAGACCCCCCACGGGGTTGTGACTATTTGATGCTACTTGTCCATCTATATTTTTAACTGATTTAAAAAAGACTTTGGATTGTACGAGTTACCTGTAGCTGGATGCACTTCTTCCTCTCTAAGTAGTCAGGTAACGGTCCGAGGTCAAAATAACAGGAGGATAGCAGATCAGAACAAAGGGGTTAAACAGATGGATGGTCAGAATGACGTCCAAGGTCAGGCAGCAATAGATCAATGAGCAAAGTACAAGGCACAGAGTAAACCAACCACACTTAGCTGAAGGTACAGCTGACAGCTATCTTGGACTGACAGCTCAGTTAAATAGCTGGGCAATTAGAAGAACTGAGAGCACCTGACGAGAGCTCAGCACCTCCTGGTCTCAGATTGGATGCTGAGCTGTCAATCAAAACACAGACAGCTAAACACGATCCTGCACCAGACTGGACAACTGAGCTGTTAATTACTGCACAGACAGCTCAACATGCCCTGCACCAGATTGGACAACTGAGCAGTCAATCACTGGACAGACAGTTCAGCCTTGAGGGGATGAATCGTGACAGTACCCCCTCTTCTATGGGGGCCACTGGACCCCAGGTTTCCCAGGAAACTTAAGATGGAAGACCCTGACTAACCGCTTGGTCTTCACGTCTCCAGCTGGGACTCAGGATCTCTCCTCAAGTCCATATGCTCTCCAGAGGTACTGGAAGGAATTTCGGACCCTACGAGAGTCCACAACTCTCTGGAACTCATATTCTAAACTGCCATTAACAGCAAATGGAGGAGGCTGCGACAAGGGCGACGCCACCGAGGAGACAAATTCCTTCAACAGGTATTTATGGAAGACGTTAGGGATGTGGAGAGATGGAGGAAGACTTAAAGGCCACCGGATTGACCATTTACAGAATTCCATAGGGACTAATGAACTACGGACCCAACTTCACCAATGGTACCTTAAAAGGGAAGGTGCCATCAAAAAGATTTTTTTTTTCGACAATTAAAACAAATGTAATGTATTAATGTTTTATTTATTTTTTTAAATATTATGACTTATTTTTAATGAAGTGAAATATAAAAAATAATTTTAAAAGGTTTGTTATTTCCACTTTTAAACACTAGGGGGAGCAGCTGCAGAAATTTGCAGTGAAAACCTAGTGTACGACATGGAGTGTATCAAGTGTGCGATTAGATACGCTTAGAGTGACACACGCTGGGATAACATACAGAGCTCAGTGTAGTGTATCACATGATGGGATTAGATTTTGGGCTCAGCGGAGTATATCACACACATAGGCGGATTATAATCAGGGCAATCTGGACTACCGCCCGGGGCCCGAGGCTCCGGGGGGGGGGGCCCATGACCAGATTGCCCTCATTACAATGTTTTATGAGCTGCCGCCATGCTACTGATGCAGCACACATACCCCGGCAACTTCACGCAGGGGCAGCAGACTGGGCCGGGGAAGCCCTTGGCCGCTCCCCCAGCAGCTCTTTGGCTGCTCCCCCAGCCTGGGGAGCTCTTGGCCGCTCCCCCAGCAGATAGCAGACATGGCCCTGTGCGTGGCCGAGTCTGCTGAAATGACGTCACTCAGTTGCGCCCGGCCTGCACTGATGCGTGCTTTCTACTGGAGGGGATCTGGACCGGAGACATGCCAGAGCATGGCGACAGGAGACAAGCCGGGGGATGGTTGAGTGCCTGCTTCCCAATGTACCCCCTGTTTGTCTGTGTGCATGTATGATTGTGTTTATGTATATGTGATATGGCTGTTTATATGTATTTTTCTGCATGTCTTCAAATATGTTTAGGCCTGTATGTGTCTTTGTATATGTCTGTGTATGTGTCTGTGTGTGTGTACATTTCTGCGACCCGTATATGTGCAAGTCTGCTTGTATATACATGACTACGTGTTTGACTGCATGTGCATGATTTTGTGTGCGCGTGCCTGCTTGTGTCTGACTGCATGTGTGACTGCGTGTGTGTACTGTAACCCGGGAGCTCCGTGCATACCCGTACTGTAGTCGGCCCCATACTGTAGCCCGGGAGCTCCGTGCCGCCCCGTCCTGTAGCCCGGGAGCTCCGTGCCGCCCCGTCCTGTTTCTAGGGAGCCATGTGGGGCTTTGTACTGTATCTAGGGAGCCATGTGGGGCTTTGTACCGTATCTAGGGAGCTATATGGGGACTCGTACTGTATATAGGGAGCTATGTGAGGTTTATACTGTATATAGGGGGATTATGTGGGGGCTCATATTGTACCTAGGGGGCTCATACTGTATATAGTGGGATGTCATCATACTTAATTGTGGTCAATATTAAGGCGTACAATTAATTTATAATTTATATGTTAATATTAATATTGAGCAGAATTAATTGCAGCCTATTAGTGCGGCTTCCACAACAGTCATGATCTCTCATGTGGCCCCTTGGGAAAATTGATCTCCCACTCCTGCTCTATTTTGTTTAGTGCTATGTTATGCACACAAGGGAAAAATTTGCGCGGCACGCATAGCGCGCCACTTTCTATCTTTTTCCGTCTACAGATATGCACCAAAGCACCTGTGTGTTGATCACATGACCTATCACATGATTTATCATGATTTCAGAGAACGACGCCCCATTGGCTGTAGCAGCAGCCACTCCGGGTCCCGCTGCGCTCCACGAGACGCGGTGACTGTGATGAGCAGTGACATCAGTAACTACACCATTCATCAGTCACCAAGTTCTCTGTATAATGGCCCCACATATTGCTCCACAGTATAATAGTGTGATATAGTGGCCCACAGTATAATGGAGTCATAATGTGCACCACAGCATAATGGCCCCACATAGTGCCCCACAGTATAATGGCCCCATATAGTGCCCCACAGTATAGTGGCCCCATATAATGCCCCACAGTATAGTGGCCCCATATAATGCCCCACAGTATAGTGGCCCCATATAGTGCCCCACATTGTAATGGTCCCATATAGTGCCCCACAGTGTACTGGCCCCACATAGTGCCCCACAGTATAATGGCCCTATATAGTGCCCCACAGTATAGTGGCCCCATATAATGCCCCACAGTATAGTGGCCCCATATAATGCCCCACAGTATAGTGGCCCCATATAGTGCCCCGCAGTATATTGGCCCCATATAGTGCCCACAGTATAATGGCCCCATATAGTGCCCCACAGTATAATGGTCCCATATAGAGCCCACAGTATAATGGCCCAATATAGTGCTCCACAGTATAATGGCCCCATATAGTGCCCCACAGTATAATGGCCCATATAGTGCCCCACAGTATAATGGCCCCATATAGTGCCCCACAGTATAATGGCTCCATGTAGTGAACCACAGTATAATGACCGCATATAGTGCACCACAGTATAATTGCCCCATATAGTTCACCACAGTATAATGGCTGCATATAGTGCCCACAGTATAATGGAAGCACATAGTGCCTCAAAGTATAATGTGCCCCACAGTATAATGGCCCTATATAACGCACGACGGTATAATGGTATCATATAGTGCGCCACAGTATAATGGACCCATATAGTGCCCCACAGTATAATCGCCCCATATAGTGCACCACAGTATAATGGCCCCACAGTAAAATGGCCCCATATAGTGCACCATACTATAATGTCCCCCATAAAGTGCACCATAGTATAAAGGCCCCATATAATGAACCACTGTATAATGATCCCATATAGTGTCCCACAGTATAATTGTACCTTATAGTGCCCCATAGAATAATGGCCTCATACAGTGCCCCACAGTATAATGGCCCCATATAGTGTCCCACAGTATAATGGCCCCATATAGCGCACCATACTATAATGTGCCCCATAAAGTGCACCATAGTGTAATGACCCCATATAATGCACCACTGTATAATGGTCCCATACAGTGTCCCACAGTTTAATGGTCCCATATAGTACCCCACAGTATAATGGCCCATATACTGCCCCACAGTATAATAGTCCCATATAGTGCTTCCTGGTATACAGCACCCATCCTGGTATATGGTCCTCATCCTGTTACATGGCCCTCATCCTGGTATATGACCCCATCCTGGCATGTGCTCCATGCTGGTCTATGCCCCTATAATGGTATATGCTCTCATCCTGGTATATGGCCCTCCATCTTGGTATAGGCCCCCATCCTATGTATATGGCCCCCATCCTGGTATATGGCCCTCATCCTGGTAGATGCCCCCATCCTGGCATATTCCCCCATCCTGTGTATATGGCCCCCATCTTGGTATTTGCCCCCATCCTGTGTATATGGCCATCATCCTGAGTATATGGACCCATCCTGGTATTTGGCTCCCATCCTGGTATTTGGCCTTCATCTTGGTATATGGCACCCATCCTGTATATATGGTCCCAATCTTAGTATATGGCCCTCATCTTGGTGTATGGCCCTCTATCCTGTGTATATGGCCATCCATCCTGTGTATATGGCCCTCCATCTTGGTATATGCCCCCATCCTCGTATATGCTTCCATCCTGTGTATATGGCACCCATTCTGTGTATAGGGCCCCCATCTTGGTATATGGCCCACAACTTGGTGTATGGCCCTCCATCCTGTGTATATGGCCCTCCATCTTGGTATATGCTTCTATCCTGGTATATGGCCTCCCATCTTGGTATATGCCTCCATCTTGGTATATGGCCCCCATCTTGCTATATGCCCCCATCCTTGTATATGTCCCCCATCCTGGTATATTCCCTCATATATTCAATGCAAAGAGAAATAAAAACAATAAACGCTTCTACTCACCTTTCACATGCTCCCATGCAGCACTGTGTCTTCTGTGTGCTCTGAAGATGTCGGCTGTGAACGGTGATCACAGCTGCCAGGCTATGATCACTGCTCCCTGCCGCTGCAGATACTCACCCAAGACCTCCACTCCCGGCACCTTGTCTCCCCGGCAGCTCCTGACATCGCACGCACTGACTGAGCAGTGCAGACGATGACGGGAAAGTGCAGCTCACAGCTTACACTGCAGGCCCCACTAACATGGTCGCAATCTCCTCCCACAGCTGTGGCCTGGACAGCCCAGTGAGCGTGCCCAGGTCACAGCTAAAGCAGTCTCAATGCGGTCGCCGTCCGACCACAGTCTCTTATGTCCAGGGCTGCAGTAAGTGAGGTGTGCAAGAGTCCTGCTTAGAATCTTACACATCCCCCAAATAAAAATGGCAGCCCCCAGTGGCTAAAGTAAAAATGAATAAATAAACTAATAAAGTGGTACATTTAATTTTGTATTAAAAATAATTGATTATATAATCCATTAATAATACAAAATTAAAAATCACGGCACCTTCCCTTTAAGTCTGACGTTTCTGGATGACAGCCAAACCCTATCCCCAACCTTAAAAACATGACCCACCAAACATCTTCTATCGGCCTTCCGTTTTTGGCGAATCTGAACGGTCCCAATATTCTTTTAAACCTCCCTCTAGACATCCTAAGTCTCTGCACAACGACTTCCACCCAGGACATTCAGAACTAATCCTACAAAACTCACCAAAATGGGGAAGAAAATCATAATTACAGAAAAACGGCGAGGTTCCTGTAGACTGATTTACCTAATTGCTAAAGGCAAACTCAGTGAATGGTAAAAACGAAGACCAGTCCTCCTGCCGAGCTGCCCCACAGTATAATGGCCTCTGGTAGGCAGAGGAAAATGACAAGTCAATCCCCAATTTACAACAAAAAGCTCTCCAGAATTTAGAGACAAATTGCACTCTCCTATCAGACACAATGTTAAGAGGGACCCCATGTAGCCTTACAAATGAGAAATAAACAACCTGGAGAGTGTCCCTGCATTTGGTAATCCTGACAAAGGAACAAAATTAGCTTGTTTGCTAAATCGATCAACTATCACCCAAATAGCAGTTTTCCTACCAGACCGAAGAAATTCCGCGATGAAATCCATGGACAGATGAGTCCATGGTCTTTCTGGAATTGGCAATGGAGCCAATTCGCCGGCCAGCTATGACTGACTTTAGGGCATGCGCAGACTTCACAAGCAGATACAAAATCTTTAATACCATTATGTATGGATGGCCATCAAAAAAGTCTAGCATTGGCTTTCCGTGTAACTGTAACCCCAGGATGACCACTCAAGACGGAATCTTGAAACTCCTGTAACAGACACAATCTTAGGTACACATTCAAAAATAATTTGGATCCTGGAGTAGCTGAAGGAGCCAATGACTGGACTTTACAGATCTCCTCTTACAAGTCTGAGGTTACCATAGAAACCACAATACCCTGAGGAAGAATGGAGGATGGCGGCTCTGGAGGAGAAACTGAATTGAGACTGCGTGATAACCCGGCCTGAATGTGAAATTAAACCTAGAAAAAAACAAGGACCATCTGGCCTGTCTAGGGGTTAATTGTTTAGCTGATTCAATATAATCTAGATTCTTGTGATCAGTGACCACAGTTACTTGATGAACCGTCCCCTCCAAAAAATGCCTCCATTCCTCAAGGACTCAAAGCAAAGAGTAACTCACGATTCCCAACATAATAATTTCTCTCCGCAGATGAGAATTTTTTAGAAAAAAAAGCACATTGACGCAGGTTAGTCAGAGTTTTGGGCCCCTGTGATAAAACGGCCCCTACCCCGACATCCGAAGCATCCACCTCCACAATGAAAGGCTCTTGGAGATCATGTTGGATTAGAATGGGAGCAGACATGAAATACTCTTTTAATTTTTTAAAGGCCTTTATATCATCCGATGACCAAACCTTGAGATTTGCCCCCTTACGTGTAAGGTCAGTAAGAGGTTTAACAATCTGAAAAAAAATTTAAAAATTCCCTATAATAATTGGCGAATCCAAGAAAATGTTGCAAAGTTTAAGGTCACAACGTTGAACCCAATCAATTATGGCCTGCACCTTTGCAGGGTCCATCTTAAACCCTTCTGCTGACCAGATAAACCCCAACAATGAAATTTCCTGAACAGGAAAACACATTTCTCTAATTTCACAAACCTCCCTCAACCTTTGTATTACCACACAGACATGTTCCTTGGTGAGAGTCCAAATCGGCCAAGAAAATTAGAATATCACCCATGTAAATCACAATAAATCTACAAATCTTCCAATGCAATCAGAGAAAATATCATTCATAAAATTTTAAAAAACAGCAGGTGCATAACCCAAATGACATGACAAGATTTTCAAATGGACCCTCAGATGTTAAGAACACCGTTTTCTACTCATCACCCTTCCAGATGCGTATCAAAGTGTAAGCCCCTCTAAGATCAAGTTTAGAACACCACTTAGCCCCCAGAAACTGATTATATATCGCAGTTCGAGATGAATGGAAGTGTTAGGAGGGCGGTTGCAGACAACTTTAATATAATGGAATGCAACCGACCCCGGGGTCCGCGATGCAGCCTGGTGGACTGCTGCCGAACACTTTCCGGGTGGAAAGGAAAGCAACCAACTTAAATGTAAAACCCTTCCGTGTTTCTGCACACTGGAACGGGTATAGCAAATCGCACTATCTCCGTTAGCAGCACGAGGGATAGGCGGAGAATAACAATCTGTAGTCCTGTTGCAGCACAGGGACTACAGTGGCGGCGCTAGGATGCGTGTGTGACTATGCCGACGGGTACACGTGCCTCCAGCCGGCGTGCTACCGGACTGAGGGGTACTACTCCACGTGGCTGACAGGCGATAGCCGTGGATAGGACGTCTGCAGGCTGCTCAGGGTGTTAGGCGACCTCTTTGGCAGAGCCAGACTGCTAGATGAAACTACCTGCCTCTATGGAACTAGCCTGCCTGACAGAAACTACTCATGGAGCACAGTCGTCCACACAATCGCATCATTGCTCAATGATCAGAGCGCGCCGCCACCAATAGGACCGTTGAAGGGACTTAGTGGTACGTTTGACCCCCAGATGAGCTCCGTTCTTAGGGGCATGAGCCCAGGAGAGCACCTCATTTTGTAACTTAGGGGAAACAAACGTCCTCTCCGACGGAACCTGGTTAGAGGACACTGGAGCCACCCACTCTACCTGAGAGTTCTTTTTGGCATAGTCGTTTTCCCGACTGCTTGGAACCCTTATTAACGGGGTACTCCAAGAGATGTGCAGGTCGGGAACGAGAGGGACTAGACTCAGTCCGGGATATATCCATAGCCTCAGGCTCCGGGTCAGGAGTCACGGGTTTGGAAACGGGTCTAGAGAAGGACGGTGCCAACCGACACTGGGGTCTGGGGATCTCCAGCTCTAATTTGTGTTCCGCATGACGCAAATCTATTCAGTTAGCAAGCGAGATTAACTCCTCCAGGGAGGTTGGAATCTCTCTGGTAGATAGAGCATTTTTAATATGCCCAGCCAGACCCTTCCAGAACACCGGGATAAGCGACCGCTCAGACCAATTCAGTTCAGCCGCTAGGGTTCTAAACTGGATGGCATAGTGGCTGGCGGTGGCCGAACCCTGGATTAACGCAAGAAGCTTAAGAGTCATATCATGCGTGACCTGAGGGCCTAGGAATACACTTTTTAGGGTCTTAAGGAAAAGACCCGCATTTGCTACAACCGGATCATTCCACTCCCATAGAGGAGTAGCCCACTCCAGAGCCCTATGGGAGAGTAATGAGATGACATAACCCACTTTGGCTCTTTCGGAGGGGAACCGTGCCTCCATCATCTCCAACTGAATGGAGCATAAATTAATAAAACCCTGCAGGATTTACTGTCTTCAGAAATTTTTTCCGGGAGAGCAAAACGGGGTAATGGGGCAGTTGCAGCTGTTGCAGCATTCACCGCAGCCGAGTTAACCAGATTGGCTGCTTGAGAAGCCGCCTGGGTAGCTACTGCAGTGATATCAGCGACCGGAGCTTGTTTCAGGGACCTAAGTCTGGTCTCCAGTTGCTGTATGTAACGCTGCAGTTGCTGGTTGTCGGCCATGTTCGGCAAGACCCTGGCGCTCTGATACTGTTAGGAGGGCGGTTGCAGACAACTTTAATATAATGGAACGCAACCGACCCCGGGGTCCGCGATGCAGCCTGGTGGACTGCTGCCGAACACTTTCCGGGTGGAAAGGAAAGCAACCAACTTAAATGTAAAACCCTTCCGTGTTTCTGCACACTGGAACGGGTATAGCAAATCGCACTATCTCCGTTAGCAGCACGAGGGATAGGCGGAGAATAACAATCTGTAGTCCTGTTGCAGCACAGGGACTACAGTGGCAGCGCTAGGATGCGTGTGTGACTACGCCGACGGGTACACGTGCCTCCAGCCGGCGTGCTACCGGACTGAAGGGTACTACTCCACGTGGCTGACAGGCGATAGCCATGGATAGGACGTCTGCAGGCTGCTCAGGGTGTTAGGCAACCCCTTTGGCAGAGCCAGACTGCTAGACGAAACTACCTGCCTCTATGGAACTAGCCTGCCTGACATAAACTACTCATGGAGCACAGTCGTCCACACAATCGCATCACTGCTCAATGATCAGAGCGCGCCACCATGTTTGTGGGCGGGCCTTTTAAAGACTAAGCCCTGCCCACCGACGCGCCATTGGTGACGCCACCCGTGGACCAATCAGGCGGTGCCAGGTCACCGAGTCAGGTGGGTGCCAAACCACCAATCACGATCCGCCAGGTCACGGGCATGCTCAGTGCGGCGAATCCTGGACTTAGACTCCGAACGCCCTGTCTCCCTCTGCAACCCATGCTTAACATTGCGAGGTACCAATACATGGGAGACAATTTGTACGACTCGTGGACCAGCTAGGCGTTGGGGTTGACGAAGATGCAGAGCAGCATCAGCCCTGGCTGGACTGAAATGGGAGACAACAGAAGGTCCTTGACTCATTTTGAATCCAGCCACAGACCGATGCCTAACAGGAAGTGGGTAAGTATTTTTAACCGTGATTTTGTTTAGTTCTCGGAAATCAAGGCAGGGACAGAGGCCTCCATCTTTGTTTTTTCAAAAAAAATCCAGCAGCTACAGGGGAAAGCAAGGAGACTCAACAAACAAATCTCTCCTAAAGGTCCTAGGCACAAACAACCTCCCATGAGGAGTGTTAGATGGGGCATTCTCCTGAGCTTTAAAAATCTCATCCTCCAAAACGGAGTCCAAAGCAGCAATCACAACACCTTCTTGTAAAATGCTCTCCTCCTCCTCCTCAGCACTGACCATAGGAGAAAAGCTGCGAGACAAAGCATCCGCTTTAACATTCTTGGTACCCGGGATCTAAGTAACGGAAAAATTAAACCGCGAGAAAAAAAGTGCCCACCTAGCCTGACGGGCATTCAAGCGCTTGGCAGCATCAAGATAGATCAGATTTTTATGATCAGTGAAAACCTGAATGGGAAATTCAGCACCTTCCAAGAGATGACGCCAGTGTTCAAATGCGAGTTTAATAGCCAGCAATTCCCGATTACCAATATCGTAATTAAGTTCAGTCTCAGAAAATTTTTTTGAAAAAAAGGCACAGGGATGTACTCCATCCTTGCTTTCCTGAGACAACACCGCACCGACCCCCACAGAAGAAGCATCAACCTCAACCAAAAACGGCTTAGTCACATCAGGCTGCATAAGGATGGGAGCAGAGGTGAACCTATCCTTTAAAAACACAAAAGCTTCAATGGCCTCAGAAGTCCACTGAACCGCATTAGCACCTTTCCTGGTGAGATTGGTCAGTGGTTTGACAATAATAGAAATTTTTTTTATGAATTTTCTGTAATAATTGGCGAAACCCCAAAACCTCTGTATCGATTTCAAACCAATAGGCCTAGGCCATTCCTGCACAGCTTGAACTTTAACCGGGTCCATCTCAAAACCTTCACTGGAGATAATGTAACCCAAAAAACTAATTCTCTGTACAGCGAACTCACATTTCTCTAGCTTAGCAAAAAGCGAATTGTCCATTAATAACTGTAAAACCTCACGTACGCTCCGCCAATGAGACTCCAGATCAGGCGAATAAATCAGAATGTCATCCAAATACACAACCACATTTTTGCCGATCAAAGGTCTAAGGATGTCATTAATAAGATTCTGAAAAAATGCTGGAGCATTGGTAAGACCAAAAGGCATAACCAGATTCTCAAAATGACCCACAGGAGTGTTAAAAGCAGTCTTCCATTCATCACCCTCCTTCATGCGCAACAAATTGTATGCCCCCCGGAGATCAATTTTAGAGAACCACTTGGCCCCCACTAACTGGTTAAACAAATCAGGAATCAATGGCAGTGGGTAAGGATTGCGTACAGTAATTTTATTAATCTCACGAAAGTCCAGACAAGGACGTAAACCGCCATCTTTTTTTTTTACAAAAAAAAATCCAACAGCCACAGGAGACTTGGAAGGCCTAATGTGACCGGCGGCCAAGCTTGTCTGTATGTATTCCTCCAAAGCCTTTCTCTCAGGAATAGTAAGATTAATTAAACGACTTTTAGGAAGAGTCGCTCCAGGGACAAATTCAATGGTACAATCATAGTCTCTATGGGGAGGCAAAATTTGTGACTCCTCCTTAGAAAAAACTCTCCAAAAATCCTGAATAGGTACAGGTAATTCCCCTTTTTCCACTGCAGCAATACGTCCGTTACAACACTTGTCATAACATTTAGGGCTCCAGGACTTAATTTCATTGGTAGACCAATCCAGTACAGGATTATTCAATTTTAACCAGGGCAACCCCAATATTACTGGAGAAGGCAAATTAATCAATACTACCAAATCCAAATTCTCTTGATGAATACCATTAATAGTGAGGGGAAATTCACAGACCTTGTGAGTAACACTCTTCAAGGGAGAGCCATCGACAGAAACCACAGCAATAGGGGATGACAAAGGTTTAGGTTTTAATGTAAGTTTTTCCAAGAATCCCCCATCAATCACATTCAGAGTAGAACCACAATCCACAAATACCCGAAATTCAATTAATTCTTCCTGAGCAGTGGTAGTAGCAGATAGGAATACTCCCTTTGTATTTAAACAGGCAATACGGGCATAACTGACCATTTTTTTTTCTTTGTTCATACGAAGCACACAGTTCTTAATAAAATGACCAGAAGTTCCGCTATAGAAGCACAAACCTTCAGAAAGCCTGCGGTCTTTTTCCTTAGAGCGAGGTGTCATCGCCCCAATCTCCATCGGCTCTCCTTTGTCAGCACAGACCCTCTCAAGACTCGGAGCTGACATAGCAGAGGATTTGCTCTCATTAACCTTTGCACGCAGTCTCCTGTCCACCCGTATAGCTAATTGCATAGCCTCCTGCAAGTTTCCAGGTGTGGGATAAGCAATCAGCAAATCTTTAACCCTTTCACCTAGCCCCGCCAGAAACAAACTTTTCAAAGCTGAATCGTTCCACCCCACCTGGGCAGACCACCGACGGAAGTGAGAACAATACTTTTCCACATTACCTGATCCCTGCCTCAAACGTCTCAATTCAGACTCAGCAGATGAGACACGATCAGGATCATCGTACAACAAACCCAAAGCAGAAAAAAAACTATCCACTGATCTAAAGCACGGATCACTAGGTTGGAGAGAAAAAGCCCATCCCTGAGGATCCTTGCGCAAAAGTGACATTATGAACGCTATGCGCTGTGATTCATCACCAGAGGATCCGGGTCTTAAACGAAAATACAATAAACAAGCATTTTTAAAAGAAAAAAAATCTTGTTGTTCACCAAAAATTAGATCAGGCAGACGTACCTTTGGCTCTACCAAATGTGCTCCAGAACAGCTACTCACGTGTTGTTGGAGCTCGGCCACCTCCAGAGAGAGTCCCTGCAAGCGTTGAGCCAAATCTTGAACCGAGACCATGATGGAAACTGGAGGTCTTTCCTTAGAAAAATTTTTTGGGCTGGACTTACTGTTATGATCTGCTACAAGCACTAAGGAAAGACAGGAGATCTGTCCCTACAATCGAACTAAACTGGATCCCTACGATGTAACGGGGAACCTGATCCTGCGATCAGACCCGCTAAAGTCCTCGGCTAGTCTGTACGAAGACCTATAGATGCAAGGGAGGAATCCCTACAAGAACTAGGGACTGGGATAAAGTTGGACACCTCCTAGCAGAAATTGTAGCAGTCAAAGACAAACACACAACAAAGAACATAGAGGTCCGAAGACCTAGCAAAACTAACAGAGAACGGTAACAGGGCACCAAGCTAGCTCAAGAGTAGAAAATACAATGAAGTCCAGCAAGGCCAGGAGGGCGGAGCCGGATTAAATAGGCAAAAATGGTCAAGTGACCAGCAAACTAGAAAAAACCTAACAGGAGAGTTCTAACAATTAGCTGAAGCTACGGCTGACAGCTTTCTGGGACTGCCTGCTCAGTTAAATAGCTGAGTTGTCAATCACTGCACAGACAACTCAGCACGCCCCTGCACCAGACTGGACAACTGAGTTGTCAATCACTGAACAGACAGCTCAGCAGGTCCTTGCACCAGACTGGAAAACTCAACTGAGCTGTCAATCCACTGCACAAAAAGCTCAGCATGCCCCTGCACCAGACTGGACAAATAAGCTGTCAATCACTGCATAAATAGCTCAGCACTGAGGGGTGAAATCATGACAGATGTGCTGTGTGGAATACATGTGAAAACGACTTGGGTATACTAATAAGTCACAGACTGAACATGAGTCAACAGTGTCATGCAGCAGCAAAAAAGGCAAACACAATTCTGGGTTGCATTAACAGAAGCATACAGTCTAGATCACATGAAGTAATTATGCCCCTCTACTCCTCTTTGGTCAGACCTCATCTGGAATACTGTGTCCAGTTCTGGACACCACATTTTAAAAAAGACATGAAGAAACTGGAGTAAATTCAGAGAAGAACGACCAGAATTGTCACCAGTCTACAAACAATGTCCAATGAGGAACGGTTAGGGTATGTGCACACGATACTTTAAGCTGCGTCCAAAGCGCTGCACGCAGGTGAATCCGCATGTGTTCATTGAACACATGCGGATTCACCGCATCCTATACATTGCACTGATAGAATTTCTCTTGGGGAGAGTAGCGTCTCTGCAAGAGAAATTGACATGCTGCGGTCTGTGAAGATGTGCTGCATGTCTGTGTCCGCGGGTGAGCCGCAGGTGCACGGAGACACATAGTGGGCATGGGATTTCTTGAAATCTCATCCACTATGCTCTAACGTCTGGCCGCTGCGGATTGCATGCAGTGCAAGTGCGTCCAATCCGCAGCCATTCCTGACCATGTGCAAGTACCCTTAGAGGATTTGGAAATGTTTAGCCTGCAAAAGAGAAAACTGAGAGGAGACTTAATAGCTGTCTATGAATATCAGCTATCACACTCTTCTCTTTATACACTTCATTATGGTTAATGTTATGGTTAATATGAAGGACATTGGAGTTAAACATTGATCTACACAAAGCACAATTACAGACAATGTAATCAAAAAACTCTTTTATGTATTCTAAGCATCCTGATATCTTAATTAAACTCTTTCATTAAAAGAATAACTTGGGTTTTATCCATTTACTGACTCTTAACAATAATGATGCATATGGGTTTTTCCACTCATTTGTTAGTGGCCTATATATACATATACATATACACTGTTGGCAGAATTATGAGGCAATTTGTATTTGTGATGATTAATTTTATCATTGAACAACTACAATGCTGTCTGTCTGTCAACCGAAAAGGTTAATAAACTTGAAAATGTAAGCCAGTAAAAGTGAGGTTTCGTCTTTCTTAGAATATCTTTGTGTGCAGAATTATTGGACAGCTATTACTTATTATGTAACTAAATGAAAAATGAAAATGTCCCTATCTAAGTTGTTTGTTTTCATCTGATAAAGTGAGAATAAGAACCATACAGCTCAAATTGTACAAAAATAAATTTCTTACATTACAAAAATGTATCAGTTACCAATATAGCCCCCTTCTCTTCACTAACAGCCATAAGCTCCATCCATGGAGACTGCCAGTTTCAAAGGCTGCGTGCCCACTATGCGTTTTTCAAGCGTTTTTGCCGCGGAATTTCCGCAGCGAAAACACTTAAAAAACGCTTGGTAATGCGTGCTCCATGGTCCCCAATGATAATCTGCATGTGCTGTGCACATGCTGCGGAAATTTCCGCTGCGGATTATCATTGAGGAAAAATACGCAGCATGTCCATCAATTTTGCGGACACGCAGCGTAATCATCTACATTGACTTGCATTGGACTGCGTGACATCCGCATCACTGCATCTGCACAAGCGGATATCACACTGTTCAATGTGCGGATGGTACCCAGGTCTGGAGGAGAGGAGAAACTGTAAAAAAAACAAATAAAAAATAAAGATTATACTTACCTTCCGATGTTCTCCCGGTGTTTTCTCCCCTCTGTCTGGTCTGCTGTATGGGTCGCGGTGTTGTGAAAGACCTGCCTTGACGTCATTGAGTCAAGTGACCTGTCACATGACTCAATGACGTCACCGCAGGTCCTTCACACCACCGCGAGCCTCCCAAGACACCGGACGCAGCAGAGAAAACAGCGGGAGGACATCGGAAGGTGAGTATAATCTTTTTTTTTATTTTTTACCATTCTTATTCTTTTTTTTTAACTAACTTGGTCACACTACTATAAATCCATGCCAGTTGCATGGATTTATATAGTGTGAACAAGTTGTCAATCACTTTTCCAAGTGATGCTAAAATCGCTTGGAAAAGCGCTTGATAACCCGCATGCAGAAATGCATGCAAAAACGCTTGACAAACGCTTCTACCTGGTGGGAAAAACGCATGTAAAAACCGCATACGTTTTTCCTGCCAGGGAGAAGCGGAAAAAATATGCAGCATTTCTGCATCGTGGGCACATAGCCTTAATCTGTCGATGATCATTTTTTTGGAGAGCACCTGACGCGCCCCCTGGGCCTGTGCTGCTTCTGCTGCGCAGGGGGATACCCGGAGCCGGATCTGCTGGGGATAGTAGTCCTCGTGGCGGTGACCCGGTCCGTGCCCAGGGTGTCAAACTAAGCGGCGGAGTTTAGTATAAGATGTTATAGTGTTCGACTACGCCACCCGTTGAATGCGGTTATGAAACCGCCGCTGCAGGGCAGACCGCTGAGGCCGGTGGTACGGTTGTGCAGCGTGGATAGTATAACCCCCAACGGGAGGGGTATGGCCTCAGGGCAGCGGACGTGGATGATGGGGATAGTAGAATTGCTCGCAGGCACCAGGAACCACTAAGAGACGGTGCGGTGTAGTTCAGGGTCTTTACTGGTGGCAAAGGTAGACCCTCCCGGGAGTACTGGGTAGCGATCGGGGCCTGGTCAGTCCGTGAGCAGATAGGATCTCCCCTGGCCAGGTGGAGTTGTAGGCCTTCCCACTAATTGTACTCTTCTGGCTACCTTGCTAGAAGCGGGTAAAAGTAGCCCACGTCCCTGAGTGTACCGTGTGGTGCTCACCCGTATGGCCGGTGACTCGGGGCCTTCTGGTAGCCTCCGCTCCACGACAGCGGTGCTGGTCCCTTGCGTGTGACCGTGCCTTCGGGTTTCTTGGCCAGAGGACCTGAAATCCTCTGCCGGTCGGTTTCTGCTGCTGGGTATGGCTCAGTCCCCACAGCCTCGGACTCCGTGTCCGGTGAGATCTCTTCAGTCAGGACGAGCTCTACAGCTTCCAGTCTCTGACCCCTTTTATCACTGCTCCCACAGAGCTCCTGATCTTGCTCTCCCTGTATTAGCTCCACTCCAGACCAGACTGTGTCTCTGTCTGGGACTCCTCTTCTTCTCCCTAACCCCGCCTCAGCCCCAGTTTATATAGGGGAAGTTCTTCCCCTCCCAGGACTGGGCAGGAGATGTTGCATGCTTAGGATTCCTGACCAGGAGACCTCCCACCTGCTCACAGACGTAATATTGCTATTACTGTGGTAACCAGACCCCTGGGGTTCCACACACCAACCACAGCCTCGCAGACACCGTACAGTGAGGTGACATTTTTCCTTAAATCTCCAGTTTAAGAAGGGGCCACAAGCTCTCAGTAGGGTTTAGGTCAGGTAAGGAATAGGCAGTGTCATTCTTCTTTCATCTTTAAGGCCCTTACTAGCAGCCAAGCAGTGGAGACTTCAATACTGCGACGGAGCATTGTTCTGCATAAAAATCACTTTTTTCCTGCATCACTGCTTTAAGAAGTTGCATTGTAAACACTGGCAGCAAGTTTGGGAGTTAATTTTGAGTCCATCTTCAAAGGTCCAACTAGTTCAACTTTTATAATACCAGCCTGTAGCAGTACCCCACCTCCAACTTGAGTCAAAGTGGAGGTCTGTTCCCATTATTGATCCACCCATGGGTACATCCAAGTAGTCTGTCAAGAGTCACTCTCATCTCATCAGTCCATAATACCTTTGAAAAATCTACCTTCAGATACCTCTTGGCCCAGTCTTGGCGTTTCAGGTTATGTGTCTTGTTTACTGGTGGTCGGGTTTCCCCCTTTCTCACCTCAGCCATGTCTCTGAACACTGAACACCTTGTCCTTCTGGACATTCCAGGGAGGTTGCAGGTCTGAATAATGACAGCACTGGAGGATAATGGCTTCCTGGTTGCTTCATGTTTGATTCTTCTCAAATCTTTAGCAGTTAATGTGCATCTATTTTTTGTCAACATGATTTTTGCGATCCTGTTGACTAGTTACAAGAAAACCAATATCTTGGGCAATTTCAAGAGTCCTGCATCCCTTTGTAAGGGCTCGCTCACACTTGCAATAATTCTCTTGAAAGAGAGAATCGGATCGATTATGTAAATGACACTCGGCTCAAACTCTGATTAGAGTCAGTTTACTGCAATCCAATTCTCTCAGATGAGAGAATTGTATCACAGGTGCAGAGAAGATGGTAGAACTTAATTTCTCCAATGTCTCTGTCTGCATAAATCGGACTTCTCTTGGATGAAATGGTGGCGATCATTGGCAGAAAATAGTTTAAATTGGTCTTTACTGCTTTACAATATTTTTAGTGTAACCACAGCTTAGGACTGCAGTAGGTCATATGGGTCAACTGATGTACTAATGTACCTAACACCTTTTATTACCAGTGTTTTGTCCTTTTAACAAACTTTGGACTGGTAGTGGACATTGCTAATATCCTTGTCTCAACAGGTTGAAAAAGAAGAGTTGTACATTTATTTTAATTTACCTAGATCAAAAAAATATATTGCACAGTATTTTATAGTTTTTTTTTTATAGGAGTCAGTGGTGGTAGAGACATATGGCTGCATACATCTGAGGAATATGTCCAGTGCAGGGGCAGACACAAAAAGAGGTCATTTGTGCATGAACAGTATGGGGCCTCTTGATATTCAATAGCTCATCATGGAGCATCCCCCCACACCGTTATACTGTATGTATCTAACATTTAACCAGTAATTGTAACCCATAATTTCCATTAGCTCATTTTCTTACATGCAGTCTAAAAGTAATAGAAAACTGCTAGTTGTTTTCAAAAGAGGTTTGGCTTCCTTACCAATTGTGCAAATGTGGCGCCCCTGAGGGTTTGATCGCCACAGAGATGCTTCACCTCTTCAAATGGGGTGAGGTGTTCCTCCTTTGAGGTAAGAACGGTGCAATGGTCAGGACCCCACCTCCACATCCAACACCACACTTCTCCCACCAGAGGGGGCTAGTAGGCACTAGTGTGCCGCCCTTACTGGAAGCTGGGAGACTGGGGAACCACAAGATAGGGGGAACCATTTAGTGGGTGAGGGTGGAGGACGCACATCTAGTTACACTTAATATTTCATATTTAATAAACAGCCATCTTGGCTCACGGTTCTTTGATTGTGATCTCCATCCCTGAACGTGGCTTGTGGGTGAACCTGCAGCGGATGGAGACACGGCCCTCGTATCCTGGCCTTGGGTCGAGGGGCAGGTTGGAGTTAACGTATGTCTCAACCCGGTCAAGGACCATGACCAAGAAGGCCCGGAGCTTAGGAGTGTAGGTCCACCGCAAAAGGATCCCAGGGGGATGCAGACAGAGCGGTATACGCCACCTGTCCTCGCTATTCTGGCCTAGTCAGAGGGATTCCGGCTGCAAGAGGGGTACCGGCCCCCGACACCTGACTTTGCTACTCTACGTCCTGGTCAGGGGAGCCCGGTAGGCCCAGAGGGTCCCACCGAGTAACGAAAGGAGCGGAGCTACCACCCATCCCCTTTTACTGAGCGAAGTCCAGAGGGAGACCCGGCCTATCTACACACACACAGACAGGAAAGGACTCGGTCTGAAGTCTAGGAACACTCTGGTGAAGGGTCCTGATTGAGCACTTGAGTTACTCGGAGGTTGTCAGACCCTCATTCCTGGTGACCGCAGAACTCCGTGAGGAGCAGGGAGAAGCCTTGCAGCTGTACTCTCCACCGTGAGTAAAAACCCTGGAAGTCAACCCCTATGGCCTCCGGACTCTTTATTTCTGCACTGCACCGCACCACGTAGCACCAGACTTCCTATACTACAACCCCCTCCATCCATGTCTCTGCCCTGAGGCCCTGCTCCGCCTGTGGGGAGTAGTATCAACGTCGGCTGCCACAACATCCTGCCTCAGAGGACTGCAGCAGCGCTGGTGGCCTTCACCAGGTGCCACAGGTGGCATAGGCGATAGCAACCACTCAACCCTGATAGCCCGTACCACCCTTTTTAATGTGACGGCCCTGGGCACGGAGCGGGTCCAGGCCACGGCTGCACCCCACCAAAAACACAGGACCCGGCTCCGAGTAATCCCCCCATCTTCCCAGGGTGAGGGCTGTGAGCGTCACACAACCCAGGCAGTATGTTCACCCCTCGATCAGCGGACTACTTCAAATGTTGCGTGAAACTAGAGAGAACCTATCCTTAATCCAGAGCTGACATTTTTCTTTGAAAAAGAGTGGGTAGCGCCAGACTGGTGATTTTTCCGAAATATCACCTATTAACAAAAGTGCTCAGAAGCTATTTTAATGCCTTTCTCTCCCCCGCCCCTCCACCCCAATCGGGCTTGACATTCTAACAAAAGTCAGTCCCAAACTTCAGGGTGGTGGGATCCTGCCTTACAGAGCGGGATCCCACAACGCTCATCGGCCCCCCTCAGAGTGTAATGATGAGATTATTTTGCCCTAATCCAGTGTTGTCACCTACTTTAATAAGCTATTCCATAAGAGCTTAGTAAAGTATATGGCAGCGCTGGGTTAGCGAAAACAGCAAGATTTTGTGAGAACTCACTCTTTCCCTATAATAAGGTCCATGGAGATTTGTAGGAGGAGTTTGGGGACTTTTTTTTTTAGAAAGTCAGGCCCTTTGGGAGGGGGGCATTATGATTACTTCTGTACACTTTTGTTAATGGGTGATACTTTCAAAAATCTGGGGCAACCCACTATTTTACTAAATAAAAAGGCCACATCAGACTGATTATAGATACTCTTTAATTTAAACCCTAACTCACAGGACTGTGATAACAGATGACATTTATAAAGACTTTTTTTTCTAAAGTTTTTTTTATACTCCTCACAATATTACTGCATCTCATGAAGAACAAAAGAAAGTACATGGTAGCTGTGAGCTGTTCTCACTTGGTCTATTACATAATAACAATAAATGTTAAAACAAAAAAAAAATCATTAAAATGGAGCTGAAAAAAGCCGTGATTAATAATGCACTATTTGAAAAATGAATATAAAGTTCTAAATAGGGTTATTGAAAAATTTCATTATGTCCACTTTCTAGTGGATTTCTATTAATTTATTATGACAGTTCAAAAGCTCCCATCCTCCACTGATTAAGCAAAAAGATATGTGAATTCTACAGTGAAAGTCACATTGATTTATAGGACTCTTTCACCCGATGTTTCCAAACACACACAGTATCTGTTTTAATGAAATAACTTTGCAAAGAGATGACTTGGCTCAGTAAAATTGCATTTTCCCAGCAAGACACCAGAAAATATGAAATAATGTGGACTCTAAGCAATACTGAACCGCATGTGAAAAATGGACGAACAACTCAAATCTGAGCTTTATACAGGATCATTTATTTTATGCCGAAATAAAACATTTTTCTTGCTTTATTCTTCTAATATGTATTCTATGTGAATAAATTTGTACTTTGCATGTAAAGAATACCAAGACATATGCTTGTCAGATTATTTCTCCTAAACCTGCATGCGCTATACACTTATGGAAATTGGATTATTACAATCGATTTGCCACAAATGGAATACAAGATCAAAAAATGACACATTTTTTAAATCAGGATTTTGTTATCAAATTTTTTCTAATAATCTTTTTTCGATTTTTCAAATATTGCAGTTCTATCACTAGCCACTAGAGCAGTCAAAGATAGTCTTATACTTTCTGTTTTTCAGCTTTGTTGTGTAGACGGGAACCGACTCGTAAAATTATGTAATTATCAATCAAGGAGAGGGATAAAGACTGTTCTATTGTGCTATTGAAGGTCTCGATAAGGCCAAAAACCTTCAATTGTTGTCTTTCATCCAACAGCTATTCTTCCCAACTTTTACCTATGTTCACTAGGTTTGAGTCAAGTGTGCCTGTGTACTCCAAATGGAGAAAGAGAAAAAGCCTCTTGCAGACTCCTTGGCTAGAAGGTAATCTACTGTTGGTGAAAAGACATGTGGAAATCCATCTTGCCAGATCGCTTTTTCCCCTGAAATCTGTCATAGGGGGAAACTCAGTACTGCTCCATATACATGAAATAACGGCCTGTCACGATTCCACCTATAAGTGTGTTCGGAAGCAGTGAGTGACAGCTCAGCCATCCAACTGACGGCTGGGGCGTGCTGAGCAGTCAGTATATTGAGTGACAGTTCAGATGTCCAATCAGGGCCTGGACTTACTGAGGCTTCCTCCATGTGTCTGCTATTCAAGTGATTACCTGGCTATTTAGTTGGCTCTCTGCCTCCAATTAGTGCCAGTTATAGCTTAGCTCAAATGGTGGGCGCTTGCTCTGTTCTCTGTATTTGATCTTTGTTGGCCGATCTTGAATCTTGCCGTTGACCATCCGTTTGCCTTTCCCTTTTGTCTTGATCCGCTACCTTCCTGGAATTCTGACCTCAGACTGTGACCTGACTATGCCTTTGCCTTACCTCTTTGTTTATGACAAGCTGTAGCGTTGGCGTCCCTGCCTCCTGCTAGGCAGGGACGCTGTTCCCCTCACCTCTCCGCTCCGTGCCCGGCATCCTCCTCCGGCTCTGCTGGCAGCGCGCGCTGCTTCCCGGCCACTGTGCTTAGGGCGCGCGCGCGCGCTCCCCCTCTCTTAAAGGGGCCGCGCGCGTCGTCCTAAGGAGTCCCCGGCCAATGGCCGGAGGACCTCACCATATATAAGGCACCTCCTCCAAATTGGAGGTACCCGAGCAATGTTGCTGCAAAGCCTTCACTCTGCTTCAGCCCTCAGGTCCTGTTACCAGTTACCTGCCAGTCACCTGCCAGATTCCTGCTTGTTACCTGCCAGTCACCTGCCAGATTCCTGCTTGAAACCTGCCTGATATCCGCTTACCTGCTTGCAAGCCTGCGGTCCGACGGTCTGCCTTCCGACACCTGTCAGTCTGTCTATGGACCAGCCTGCCCGCTCACCTGGGAGCGCTCACCTGCTACCTGCCTGCTAGCCTACCTGGAGGCTCTGCCGTCACTTGCCGTGACCACCTGCCCGTCCAGAGACTCTTGCCCGCTCACCTGGGAGCGTCCACCAGCTACCTGTCTGCTAGTCTACCCAGAGACTGTCCCTGTTACTTGCCGTGACTACCTGCCCTTCTACCCAGAGACTGTCCCTGTTACTTGCCGTGACTACCTGCCCTTCTACCCAGAGACTGTCTCTGTCACTTGCCGTGACTACCTGCCCATCTTCCCTGGGAGCCACCCGCTTCCTTACAAGGACCGCCCCCTTGTATAGTTGCTCAGAGGTTCCGCCTCCCAGACCCGTTACAGTTTGCTCGGGCCATGGAACCCGGTGGCACCCAAGCTCCCTCGATCTCGGACCTATGTCATGAACTGTCCCGGCAGAGGTCCCAACAGGAGTCCATCCTGAGTCACCTGCGGAATGTCAACTCTCGCCTGGACACCCTGACTGCTCCACCAGTAACCACCGCTAGTGTCATGACTCGCAACCCGGCAGCGCCGCTGCCCACCAATACCATGGTATCCTGCCCCGGACCCCGGCTTTCTGCACCTCCTCGCTTCGGAGGCGATCCCGCTCAAGCCCGGGGCTTTATAAACCAGTGTACCCTGCACTTTGAACTCCTGTCCCACCAGTTTATCTCCGACCGGGCCAAAATAGCCTTCATTATGTCCCATCTCACGGGGGAGGCACTGGCTTGGCTAAATCCTCTATGGGAGAGAGGAGATCCCCTAGTGTCCGACCTGCCAGCCTTTCTCACGGCTTTCCGGAAAGTCTTCGACGTACCCGGACGGAAGACCTCATCCGCATCATCTCTGCTACGCCTCCATCAAGGAAATCTCACCGTGGGCCAATATGCCATACGGTTCCGTACCCTTGCTTCGGAGCTGGCCTGGGATAACGACGCCCTGGTGTCTGTCTTTTGGGAGGGTCTGTCCGGCCGTATTAAAGATGAACTCGCCGGTCGGGACATTCCTTCCACTCTCGACGACTTAATAACACTTACCACCCAGATTGACATCCGGTTTTCAAACAGAGGCTGGACAGACATCTGTCTGAGATGATTTAGTGAATCCTGCTTTGAGCAGGGGGTTGGACCAGATGACCCAGGAGGTCCCTTCCAACTCTACCATTCTATGATTCTATGATTCTATGGTTACAGGAGCGCGCCAAAGAGGTCACCCGTGAGAGGAGGTTTCCACGTCTAGCCCCTACCTTCCAGAAACCTGTCACTTCTCCCGTTACTACCCAGGTGCACTCACCTGAGCCTATGCAGGTCGACCAGACCAAGATGGTCAAAACCCGTCAAGAGTTACGCCGTGCCGAGGGGAGCTGCTTCTACTGTGGCAGTAAGGAGCACCATATCCGTTCCTGTCCGGAGAGGTCGGGAAACGCCTGTGTCTAGGATCGCTCAGAGAGGTCGTCCTAGACAAGAGTAAACCCTCTCCATCTCTGTTGCTGTCGGTCTCTATCATCTGCGGGGAGAACCGTTATTTTGAACTAGCCCAACTTGACTCTGGAGCTGCCGGAAATCTCATTTCTCAGTCTCTGGTAGAGAAATACCGCATTCCCACCAAACCTCTAGCTGTACCCTTATCTGTCGCTGCCGTGGATGGGGGCCTCTTACCACATCCCATCCAACTCATCACCGAATCCATAACCCTGCAGGTGGGAATGCTGCACTCTGAGAGCATCTTCTTTCATGTTCTGCCTGGACTTTCTCACGCCCTCTTACTAGGCCTACCTTGGCTTCAGAGACATACACCCGTGCTTGATTGGCTGACCGGAGAAGTCCTTCGCTGGGGACAGGACTGCCATAAGACTTGTTTAGTTCCCGTCCATCCTGTCCGTCCTTCTCCTACTCCAGCCAATCTACCTGGTCTCCCGGCTCCTTATTGGTCGTATGCGGACGTCTTTAATAAAAAGGAGGCAGAGACATTACCCCCTCATAGACCATACGACTGCCCAATCGACCTGATGCCCGGCACTACTCCTACCCGTGGACGCATTTACCCTTTTTCCGCTGCTGAGACCCGATCCATGTCAGAATATATTGAGGAGAATCTGGCCCGGGGATTCATCCGGAAATCTACTTCCCCGGCGGGAGCAGGCTTCTTCTTCGTCAAAAAGAAGGACGGCTCACTCCGTCCCTGTATAGACTATAGAGGCCTTAACCAGATCACGGTGAAGAATAAATACCCCCTTCCGCTCATTCCAGAATTATTTGACCGTCTGAGGGGGGCTAGAATCTTCACTAAGCTGGACCTCCGTGGGGCGTATAACCTGGTCCGTATCCGTCAGGGGGATGAATGGAAGACGGCATTCAACACCCGGGACGGCCACTATGAATACCTGGTAATGCCCTTCGGTCTCTGTAATGCTCCCGCCGTCTTTCAAGAGTTGGTCAACGATATCTTCCGGGACCTTCTCTACTCCTGCGTAGTGGTGTACCTGGACGACATCTTGGTCTTCTCTCCGGATCTCCCCACACACCGGAGGGATGTTCGTCAGGTTCTGCTCAGGCTCAGGCAGAACCACCTCTACGCTAAATATGAGAAGTGCCTCTTTGAGCAGACCTCGCTTCCGTTTTTGGGCTACATAATTTCTCAGACCGGTCTACGAATGGATCCTGAGAAACTGTCTGCCATCCAGAAGTGGCCCCGACCAGAGGGGTTGAAGGCTATTCAGCGGTTCCTGGGCTTCGCCAACTACTACCGCCTCTTCATACCGCACTTCTCTTCTCGGACTGCCCCAACCTCTGCGCTCACCCGTAAGGGCACTAATCCCAGAGAATGGCCGCCTGAAGCAGAGGAAGCCTTTCTTTCCTTAAAACAGGCTTTCTCTTCCGCCCCGGTGCTGCATCGCCCGGACGGCAACAAGCAATTCTTCCTGGAAGTTGACGCCTCCTCCTCTGGAGCCGGAGCGGTATTTACCCAAAAATCGTCTTCCGGGAGAATGGTAACTTGCGGCTTCTTCTCCAAACTCTTCTCCTCTTCCGAGCGCAACTATTCTATAGGAGACCGAGAGTTATTGGCCATTAAGCTGGCATTGGAGGAGTGGCGTTACCTGCTCGAGGGGGCTCTTCACCCGGTAATAATTTACACGGACCACAAGAACTTGGCTTACCTCCAGAGTGCCCAGAGACTTAACCCGTGACAAGCCCGGTGGTCCTTGTTTTTTGCTCGCTTTGATTTTGTTCTTCGTTTTCGCCCGGCTGACAAAAACATCAAAGCTGACGCCTTGTCCCGATCCTTCCTGGTGTCTCATCTTGAGGAGGAGCCTAAACACATCATCGATCCCGCCAGAGTAATGCAGGTGGCCCCCGTGAGTCTAAATCGTCTCCCTCCCGGTAAGACGTTCGTAACGGTACCTGATCGGGAGAAGATCCTACACTGGGGTCACTCGTCTAAGCTAGCTGGCCACGTCGGTCAGAAAAAGACCCTCCAGCTTATCACCCGGCACTACTGGTGGCCTACCCTGCACAAGGACGTAATAGACTTTGTTTCTGCCTGTGTGTCCTGCGCCCGCAACAAGGTTCCGAGACACCTGCCAGCCGGTCGCCTCCTTCCTCTTCCAGTACCTGCTGCCCCCTGGCAGCATATAGCTATGGACTTCATAACAGATCTCCCTGTCTCTGCCGGTTGTACGGTCATTTGGGTGGTCGCTGACCGCTTTTCCAAAATGGCTCATTTCATTTCCCTGCCAGGCCTCCCGTCTGCACCCGAGCTGGCTAAAGACTTTATCCGCCACATCTTCCGTCTCCATGGCCTGCCCCTCCACATTGTGTCGGATCGTGGGGTTCAGTTCACCTCACGCTTCTGGAGAGCCACATGTAAGCTGCTAGACGTCACCCTGGACTTCTCCTCCGCATACCACCCACAGTCCAATGGTCAAGTGGAGCGGATTAATCAGATCCTGACCAGTTACCTCCGGCACTTCGTTAATGCCTACCATTCAGACTGGGTGGATCTCCAGCCATGGGCCGAATTCTCTTACAATAATCACGAGAGCGAATCTTCCTCCAAATCCCCGTTTTTTGTAGTCTTCGGTCAGCATCCTCGGATCCCATTTCCCGTCTCCACCTCGGTGGACAATCCGGCTGCGGAATCTCTCATTAGCGAATTCTCCTCCATTTGGGAGAGTACCCAATCCGCACTCCTTCAGTCGTCCGAGCGGATGAAAAAACACGCTGACAAAAAACGCCTGGATCCTCCACAATTCCGTCCTGGAGATAGAGTCTGGCTCTCGTCCAAGTATGTCCGGCTCAAGGTTCCTTCCTACAAGTTAGGGCCTCGGTTCATCGGCCCACTGGAGGTTATCAAACAGATCAACCCGGTGGCCTATAAATTGAAACTCCCGGCTAACTTGTGGATCCCTAATTCCTTCCATGTATCTCTCCTCAAACCCGTGGTACTTAACTCTTTTTCCAAGTCTACAGGTACGCCTCCTGCTCCGGTTTCCGCTGAAAACGAGTTTGAGGTAGAGAACATTCTGGCCACCAAAAGGGTAAGAGGAAAGACCTTTTTTCTAGTGGACTGGAAGGGGTTTGGTCCTGAGGAGAGAACTTGGGAGCCCCGGGAGAACATCCATGCCCCTCTCATCCTTGATAAATTTCTGTCTGGCCTAAAAAAGGGGGGGCCTAAAGTGGGGGGTACTGTAGCGTCGGCGTCCCTGCCTCCTGCTAGGCAGGGACGCTGTTCCCCTCACCTCTCCGCTCCGTGCCCGGCGTCCTCCTCCCGCTCTGCTGGCAGCGCGCGCTGCTTCCCGGCCACTGTGCTCAGGGCGCGCGCGCGCTCCCCCTCTCTTGCAGGGGCAGCGGCCGCCGTCCTAAGGAGTCCCCGGCCAATGGCCAGAGGACCTCACCATATATAAGGCACCTCCTCCAAAATGGAGGTGCCCGAGCAATGTTGCTGCAAAGCCTTCACTCTGCTTCAGCCCTCAGGTCCCGTTACCAGTTACCTGCCAGTCACCTGCCAGATTCCTGCTTGTTACCTGCCAGTCACCTGCCAGATTCCTGCTTGAAACCTGCCTGATATCCGCTTACCTGCTTGCAAGCCTGCGGTCCGACGGTCTGCCTTCCGACACCTGTCAGTCTGTCTATGGACCAGCCTGCCCGCTCACCTGGGAGCGCTCACCTGCTACCTGCCTGCTAGCCTACCTGGAGGCTCTGCCGTCACTTGCCGTGACCACCTGCCCGTCCAGAGACTCTTGCCCGCTCACCTGGGAGCGTCCACCAGCTACCTGTCTGCTAGTCTACCCAGAGACTGTCCCTGTTACTTGCCGTGACTACCTGCCCTTCTACAAAGAGACTGTCCCTGTTACTTGCCGTGACTACTTGCCCTTCTACCCAGAGACTGTCTCTATCACTTGCCGTGACTACCTGCCCGTCTTCCCTGGGAGCCACCCGCTTCCTTACAAGGACCGCCCCCCTGTATAGTTGCTCAGAGGTTCCGCCTCCCAGACCCGTTACACAAGCTCTCTTGGTATCAGACCCTAGACTTCTTGACTACCCAACCTTCCCGACTTGTCAGTAAGTAGTGACTAACGTCCCACCACTAAAATGGGGTAGTATATGCCACCATTTCCTGGTAAATTTAATCTTCTGAACACTCTTTTATTGCAGCTGTCAGACAATATAAGTAGGATATGTGTAAATTCTGGGAGGCAATAAGATAGCACTGGTAAAAAAAAAAACAATTTGGCCGGTCTTTTTGTGCACCCAAAATATCATCTGCTGGCACTCATTAACATTAGCTTCTTAACAAAAGTAAGGTGAGATCGTGAGATCTGCAAACTAAATATGTACAAAAGTAGCAGAGTTAAGAGGGCTATGCAATACATTTTCTAAGGAATTACATATTTTAAAGGTAGAGTCCTACTTCTAAGAAGTTATATCAGTGAAGTTCACCTTTCCTATTTCTCATTTTTAATTCTCATCATTCCCTTTAAGGGGGTATTCCCATCTCCAAGATCCTATCCCAATATGTAGTAGGTGTAATAATAATAATAATATTAGCAAATAGCTCCAATTAGAAATGTAGTATAGTATTTTTGATTCGCTATGTCTCTTTCCTCATGTTCAAGCATTGCAGGACCTTAGGTATCCACGGTTACGTCCACTGATATAGTGACAGTTAGTTAGCTGCTAGTGATCATAACCATGGATACCTAAGGTCCTGCAATTCCTATGAGTAAAGTTGAAACTAGGGTGGGAGCATGCAGGGAATGTGCCACGGGTGCAGCCAGCATGAAAATGGTGAGGGCGCTGTCAAGCCATCTCATGTGGTGGTTCAAGGTGTCCCCCAGGGGGTGGCATTTTGCCCCCTAAATGATCTTCCAATGAGCTAATATTATCAGAAAAAAATGGAAAAATGTCTAGCTTTCAATTTCTGATTTGTTCTACATTCTGCTGTGAATAAAATATGATTATAAGAGATTTCAAAATCATTACATTCTTGCTTTCTTTACATTTTACACAGCACCCCACCCAACTTTCTTTTCAATTTGGTTGTGGACGAATTGTCGTCCATAAAGTGTATCAGTCAATTCATCATAATGCAAAATAAATGCATAGGCTTGGTTGCTCTGTTGCTCCTTGTTATTCTCTGAATGGTTGTGGACCACATACCTGGGTTATTTTCATGCAGAGAACCCCTAAACTGCTGCACAGTTAGAAATCACCTACTCAGATTCAATGAGATTACATACTCTGAGCAATCTGTTAGGACTCTACATGATGGAACTTCTGACCAGTGAGATGCTAGCCCAAAAAATAAGTCTCTCCCCTATGATAAACCTGTGTGAACTGTGACAGAGAAGAGATAGCTGAAGGTGACACACAAGAAGATATTGTGGAAGAGGTGGGAGAGGTCCAGGTGGGAACAGTATAGTGGGAGAGTGGAAAGATGAAAGCAATATAGTGAGAGACAGAGGAGAGATCGAGGTGACATCAGCATAATGGGAAAGTGAGAGGGAAGATGAAGATGACAGCAGTATAGTGAGAGACAGAGGAGAGAACGAAGTGACAGCACCATAATAGGACAGAGAAAGGGAAGATGAAGATGACAACAGTATACAGAAGAGAGATCAATGCGACAGCAGCATAATGGGACAGAGAGAGGGACGGTGAAGGTGACAGCAGTATAGTGAAGTGACAGCAGCGTAATTGGACAGAGAGAGGGAAGAAGAAGATAACAGCAGTATAGTGAGAGACAGAGGAGATATCAAGGTGACAGCAGCTTAATGGGACAGAGAGAGGGAAGATGACAGCAGTATAGTGAGAGACACAGGAGAGATCGAGGTAACAGCAACTTAATGGGACAAAGAGAGGGAAGATGAAGATGACAGCAATATAGTGAGAGACAGAGGAGAGATCAAAGTGACAGCAGCAAAATGGGACAGAGAGAGGGAAGATGAAGATGACAGCAGTATAGTGAGAGACAGAGGAGAGATCAAAGTGACAGCAGCATAATGGGACAGAGAGAGGAAAGAAGATGAAAATGACAGCAGTATAATGAGAGACAGAGGAGAGATCGAGGTGACAACAGTATAATGAGCCAGAGAGTGGGAAGATGAAAATGACAGCAGTACAGTGAGAGACAAAGGAGAGATCAAAGTGACAGCAGCATAATGGGACAGAGAGAGCGGAGATGAAGATGACAGTAGTATAGAGAGAGACACAGGAGAGATCAAGGTGACAGCACCATAATGGGACCGAGAGAGGGAAGAAGATGAAGATGACAGCAGTATAGTGAGAGACAGAGGAGAGATCAGGGTGACAGCAGCTTAATGGGACAGAGAGAGGGAAGATGAAGATGACAGCAGTATAGTGAGAGACAAAAAGGAGAGATGAAGGTGACAGCACCATAATGGGACAGAGAGAAGGAAAAAGATGAAGATGACAGCAGTATAGTGAGATACAGAGGAGAGATCCAGATGACATTATAATGGGACACAGAGAGTATAGTGAGAGAGACAGGAGAGATCGAGGTGACATCAGCGTAATGGGACAAAGAGAGGGAAGATGAAGATGACAGCAGAATAGTGAGAGACAGAGGAGAAATCGAGGTGACAGCAGCATAATGGGAGAGTATTCTGACTCTCCATAACTAGGCTGCAAGTGTGGGGCTCTTTAGACAGCGTTTCTATGTATGGCTGTATTGAACCAGCACTCACACTAAGAACTTCGTCAGATTGCTTCAACTCGATGGTAGAAACATGTATGAAGATTCCAGAAGAAGTTTATTCTCAGGCTGAATTCTTGTATAATGAGCAATAGTAACAGCAGTAGATAAAAAAACAATTTTGAATGAGCTATGTGCAGACATGAACCCTATTTAATGGCTGACAAACACTAACTTGGCAAGAAGGAAGGGGTTATATACATCAGAGCTGGACTACAGGGGTAGAGGCAAGACAAACTTCGAAAAACAAACCATGATTGTGTAGCACCCCGAGGGCTCGGCTGCTACAGGGGTATTGCACCTCAAACCAGAGGTGTGATATTCCACTCCCGGGTAAGGATGGAGTGTGGACCAGGACTCGTTAGGCTGCATGCACCACACACACCCCATTTCCGAGGGACAGCTCAACGGTGCTCCCACAGAAGTGCAGGCACGACAGCTTCTGTCCCTGGCTGGAGTGGGGAGGGGGAGGAAAACCCAGTGGTGTAGGAGCAGATAGGGGTGGGTCTCTGGGCATAGGTAGGAGCCCATTGGTTGCTAGTCACCTGGGCTCGGGTGTTAGAAGGAGGTATATAAGGTGGGCACCATCTTAGGACAGGGTTCAGTTCAGAGAGGAGGAGAAGAAGACAGGAGTTCAGCCAGAGAGGGCTGACAGGGAGCTGTGGCTCAGTCTGGGCCCAGCTCCAGAGGCAGGCCTGGAGTGGAGGCCAGAAACAGCAGAAAGAGAGAGGAGAAGGAGCGGAAAGGAAAGTAAGAAAGGAACTGGAACAGAGGAGAAAGGAAGCAAGGAACACAGAGAAAGGCCCAGAGACACGAGGACAGAAGGAACCCCATATGCCCAGAGGAGATAGAGGGTGAAGGGTTGGCAGAACAGGGTACCGGAACCCAAATTGGTGGAGGCAACAGATTCCTCAGCCAAAGACCGGAGGTTGTTACCACATCTTGGTGCGACCCCTCACTACATCTACCAGAAAGGCATACCGTATAGGGTCAGGGAAACCGGGAGAGGTTTCGCCAACAGAAGGCCCGAGGAAGCTGGACAAAGGTGGGTCACTGGTGGGGACGGCCAGAGAAAGGTAGAGAAGGGAGCTCTGAACCACACTCAGGAATTACCTGGGAGTTGACCGAGTCCCTCACCTGGTGGACGCAGCACGGCTCGGGCAGTCATCGCCTGCAGCATTGACATGAACAACAACTGTGAGTAAAGCATTGAAAACTGCAACCGCACGTCTCTGTGGTTCCTCGCTGCACCAGCACCATTAGCACTGGGACGCTCACACCATCACTCCCATCATCTCTCACATTAGCTGCCCTGAGGCAATACTTCTCCCATGGGGAGTT
This sequence comes from Phyllobates terribilis, assembly GCF_046119375.1. Lineage (NCBI taxonomy): Eukaryota > Metazoa > Chordata > Amphibia > Anura > Dendrobatidae > Phyllobates > Phyllobates terribilis. The sequence continues at coordinate 492,034,458 of NW_027362761.1, read as the reverse complement.
ATCCCATACTCAGCTGCGCAAACAACATCAGCCTCAGCGGTCTGCAGCGCGGCGGCGGTCCCCACTGACCGCAATCCACGGGTGGCGTAGTCGGACATTTGCTATACATTAAGACTGCCACTGGTTTGACCACCCTGGGCACGGACCGGGTCACCGCCACACGGAGACTACAACCCCCAGCATTCTACAACAGGCCCGGTTCCGGGTTCCTCTGCACAACACAGGCCCAGGGGGCGCATCAACTTTGGCGTAGTCGGGGAGGATCATTACCAACCCGCCACAAGCGGGTATTGCGTGCCTGGAGAAAACTGCACATGTACCTTAAAAAGAAGTCTCCCGCCATTTCCAGAAGTTTCCCGCCGTCCGGAGTCGTTTCCCGCCATCCGGAGCCGATTCCCGCCATCGGACGCCATCTTGGACCGTTTCCCGCCGTCTTCATCCGTTTTTTCCCACCCTGGCAGAGCGGACACCATTATGTGCGCACCAAAAGACAGCAGGAAGCCACCTCCCATCGTGGGCCAGGTCCCAGAATGGCGCCAAAGAAGGAGCTCGCCCCCACCAGCCATGAGTGCAGCAGTGGAGATGTCCATCAACGTGGGGGGGCTGCCCCTGAGGGTGATTGTCAGCAGATGCCCCCAAGACCAACCCCCATGGGGGCGGATAGGAAAGAAAACTGAGGGGCTGGGTGCGGCCTTGATCAGTCTGGACCTGCTGCACCCGGAGATGGAAGGAGCAGAGAACTCCACCAGCACCCTGGCCCGCAGCCTGCTGCAAGCTGAGCCACCCTGCAGCCTGACAGAGTTGCTCTCCCAGCTGCCTAGAGACCCGGGCAGTGCGCGCGCAGCGCTGGAAGACCTAAACAGAAGAATGGTCCGGGCGCAGCGGGATGTGTTTTCCGGGTGGAAGGAGGAGATGACCCGGCAGCACGAAGGCAGCCAGCGGAGGACCCCGCCGGGACCGGCAGCTGCAGACGACGCCGCGGAGGAGGCCATGGAGACCGAGGCAGGTAATGGGGACGCCACCACCCCAAGCCCTGGGAACACCAGCCTGCCCTCACCCTCCGTTGCGGGACCCAAAGCCCCGAGGACCGTACCTGACACCACGCCTCCACCGCCGCCAGCTAGGCCTCAGGCAGCGAGAACCGTCATCACGTCCCGCCCCGCGCTGTGCCCTCTGAACCCGGGCGCCGTAACGCGGGAGACGTCACAGGCCAGGACGCAAGGCCCAGCACACCCGGGCGCCGCTGCCTCACCAGCGCCCCCTACCTTGGCGGTGCCACCCCCGGGCGCGACCAACAAGCGACCACCGGCCTGGTCGCAAGGCCGAGTGCCCCCGGGCGCTGCCACACATCCGAAGCCCGCGGTGCCGCCCCTGGGTGCGGACCTGTACGCCCAACATACCAGCCCGGACGGGCTGCCCTTTGAGTGGCCACCAGAGTTTGACAACCCCCGTCTCCGGGGAGAACAACCCCTGAGCGAGCCTCTGATCCCGGCCCCGGAGCCCGCCAACATCGCTCCACCCCCGCTGGAGGATGCCCAGTTTGCATGGGACCCCACCGGCGAGAGTCTCATGGGGTTCACCCAGGAGTCCCGGGCGGAAGCAGCCCAGCGCCTGGATTGCTGCCGTCAGCAGCTGGCCACCTATGAAAGAGAGCAGCGGCAGAGGCGCATCAGGGAGGAGCGACTCCAGGCCAGGAGCGCGGAACAGAAGAGGAGGGCCCGACAAGACACCCACGCCATCCGCGGTCCCAGAGCTACCGGGACCGTAGTCAAGTTCCAGCTAGAGCATGGCTGGGGCTTCATCAGAGACCCGGAGGCTGACACCGACGTCTTCGTCACTAGAAGGGACGTTGAAAGCCACCTGCCAGAGGAACATCACGGCCGTGACCTGTACCCCGGTGACGTGGTCACCTACACCCGGCACAAGGGCGCAAAGGGACTGTACGCCTTCCACGTTCACCGGCTCACGGAGGAGGAACTGCAGTACCGCCCAGACACGGAGTACACTGAGGGTCCGGACGGACCAGAAGATTACCAGGAAGAGCAAGGAGCATCAGGAGGACACCGTTACCAGTAAACAGTAAAGTGGAGCTGTATATAGTTACCCGTCAGGGTACCAGAACTGTTACAAGAACTGTTATGAGAACTGCTGCTGATTGAAGTGTGGTCCCCGTTGGGACTAGTGTGGAATAGTTAAAGGACTGTTACCCGTGTGCAAGTTAACCCCCTCAATCCCTAACCAGGCTCAGGACTGTGAGCAGCCATTCCCCTATCCCCACTGGCCGAGAACTGAGAGCGGCCAATCCCTTGTAAATAGTTGCGCTTCTTAAAGCGCCCCCTACTGGTTTTATAAAAGAACTGCAACGTCTACCTCAGAATTAAATGGGCTGTTGCACCTTTACCTGGTCACAAGTTGCATAGCGGCCAGAGCTCCAGAATGTGTTTTTGAAGGAAATGTTTTATTTGAAAATGTCTTATATTGGAAAGTTTTATATGCTGCTAGAATAATACTGCAAATGTTTTATGTGATGTTTTATATGCTAAAAGAGTTCCAGTGGCATTAGCAAGATGTTTTATGGAAAGGAGTACCAGTAATGTTAAAAAGAAAAGAGTACCTCCCATAAAGGGATGAGTTACAAGTTAATATCTTATATGCAAGTGCACTTTAAAAATTTGTATGTTTTAAATAGTTTTATTCTTTTCCAGCCCGAGGACGTGCTGTGATTTACCAGGGGGGAATGTAGCACCCCGAGGGCTCGGCTGTTACAGGGGTATTGCACCTCAAACCAGAGGTGTGAAATTCCACTCCCGGGTAAGGATGGAGTGTGGACCCGGACTCGTTAGGCTGCATGCACCACACACACCCCATTTCCGAGGGACAGCTCAACGGTGCTCCCACAGAAGTGCAGGCACGACAGCTTCTGTCCCTGGCTGGAGTGGGGAGGGGGAGGAAAACCCAGTGGTGTAGGAGCAGATAGGGGTGGGTCTCTGGGCATAGGTAGGAGCCCATTGGTTGCTAGTCACCTGGGCTCGGGTGTTAGAAGGAGGTATATAAGGTGGGCACCATCTTAGGACAGGGTTCAGTTCAGAGAGGAGGAGAAGAAGACAGGAGTTCATCCAGAGAGGGCTGACAGGGAGCTGTGGCTCAGTCTGGGCCCAGCTCCAGAGGCAGGCCTGGAGTGGAGGCCAGAAACAGCAGAAAGAGAGAGGAGAAGGAGCGGAAAGGAAAGTAAGAGGAGAAAGGAAGCAAGGAACACAGAGAAAGGCCCAGAGACACGAGGACAGAAGGAACCCCATATGCCCAGAGGAGATACAGGGTGAAGGGTTGGCAGAACAGGGTACCGGAACCCAAATTGGTGGAGGCAACAGATTCCTCAGCCAAAGACCGGAGGTTGTTACCACATCTTGGTGCGACCCCTCACTACATCCACCAGAAAGGCATACCATATAGGGTCAGGGAAACCGGGAGAGGTTTCGCCAACAGAAGGCCCGAGGAAGCTGGACAAAGGTGGGTCACTGGTGGGGACGGCCAGAGAAAGGTAGAGAAGGGAGCTCTGAACCACACTCTGGAATTACCTGGGAGTTGACCGAGTCCCTCACCTGGTGGACGCAGCACGGCTCGGGCAGTCATCGCCTGCAGCATTGACATGAACAACAACTGTGAGTAAAGCATTGAAAACTGCAACCGCACGTCTCTGTGGTTCCTCGCCGCACCAGCACCATTAGCACTGGGACGCTCACACCATCACTCCCATCATCTCTCACATTAGCTGCCCTGAGGCAATACTTCTCCCGTGGGGAGTTATCCCATGCTCAGCTGCGCAAACAACATCAGCCTCAGCGGTCTGCAGCGCGGCGGCGGTCCCCACTGACCGCAATCCATGGGTGGCGTAGTCGGACATTTGCTATTGTGTCACCCTGGCCTGGATGCCACAAGTGTAATTAAAGCTGTGTCTGAGAGCAAGGGGGAGGTTCTCTAGTCAGGGGAACATTAGCATGCAATGCCTCCTGTCTCAGGCCAGTAGGGGGAGCTGGCTGCTCCTATAAAAGCTGGTACTGAGGGCAGGGTTAGAGAGAACTGGATGGCCTGTCTCAGCATTGAGACTTGTCCCAGAGCAGAACAGGGACAGACATTTGCACTGCACCTAAGAGGAAGTGTGGCAGGAGGAGAGCCACAAGCCAGAGACAAGAGGCGAAGAGAGCCTGTCTTGGCAGAAAGAGGACTTAATTTACCAGACTTTGGTGTCTGAGGCTGAGAGGATTCTACATCCTCCAGCAGATAACCAGTCCGCAAGGGACTGTATATTCCTTGGCCTAAGAAGCCTGGAGGCCCTGCCACAACCGAAGGGACCAGTAGAGCCGTTCAAGGCTGGGAGCAGAAAGGAACCCACGTCGCAGGCCATACAGGCGAGAATACACGGAAAGCTCGGAAACGTGGGCTGTTACCCTATAACGAGGAGATAGCCAGAAGGAGCACAGAAAGCACGGTAGGCCTACACCCTCACCCTGACCAGGGCCAATTTCCCCGTTGCTCTCAGACATCCAGGTCCCCTCCTAGCCGGGACTGTTTATGGGTCAGTTTACCTGTTTTAGTAAAGACCCTGGACTGCAACTTGTTGTCTGCGTGCTCCTTGCTCCTCCAGCACTATCAGCACCGGGACTCTCACTACCATCACTCCCACCATCCACTACACTGCACTGGGGCCGCACTCTTCCTGTGGGGAGTCACACCATCCCAGCTGCATATATCATCAGCCCCAGCGGTCTGCCCTGCAGCGGCGGTTCCTAATGACCGCAAATCCACGGGTGGCGTAGTCGGACAAAACCAACAGCACAAAACGGAATACCACTGGCCTGACCACCCTGAGCTACGGAACCGGGTTGCCACTACTACTCCCATCGTTCTCCCTATTGCCCGGATCCGAGTGCCCCACGGCCCAGGGGGCGAGTCAGCTTTGGCGTAGTCGGCAGGATTTCGTGCCCGCAACCACTGGGTACTGCGTGCCTGAAAAAGACTTTTGTAACTTACCTGTGGCGAAGTTTCCCGCCATCCGGAGCCGATTCCCGCCATCAGACGCCATCTTGGACCTTTTCCCGCCATCTTCTGCCGTCTTCCCGCCATCTGCAGCTGTTTCCCGTCATCGGACGCCATCTCCAGGACGCCGCGCGGGAAGAAGAGGGGCGTGGATGTCAAAACCGCGTGAGATCCGAAGCTCCGCCCCACGCACCGACGCTTTGCAAGGTCCTGGAAGGGAGAGAGAGCGACGCTGACGTCATCAGGACGCGACGCCAGGTCCTCGTCCATAGCAGCAGCGGAGCCGCGGCCTACAGAAGAGGATCGTCGGAAGGTAGGCCACGGTCCACTAGGGGGGTAGAAAGATGTCGGATACAGAGGCGCCCACTACCACCAACGCAGCTGCAGCAGCGGTGATGCCCTTTTCCCTGCCCTACATCCCTGGAGCGGCCTGGCTGCCCAAGTACTCAGGGGAGCCCCATGCCCTAACTGACTTTAAAGAAAGGCTGTACAGTTTGTTCATGGTTCCTGACAGAGGAACAGAAGGTCAGCATATTGACAGGGCAGTTAACTGACGCAGCCCAAAGGGAGGTAAAGTCATGGCCCACTGAGGAGAAAAGGACTGTGAAGGGTATTCTGGCCCGGCTGCGGGGTACCTTTGACACACCTACCTCCGCTGAAATTAAAATGAGGTTCTATGGATGTAAGCAGCGGGCACAGGACAGCATCAGAGACTATGCCCTAAATCTGCAGGAAGCCTTGAGGGCTATTCAACAAACTGACCCTGGCAGTGTGCAGGAAACGGATAAACTGCTAACAGAACAATTCATAGAAGGTCTGCTGTCCAGCGCCCACAGGGCTCAGCTGCGCCTCATGTTCTTTCAGAACCCCGACCTGACCTTTGCCCAGTTTAAGGACAGAGCCATAAGGGTGCTCCGTGAACCTGCAACCAGTGGCGCTATAAACCCCCGGCGCCCTGCTCTCACCTACCACCAGGAGGCGGCGCCCTCCTCTATGGACCCCGTGGGGGCTGATGCACAGGCCCTGAACCAAGCCCCGTCGAAAGACCTGCACCACCAAGTCCAGGAGCTGACCAGGAGCGTCGCGGCATTGACCAGGACCGTCCAGGCGTTGCAAGTGGACCCGTCAAGACCCATCGAGCTGGCTTCAAGTCCGGAGGATGTCCCGTGGCGTCGACAGAGGAGGATCCCGTCGTTCCGAGGGAGGCCCACAGACCGCTACGCAGAGGATGGACAGCCCATTTGCCGTCGATGCAACCAGCCCGGACACATTTCCAGGTACTGTAATTTAAACGGGTCCAACCTGGGGCAGAGGGCCAACCCCCAGGCATAAGATCACCAGGCCCTTACAATTGGCGTAATAAGTACGTTGGGGGGCGCCCGGTTTTAGCCGTGGTGCTGGACGGTATCCCCATGAGCGCCTTGCTGGATACTGGGTCGCAAGTAACCACTATCCCTTATGTACTTTTTAAGCAGTATTGGACTGATGCTGATATCACACGGTATCCAGACAGTAACTTGAGCATCATCGCCAGTAATGGCTTACCCGTGCCGCAGATGGGGTTCAAGGAGATGACCATTAAAATTGGTAAAGTTGAACTACCGGCACAGGGAGTGATTATTGTGGACATTGACCGTCATGAAAGTCACCCTAAAATAACTGTGGGTACTAACATAATTGAAAATTGTCTTTCAGAGGTAATTGTAATTCTACAACAGGTGGCGGTGAATGCTAGTTCCAGCCAACAGAGAGTCCTCAACAAGGAGATAAAAGCCCTGATGAGACGGCAGCAGGTAGAACTGTCTAGTGGTGAGATCGGTAGCGTAAGACTGAGTGACCCATTCCCCATTTCCATGCCTCCCAAAAGTGAAATGATGATCTGGTGTCGGACTGCAATCGGGTTGAGAGGTAGAGACTACCAAGCCATGGTAGAACCCGTGTACTCAGACAGCAGGCCCACCATTTTGACAGCCCGGGGGGTGGTTGATGTCCATCATGGGAGGGTGCACGTCCGCATCCTCAACATTGGGGAGAGGGAAGTACACTTACCCAGGTACGCTACACTCGCCAAACTGTTTGTTGTCGAACACAAAGCTATCAGGGCCGTGGAACCCTTGCCTCCATCTCCTCAGGCGGAGGGTAATGGCTCCCAGAAACAAAAGGAGGACTGGTGCCAGAAACTCCATGTGGGTGCTGACTCCACTCCCCTGCACCAAAAACAAGGAGTCTACCGGGTGGTCCAGGAGTACGAGAGAATTTTTAGTAAGCACCCGCTAGACTTCGGCAGAGTTAAAGGGATAGAACACCATATCCCCACAGGGAGCCACCCACCAATAAAAGAGAGGCACAGACCTGTACCCCCTGCACATTATCAGAATGCAAAGGGCATGCTAAGAGAGATGAAAGAAGCTGGGGTTATTAGAGACAGCTGTAGCCCCTGGGCAGCCCCCTTGGTTCTGGTGAAAAAGAAAGACGGCACCATGAGAATGTGCGTCGACTATAGACAAAGCAACCGTATCACCCACAAAGACGCATATCCGCTGCCTAGAATAGAGGAGTCTTTAGCCGCACTAAAATCTGCTAACTTCTTTTCTACTTTGGACCTTACTAGCGGGTACTGGCAGGTTCCTGTGGCAGAGGCTGACAAGGAAAAGACCGCCTTCACCACCCCGATGGGACTGAGCGAGTTCAACTGTATGCCTTTCGGGCTCTGCAACGCACCAGGGACCTTCCAGCGGCTGATGGAATGCTGTCTAGGGCACCGAAACTTCGAGACGGTCCTCCTTTACCTGGACGACGTGATCGTCTATTCGAAGACCTACGAGGACCATCTCAAGCACCTGGCCGAGGTGTTCGAAGCCCTGGCAGGCTATGGCCTGAAGGTGAAACCATCGAAGTGTCACCTGCTGAAACCAAAGGTCCAGTACCTAGGGCACGTGGTAATCGCGGAAGGAGTGGCCCCCGACCCTGACAAGGTCACGGCAATCAAGAGCTGGCCAAGCCCCTCGAACATCAAAGAGGTGAGACAGTTTCTCGGGTTGGTAGGCTACTACCGAAGGTTCATCCCCGGGTTCACTAAGATGGCAGCTCCTATGCAGGACCTCCTGATCGGACAGTCCAAGTCCAGAAGTCAAAAGCCACCCTTCAAGTGGGATAAACCGGAAGAGGAGTCCTTCCGCCAGCTAAAGATGGCCCTCACAGGGGATGAGATCCTGGCCTACCCTGATTATGGCCAGCCTTTCATTCTCCACACAGATGCCAGTAATGTGGGACTGGGAGCCGTACTGTCCCAAAACCAACAGGGCAGAGAACGGGTGATCGCATACGCCAGCCGGAAGCTGAGGCCCACCGAGAGGAACCCGGAGAATTACAGCTCCTTCAAGCTAGAATTCTTGGCGGTGGTGTGGGCCGTGACGGAACGCTTCAAGCATTACCTGGCCTCCGCAAAGTTCACCGTGTACACGGACAACAACCCGTTGACACACCTGGACAATGCAAGACTGGGTGCCCTGGAACAGCGGTGGATGTCCCGTCTCTCCAACTATGACTTCGTGATCAAGTACCGGGCAGGCAAAACCAACGCCAACGCGGACGCCCTATCAAGAATGCCTCACTTACCTGAAGGTGACGAAGACCCAGAAGAGCTGGAAGAGGTAGAACTCCCCGCGTTTCACCGGTATGGAGCCGCTCAACACTCTCACCGCGTGAAGGAGGAGGATCTAACAACTGTGATTATGAATCCCCTACCTCACCACATCTGGGCCGAAACCCAAGATAGTGACCCTTCAGTCCGCCTGGTGAAAGATCTGCTGACCCAGGAAGACGCCCGCCTAGATCCAGATGCCCCAGAGGAAGCCAAGCAGCTATGGAAGGAGAAGAGCAAGCTGTTCCTCTACGAAGGTAAGTTGTGCAGAAGGATTGTCAACCACCGGACGCACGAGCTGACCTGGCAAGTCGTGGTCCCAAGGCGGGATGCAGCTATGGTCCTGGGGGCTTACCATGACAGAGCGGGACACTTCGGTTGGAAGAAACTGGAGTTCCTACTAAGAGGAAGGTTCTTTTGGGTCGGCATGAGAGGAGCAGTAGAAAAGTGGTGCAGAGACTGTGGCCCTTGTCACCTGAGGAGGAAGGACCGCACCAGCCAGAAGACACCCTTGAGGCCCATCGTCACCACGCAGCCTCTTGAGCTGGTAGCTCTGGACCACGTCAAATTGGCTCCCAGCCGGTCAGGATACATCTATGCCCTGACAATCGTGGACCACTATTCCCGTTTTCTAGTGGTGGTCCCGGTAAAGGACTTGACAGCCCAAACAGCGGCCAGAGCCTTCCAGCAATACTTCTGCCGTCCACACGGGTATCCGGAACAGGTCCTGACAGACCAGGGTCCAGCATTCGAAGCTGAAATCTTCCAGGAGTTCTGCAACCTCTATGGCTGTAAGAAGATTCGGACAACGCCTTACCACCCCCAAACCAACGGGATGTGTGAGAAGATGAACAATATAGTCATTGATCTCCTGAAGACGTTGCCCCTGGAGGAGCGCAGCCTGTGGCCAGAAAGACTGCCGGACCTGATAGACCGATACAACAATATCCCGGTGAATGCTACAAACTGCACCCCGGCTTACCTGATGCGAGCTAGACCAGGTAAGCTGCCCGTAGACCTGGAGATGGGAGTCCTAATACCTGAGGACACCTCCCCGGATGCGGACTGGGATACGGAAAGGCAACTGCAGTACAAGAAGGTACAGGAGAGTGTGGAGAAGAACCTGGCCCAGGTGAGAGAGAGGCAAGAAAAACTCTTCAATCAACACGCCCCTGCTGGTCCCCTAGAACCTGGTGAGCAAGTCCTAAAGCGAAAAAGAAGGCTACATAAGTTGGACGACCAGTGGGAAAGGGAACCCTACACCGTACTGCAGTCTGACCACGACAACCCAAAGGTGTGCGTAATCACCAAGGACGGAGGAGAAACCACTAGTGTCGTCTCCAGAGACCACCTCAAAAGATGCCCCGAGCAACTCCGTAGTGCAGAAGAAGATCAGAGTGACCTTGAACCCGCAGAGGACAAGGAAGAAATGATCAGCACCGTTCTCGGAGAGTTCCCTCAGTCCTGGACTCGCATAAATGATGCCATAGTGGTACCCGTCCTGCATTTCCTGCAACCGGCACAGCAACAACCAACACCAGAGCCGGAAGGTGAAGAGGAGCAAGCGGTCCTGGGCTGCTCGTACAGAAGAGCCTGTACCAGCAGCCCAGGAGAGTCAACCCTCTGCTGACAGTGAGCCTGCCATGCCTGCGGTAAGCCAAAGGACCCGCAGACAGCTGCCTGCCCTACCTGTACACCCAGCTGGTAGCTGTACCCCTAACGCTAGTGGGGAAAGCCAGGTTGGTCCACCACCAGACATTGGGCTACGTAGGTCAACCAGGAGCACAAAGGGGCAGATACCCGCTCGCTGGAAAATATAGAGTGTACTAAGATTGTAAATAACCCTGTTGCCAAATGTTGAATTGTTTGCAAAGTTACATGCATGTTTGTGTAAAATACCTGGCGGCGCCCTTGCATGGTGGTCCATCTCCCACTGTGCAAGAGCGCGCACTTGATCTCCAGTCCAGAATGTCTCTCTGGCTTCCCTCCATGCTGTCTGTTTGTGTCTGTTTCTGCTGCTTAAGGGCGGCGCCCGATCACTTCCTGCTTTTTGTACCTGCTGTTGGTCACACCCCTTGTGCGTCCTCAGCCTATTGCTGTCTGTCACCTGGTATATAACCCAGCTGCTCCAATCAATCCCTGCCTGAGCATTGTGTTTCATTCAGTGTGTGCTTGCACTCTGAAGGTGCCAGGTCCCGTTCTGTGTTCTCTTGTCTGCCTATCCTGGAGGCAGTATTTCCAGGCCTGTCTGAACACGCTCCTAGCCTGTTCCTCCCGCCTTCTAGGGGCCGATTACCTAGACCCGCTCATGTATCTTGTCTGTCCTGTCTGAACTCGCTCCTAGCCTGTTCCTCCCGCCATCTAGGGGCCGATTACCTAGACCCGCTCCTGTATCTTGTCTGTCCTGTCTGAACACGCTCCTAGCCTGTTCCTCCCGCCTTCTAGGGGCCGATTACCTAGACCCGCTCCTGTATCTTGTCTGTCCTGTCTGAACTCGCTCCTAGCCTGTTCCTCCCGCCATCTAGGGGCCGATTACCTAGACCCGCTCCTGTATCTTGTCTGTCCTGTCTGAACACGCTCCTTGCCTGTTCGTCCCGCCTCTCTGGGGGCCGTATTCCCAGACCCGCTCCTGTATCCCGCTGCAGTGTCGGTCTCTTCCGTACACTCAGTTCCAGTCAGAACTCTCTCCTATCCTTTACCTGTTTTGCCTCTATGTCCGTTCCTTTCCTTTTTCTGCAGAGTCTGAACTCGTACCTAACTCCTGCTTGTTGTCTCTGTACTCCCGTTTGTGTGTTTGTGGTCCACTCGCTACTTAACTGCAAGTTTCTTGTGGGTATCTGGCTCTGCCTTTCCCTTCCTGTCTGTTACGTGTGAACAGAGCCCTGTTCCCCCTGCTCTGCTCTTGCTCACCGCTCCAGGCGGTCTCATCCTGCTCTGCTCTTGCTCACCGCTCCAGGCGGTCTCGTCCTGCTCTGCTCTTGCTCACCGCTCCAGGCGGTCTCGTCCTGCTCTGCTCTTGCTCACCGCTCCAGGCGGTCTCGTCCTGCTCTGCTCTTGCTCACCGCTCCAGGCGGTCTCGTCCTGCTCTGCTCTTGCTCACCGCTCCAGGCGGTCTCGTCCTGCCCTGCTCTTGCTCACTGCTCCAGGCGGTCTCGTCCTGCCCTGCTCTTGCTCACCGCTCCAGGCGGTCTCGTCCTGCCCTGCTCTTGCTCACCGCTCCAGGCGGTCTCGTCCTGCCCTGCTCTTGCTCACCGCTCCAGGCGGTCTCGTCCTGCCCTGCTCTTGCTCACCGCTCCAGGCGGTCTCGTCCTGCCCTGCTCTCGCTCACCTCCCTGGGCGGCCTCACTCTGCTGTGTTTGTCCGCCACATCTGTGGTTCTGTTCCAGAGTCCCAGTGTGTACTGGGTCCTATCCCGCCTGTATTCCTACCTGCTAGTGCCTTCCTGTCTGCACTCTAGCCGTGCTTGCCTGTACCCCCCTGCCTGCATACCCGCCTGCCCGCATACCAGTTGTGCCTGCCTATTCCCACCAGTCTGTGTGCCAGCCTAACCAGTCTGTTCCTGTATTCCCCTGTGTGGGTCAACAGCCGTGTCCGGGGTCTGTCCTGGAGTAGCACCTGGTCCCTCTGCTCGGTTCCTCCTGGGTGCACTGGCGTCGTATGCCGTCGTGCGACCCTGGTCGGATCGGGTGAATACCTAGTTACGCCCCTCCAGGCATCCACTCTCCGGCACGGTCCAGTGGAATCACACGCACACGCCGCTCAGCCCGGGCGTGTGCATTACAGCATGCTCAGGCCATGGTTCCCGTTGAGCCCCACGGCCTTCGCTCTCTGAGATGTTTTCCAGCGAATACGTGCATTAAAAATAAATAAATAACTTTTTTTTTCCTTAGCTGAGTTCCAGGCGAATTACGCACCCGTCCAGATGGATCTATCAGCTCTCGTTCCTGCGGATCCGCCACGTTACTATGGGGATCCAAGACAGAGTCGTGCATTTGTGGAGCAATGCATGCTACACTTCAAGTTCTACCCTCTATGTTTTCCCACAGATCGGATTAAGGTGGGATTCATGATGTCTTACCTAGCGGGTGATGCCTTGAATTGGATCATTCCCCTATGGGACGCACAGGATCCTATCGTCCTAGACATAATGGCCTTCCTGGTGGCCTTTCTAATGGTCTTCGATGATCCTAACCCGGAGGCTCCTGCTGAAGCTTCACTTCCCAGTATCCCGGAGCAGCCCCGATGGGTATTGTGTGTGGGTAGCGCAATAGTCCTCCAGCCCAATGAGACTACTGCCCACCCAGAATCCTCACAGGGTGACTACACTCTCCGGAATACTTCTCCCAACCTCAAGAGGCAGTCCAGACGTGTTAGACATAGAGGCAAGCCGTCACGCCAGGGTCTGTCCTCCCTGAGACCTCCTGACCCCAACCTTGAAGTCCCTACTGAAGCTTCATCTCCCTGTATCCCGGAGAAGCCCCAACGGGTAATGTGCGTGGGTAGTGCACCAGTTCTACTGCCCGAAGAGACTGCTGCCCACCCAGAATTCACACCGGAGGACCCCCTGTTGCCTCCTGAATCCCCCGAGATACCACTTGAGGACAATTGGAGAGAGACTTCCCTATACCCTGCACCTGATACCTCGCCCGCTTCGTCCAGTGAGTCCGACCTAGTGTTCTCCGAAGCAGAGGTTACCCCTGAGTCTCTACACCCCTCCGATCAGGCGAAGGATCTCCAGTTGTCTCCTGAACCCTTCGGGGTGCTACCTGATAGCGAATGGACAGAGACTTTCCTATACTCGGTACCTGATACCTCGGTTGCTTCGTCCAGTGAGTCCGACCTAGTGTACTCTGAAGCAGAGGTTACCCATGAGTCTCAACACCCCTCTGACCAGGCGGAGGACCTCCAGTTGTCTCCAGAACCCTTCGGGGTGCCACCTGGTGGTGAATGGACAGAGACTTTCCAATACTCGGTACCCGATACCTCGCCTGCTTCGTCCAGTGAGTCCGACCTAGTGTACTCTGAAGCAGATGTTTTCCCTGAGCCTCTGCACTCTTCTGACCCGGCAGAGGACCTCCAGTTGTTTCCTGACTCCTCCGGGGTACCACCAGATAACAAAGAGACAGTGACTTTTTCTCACCCTGTACCTGATAACCCGTCTATTTCTTCCTGTGAATTTGACAAGATGTACCTCGAAGCAGAGATTACCCCCAAGTCTCTGCTCCCCTCCAACCCGGTGGAGGACTTCCAGTTGTCTCCTGTACCCTCTGGGGTGCCACCTGAAAATATGTGGAGAGAGACTTCCTTGTGTGCTGTTCCTGGTACTCCACCCGTTTCGTCTGTTGCTGAGGATGGCTGGATAGGAGGTAGCATCCTAGCTAAAAAGATGAGACCAGTTTTTCATGTGGACAGTGGAAGTGATCTCCTTGAAGTGAAGGATTGGCCCTCGAATTCCCTGCGGAAGATTCTGGCAGGCCTGAAGAAGAGGGGGCGTAAGGGGGGGGGTACTGTAACATACCTGGCGGCGCCCTTGCATGGTGGTCCATCTCCCACTGTGCAAGAGCACGCACTTGATCTCCAGTCCAGGATGTCTCTCTGGCTTCCCGCCATGCTGTCTGTTTGTGTCTGTTTCTGCTGCTTAAGGGCGGCGCCCGATCACTTCCTGCTTTTTGTACCTGCTGTGGGTCACACCCCTTGTGCATCCTCAGCCTATTGCTGTCTGTCACCTGGTATATAGCCCAGCTGCTCCAATCAATCCCTGCCTGAGCATTGTGTTTCATTCAGTGTGTGCTTGCACTCTGAAGGTGCCAGGTCCCGTTCTGTGTTCTCTTGTCTGCCTATCCTGGAGGCTGTATTTCCAGGCCTGTCTGAACACGCTCCTAGCCTGTTCCTCCCGCCTTCTAGGGGCCGATTACCTAGACCCGCTCCTGTATCTTGTCTGTCCTGTCTGAACTCGCTCCTAGCCTGTTCCTCCCGCCATCTAGGGGCCGATTACCTAGACCCGCTCCTGTATCTTGTCTGTCCTGTCTGAACACGCTCCTTGCCTGTTCGTCCCGCCTCTCTGGGGGCCGTATTCCCAGACCCGCTCCTGTATCCCGCTGCAGTGTCGGTCTCTTCCGTACACTCAGTTCCAGTCAGAACTCTCTCCTATCCTTTACCTGTTTTGCCTCTATGTCCGTTCCTTTCCTTTTTCTGCAGAGTCTGAACTCGTACCTAACTCCTGCTTGTTGTCTCTGTACTCCCGTTTGTGTGTTTGTGGTCCATTCGCTACTTCACTGCAAGTTCCTTGTGGGTATCTGGCTCTGCCTTTCCCTTCCTGTCTGTTCCGTGTGAACAGAGCCCTGTTCCCCCTGCTCTGCTCTTGCTCACCGCTCCAGGCGGTCTCGTCCTGCTCTGCTCTTGCTCACCGCTCCAGGCGGTCTCGTCCTGCTCTGCTCTTGCTCACCGCTTCAGGCGGTCTCGTCCTGCTCTGCTCTTGCTCACCGCTCCAGGCGGTCTCGTCCTGCTCTGCTCTTGCTCACCGCTCCAGGCGGTCTCGTCCTGCCCTGCTCTTGCTCACCGCTCCAGGCGGTCTCGTCCTGCCCTGCTCTTGCTCACCGCTCCAGGCGGTCTCGTCCTGCCCTGCTCTTGCTCACCGCTCCAGGCGGTCTCATCCTGCCCTGCTCTCGCTCACCTCCCTGGGCGGCCTCACTCTGCTGTGTTTGTCCGCCACATCTGTGGTTCTGTTCCAGAGTCCCAGTGTGTACTGGGTCCTATCCCGCCTGTGTTCCTACCTGCTAGTGCCTTCCTGTCTGCACTCTAGCCGTGCTTGCCTGTACCCCCCTGCCTGCATACCCGCCTGCCCGCATACCAGTCATGCCTGCCTATTCCCACCAGTCTGTGTGCCAGCCTAACCAGTCTGTTCCTGTATTCCCCTGTGTGGGTCAACAGCTGTGTCCGGGGTCTGTCCTGGAGTAGCACCTGGTCCCTCTGCTCGGTTCCTCCTGGGTGCACTGGCGTCGTATGCCGTCGTGCGACCCTGGTCGGATCGGGTGAATACCTAGTTACGCCCCTCCAGGCATCCACTCTCCGGCACGGTCCAGTGGAATCACACGCACACGCCGCTCAGCCCGGGCGTGTGCATTACAGTTTGGTAATTCTGTGTTTCAGTTTCTTGCAGCTACCGTAAGGACTCACAGGTTATGGACTTTTTATAACCGGGACCTTGTATGGACTGCGTTCGGAGCCTAACCCAGGAATGAACTAAGACTGTGAAGGACTTGGGGTAGGACAGACCCCCACCTGGTTAAGGCTCCCCGTTGTATTGGTGATATGGACACCCGGTCACAGGCTACACTGTGACCTTAAGAACTCAATTTGTGCGTCATCTGTCTATTAATGTTTTATGGTTATGCATATTGTCTTTGTTTATTGTTTAGTCCCGGAGTACTAAATTTCACTAGGGGGGAATGTGTCACCCTGGCCTGGATGCCACAAGTGTAATTAAAGCTGTGTCTGAGAGCAAGGGGGAGGTTCTCTAGTCAGGGGAACATTAGCATGCAATGCCTCCTGTCTCAGGCCAGTAGGGGGAGCTGGCTGCCCCTATAAAAGCTGGTACTGAGGGCAGGGTTAGAGAGAACTGGATGGCCTGTCTCAGCATTGAGACTTGTCCCAGAGCAGAACAGGGACAGACAGTTGCACTGCACCTAAGAGGAAGTGTGGCAGGAGGAGAGCCACAAGCCAGAGACAAGAGGCGAAGAGAGCCTGTCTTGGCAGAAAGAGGACTTAATTTACCAGACTTTGGTGTCTGAGGCTGAGAGGATTCTACATCCTCCAGCAGATAACCAGTCCGTAAGGGACTGTATATTCCTTGGCCTAAGAAGCCTGGAGGCCCTGCCACAACCGAAGGGACCAGTAGAGCCGTACAAGGCTGGGAGCAGAAAGGAACCCACGTCGCAGGCCATACAGGCGAGAATACACGGAAAGCTCGGAAACGTGGGCTGTTACCCTATAACGAGGAGATAGCCAGAAGGAGCACAGAAAGCACGGTAGGCCTACACCCTCACCCTGACCAGGGCCAATTTCCCCGTTGCTCTCAGACATCCAGGTCCCCTCCTAGCCGGGACTGTTTATGGGTCAGTTTACCTGTTTTAGTAAAGACCCTGGACTGCAACTTGTTGTCTGCGTGCTCCTTGCTCCTCCAGCACTATCAGCATCGGGACTCTCACTACCATCACTCCCACCATCCACTACACTGCCCTGGGGTCACACTCTTCCCGTGGGGAGTCACACCATCCCAGCTGCATATATCATCAGCCCCAGCGGTCTGCCCTGCAGCGGCGGTTCCTAATGACCGCAAATCCACGGGTGGCGTAGTCGGACAAAACCAACAGCACAAAACGGACTACCACTGGCCTGACCACCCTGAGCTACGGAACCGGGTTGCCACTACTACTCCCATCGTTCTCCCTATTGCCCGGATCCGAGTGCCCCACGACCCAGGGGGCGAGTCACTATACATTAAGACTGCCACTGGTTTGACCACCCTGGGCACGGACCGGGTCACCGCCACACGGAGACTACAACCCCCAGCATTCTACAACAGGCCTGGTTCCGGGTTCCCCTGCACAACACAGGCCCAGGGGGCGCATCAACTTCATAGCAGCATAACAACAACAATACAATCATAATACAATCCTGTATGACAGAGAGAGAGGTCAGATGAAAATAACTGCAGTAAAGTGAGATTGAGGCGACAGTATACTGAGAGGGAAACATCTTCATATATAACAATGGTTAAAGTACACTCAGCACAGATGAAGCAGCAGAGTTGGGTTGCTGAAGTTGAAGACAGAGATTATTTTTGTGTGGTGAGTAAAGTTAGTGCAGAGATCAAGAAGACACAGTAAGAGGGACGGTGGAT
This sequence comes from Phyllobates terribilis, assembly GCF_046119375.1. NCBI lineage: Eukaryota > Metazoa > Chordata > Amphibia > Anura > Dendrobatidae > Phyllobates > Phyllobates terribilis. The sequence continues at coordinate 492,016,879 of NW_027362761.1, read as the reverse complement.
AATATGTGCATTAAGGGAGGCTCTATTTGCTCTTGAAATAGCTCACGTCTAGCAGACGCTGAGCCGAGCCCCAATTCCCTGTGATTATCTTTTCTCTGTTACTAGTCAAGGTTTCACGTGACAACCAGCAATGGACAGTAAGATACAGAGGAGGGACTCAAAAATATACTTCGGTACTCAAATATGCAAAATCAAGAATATTTTTATTCATTGACCCACGTGAAAAACAGATGAATTCAAAAAGCCAACGTTTCGGCCCTGTGAGGCCTTTTTCACGGTATATCTGTCACCGTAGGGGTCCAAGATTCCTGTTGTGCGACTCCAAGGTATGTCGGAAGTCTTGGCTTTTTGAATTTATCTGTTTTTCACATGGGTCATTGAATAAAAATATTCTTGATTTTGCATATCTGAGTGACGAAGTATCTTTTTGAGTACATGGAGACAACATCTTACTTCTGAGCACCGTCCAAAATTTTTTTGCAGTAGAGCAAAACTTTTTCCTGTTATATAGAGAAGGGAAACACGTTGCCAGCACTTTTGATCATTTTTAAAGGGGTAAGACAGCATTTTCTATAAACAAAGTGAATTAGAAATATTCTATTTAGCACAACTGCTATCAAATTGAGATAAGTTTATTGTAAAGTAAGTGACCATTTAAATGTGTGGTCGGCCTCACTCTGCCAGAGAGAGTGTTGCTGTTTGTTACAGGCCCTTTGCATTGGGTCATAGAGGAAGTCCACACTAGAATACCTATATGACCTAGTGAGGTTTCTGGTGCAGGAGTGGTGCAGCACCGCTACTGGCGGTTTAATTCTAAATGCTGCGATCGATATCTATCGCAGCATTTAGAAGGCAGGCAGAGGGAGGGTGCCCCCTCTGTCTTCTGATCGGCGCCCCCACGGCGTCATCACGAGGGGCCAATTGTTGCCACGGTGACTCGACATCATGACGACATCCAGGTCACCAAAACTAGCAAACTTGTTACATCAAGCTCAGAGAATGGTGTAACAAGCTTGTATGTCAGTGCAGCACTGACCTATAAAATTGTCCCACTAGTTAACCCCTTCAGTGAACGCCGTAAGAAAAAAAAAAAAAGAGGCAAAAAACGATGATTTATCATCCTACTGCCAAACAAAAAGTGGAATAAACCGCAATCAAAAAGATAAATGTAAATAAAAATAGTACCACTGAAAACGTCATCTTGTCTTGCAAAAAGCAAGCCGCCATTAAATTTTCATATTATTTGCAGCTTGCTACATTCATCTTCTCTAGTGCTGCAGTTGTACAAAACATTACTATCTGGGGTATTTGTCCATTGTTTTAGGGACTTGTCTTCTTATCTCAAATTGATGAGCTGTGAGCTTTGACACCCTCTCACTATATTAAACGACCCTAAAAAAGCTGCTGCATTCCCTTCCTCAGCTTGTATACGGGCTATGATAGTCCCTCCTGATTGGTTGTGCTATACCATGTGGTATATGCAAGCAATTACAGGGACGCCCAAGCGGTTGCACCTGATGTCATATGAGATGATGTAATCTTCTGCAAAATGTAAAAAAAACAGCAGGCAAATTTTTTTGTTGTTCGTGCCTAAAAAAATGTCTTTTTACACATTGCATTGCTTTTGTTAGTGCAGCTTTTCTCAGAGACAGCACAGCTCTCCAGTTCATACATTGGCTGGTGGTGGAGGAACATGTGACTAGACCTGTCCATCAGTCTCCTCCAATAGAAAACTTCACATTAGAAAACTGATTTTCTATTGGAGGAGGCTGATGCACAGGTCTGGTCACATGTTCCTCCACCAGCAGCCATTTTATGGACCGGAGAGTTGTGCAATCTGTGAGGAAAGCTGCACTAACAAGAACATGAGGAGAACTTGCCATAACTGCATAATAGTAAGTGCCACTAAATCATGCTCCCAACACATCTGTTAGAATGAAGATAATGTGGCCAACAAGTTACCTCATTCTGCAGCCAGCAATAAACCGTCTAATACAGCGGGGACAGAAGGCAAACGGTGCAAAATTTTTAATGAAACCCAATTGCAAAAACTTATTTTAAGCCCCAATTGCATGGATTTAAGTAAGAATTTTTTTTTCCTAAAGGTGAACAACCCCTTTAGGTGTGTGCCATTTGTCTGTCGTGCTTGTGTGAGTGTTTGTGTGTGTGAATGCGTGTGTGTACTACTACTTGTATATTGCATTTTCTTGCCACTTCACTTACCACTGAACTAATTTTAAGTGTATTTGCCTCTGGTCCAATGGATGGATTAGTCCCAAGGGTGTCATATACCTTACACTCTAAAGAGTATTTCTATCGATATGTTGATTAGCTTTTTACAGTAATGGCTCCTTTGGTGAATAAACTGAATTCATTAATTTATTGTCTTTCAATTCTCATTTTCTTTTTACTCATAAAGAGGAGCATAAGAAACTAAACAGATTTTTCATATTTTGAATGCCATATATCAGGCCAGTGCCATTCCTAGTAAATCCTTGTAGTACTTGGAGTGGGATGAAATATTTGAACAGTGTGAAATAGTTAAGCGTTGACGAGTATAAATAAATCATACATGTTCCTGTACATACTGTAGTTTCCACTGCAGAATTAATAATTTAACATATTAAATTATACATCTTTATATGGTACATTAGATTTCAGGAGCTTTGATTTTACATTTTATTACATTGAAGATTTTTTCCACCGGCTGTAATAATATCAAAGCGGAGCTATTTGTTTTCAAGGGTTTCATTTTTTTTATATTTATACCATTTGTATTGTGCTTACTGTATTTCCAGTCATTGATGTCAATTTGTATTATTCCAGTTGCCTCCATTTGCATTACTTTTATTTTACTCACTCATTTGTCCTTTGTCATTCATTTCACGGACTACTATACTTCCTTTTGACACCAATTTGTATATTCCATCATCTTCTATAAAATATGTTGACATTTTTAAAGGCCCTTTTACAAAGGCTGATGAATGGTCAAATGAACGTTCATAGAAACTTTCACTCTTGATCATCGTTCACTACTGATCCATGATGAAATTATTGTTTCTTGCACACTTAGTGGTTATCCACTTATAGGACAACTCCTTCTCATTCTAAATGTTTGCCCCCATTAAAATAAAAACACCTATACTCATCTCCCGTGTCGGCACCATTCCAGCGATGTTGGCATTCACATTCCTTGGGCTCACGTGAGGTTGTTATGTCACGTGAGCCCTGCGCCCAATCAGCGCTGGCGTCACCGTCCCCTGCTCTGGACATATAAATAATCAAGAGGAAGTTAGCAGCCAGAGAACAGCTCTTACTTCCTGTTGATTACTTATATTTCCAAAGGTGGGGATAGCAATGCCAGCGCTGATTGGGTGCAGGGCTCACGTGACCTAACAACATCACGTGAGCCCTGGGAATGTGAGTGCTGACATCACTGGAATGGCGCCAACACGTGAGATGAGTATAGGTATTCCTATTTTAACGGAGGCAAATATTCAGAATGAGAAGGGGTTGTCCTAGTAGTGGACAACCCCTTTAAGTGGGCCTAGAAATTATCACTTGTCAGCAACACATCCTCTATTGTAATCATAGAATCCAAGAATGTTAGAGTTGGAAGGGACCTCCAGGGTCACTGTGTCCAACCCCTGCTCAATGCAGGAGTCACTAAATCATCTCAGATATATCTCTGTCCAGCCTCTGATGAAGACTTCCATTGATGGAGAACTCACCACCTCTCGTGGAAGCCTGTTCCACTCATTGATCACCCTCACTGTCTGTAATTTCCTGGCTCCATCTTCTTTCTTTTTTTGAAGATAGGGACAACATTTGCCCTTCTCCAATCTTCTGGGACTTCTCCTGTTCTCCAGGAATTTTCAAAGATTCTGCCTAGTGGTTCTGCTATTTTCTTTGTTATCTCATTCAGTACCCTAGGATGTAATTCATCTCGACCAGATTTAATTTAATTCAAATTAGCTAAGTATTCCCTCACCATCTCACTGTTTATTGATAGCGTGGATTCTTCTATTTCTTCAATAGTACAGTAAAGATCAGTTGATGTTACATTTGCTTTCTTAGAGAACCCAGATGCAAAATAGGAATTTAACCCGTTTAAAGCCCATGACGTACTAATACGCGTCTGTGCCCTGGGCTTTAAGAGCCTGACCCGTATTAGTACGTCATGGCAATCGCGCGCGCACACAGGCTGTGCGGCCGCGTGATTGTCACAGCTGACACCCGAAACTATGTGCAGGGAGCGGTCCTGCACCGCTCCCAGCACATTAACCCCCGCAATGCTGCGATCGAAGTCGATCGCAGCATTGCGGAGGCAAGTGGAGGTGATCGCCGATACTCACCTCCTCTTCCGGCGTCCAGCGCTGTCTGCCGCGGCTTCCCGGGTGTTGCCATGACGACCCGATGTCGTCATGACAACATCCGGGTCACCAGACAGCAGGAAGATTGTTTGGACATGCGCAGTGCATCTCCAAACTATCTTCTCCCTGTCCAGCGCTGATAACCTGCATGGCACAGGGATGGTGCTTCATTCCTGTGCCATGCAGGTGATCAGAATAAAAAAAGTGAAAGTCCCATAGTGGGACAAAGTAAAAAAGTAAAAAAACTGTCTGAAAGTGAAAAAAAAAAAAAATTGTAAAAATATTTAAAAAAAAAATAAAAAAAATAATCCACTAAAAATAAAAATATAATGTACCCATCAATAAATATTAGTATGAAAAAAAAACAAACAAACAATAAAAGTACACATATTTGGTATCGCCGCGTCTGTAACGACCTGATCTAGAAAACTGTTATACTAGTTAATCCCATCAGTGAACACGGTAAAAAAAAACAAAAAAACAAATCAAAAAACAATGCTTTACAATCATACCGCCAAACAAAAAATGGAATAACACGCGTTCAAAAAGACGAATATAAATAAAAATGGTACCGCTGAAAATGTCATCTCATCCCGCAAAAAACAAGCCACCATACAGCTCCATCATCCGATAAATCAAAAAGTTAGAGCTCTCAGAATAAAGCGATGCAAAAAAATAATTTTTTCTATAAAATAGCTTTTACTGTGTAAAAGCGCCAAAACATAGAAAAACTATATAAATGTGGTACCGCTGTAAACGTACTGACCCGAAGAATAAAGCTACCTTATCAATTTTACCACACGTGGAACAGAATAAAAAAATATAAAAAAACACAATTCCTGAATTGTTGGTTTTTGTTTATTCTGCCTCCCAAAAATAGGAATAGAAAGCGATCAAAAAATGTCACGCGCCTGAAAATGGCACCAATAAAAACGTCAACTCATCCCACAAAAAACAAGCCGTCACATGACTGTCTGCCAAAATCTGGAAAAATTATAGCTGTCAAAATATGGCGATGCAAAAATTAGATTTTACAAAATATGTGTCTTTTAGTGTGTGACAGCTGTCAATCATAAAAACTCGATATGATTCTGGTATCGCTGTAATCGCACCGACCCAAAGAATAAAGTAATCTCATCACTTATGCCGCATGAGGAACGGCGTAAAAAATAAACGCTAGGGCTGGGGTTGGGGTTGTGCTAATGTTAGGGTTGGGGTTGTTTTTTTTTCCCAATGTAAAAAAAAAAAGAAAAAAATGACGATATGGCGACTAGTGTTGAGCGCAAGTGCTCGCTACTTGAGTTTGCATCGGGTATGCACTAAGTATTGCGGGTGCTCGAGTCTCCGCCCCATATGCTTCGCGGCCAAAAAAAACTCGCGGGGATTGCCTGCCATGCACGAGCGATCCCCGCATGTTTTTTTGGGGGTGTCTAATAACCGTGAAACATGAGGGCGGGGACTCGAGCATTTCACTTGAGCACCTGTGATACATTGTGCATACCTGAGTACCCGATGCAAACTCAAGTAGCGAGCACTTGCGCTCAAGACTAATGACAACTTATTCAATATGATGACCTAATGTTATCAAATTCTGTGTCGTACATCTGGGTTCAAAATGTTCGCTATACCCCTTAATAAAATCCTTGAGGGGTATAGTTTCCAAAATGGGGTCACTTGTGGGGGAGCTCCACTGTTTAGGCACATCAGGGGCTCTCCAAACGCGACATGGTGTCCGCTAACAAATTGAATGGAAAATCGGCTCAAATTGTTAGCAGACACCATGTTGCATTTGGAGAGCCCCTGATGTGCCTAAACAGTGGAGCTCCCCCACAAGTGACCACATTTTGGAAACTAGACCCCCCAAGGCACCTATCTAGATGCATAGTGAGAACTTGGAACCCCTAGGTGCTTCACAAATTGATTCGTAAAAATGAAAAAGTATTTTTTTTTCCACTTTTTCATTTTTACGAATCAATTTGTGAAGCACCTGAGGGTTCCAAGTGCTCACTATGCATCTAGATAGGTGCCTTGGGGGGTCTAGTTTCCAAGATGGGGTCACTTGTGGGGGAGCTCCACTGTTTAGGCACATCAGGGGCTCTCCAAACGCAACATGGTGTCCGCTAACAATTTGAGCCGATTTTCCATTCAATTTGTTAGCGGACACCATGTTGCGTTTGGAGAGCCCCTGATGTGCCTAAACAGTGGAGCTCCCCCACAAGTGACCCCATTTTGGAAACTAGACCCCCCAAGGCACCTATCTAGATGCATAGTGAGCACTTGGAACCCTCAGGTGCTTCACAAATTGATTCGTAAAAATGAAAAAGTGGAAAAAAATACTTTTTCATTTTTACGAATCAATTTGTGAAGCACCTAGGAGTTCCAAGTTCTCACTATGCATCTAGATAGGTGCCTTGGGGGATCTAGTTTACAAAATGGGGTCACTTGTGGGGGAGCTCCACTGTTTAGGCACATCAGGGGTTCTCCAAACGCAACATGGCTTCCACTAATTATTCAAGCAAATTTTACAATCAAAAAGTCAAATGGCGCTCCTTCCCTTCCGAGCCCTGCTGTGCGCCCAAACAGTGGTTTTTCCCCACATATGGGGTATCTGCGTGCCCAGGGGAAATTGCACAACAAATTTTGGGGTCCATTTTTTCCTGTTACCCCTGCGAAAATAAAAAAAATAGGGTCTAAAGTAACATTTTTGTGAAAAAAGTTAAATGTTCATTTTTTTCTTCCACATTCCAAAAATTCCTGTGAAGCACCTGAAGGGTTAATAAAGTTCTTGAATGTGGTTTTGAGCACCTTGAGGGGTGCAGTTTTTAGAATGGTGTCACTTTTGGTTATTTTCTGTCATAAAGACCTCTCAAAGTGACTTCAAATGTGATGTGGTCCCTAAAAAAATGGTTTTGTAAATTTTGTTGGAAAAATGAGAAATCGCTGGTCAACTTTTAACCCTTATAGCTCCCTAACAAAAAAACATTTTGGTTCCAAAATTGTGCTGATGTAAAGTAGACATGTGGGAAATGTTATTTATTAACTCTTTTGTGTGACATATCTCTCTGATTTAAGGGCATAAAAATTCAAATTTTAAAAATTGCTAAATTTTCTAAATTTTCGCCAATTTCCATTTTTTTCACAAATAAACGCAAGTGATATCGAAGAAATTTTACCACAATCATGAAGTACAATATGTCACGAAAAAACATTCTCAGAATCAGGGGGATCCGTTGAAGCGTTCCAGAGTAATTACCTCATAAAGTGACAGTGGTCAGAATTGTAAAAATTAGCCTGGTCATTAACGTGCAAACCACCTTGGGTTGTAAAGGGGTTAAAAGTTCGGTCTTCTCAACATCATTTTTGACCACTTCAACTTTTTCATCCTGCCAAAAACCAATAGCATCTTTGACTTTTCTTTTGCTTTTGATATACCCCCCACATTTTTTTTATTGCTTTTGTTCTCCCTTCAAGCCTCACTTCATTACCGGCTTCAGCCCTTCTAACTCTTGCCTTGCATTCCCTGCAGACAGCATTATATTCTTCTTTTGATATGTCTCCCTCTTTCCATTTGATATAAAAAATTTACTTTTTAGCAAGTATTTAAGTTCTAATCTGATGTATAATGGATGTGACGCGCCCCTGGGAATGTGTCGCGCTGCGTTGCGCACGCGGGAGCCTACCCGGAGCCGGATCAGTGGAGGGTTGTAGTCTCGTGGCGGTGACCCGGTCCGTGCCCAGGGAGTCAAACTAGACGGCAGTCTATTAGTAGTAAATAGTTGAGGACTACGCCACCCGTTGAGTGCAGCCAGGGAGCTGCTGCTGCAGGGCAGACCGCTGAGGCCGGTGGTAGGATTGTGCAGCGTGATAGTATAACCCCCAACGGGAGGGGTATGGCCTCAGGGCAGCCGACGTGGATGATGGGGGTAGCAGGAACCACTCAGAGACGGTACGGTGTAGTTCAGGGTCTTTACTGGTAACAACGACAGACCCTCCCGGAGTACTTGCTAGCAAACGGGGCCTGGTCAGTCTTTGAGCAGATGGGATCTCCCCTGGCCAGGCGTAGTTGTAGGCCTCCCAAACTGACTGTACTCTTCTGGCTACCTTGCTAGAAGCTGATGTAAGTAGCCCACGTCCCTGAGTGTACCGTGTGGTGCTCACCCGTATGGCCGGTGACTCGGGGCCTTCTAATGGCTTCCGCTCCACGATGGCGGTGCTGGTCCCACGCGTGTGACCGTGCCTTCGGGCTTCTGGGCCAGAGGACCTGAAATCCCCTGCCTGACGGATTCTGCTGCTGGGTAGGAGTTAGTCCCCACAGCCTCGGACTCCGGGTCCGGTAAAGAATCTTCTTAGTCAGGGCGAACTCTGCAGCTGCCAGCCCCTGACTCCTTGTAACTCTGCTGTTTCCTATGCTGCTTCTTGTCTCCACTCTCCTTGTCTGACTCACCCTGCCTCAGCCCCGGGTTTATACAGGGGAAGTTCTTCCCCTCCCAAGACTGGGCAGGAGGTGTGGCATGCACAGGATCCCTGACCAAAGGACCTCCCACCTGCTCTCAGACATAACATTACATTACTGTGGAAAACCAGACCCCTGGGGTGCCACATTCCCCCCTAGTGAAATTTAGTACTCCGGGACTAAACACATTTAGAAAAACATAACAAAGTATAACAATAACAATACTATAAGAAAAACACATAAGATGGTTACGGCGTGTCCGCAACCGGATGCAGTCTCTGAAGAAAAGCAAAGGTGTCCATTTCACCAACACAGGGAGACGTAACCAGGCAGGGGTCTGTCCTACCCCGAGTCCTTAACAGTCTCTAGTCCATCCTGGGTTACGCTCCAACTATATACAAAGGATTCCCGGTAAATCCACCGAAGACTCCTAAAAACAACTAGAAACACAAAATTACACACAAGCAACAATAAACAGGTAAACATTGTAAAACAACTTAAACATTTAGATCCTCCAACGTGCGGGTAACTGGCCTCTAGTGGCCCTAGTGGACCTACGGAGCTGACTGTCTGGCCCTGAACTACAGGGTGTAGGAGCTGTCAAGGGTAAACTGGGCAGCTGTCTACCGGCTCTTTGTCTCACTAGGGGTACGGCAGGCTCACTATAAGCAGAGGGTTGATTCTCCTGTTCTACTCGTGTGGAGTCTTCTGCCTCCTGGACCGGCTGTTCTTCCAGCTCTACCCGTTGCTCCGTAGGTTCTTGGGATGATGGTTGGAGGAAAGTGAGTACGGGTACCACAACTGCACCATTGACTTGAGTCCAAGACCGAGGGAAGTCCCCGAGCACGGTACTAACTATATCTTCCCTTTCCTCTACGGGTCGATGGTCTTCTTGTTCTTCTTCAGGGTTCCTCAGTTGTTCGGGACACTTCTTCAGGTGGTCCCGGGATACAATGGCTGTGGTTTCCCCTCCGTCTTTACTGATGGTACAGACCTTCGGGTTCTCGTGGCTTGAGGGCAGTACGGTGTACGGGTCCTTCTCCCACTGGTCATCCAACTTGTGGAGCCGTCTTTTCCTCTTCAAGACCTGCTCTCCGGGTACCAGGGGAACAGCGGGAGCATACTGGTTGTAAGTCTTCTCTTGTCTTTCCCTAGCCTTACAGAGACTTCGCTCCACGCTCTCTTGTACTCTCCGGTACTGCTGCTGCCTCTCTGTGTCCCAGTCTGTTTCTGGTGAAGTGTCCTCAGGTGTCAGGACTCCCATTTCCAGGTCAACAGGTAACTTACCAGGTCTCGCCCTCATTAGGTAAGCCGGGGTACAGTTGGTGGAACCTACCGGGATGTGGTTGTATAGGTCCACCAGATCGGGCAACTTCTCAGGCCACAGACTGCGTTCTTCCAGGGGCAATGTTTTTAGAAGATCCATTACCACCTGGTTCATTTTTTCACAAAGTCCATTAGTTTGCGGATGGTAGGGTGTCGTCCTTATCTTCCGGCAGCCATACAGATTGCAGAATTCCTGGAAGACCTCCGCTTCAAAGGCAGGTCCCTGGTCCGTCAGCACTTGGTCCGGGTACCCGTGTGGACGGCAGAAGTGCTGCTGGAAGGCTCTAGCTGCTGTTTGAGCCGTTAAGTCCTTGACGGGGACGACAACCAAGAACCGGGAGTAATGATCCACGATGGTTAACGCGTAGACGTAGCCACTTCTGCTTGGGGTCAGTTTTACATGATCCAAGGCTACCAGTTCCAACGGTTGCCGGGTGACGATGGACTGCAGGGGAGTCTTCTGGCTGGCCCGGTCCTTCCTTCTCAGATTGCACGGGCCACAGTCTCTGCACCACTTCTCGATGGTTCCCCTCATGCCTACCCAGTGGAACCGCTCGCGCAGCAGGAACTCCAGCTTTTTCCACCCGAAGTGTCCAGCTCCGTCGTGGTATGCCTCCATCACCATGGCTGCGTCTCTTCGTGGCACCACTACTTGCCAGAGTAGTTCATGCGTCCGGGAGTTGACCATTCTGCGGCACAACTTCCCCTTGTAAAGGAATAGTCGACTCTTCTCCGCCCATAGTTGTTTGGCTTCCTCCGGAGCGTCTGGTTCAAGGCGAGCCTCCGGCCGAGTCAACATCTCCTTCACCAGTCGGACGGCAGGGTCGCTGTCTTGCGTTTCCGCCCAGTTGTAGTGGGGTAAGGGGTTCAACGTAGCAGCCTGCTTACCCCTTACCCGGTGGGAATACTGGATAGTCCCATGACGGTGGAACGCAGGGAGTTCAACTTCTTCCAGTCCCTCCGGATCTTCTCCTTCGTCCGGCAGGTTGGGCATCCTGGACAGGGCATCCGCGTTAGTATTGGAGCGTCCTGCCCGGTATTTGATTGTGAACTCGTAGTTGGACAGACGGGCCATCCACCTCTGCTCCAGGGCACCGAGTCTTGCCGTGTCCAGGTGTGTCAACGGGTTGTTATCCGTGTATACGGTGAACCGGGAAGAAGCGAGGTAATGCCTAAAGCGCTCGGTGACTGCCCATACCACGGCCAGGAACTCTAGCTTAAATGAGCTGTAATTCTCGGGGTTCCTTTCGGTGGGTCGCAGTTTTCGGCTGGCATAGGAGATTACTCGTTCTCTCCCCTGCTGAATCTGGGACAGTACGGCTCCTAGCCCGATGTTACTGGCGTCGGTGTAGAGGATGAAGGGCTGGCTATAGTCCGGGTACGCCAAGATTTCATCCCCCGTGAGGGCCATCTTCAGCTGGCGGAAGGACTCTTCTTCTAGCTCTTCCCATTTGAAGGGCGGCTTCTGGTTCTTGGCCTTTCGGGACTGGCCTATCAGGAGGTCCTGCATAGGCGCTGCCTTTTTGGTGAAACCGGGAATAAACCTTCGGTAGTAGCCTACCAACCCTAGGAACTGCCGCACTTCTTTTACGCTGGAGGGGCTTGGCCATCCCTTAATTGCGGTGATCTTATCGGGGTCGGGAGCCACTCCGTCAGCGCTCACCACGTGTCCCAGGTATTGCACCTTTGGTTTCAGGAGGTGACACTTGGAGGGTTTCACCTTTAGGCCGTAACTCGCCAGAGCTTCGAACACCTCCGCCAGGTGTTTCAGGTGGTCCTCATAAGTTTTGGAGTATACGATGACATCGTCCAGATACAACAGGACCGTCTCGAAGTTTCTGTGGCCCAGACAGCACTCCATTAATCGTTGGAAGGTTCCTGGGGCGTTGCAGAGTCCAAACGGCATGCAGGTGAACTCGCTAAGTCCCATCGGGGTGGTGAATGCGGTCTTCTCCCGGTCCGCCTCTGCTACAGGAACCTGCCAGTACCCGCTAGTGAGATCCAAGGTAGAGAAGAAGTTAGCAGATCTTAAAGCAGCCAATGACTCCTCTATCCTTGGTAAGGGGTACGCATCCTTGTGTGTGATACGGTTGATTTTCCGGTAATCTACACACATCCTCATGGTGTTGTCTTTCTTTTTGACTAAAACTAGTGGGGCTGCCCAGGGGCTACAGCTATCCCGGATTACCCCAGCCTCCTTCATGTCTCTAAGCATTCCCTTGGCGTGTTGGTAATGTGCAGGGGGTACGGGTCGATACCTCTCTTTTATGGGAGGATGATCTCCCGTGGGGATGCGGTGTTCTACCCCCTTGACTCGCCCGAAGTCTAACGGGTGTTTACTAAACACTCTCTCATACTCTTGAACCACCCGATAGACTCCTTGTTTCTGATGTGAGAGAGTGGAATCAGTACCCAAATGTAGTTGCTGACACCAGTCCTCCATGTCTTTCTTAGAGCCGTTACCTTCCTCCGGGTGAGATGGAGGCAAGGGTTCCACAGATTGTATAGAATTTTGATTAGTGGTATATAATTTGGCTAGCGTGGCATACCGGGGCAGGTACACTTCCCTCTCCCCGATATTTATTATGCGAATGGGCACCCTCCCATGGCGTACATTGACCACCCCCCGTGCTGTCAAAATGGTGGGCCTACTGTCTGAGTAAACTGGTTCTACCATTGCCTGGTAATCTCTACCTCTCAGACCAATAGCTGCCCGGCACCAAATCATCATTTCACTTTTTGGGGGCATGGCAATAGGAAAAGGGTCACACATTCTTACGCTACCAATCTCACCGCCGGAGAGTTCCACTTGTTGCCGTTGCATCAGTGCCCGGATCTCTTTCTGGAGCACCCGCTGCTCGCCGGAGCTGGCGTTCTTGGCAACCTGCTGTAAAAGGAAAATCACCTCTGCAAGACAATTTTCAATTACGTTAGTTCCTAGAGTTATTTTTGGGTGACTCTCGTGTTTGTCAATGTCTACAATGATCAGTCCCTGTGCGGCCAGTTCGACTCTACCGATTTTGAGGGTCACCTCTTTAAATCCGATCTGTGGCACGGGCTGGCCATTGCTGGCGATGATACTCAAGTCGTCGTCAGGGTAGCGGGTAATATCCGAGTCATTCCAGTACTGCTTGAAGAGCACGTACGGGATGGTGGTGACCTGTGACCCGGTATCCAGTAGGGCACTCATGGGAATGCCATCCAGTACCACAGGCAAGACTGGACGTCCTCCCACATATCTGTCGCGCCAGTTCGATGGGCCTGGTGATCTTTTTCCTGGGGGTTGGCCCTCTACCCCAGGTTGTGCCCGTTTAAAGAACAGTACCTTTCCATATGTCCGGGTTGATTGCAGCGGCGGCAGATGGGTCGTCCGTCCTCGCTGTATCGGTCACTGGGTCTTCCTCTGGCCGGTGGGGTCCTCCTTGGTCGACGCCACGGGATGTCCTCCGGTCCGGATGCCAGCTGGATCTTCCCTGGGGTGGAAACCTGTAAAGACTGCACAGTTCGGGTTAGCGCAGCAACGCTCTTAGCTAGCTCTTGGACCTGATGGTGTAGGTCTGGAGCCGGGTCATTGTCCAAAGCCTGCGCATCAGCTCCCACAGGCCCTGCCGACAAGGGCGCCGCCTCCTGGTGGTAAGTGATAGCTGGGCGCCTGTGGGTAACAACGCCACCCGGTGCTGGTTCTCGGAGCACCCGGATAGCTCTATCCTTGAACTGTGCAAAGTCCAGATGGGGATCCTGTAAGGCCATTGCCCGCAACTGGGTTCGGTGGGCATTGCAATATAAACCCTCTATAAATTGTTCAGTCAACAGCCTGTCCTCGTTTCCCACCCCATCAGGGTCGGTCTGCTTTATGGCCCTCAGGGCCTCTTGTAGGTTTAGTGCATAGTCCCTTATACTCTCATGCGCTCGCTGCTTGCACCCGTAGAATCTAAGCTTAATCTCGGCTGAGGTGCGGGTATCAAAGGTGTCCTTCAGCCGGGTTAGTATCCCTGCGACAGTCTTCCTCCCAGGTGGCCAGGATTTTACTTCCCTTTTGGCTGCCCCGGTTAGTTGGGCCACCAGGATGCTCACTTTTTGCTCTTCTGTGAGGGGGTACACCTGGAAGAGGCTATCCAGCTTTTCTCTAAAGTCATGCAGGGTATGTGACTCCCCTGAGTACTGGGGTAGCCAAGCTGCTCCCGGGATATAGGGCATTGTGAAGGGCATAACTGCAGCAGCGGTAGCGCTGGCGGGGGTTGGGGCAGTGAAGCTCTCCTCCGTATCCGACATCTTCCTCCCCCCTAGTGGACCGTGGCCTACCTTGCGATGATCCTCTTCCGTAGGCCGCGGCTCCGCAGTGGATCGTCAGGGTTGAGGACCTTCCGTCGCGCTCCTGTGACGTCGGCGTCTGCTGGGCTCCTTCCAGGACCTTACGCAACGTCCGGACGTGAGGCGGGGCTTCAGTTCTCGCGCGCTTTCAGAGTCCACGCCCCTCTTCTTCCCGCGCGGCGTCCCCAAGATGGTGTCCAACGGCGGGAAAACTCCACGGATGGCGGGAAGAAGGCCGAAGATGGCGCCGGATGGCGGGAAACTTCACCGATGGCGGGAAGAAGATAGAAGATGGCGCCGGATGGCGGGAAACCTCCACGGATAGCGGGAATCTTCACCATTGGTAAGTTTGAACAGTCTTTGCTTTTCAGGCACGCAGTACCCGGTGGTTGCGGGCACGAGATCCTGCCGACTACGCCAAAGTTGACGCGCCCCTGGGAATGTGTCGCGCTGCGTTGCGCACGCGGGAGCCTACCCGGAGCCGGATCAGTGGAGGGTTGTAGTCTCGTGGCGGTGACCCGGTCCGTGCCCAGGGAGTCAAACTAGACGGCAGTCTATTAGTAGTAAATAGTTGAGGACTACGCCACCCGTTGAGTGCAGCCAGGGAGCTGCTGCTGCAGGGCAGACCGCTGAGGCCGGTGGTAGGATTGTGCAGCGTGATAGTATAACCCCCAACGGGAGGGGTATGGCCTCAGGGCAGCCGACGTGGATGATGGGGGTAGCAGGAACCACTCAGAGACGGTACGGTGTAGTTCAGGGTCTTTACTGGTAACAACGACAGACCCTCCCGGAGAACTTGCTAGCAAACGGGGCCTGGTCAGTCTTTGAGCAGATGGGATCTCCCCTGGCCAGGCGTAGTTGTAGGCCTCCCAAACTGACTGTACTCTTCTGGCTACCTTGCTAGAAGCTGATGTAAGTAGCCCACGTCCCTGAGTGTACCGTGTGGTGCTCACCCGTATGGCCGGTGACTCGGGGCCTTCTAATGGCTTCCGCTCCACGATGGCGGTGCTGGTCCCACGCGTGTGACCGTGCCTTCGGGCTTCTGGGCCAGAGGACCTGAAATCCCCTGCCTGACGGATTCTGCTGCTGGGTAGGAGTTAGTCCCCACAGCCTCGGACTCCGGGTCCGGTAAAGAATCTTCTTAGTCAGGGCGAACTCTGCAGCTGCCAGCCCCTGACTCCTTGTAACTCTGCTGTTTCCTATGCTGCTTCTTGTCTCCACTCTCCTTGTCTGACTCACCCTGCCTCAGCCCCGGGTTTATACAGGGGAAGTTCTTCCCCTCCCAAGACTGGGCAGGAGGTGTGGCATGCACAGGATCCCTGACCAAAGGACCTCCCACCTGCTCTCAGACATAACATTACATTACTGTGGAAAACCAGACCCCTGGGGTGCCACAGATGCATGGTGTATTTTATTGTATATTCCATTTGTTTTTCATCATGTACCTACATAGTTTCTAAAGATGCATAAACTGATAAGAACTCTGCACAGGCATGTTACTTTAACCTGTGCTTAACACTTGCATTGCTTACTAGGGACCACTTTGTAAAAGATATATTTTTTAGGCAGTATATTCTTAGCAACCATTCTTTCACAATAACTCTCCTGTGTAGTTTTTATACATAGCAAATAATAACTTAATGGGTAGGGAAACTTTATCTTTCTTACACTTGATTTTCACTTCAGTGAATGAGAAAATAAAATATAAACTTTGATCTTGTAAGTTCTCATTTCTATAAGTGATGTCTTGTAGGTGGCACTAGAGTTCTAGTCCTCTTCCTCTCTGGAGAGACAAATTTGCCTATTTCCCAGAGGAGCATTGCGGCTTTAAAAGTCTCCTTACCTGACGTGCTTAACACGTCACTCTCCACAAGGAGAAATATTACCCCTAGATACCGTTCTGACGCCTCTCATCCAGCCAAACCAGAACTCACACTTTGCGCTGACGAGGGGCAGTACCCCGAAACACAGTGTCTGCAAATTGAGTTTCTGGTATTGGCTTTTGCAGTGAGCTGGCAGGCTCTGGCTGTTCCGTAATCATTGAGAAAGAGCCTGTGACAGAAATGATAACGCAGGATGGTGTTGCCACCTTGTGGCCAGAGGTTGCACCTGCGCAGGATGTGATGACAGAGAAAAAGACTGAGTCTCCTGTGTCCCTCCCTGGAGAGTCACGTGAGCAAAGTGAAAAAAAGCGCGCGGAGAGTCGGAGGTGGTCTGTAAAAGAGAACCAGGACGGTGTGCAGGTTCTCGTGTGTGCTGTAGAGGATACTCTCAACGTGGTTTCTGTTATCTGACACCTTATCCTCAGAGTTTTCCCCAGCTTCCGCACTGCTGAAGGATTCAGCTGTTACACTCCCCGCTACTGGAGTGTGAACCACATAAGGGAATCTACAAGAGCTACTACCCAGATCAGAGAGACTGTAAGCGGGACCTCTGGCGAGAGGCCGAAGTATTCCTTCCTTTCAGCGAAGTCTGCTGTTCCTGTTTTCTTCGGCTGGGACGCCTTCCTGCAAAGACAGACAGGCCTGCGACGGGGGACACATTCTTCTGGAGTAAAGGACTGGTAACGTGTGAGTAGGGACAGTGAGGGTCAGCTTATAAGTACACGTTATTGCTGTGTACATTTACGGTTGTCATTTACTGTGTTCTGCTGTGTTAAAAATGTATACAAGTAAAGATACGGTTATCAAGGTAGAGTCTGTGTGTGGGGATCTTGCTGGGCCAGATCATGGATATAAACGCGCGGCCTTGCCCGCGGTCACTTCACTTTTATCCTAAGTCATGTGATAAAGCTCGTTAAAGGGTCATTATTGACTTTTAGAATTGCTACTTCCTGTAGGTGGCACCAGAGTTCTAGTCCTCTTCCTCTCTGAAGAGACAATTTGCATATTTCCCAGAGGAGCATTGCGGCTTTAAAAGTCTCTTCACCTGACGCGCTTAGCATGTCACTCTCCGCAAGGAGAAATATTACCCCTAGGTACCTATAGGTTTAAAATGCTAACTTCACTTAGGTTTTTTTGGGTAAGATATGGATGAAGAGTCGAACAGTTAAAGAGAATCTGTCACCAGTTTTTTTTTTACGTTATCAAAGAGCAGCTTGATGCAGGGGCAGATACCCTGATTCCAGTGATGCATCACTTACTGATCTGCATGGTGTCATTGATACAATGATAACCTGTTTTATCTGCTGCAGATCTGTCAGATCTCTGAATGCTGAGCCCTGTATAACCCCGCCCACGCCACTGATTGGCAGCTTTCTGTGTACACTGTACATAAACAAAAATCTGCCAATCAGTGATGAGGGTGGGGTTACACAGGTGAGGAGGACTACATGACACAAGACAACTAGTCCTTTAGTGATAATCTCCTGCTGGTCAAACAGTGGTTTTATTGAAACAACAGCATGTAGCTCAGAATGTGACACATCACTGGAATCAGGGTCTCGGCCCCTACATTATTCTGCTCTCAGATTACATAGCAAAAATTTGCTAACTAATGTCCTTTAAAATTACAATACTTGTCCATACAATATAATTACTTTTATAATGCTATCTCTGTAGTGGAATCCTGTAAGCTTGCTACTTACCTGACACAAGGAGGTTATTTAATAATGACAAAATATAGTATAGTCTGGTTGAAGATTTTTTTTAGTTGGCTTTGCTGCATGACAATACAGTGGGGAAAAAAGGTATTTAGTCAGCCACCAATTGTGCAAGTTCTCCCACTTAAAAAGATGAGAGAGACCTGTAATTGACATCATAGGTAGACCTCAACTATAAAAGACAAAATGAGAAAACAAATCCTGAAAATCTCATTGTCTGATTTGGAAAGATTTTTTTTTCAAATTTTGGTGGAAAATAAGTATTTGGTCAATTACAAACAAGCAAGATTTCTGGCTCTCACAGACCTGTAACTTCTTCTTTAAGAGGCCCCTCTGCCCTCCATTCATTACCTGTAGTACTGGCACCTGTTTGAACTTGTTATCAGTATAAAAGACACCTGTCCGCAACCTCAAACAGTCACACTCCAAACTCCACTATGGTGAAGAGTAGACCAAAGAGCTGTCGAAGGACACCAGAAAAAAAAATGATCTCAAGAACGGTGATCAAAAATCTAAGAACCACGCGGGGGGGACCTAGTGAATGACCTGCAGAGAGCTGGGACCAATGTTACACAGGCTACCATCAATAACACACTACGCCGCAAGGGACTTAGATCCTGCAGTGCCAGACGTGTCCCCCTGCTTAAGCCATTACATGTCCGGGCCCATCTGAAGTTTGCTAGAGAGCATTTGGATGATCCAGAAGAGTTTTGGGAGAATGTCATATGGTCAGATGAAACCAAAGTAGAACTGTTTGGTAGAAACACAACTAGTCGTGTTTGGAAGAGAAAGAATGATGAGTTGCATCCAAAGAACACCATACCTACTGTGAAACATGGGGGTGGCAACATCATGCTTTGGGGCTGCTTCTCTGCCAAGGGACCAGGATGACTGATCCGTGTACATGAAAGAATGAATGTGGCCATGTATTGTGAGATTTTGAATGCAAACCTCCTTCCATCAGCAAGGGCATTGAAGATGAAACGTGGCTGGGACTTTCAGCATGACAATGATCCCAAACACACTGCCAGGGCAATGAAGGAGTGGCTTCATAAGAAGCATTTCAAGGTCCTGGAGTGGCCTAGCCAGTCTCCAGATCTAAACCCTATAGAAAACCTTTGGAGGGAGTTGAAAGTCTGTGTTGCCCAACGACAGCCCCAAAACATCACTGCTCTAGAGGAGATCTGCATGGAGGAATGGGCCATCATACCAGCAACAGTGTGTGCCAACCTTGTGAAGACTTACAGAAAACGTTTGACCTCTGTCATTGCCAACAAAGGATATATAACATAGTATTGAGATGAACTTTTCTAAGTTACCAAATACTTATTTTCCACCAAAATTTGAAAAAAAATTCTTTCCAAATCAGACAATGTGATTTTCAGGATTTGATTTCTCATTTTGTCTCTCATAGTTGAGGTCTACCTATGATGTCAATTACAGGCCTCTCTCATCTTTTTAAGTGGGAGAACTTGCACAATTGGTGGCTGAGTAAATACTTTTTTTCCCTACTGTAGCCACAAAAGCTGAAAAATTACATAGGATAATCGTCTCATGATCTTCTGTTATCATGAAATTTTATCAGCTACAAATTCTTTCAAATCGTTCAATTATTTTGAAAAATTAACAGAGACTTACATTTTTGAATATCTGAGCAATTTTTGAAAATCCATCTTCCTAGGAAAATTTTTTGGGGGGCAGAGTTGTGTGTGATACATCCAACATTGTGATGGCTTTGTGATTGAAAAGTAGAACCATGCTTATTCTACCCTGATTTTTTTTCTAGTTGTTTGTTAGTATCATTTTAATGTGACCTGTTTAGATGGAGTTTGAAACCTTTTTGTTACCGGATGAACATGAGTTGTACCGTTGGGATAATTGTGTCAAGTTAAAGGCGAATATCTCTCTGTGTGTTGGGAATCCAATCACATAATGAGATTCAGATAATCTGCTTCTAGTTACTGATGTGCTCCCAGCAGCAGTTCCCGTGATAGCACATGCTGTGATACCAGACAGTATCTTATGTGAATGAAATCAAGATGTGGCAACTGTGGCAACACTGAACCGCATCTACTTATCGAGGTTTATTACCCATCTAGACATAGGCTAGCCTCCCACTGCTGAATTTACAGTCACAAAATCTTGCCATTAACATCTTCATTTGTGTATAGCTTTTTATATTATGGAATATGCAGTATGATCGATGGATAATATGATTGAGCAAGGGGTTGAACACAATGACCCTGGAGGTCCCTTCCTGTCGCAGAGTGCATCTTCTTATAGTCACCACTGTACTTATGAGAGCTTCAATCAGCAAGATATCTTGAGTAAACGGTATTTACTTCATACTGGTTAAACATGAGATACAATTCAGTGTCACACAGTCCGTGTGCTGCTTACATAACACATTCAGGAAAGAAAGAAAAAAACACAGGAAGTAAAAACAACCAGCAATTGAGAGCTTTCCTCCCCCATTACAGCAAGCATATAACTATACACACTATCGCCATCTGCTGTCTGGTTAGTATAAAGTCCTCCTTTCACTTATAATAAGTCCTAATCTGTTGTATATGCCAAACACTTCCAACTCTAACATTATATGATTCCATGATTCTATGTGGACAGAAACTAATAAAGGTCTTTCAAGATGGCAACAACAGTGAGAAAAGATTTTACATTCTCCAATTGTAAGGCCTCAAACATGTAAATAAAAGGTTGACAATAACCCTACAGAGCTCCATTGTACTTTGTAATGCCACCACTTTAAAATGAAGGAACTCAGAAGTATTTTGTTGGTCTTAATTTGAATTTGGTAGAAATAAGTTTATGGCATATTTCATTGGATGAAATTATACACCTGTATTTTTTCCTTCTTCTCTAAATGCTATAATACAGAGGCATCAAATGTCAGGGCACACCTGGCACAGTAGTACAGAATGCCACTATTTATCAGTGAGCATGTGCCCAAGCAAAAAATGGGTGAAGATTTTCCAAAGCCTTTAGTAGAATGACCAAGATTATGACTTCTACAAGATAGATACAAAAGGATATGGTTTTCTTAAAGAAGCACTCCCATCTAAATCTCTATCCTCTTAATATATTGCAGTCATCATATTATATAACACTGTGTACTTACAATTGCTCATTTTGCCTTTCTACCCAGATAATTCTTCTGTTTTCCATTAGGTCTATGACATCATGTGATAAAAAACTGACTAGCTGAATCCTTCTAAGCTTTATGTAGAAACAGGAGATCAATTTTCCCTGCATGAGTCATCACTGCAAAGTCCCTGGCAGACGGGAGGAGCAGCTGGGTCAGGAGTTGAAGACAGGGATGACTCATGCAGGGAAAAGAGACTTCCTGTTTCTACATAGAGCAGGGAAAAGAGAAGAATTTACTTAGTAAATTAGTCACTGCTATTGACCTGCCGGCGCCTGCACAGAAGAACAATGAAGCCAATACCCATAGAAGAGCGGAAAAGGAACATGTAATCACGGTCTTGCAGGGCGCAGGCGCGGGATTCTGGAGCCACAGCTGCACGTCACAGGGCACTGTGATGCTGATGGGGAGGGGGGTGGTACTCAAATGAACACCTTTGGCAGGCTTTTTCTTCCAGGCACCTCTCCCTAAAGCCTGGAAGACGTCATTAACAAAGGATTAAAAGTTGATTTCAATAACAAGACAGCAGCTATGAGGCATACAGGGAGGACTATTTTAACTATTCTATCACCTGTATGTCCATAGTAATAGATTGAAAGCGTCCCGGGCGACAGATTCCCTTTAATGAGCTATCACAGAATACAATATAGATATGAGTTTCTTCGGTTGGTGAGTGGCCACTTTTTCATATGTAATATTCACTTGTCATCCATGTGCAATCCGTTTTTTTACAGCAGCAGCTATTAATTATTTACAGGACCATTTAGTTTCCTATTTTTCAGAACCGCAATGTATCTGTAAAAATCGATGCTAAGCTGTGGTTCCGAACGGCATCTGATTTTTTTCTCAGACCCATAGACTTGAAAGGGTGAGTCTCATCTAATTTTTCAGAGGAAAATTGTGCATGCTGCGATTTTTTTCACATAGAGATCATAAAGAATATGCTAGAGCAACAATAATGTATAAGGACCATAACAAATATAGGGATCCTCCCAAACTAGATAGAGACATCAATAGAGGACATTAGAGACCCCAAAAAAGAGTCAGTAGAGATAAAGTTACATATAAAACATAAGCAATTTTATTAGGACTTATTAAAAAAGACAATCAATCATAACAAAAATGTAAAGTAATTTGATGACACACAAACGTGTGACGGAACTGGCAAATACATTAGGAAATATTGCATATAATAGTAGTTGAACACATAAAGGGTATATATATTAGGGTAATAGTAGTGGAAGATATGAATATAACCCAAATGAGAAAGTACTATTGTTTTGGGAAAAGGGTATTGTATAGGTAATTACAGACCAAATACAGGAAAATCCAATACTGAAGTAAACCCTGATCTAAGTGAATGACCATGTATCTGTGACACCCCAGGGGTCTGGTTGTCACAGTGATAGAGATATTACGTCTGAGAGCAGGTGGGAGGTCCTTTGGTCAGGGATCCTGTGCATGCCACACCTCCTGCCCAGCCTTGGGAGGGGAAGAACTTCCCCTGTATAAACCCGGGGCTGAGGCAGGGTAGGGAGTCCAGGAAGAGTAGAGACAAGAGCAGCATAGGAAGCAGCAGAGTCACAAGGAGTCAGGGGCTGGCAGCTAAAGAGCTCGCCCTGACTAAGAAGATTCTTTACCGGACCCGGAGTCCGAGGCTGTGGGGACTAACTTCTACCCAGCAGCAGAATCCGTCAGGCAGGGGATTTCAGGTCCCCTGGCCCAGAAGCCCGAAGGCCCGGTCACACGCGTGGGACCAGCACCGCCATCGTGGAGCGGAAGCCATTAGAAGGCCCCGAGTCACCGGCCATACGGGTGAGCACCACACGGTACACTCAGGGACGTGGGCTACTTACATCAGCTTCTAGCAAGGTAGCCAGAAGAGTACAGTCAGCTTGGGAGGCCTACAACTACGCCTGGCCAGGGGAGATCCCATCTGCTCAAGGACTGACCAGGCCCCGTTCGCTAGCAAGTACTCCGGGAGGGTCTATCGTTGTTACCAGTAAAGACCCTGAACGCTACCATACCGTCTCTGAGTGGTTCCTGCTACCCCCATCATCCACGTCGGCTGCCCTGAGGCCATACCCCTCCCGTTGGGGGTTATACTATCACGCTGCACCATCCTTCCACCGGCCTCAGCGGTCTGCCCTGCAGCAGCAGCCCCCTGGCTGCATTCAACGGGTGGCGTAGTCATCAACCATTTTCTACCGCTAACAGACTGCCGTCCAGTTTGACTCCCTGGGCACGGACCGGGTCACCGCCACGAGACTACAACCCTAAACAGATCCGGCTCCGGGTAAGCTCCCGCGTGCGCAACGCAGCGCGACACAGGCCCAGGGGCGCGTCAACTTTGGCGTAGTCGGCAGGATCACGTGCCCGCAACCACCGGGTACTGCGTGCCTGAAAAGCAAAGACTGTTCAAACTTACCAGTGGTGAAGATTCCCGCCATCGGTGAAGATTCCCGCCATCCGGCGCCATCTTCAGCCTTCTTCCCGCCATCGGTGAAGTTTCCCGCCATCCGGCGCCATCTTCAGCCTTCTTCCCGCCATCCGTGGAGTTTTCCCGCCATTGGACGCCATCTTGAGGACGCCGCGCGGGAAGAAGAGGGGCGTGGACTCCGAAAGCGCGCGAGAACTGAAGCCCCGCCTCACGTCCGGACGTTGCGTAAGGTCCTGGAAGGAGCCCAGCAGACGCCGACGTCACAGGAGCGCGACGGAAGGTCCTCAACCCTGACGATCCACTGCGGAGCCGCGGCCTACGGAACAGGATCATCGCAAGGTAGGCCACGGTCCACTAGGGGGGAGGAAGATGTCGGATACGGAGGAGAGCTCCACTGCCTCAACCCCCGCCAGCGCTACCGCTGTTGCAGTTATGCCCTTCACCATGCCCTATATCCCGGGAGCAGCTTGGCTACCCCAGTACTCAGGGGAGTCACATACCCTGCATGACTTTAGAGAAAAGCTGGATAGCCTCTTCCAGGTGTACCCCCTCACAGAAGAGCAAAAAGTGAGCATCCTGGTGGCCCAACTAACTGGGGCAGCCAAAAGGGAAGTAAAATCCTGGCCACCTGGGAGGAAGACTGTCGCAGGGATACTAACCCGGCTGAAGGACACCTTTGATACCCGCACCTCAGCCGAGATTAAACTTAGATTCTACGGGTGCAAGCAGCGAGCGCATGAGAGTATAAGGGACTATGCACTCAACCTACAAGAGGCCCTGAGGGCCATTAAGCAGACCGACCCTAATGGAGTGGGAAACGAGGACAGGCTGTTGACCGAACAATTTATAGAGGGTTTATATTGCAATGCCCACCGCACCCAGTTGCGGGCAATGGCCTTACAGGACCCTCATCTAGAATTTGCACAGTTCAAGGACAGAGCCATCCGGGTGCTCCGAGAACCGGCACCAGGTGGCGTTGTGACCCACAGACGCCCCACTACCACTTACTACCAGGAGGCGGCGCCCTTGTCAGCAGGGCCTGTGGGAGCTGATGCGCAGGCTTTGGACAATGACCCGGCTCCAGACCTACATCATCAGGTCCAAGAGCTAGCTAAAAGCGTTGCTGCGCTAACCCGAACTGTGCAGTCTTTACAGGTTTCCACTCCAGGGAAGATCCAGCTGGCATCCGGACCGGAGGACATCCCGTGGCGTCGACCAAGGAGGACCCCACCGGCCAGAGGAAGACCCAGTGACCGATACAGCGAGGACGGACGACCCATCTGCCGCCGCTGCAATCAACCCGGACATATGGAAAGGTACTGTTCTTTAAACGGGCACAACCTGGGGTAGAGGGCCAACCCCCAGGAAAAAGATCACCAGGCCCATCGAACTGGCGCGACAGATATGTGGGAGGACGTCCAGTCTTGCCTGTGGTACTGGATGGCATTCCCATGAGTGCCCTACTGGACACCGGGTCACAGGTCACCACCATCCCGTACGTGCTCTTCAAGCAGTACTGGAATGACTCGGATATTACCCGCTACCCTGACGACGACTTGAGTATCATCGCCAGCAATGGTCAGCCCGTGCCACAGATCGGATTTAAAGAGGTGACCATCAAAATTGGTAGAGTCGAACTGGCCGCACAGGGACTGATCATTGTAGATATTGACAAACATGAGAGTCACCCAAAAATAACTCTAGGAACTAATGTAATTGAAAATTGTCTTGCAGAGGTGATTTTCCTTTTACAGCAGGTTGCCAAGAATGCCAGCTCCGGCGAGCAGCGGGTGCTCCAGAAAGAGATCCGGGCACTGATGCAACGGCAACAAGTGGAACTCTCCGGCGGTGAGATTGGTAGCGTAAGAATGTGTGACCCTTTTCCTATTGCCATGCCCCCAAAAAGTGAAATGATGATTTGGTGCCGGGCAGCTATTGGTCTGAGAGGTAGAGATTACCAGGCAATGGTAGAACCAGTTTACTCAGACAGTAGGCCCACCATTTTGACAGCACGGGGGGTGGTCAATGTACGCCATGGGAGGGTGCCCGTTCGCATAATAAATATCGGGGAGAGGGAAGTGTACCTGCCCCGGTATGCCACGCTAGCCAAATTATATACCACTAATCAAAATTCTATACAATCTGTGGAACCCTTGCCTCCATCTCACCCGGAGGAAGGTAACGGCTCTAAGAAAGACATGGAGGACTGGTGTCAGCAACTACATCTGGGTACTGACTCCACTCCCTCACACCAGAAACAAGGAGTCTATCGGGTGGTTCAAGAGTATGAGAGAGTGTTTAGTAAACACCCGTTAGACTTCGGGCGAGTCAAGGGGGTAGAACACCGCATCCCCACGGGAGATCATCCTCCCATAAAAGAGAGGTATCGACCCATACCCCCTGCACATTACCAACACGCCAAGGGGATGCTTAGAGACATGAAGGAGGCTGGGGTAATCCGGGATAGCTGTAGCCCCTGGGCAGCCCCACTAGTTTTAGTCAAAAAGAAAGACAACACCATGAGGATGTGTGTAGATTACCGGAAAATCAACCGTATCACACACAAGGATGCGTACCCCTTACCAAGGATAGAGGAGTCATTGGCTGCTTTAAGATCTGCTAACTTCTTCTCTACCTTGGATCTCACTAGCGGGTACTGGCAGGTTCCTGTAGCAGAGGCGGACCGGGAGAAGACCGCATTCACCACCCCGATGGGACTTAGCGAGTTCACCTGCATGCCGTTCGGACTCTGCAACGCCCCAGGAACCTTCCAACGATTAATGGAGTGCTGTCTGGGCCACAGAAACTTCGAGACGGTCCTGTTGTACCTGGACGATGTCATCGTATACTCCAAAACTTATGAGGACCACCTGAAACACCTGGCGGAGGTGTTCGAAGCTCTGGCGAGTTACGGCCTAAAGGTGAAACCCTCCAAGTGTCACCTCCTGAAACCAAAGGTGCAATACCTGGGACACGTGGTGAGCGCTGACGGAGTGGCTCCTGACCCCGATAAGATCACCGCAATTAAGGGATGGCCAAGCCCCTCCAGCGTAAAAGAAGTGCGGCAGTTCCTAGGGTTGGTAGGCTACTACCGAAGGTTTATTCCCGGTTTCACCAAAAAGGCAGCACCTATGCAGGACCTCCTGATAGGCCAGTCCCGGAAGGCCAAGAACCAGAAGCCGCCCTTCAAATGGGAAAAGCTAGAAGAAGAGTCCTTCCGCCAGCTGAAGATGGCCCTCACGGGGGATGAAATCTTGGCGTACCCGGACTATAGCCAGCCCTTCATCCTCTACACCGACGCCAGTAACATCGGGCTAGGAGCCGTACTGTCCCAGATTCAGCAGGGGAGAGAACGAGTAATCTCCTATGCCAGCCGAAAACTGCGACCCACCGAAAGGAACCCCGAAAATTACAGCTCATTTAAGCTAGAGTTCCTGGCCGTGGTATGGGCAGTCACCGAGCGCTTTAGGCATTACCTCGCTTCTTCCCGGTTCACCGTATACACGGATAACAACCCGCTGACACACCTGGACACGGCAAGACTCGGTGCCCTGGAGCAGAGGTGGATGGCCCGCCTGTCCAACTACGAGTTCACAATTAAATACCGGGCAGGGCGCTCCAATACCAACGCGGACGCCCTGTCCAGGATGCCCAACCTGCCGGACGGAGGAGAAGATCCGGAGGGACTGGAAGAAGTTGAACTCCCTGCGTTCCACCGTCATGGGACTATCCAGTATTCCCACCGGGTAAGGAGTAAGCAGGCTGCTACGTTGAACCCCTTACCTCACTACAACTGGGCGGAAACGCAAGACAGCGACCCTGCCGTCCGACTGGTGAAGGAGATGCTGACTCGCCCGGAGGCTAGCCTGGAATCAGACGCTCCAGAGGAAGCCAAACAACTATGGGCAGAGAAGAGTCGACTGTTCCTTTACAAGGGGAAGTTGTGCCGCAGAATGGTTAACTCCAGGACGCATGAACTACTCTGGCAAGTAGTGGTGCCACGAAGAGACGCAGCCATGGTGATGGAGGCATACCACGACGGAGCTGGACACTTCGGGTGGAAAAAGCTGGAGTTCCTGCTGCGCGAGCGGTTCCACTGGGTAGGCATGAGGGGAACCATCGAGAAGTGGTGCAGAGACTGTGGCCCGTGCAATCTGAGAAGGAAGGACCGGGCCAGCCAGAAGACTCCCCTGCAGTCCATCGTCACCCGGCAACCGTTGGAACTGGTAGCCTTGGATCATGTAAAACTGACCCCCAGCAGAAGTGGCTACGTCTACGCGTTAACCATCGTGGATCATTACTCCCGGTTTCTGGTTGTCGTCCCCGTCAAGGACTTAACGGCTCGAACAGCAGCTAGAGCCTTCCAGCAGCACTTTTGCCGTCCACACGGGTACCCGGACCAAGTGCTGACGGACCAGGGACCTGCCTTTGAAGCGGAGGTCTTCCAGGAATTCTGCAATCTGTATGGCTGCCGGAAGATAAGGACGACACCCTACCATCCGCAAACTAATGGACTTTGTGAGAAAATGAACCAGGTGGTAATGGATCTTCTAAAAACGTTGCCCCTGGAAGAACGCAGTCTGTGGCCTGAGAAGTTGCCCGATCTGGTGGACCTATACAACCACATCCCGGTAGGTTCCACCAACTGTACCCCGGCTTACCTAATGAGGGCAAGACCTGGTAAGTTACCTGTTGACCTGGAAATGGGAGTCCTGACGCCCGAGGACACTTCACCAGAAATGGACTGGGACACAGAGAGGCAGCAGCAGTACCGGAAAGTACAGGAGAGCGTGGAGCGAAGTCTCTGTCAGGCTAGGGA
The DNA here is from genome assembly GCF_046119375.1 of Phyllobates terribilis. Classification (NCBI taxonomy): domain Eukaryota; kingdom Metazoa; phylum Chordata; class Amphibia; order Anura; family Dendrobatidae; genus Phyllobates; species Phyllobates terribilis. The sequence continues at coordinate 491,988,396 of NW_027362761.1, read as the reverse complement.
AAGACAAGAGAAGACTTACAACCAGTATGCTCCCGCTGTTCCCCTGGTACCCGGAGAGCAGGTCTTGAAGAGGAAGAGACGGCTCCACAAGTTGGACGACCAGTGGGAGAAGGACCCGTACACCGTACTGCCCTCAAGCCACGAGAACCCGAAGGTCTGTACCATCAGTAAAGACGGAGGGGAAACCACAGCCATTGTATCCCGGGACCACCTGAAGAAGTGCCCCGAACAACTGAGGAACCCTGAGGAGGAACAGGAAGACCATCGACCCGTGGAAGAAAGGGAAGATATGGTTAGTACCGTGCTCGGGGACTTCCCTCGGTCTTGGACTCAAGTCAATGGTGCAGTTGTGGTACCCGTACTCACCTTCCTCCAACCATCATCCCAAGAACCTACGGAGCAACGGGTAGAGCTGGAAGAGCAGCCGGTCCAGGAGGCAGAAGACTCCACCCAAGCGGAACAGGAGAATCCACCCTCTGCTTATAGTGAGCCTGCCGTACCCCTAGTGAGACAAAGAGCCGGTAGACAGCTGCCCAGTTTACCCTTGACAGCTCCTACACCCTGTAGTTCAGGGCCAGACAGTCAGCTCCGTAGGTCCACTAGGGCCACTAGAGGCCAGTTACCCGCACGTTGGAGGATCTAAATGTTTAAGTTGTTTTACAATGTTTACCTGTTTATTGTTGCTTGTGTGTAATTTTGTGTTTCTAGTTGTTTTTAGGAGTCTTCGGTGGATTTACCGGGAATCCTTTGTATATAGTTGGAGCGTAACCCAGGATGGACTAGAGACTGTTAAGGACTCGGGGTAGGACAGACCCCTACCTGGTTACGTCTCCCTGTGTTGGTGAAATGGACACCTTTGCTTTTCTTCAAAGACTGCACCCGGTTGCGGACATCCGTGACCATCTTATTGTGTTTCCTTATTGTATTTTATTGTTCTTTGATATACCTTGTTATATTTTTCTAAAAAGTGTTTAGTCCCGGAGTACTAAATTTCACTAGGGGGGAGTGTGACACCCCAGGGGTCTGGTTGTCACAGTGATAGAGATATTACGTCTGAGAGCAGGTGGGAGGTCCTTTGGTCAGGGATCCTGTGCATGCCACACCTCCTGCCCAGCCTTGGGAGGGGAAGAACTTCCCCTGTATAAACCCGGGGCTGAGGCAGGGTAGGGAGTCCAGGAAGAGTAGAGACAAGAGCAGCATAGGAAGCAGCAGAGTCACAAGGAGTCAGGGGCTGGCAGCTAAAGAGCTCGCCCTGACTAAGAAGATTCTTTACCGGACCCGGAGTCCGAGGCTGTGGGGACTAACTTCTACCCAGCAGCAGAATCCGTCAGGCAGGGGATTTCAGGTCCCCTGGCCCAGAAGCCCGAAGGCCCGGTCACACGCGTGGGACCAGCACCGCCATCGTGGAGCGGAAGCCATTAGAAGGCCCCGAGTCACCGGCCATACGGGTGAGCACCACACGGTACACTCAGGGACGTGGGCTACTTACATCAGCTTCTAGCAAGGTAGCCAGAAGAGTACAGTCAGCTTGGGAGGCCTACAACTACGCCTGGCCAGGGGAGATCCCATCTGCTCAAGGACTGACCAGGCCCCGTTCGCTAGCAAGTACTCCGGGAGGGTCTATCGTTGTTACCAGTAAAGACCCTGAACGCTACCATACCGTCTCTGAGTGGTTCCTGCTACCCCCATCATCCACGTCGGCTGCCCTGAGGCCATACCCCTCCCGTTGGGGGTTATACTATCACGCTGCACCATCCTTCCACCGGCCTCAGCGGTCTGCCCTGCAGCAGCAGCCCCCTGGCTGCATTCAACGGGTGGCGTAGTCATCAACCATTTTCTACCGCTAACAGACTGCCGTCCAGTTTGACTCCCTGGGCACGGACCGGGTCACCGCCACGAGACTACAACCCTAAACAGATCCGGCTCCGGGTAAGCTCCCGCGTGCGCAACGCAGCGCGACACAGGCCCAGGGGCGCGTCATATCCATGCTAGTAATGATACATATAAAGCAGGTATGCTCACCCATAAAGTTCTACAGTGCCAGGTGCCAGATGCTTCAAAGAGGAGAGCCCCTACGCGTGTTTCATATAGGCTTCGTCGAGAGGCGATTCAGTCAGTCAAAAAAATTGTTCATGTGCACTGCCCCATTGAATAATATTGGTCTGAGTGCTGTCCATTTTCTTAACGGTCAGCACGAAAGTATGATTGTGTGCATCAGCCCTAATAGTGCTATGCCAGCCTTACATCACCAAGCACAATGCAAAGTATCAGAAGGAGTGGTGCAAAGCATGGTACAACTGGCCTCGAGAGCAACAGAAATGTCAAATTCAACTTCTTTATCTGGCAGTCTTTTGGACAAGTATGTGTTTGGTGACTGCCAGGAAAACATTACCTGACTGACTGCATTGTGCAAACTGTAAAAGATGTAATGCTATGAAAGCTGCTGTAGGAGAAATGTGAATATAGGGTTCGATTCATTAAAGCTTTTACTCCAGAAAACTGTCATAAATCGCTTTGAAAAGTTACAAAAAAAGTTTCAGCTGTTTGAAGTAGCGCCGCAAAAATGGGGAGGAGCTAGGGCAAGACAGAGCATCACTACACCCACCCATCAAATTTGGTAAAACTTGGTGTTTCGTACACCAAAAATGTTACTTCAGTCTCTTGGGGATGTTCTCTGATTTGCTCAGCCAACAGGTGAACACAGGAGAGACTGAACACTAAGCTAAATATAAATCCAATATACAAGTATTTAACCGAAATGAAGGCCAAATTCCGTAAGAGTGGATAGTAACTCCAGCTGAAAATATAAACCTATAGTGAAGGGAGACTATTCCAAAGTATAAAAAAATAATCTTCATTATGTAATGATAAACATGATTATTAAAACATTAACAGAATCAGAAAATGAAGCACATGATGCAGTGGGAGGGAAGAAAGGTTCCTATTGTACAACTAATTACTCATTAAACAAATAATCTTAAAGTGTAATTCCATAAATAAATCCATAGAATTAAAAGGAGTTGTCTGGCCTTAGGGTACAAGTCTGCAGTTAGCCTATGTGACTACAGACTTGTGAATCCTCACTTTGGCCGCAATGCATAGTGTGAGGATTCTCCTGTGCCAGGAACGGCGGGCGTGTGACTGCAATTATGTGATTTGCATACATGTGGTCACATGTCGACTAGACGAGAGGGGCGTCACTCAGTGCAAGTGAATTGCGCAAGACAAGAAACGTCTAGTCGCATTGTGGCCAGAAGTATGCAAATTGAAAACTTGTGGTCACAAGACTGCCTGCTCCCGGTACCAGAGAATCATCATAGCGCGCAGTGCGCCTGAAGTGAGGATTCACGAGTCTGCAGTCACATAACTTTAATTCCGACTTGTACTTTAAGGCCGGACAACACCTTTAAGTGAAAAAGCAATAAGGCTATAAGTACATATTAATGACATTCTCATTGCAAAAAAATGGGAAAGAAGCAGATTAGATGAATTTACCAAAGTGGTTGTGACATAATATAGACCACCACTATAGTTTTTTCACTTGGAATTTCTTTAGCTATGCTTCTATACCTCTCAATGTGATTTGTACATTGAATGCTCCACAAGTCGGATTGAGCATCAAAAAGTTGTAAACCCAGGTAAGAGTAAAGTGTCCAATAAGGCACCAACAGCCATAGAAATACCAAAACAAGTGACAGCACATGTCCCAGGACAAAAAAAAATCATCAAAACATAGTAAAAGATAATTGGTTATTATTAAATACAAACATAAAAACATTGGTTGGGTGGTGAGCAAAGGAGGAAACCCCACTTCATACAGCCCTACACATTTGATAGGTGATGTACAAAAACATGTACAAGGTGATATTAAATCACTCAAATAAAATATACAAAGTATGAATAATCACCTAATAGCTACGACCATATATAAACGGGCATAGATAGATTAAATGTAGTAATATCCACAGAAGCATATAGCATGATACATCAGAAAAAAAGGCACTGTAAGAAATATATACGTAGGAAATAACAGGGTAACAATGGTTATATTTATTAAATAGAGAGTTTTGTCAGTAGATTGTTACCCAGGAATTATGCCTGTAATGGATACAGAGTAATTAGTCACAGAGCCATTAGCAAATTTATGTACATAGATGTATCGAGAAAGTACAAAGTGCAAGCACTGCTAATCTTACCCACCAAAACACCCGACGCGTGTTTCACAGTTGCTTCGTCAGGGGTGGTTGGTGAGTGGGTGGCTCAGCTATTTATAAGGCTATGTGCCCACGATGCAGAAATGAAGCAGAAAATTTCTGCAGCATTTCTGCATCTCCCTGGCAGAAAAAACGCATGCGGATTGTACATGCATTTTTCCTGCAGAATACATGCGGATCCACATGCGTTTCCGCATGCAGATTGACAAGCGCTTTCCAGGCGATAGCATCACTTGGAAAGTGCTTGACAACTAGGTCACACTGTATAAATCCATGCAAACAGCATGGATTTATATAGTGTGAACCGTAAAAATGAAAACAAATAAAGCTATACTCACCCCCGATGCCCCGGCGTGTGCTGCAGCGGTCGTCCTGGCTTCTTCCGGGTTGCCGGCACATCGCGAGACAGAGCGGTGAAGGGCCTGCGGTCACATGACTGTGACGTCACCGCAGGTCCTCAAGCGATGCCGACATTCAGAGAGAAGACGCCGGACAGGTGAATATAACTTTATTTGTTATTTTATTCTTTTTTTACAGGTAGAATGGTACCCAGGTCTGGATGAGAGTCTCCTCTCCTCCAGAACTGGGTACCATCCGCACATAGAGACGCATAGAAGCCGCTTGTAAAAATGTACAGTCGCGGTTTCTATGCGTCTCAATGCAAGTCAATGGCGGGAGTTCCGCTGCGCTTCTGCAAAATTAAATGACATGCTGCGGATTTTTGTACGCAGCATAAACGCTGCGGAAAAATCCGCAGCATGTGCATAGAACATGCGGAATCCCCTTGGGGACCATGGGGTGCGGATTACCTAGCGTTTCACAAGCGTTTATGCTGCGGAAATTCCGCAGCATAAACGCTTGAAAAACGCTACGTGGGCACTCAGCCTAAGACAGGTGGCCAATACAAACGAACATTAAAACCGGGGACAGATGAAAACAAAACATTTAATTGCAGCTAGAGAAATACCTCTTATGATCCGCACGCCGACATTGGCGCATTACATCAATAGTAATCATCAATAGTGTTAGTGCTGCACATGCGTTAAAGAATGGCCCGGATATGTTAGTTACATGGAATCCACGTGATAAGTATGACACAACCAATACGGCGTCTTCTGCACAATATTGTACATATGATTCAGATATGTAGAAGTATTACGTACGTGCGCACATTGAAGCAAATTAAGGATGTTAGGACAGCGGTCATATCATCGTATCTCAGGAGCCAGCGTATCTTGGTAATGGAAATCTGAGGTTTAGGTGTACAGGAAAACCTACAAGTCGGGTTGAGTGCAATTTCATAATATACAGTGGGTACGGAAAGTATTCAGACCCCTTTAAATTTTTCACTCTTTCTTTCATTGCAGCCATTTGTTAAATTCTAAAAAGTTCATTTTTTTTCTCGTTAAAGTACACTCTGCACCCCATCTTGACTGAAAAATAACAGAAATGTAGAAATTTTTGCAAATGTATTAAAAAAGAAAAACTGAAATATCACATGGTCATAAGTAATCAGACCTTTTGCTCAGACACTCATATTTAAGTCACATGCTGTCCATTTCCTTGTGATCCTCCTTTAGATGGTTCTACTCCTCCATTGGAGTCCAGCTGTGTTTAATTAAACTGATAGGACTTGATTTGGAAAGGCACACACCTGTCTATGTAAGACCTCACAGCTCACAATGCGTGTCAGACCAAATGAGAATTATGAGTTCAAAGGAACTGCCCAAGGAGCTCAGAGACAGAATTGTGGCAAGGCGCATATCTGGCCAAGGTTATAAAAGAATTTCTGCATTACTCAAGGTTCCTAAGACCACAGTGGCCTCCATATCCTTAAATGAAAGAAATTTGGGACCACCAGAAGTCTTCCTAGACCTGGCCTTCCAGCCAAACTGAGCAATCATGAGAGAAGAGCCTTGGTGAGAAAGGTAAGGAAGAACGCCAAGATCAATGTGGCTGAGCTCCAGAGATGCAGTTGGGAGATGGGAGAAAGTTCTACAAAGTCAACTATCACTGCAGTCCCCCAACAGTCGGGCCTTTATGGCAGAGTGGCCCGACGGAAGACTCTCCTCAGTGCAAGACATATGAAAGCCCGCATAGAGTTTGCTCAAAAACACATGAAGGACTCCCAGACTATGAGAAATAAGATTCTCTGGTCTGATGAGACGAAGATATAAGTTTTTGGCGATGATTCTAAGCGGTATGTGTGAAGAAAACCAAGCACTGCTCATCACCTGCCCAATACAATCCCAACAGTGAAACATGGTGGTGGCTGCATCATGCTATGGGGGTGTTTTTCAGCTGCAGGGACAGGACGACTAGTTGCAATTGAAGGAAACATGAATGCAGCAAAGTACAGAGATATCCTGGATGAAAACCTCTTCCAGGGTGCTCTGGACCTCGACTTGGCCGAAGGTTCACCTTCCAACAAGACAATGACCCAAAGGACACAGCTAAAATAACAGAGGATTGGCTTCAGAACAACTCTGTGACCATTCTTGACTGGCCCAGCCAGAGCCCTGACCTAAACTCAATTGAGCATCGCTGGAGAGACCTGAAAATGGCTGTCCACCAACGTTCACCATCCAACCTGACAGAACTGGAGAGGATCTGCAAGGAAGAATGGCAGAGGATCTCCAAATCCAGGTGTGAAAAACTTTTTGCATCATTCCCAAGAAGACTCATGGCTGTACTAGCTCAAAAGGGTGCTTCTACTCAATACTGAGCAAAGGGTCTGAATACTTATGATCTTGTGATTAGAGATGAGCGGTGTTAGACTCCAACTGTTCGCCAATCTCAAATTCGAGCTGTTTTGGGCGGTGTTCGAGTTGTTCGACGAACTCGAACGATTTGCAAAAAATTCGGCTGTTCGAGGTTATATTCGATAACTGTTCGTGCACCAAAAGCGTAACTGGATTTTTTCACAGTAATACTGTTAATTAGTGATGAGCGAGCATGCTCGCCACTGCTCGGTACTCGCCCGAGCATCTCAGTACTCGAGATGCTCGGAGCTCGCCGAGTACTTGCGCGATGCTCGGGCGGGAGCTCGGGTCCCCGTCCTGCATGTTTGGCGCTATTTAGAGCACCAATCATGCAGGGATTGTCTGCCACTCACTGTAATGCCACAGCCAGGGTGGTTGTGGCATTACAGTGATTGCCCAAATCGATGGGAACAGTGCTCACAGTGAAACATGAAAAGCCGGCAATTCATCAGCGGCATACATCAGTACCCGACAATTTAGAACAGAAAGAATAGAGCATCACACATAGATTAGATAGATAGAAACGTCAGTCACATATATAATAAGTACAGTGACAGTGTTGGTTACTGTACTTGTCATTTAGTGTTAAAATAAAGGATTCATTAAAAAAAAAATTGATGTGGGGTTCCCCGTAATTTTAGTCTCTAGCGGAGGTTAAGCAGATGGCTCATCTGGATGCCGTCACAGCGAGACACTGAGGAGCGCAAGCATGCCTGCGCATCTCAGTGTCTGCGGCATGGCTAGCTGGATGGCAGCTTTCTGCTGCGATCCAGCCTGTCATGTCAATGTAGCAGAGCTGAAGCCTGGGAACCATGGAAAGGTAAGGATGAGGTTGGTTTATTTTTTTACTTTTATTGCAGAAGACCATTGGCTTCAGCTGGAATGGGCGTGACGGTAAGTAGAGTTTAATTTAGAACATTAAAAAATTGTGTCTTTATTTCAATTAAAGGATTTTATTCTGGGTGTTTGTGTTTTTTTAACTTTCACTATGGGGTTAGTAATGGGGGCGTCTTATAGACGCCTCTCCATTACTAACCTGGGCTTGATGTCAGCTGGCATTATAAACTGACATCAACACCAGCCCTATTACCCCACTGCCACCGCTACAGGGCAGTGGGAAGAGTGAGGCTAAGTGCCAGAATTGGCGCAACCTATGGATGCGCCATTTCTGGGGCGGCTGACGGCTGGTGTTTCTAGCCTGGGAGGGGGCCAATATTCATGGCACCCTTCCTGGGCTATTAATATCAGCCCCCAGCTGTCTGCCTAGCCTTTTCTAGCTATTAAAATAGGGGGACCCCACGTCATTTTTTGGGGGGGTCCCCCATTTTAATAGCTAGTAAAGGCTAGGTATTCAGCTGGGTCTGATATTAGTAGTCTGGGAAGCTCTGTGGGTATTACCCCCTTCCCTGGCTTCAAACATCTGCCCCAGCCGTCTGCTTAACCTCCGCTAGAGACTAAAATTACGGCGAAGCCCACGCCAATTTTTTTTTTAAATAAATGCTTTATTTTAGCACTAAATGTCAAGTACAGTAACCAACACTGTCACTGTACTTCATATATATGTGACTGACATGTTTCTATCTATCTAATCCATGTGTGATGCTCTATTCTATTCTATTCTATTGTATTTTGAGCAGTTTGTCAGCTTTTGGACACCTTTGAAGGTGTTTTCTATGTGTTTTATATGTGTTTCTATGTGTTTTTGTTTGCCTGCCATTGGTTTTAACGGTGTTCGACGAACATGCCGGTGTTCGACGAACTGAACCGAACCCGAACACTATGGGGGTGGCTCAACACAACTTGTGATATTTCAGTTTTTCTTTTTTAATAAATTTTATAAAAATTTCTACAGTCATTTTTTTCAGTCATGATGTGGTGCAGAGTGTACTTTAATGAGATAAAAAATGAACTTTTAGAATTTACCAAATGTCCGCAATGAAATAAAGAGTGAAAAATTGAAAGCGGTCTGAATACTTTCCGTACCCACTGTATGTATATCACATCATGTCAGGTATGAGCTTTTTTCTTAATCAATGTTTGAGTAACTACGATTTTGCATTTTGTTCGCTCCTTGGACTTACTTATAGAATTGCACATTGAGGTTATTTGTTTAATGATGAACTAGGTGTAAAATAAAACACTTTCTTCCCTCCCCCTGCATCATGTGCTTCCTTTTTTCTTTTGTTAATTTTTTAATAATCATGTTTCTCAATAGATAATGAAGATTGTTTTATATTATTATACTTTGGAATGGTCTGCCTTCATTATAGGTTTATAAATATAAATCCTTCTTAGTGTTGAGCGAGTATGTTCTATTAACCCTTTCGCCGAGTATGCTCTGCCGAGCTCCGAGTATTTATAGCTGCTCGGTGATAAGGTTAAATCGCTCCCGTGTGCATGATTTGCAACTGTTTGACAGCTTTATTACATGGGAGTAGTGTTGAGCGAGTATGTTCTATTAACCCTTTCGCCGAGTATGCTCGGGCCGAGCTCCGAGTATTTATAGCTGCTCGGTGATATGGTTGAATCGCTCCCGTGTACATGATTTGCAACTGTTTGACAGCTTTATTACATGGGCGGAATGTCTATTTCTTACACATTCCTCACATGTAATAAAACTGTCAAACAGTTGCAAATCATGCACACGGGAGCGATTTAACCTTATCACTGAGCAGCTGTAAATACTCGGAGCTCGGCCCGAGCATACTCGGACAAAACATACTCGCTCAACCCTATTTCTTACACATTCCTCACATGTAATAAAACTGTCAAACAGTTGCAAATCATGCGCACGGGAGCCATTTAACCTTATCACCGAGCAGCTCTAAATACTCGGAGCTCGGCCCGATCATACTCGGACAAAACATACTCGCTCAACCCTAATCCTTATTATAGCCTCCAGACTTAAAAGAGGAAATAATATGCTCATTGGTGAAAGTAAATTTTCAGAGTTTTGCTCATCTTTGGTCCCATGGTTTTATTACCAAGCTGAGAATACAGTAATGTCTTAATTTTATCACCAGGAGAGATTCTGAAAATGCTGTCATCATAGTAAATTTATACTATACATGCTTCCATGATTCTGACTGCTGGAGTATTCACTAAAGTAAGTTTGCTGGCCACCTCTGTTATGTTCTACTCCTTTTTTTTAATAGCCATAAAATAAATGACTTCACCAGAGACTTCTTTGTCTAGAATTTTTATGGTATACCATATTTTATCATAGCTTTCTGACAGTTAATTAAAAATCTACCTCTGCAGCCAGTATCTACAGTAATGCTCTCTGAGACTGGATTTAGCTTGTATTTACCATATAGGTGTCACTTCTTATTGAAATAATAATAATATTAATACCATATCTAAAATAACCACTGATCTATAAGCATAATATAATGTTTTTATAGGGTTGACAGTCCGAGGAAAAAATCTGACTTGCACAGCCCCCTAGACTAACATTTATCAGGGTGCTATCTGATGTTTTGTCGAATCGCACTTGGACCAAAAATACAGCCATGTGCACGAGTCCTTAAAAAATAAAGTTTGCAATTTGATTTAAAACTGGCTGAAATACTGCACCCTGAGAGTTGTGGTTAGCGACTGCTACTTTGAAAGATCTCCGGTTATAAGTGGTGTAGCCCAAAGTTCAGTGCTGAGACTGTTCTTATTCAACTTATTAATTAATCATATAGAAGATAATATTAATGTTTATATTTTTGCAGATGACACCAAACTTTTTACAGATAACGCCCCCTGATGAAGATATGAGCAAAACACGCGTTGGGGCAGTGAGGAAGACAGCGCACAGGCACTGATTATCTATTTACAGGTATTTATCTGTCCACATTAACTTACATATTTGATTGAACCCTGTACATGATATGCACGTGACTAACTCTGAGCATAACACTGGCAGTTAACTGGCGTCTATATGGATTAAAAAGGCATATGTTTTGCACATAGTACTTTATCCCCAAGTAGGGGTTTAAATCAGTTAGGTCTACAATTTTCATTATAGGTGTTTATGTAGCTGTATAAACTGGACAGTGCAACCTGCATGCACTAAAATGATGATTTAGTACTGTAGTCACCAAAGGGGTATATTCCTAATTAGTATCAGTTAATTTGGTGATCTAAATTATTAATATCCTTATTCATGTCTAAAAATCCTCGCTTTCACGGATGCACTCCATGTTTAAATGTACATGTTTTAAAATAATTTTAATATATTTTTTCAATAAAGACAATTTGGTAAAATACTCATATGTTTCCTAAACTTAATAGTTTCTGGATTTTGGTGTTAGACACCAAACTATGTAGTATTGTGCAGTCTATGGAAGATGTTCATAAGTTACAGTCTGTCTTGGACAAACTTATTGTTTGGTCATCCACTTGGCAAACTTATTGTTTGGTCATCCACTTGGCAATCTTCAATGTGGAGAAATGTAAAGTTATGCACCTGGGTACTAATATAATATGTGGGTATCATATGTTCTAGGGAAAGTATAACTAGGAGAGTCACTTATAGAGAAGGATCTGGGCTTACTTGTAGATCACAGACTAAATAAGAGCATGCAATGTCTATCAGCAGCCTTTAAGGCTAGCAGCATATTGCCCTGTATTAAATGAGTTATGAAAATGCCGGACAGGGATGTAATACAACGTGATAGTGTGACCTCTTCTGGAATATGCAGTTCAGTTCTGGGCACCACTGCATAGAAAGGATGTCCTGGAGTTAGAGAAGGTAAAAATAAGAGACACAAAACTGATAAGAGGCACGCTGCATCATAAACAAGTGGAAACATTTAAAAGAATTAAATTTATCTAGTCTTGAGAATAAACAACTAAGGCTATGTTCACACATTGCATTTTTTCAGTGGTTTTTTTATGCGTTTTTTTATGCAAATTTTCAGCTGCGTTTTACAGTACCAGCAAAGCCTATGAGATTCCAGAAATCTCATGCACACATCTTGGTTTTTGTTTGATCAGTATTTTGTCACTTCTTTCAGCATTTTTTCAGCGTTTTTCACCCATTGGAAGTAATGGGTAGTGAAAAAAACGCCTAGTGTGAACATAGCTATCAGGTTTTGCTGCGCTTTTAGTGAAAATAAGCAAGTACAGCAGTATGTGAAACTCATTTATTTTTGTGGTTTTACCTTCTTATCTTGGTCACTGAGATGGTAGTTTTTATTAGGAGAGTTTAATAAAATTAGTGATTGGTTGAGCTAAGTGTGAGATTGAACAATACCTGTGGCCCAGGCGTGTGTGAAATTGAACAATGCCTGTGCAACTCAATGACAGACCATAGTGTGAAAGTAAATAGTGTCATACAAACTCAATGCACTGCCAGTGTAAACAGTGGGAACTGTTAATGGTTTCAAAAAGGTCTTAGATGTATTTTTTTGAAGAAGAAAACCTAAATATTTATGTAAATGTATACAATTCTGAATGATGATCTAGTTGTAAGAGGGAAAAAGAAGTTCATCGGCACATCCGACCAGGATATAATAAAAAAGCTTACTTTATTTAGAAAAATAAAACATGTTAAAAATTGAAACCTAGATTCAGGTTTCTTGAGGTTTCAATTTTTAATATGTTTTAATTTTTCTAAATCTTTTTTATTATATCCTGGTCGGATGTGCCGATGAACTTCCTTTTCCCTCTTACTATGACTGTGATCACCAGCGGGAGCGGCACCCACAGGATGAACTCCAGCTTGAACCGTGATTTTGTGACCGGCAACGTGGTGAGCTTCTAAACCTCCCCCTCCCTCCTTCCTATAGTGACTGATGATCCTGTTGATCAACACTCGGGATAAGAAGTAGGATTGCCAACTTGACTTTTTATTATTTCTGGACAGCTTATCAAAAAATCTAGGTCAGACAATATTTTTTACAGGCACATTGTAAAGCTATAATAAATCATTATGATTATAAGTGATACATGGCTACAACCCATAATTCTAATATAAAGAAATAAAAGAAATCAGTTTCTTCAGCATCAAGAAAAACACGGATGCCTTAAATTTTTTAAAGGACAGGGAAAAAAGTGCCCCATTTTTAGGGGTTCTCTGGAATTTCTGGACGGTTGGCAAGCAACCCTAATAAGGAGGGAAAACTTGCTTTAATGGGAAGATTGCATCATGCACTACAGATACCTGAACCCAATTACCGCATTTTTCGGACTATAAGACGCACCGGACCATAAGAAGTACCCCAAATGTTGAGGTGGCAAATAGGAAAAAATTTTTTGTAGAAGATGGGGGTCCATTTTATAGTCTGAATAGGTAAGGTATCTTACCTGGGAGGTGATGGAGCGAGGGTCACAGGAGGCAGGCTCCTTCAGGAAGTCGGTGCTCCAGCAGCTGGGAGTTATGGTGGAGCAGGATCGCAGGTTCCCTCCCTCAGGAACCCGGCGGCTGCATCAGAAGAGGTGAGATGCTGTGGGGCCTGTGCCTAGCTGGGGAACTTAGCTTGGCTGGGGCCTGTCCCGGGGCCCTTAGCCTGGCTGGTTCCTGTGCTGGGCCGGGTGCCTGTGCCAGGTTGGGGGCCTGTGCCGGGCTGGGGGCCTGTGCCTTGATCTGTGCCTGGTCGAGGCCCTTAGCCTGGCTCGTTCCTGTGTCGGGCCAGGGTCTTGTGCAGGGCTGGGCGCCTGTGCAGGGCCGGGGCCCTTAGCCTGGCTGGTTCCTGTGCAGGGTCCTTAGCCTGGCTGGTGCCGGGCCGGGGGCCTGTGCATGGCTGGGGGCCTGTGCTGCCTGTGCTGGGGCCTTGCTGCCTGTGCTGGGGCCTGTGCAAGGCTGGGGGGCCTGTGCTACCTGTGCTGGGGCCTATACAGCCTGTGCTGGGGCCTGTGCAGGGCTGGGGGGGCCTGTGCCGGGCCCTAAGTCTGGCTGGTTCCTGTGCCGGGTCTGTGCAGGGCTGGGGCTTGTGCCGGGCTGTGAGCGGCGTCGGGCGGTGAGGCAGAGCGGCGTGTGCAGGTTTCCGGTGGCCGCCGCCGTCTTCCTAAAGATGTGATCTACAGTAAAATGGCCGCCGGAGCTTTCGGTCTGCACATGCGCCGGCTCGGGCGGCCATTTTCCTGTAGATCGCAGCCTCAGTAAGAAGGCCGCACACACCGGAAAGCCTTCACTGCCTGACGCCGATGACACCCCAACACTGCCACCAGCCGCTCTGCATCACCGCTGCTGCCGTTGCCACCTCGTTTCTGAAGGAGGGAGGGCACCCCTGATCCACCACCACCGCAAGTATCCATAACGTTCGGATGATAAGACGCACCCCCAAATTTCCTCCCAATTTTGGGGGAAAAAAGTGCGTCTTATGGTCCGAAAAATACCGTATCTTTATCCTTTCCACCCCTTGGCTAAATTTGATGGATGTGTCTATTTTCAAGCATTTCAAATTATATAACTATGTAAGAACTTTAGTCCTGTGGTCCCAGTCAAAGAGAGAGACAAGAGGAAGCTCTTTCCATCATAGTAAGTTAATAATGGTCAAGGAATGGTTTCTTTCTATAATATTAAGATATTCTAATAATGTTTATAATAGGAATACCCCTTTCAAGTACCTTAAGGGGTTATTCTCATAATAACAGAGGCTGGACAGACATCTGTCTCAGATGATTTAGTGAATCCCCGCAATGAGCAGGGGTTGGTCCAGATGACCCTGGAGGTCCCTTCCAACTCTACCTTTCTATGCTTCTATGTTTCTATCCCCGATCCATGGAAAAGGGAATAACTTACTGATCACTGGGGATCCAACCGCTGGGTCCACGCGGCAATCAGCTATTTTCAGGAATCCTATAGAAAAAAAATGGAACCAATATCGAGCATGCACGCTACTGCTTCATGCAAAAGGTGGCACTGGAGGGCCCAGTTCCTGGGTTTCAATGCTCCGTTCTCAGGTCATTTGGAGTCCTAGAGGTTGGATTCACAGCGATAAGTAAGTTATCCCCAATCCATAATATAGGGGATAGTTTACTATTTTGGGAAGAACTCATAAGAGTCAAGAGCTTATAAATATCATGTTATTTTATTTGCGAGGGTTATTAAATATAGTTATTTTTAATTCCTGTGAAATGTGTGCCTACATGCTATAAAAGTGTTAGGAATTCCATTCTTTTGGTGAAGATGTACTGTATACAGTCATAGCCAAAAGTTTTGAGAATGACACCAAAATTATATTTTCACATGATCTGCTGGCCTCTGGTTTTTATTAGTGTTTGTCTGATGTTTATATCACATACAGAAATATAATTGCAATCATATTATGAGTACCAATGGGTTATATTGACAGTTAGAATGAGTTAATGCAGCAAGTCAATATTTGCAGTGTTGCCCCTTCTTCTTCAAGACCTCTGTAATTCTCCCTGGCATGCTCTCAATCAACTTTTGGACCAAATCCTGACTGATAGCAGTCCATTCTTGCATAATCAATGCTTGCATTTTGCCAGAATTTGTTCGTTTTTGTTTGTCCACCCGTCTCTTGATGATTGACCACAAGTTCTCAATGGGATTAAGATCTGGGGAGTTTCCAGGCCATGGACCCAAAATCTCTATGTTTTGTTCCATGAGCCATTTAGTTATCACCTTTGCTTTATGGCAAGGTGCTCCATCATGCTGGAAAAGGCATTGTTGGGCGCCAAACTGCTCTTGGACGGTTGGGAGAAGTTGCTCTTGGAGGACATTCTGGTACCATTCTTTATTCATGGCTGTGTTTTTAGGCAAGACTGTGAGTGAGCCGATTCCCTTGGCTGAGAAGCAACCCCACACATGAATGGTTTCAGGATGCTTTACAGTTGGCATGAGACAAGACTGGTGGTAGCGCTCACCTCTTCTTCTCCGAATAAGCTGTTTTCCAGATGTCCCAAACAATCGAACAGGGGATTCATCAGAGAAAATGACTTTGCCCCAGTCCTCAGCAGTCCACTCCCTGTACCTTTTGCAGAATATCAGTCGGTCCCTGATGTTTTTTCTGGAGAGAAGTGGCTTCTTTGCTGCCCTCCTTGAAACCAGCCCTTGCTCAAAGAGTCTCCGCCTCACAGTGTGTGCAGAAGCACTCACACCAGCCTGCTGCCATTCCTGAGCAAGCTCGGCACTGCTGGTAGTCCGATCCCGCAGGTGAAACAGTTTTAAGATACGGTCCTGGCGCTTGCTGGTCTTTCTTGGGCGCCCTGGAGCCTTTTGACAACAATGGAAGCTCTCTCCTTGAAGTTCTTGATGATGCGATAGATTGTTGACTGAGGTGCAATCTTTGTAGCTGCGATACTCTTCCCTGTTAGGCCATTTTTGTGCAGTGCAATGATGGCTGCACGTGTTTCTTTAGAGATAACCATGGTTAACTGAAGAGAAACAATGATACCAAGAACCAGCCTCCTTTTAAAGTGTCCAGTGATGTCATTCTTACTTAATCATGACTGATTGATCGCCAGCCCTGTCCTCATCAACACCCACACCTGTGTTAATGGATCAATCACTAAAACGATGTTAGCTGCTCCTTTTAAGGCAGGACTGCAATGATGTTGAAATGTGTTTTGGGGGTTAAAGTTCATTTTCTGGGCAAATATTAACTTTGCAAGTACAGTAATTGCTGTTAAGCTGATCACTCTTTGACATTCAGGAGTATATGCAAATTGCCATTACAAAAAATGAAGCAGTAAACTTTGGAAAAATTACTATTTGTCTCATTCTCAATACTTTTGGCCATGACTGTATATGGAGGGTCCATAAAAACGAAACCGAGGACAGCAGACAGGTCACTGATTGTATCTGCATTTACTGTAAGCTCTATTACGCCTCTTAATGAAACCTCATAAATCACTAGAAGAACATTTAATTTCATGTCCTTGGACGAGCTCATTTTATATTCTCTTTATTCGTTTCCTCTGAGGATGCGTTAATAATACACAAAAAAACCAAATGTTTAAAAGCACATTAAAATACAACTGTTATGTAACTAAAGACGTAATAATTACATGTTCAATGAAAGCACATGCGTGTGTAGGCCCGAGATAAGTTCTGGGGAGTCTTATCAATACTTTAATTATAGATAACAAAGTGGTGCACGTTTGCTTTTAACTCTGCGCCATCCCTTCATCTCTTATGTCTTTGCTAATTTATTATATTGTGCTGTCAACTGTTTGCATTGCAGTAAATGGATGGTTTGAGAATTCCCAGCTCGTCGTATGTCCTCAAAGGAACATTCCAAGCACAACTGATACACTGTGGGTAGGCCCAGTACTTGACATACCATAGTGATTAAGTTTTGCCTAGAGTGTACTTACAAATATTTGATCCCTTAAATTGTAAGCCTTTTCCCTGTCCCGTCCCAGCAGTGAACATCCACACAATGCACAGAAACCCCTCATTTAATGCAAATTTGCATAAATGCTGCCAGCCTGATTCATTTTATAGAAGAGTCCCGCAAAATTGTGATTGTTGACATGTTACCCAAAAATAATTATGTTCTATTGGATTTCATCCTTTTACTATGATGTTGCATTTTTTTAAAATGTGAACAAGGCCTGACTAGCATGTTACATAAAAAAATCCTCAAGAGTAGAGTTTAGTGGAAATCTGGCCCTTCGAAGCATGATATTTTCCAAGGTTGCTAAAGGCACCTTTACAAAGGTCCATAGGATAGTAAGCCAAAGAAGCATTTGTAAGGTTCCTAATTCCCGATCATTGGCCCGTGTAAATATCAGCCAACAAATAAGCAAAACACTTGTTTGCCAGCTGTACAGATAGCTCGTACAGCCTTCAAAATTTTTGCTGCCCTCCTGTGTTAACAAAGGACATGCTGTCAACAATATGTAAACTGTATAGGGACTGAACGACTATTTTTCCCCATACAGTTTTCTTCGGCCCATCTAAATGGACCTTAAATGAGTACTGATAGACTTGTGATGTGGTGGATGAACGCTTATTACAGTCTGTCCTTAAGAAAGAGGGATTTTTCCCAGTGTCCGTAATATAAAATAGACGAGTCCCTGATTTTTATTGAAATAGAGGATTTTTTTATTGTAACTGCCCTATTATTACAGGTCAGAAAATTCGGATCATAAGTTCAAATTAGTATTTTAAGCCACTGTCTTAATTACTTGAGTTTTGATGTTTGGCTGAATGGTCCTAAGTAGAGATAAGCGAATAAATTCACAGGACCCAGGGCCAGTGGTCAGGACAATATTCCGTGGCCGCTGGACCGGAGCCATGCAAATTGTAACCTAACTTCTGGCATAAGTGACTTCTCTTGATTAGCTAGCCTGGCATGTGTGCCCCCCTAAGATGACGTTACACCAGCAAACTAATAAAAAAAGGAGCCATGGATGTTATCAGGTAGAAGGAGGTTCACAAGGCTCCTGTCCAGCGGTCACTGAAAACTGACCATTCTGTTGGATGAGGTTCCTGCAAATCCCTTCACTCATCTTTAGTTCTGACGAAAAAAAAAAGGTTGGAGTCCCTGTTTCCAATGGGATTAGGGGAATAATAGGTCTGGAGAGTTTGCATGCAATACTAATGGTCAGAAATGGTCAAAGACATATCACAATAATCCATTGTTCTATTTTACTCTTAGAGAAAGACCAAAACCACGGCGGCCATTTTCCCGGAGTCCACTGCATTGTATACCATGGGGGGGCCCGGGCTTTCTCAAAATGTCAGCGGAGCTTCAGCACCAACAAACACCCGCAGCGTCGCATATCCGAACACCCCCTCCTCCTGGCAAGGGGTCTGCAGCATCACCCCACTCCTGCCTCTGCTGCCGCCACCAGCAGCGACCCTGGAACCCCGCACCACCGCAGCCGGTAAGGTATATTTGCATTATAAGACGCACCCCTATTTTCCCCCCAAATCTGGGGGGGAAAAAGTGTGTGTTATAAAGCGAAAAATACGGTAACTGTAGTTTATCACATCTTTTGGAAGATGAGTACAATTTCCCTAGCCACACACAGGCCTGATTACTGCCACACCTGTTGTCAATTAAGAAATCACTTAAAAAGGACCTGCCTGACAAAGTGAAATAGACCAAAAGATCCTCAAACGCAAGACATCATGCTGCGATCCAAAGAAATTCAGGAACAAATGAGAAACAAAGTAATTGAGATCTATCAATCTGGAAAAGGTTATACAGCCATTTATAAAGATTTGGGACTCCAGCAAACCACAGTGAGAGCCATTATCCACAAATGGTGAAAACATTGGGCAGTGGTGAACCTTCCCAGGAGTGACCGGCCGACCAAAATTACCCCAAGTGTGCAGCGACGACTCATCCAAGAGGTCACAAAAGACCCCACAACAACATCCAAAGAACATATGGTGGTGGTAGTGTGATGGTCTGGGGCTCTTTTGCTGCTTCAGGACCTGGAAGACTTGCTGTGGTAAATGGAACCATGAATTCTGCTGTCTACCAAAAAATGCTGAAGGAGAATGTCCGGCCATCTGTTTGTAACCTCAAGCTGAAGTGCACTTGGGTTATACAGCAGGACAATGATCCAAAACACACCACCATGTTCACCTCATAATGGCTTAATAAAAACAAAATTAAGACTTTGGAGTGGCCTAGTCAAAGTCCTGACCTTAATCCAATTGAGATGCTATGGCATGACCTTATAAAGGCCGTTCATGCTCGGAAACCCTCCAATGTGGCTGAATTACAACAATTTTGCAAAGATGGGTTGGCCAAAATTCCTCCAGAGCATTGTAAAAAACTCATTGCTAGTTAACGCAAACGCTTGATTGCAGTTGTTGCTGCTAAAGGTGGCCCAACCAGTTATTAGGTTTAATGGGCAATCACTTTTTCACACAGGGCCCCTGTAGGTTTGGATTTCTTTTTCCCCTAATAATAAAGACTTTAATTTAAAAATTGCATTTTGTGTTTACTTGTGTTATCTTTGTCTAATATTTAAATTAGTTTTGTGATCTGAAACATTTAAGTGACAAACATGCAAAAGAATAAGAAATCAGAAAGGGAGCAAACACTTTTTCACATAATAGGAAAAAGTTTAATATATAAAAGTTCACATAATATAGGAAAAAGTTTGGGCACCCCTATTAATCTTAAGCTTAATGTTTTCTTAAAATTGGTGTTTTTGCAACAGCTATTTCAGTTTGATATATGTAATAACTGTTGGACACAGTAATGTTTCTGCCTTGAAATGAGGTTTATTGTACTAACAGAAAATGTGCAATCAGCATTCAAACAAAATTTGACAGGTGCATAAGTATGGGCACCCTTATCATTTTCTTGTTTTAAATACTCCTACCTACTTTTTGCTGACTTACTAAAGCACTTTTTTGGTTTTGTAACCTCAGTGAGCTTTGAACTTCATAGCCAGGTGTATGCAATCATGAGAAAAGCTACTTAAAGTGGCCACTTGCAAGTTGTTCTCCTGTTTGAATTTCCTCTGAAGAGTGGCATCATGGGCTCCTCAAAACAACTGTCAAATGATCTGAAAACAAAGATTATTCAACATAGTTGTTCAGGGGAAGGATACAAAAAGCTGTCTCAGAGATTTAACCTGTCAGTTTCCACTGTGAGGAACATAGTAAGGAAATGGAAGAACACAGGGACAGTTCTTGTTAAGGCCAGAAGTGGCAGGCCAAGAAAAACATCAGAAAGGCAGAGAAGAAGAATGGTGAGATCAGTCAACGACAATCCTCAGACCACCTCCAGAGAGCTGCAGCATCAACTTGCTGCAGATGGTGTCACTGTGCATCGGTCAACTATACAACGCACTTTGCACAAGGAGAAGCTGTATGGGAGAGTGATGCGAAACAAGCTGTTTCTGCAAGCACGCCACAAGCAGAGTCGGCTGAGGTATGGAAAAGCACATTTGGAGAAGCCAATTTCTTTTTGGAAGAAGGTCCTGTGGACTGATGAAACCAAGATTGAGTTGTTTGGTCATACAAAAAGGCGTTATGCATGGCGGCAAAAAAACACAGCATTCCAAGAAAAACACTTGCTACCCACAGTAAAATTTGGTGGAGGTTCCATCATGCTTTGGGGCTGTGTGGCCAATGCCGGCACCGGGAATCTTGTTAAAGTTGAGGGACGCATGGATTCCACTCAGTATCAGCAGATTCTTGACAATAATGTTCAAGAATCAGTGATAAAGTTGAAGTTACGCAGGGGATGGATCTTTCAGCAAGACAATGATCCAAAACACCGCTCCAAATCTACTCAGGCATTCATGCAGAGGAACAATTACAATGTTCTGGAATGGCCATCCCATTCCCCAGACCTGAATATCATTGAACATCTGTGGGATCGTTTGAAGAAGGCTGTCCATGCTCGGCGACCATCAAACTTAACTGAACTGGAATTGTTTTGTAAAGAGGAATGGTCAAAATACCTTCATCCAGGATCCAGGAACTCATTAAAAGCTACAGGAAGCGACTAGAGGCTGTTATTTTTGCAAAAGGAGGATCTATTAAATATTAATGTCACTTTTCTGGTGAGGTGCCCATACTTATGCACCTGTCAAATGTTGTTTGAATGCAGATTGCACAATTTCTGTTAGTACAATAAACCTCATTTCAAGGCAGAAACATTACTGTGTCCAACAGTTATTACATATATCAAACTGAAATAGCTGTTGCAAAAACACCAATTTTTATAAAACATTACGCTTAAGATTAATAGGGGTGCCCAAACTTTTTCATATAACTGTATATATATATATATATATATACACTGTATATATATATATATTTATAAATCCAATAAAGCTAATAGTGCTGTATTGGGATCGATTGAGCCATTTTGTTCTAGACTTTTATTGAGCATGTGGCCATTATTTTTTTCTAAGTCAGCTCTTCTAACCTGGCATAATTACTGATCATCTGACAGTTTCAACTAATGGAGGATAATTTGTCCTTGGATATGACAGCATATTAGATCAAGTCTCTGCCTTCATAGTAATAGCTACACAGCAGATTCATTGATATGGCTTCATGAACTTAATATAACAATGTTTTATTTGTTTTGGAAGACCAGTCTTAATGAACAGGCCCACTGAAGTATGATGCGCCTATTTCAGACCTAGGCAAATTGTGACTCGCAGGCCACATCTGGCCCTCTGGCTGTTCCATTCCGGCCCGCGAACTTAGACAGCCGAGGGGCTGAAAACAGTGGCCCACATGCCATACCAATTCCACTGCCTCTCGTCCACCGCTGCCCGCTATCACTGCTATTTGCATCCTCATGATACAGACAGTAGTGAATACATTGGTGGAGGGCAGAACCACAGGCTCCTTCTTCTACCAATCAGAGAGTGCGACTGAGCCAGTAGACACAGTGACGTTATTTCATTGCGCTGCTGCTGCTGAGACTCAGTGCACAGAAGACAGGAGCATTGGGGGAACGGATGAGTATGGTTGTCTTTTCCTTCATATGTGTATGGGATATTTACATGTATATTGGAGGCTATGTGGGGGCTCATACTGTATATAGAAGGCTATGTGGGGGCTCATACTGTATATAGGAGGCTATGGGGGATCATAGTTTATGTAGGAGGCTATATGGTGGCTCATACTGTATATTGGAGACTATGTGGGGGCTGATACTGTATATAGGAGGCTATGTGGGGGCTCATACTTAATATAGAGGGCTATGTGGAGGCTCATACTGTATATTGGAGGCTATGTAGGGTCTCATGCTGTACAAAGGAGGCTATGTGAGGGCTCATGCTGTATATTGGAGGCTATGTGAGAGCACATATTGAAAATATGGGGCTGTGTAGGGGCTCATACTGTAAATAGGAGGCTATGTGGGGACTCATACTGAATAAATGGGGCTGTGTAGGGGCTCATGCTGTATATTGGAGGCTATGTGGGGGCTCGTACTTAGTATAGGAGGCTATATGTGGGGTTATGTTGTATATAGGAGACTATGTGGGGGCGCATACTACATATAGGAGGCTATGTGGGAACTCATACAGTATATTGGAGGCTATGTGGGGACTCATACTGAATATATGGGACTGTGTGGGGGCTCATGCTGTATATAGAAGGCTAGTTGGGGACTCATACTGTATATAGGAGGCCATGTGGGCCTCATCCTGTATATAAGAGTCCATATTGGATCTTATACTGTATATTGGGGGCTACGTGGGGGCTCACACTGTACATAGGGGGCTATGTGGAGGCTCATGCTGAATATAGAGGGCTATGTAGGGGCTCGTGCTGTATATTGGATGCTATGTGGGGGCTCATGCTGTATATAGAAGGCTATGTGGGGGCTCATGCTGAATATATGAGCACAGAAGACAGGGGTATTGGGGGAATGGATGAGCATGGTTGTCTTCTCTTTCATATGTGTATGGGATGTTTACATGTATATTGGAGGCTATGTGAGGGCTCATACTGTATATAGAAGGCTATGTGGGGGCTCATACTGTATATAGGAGGCTATGGGGGATCATACTGTATGTAAGAGGCTATATGGGGGCTCATGCTATATATTGGAGACTATGTGGGGGCTCATACTCTCTATATGAGGCTAAGTGGAGGCTCATGCTGTATATAGGAGGCCATGTGGGGGCTCATACTGTATATAGGAGGCCATGTGGAAGAAAATACTGTATATAGGTGGTTATGTGGGGGCTCACACTTTATATGGGGGCTATGTGGGGGCTCACACTGTGTACAGGAGATTATGTGAGGGCTCACGCTGTATATAGGGAGACTGTGTCAGGGCTCATACTGTATATAGGGGATTGTCAGCATATTTAATTCTGCACAATATTAAGTGATAATATATTGGTTCTGCCTATTGGTTCGGCCCCCCACAACAGTCACGGCCCCTCAGGAAAATTAATTGCGCACACCTGGCCTAATTTATTAAGAGGCACATGGCATCTCTTAACTGGCATGCGCCACTGACAGAGGTGTTGCTACAGTCAGGTACTGGAGTCACATCTAAAAATTGGCATAACTTTTCATGAATTTGACAAGCAAGCATAGCCGCATCCCATCTCACTCCTTGATCCGCCCTTGTTATGCCCATATTGGTGTAGCTGGATGAGACTTGCGTGAAAACACCTAAAGTTGCAATATTTTTGTTCAACTTTTATGGTGTCTAAAAATATTGCGACTTATAAAGGTGTTTTATGCAAGAATTCTAGTGTAAACACCTTAATGAAAAGCCCCCTTAATAGAATTATTGCATTTCCTAATATACAATATATGGTTTTATTTCAACTTGTCCTATATATAATACATATCAACTACAAGCTGTTACCAACACCAGTTTTCTATAGATAAAATATTAGCCAAAATTATAAAGGGCAGCATTGATGCCACAAGGGAGAAAGGTCCCAAAGTGCAATTATCTAAATTTAAGCAAATAATTAAGACAAGAACAGGAGAGGCTCAGCTCTGGGAGGATGATGAAAAGAACAAATCACAAATTCCACTGATATTGATCTCCTGTCAAGCCATGAATGGATTAAACTGTTCAAAAGATGCTTTGTACAAAATAGCTGCGATATTTAGAATTTTAGGAAAAGGTGGAGTAAACTGTGAAGTGTAATTACACACCCATCACCATGCATATATACGTCTTCCAGGGGAGCTAACCAGTAAGCATATACTGTATATATTGGAAGTGGAAATCTGTCACAGGAAATCTAGTCTAGAAAAAGGAAAGGTTTTTCTAAAGAGATGTTTCTCTGTATACCTATATCATAATTTTCAAGGGAATCTGTCATCAGGTTTTGCTACCCCATCTCAGAGCTGCATAATGTAGAGACAGAGACCCTGATTCCAGCCATGTGTTACCTACTTTACTTGTTGATGCAGTTTTGATACAGTCACTTTTATCTGCTGCAGCTCTACCTGTTCTCTTAATGCTGAGCTCTGCCTAACCCCACCCACTCCACTGATTGGTAGCTTTCTATGTACACTGGCCGAAAGCTGCCAATCAGTGGTAGGGGCGTGGTTGGACTACCTGACAGCAAGTTCACTAGTCCTCTAGTGATAATCTCCTGCTAATAAAATAATGATTTGATAAAAACTACAGCAAGCAGCCCAGTAAGTGACACATCGCTGTGTTCAGGGTGTTTGCCTCTACATTTTGTTACAGTTAGATTAAGTAGCAAAAACCTGTTGACAAATTCCCTTTCAATGTAGACATTTAGCCTTAGACAATATCAAAAAATGTTCCAAAGTGTAGTGCGTTTTCCTTGATCTCAGAATCACCATATGCTGATCCTTCGTGTTGCGTAGGCCTTTAGGCTCAAGCACGTGACTGTATTATTGCTCTGTGCAGTCTCTGAATTATAGTGTTGTAATACAATGTCTATAGCAGTCTATGGCTATAATTTTGCCGATTTCTCAGGGAAGCAAAGTTTTCCTGTCAGATAGCATATGTGATTCACTCTCTACTGAATGTTCTTCCATATACACTGATGGACCACTAATGAGGCCCACACATCACCACATTCTGCCTGGAAAGGCTCCAGTAGAGAAAGCTGGTAAAACCATTATTTTGATAACTGCTATTATTGCAATAAATGTAGATAAATAGCTTGAAAAGCTCACAGAAATATCTTGCAATTCACTAGTTAACTTTTGGATTGCTTTACTACAAGGAGATTGGGAGTAATTATCCCTAGGATTAAGCCAGCTCTGAGCATTAGATTAATTTTAGTCAAACCTGCCGATCTTGTTGGGAATGGTTGACCATCTAATGTGCATGGTAGTGTCCTGACCCTCCCGGGACAGCAGATGTCAGCGGAAATAAAGATTGGGCTGTTTCCTTTCAACATGCCTGATCCTTAAGTATCAGAGATGTTTGGTAGTGGCTTACTGACCTCTTTTCATTCACACCTATCAAGATAAGACCCTATTGCGCTTATTGTCCTTCCAGCTCTACATTTTATTTTATTCACACCTTGGCTGAGATGAACATGTGTACTGAGGGTGAGAACGAATAGCTATCAGGCAAAAGAGAGGACAACTATCTAAATTGCATGTCTATCATTTCAATCCAAGAAAGTCCATACACAATCCAGTTCCTTCTTTGTGTTATGGTGACCACCAAGGAACACTATTAATCCCACCTCAGATCAATGCATTCTCATTAACAATAAGCAACTCTAATAGACATGTTAGTATCCCTTAAAGCACCACTCAGGTGTTTTTTGGAGGTATTTTTCCAATGCTGGAGTGGTGCTTCTAACCTAAGATCTCTGACCCCAGTCTTATACTTATCCATTACCTAGTCACCTTTTATTGGCGCTGCTCCGGTCCCACCATCTTGTGACCCCCAATGTCTGACAGGCCGGAAGTCAGAAGTTACAGTACATCACAAGCTCTCAATTGAAGTCTGTGAGAGCCAGAACGAGGTTCTCATGGTCTTGTATTGAAAAGTGACCTCTGGCTCGCCCAGCAAACACTGGAGGGATTTGACAAGTCACAAATTGCTGGAGACCAACCGTAGTGGTGGTGATAGAACGTGAATACGGCGGCGGGTAGGTATAAGTCCGGGGGCAGGGATCTTAGATAAGAAGCACCACTCCAGTGCTGCAATAAAAAAAACGCTGGAGTGGTGCTTTAAGAAATTATTGGCATTATGCCATACAGCACACCCATATAATGCTCTCCCTCCATATTTCTCCATAATGCACATCATTTTCTGTACATTTACCATCATTTAAATGGTATCCTCAGAATTCTCTCCATGTTACAGTTTCTGAACCTCTTGAGAAGATGGACTGAGCAGCGATCAGCAATGTAAGCTTCTTCTTGAATACCGAGACTTCCGCGCTCGAGTCTCCATAGAACCTGCTTTGTCCATAGGACTGCTGTGTGAGCAATCTATGATACAATCCAGAATTGTGGACATTTTCTCTGCAGTACAGTGTAGTATCGCAGAATGATGTGATGCAGGAGTCACAGCGACTGGGAATTCATCATCAAGCCAACGCCACTAAACACTCCAGTCTCAATGGCGGTTAATAGTCCCAATCTAGTAATGCAATTATCATTAGTCTGCTGCGATTCAATTATGCTATATGATGTCTCGTACATTCCTACTAGCTTGTAAAACCTTAGAAAGATGTCATGGATGTCAGAAGGGAAGGAACAGAAGTGAGGGGACTTATCTCCTTCTCAATAATTCCACCCACTTTCTATTACATGACAGAAGAGAAAATGAGATTAGACAAGGGAAGCACCCTATAGCGAACAAATAATCCACATTCCTGCCAAATAGCCTGTACAACCAAAAAATCTGCAATCCGCAACCTAAGAGACATGATCTATACGGTCGTAGTTGTATGATGAGCTTCTTTGCACCCCATCTAAGTAAATACGCAAAATTTTGCAATTTTTTTTGGATAAATTTATAAGTAAAGGACATCTGTAAATTCTAGAAATTTGTAGACTTTTTGTGTAAATTTATATGTAAAGAATATCTGCACCAATTTCTCAAACATATCTCTGTTTTCCTTAGCCCGATTTAGTGTTTTCAGCAGAGTGAGAAATAATAGGGTCCACTGCGCTGCAATCCCATATATATGGATACGCAATGTCTGACGTGTCCCATATAATGATAATCTATGGACATACGCAGTCTGGGTCACATAGATTGGCACTTTATACTGCACTGTATAACTCCAAATTAGGGGGAAAGTAGTTTTGAGGTTATAATTAGTTACCAATATAAAATATATTATTTTTTTATTACCAATGATCGTCGACTTATTAGAAATATAATTGTTTGGCCTATCTACAGTCCATGCCGCATAGCACAGCAGATGGAAATGGCTCTCCATACATAAAATCATTTGTGGTTATTGGATTCATTTCCCTGTGTTTGCAAACAGATATACAGTAATTGAATAGCTTTTTGTTTAGTCTGATGCTTCCACCGATGACGTAATCTATATAGTCTCCGGGCTAGGTCTAGAGCACTAGAAGCCTCCGAACAAGCTCTACGTAAAATTTCAGACTATTTTATAACATGGCAGCATTATACATAGATTCATTAATGGACTCATTGAATCTAGTGATAAACATGAGAGAAAACTGTTTGTCTTAATGACCATAAAGGCAAACAATGAGTGCGAGGAGTGATTGGGTCTGCCTACAAAGCTAGTAAAACTTCATTTTCAGCCCTAAGAAATATCAGGGAAGCTAAGCGGCAGACTATAGGGATATATGAACAGCGATAGTGTATTTATTATGCAGAATGGATCTTTGTATATAAAATGTTCATAACATGCGGCTGCAAGACTTGTTCCCGTCTTCAGATTGTGACTGTGAAAACCATAATTTTCTCAGTGGTAAAGGCTATGAACGCGCTGCAGAGATCACAGCTAACTAGTCATTTAGAAGAAAAGACTACACTGGGTGTATAATCTAATTTATAATTATTTGATCTGATGGTAAAAGGGAATGTCTAGAATGGAAAATCTAAGACGCCAAGTCTACACGCTCGTAATTCATCACATGCTAATGGGACATGTGGGCTTGACTTATATTCATGATGACCCCCTTCCTGATGTCTGAGGTCACCCTGTATATCGTGATTGATATGTATGTATATATATATATATCTTCTTGCCATCAGATCACTGCGGCAACTTAGAAGTTGAGTAGCTGCTAAAATTTATGGTCAACTTTTTGATTATCGTAGACGTGACTGTTCCAGTAAGACGCCGCCGGTTACAGGAATCCCCCCCCCCACTCCCCTCCTTACTATCCACGTTCCTGGTTATCCTCCTCACTCTGCACTGCAGTTGACTGCAGATTATCCTGTGCATGTCCAAAAACTGTTTATCGCTATCAGTGTTTTAATTCAGCCGGTCCATGTTTTATTACCACTTGAAGGAAGAGCGACCACTATCAATCACAGCGCACCCTTTGACGCACACTGATTCTGGTAATGAGATTTTGTTTGCCCTGACACTCTGCATTTGGCTCACTGTGCAGTTGTTTGACAAATGACAGCTCCCGTGGATGACTCAGACTCCGCAGAACCAGCAGGTCCTGTTTAACCCCTATTTTACCAGAGGGACCTTGAGAGCAGAGCTCTGCAGGCAGCCGAGGCAGTGAAGAGTGAAGGCACGCTAGTTCTGCAGCATGCTTCCTGCACTTTGAGCTAAGTACAAGACTGCAATAAGTTTCCTGATGCAAGATTAACTGTGAGGGTGCAACACCATAATGACGACTACTCATCATTTCTACTGCACCTAGCACTACGCACAGTCCGTAGATTAATCCATGCATTACAGAGACACTAAATCTGAATTATATTGCACAGACGTTGGCCGTGTGGTTTAATGCAATCTATTGTTCTCAGTAAGCAGCAGATGACTGTAGTATTCTTCAACTAAATTAGTCCAAAAAATCAACTGCCCCCATAAACACTCCCCTAGCTAACGTCTATCCATTTATATTAAAAAAAAAACTCTAGAGAAATTTACACACCATTTAAGAATAGTATTAGGAGCACATTCAATAAGTCTGTAGAGGTAAGGTTTTAAATACAGTAACACCACTTCCAGAAGACCACCCTGTTATCCAGACCAGATTTTCATTTTTTATGCATACCGACTATCTTCTTTTAGAAGACCGATTTTTAACGTAAATCAGGGAGGTCATCTCCAAGAGGTTTCACTCTGTTTCTATACATTGTAATAAGTGAACCAAAATTCTCCAAAACCACTAAAAATCTGAATTCTACTAGGAATAAACCATTGTAGTCCTTTCTATGCATTCTCTACACGACACAAGCAAGTTACCTCTAGACCAATAGTAAATCTGTCTAAATACACAAAAAGTTACCAAGATCATGCAAATTCGGATATCTCGTGTTGTGTCGGGAAAGTGTAAGCGTCCTAATGATAAGTGATGGAGAAGTGTGAAAGTATCTGTCAGTCTGTGCACCCTGCTTACCTCGTCCACCTGCTCCTAGTCGCTCATTCTCAGCAGTAGTGTATTTCTCAGTGCAGGGAGCTGTCCGCTTCTCAGTGCTGAACGGGCCACCAAATAGGGAAGACTGACTAGCACATTGGGTGGATCTTACTCTGCAGTTCTATTCTGCTGCAGTGCTGAATAAGAAGTATAAAGAAGGAAGAAAGTGTCTTGCACACATACACACATGCTTTTTGTTCTGAATAAGATGAGAGGTAAAGGCGTACAGATGAAATGAACAGGGAGGGAAGATTTGTGTGTAATCAATAATTGAAACGCTGGGAGTGGAGTGGGCAATCCCAGCTCATAGTGGGAAGCAGCCTGGAGCAGCTGTGGGGGTGGAGTGAATGCAGGCGTGTGGGGTTATCCGTTTTGCTTGAATAACAATGTATGAAGAGGAGAGAATAGAATAGACTGCACCTCCTGGGTCGTCTCTGTGCTTTATCTGGGGTATTGACTGATAGAAACCAATACTTCACTATGACTAGAGCGAAATCCTTAGGGCTACCCACCATACAACTTTATTAAGGCTTTGCACATCTGGCCATGAGAACTTCCCATTATCGAATAAACTCAAACTCCTTAACTGGTTTTTACAAACACAAAGCAGCAATGAGTTTATTTTTAAGCTGGATTTTACGCACACAGAGTTCTGACGAGTCGGACTCATCTTACAGATGATAAAATTGGTCTGAGCCCCCATATACATTAAGTCCGCTATACACATTAGGCTACGTTCCCACGATCAGTGTTTACGGTGTTTTTGATGCCGCAGAATTTCTGCACCATATTTTACTTGCACTTTTTTTTAATTGCCTTTTTATCGCGTTTTTGACGCTGCGTATACGACGAAAACCGAATGTGCTTTTTTTTTACCTGCGGGTTTTCTGCATCTAATGTAAGTCTGTGGGGATATTCCACACAGATAACTCAGAGTACCCGCAAAAGAGATTGACGTGCTGCGGATTGGAAAAATGCACCGCAGATCAGTTTATGCACCATAAAAAAGAAGCACAGTGGGCATAAGA
Source organism: Phyllobates terribilis (assembly GCF_046119375.1). NCBI lineage: Eukaryota > Metazoa > Chordata > Amphibia > Anura > Dendrobatidae > Phyllobates > Phyllobates terribilis. The sequence continues at coordinate 491,957,483 of NW_027362761.1, read as the reverse complement.
TTTCTAGAAATCCCATCCACTTTCCTGGTGCTGTAAAACGCTGCATTTTTGAAGCAGCAAAATTACGCAGAGTTAAAAACGCGATAAACCTCAGCGTGGCACTTAGATGGCTGTTGGCCAAACGATGCTTTGGCAGATTGTTCAGTCGGCAGCCAACTCGGCCATCTCTCCCTTACACATGAGCTTTCGTTTAGCCAAGCGCTACTGTGTTCTCTATGCGAAAGCCGCCAACAGACAGCGGCTTATTTCCAGGAGAACAAAGCTATGAGCAGTCCAAACTTTCTGGATCAACATCTTCCCCAACAATCAGTTGGCTGGTGCATCCATACAACTTAGAGTGTTGGCCAGACTTGTCGATATCAGCAGTTGTGGCCAACATTAGTCTAATGTGTATGGGGGGGTTAAATTTACATCTGCTGAAACTGCTGATATTGGCAGGCTAGGCTGACATCTAAAGTGTATGGGATCCTCCCGACTCTCCCCCGACAAATCATGTTAGTACAGGTAACAATCTAGCATATCCAATTTCTGAATGCAGATACTTTTGTTTTCGGGAGATGAGCCACAATGAGAGGAGCGCTCCTGTGCATGTATAAGAGAAAGTTGACGGATGAACTTTTTCTTTTATTCTTGGAGAATCACAACAAACAAGGAAGATGAGAATTGATTCTATCCTAAGGGGTCCCATACACAATATCTGTTGTGGATGAGGCCCCTTAGGATAGAACCAACTCTCTTCTTACTTGTCTTCAGTGATTATCCTAAAATAAACCTTACTATTCCCTATCATGGGCTTGTCCTTTACATATCTTCTAGAAGCTATTGGTTGCAATCATTATGATTGGAAGACAACTTTATAAACATCAACACAGTTTGGGGGGATGACTACTGCATGTAGTTGGTTTTGAGAAAGTTTTGTAGTTGGTTTTGAGTTGGCTTTGAGAAAGGGATTGGTCATCCTTGTGTTTTGGAACAAGCTTCCTCCATTCAGCAGCACGGTTACTCCTAACCCTCATCCCCCCATATCCAGTTGATTCTACCTGCAAAAGAATATCCTTCGTTCTGCAGATGGTACTACAGCAGCTGACATTCTACAAGTGTATATGGGAATTGTACACCTAAAGTGGGTAAAATAAGTATTTGATACACTGCCCATTTTACTAGTTTTCCCACCTACGAAGAATGGAATTTTTATCGTAGGTTCACTTCAACTGTGAGAGACAGAATCTAAAAATAAAAAAACAGAAAATCACATTGTATGATTGTTACATAATTAATTTGCCTTTTATTGCATGAAATAAGTATTTGATACAATAGAAAAACAGAACTTAATATTTGTTACAGAAACCTTTGTTTGCAATTATAGAGGTCAGATGTTTCCTGTAGTTTTTGGCCAAGTTTGCACACACTGCAGCAGAGATTTTGGCCCACTCCTCCATACAGATCTTCTCCAGATCTTTCAGGTTTCAGGGCTGTCTCTTGGCAACATTGAGTTTCAGCTCACTCCAAAGATTTCTGGAGACTGGCTAGGTCACTCCAGGACCTGGAAATGCTTCTTACGGAGCCACTCCTTAGTTGCCCTAGCTGTGTGTTTTGAGTCATTGTCATGATGGAAGACCCAGCAACGATCCATCTTCAATGCTCTTACTGAGGGAAGGAGATTGTTTGCCAAAATCTTGGGATACATGACCCTGACGGGTCCCCTGGGCCGTGAGGTACTCGGTGCCGGGCCCGTCAGTGCAGGGGATGTCACAGTGGCAGTGACCCGGTCCGTGACACAGGGCGGTCAATAAAAAGGGGATTATAGTTTTTATAGTTTAATGTTCGTGACGCCACCTGTGGTATGCGGCTATATGGAGCCGCCGCTGCGGTGCAGATCCTCTGGAGCTGATGATGACGCAGCAGAGTTGGTTCAGCTCTCCACAGGCAGAGCTTAGCTCCAGGGCAATAAGTGGTGATGTTATAGATGTTGCTGTGCAGTGTAGTGCAGGGGATGGCGCAGATAATAATTCTAGGACACAGTGGGGTGCAGTCTTCAAGGTTTACTCACAGTTGTTGAACTCCAGGTTACCAGGACCATGGTAACCACCCACGCCGTCCTGTGTTTACCAAGGCAGGGGTTCAGCAAACTCCCAGGTGTTCCAGGAGTACATAACGGAACCCCATTCTGTGTGCTTTCCTCGGTCATCTTCCTGCGCTGGCTCTCACCCTCCTGCCCTGCGCCTCGCAACCAGTGTCCCAAGCCAGTAACCTCAGATTTTGGCGGGCAATCTGCAGTCCCCTGAATCCTATGTGGCTACCTCTTTAGCGATGTAGTTGTGGTTGTGAGCAACTGCACCCTGAAAGTACAGAAGCCTCCGGTTTCTAGCTGAGCCTTCTAGTTCTCCACTAGTTAGGGGCCGGTCCCCTTTGCGGCCTGATCCCTCCACCTTTCTGCCGATTCGGGCGCACGGGTGGCTTCCTGCACTTCCTGTGCCCTAGGATCCCCTCACTCCTGGAGCCTTCCTCTGCTCCCTTCCTCGTCCTGCCAGTCCTCCTGGGTCTCTCAATCTAGGCCCTCTTCCGTGAGCAGAGCTCCTACAGAGCTCCTGCTCCCACTCCTTCTCCTCTCAGACTGTCTTCTCTGACTGGACTCTCTCTCCCAAGATGGTTCCCTCTTTATATACTCCTTCTGAAGTGCTCCCCTGTTCTTCCTCCACCCACACCCACTACTTGGTTCCACCTTCAAGCTAGGAACCAAGGACTGTGCCCTCCCTTAGAAGCAATCTCGCCTTTCCCTTTGAAGTGGAGTGTAATGGATGCAAGTGTCTGGGTCCCGGCCAGTACTCCATCCTTACCTGAGAGTGGGATACCACATCTCTGGGTAAGATGCAGTACCTCTGTGGCGACTGAACCCGCAGGGGCACCACAACCCCATCCATCCTCCCTTCAATATGGTGCAGTCATCCTATCCCCCCCAAAGTATGATGTTTCCCCCACCATGCTTCACGGTTGGGAAGGTGTTCTTGAGGTTGAAATCATTCTTTTTTTTCCTCCAAAGACGGTGAGTGGAGTTGATACCAAAAAGTTCTATTTCTATGCCTCCTCTGGATCATGCAGATAGTCACTGGTGAACTTCAAACAGGCCTGGACATGTGCTGGCATGAGCAGGGGGACCTTGCGTGCCCTGCAGGATTTTAATCCATGACGTTGTAGTGTGTTACTAATGGCAATGTTTGAGATTGTGGTCCCAGCTCTCCAAGTCATTGGCCAGGTACTCACAAATAGATCTGGGCTGATTCCTGACCTTTCTCAGAGTCATCCTTACCCCACAAAGCGAGACCCGCATGGAGACCCAGACTGTGGAAGACTAACAGTCATCTTGTGTTTCATCCATTTTCTAATAATTGTGCCAACAATTGTTGCCTTCTCACCAAGCTGCCTTGTGCAGGTCTACAATTTGGTTCTGGTGTCCTTAGATAGCTTTTTGGTTTTGGCCATGGTGGAGAAATTGGAGTGTGATTGATTGAGTGTGTGGACAGGTGTCTTTTATACCAGTAATGAGTCCAAACAGGTGCAATTAATACAGGTAATGAGTAAGGAGTAGAAGGGCTTCTTAAAGAAAAACTAACAGGTCTGTGAGAGCCATAATTCTTGCTGGTTGGTAGATGATCAATTACTTATTTCATGCAATAAAATGCAATTTTATTATTTTAGATTCTGTCTCTCACAGGTGAAGTGTACCTACGATAAAAATGACCGACGATACGGAAGTGTATCACATACTTATTTTCCCCACTCTGCACAATCACATCATGTGTGCCCATACCCTATCGTTTTCTACCTACTTGTAAAATATTACCCTACGTGTGCGTTTTCTCTCTTTTTAGTTTCCTCCAACATTAGAAACATGGCAGATCAGTTTTCTGGCAGATGAGACAGATCAATTTGTCATTTATAGAAAGAAATATAAAATGAGATTGTTCAAATAAGGCACCCTTACATAAAGAACATTGTAAACGTGTCAATGAAGGCTACAGCTGTAAAAGATCCTACAAGTATTGGACAGAGTTGGCAGTTTACACTCACAGATAATTCATTAAGATAGACTTGCCATAATTCTTATATTATTCATCTTTAATAAGCAGGGAGAGCTAGGGAGAAAAAAAGCACAATAGGGTCTTATCTGGTAATAAGTTGGAATTCAATAAAGAAACTTGCTCACCTGGAGGAGTTGTGTATTGCACAGCAATGTAAATAGCTTAGAAAAATTCAGCTGCTGCAGACCCACAGGTTAAAAAAAACAGAAAAGCCAGAATGAGAAGAAATGGGGTTCCTCTGCGCTGCTGGGTTAATGGAGATCCACAGGAACAATCCAGTAAACATGATAGCAGGAATGTGGTTTATTATCAACGTGTTTCAAAGTCATCCGACTTCTTCATCAGGATACAACCACAATAAGCTTATAAAAGCACTGTATATGCTGAAGATGGCTATAAATAAATGTACACTCATATTTACTTATAGATCCAACCCGACCCCATTTCTAGGTCTGTCGTAGACGTGATTTTTTACTTGACCGGAGGCATGATGATGTGCGACTTTGTTGAACAGTGATTGGCCAATGTAAATAAAGATTGAATGAGGACCACAGAATTATAGGCATGGGAGTTTTTGGGGGATTTGGAAGGAGAATATGTGCCCTATTATTTATTTTTAGTCATATGTCATTTATATGGGATTCTTAAAAGGTGCAAAATTGTGCATATTCATATAGTCATCTGTATGTGTGCATATATCAGCAAACATATCTATCTATCTATCTATCTATCTATCTATCTATCTATCTATCTATCTATCTATGTGAACATTACTTGGAATACTTTCTTTCAGTCATCCTAATACAAAGCTTTAGATGCTCCATTATGTGTCCTTTTTAAATACAGCATCATAATAGACAATATATAATATACATAATATATTTACAAAGCACTAACAGATATATTGATGCTTTACAATCCAACATGACAGTTAATGGAACAATTTATGGACTAACCCCTACTCTTTGGGCTTGTGATCTAAGATAACTCAATGTCTTTCATAGAGGAGCAGTCACACGTAAGTACCAGAGAAATTACAAATTGTGATGAATGAACCAGTCACGGAGCTGTGACCTGAACAAGCTCATGTATAGAGAGCAGTGATGAGTGAAATGTAGATACACAAAGGCCTATTGTGTACCCAAATGTCTAGCTATTGACCATGTGGGAACATGTACTGTTTGCATATATGTGTATATACAAGTACTGAATGCACATGTGTGGATGTTCCAGAACCGACTGTGCTGCAATGAAGGACCAATTATTACTTGTTAAATCCTCTAGACAATATGAAAAATGTTAATATTAAGCACATAGTATTGTATATGGAGAGAAGGCAGTTCACTGAGTCAGATTCTCTTTAACAACCTAGCTGTATAGAAGTTTTAGCCAGATAGGGGAAAAAATGCTGCAAAGTAAGAATGCTTTAAAAAAACAGAAAGATTACTTTATTTTTATAAATTAATAAATTTTAAAGTGAATGAACAAAAGTGAAATCTAAATGAAATTAATATTTAGTGTGACCGTCCTTTGTCTTCAAAACAGCATCAATTCTTCTAGGTACATTTGCATGCAGTTTTTGAAGGAATTCACCAGGGATCGTTCCAAACATCTTGGAGAAATAACCACAGATCTTGAGCAAATCCTTCTGTATCTTCATGTAATCCCAGACAGACACAATGATATTGAGGTCATAGCTTTGTGAAAGCCATGTAATCACTTCCAGGACTTCTTGCTTTTCTTTAGGCTGAAGATGGTTCATAATGACATTAGCTGTATGTTTAGGGTTGTTGTTCTGCTGCAGAATAAATTTGGAGCCAATAAGACTCATCCATCATGTAATACCATTCGAGAAGCATCTGCCTGTATTTCTCAGCTTTGAGGGCACTAAGAAATGGCAAAGTTGAGGACCGGAGGCAGAGACCCATCGGTTGAACAACGAAACTTCATCATGCTTACTTCCCTTCGAAGTTGGAAGATGTCAAGCAGTGCCATCATCTCAGAAGTGAGAGCAACCAGTGGGACCCAACTACATCCATCTACTATTCGAAGAAGTCTCACCAGAAGTGGTCCTCACAGAGAAATTGCTGTCAAAAACCATACTTTTGACATGGAAACTGTTGTGATAGTGTAGCAACTCACTTGGGAAAATAGGTAACACACTAAAAACTGCAACTGACCCTGCCGGTTCCTGTACAGACTTGAGATCCTGACCCAAGTCCTGACCCCGCAGTCCCTAGTGGTTCCTGGGTGAGTTGAGATAGCCCTTACCACAGACTAGACGATAGCAACTTGGACTTATGCTGCCTGAAAGGCATAATAATGAGTGACTGCAGGCAACAATGAAAACATGGTGGGGGTTCTTTTCAAGTTTGAGTTCACATTTCATCAAATTGAGTTGAGCTTAATAGTTTCCTCAATGCTGAGATGCAAGCAGATACTTATCCACTATGCAATACCAAAAGGGAGGCATCTGATTGGCTCCAAAGATACAGCCAATGTAACTAAGAACTATCTTTAGCGTAAAGAAGCAAAATGAGTAGTGATGAGCGAGCATGCTCGTTACTCGAGATTTACGAGAATGCTCCGGTGTTTTTTCGAGTATCTTCAGCGTGCTCGGGTGTTATGTTTGAGTCACTCCGTGTGCATGATTTGCAACTGTTTGACAGCTTTAATACATGTGAGGAATGCCTGTTTCTTAGGCATTCCTCACATGTATTAAAGCTGTCAAACAGTTGCAAATCATGTACACGGAGTGACTCAAACATAACACCCGAGCACGCTGAAGATACTTGGCGAGCACCCAAGCATGCTCGCCGAAAGAGTTAACAGAACATACTTGCTCATCACTAAAAAGGAGTCCTGAAAGTGATGATATAGCCCCCCAGATCCCTGATCTCTACAAAATCGAGTTTGTTTGAGATTTACATGAATAGACAGAATGATCTGAACAAGCCTACATCCACAGAAGATCTGTTGGTAGTTCCCGAAGATGTTGGAACATCTTCCCTACCAAGTTCCTTCAAAAACTGAGAAACTGTGTGCAAATGTACGTAGAGCAATTGATGCTTTGATGCTGTTTTAAAGGCATAGGGTGATCACACCAAATATTTATTTAATTTAGATTTTGCATGATTGATTGATATGATTTTGCACATTCACTTGTATTTGATTATTAGATAAAAATCAACTATTGACACTTCTAATTTTGGAAGCATTCATACTTTGCAGCAGATTTTCCACATCTGCTTAAAACTTTTGCACAGTACTGTATATACTAAACATCAAGGTGTAATGTCTTTAAGCGATTTTCCAATTTAATATTACAAAAGCTATCAAGGGTTTTCAAAAATAGTGTACGACGAGACACAACTTACAGTTTACAGTAAATTACATGCCACCATTTAAATGAATAGCATTCCATTTAATGTATAGACACATTGCTCAGCCAGAGCAAATCTCCATTCTGACCCTCGGAGAGACGATTCAAGCAAGGCTTCTGTAAAAGCCCAAAAACCTAATAGGATATAGGGACAGGGTTTGTTCCAACGAACAATTGGAACAACCCCTTTAATCATTATAAAATAAGTTATGCAGATTTTTGGATTTTGAGAGATTATAATGTAGAACCTTGAAACTTTTTTTTACTTTCCTAGGCTCAGCTTGAATATGTTTGGGCCTTTGTAGCTAATTGAACTATAGTCATCTCATGGCAAACAATCCTTAGTAGAGGACAACGTAATATTAGGATTTTTGTTACACTACAAGTGGGTGAGACAAGCTCACTTAGCTCCCAAAGCAGAGCTTTAAGATTGGTTCCTGAAGCTTAGAACAATAGCTTTTGGATGGGTAGCTATGGCCAGTAACATGCACATTATGAGTGTAGTGCAACTTTCATAAACATGTTGGTTCCCTCTGTGTACATTCACCCATCAGTCAAAACCTTAAAATCACCTTCCTTATATTGTGTAGTCCCCACCATCCACCAGCTTGCCTTCTTGCCGTAGCGCATACGGGTGTCATTTCTTCTCCTGATAAATAATGCAAACGGCTGGGTATTTTCATGATGTTAAAAAAAGGGAGTCTTCAGATCAGATCACCTTCTTCCATTGATTCATGGTCCAGTTCTGATGCACATTGGAGGTGCTTTCAGTGGTGGACATGGGTCAGTATAGGCACTATGATCAGTCTGTGGCTACTCAAACTGATACATGGTAATGTATGTTCCAATACTTTTTTATTGAAGCCATTATACCCTTTTTACCTGTTTGTGCCACATTAGCTTTTTTTGTGCTTTTGGACCTGGTAGACTAGCATTGATTGCCCCACATATCAATGAGCTTAGGACACCCATGATTCAGTCATTCATTTACCAATTCATTTACCAATTGTCTTGGTTTTGGCCACTTTTGGTAAAAATGTTTTGACAACTTGGCCCTTGTCAAAGTAACTTATACCCTTACATTTGATCATTTTTCTTGCTTTCATCATACATTAATTTCAAGAGCTGACTGCTAACTTGCTGGTTAACATAACCCATAACACAATCAATGTTATTAATTTCCCCAGTCAGTGGTTTTTATGCTACATACATACATGTACAAATTACCGATCAGTTCATTTATGTTGTGATATTCATTCTAATACTTTGATTTGTGGTCTCACCGATATAGAGGAGGCCATATGATCATTTTAAGGCATAGAAGACAAACTGTATAACAAAATCAAATCAATCCAAGATGGACATGTTTTTTCCTGCCTATGGATGAGCAATCAATATTTATTACTGGACCTCACTGTTCTCGCAACAAGCAAGAAGAAAGTTGTCTCCCTGATTGATAGACAGTCACTACTTCTTAGAGATTTATTACTGAAAGTTGCATTATTTGCTTTGCTTAAATCATCATTCCTATATAATGTCAGAGGTAGTTTTTATTAACTCAATTATTTGTGCAGAATTGCCTGATAGTAAAGGCCAAGTTTTACAAATTATCAAAATTACCTTTCAACCTTGAGAACAATAATGTTACACAAGTAGGATTTTTGCTATTGTTGTCGGATGAGAAAACCTGCTGTTTTGGAACAAAAAACTAAAATAGATGAACTGGAATATAAGTTGGTATGCATGCAGCATGTAAGCACATGTTCACACTGGCCACTAAACAGACAAAACCCAAGATAAAAACATAATAAGCAAATACCCTGCATATAGTGCATGAAAATAATATAGGGTGCTTAGTTAACACAATTTTGATCAAAAAAATGTATAAGCCAACTGACCACTTCAAGGTGACCCTATTCGACACGGTCCTAACCTCTAGCATTAAAACTTTACCATTTGTCAAGTGACGTACATGTGGATAAGATCTGAGAAGGACTGAGACCTGGTTAATGGACACTCAGGCATTGGGAACAACTAAAGTTTTGGAACGTATAAGTTAACACACCTGGACCCTACCTGGAGCACAAGACATCTATGTGGATTGTTATGGCAAATTGAGATGTGGGTTAATATTTTTTTTTTTGCTTTTGTATTACAGCAGCACTCTAGGAAAAAGTGTTTTATAGTCTATTTGTTAGGTGTCAGGCATTTGATGGATTTGAAATGGGTTCAGAGCCATCAGGGGATTTTGTGGTCTCCCATTCTGGTCCAGCCAGGGCTGATGCTGCTCAGCATTTTCATCAGTCCCAACACCTAGCTGGTGCATGACTTGTTTCCTGGGTTGTTATCCCTAGCAACATGAAGCTTAGGTTGCGGAGGGAAACAGGGCTGCTACAGCCTAAGTCCAGGATTCTCTGCACTGAGCATGCCCGTGACATGGCGGACCGTGATTGGTGGTTTGGGAGTCAGCTGATCCGGTGACCTCGCACCGCCTGATTGGTCGCGGGTGACGTCATCAATGGAGCAACGGTGGGCAGGCCTTAATCTTTAAAAAGCCTGCCCACAAACATGGCGGCGCGCTCTGATCATTGAGCAGTGATGGTGATGTGTGGACGCTTGGTCGTTTGAGCTCCACAGGTGCTTTAGTGGAAATAGGCAGGTTAGTGGAAATAGGCAGGTAGCTTCGTCTGACAGTCTGGCTCCGACTAAGGGGTCGCCATACACCCCGAGCAGTCTGCAGACGCCGTATTCCCAGTACCGCCTGTAAGCCACGTGGAGAGATTCTCCTCAGTCCGGTAGCACGCCAGCTGAGAGCACTTATACTCCGGCGTGAGTCACACACGCATCCTAGCGCCAACTGTGTAGCCCCTGTGCTGCAACAGGACTACAGATACTTTATTTATCACACATCTCTCGTGCAGTTAACGGAGATAGTGCGAATTCCTATTCCCGCTCCAGTGTGCTGTAACACGGAGGGGATTGTTATTTAAGTTGGTTGTTTTACCTTCTCACCCGGAAGGTGTTCGGCCGCAGTCCACCAGGCTGCATCGCGGACCCCGGGGTCGGTTGCGTTCCATTATAATAAAGTTGTTTGCAACCGTCCCCTTAACACTATTAATAAAGAATAATGAAGCGGTTCTAGTGTATGCCTTGTGATATCTGTTTTAGTCGATTTGCCAATGCCATCTTTTGGTTGTTTTGATTCTATTTCTTGACTTCTCATAATGCAGATGACGCGCCTCTGGGCCTGTGTCGCGCTGCGTTGCACACGCGGGAGCTTACCCGGAGCCGGATCTCTTTAGGGTTGTAGTCTCGTGGCGGTGATCCGGTCCGTGCCCAGGGAGTCAGACTAAGTGGCGGTCTATGGCAGTAGATGTTAACTTGATCGACTACGCCACCCGTTGAGTGCGGCTTTGAAGCCGCCGCTGCAGAACAGTCCACTGAGGCCAGGTGTATGAGAATGTGCAGCGTGGTGGTATAACCCCCAACGGGAGGGGTATGGCCTCAGGGCAGCAGGGATAGATGATGGGGGTGATGGTGGTACACGAGCGCAACAAAGACAACTCGGAGTCTTGGTGGTGCAGTTCAGGGTCTTTACTCACGGTTACTCGGTTACTGCTCCAGGCCACCGCTGCAGAGGTGGCCGCCTGTGTCGCGCTGTGCTCACCAGGTGAGGGGCTCGGTTAACTCCCAGGTCTTTCTGGAGTGCTTTGCAGGACCCCCTTTATGTCCCCTGTCTCTGATCTTCAACCCCACTAGTGACCACGCTTATGTCCAGCTGCCTCGGACCTTCTTGGTGGGCAAACGTTGGCCTGCGTTTCCCAGGTCCTATGTGGTGCCTTCCTAGCGGGTGTGGTGAGGGGCTGCTCCACATGTAATGTCGCAGCCTCCGGTTCTTAGTTGAGGGTAGTTTCTCTCCTCCACTAATTTGGGATCCGGTTCCCATCTTCTTGACCTGACCCCCCTACTCAGGTAGCGGCGGGCGTGTGGTGGCTACCAGCCAGTCCACACCCCTGGGGTCCCCTCTGTCCTTCCTGGAGCCCAGTCTGCTCCTCTTCCTCCTCCAGGCTCAGGCCTCCTGACAGGGCCTGCCTGTGGAGCAGAGCCCATAAAGCAGCTCTGCTCCCTGTCTTCTCCTCTCTCAACTCACTCCCTTTCCAAGATGGTGCCTCCCTTTATACTCCTGTACAGAGTGCACCCAGGATCTACTTCCCCCACGCACACACTACCGGGTTCCCTTCTCTAGGTGTTCCCTCCCCCCACTCCAGCCAGGGACATGCTCACTCGTGCCTGCATAACTAATGGGAGCACCGTCGAGCTGTCCCCCGGAAATGTGGTGTAGTGCATGTGGGTGTTAGGGTCCTGAGCCACACTCCATCTTTACCTGGAAGTGAGATATCGCACATCTGGGTGAGATGCAATACCTCTGTAGCAACCGAACCCTCGGGGTGCTACATTCCCCCCTGGCAAAACCCAGCACGTCCGCGGGCTGGAACTGAGCAAAAGACAGGGTATACATTAGAACATGCAAATTTTTCATAAACAACAAGTATAACAGGTATCAACATTCAGTTTCCCTTTATGGGAACGGCTCTCTCTTAAACGGTATAAGTGCATATGTACTGTTCTGGAACTCTTTTTCATAGTAACACATTCTAGCATATAAATTTTTCATATAAAACATTTCTAGCAGCAGATCCACGAAGAAGTCTCTTTATAACAGGTCACAGTTTATTCTGCAACCAGGTGTCCATTTTCCTAAGACAGGGAGACGTAACCAGGTAGGGGTCTGTCCTGCCCCGAGTCCTTAACAGTCTTTTAGTCCATCCTGGGTTACGCTCCACTAACTGTACAAAGGATTCCCGGTAAATCCACCAAGGACTCCTATACATTACTAGAAACACATAATTATTTACAGGATATGGCCGCTCTCAGTCCTCGGCCAGGTAGGGGTGGCTGCTCTCAGACCCCAGCCAGTTAGAGGGAAAAAGGAAACAGTTCTCTTTCTGTCCCAACGGGGACCACACTCTTAGTGGAAACAGTCCCACAACAGTCCTTATACCCGGTCGGGTAACTATTTACATCTCCTCTTTTACCGTTTACGATTAACGGTGTGCTCCACACGCTCCTTTCTCTTTCTCAGGTTCAGACCCGTCCGGGCCCTCTTGGTACTCGGGGTCTGAGTGGTACTGTTAATGACGCCCGGGGTCAGGGGGTGCGACTTTGGGCCTGGGCGCGGGCTAGTGGTGGCAGTGCCCAGGTCTGGAGGGCTCGGCTGCAGGGCTTGTTGCGGGGTCTGGAGCAGGTCTGCGTCTGCAGCGCCCGGGATCGGCGGCTCCACCGGGTGGCCCGGGAGCAGGCTGATGCTGGCAGCGTCCGGGACAGGGAGACTCCTCTTACCTGCTCCCGCGACCGCTCCTGCGTCACTCGTCTTCTCCTGGTGCTGGTCGGGGCCCGCGACGGCTGGGGCGCTGCCGATGCTGGGCAGCTTAGTCTGCTGCCGGTCCGCCATCTTGCTGTCCGTTCCTGGTGTCCTCCTCCCCCCTGGTGGACCGTGGCCTACCTGGCGATGATCCTCTTCCGTAGGCCGCGGCTCCGCAGTTGATCATCAGGGTCGAGGACCTTCCGTCGCGCTCCAGTGACGTCGGCGTCTGCTGGGCTCCTTCCAGGACCTTACGCAATGTCCGGACGTGAGGCGGGGCTTCAGTTCTCGCGCGCTTTCGGAGTCCACGCCCCTCTTCTTCCCGCGCGGCGTCCTCAAGATGGCGCCCAATGGCGGGAAAACTCCACAGATGGCGGGAAGAAGGCTGAAGATGGCGCCGGATGGCGGGAATCTTCACGGATGGCGGGAAGAAGGCTGAAGATGGCGCCGGATGGCGGGAAAACTTCACGGATGGTAAGTTTTAAAAGTCTCTTTTTCAGGCACGCAGTACCCAGTGGTTGCGGGCACGAAATCCTGCCGACTACGCCAAAAGTTGACGCGCCCCTGGGCCTGTGTCGCGCTGCGTTGCGCACGCGGGAGCTTACCCGGAGCCGGATCTCTTTAGGGTTGTAGTCTCGTGGCGGTGATCCGGTCCGTGCCCAGGGAGTCAGACTAAGTGGCGGTCTATGGCAGTAGATGTTAACTTGATCGACTACGCCACCCGTTGAGTGCGGCTCTGAAGCCGCCGCTGCAGAACAGTCCACTGAGGCCAGGTGTATGAGAATGTGCAGCGTGGTGGTATAACCCCCAACGGGAGGGGTATGGCCTCAGGGCAGCAGGGATAGATGATGGGGGTGATGGTGGTACACGAGCGCAACAAAGACAACTCGGAGTCTTGGTGGTGCAGTTCAGGGTCTTTACTCACGGTTACTCGGTTACTGCTCCAGGCCACCGCTGCAGAGGTGGCCGCCTGTGTCGCGCTGTGCTCACCAGGTGAGGGGCTCGGTTAACTCCCAGGTCTTTCTGGAGTGCTTTGCAGGACCCCCTTTATGTCCCCTGTCTCTGATCTTCAACCCCACTAGTGACCACGCTTATGTCCAGCTGCCTCGGACCTTCTTGGTGGGCAAACGTTGGCCTGCGTTTCCCAGGTCCTATGTGGTGCCTTCCTAGCGGGTGTGGTGAGGGGCTGCTCCACATGTAATGTCGCAGCCTCCGGTTCTTAGTTGAGGGTAGTTTCTCTCCTCCACTAATTTGGGATCCAGTTCCCATCTTCTTGACCTGACCCCCCTACTCAGGTAGCGGCGGGCGTGTGGTGGCTACCAGCCAGTCCACACCCCTGGGGTCCCCTCTGTCCTTCCTGGAGCCCAGTCTGCTCCTCTTCCTCCTCCAGGCTCAGGCCCCCTGACAGGGCCTGTCTGTGGAGCAGAGCCCATAAAGCAGCTCTGCTCCCTGTCTTCTCCTCTCTCAACTCACTCCCTTTCCAAGATGGTGCCTCCCTTTATACTCCTGTACAGAGTGCACCCAGGATCTACTTCCCCCACGCACACAATACCGGGTTCTCTTCTCTAGGTGTTCCCTCCCCCCACTCCAGCCAGGGACATGCTCACTCGTGCCTGCATAACTAATGGGAGCACCGTCGAGCTGTCCCCCGGAAATGTGGTGTAGTGCATGTGGGTGTTAGGGTCCTGAGCCACACTCCATCCTTACCTGGAAGTGAGATATCGCACATCTGGGTGAGATGCAATACCTCTGTAGCAACCGAACCCTCGGGGTGCTACACAGACTATATTTCTCATGATGACTCTAGCTTATCACATTGCTCTTGCTTCTATCTAATGACAACAATACTGGATCAGTAACAGAGCTGCTGTTCCCATGAGGATATAACAGTCTCAGTGAATCTCTATGTGAAGCAGGTTAAGCTTTTCTCACCTACTATACCACTGTTCCCTTATATAAAAAGAAAATGATAGTGCATATTCATGAATGGGGCATAAGGTCCATGAAGTCTGCGCTCCAGCACCAATGAAAAAATGTTAAAACATAACTTTTACTGCGCAATTAAAAACATGGTGGTAGAAGAACATATAGATAAAAAAGATTAAGTATCTATCAGCTTATGCGTTTCAGGTTACCAACACTTATTCATAACTGTTGCTAACCCGAAATGCATAAGATTATGGATCCTTAATCTCTTTTATCTTTTTGTTTTTTTCCTCACTATGTTTTTAATTGCACAGTATAAGTTATGTTTTAACATTTTTTCATTGGTGCTGGAGGTCAGTTCTCATGGACCTTCTCTACCATTTTTGACCTAGATACCAGCATGGTGTGTTCCTACACTCCCTACACCACACACTGACCAAACAAGGTCTATCAAGGTTCCTTTGTGAATTTAAGTGGTTTTCACACTGAATTGTCCTCACTGGAAGGTGACCTGATTACAATTTTTTCTCCTTCCATGGCTTATAAGCCTCCTCACACTGGCATGCTAAGCCAAGTATATCACTCTTCACAAGGAGAAACTTTACCCCTTAGATCCCAGTCAGAAGCCTCTCACTTAGCCAAATCAGATCACACTTTGCACTGATGAGGGACAGCACCTTGAAACACCGTGTCTGCAAACTGAGATTCTGGCTTGGCTTTTATCCTAAGTCCTATGGCAACGCTTGGTAAAGGGTTGATATTGACTTTTAGGATTGTTACTTCCATTAGGTGAAACTAGAGTTAAAGTCCTCTTTGTAACGGGTCTGGGAGGCGGAACCTCTGAGCTACTATACAAGGTGGCGGTCCTTGTAAGGGAGCGGGTGGCGACCAGGGAAGACGGGCAGGCGGTCACAGCAGGTGACCGGGACAGTCTCTGAGTGAACGGGCTGGAGGTCACGGCAAGTGACCGGGGCAGTCTCTGGATGAACGGGCAGGAGGTCACGGCAAGTGACCGGGGCAGTCTCTGGATGAACGGGCAGGAGGTCACGGCAAGTGACCGGGGCAGTCTCTGGATGAACGGGCAGGAGGTCACGGCAAGTGACCGGGGCAGTCTCTGGGTAAAGGGTAGGTACGACCTGTGATGGCAGAGCCTCCAGGTAGGCTAGCAGGCAGATGGTAGATGTGTGCTCCCAGGTGAGCAAGCGAGAGTCTCTGGAATGGCAGGTGATCACAGCACGTGACTGCGGAGCCTCCAGGTAGGCTAGCAGGCAGGTAGCAGGTGTGCGCTCCCAGGTGAGCGGGCAGGAGTCTCTGGAATGGCAGGTGGTCACAGCACGTGACGGCGGAGCCTCCAGGTAGGCTAGCAGGCAGGTAGCAGGTGTGCGCTCCCAGGTGAGCGGGCAGAAGTCTCTGGAATGGCAGGTGGTCACAGCACGTGACGGCGGAGCCTCCAGGTAGGCTAGCAGGCAGGTAGCAGATGTGCGCTCCCAGGTGAGCGGGCAAGCTGGTCCATAGACAGACTGACAGGAGTTGGAGGGCAGACCGTCGGACCTCAGGCTAGCAGGCAGGTAGCAGAAGAGCGCTCCCAGGTGAGTGGGCAAGCTGGTCCTTAGACAGACTGACAGGAGTCAGTAGGCAGACCGTCGGACCTCAGGCTAGCAGGCAGGTAAGCGGAATATCAGGCAGGAATCAGACAGTAAACTGGCAGGAATCTGGCAGGTAACTGGCAACGGGACCTGAGGGCTGAAGCAGAGTAGTGAACAGTGCAACAACATTGCTCGGTCACCTCCATTTTGGAGGAGGTGCCTTATATATGGTGAAGTCCTCTGGCCATTGGCCGGGGACTCCTTAGGACGGCGTGCGCGGCCCCTTTAAGAGGGAGGGAGCGCGCGCGCGCCCTAAGCACAGTGTCCGGGAAGGAGCGCGCGCTGCCAGCAGAGCGGGAGGAGGACGCCGGGCTCGGAGCAGAGGGGTGAGGGGAAGAGCGTCCCTGCCTAGCAAAGGGCAGGGACGCCGGCGCTACAGTACCCCCCCCTTTAGGCCCCCCCTTTTTTAGGCCAGAGAGAAATTTAGCTAGGATGAGAGGGGCATGGATGTTCTCCCGGGGCTCCCAAGTTCTCTCTTCAGGACCAAACCCCTTCCAATCTACTAGAAAAAAGGTCTTCCCTCTTACCCTTTTGGTGGCCAGAATGTTCTCTACCTCAAATTCGTTTTCAGCGGAAACCGGAGCAGGAGGCGTACCTGTAGACTTGGAAAAAGAGTTAAGTACCACAGGTTTGAGGAGAGATACATGGAAGGAGTTAGGGATCCGCAAGTTGGCCGGGAGTTTCAATTTATAGGCCACCGGGTTGATCTGACTGATGACCTCCAGAGGACCGATGAACCGAGGCCCTAACTTATAGGAAGGAATCTTGAGCCGGACATACTTGGACGAGAGCCAGACCTTATCCCCTGGACGGAATTGAGGAGGATCCAGAAGTTTTTTGTCAGCATGTCTTTTCATACGCTCGGATGACAGAAGGAGTGCGGATCGGGTACTCTCCCATATGGAGGAAAATTTGTTAACAAGAGATTCCGCAGCCGGATTGTCCACCGAGGTGGAGACGGGAAATGGGATCCGAGGATGCTGACCGAAGACTACAAAAAACGGGGATTTGGAGGAAGATTCGCTCTCGTGATTGTTGTAAGAAAATTCGGCCCATGGCAGGAGATCCACCCAGTCTGAATGGTGGGCATTAACGAAGTGCCGGAGGTAACTGGTCAGGTTCTGATTGATCCGCTCCACTTGACCATTAGACTGTGGGTGGTAAGCGGAGGAGAAGTCCAGGGTGACGTCTAGCAGTTTACAAGTGGCTCTCCAGAAGCGTGAGGTGAACTGTACCCCACGATCCGACACGATGTGGAGGGGCAGGCCATGAAGACGGAAGATGTGGCGGATAAAGTCTTTAGCCAGCTCGGGTGCAGACGGGAGGCCTGGCAGGGGAACGAAATGAGCCATCTTGGAAAAGCGGTCAGCGACCACCCAAATGACCGTACAACCGGCAGAGACGGGGAGATCAGTTATAAAGTCCATTGCTATATGCTGCCAGGGGGCAGCAGGTACTGGGAGCGGAAGGAGGCGACCGGCTGGCAGATGTCTCGGAACCTTGTTGCGGGCGCAGGACACACAGGCAGAAACAAAGTCTATTACGTCCTTGTGCAGGGTAGGCCACCAGTAGTGCCGGGTAATAAGCTGGAGGGTCTTTTTCTGACCGGCGTGGCCAGCTAGTTTAGACGAGTGACCCCAGTGTAGGATCTTCTCCCGATCAGGTACTGATACGAACGTCTTACCGGGAGGGAGACGATTTAGACTCACGGGAGCCACCTGCATTACTCTGGCGGGATCGATGATGTGTTTCGGTTCTTCCTCGAGATCAGACACCAGAAAGGATTGGGATAAGGCGTCCGCCTTGATGTTTTTGTCAGCCGGGCGAAAATGAAGAATAAAATCAAAGCGAGCAAAAAACAAGGACCACCGAGCTTGACGCGGGTTAAGTCTCTGGGCATGCTGGAGGTAAGCCAAGTTCTTGTGGTCAGTGTAAATTATTACCGGGTGAAGAGCCCCTTCGAGCAGGTAACGCCACTCCTCCAATGCCAGCTTGATGGCCAATAACTCTCGATCTCCAATGGAATAGTTGCGCTCAGAAGAGGAGAAGAGTTTGGAGAAGAAGCCACAAGTTACCATTCTCCCGGAAGATGATTTTTGGGTAAGTACCGCTCCGGCTCCAGAGGAGGAGGCGTCAACCTCCAGGAAGAGCTGCTTGTTGCCATCTGGGCGATGCAGCACCGGGGCGGAAGAGAAGGCCTGTTTTAAGGAAAGAAAGGCCTCCTCTGCTTCGGGCGGCCACTCTCTGGGATTAGTGCCCTTACGGGTGAGCGCGGAAATTGGGGCAGTCGGGGAAGAGAAGTGCGGTATGAAGAGGCGGTAGTAGTTGGCGAAGCCCAGGAACCGCTGAATGGCCTTCAACCCCTCCGGTCGGGGCCATTTCTCGATGGCAGACAGTTTCTCTGGATCCATTCGTAGGCCGGTCTGAGAAATAATGTAGCCCAAAAACGGAAGCGAGGTCTGCTCAAAGAGGCACTTCTCATATTTAGCGAAGAGGTGATTCTGCCTGAGCCTGAGCAGGACCTGACGAACGTCTCTCCGGTGAGTCTGGAGATCCGGAGAGAAGACCAAGATGTCGTCCAGGTACACCACTACGCAGGAGTAGAGAAGGTCCCGGAAGATGTCATTGACCAACTCTTGAAAGACGGCAGGAGCGTTACAGAGACCAAAGGGCATTACCAGATATTCATAGTGGCCGTCCCGGGTGTTGAATGCAGTCTTCCATTCATCCCCTTGACGGATACGGACCAGGTTGTACGCCCCACGGAGGTCCAGTTTGGTGAAGATTCTAGCCCCCCTCAGACGATCAAATAATTCTGGAATGAGCGGAAGGGGGTACTTATTCTTCACCGTGATCTGGTTAAGGCCTCTATAGTCTATACAGGGACGGAGAGAGCCGTCCTTCTTTTTTACGAAAAAGAAGCCTGCTCCCGCCGGGGAGGTAGATTTCCGGATGAATCCCCTGGCCAAATTCTCCTCAATATATTCGGACATCGACCGGGTCTCAGCAGCGGACAATGGGTAAATACGCCCACGGGGAGGCGTAGCACCGGGTAACAGGTCGATAGGACAGTCGTATGGTCTATGAGGGGGTAATGTCTCTGCCTCCTTTTTATTAAAGACATCAGCAAATGACCAATAGGGAATCGGAAGTCCAGGTAGATTAGTTGGGGTAGGAGAAGGACGGGCGGGATGAACAGGAACCAAACAAGTCTTATGACAGTCCTGTCCCCAGCGAAGGACTTCTCCGGTCTGCCAGTCAAGCACGGGTGCATGTCTCTGGAGCCAAGGTAGACCTAGTAAGAGGGCGTGAGAGAGTCCAGGCAGAACATGAAAAGAGATGCTCTCAGAATGCAGCATTCCCACCTACAGAGTTACGGATTCGGTGATGAGTTGGATGGGACGTGGTAAGAGGCCCCCATCCACAGCAGCGACAGATAATGGTATAGCCAGAGGTTTGGTGGGAATGCGGTATTTTTCTACCAGGGCCTGTGAAATAAGATTCCCGGCCGCTCCAGAGTCGAGTTGGGCTAGTTCAAAAAAACGATTCTCCCCGCAGATAATTGAGACTGACAGCAGCAGAGATGGAGAGGATTTATTCTTGTCTAGGTCGACCTCTCTGAGCGAACCTAGACACAGGCGTTTCCCGACCTCTCCGGGCAGGTACGGATCTGGTGCTCCTTACTGCCACAGTAGAAGCAGCTCCCCTCGGCACGGCGTAAGTCCTGACGGGTTTTGACCATCTTGGTCTGGTCGACCTGCATAGGCTCAGGAGAGTGTACCTGGGGAGAAACGGAGGGAGTGACGGATTTCTGAAAAGTAGGAGCTAGACGTGGGAACCTCCTCTCACGAGTGACTTCTTTGGCACGCTCCTGGAACCGTAGGTCAATCCGGGTGGCAAGAGTTATTAGGTCATCAAGAGTGGTAGGAATGTCTCGACCGGCAAGTTCATCTTTAATACGGCCGGACAGACCCTCCCAGAAGACAGATACCAGAGCGTCGTTATCCCAGGCCAGCTCCGAGGCAAGGGTACGGAACCGTATGGCATATTGGCCCACGGTGAGACTTCCCTGACGGAGGCGTAGCAGAGATGATGCGGATGAGGTCTTCCGTCCAGGTTCGTCGAAGACTTTCCGGAAAGCCGTGAGAAAGGCAGGCAAGTCGGACACCAGGGGGTCTCCTCTCTCCCATAGAGGATTTAGCCAGGCCAGGGCCTCCCCGGTGAGATGGGACATGATGAAGGCAATTTTGGCCCGGTCGGAGTTAAACTGGTGGGACAGGAGTTCAAAGTGCAGGGTGCACTGATTTATAAAGCCCCGAGCCTGAGCGGAGTCGCCTCCGAAGCGAGGAGGTGCAGAAAGCCGGGGTCCGGGGTAGGATACCATAGTATTGGTGGGCAGTGGAGCTGCCGGATTACGAGTCATGGCACTGGCGGTGGTTGCTGGTGGAGCAGTCAGAGTGTCCAGGCGAGAATTGACATTCCGCAGGTGACCCAGGATGGACTCCTGTTGGGACCTCTGACGGGACAGTTCATGACACAGGTCCGAGAGTGAGGGAGCTTGGGTGCCACCGGGTTCCATGGCCCGAGCAAACTGTAACGGGTCTGGGAGGCGGAACCTCTGAGCTACTATACAAGGGGGCGGTCCTTGTAAGGGAGCGGGTGGCGACCAGGGAAGACGGGCAGGCGGTCACAGCAGGTGACCGGGACAGTCTCTGAGTGAACGGGCTGGAGGTCACGGCAAGTGACCGGGGCAGTCTCTGGATGAATGGGCAGGAGGTCACGGCAAGTGACCGGGGCAGTCTCTGGATGAACGGGCAGGAGGTCACGGCAAGTGACCGGGGCAGTCTCTGGATGAACGGGCAGGAGGTCACGGCAAGTGACCGGGGCAGTCTCTGGGTAAAGGGTAGGTACGACCTGTGATGGCAGAGCCTCCAGGTAGACTAGCAGGCAGATGGTAGATGTGTGCTCCCAGGTGAGCAAGCGAGAGTCTCTGGAATGGCAGGTGATCACAGCACGTGACTGCGGAGCCTCCAGGTAGGCTAGCAGGCAGGTAACAGGTGTGCGCTCCCAGGTGAGCGGGCAGGAGTCTCTGGAATGGCAGGTGGTCACAGCACGTGACGGCGGAGCCTCCAGGTAGGCTAGCAGGCAGGTAGCAGGTGTGCGCTCCCAGGTGAGCGGGCAGGAGTCTCTGGAATGGCAGGTGGTCACAGCACGTGACGGCGGAGCCTCCAGGTAGGCTAGCAGGCAGGTAGCAGATGTGCGCTCCCAGGTGAGCGGGCAAGCTGGTCCATAGACAGACTGACAGGAGTTGGAGGGCAGACCGTTGGACCTCAGGCTAGCAGGCAGGTAGCAGAAGAGCGCTCCCAGGTGAGCGGGCAAGCTGGTCCTTAGACAGACTGACAGAAGTCGGTAGGCAGACCGTCGGACCTCAGGCTAGCAGGCAGGTAAGCGGAATATCAGGCAGGAATCAGACAGTAAACTGGCAGGAATCTGGCAGGTAACTGGCAACGGACCTGAGGGCTGAAGCAGAGTAGTGAACAGTGCAACAACATTGCTCGGGCACCTCCATTTTGGAGGAGGTGCCTTATATATGGTGAAGTCCTCCGGCCATTGGCCAGGGACTCCTTAGGACGGCGCGCGCGGCCCCTTTAAGAGGGAGGGAGCACGTGCGTGCGCGCCCTAAGCACAGTGTCCGGGAAGGAGCGCGCGCTGCCAGCAGAGCGGGAGGAGGACGCCGGGCTCGGAGCAGAGGGGTGAGGGGAAGAGCGTCCCTGCTTAGCAGAGGGCAGGGACGCCGGCGCTACACTCTTCCTCTCTGAAAAGGCAATTTGCATATTTAATTTCCAAGAGGAGCATTGAAGGGCTTATAAGCCTCCTCACACTGGCATGCCAGGCCAGGCATGTCACTCTCCACGAGAAGAAACTTTACTCCTTTTCTCCTTCTCTGAAAATTTCTGAAACTGTCCAAAAAATTCTGTCTTTGCTGCCCATAGCAATCAATCACACATGTGCTTACATAATACTGAATTACGTTGGGTCTCTATCAGGTTTTACATTGGAATCTTGTTTTTCAGGGATAATGTTATGAATGAAACCCTGACGTACTGCTCAGCAGAGAGCACTGTATGTGTGTGAAGTAGTCTTGCATGTGAGCATGTACAAGACTGGTTGTCAAACTAAAGATCGCATGATGCAGTTTTCTATAATAAGGAGGACGTCTGGCTTCAACTGAGTTGGGATGAAACAAATGACTCTGATAAAATATTGCTGGTAAGATAGCATTAAATTTGCTAAATAAATTCCTTGAGTGGTACTTTAACTTCACAAATTTCAGCACAGTGGCACCCTAGGCAGCAGCCTATTTCACCTACCCATCATCATCATCAGAAATTACATTTCTTGCCAATTTTTGTTTTCTACGTGGGCCAGTTACTGGACCAGATCACCATCTTATGACTGTGCACTAACTTAATCAGGACTAAAAGTTAGACATACACATGCAGCCTCTTTGAAAGCCATAAAACACATGTACATTTTTAAATATAAAACTTATATCCACAGTGATTAATGCTAATCTATACCGGTAATTCTATTTTGCATGGTAACAGGATTCTTAAATTACAAAAGGTTCTATGTAAAAAAAACATTACTCTTGTTGCACAGACACTGTCTCCTTGAATAGGATGAAAATACTGCATATCTGCTTAAATAGGAAGCAATTTATGGCAGGTAGGCACAGTGGAAAAAAATGTTTTTCTTTTTGTTCTTCAGAATGACTGCAGGGTCTTAGTACATGAGAAGAATATATATATATATATATATATTTGGATAATGTCCTTGTCATCTGAGTCTTAGATTTATGTTTTAGAAAGAGAACAAAGATCATTTAGGTGAATATAAAATATTAGTAAGTATGGAAATTCCTGAATGTATAAAAATATAAAGAACATGGGATCAATTAAATATTACACTAGAGATGGTAAAGGGCATCTTCTTAACAAATTGGGGTGACTACTAAAATGACAAATATATTTCTTTTTAAAGAAAGCAAGTTGTGGTTCCCCTCTCCTGCAAAGCAATGACAATAAAAAGAGTTTGTAGAAGATTTTCACCAGCTTAGAATTCAGAGTGGTGCTTATATCAAAACATCATACTTCCATTTTAGAAGACCATGGTTCAGGCATTTTGTGGTCTATATATGACCCTTGGCCAGACTTTTTTGAATATACTCCTTCAAAGCCTCTCTCACAGGAATAGAGACTTTAAACAAAAAAGACTTAGGCATCTTATCACCTGGTATGAATTTGATAGAACAATCATATGTCTTATGAGGTAGGAGAACTTTACACTCAGTCTCAGAGAACACATCATCAAAGTCCTCAATGAATTCTGGAAAAGAAGATTTCACAGAAGACAAAGACTTCGATAAACAACCAGAAAACAAGAGTCGCCCCAAGACTTAACCTCCTCAGTTTACTAATTGATAGTAGCATTGTGCTTAACTAACCAAGGCAAACCTAACACTAATTTTGCAGAACGAAACACCATAAATGCATTGGAGTAAGTGTGTAGTGTGACACCCCAGGGGTCTGGTTGCCACAGTGATAGAGATATTATGTCTGAGAGCAGGTGGGAGGTCCTTTGGTCAGGGATCCTGTGCATGCCACACCTCCTGCCCAGTCTTGGGAGGGGAAGAACTTCCCCTGTATAAACCCGGGGCTGAGGCAGGGTGAGTCAGACAAGGAGAGTGGAGAAGAGAAGCAGCATAGGAAACAGCAGAGTTACAAGGAGTCAGGGGCTGGCAGCTACAGAGCTCGCCCTGACTAAGAAGATTCTTTACCGGACCCGGAGTCCGAGGCTGTGGGGACTAACTCCTACCCAGCAGCAGAATCCGTCGGGCAGGGGATTTCAGGTCCTCTGGCCCAGAAGCCCGAAGGCACGGTCACACGCGTGGGACCAGCACCGCCATCGTGGAGCGGAAGCCATTAGAAGGCCCCGAGTCACCGGCCATACGGGTGAGCACCACACGGTACACTCAGGGACGTGGGCTACTTACATCAGCTTCTAGCAAGGTAGCCAGAAGAGTACAGTCAGTTTGGGAGGCTTACAACTACGCCTGGCCAGGGGAGATCCCATCTGCTCAAAGACTGACCAGGCCCCGTTTGCTAGCAAGTACTCCGGGAGGGTCTGTCGTTGTTACCAGTAAAGACCCTGAACTACACAGTACCGTCTCTGAGTGGTTCCTGCTACCCCCATCATCTACGTCGGCTGCCCTGAGGCCATACCCCTCCCGTTGGGGGTTATACTATCACGCTGCACAATCCTACCACCGGCCTCAGCGGTCTGCCCTGCAGCAGCAGCTTCCTGGCTGCACTCAACGGGTGGCGTAGTCATCAACTATTTACTACTAATAGACTGCCGTCTAGTTTGACTCCCTGGGCACGGACCGGGTCACCGCCACGAGATTACAACCCTCCACGGATCCGGCTCCGGGTAAGCTCCCGCGTGCGCACCGCAGCGCGACACAGGCCCAGGGGCGCGTCATGTAGTACCCCTGCTTTCATACATACATCCTAGTCCTTCAAGGTAGCATGGCTTTGAGAAAGAAGAGAATTATAAATTGCTGAAATTTGAGTGGGAATACCGAGAGAAGAGACATTATAACCACAGTTTACAGTGAACTCATAATCAATAAGTTTCAAAGCAGAACCTGAATCCACAAATGCAAATGTAACCATAAAACCAGGTTTAGAAAAACCAAAGACAAGCAAAATCCCCAAATAACTGGAAGTAAATGGATAAATCGCACAGTGCAAAAATAATGATAAATAATAAAGGGTATTT
Organism: Phyllobates terribilis; assembly: GCF_046119375.1. Taxonomy (NCBI): domain Eukaryota; kingdom Metazoa; phylum Chordata; class Amphibia; order Anura; family Dendrobatidae; genus Phyllobates; species Phyllobates terribilis. The sequence goes on along the minus strand of NW_027362761.1, from coordinate 491,932,184 downwards.
AGTTAACATAATTTTGATCAAAATAATGTAAAAGCCATCCCACCACGTCACGGTAACCCTTATGGGACAGTCCTAACTCTAATATTAAAACCTTACCATTTGTCAAATGACATACATATGGATAAGGGCAGAGAGACTGAACCCCTAGTAGAAGCATAGACCTGAGAGGCAGAATGAACCTTTCAGCTCAGACAAAGGGCGGCCACACCCTTATATGCACTGAAGCACACTAAACTACAAATCTAAACCTGGGAGTCTGAACTGAAACGTAAATTGATGTGCATGCAAAATGTAAATGCATGTTCACATAAGGCCACTAGACAGAGAAAAACCAAAGACCAGCAAAATACCCAAATAACTGGAAGTAAATGGATAAATCGCACAGTGCAAAAATAATAATAAATAATAGAGTATTTAGTTAACATAATTTTGATCAAAATAATGTAAAAGCCATCCCACCACGTCACGGTAACCCTTATGGGACAGTCCTAACTCTAATATTAAAACCTTACCATTTGTCAAGTGACATACATATGGATAAGGGCAGAGAGACTGAACCCTTTCTTTTTCCTTTAAGAAATTCATTAATGTACTTAAACATTGAACCATAACGTGACCAGAATGACCAAAATATAAATAAAACGAGTAGGTGCTCCGTGTTCTATACCCTCTCTAGGATCACTGCAAGTACCAATTTGCATAAATTCACCAGTCCCACCTTCTAATGTGTCTCTATCCCAAAGACGTCTGTCTAAATGAATAGCGAGGGTCATAGCCTTTTCAGAAGACTGCCGGACAGGAATTGTAAGTCATCCTGTCCTTAATCTGATCTGACAGTTCCTGGCAGATCTGACTCTTGAGAGCAGGGTTGTTCCAAGAGATCTCCACAGTTCAACGTCTGAACTCAGCAGTAATCCTCAGCTCTGTGACCTCCCTGAACCAGTCTAAGGATCTTGGACTCGGCTACAGCGACCTTGTCAGGGTCGTCACAAATGAGATCGAGAGCTGAGAGAAATTCCTCTACAGAGGCCAACTGATGAGAATCCGTATACCGGACATAAATGGAAGTATAATTTACATGAAGAAGAAAATATAGAGAAGTTACTTCTGTCTCCTTCGAAGCAATCGGGTAATTTTACCTTAGGTTCCAATGTGGTATTCGGATGACCTCAGTCACAAGAAGCAGCCGACCGTGCATGCTGCTGTTGTTCCCTGACCTCTGCTACTTCCAGGGACAAGGTCTGTAGTTGTGCGGCCAAGGCACAAACCGGATCCATGCGGAAACCCCAGAACATACTAAATGGGTTTGCTATACTGTTATGACTGAGCCCTAACACTTGCAAGGGGATGAACAAAACAAGGGAGATGTTCAACCTGCACACTACAGGTTCCTATACAGACTAAGCTAATCCCTAACTTGATCCTGATTTATCCCTGCCTAACCTGGTGAGTTCCCCTTCAATGGACGTCTTCAAACAGAGGCTGGACAGACATCTGTCTGAGATGATCTAGTGAATCCTGCTTTGAGCAGGGGGTTGGACCAGATGACCCAGGAGGTCCCTTCCAACTCTACCATTCTATGATTCTATGATTCTTAACCGCGGAGGGTGACACCCAAAAATTCTGCAATGCCGCCCCCACGCAATGTCAACTGAGCCTGAGTGTCCTTAACTGCACACTCAACTGTACACAGAGTATGCCCAAAACAACAACAGAATGTAGTGCACACAGACAGAGGGTGAGACACAAGGCTAAGGACGTGTTTACACAGTTATACATGATATTACACACATGGGTGGCGTACATGAATTGTGGACCCACTGTGCCACGGGGTCGGGCTTACCTAGGAGGGGTGTAGCTAAGCGGCTACCTGCTTTTCACTGGAGCTCCTGAAGGTGGAGTCAGGCTTGATGTGCAAGTAGTCACCAGGTACCACTCCCAAGCAGTCACCAGTCCTGCAGCTGCTGACCCCAGGGGTCCGACTCACAGACACGGACTGAACTCAGAGTAACTGACAAGACAGGATATGGACTCTGTTCAGACTGCACAGGTTGTGGACCCTCGGGCAGAACAGATACTGACACAGAGTCACAGACAGGGTTGCATACAGATACTAGAACAGTCTCACACAGTACGGACTTTGGAACACTAACTAGGACTGACATAGGTGCAGGTTCTAGTACTGACGGAACGGTTACAGGGTTTGGGTACCACTGGTGCAGTTCAGGGTTCAGATACTACAGGTGTGGCTTCAGGGTTCAGGTTCCATCGGTGTGGCTTCAGGGTTAGGGACCACCACGTGCAGCTTCAGGGGCAAGGGACTGCCAGTTAATGGGTCGGGTTTAGGGACCGCCATGTAGTTTCAGAATCAGGCACTGGCCACACAAGGACCCGGGGATCAGGTTCATGTTCAACTACATGGGATACTAGGATGTGTGACCTGGCAACATACAGTTGCACGCACACTACACAAGGACACAAGGAACTACAGGGGTTGCTCAGGCACATCCCTACTGGTAAGGGTGCCTTTTATACAAGATACCTCCCAGCTATTGGCTGGGGGCATTTTCAAAGTGTGCGCGCTGCCCCTTTAAGAACAAGCTGGAGACAGGGAGCTCAACGCGTGGCTGGGCAGTGAGTATGTCGGGGTCCCTGAATGAAGGGGAAAGAGGGATCATGCAGGGATGCCGTCAATAGTGTTACACATTAAAAACGGAAGCAAAAGTAAGGAACCCAAAAAGACTTTTGGTATACATGAAAACCCCTGGCATTATCAGCAGTTGGACACAGGCTGTAGTCCAACAGAGAGGGAAACTGACCACACAGCCTGAGGTTACCAGATCGAGCCCTAGAGTTGAGCCATGACACTCCAATAATTTTGTTATCTGTCCTATATAGATTTAATAAAGTTAAATGACAGATTTATCAGAACTGTCTAAAATAAAACTTTTTATGTTTCCCATAACAACCAATCACATCACAGCTTTCATTTTACCAGAGTGGCTAAAGAAATGAAAGCTGATCTCTTATTGGTGGTAGCTATGGGAAAGGGTGAAGATAGGGCAAAGGGAAAATGGTGGAAAAGGAAAATAAGGTGAGAAAGGTGAAACCTTAAATCATGAATTATACTATAATCAAGTTTTGATTTTCAGGACTATACCCCAATTAAAAAATGACTACGGTGAAGAAGAGAGAAGGGAAAGAAAGAGAAATGAAAAAGGGGCGGAACTATTTATTTGTGACCCTTACTAATTATGGTATAATAAGCGTTAGTTATTTGCACTATAATTTTTCCTATATATTCTTCAACCCATCTGTATTTTTCATTCTTTTTGCTATGAAAAAAAATCTCTTATTTGGTTTTAAACAGACAATATTTCAGATTGTGGTAATCTATTTTAATCAATCTTTCAGTTCCTGACCTCTTTTGTGTTCTAATTTACCTCATTCTTCATTTCCATTTATTATAAATTATACGATATTCACACTATTTGCAATCAACTGGTTTTCTGAAATGAAAGGTATAAAAGTGAACTCTAAGCATTGGGATCTCAATGTTTTTAATTTAAAAAATCCATTTTCCTCATTTTTTAGTAGGAGTTTGCCCAAGTTCCCTTTTCTTAGACGCAATTTTTTTTCTTTATTCCCCAACAAATAAGGTGCGAAACATCATTATTATGCTTATGGTGTATCTTTTTCTCCTTTGATTGCATTCACATGTTCCAATATCTTCCTCCTCAGTACCCTCACTGTTTTTCCAATATATCATTTAAGACAGGTGTATAATATTGTGCATATCACTCTTTTCATCTTGTAGTCAATAAATTCACAGATTTTGTATTTTTTGTTATAATCTTTTATTTGCTTCATGAATATGCACATCTTTAGTCATTATATGAACCAACTGCACATGAAAGTATCCATGATCCCTATCTCTAAAATAGCTCTATGTTGATAGATTTTTTTTTTCATTTTGTCCCTGTCTCTATGAAATTATTTGATATGGGGAAAGTACTTATTTAAAATTTTATTTAAAAATTAATAAATCCCAATGTTTCTTTAGGATCCATTGTACTTCTTCCGTTCCCGAATAAAAAAATCACGATATGCAGAATTAGTTTATTCCAATTTAAATTTTCAATCTTACTCAATCTCTTCTGAAAGACTATTTGTCTGGCAATATTTTGCCCTTTGGTAGGCTTTTTCAAAGCCTTTCTTGGATAACTTCTTTGTCAAAATCTCCTATATAACGCTTTGTATTCTTTTTGAAAGTTCTCACTCCACATACTCAATCCACAATTTCTTTTCTCGTGTAAATATTGTTCTATTTGACTATTAATCCTTAAATGGGAAGGATGAAAAATGAACAATTTATTCTAAGTAGAGTTTTTTTGACTATCTTTGTTTGTACTTCAAAATGTCAGCTGTCCACTTAGTAAGATCAAGGAGATTCATTGTGGTTTTACTGATCCCAGAGATGAATTGTATACCTACAGTGGGGGAAAAAAGTATTTGATACTCTGCCGAGATTGCAGTTTTTTCCACCTACAGAGAATGGAGAGGTCTGTAATTTTTATCGTAGGTACACTTCAACTGTGAGAGACAGAATCTAAAAATAAAAACCAGAAAATCACATTGTATGACTTTTAAATAATTAAATTGCATTTTTTTGCATGAAATAAGTATTTGATCACCTACCAACTAGCAAGAATTCTGTCTCTCACCTGTTAGTTTTTCTTTAAGAAGCCCTCCTACTCTGCACTCATTACCTGTATTAATTGCACCTTTTTGAACTCGTTACCTGTGTAAAAGTCACCTGTCCCCACACTCAATCAATCACACTCCAACCTCTAGACCATGGCAAAGAGCACAGAGCTGTCTAAGGACACCACGGACTAAATTGTAGACCTGCTCCAGGACAATAGGAAAGCAGCTGGTTGAGAAGGCAACAACTGTTGGAGCAATTATTAGAAAATGGAAGAAACACAAGATGACTTGTCCTGGGGCTCCATGCAAGATCTTGCCTCGTGGGTTAAGGATGATTCTGAGAAAGGTCAGGAATCAGCCCAGAACTACACTGGAGGATCTGGTCAATGACCTTAAGAGAGCAGGGACCACAGTCTCAAACATTACCGTTAGTAACATACTACGCTGTCATGGATTAAAATCCGGCAGGGCACGCAAGGTCCCCCTGCTCATGCCAGCACATGTCCAGGCCCATTTTAAGTTCACCAATGACCAACTAGATGATCCAGAGGAGGCATGGGAGAAGGTCATTAGGTCAGATGAGACCAAAATAGAACATTTTGATATCAACTGCACATGCCGTGTTTGGAGGAAGAAGATGGATGAGTACAACACCAAGAACACCGTCCCAACCATGAAGCATGGTGGGAGAAACATCATACTTTGGAGGTGCTTTTCTGCAAAGGGGACAGGACGACTGCACCGTATTGAAGAGAGGATGGATGGAGTCATGTATACCGAGATTTTGGCCAACAATCTCCTTCCCTTAGTAAGAGCATTGAAGGTGGATCATGGCTGGGTCTTCCAGCATGACAATGACCCAAAACACACAGCCAGAGTAACTGAGTGGCTCCATAAGAAGCATTTCAAGGTCCTGGAGTGGCTTAGCCTGTCTCTAGACCTGAACCCAATATAAAATCTTTGGAGGGTGCTGAAATTCACATGTTGCCCAGTGACAGCTCTAAATCCTGAAAGATCTGGAGAAGATCTGTATGCAGGAGTGGGCCGAAATCCCTGCTGTAGTTTGTGTAAACTTGGTCAAGAACTACAAGAAACGTCTGACCTCTTTAATTGCAAACAAAAGTTTCTGTACCAAATATTAAGTTCTGTTTTTCTATGGTGTCAAATACTTATTTCATGCAATAAAATGCAAATTAATTATGTAAAAATCATACAATGTGATTTTTTGGATTTTTTTTAGATTCTGTCTCTCACAGTTGAAGTGCAACTACAATAAAAATTACAGACCTCTTCATTCATTCTAGGTGGGAAAACTGGCAAAATCAAATATTTATTTTCCCCACTGTATGTGTGCTCTTTGAATGCATGTGTCTTAATGTATTTGCTCTATGTATTCATGTGTATATGTACTTTGCGTATATATATACAGTGGTGTGAAAAAGTATTTGCCCCTTCTTGATTTCTTATTCTTTTGCATGCTTGTCACTCTTAAATGTTTCAGATCACAAAAAAAAAATTACCGTATTTTTCGGACTATAAGATGTAATTTTTTCCTCCAAAATTTTGGAAGAAAGTGGGGGGTGCGTCTTATAGTCCAAATACTATATACATGGCTGTGGGGTGGGTGTGGGGGAGCGGCAGCGGTGGATCAGCGTGGCACAGGAGGCAGCAGCCGCCTGCTGCAGCCTATGCTGTGCCCGCTACTAAAGAAAATGAATATTCCCTGCTCCTCACGCCCATGGGTGTGAAGAGCAATGAATATTCATTTTTCTTAATAGCCAGCACTACTCCCATGGGTTGTAGTGAATATCCATGGTCTTTAATAGCGGGCACACAGACCGCAGAGCGGCAGCAGGAGCCGCGCTGAGGTACAGTGCGCCGGCTATTGAACAGACTGGTCACTGCTCCCCACGTGGAGAGCAGTGACTATTCTAGCACAGCGTCTCACACTGTGGAGGGCGCATGGCAGGGACGCCATGCGCGCCCTGCCATGCGCTGCTCACACAGTGAGAGTGTCGGCAGCAGAGCGGGACAGCGCTGGAGGAGAGAGGAGGTGAGTATGATTGTTTATTTTTTTTTTGTAGGCAGCGTGATGGGGGATCAGAGGATGCCATGCATACCAGGATGGGGGCTCAAGGGATGCCATGCATACCAGGATGGGGGCTCAAGGGGTGCCATGCATACCAGGATGGGGGCTCAAGGGGTGCCATGCATACCAGGATGGGGGCTCAAGGGGTGCCATGCATACCAGGATGGGAGCTCAGAGGGTGCCATGCATATCAGGATGGGGGAATCAAGGGGTGCCATGCATACCAGGATGGGGGATAAAGGGGTGCCATGCATACCAGGATGGGGAATCAAGGGGTGTTATGAATACCAAGATGGGGTATAAAAGGGTGCCATGCATACCAGGATGGGGGATCAAGGGGTACCATGCACACCAGGATGGGGATGAGGACCAGGTATACCAGGAAGGGATGGGGGCCACTTACACCAGGAAGGAGGGGCCATACATACCAGGATGGAGGATATTAACAGAATTGGGGGACATTATCCCAATACCAGTGTCAGCAGCAGACGCCCTCCCCCATAACAGGGAATTATGACCACATTTTTTGCTTAATTTTTTTTCCCTATTTTCCTCCTTTAAAACCTAGGTGCATCTTATGGTCCAGTGCGTCTTATAGTCCGAAAAATACAGTAAATATTAGACAAAGATAACACAAGTAAACACAAAATGCAGTTTTTAAATGAAGGTCTTTATTATTAAGGGAAAAATAAATCCAAACCAGGGCCGTGTGTGAAAAAGTGATTGCCCCCTAAACCTAATAACTGGTTGGGCCACCCTTAGCAGCAACACCTGCACTCAAGCGTTTGCGATAACTGGCAATGAGTCTTTTACAACGCTCTGGAGGAAATTTGGCCCACTCATCTTTGCGAAATTGTTGTAATTTAGCCACATTGGAGGGTTTCCAAGCATGAACCACCTTTTTAAGGTCATGCCACAGCATCTCAATCGGATTAAGGTCAGGACTTTGACTAGCCCACTCAGAGCAAGTCCATTCAGAGATGGACTTGCTGGTGTATTTTGGATCATTGTCCTGCTGTATAACCCAAGTGCACTTCAGCTTGAGGTTACAAACAGATGGCCGGACATTCTCCTTCAGCATTTTTTGGTAGACAGCAGAATTCATGGTTCCATTTACCAAAGCAAGTCTTCCAGGTCCTGAAGCAGCAAAAGAGCCCCAGACCATCACACTACCACCACCATATGTTACTGTTGGTATAATGTTCCTTTTCTGAAATGCTGTGTTAATTCTACGCCAGATATAAAGGGACATACACCTTTCAAAGAGTTCAACTATTGTCTCATCAGTCCACAGAGTATTTTCCCAAAAGTCTTGGCAATCATCAAGATATTTTCTGGCAAAACTGAGATGAGCCATTTTGCTCAGCAGTGGTTTTCCTCTTGGAGCTCGGCCATGCATGCCATTTTAGCCCAGTCTTTTTTTGTTATGGTGGAGTCATGAACAATGACCTTAACTGAGACAAGTGAGGCTTGCAGTTCTTTGGATGTTGTTGTGGGGTCATTTGTGACCTCTTGGATGTGTCATCGCTGCGGTCTTGGGTAATTTTCATCAGCTGGCCACTCCTGGGAAGGTTCACCAATGTTCTATGTTTTCACCATTTGTGGATAATGGCTCTCACTGTGGTTCGTTGGAGTCCCAAAGCTTTAGAAATGTCTTTTTAACCTTTTCCAGATTGATAGATCTCAATTACTTTGTTTCTCATTTGATCCTGAATTTCTTTGGATTGCAGCTTGATGTTTAGATTTTGAGGATCTTTTGATCTACTTCACTTTCTCAGGCAGGTCCTATTTAAGTGATTTCTCGATTGAGAACAGGTGTGGCAGTAATTGGGCCTGTGTGTGGCTAGGGAAATTGAACTAAGCTCCCCAAAGATGTGGTAAACCACAGTTAAATTATGTTTTAAAGGGGGGCAATCACTTTTTCACACACCCTATAGGTTTGGATTTCTTTTTCCCTTATTAATAAAGACATTCATTTAAAAACTGCATTTTGTGTTTACTTGTGTTATCTTTATCTAATATTTAAATTTATTTTGTGATCTGAAACATTTAAGTGTGACACATATGAAATCAGGAAGGGAGCAAACACTTTCTCACACCACTGTATGAGCCAAACTTGCCAGTTTTGATGGGTTGGGCTGACACTTATCTGCTTATTAGTATGGGGTGTGACAAACATGCAAAAGAATAAGTAATCAGGAAGGGGGCAAATACTTTTTCACACCACTGTATATGTATATATGTGCGCTGTATGTACTTTGTGTAAACATGTGTGTATGTGCTCTGTGTATGCATATATGTGTATGTACAGAGTGTATATACAGGGTGGGCCATTTATATGGATACACCTAAATTAAATGGGAATGGTTGGCGATATCAACTTCCTGTTTGTGGCACATTAGTATATGGGAGGGTAAAAACTTTTCCAGATGGGTGGTGACCATGGCGGCCATTTTGAAGTCAGCCATTTTGGATCCAACTTTATTTTTTTCAATGGGAAGAGGGTCATCTGACACATCAAACTTATTGAGAATTTCATAAGAAAAACAATGGTGTGCTTGCTTTTAACGTAACTTTATTCTTTCATGAGTTTTTTACAAGTTTATGAACACTTATAAAATGTGTTCAAAGTGCTGCCCATTGTATTGGATTGTCAATGCAACCCTCTTCTCCCACTCTTGACACACTGATAGCAACACCGCAGAAGAAATGCTAGCACAGGCTTCCAGTATCCGTTGTTTCAGATGCTGCACGTTTCCAATCATTTCTGAAGGCAATTCTCCAGGAGATCTGAGTATGGGTCATAGATCTTATCAGCTGTAATGCACACGCCCGGGCTGAGTGGCGTGTGCGTGTGTATGTAGTGATTCCACTGTGCCATGAACCGGAGAGTGCCTGGAGGGGCGTAACTAAGTATCTGCCCGATCTGACCAAGGTCGCACGACGGCATACGACTCCAGTGCACCAGGGAGGAACCGAGCAGAGGGACCAGGGTCTACTCCAGGTCAGACTCCGGACATGGCTGTTGACCCACACCGGGGAATACAGGAAAAGGCAGACTAGAGCGCAGGCTGGGTAGGGTCCAGTACAGACTGGGAGACAAATTCGAAACCGCAGACGCGGTGGACAGGGCAGAGCAAAGCGAAACCGCAGACGCGGTGGACAAGGCTGAGCAAAGCGAAACCGCAGACGTGGTGGACAAGGCTGAGCAAAGCGAAACGGCAGACGCGGTGGACAGAGCTGAGCAAAGCGAAACCGCAGACGCGGTGGACAGAGCTGAGCAAAGCAAAACAGCAGACGCGGTGGACAGGGCTGAGCAAAGCGAAACCGCAGACGCGGTGGACAGGGCTGAGCAAAGCGAAACCGCAGACGCGGTGGACAGGGCTGAGCAAAGCGAAACCGCAGACGCGGTGGACAGGGCTGAGCAAAGCGAAACCGCAGACGCGGTGGACAGGGCAGAGCAAAGCGAAACCGCAGACGCGGTGGACAGGGCAGAGCAAAGCGAAACCGCAGACGCGGTGGACAGGGCAGAGCAAAGCGAAACCGCAGACGCAGTGGACAGAGCTGAGCAAAGCGAAACAGCAGACGCGGTGGACAGAGCTGAGCAAAGCGAAACCGCAGACGCGGTGGACAGGGCTGAGAAAAGCGAAACCGCAGACGCGGTGGACAAGGTTGAGCAAAGCGAAACCGCAGACGCGGTGGACAGAGCTGAGCAAAGCGAAACCGCAGACGCGGTGGACAGGGCTGAGCAAAGCGAAACCGCAGACGCGGTGGACAGGGCTGAGCAAAGCGAAACTGCAGACGCGGTGGACAGGGCTGAGCAAAGCGAAACCGCAGACGCGGTGGACAAGGTTGAGCAAAGCGAAACCGCAGACGCGGTGGACAGAGCTGAGCAAAGCGAAACCGCAGACGCGGTGGACAGGGCTGAGCAAAGCGAAACCGCAGACGCGGTGGACAGGGCTGAGCAAAGCGAAACTGCAGACGCGGTGGACAGGGCTGAGCAAAGCGAAACCGCAGACGCGGTGGACAAGGCTGAACAAAGCGAAACCGCAGACGCGGTGGACAAGGCTGAGCAAAGCGAAACCGCAGACGCGGTGGACAGAGCTGAGCAAAGCGAAACCGCAGACGCGGTGGACAGAGCTGAGCAAAGCGAAACAGCAGACGCGGTGGACAGGGCTGAGAAAAGCGAAACCGCAGACGCGGTGGACAGGGCTGAGCAAAGCGAAACCGCAGACGCGGTGGACAGGGCTGAGCAAAGCGAAACCGCAGACGCGGTGGACAGGGCAGAGCAAAGCGAAACCGCAGACGCGGTGGACAGGGCTGAGCAAAGCGAAACCGCAGACGCGGTGGACAGGGCTGAGCAAAGCGAAACCGCAGACGCGGTGGACAGGGCAGAGCAAAGCGAAACCGCAGACGCGGTGGACAGGGCAGAGCAAAGCGAAACCGCAGACGCGGTGGACAGGGCAGAGCAAAGCGAAACCGCAGACGCAGTGGACAGAGCTGAGCAAAGCGAAACCGCAGACGCGGTGGACAGAGCTGAGCAAAGCGAAACCGCAGACGCGGTGGACAGGGCTGAGAAAAGCGAAACCGCAGACGCGGTGGACAAGGTTGAGCAAAGCGAAACCGCAGACGCGGTGGACAGGGCTGAGCAAAGCGAAACCGCAGACGCGGTGGACAAGGCTGAGCAAAGCGAAACCGCAGACGCGGTGGACAAGGCTGAGCAAAGCGAAACCGCAGACGCGGTGGACAGAGCTGAGCAAAGCGAAACCGCAGACGCGGTGGACAGAGCTGAGCAAAGCGAAACAGCAGACGCAGTGGACAGGGCTGAGAAAAGCGAAACCGCAGACGCGGTGGACAGGGCTGAGCAAAGTGAAACCGCAGACGCGGTGGACAGGGCTGAGCAAAGCGAAACTGCAGACGCGGTGGACAGGGCTGAGCAAAGCGAAACCGCAGACGCGGTGGACAAGGCTGAGCAAAGCGAAACCGCAGACGCGGTGGACAAGGCTGAGCAAAGCGAAACCGCAGACGCGGTGGACAGGGCTGAGCAAAGCGAAACCGCAGACGCGGTGGACAGAGCTGAGCAAAGCGAAACAGCAGACGCAGTGGACAGGGCTGAGCAAAGCGAAACCGCAAAGGCGGTGGACAGGGCTGAGCAAAGCGAAACCGCAGACGCGGTGGACAGGGCTGAGCAAAGCGAAACCGCAGACGCGGTGGACAGGCCAGAGCAAAGCGAAACCGCAGACGCGGTGGACAGGGCAGAGCAAAGCGAAACCGCAGACGTGGTGGACAGGGCAGAGCAAAGCGAAACCGCAGACGCGGTGGACAGGGCAGAGCAAAGCGAAACCGCAGATGCGGTGGACAGAGCTGAGCAAAGCGAAACCGCAGACGCGGTGGACAGAGCTGAGCAAAGCGAAACCGCAGACGCGGTGGACAGGGCTGAGAAAAGCGAAACCGCAGACGCGGTGGACAAGGCTGAGCAAAGCGAAACCGCAGACGCGGTGGACAGAGCTGAGCAAAGCGAAACCGCAGACGCGGTGGACAGGGCTGAGCAAAGCGAAACCACAGACGCGGTGGACAGGGCAGAGCAAAGTGAAACTGCAGACGCGGTGGACAGGGCTGAGCAAAGCGAAACCGCAGACGCGGAGGGGACAGGGCTCTGTTCACACGGAACAGACTGGAAGAGAAAGGCAGAACCAGATGCACACAGGATACTTGCAATGAAGTAGAGAGTGGACTCCAAACTCACAAACGGGAGTACAAAGACAACGAGTAGGAGATAGGTACGGGATCTGATTCTGGAAGAAAAGGGAAGGTACGGACATAGAGAAAAACAGATAACAGGCTAGAAGAGTATACAAACAAGAGCAGGCAAGATACAGGAACGGGTCTAGGTATGCGGCCCCTAGAAGGCGGAAAGAACAGGCTAGGAGCGTGTTCACACTGGCCTGGAAATACAGCCTCCAGGATAGGCAGAAGACAACAGGCTAGAGAGCGTGTACAGACTGCAGGTTAGAGTACACAGGTAGGACACAGTACAGACACGGGAACAAATACTGCAAGACAGGTAACATACACAGTACCTGGCATGTCAGAGACAAAAAGCCAACTGACAGGGCAAGATGCTCAGGCATGGGTTAATTGGAGCAGCTGGTTTAAATACCAGGTGACAGACAGCAATAGGCTGAGGACGCACAAGGGGTGTGCCTGCAGCAGGTACAAAAAGCAGGAAGTGATCGGGCGCCGCCCTTAAGCAGCAGAAACAGAGACAAACAGCATGGAGGGAAGCCAGAGAGACATTCTGAATTGGAGATCAAGTGCGCTCTCTTGCACAGTGGGAGATGGACCACTATGCAAGGACGCCGCCAGGTATGTTACATCAGCTCATTTGCATATTAAGAAAAATATGAATTTCTCTGCAACAAGACATCGGATAACAGATATCAAGGTATCATTTTATTTAACTTTCTATAACCTACGTGCCCATTTAGATGGCTTAAGAGGGTTGATTGTACTGACAGATTTCCTTTAAAGAAGTTGTCAAATTATGGACAGCATGAATCAGAGCCTGGCTGTATGATTGCAGCCAGGTATGTCTTTCTCTGAAATACTGCAGCCTTTCCAAGAACACATAGCTTAAGGAACCGGGGACTATAGTACAGACCTGAGTAGTCTGGTCCCATCCCTGGCTTCTCCCCGCACTGCTCTAGTTGATTGACAGGTTTCTCAGGCTTTATGAGGGGGTGTGTTGGAGTTGGATTTTGAAAGAGCTGGAAGAAATCGATGTTAAAATGAAAAAAGTCGCAAAATTTTTGCTTAACACTAAGTTGCGCAAAAATGTTGCGATTTCTCAAAACAATTTACGCCAGGATTCTGGTAAAATTTCTTTGATGAATCATAGGCTATGTTTTCTGTGATACGCTGGATCATTTCAGAGTAAAACGTGCCTGGCTACATTTGCCCAGCCAGGCTCTGATTCATGCTGCCCATGGTTTGGGCAGCATAAATTGGCTGACAGTTTACCTTTAAATCTATATCTTATAATGGATTTAGAACTCTAAAACAGGAAAAATTAAGTATGGATCGCTCTAAAGAAACAATAGAAAGTAAATTATTTCGCACGTCATTTACTTTATTTGCTTGCAATCTCACCGCAAAACTTTTAGTTTTAAAAACTATATTTCAACTTACATACCTTTTTATCTTTTTTTATGTCAATACCGAGATAAAAAAAAGTTTAATTTGGGGGCGTGGTCAGTTATGGATCTGTGAAGACACACACACCAGAGCTCCTCCACATCAGTTGTGAAAAGATCTGATTAACCGGCTCTACAAGGCATGGGAAAAGCCAAAAAGGGCAGGAGTACTGTCTCTGCATCACCAACAGCCATTGTGCAGGGAAATATCCAAGCTTATCTCCTGCGCAGCAGCTTATCAGCACCTGCAACAGCTACCACAAGAACAGAGACCTGGACACACAGAGGTAATATGCAATCAATTCCTGCCTCCCCCTCCAAAATGCTTGCTTTGGAGACTCACTCCAGCCACAGTATGAACTCTGTTGAAGATCCTGGCTTCTGCAGGGTAATCACTACTGCAGTTACATCTCCTACAAGTACACATGTTATGTCCAAGATGGCGCTGGCCTCCTGTGTGGAGTCAGAGACAGACAGGCACAGAGGGGGCAGGGCACAGGAGGGAGTGAATGCAGACCAGCCACTACACAGAGACACAGTGGAAAGTGAAAGTGGAGTTTGTGCATCTGAAACAGAACAGGATCTGGCAGCTCCTTGCAGAAGATTAATTCACCCTATCCCTCCTGATAACATACCTCCAGAGAGGGCCCTTTTGAGTCAACTATCCACACAGGGAAATACAGCTGGCTTACAAAAAGCATTTAATCACAGCTCACTGTGTGCTCAGGATCATATATTAACCCCTTTGGAGCCTGCTCAGAATCTCATGGATCTCTCTTCAAAGCCTCTCACAGGGTTTCCGCAACTTCTAAGAACACAAACCGAACAATCCATGGTTGATGCCACTAAATATCCTACTTCCACAGAATCCTCAATTGCACCACAACCAACACCATCATGGGCCGCAAGCTCACGACCAGTGACTTTAGCTGACATTCAAACACTTTTGCAATCTTTCCCAACTAAAGAGGATATGACCTCATTTGCAAAATGCATCGTAGAGGAGTGCAAACAGGAATTCGCAAAACTGCAATCTGATGTGGTTACCCTGACAACGAGAGTGGACACCATAGAACAGAACATGACTATTACCTCTGCCACTATCACTGCACTCCAGGATACAATACACGTCCAATCTACCCATATCATCAACCTCCAATCTCACCTGGACGACTTGGATAATTGCGGAAGACGAAACAATCTACGCATCAGGGGCTTGCCGGAATCGGTGGTTACTGCGGACTTACCCTCCACTCTTAATCACATATTCAATAAAATACTAGGGGCCCCCCCTTCCTCCGTGATAGAGCTAGACAGAGCTCACAGGGCATTACGCCCTATGGACTTAGACCCCAATAAACCAAGAGATGTCATCTGTCGAGTCCACTACTACAAAGCTAAGGAAGGGATCCTGCTCAAATCCAGGGACAGCTCTGCAACAATGTACAAAGGCAAGCGGTTGATGATCCTCCCTGACATGTCTAGGCAGACATTATCAATGAGAGCAGCTTTGAAACCACTCACAGACGCACTCAGGGAACGGGATATCCCCTACCATTGGGGTTTCCCGTTCTCCCTTCAAGTTAGACACAATGGACGCTCGGCCAGACTACTCACCCCGGGAGACCTGCCGGAGTTTTTAAAACAACTCAATCTCCCCCAAATATCGATCCCACAGTGGTTCCAGTTTTTCACACTGTCTTCGGCTTTAGAGGATGGTGGACCTCGCAGTGGGCGGGACATAGAGGCTTCATCTTCTATTAATCTCCCCCAGAGAGTCACCAAGCGCTCCCAGCGACCGCCGCAGATGCCCAGAAAAGGACCCTGAACCTGGAGGCCCATGCTTAGTGGCGTACTCCATTTGAACTGCCTGTTAGTCTTAAGATAGCCTAACATCTTCTCCTGAAAGGAGTCAGGAGGGAAAAACGGGTAGCTCCACTGGGGAGCACATACAAATATCTGATCAAATGCATAGGTCTTAATGCCTTAACCTTGCTAGCACCTATCAACAGAATGTTCACCTAGATTTGTTGACCCCACTGTAACCCCGTGGGAGTTTAATGGTTTTGAGTGTTAGTGTTCACGATGCTTAGCTGTTACTTTCCCCCTGAAGGGACACCGCCAGGCGATCGGGTACCCCCATACGCTTGGTTCTACTTAAAATGGTTACTTATACCCCGAACAGTAGTTCTTTACTTACTGTTTCTTTTGTTATGTTTGTTTCACCCTATTGTCTTTTTCCCACAGTTGCTTCAAATGTCCATCGATGCTTGCAATCATCTCACTCTGAGGGGAGCGGACCGCCGAGAGATTCAACCCAATGGCGACACTTAAGTATGCCTCCTTCAATGTGAAGGGGTTTAACATCCCGGAAAAAAGGGCCCAAATTCTTAGATTACTTCACAAAAAAAAGGTACAGATCGTGTGCTTACAGGAAACACACTTTAAAGAACATCATACCCCTACCCCTAAAAACAAATATTATACCCACTGGCACCTGTGTAATAACACCCAATCTAAGAGTAAGGGAGTTGCTATCCTCATTCACAAAAGCCTGACACACGAGTTTGTCGAATGCATTAAAGATCCAAATGCAAGGTATAAGCTCCTAATTTTAAAAATTGAAGGCAGACTTTTCACAATCATCAACGCCTATACCCCTAACCAGGGTCAAACTCAGTTCATTCTCGACCTAATAGACAAAGCCATTGTCCAGGGTACAGTCATTCTGTGTGGAGACCTCAATTTAACACTAGATCCTACATTAGATAATTCAACAGGAAAAGCATCTCTATCTTATTCAGCTGTCAAAAAAGTAAAGAGGGCATTTCTCCAACTACAGCTCTGTGACATTTGGTGCCTCACACACCCGACTGTCAAAGATTATACCTTTTATTCCTCCCCCCATGATTCTTACAGCAGAATTGACTATATCCTGGTACAACACCGAGCCTTATCTTGGCAGCCGGAGACGGAGATAGGGACTATGTTTTGGTCTGACCATGCTCCCATATTCTGTTCTCTCGTTATTCCCAATCTACCCAAGCTTTCAGGGTCGTGGAAACTAAACGAATCCTTGTTACTGGACCCGGTGTGCCCCCAGGATGTAACCAACACAATATCAAACTTTGAGGGAGACCACAAATTTGACGTATCTTCCCCCACAATCAAATGGGAGGCACTGAAATGCGTTCTTAGGGGTCTATTTATTAAACATGGCTCCCGATTGAAGCGAGAGAGGGCACATAACCTCAATCTCGCTCTGCGTGAAGTAGAAACCCTTGAGGTAGACCACAAACATGCCCTCTCCATAGCAACACTCCGAGACCTATTAGCAGCCAGACAGGAAGCCAAAAAACTATTAGACTTGGGATATACATGCTATCTCCAGGTCTGTAGCAGTAAGTTCTATGAACATAGCAATAAATGTGGACGCATGCTAGCGAGAGCTCTAAAATCCCAACAAGCCCAAAATCACATCCCAAAAATAAAAGACAACTCGGGTCAAATGCTAAACAAAATGGAAGATATTACAACTGAATTCCATAAATATTATACTCAACTATACAATCTCGATGGTATACCAAACAACACATCCCCTGTTAATACTTCCTTGATTGGGACAGACACGCCTGAGACACAAGCACAGAACCCTTTAAAAATGTCTCCCGCCACATCTCTAGATGAACCCTTAACAGAGTCCGAATTGCAGTTAGCTAACCCGTCGTTAGCGAGTGGAAAAAGTCCAGGCCCAGATGGATATACAGTCAAAGTCTATAAAACATTCCTTCCCCTCCTTTCACCTCTCCTGCTGGGAGGATTTAATCACGCATCCTGCACAAACCCCTTCCCTCCCCAAACTACAGAGGCACATATCACTGTTCTCCCAAAAAAGGGTGGGGACCCACACTTATGTTCTAGCTATAGACCAATCTCTCTGCTGAACGTGGATCTGAAGGCTGTTATGCACACGCCCGGGCTGAGCGGCGTGTGCGTGTGATTGTAGTGATTCCACTGGACCATGAACCGGAGAGTGCCTGGAGGGGCGTGACTAAGTATCTGGCCGATCCGACCAAGATGGCACGACGGCATACGACGCCAGTGCACCAGGGAGAAACCGGGCAGAGGGACCAGGTGCTACTCCAGGTCAAACTCCGGACACGGGGGTTGACCCACACAGGGATTACTGGATCAGGCTGGTTAGGCTGGCGCACAGACTGGAGGGTATAGGCAGGCACGACTGGTATGCAGGCAGGCGGGTAAAGGCAAGCGCAGCTAGAGTGCAGACAGGGAGGCACTAGCAGGTAGGAACACAGGCGGGATAGGACCCAGTACACACTGGGACTCAGGAACAATACAGGTAGAGGGGTACAGGCAAGCACAGCTAGAGTGCAGACAGGGAGGCACTAGCAGGTAGGAACACAGGCGGGATAGGACCCAGTACACACTGGGACTCAGGAACAGGCAGGTTAGGCTGGCACAGACTGGTGGATATAAGCAAACACGGCAGGTATGCAGATGGGTGGATACAGGCAGGGAGGTACTGGCCGAAAGGACGGGCTGGAGCACAGAAAGGTTAAGACCCAGTACAGACTGGGTCACAGAACCGCAGATGCGGTAGACAACCACAGCAGAGAGGGAACGCCCGAAGCGGTGGGCAAGAACAGAGCAGGACGGGGCTGCAGGACGGGGCTGCAGGAGCAGCGAGCACAAGCAGGGCAGGACAGGACTGCCGGAGCAGCGGGCAGAAGCAGGGCAGGACAGGACTGCCGGAGCAGCGGGCAGAAGCAGGGCAGGACAGGACTGCCGGAGCAGCGGGCAGAAGCAGGGCAGGACAGGACTGCCGGAGCAGCGGGCAGAAGCAGGGCAGGACAGGACTGCCGGAGCAGCGGGCAGAAGCAGGGCAGGACAGGACTGCCGGAGCAGCGGGCAGAAGCAGGGCAGGACAGGACTGCCGGAGCAGCGGGCAGAAGCAGGGCAGGACAGGACTGCCGGAGCAGCGGGCAGAAGCAGGGCAGGACAGGACTGCCGGAGCAGCGGGCAGAAGCAGGGCAGGACAGGACTGCCGGAGCAGCGGGCAGAAGCAGGGCAGGACAGGACTGCCGGAGCGGTAAGCAAAGGAGTCAGAGCAGACTAGAACCGCCAGAGCGGTGAGCAAAGGAGTCAGAGCAGGCTAGAACCACCGGAGCTGTGAGCAAAGGAGTCAGAGCAGGCTAGGCTGAGTAGGGGGGACAGGGCTCTGTTCACACGGAACAGACAGGAAGGGAAAGGCAGAGCCAGACACCCACAGGGTACTAGCAGAGAAGTAGCGAGTGGACCACAAACTCACAAACGGGAGTACAGAGACAACAAGCAGGAGTTAGGTACGAGTTCAGACTCTGCAGAAAAAGGAAGGGAACGGACATAGAGGCAAAACAGGTAAAGGATAGGAGAGAGTTCAGACTGGAACTGAGTGTACGGAGGAGACCGACACTGCAGCGGAATACAGGAGCGGGTCTGGGAATACGGCCCCCAGAGAGGCAGGACGAACAGGCAAGGTGCGTGTTCAGACAGGACAGACAAGATACAGGAGCAGGTCTAGGTAATCGGCCCCTAGAAGGCAGGAGGAACAGGCTAGGAGCGTGTTCAGACAGGACAGACAAGATACAGGAACGGGTCTAGGTAATCGGCCCCTAGAAGGCAGGAGGAACAGGCTAGGAGCGTGTTCAGACAGGCCTGGAAATACAGCCTCCAGGATAGGCAGACAAGAGAACACAGAACGGGACCTGGCACCTTCAGAGTGCAAGCACACACTGAATGAAACACTATGCTCAGGCAGGGATAGATGGGAGCAGCTGAGCTATATACCAGGTGACAGACAGCAATAGGCTGAGGACGCACAAGGGGTGTGACCCACAGCAGGTACAAAAAGCAGGAAGTGATCGGGCGCCGCCCTTAAGCAGCAGAAACAGACACAAACAGACAGCATGGAGGGAAGCCAGAGAGACATTCTGGACAGGAGATCAAGTGCGCGCTCTTGCACAGTGGGAGATGGACCACTATGCAAGGACGCCGCCAGGTATGTTACAAAGATCTACGCGAAAATATTGGCGAACAGGCTGCAACCTTTCTTAACCGCACACATACACTTGGATCAGGTCGGATTCCTCCCTGGGCGGGAAGCTCGGGACAGCACCTTAAAGACAATTGACATTATTCATCATGCCCAATCATGGGTATCCCTCTACTGATACTGTCGTTGGATGCTGAGAAAGCATTCGATAGAGTCTCCTGGCACGCCATATATTACTCTCTTAAAAAGCTTGGGGTAGGAGACCCTTTTATAGCCAAAATCATGGCCCTGTATCGCAATCCGTCAGCTAGGCTGAAGATAAATGGAACATTATCATCACCTTTCATAATAACCAATGGGACAAGACAGGGATGTTCTCTGTCCCCTCTCTTATACATCCTAGTGATGTGTGGCACCCCAGGGGTCTGGTTTCCACAGTAATGCAATGTTATGTCTGAGAGCAGGTGGGAGGTCTCTTGGTCAGGAATCCTATGCATGCCACACCTCCTGCCCAGTCCTGGGAGGGGAAGGACTTCCCCTATATAAACCTGGGGCTGAGGCAGGGTTAGAGAGTTGAGAGGGAGAGTTCAGCCAGGAGGGCTGACAGGGAGCTGTGGCTCCGGCTGGGCCCAGCTCCTGGGCCATGCCAGAAGTAGAGAAGAGAAGCAGCATAGGAAGAAACAACAGGAGCTCTGTGGGAGCAGTGTTACAAAGAGTCAGGGGCTGGCAGCTGCAGAGCTCGCCCTGACTGAGAAGATTTCTTACCGGACCCGGAGTCCGAGGCTGTGGGGACTAACTCCTACCCAGCAGCAGAATCCGTCAGGCAGGGGATTTCAGGTCCTCTGGCCAAGAAACCCGAAGGCACGGTCACACGCATGGGACCAGCACCACCGTCGTGGAGCGGAAGCTACTAGAAGGCCCCGAGTCACCGGCCATACGGGTGAGCACCACACGGTACACTCAGGGACGTGGGCTACTTATACTCGCTTCTAGCAAGGTAGCCAGAAGAGTATCGTTAGTTTGGGAGGCCTACAACTCCGCCTGGCCAGGGGAGATCCCATCTGCTCAAGGACTGACCAGGCCCCAACCGCTAGCCAGTACTCCGGGAGGGTCTATCTTTGTCACCAGTAAAGACCCTGAACTACACCGCATCGTCTCTGAGTGGTTCCTACTATCCCCATCATCCACGTCGGCTGCCCTGAGGCCATACCCCTCCCGTTGGGGATTATACCATCCCCGCTGCACCATCCTTCCACCGGCCTCAGCGGTCTGCTCTGCAGCGGCAGCTCCAAAGCTGCATTCAACGGGTGGCGTAGTCATCCAACATCTACTGCTAATAGACTCGCCACTTAGTTTGACTCCCTGGGCACGGACCGGGTCACCGCCACGAGACTACTACCCCCATCTGATCCGGCTCCGGGTAAGCTCCCGCATGCGCAACGCAGCGCGACACAGGCCCAGGGGCGCGTCAACTTTTGGCGTAGTCGGCAGGATTTCGTGCCCGCAACCACCGGGTACTGCGTGCCTGAAAAAGACTGTTCAAACTTACCAGTGGTGAAGATTCCCGCCATCCGGCGCCATCTTCTGTCTTCTTCCCGCCATCCGCGAAGTTTTCCCGCCATCCGGCGCCATCTTCTGCCTTCTTCCCGCCTTCCGTGGAGTTTTCCCGCCGTTGGACGCCATCTTGAAGACGCCGCACGGGAAGAAGAGGGGCGTGGACTCCAAAAGCGCGCGAGAACTGAAGCCCCGCCTCACGTCCAGACGTCGCGTAAGGTCCTGGAAGGAGCCCAGCAGACGCTGACGTCACAGGAGCGCGACGGAAGGTCCTCAACCCTGACGATCCACTGCGGAGCCGCGGCCTACGGAAGAGGATCATCGCAAGGTAGGCCACGGTCCACTAGGGGGGAGAAGGATGTCGGATACGGAGGAGAGCTTCACCGCTTCAACCCCCGCCAGCGCCACCGCTGTTGCGGTCATGCCTTTCACCATGCCCTATATCCCGGGGGCAGCCTGGCTACCCCAGTACTCAGGGGAGTCACATACCCTGCATGACTTTAGAGAAAAGCTGGATAGCCTCTTCCAGGTGTACCCCCTCACAGAAGAGCAAAAAGTGAGCATCCTGGTGGCCCAATTAACCGGGGCAGCCCAAAGGGAGGTAAAGTCCTGGCCACCTGGGAGGAGGACTGTCGCAGAGATACTAACCCAGCTAACCGAGGAGGAGCTGCAGTACTACCAATACGAGGAAAGCCAAGAGGACCCGGACGGGTCTGAGGACTACCCTCAGGAGGGAGCACAAAGAGGACATAGCTACTGAAGGGAAGTAGCGTGAATAAAGAGCTGTACATAGTTACCCGTTAGGGTACAAGGACTGCTGCTAATTAAAATATGGTCCCCGTTGGGATTAGTGAATTGTTCCCCGTGTGTCCCTATCCCTTACCAGGCTGAGGACTGTGAGCAGCCATCCCCTATCCCTTACCAGGCTGAGGACTGTGAGCAGCCAATCCTTATCCCCACTGGCCGAGGACTGAGAGCGGCCATATCCTGTAAATAATTATGTGTTTCTAGTAATTTATAGGAGTCCTTGGTGGATTTACCGGGAATCCTTTGTACAGTTAGTGGAGCGTAACCCAGGATGGACTAAAAGACTGTTAAGGACTCGGGGCAGGACAGACCCCTACCTGGTTACGTCTCCCTGTTTTGGTGAAATGGACACCTTTGTTTCCTTCAAAGACTGCACCCGGTTGCGGACATGCCGTGACCACCTTTATGTGTTTTTCTTATTGTATTATTATTGTTATACCCTGTTATGTCTTTCTAAAAAAATATGTTTAGTCCCGGAGTACTAAATTTCACTAGGGGGGAATGTGGCACCCCAGGGGTCTGGTTTCCACAGTAATGCAATGTTATGTCTGAGAGCAGGTGGGAGGTCTCTTGGTCAGGAATCCTATGCATGCCACACCTCCTGCCCAGTCCTGGGAGGGGAAGGACTTCCCCTATATAAACCTGGGGCTGAGGCAGGGTTAGAGAGTTGAGAGGGAGAGTTCAGCCAGGAGGGCTGACAGGGAGCTGTGGCTCCGGCTGGGCCCAGCTCCTGGGCCATGCCAGAAGTAGAGAAGAGAAGCAGCATAGGAAGAAACAACAGGAGCTCTGTGGGAGCAGTGTTACAAAGAGTCAGGGGCTGGCAGCTGCAGAGCTCGCCCTGACTGAGAAGATTTCTTACCGGACCCGGAGTCCGAGGCTGTGGGGACTAACTCCTACCCAGCAGCAGAATCTGTCAGGCAGGGGATTTCAGGTCCTCTGGCCAAGAAACCCAAGGCACGGTCACACGCATGGGACCAGCACCGCCGTCGTGAAGCGGAAGCTACTAGAAGGCCCCGAGTCACCGGCCATACGGGTGAGCACCACACGGTACACTCAGGGACGTGGGCTACTTATACTCGCTTCTAGCAAGGTAGCCAGAAGAGTATCGTTAGTTTGGGAGGCCTACAACTCCGCCTGGCCAGGGGAGATCCCATCTGCTCAAGGACTGACCAGGCCCCAACCGCTAGCCAGTACTCCGGGAGGGTCTATCTTTGTCACCAGTAAAGACCCTGAACTACACCGCATCGTCTCTGAGTGGTTCCTACTACCCCCATCATCCACGTCGGCTGCCCTGAGGCCATACCCCTCCCGTTGGGGGTTATACCATCCCCGCTGCACCATCCTTCCACCGGCCTCAGCGGTCTGCTCTGCAGCGGCAGCTCCAAAGCTGCATTCAACGGGTGGCGTAGTCATCCAACATCTACTGCTAATAGACTCGCCACTTAGTTTGACTCCCTGGGCACGGACCGGGTCACCGCCACGAGACTACTACCCCCATCTGATCCAGCTCCGGGTAAGCTCCCGCATGCGCAACGCAGCGCGACACAGGCCCAGGGGCGCGTCAGATGGAGCACCTGCTCTCATCAATCTGCGATAACCCCAATATTAGGGGGATTGAGGTGGGAGGCACCGAGTACAAGTGCTCTGCATTTGCTGATGATGTCCTACTATATATCACTCAACCACATATATCCATCCCTGCTGTTATGGCTGAAATAGATCACTTTGGTACATGGTCAAATTTTAAAATCAATACAGCGAAGTCTGAGGCCCACGATGTTTCCCTCCCCAAATCCATACAGGATTCCATCCAGTTCAACTTTCCCTTTGCCTGGCCCTCACAGGGTATCAAATACTTGGAATTCGTATTCATAGAGACCTCTCCCATCTATTTTATCTTAATTTTGCGCCCTTTATTGAACAACTCCATAGAGATCTAACTTCTTGGACGGTGAAGGATTTTTCCTGGTTCGGCAGAATAAATATGCTAAAAATGAACGTCCTACCTAAACTCTTATACCTCTTCCAAACCATTCCAGTGGTAATTCCCTCAAATTTTTAGAAAAGACTGCGCAGTAGCTTTTGCAGATTTATCTGGGAAAGTGGGCGTCCACGCATTTGGGGAGACGTTCTGATCAGACACAAACAAAAAGGGGCCTTAGCCTTCCGGATTGTAGAAGGTATCACATGGTAGCAGTACACGCTAGAATCCTGGACTTCTTCCATCATTCGGAGGGGAAATTGTGGGTCAAAATAGCTCAATCCATTTGTCCTAAAGCTCTTACCACTCTCCCATGGTGCGCCCATTTAACTGTCCCCTCTCTTGGCCTCATGTCATATAGTACTTATGCCACTGCTTTGGCTTTGAGATCCCATAAAAAAAAGCTTATCCTTAATTGACCCCCAGGGCCCATTGCTCCCGATTTCAGATAATCCGGATTTCCCACCAGGTCTATCTGCAAATAGATTTTTCGGTTCAAACAAATCCCATCCGATATTCTTTTCTCATGTCATCTCCAATACTTCGCTGCTCCCCCTCAATGACTTATTACAGGGAAGAACCACTTCCCCGAAGGCTAATTTTGAATATAGCCAGTTACAACACTTCTATTCAACTGTGAAGAAGCGCACACATCTTCATAGAGATCTCACAAACTTTGAAAAATTGTGCCTATCATTGTCACCCCCTACACACTCCATCTCCCTACTGTATAATCTCCTCATTGCCCAGGTAACTGACAATAGGCCAGGATTCTGCGGTGCATGGGAAAGGGAACTGGGGAAGTCCTTCTCTGACTCACAATGGGATAAATGTTTCTTCCTAATACATAAAACCTCAATATGGTCCAAAGCTCAGGAAACCGCCTTCAAAATTATCTCTAGGTGGTACCGGGTACCAGCAGTCCTTCATAGATTGTACCCAGTAGTCTCAGATAGATGTTGGAGATGTGGGGAGGGGGAAGGGACAATGTCACACATATGGTGGGGGTGCCCTATAATAAATGCATTTTGGGCAAAGGTGGTTCCCATGATTGAGAAAATAACTGGTTTGACTATCCCTAATACGCCAGAAGCCCTCCTTTTATCAATGTTATCAATAAGTAAACGTAGTTATAAAAGGTCATCAATAGGCTACCTAATACAGGCGGCTAAGAATGTCATTCCACGACACTGGAAAAGCAGAGACCCACCCACTGTGGAGGAATGGTTTGCGGAGATCTCCCTCCTTAATAGGATGGAGCATCTGATTGCCATCTCACCAGCTGATGTTGATAGATACTGTGTGATTTGGAGGGATTGGATGGATTTCCAAAACTCTGACGCCTACCATCTAGCCCCCAACTAAAGTTATCCGGGATGTCGTCACAACAATGATCATAATCACACTCTATTGATTGGTGGTCTGCCGTGGTCCACTCCCTCTCTCTCTAAATTTCATATGGAAAAATACATGCTTGATCTGGATATTGATGGAAAACCCTCCCTGTACCCCCCAATGTACTGTAGTTATGCATAGATTTATAGTTACACTACCCCTTTTACTATGTATATTGTATTTTCTTGTACTTTTTCAATACAAAAATAAAAAACTTGAATTTGAAAAAAAAAGTTTAATTTAATAGTTTAATTCTTGTTATGTTTCCTGTATTTCAGGATACACAAAATATAATGAGATAATTTGCATAACTTTCATAGGATCAAGTAGTCAGCAATTTACACCTATGACATATGATAGATTATGCTAATAACAAGCACATGCGTTATGTAGTAACGCGTGTTTACCCCACAGCAAACATTCTCAGGAAGTGTTTCCAGTTTCACATTTACAGACGCAAGCATTTGATTTAACAGAACATATTAATTTGTATGCTAGCATTTTACAAATTAGATTGAAGACTACACAAGTCGTCAGTGTAATGAAGGGTGAAATTAATTTTTCATGTCTTGTAAAGAATGGCAGAATATGGAGTCTTTCACTGCTATTCTTCTGGGACCTTACAAAATATTAGTGCTTGCTCACTCTTGAATTTTCCCTCCCCTTCAAAGGTACTGGTATTTTTATGATCAAGAATAGGAGAGTCTACAGCACTATTCTTGCGGCCAAAAATATCAAAATCCAAAACCTGACATCCCTATTATACATCAAATAACTCTAAAAGGATTAATTTGAGATCCTATTGAAAACTTATCAATCATAGCTGTCGTGGATTCACTCAGAAAGAAAGTCATGAAACTTATGTTAACAAAGCAATGTCTGTATGTAGATGGCCTTAAAAGTGAAAAATAAAAGTAAAAATAAGACACCGTATATGTAATTGGCTTGTGAACTACATGATCCAGCATTTGTTCTCCAGTGTACTTATTTCACAACTCTGCATAACTTCTTATACGCTGTTAAATTTTAGATCCACTCTTGGAGGCCAAGAAAAGGAAAAATTTGAATCCTCAATTGAAAACAAAAAGAAATGCATTAGGGAAAGATCTGAGCTAGTAAGGTTAGCAGGTTCAGGTAAAAAAACAAAAACATCCAATTTGCATATTAAAGAAGAACTCCTCCTCCCATCAAAGTTTTTATACTCTTATTATATTGCAATCATCATATTATTTAGCACTGTGTACGAGCTGAAACCAGAAGTTTACATGCACTATATAAAAAGGCAAATATGCATGTTTTTCTCAATATCTGACATGAAATCAGAATAAACCTTTCCCGTTTTAGGTCAGTTAGGATTACCATAATTTTTAATGTTTGCCAAATGCCAGAATAATGAGAGAGAGAGAGACTGCAAAGTCAAAAGTTTACATACACTACATTACTATGCCTTTAAACAATTCTGGACAGCTCATATGATGATGTCATCCACATCTGTGGATGTATTTTAATGCACACCTGAAACACACTGTTTCTTTGTGTAGCATCATGGGAAAGTCTAAAGAAATCAGCCAAGATATCAGGAAGAGAATTGTGGACTTGCACAAGTCTGGCTCATCCTTGGGTACAATTTCAAGATACCTGAAGGTGCCTTGTTCATCTGTACAAACAATTATATGCACATACAAACAAGATGGGAATGTCCAGTCATCATACCGCTCAGGAAGGAGACGGGTTCTGTGTCCCAGAGATGAACGTGTTTTGGTCCGATATGTGCATATCAACCCAAGGACAAAAGCAAAAGACCTTGTGAAGATGATGGCGGAAGCTGGTAAGATTGTGTC
The DNA here is from genome assembly GCF_046119375.1 of Phyllobates terribilis. Taxonomy (NCBI): domain Eukaryota; kingdom Metazoa; phylum Chordata; class Amphibia; order Anura; family Dendrobatidae; genus Phyllobates; species Phyllobates terribilis. The sequence goes on along the minus strand of NW_027362761.1, from coordinate 491,904,565 downwards.
AATAACCACAATTAAACGAGTATTGTATCAAAATGGGCTGAAAGGCCACTCTGCCAGGAAGAAGCCATTACTCCAAAAGAAACATAAAAAAGACAGATTAAGAGGGGAGTTCACACAGACTTTTGATTATATTTTTTTCAATGGATCATTTTTAAATTACAGATTAATAATGTCCTTACATTAGAAGTCTCTTCTCAAGACTAAATAAATGTAATTCGATAAACCCTTTAACGACATTCAACATGCCAGTATGCCCAATGTCAGCTGCCTGGATATGGAGCAGACTCAGTAGCTCAGTCCACACTATAGCCAGCTAGTGCCGGCTGTTTTACACAGTTGGTATGTGCATGTAATAGTGACGATCACAGCTCAACTGCAATTAACCTCTTAAATTCCATTGTCAATCACTAATAGCAGTATTTAAGGTTCTGGGTAAGGCACCAATAACTTTCCATAGCAGTCAGGTGCCTGCTGAAGACCCCCATGCCTGCCATGTCACAAGGCCTGCTCAAGGCTGAGCTTCATAGAACGCCATGATTTTATCTACATATGTGGTTTTGCAGGATATAGAACAGGAGATCAATCAATCAAATGTTAATGTCCCCCCAAGGAAACTAAAAAATTACGATAATTAAAAGAAAATTTTAAATCATATAAAAATTCAAATCACCCACCTTTTCCACCATTAAAAATAAAAAGATAAACATATTAAGTATCGCTGGGTTTGTAAAAGTCTGATATACAAAAGAAAAACACAATAATTTACCAGTATGGTTGTAATGATCCGAGTCTGGATTGGAGTCTTTTTATTGCAATCACTGTGGTAGCACAGGCAGGCAGAGTAGTCAGTTGGAAGCCAGGTGTTGGACATTATTACTTCATGGTGGCCACAATGAGGTATATTATTACAGTATGGGGGCTATAATGGGGACATGTTAATATATTGGGGTCAGGATGAGGAATTTTATTATTATATTGTGGCCAGAATGCAGGGCATAATTACTGTATTGAGCCAATTGTAGAACAATATTACTGTATGGCGCCACAAGAGACAGTTCATTAATGTACAAATGCTTCTCAATAAATTAGAATATCATCAAAAAGTTAATTTATTTCAGTTCTTTAATACAAAAAGTGAAACTCATATATTATATAGAGTCATTACAAACAGAGTGATCTATTTCAAGTGTTTATTTCTGTTAATATTGATGATTATGGCTTACAGCCAATGAAAGCAGAAAAGTCATTATTTCAGTAAATTAGAGTAATTAACAAAAAACACCTGCAAAGGCTTTCTAAGCATTTAAAAAGGTCCCCTAGTCTGTTTCAGTAGGCTCCACAATCATGGGGAAGACTGCTGACTTGACAGATGTCCAGAAGGCAGTCATTGACACACTCCACAAGGAGGGTAAGCAACAAAACGTCATTGCTAAACAAGCTGGCTGTTCACAGAGTGCTGCATCCAAGCATATTAAAGGAAAGTTGAGTGGAAGGAAAAAGTGTGGTAGATAAAGGTGCACAAGCAACCGGGATAACCGCAGCCTTGAAAGGAATGTTAAGAAAAGGCCTTTCAAAAATTTGGGGTAAATTCACAAGGAGTTAACAGCTGCTGCAGTCATTGCTTCAAGAGCCACCACACACAGACGTATCCAGGACATGGGTTACAAGTGTCGCATTCCTTGTGTCAAGCCACTCATGACCAACAGACAACGCCAGAAGCGTCTTACCCGGGCCAAGGAGAAAAAGACCTCGACTGTTGCTCAATGATCCAAGTTGTTGTTTTCAGATGAAAGTAAATTTTGAATTTCATTTGGAAATCAAGGTCCCAGAGTCTGGAGGAAGACTGGAGAGGCCACAATCCAAACTGCTTGAGGTCTAGAGTGAAGTTTCCACAATCAGTGATGGTTTGGGGAGCCATGTCATCTGCTGGTGTAGGTCCACTGTGTTTATCAAGACCAAAGTCAGCACAGCCGTCTACCAGGAAATTTTAGAGTACTTCATGCTTCCCTCTGCCGACAAGCTTTTTGGAGATGGAAATTTCATTCTCCAGCAGGACTTGGCACCTGTCCACACTGCCAAAAGTACCAGTACCTGGTTTAAAAACAACAGTATCACTGTGCTTGATTGGCCAGCAAACTCACCCGACCTTAACCCCATAGAGAATCCATAGGGTATTGTCAAGAGGAAGATGAGAGACACCAGACCCAACAATGCAGACAAGCTGAAGGTTGCTATCAAAGCAACCTGGGCTTCCTTAACACCTCAACAGTGCCACAGGCTGATCGCCTCCATGCCACGCCGCATTGATGCAGTAATTGATGCAAAAAGAGCCCGACCAAATATTGAGTGCATTTCCTGAACATACATTTCAGTAAGCCACTATTTCGGATTTTAAAAACATTTTTCAAGTTGTTGTTATAAAGTATTCTAATATAATGAGATAATGAGTTTTGTGTTTTCCATGGGTGTAAGCCATAATCATCAACATTAACAGAAATAAACACTTGAAATAGATCACTCTGTTTGTAATGACTCTATATAATATATGAGTTTCACTTTTTGTATTGAAGAACTGAAATAAATTAACTTTTTGATGATATTCTAATTTAGTGAGAAGCACTTGTATGTGGCCACAATAATGGACAGGGGCATAACTGCCGCACCTGGCAGGTGAGTAGCCCGTCGACACCAGCAAATAGTTCAGCTGGATGTGCGTCCTCGGACGCACATGCAGCTGAAGTGTAGTGCCGCGTGCAGACCTATCGGGTCCGTGCTCGGCAATACACGCTGCCAATCAGACGGCGTGCATGTGAACAGGGGTGCATGAGAATTACATTATGCACTCCCGTCGCTTGCACGCTGAAGTCAGCTGCTGGCTTCAGAAGAGGATGCCATGCGGCGGGGGAGTGGAGGGAAGGTGAGTATTTATTTCTTTTTTAATTAGTGAGCTCTCACTGGACATCGGTACTACTACATGGATGTCTATGGACTCTTCATTACACTACATGGATGATTATGGGCTGTACGTTATACTACATGGATGACAATGGGCTGTGCATTGTACTGCATGATTGACTATGGGCTGTGCATTGCACTGCATGATTGACTATGGGCTGTGCATTATACTACATGGATGATTATGGGCTGTGCATTATAATACATGGATTCTTATGGGCTGTGCATTATACTACATGGATGACTATGGGCTGTGCATTATACTACATGGATGATTATGGGCTGTGAATTATCTATATTGAGGACTATGGAATGTACCATTAGGAGGACTATTGGCTGTGCATTATACATTGATTGATGACTATGGGCTGTGAATTATATGAAGGATATTGGCTGTGCATTATACTATATGAAGGACTATGGGTTGTACATTATACTATATGAAGCCTATGGGCTGTGTATTATATTAATATGGAGGACTATTGGCTGTGTATTATATATGGAGATGCATTATACTATAGGGAGGAATATGGGGGTGAATTATATATGGAGGACTATGGGGGTGCATTATATTATATGGAGGACTATGGGCTGTGTATTAAACTATATGGAGGAGTACGGGTTGTGAATTATACTATATGGAGGACTATGGGCTGTGCATTATATATGGAGGACTATGGAGTGTGCATTATACTATATAGAGGACTGTGTTGGGTGCATTATAATATAGGGAGGACTATGGGGTACATTATACTATAGTTAGGACTATGAGCTGTGCATTATACTAGATAGGAGACTATGAGGAGTGTATTATACTTCTGCTATGGGGCCCCATGACTTTTATGTACACCCATGGTGAGTATAATGGTTTATTTTTTCTATACATTAAAGAACAGTGGCAGAATGGGGGACAAACACCAGGATGGGAGATATACAGTATATACCAGGATGGGGCCCAGGATAAAGGACATATACCAGGATGGGGAATATAATGCATATACCAGGATGGGGTCAGGACGAGGGACATAAATACCAGGATGGATGACATATAAGTACACTGTGTGCAGCATTATTATTCAAGTTGTATTTTAGAGGATTATTTTTATTATTGATCAACAACTATGTTCTCAATCAATCCAAAAGACTCATAAATATCCAAGCTTAATATTTTTGGAAGTTGGAGTGTTTTTTTTTAGATTTGGCTATCTTAGGAGGATATCTGTTTGTGCAGGTAACTATTACTGTGCAGAATTATTAGGCAACTTAATGAAAACCAAATATAATCCCATCTCACTTGTTTATTTTCACCAGGTAAACCAATATCAGTGCACAAAATTTAGAAATAAACATTTCTGACATGCAAAAACAAAAACAAAAAAAATTAGTGATGAATATAGCCACCTTTCTTTATGATGACACTCAACAGCCTTACATTCATAGATTCTATCAGTTGCTTGATCTGTTTTCGATCAACATTGCGTGCAGCAGTCACCACAGCCTCCCAGACACTGTTCCGAGAGGTGTACTGCTTTCCCTCCCTGTAGATCTCACATTTTATGATGGACCACAGGTTCTCTATGGGGTTCAGATCAGGTGAACAAGGGGGCCATGTCATTATTTTTTCTTCTTTTAGACCTTTACTGGACAGCCACGCTGTGGAGTAGTTGGATGCATGTGATGGAGCATTGTCCTGCATGAAAATCAAGTTTTTCTTGAACGATACCACTTCTTCCTGTACCACTGCTTTAAGCAGTTGTCTTCCAGAAACTGGAAGTAGGTCTGGGAGTTGAACTTCACTCCATCCTCAACCCGAAAAGGTCCCACAAGTTCATCTTTGATGATACCAGCCCATACCAGTACCCCACCTCCACCTTGCTGGCGTCTGAGTCAGAATGGAGCTCTCTGCCCTTTACTGATCCAGCCTCTGGCCCATCAAGAGTCACTCTCATTTCATCAGACCATAAAACATTTGAAAAATCAGTCTTAAGATATTTCTTGGCCCATTCTTGACGTTTTATCTTATGTTTCTTGTTCAAAGGTGGTGGTTTTTCAGCCTTCCTTACCTTGGCCATGTCCCTGAGTATCGCACACCTTGTGCTTTTTGATACTACAGTAACGTTGCAGCTCTGAAATATGGCAAAACTGGTGGCGAATGGCATCTTGACAGCTTCATGCTTGATTTTCCTCAATTCATGGGCAGTTATTTTGTGCCTTTTTTGGCCAGCACGCGTCTTACGACCCTGTTGGCTATTTGCCATGAAACGGTTGATTGTTCGGTGATCACGCTTCAAAAGTTTGGAAATTTCAAGACTGCTGCATCCCTCTGCAAGACATCTCACAATTTTGGACTTTTCAGAGCCTGTCAAATATCTCTTCTGACCCATTTTTCCAAAGGAAAGGAAGTTGCCTAATAATTAAGCACACCTTATATAGGGTGTTGATGTCATTAGTCAACACCCCTCCTCATTACAGAGATGCACATCACCAGATTTACTTAATTGGTAGTTCTCAAGCCTATGCAACTTGGAGTAGGACAACATGTATAAAAAGTATTATGTGATCAAAATACTCATTTGCCTAATAATTCTGCACACAGTGTATATAATTAGGATGTGGGGGCCCGGTCCAAATCTTGCACCAGGGCCCATCAGACTCAAGTTACGCCACTGATAGGGGACATTACTAATGTCCCTCATTGTTGCTCCATAAATCAAAAATGCCCCTTTGTGGTTTCATACCTTGTTACCGTATTTTTCGGACTCTAAGACGCACCGGACCATAAGACGCAACTAGGTTTTAGAGGAGGAAAATAGAAAAAAATGAAAGCAAAACATGTGGTCATGATGCATGTTATGGGGGAGGGGGTCTGCTGCTGACACTGTTATAGGGGTAATGTCCCCCAATTCTGTACTAATATCCCCCATCCTGGTATATATATGGCCCCATCCTGGTATATATGGCCCCCCTTCCTGTTATACAGTGGTGGCCAAAAGTATTGGCACCCCTGCAATTCTGTCAGATAATACTCAGTTTCTTCCTGAAAATGATTGCAATCACAAATTCTTTGGTATTATTATCTTCATTTAATTTGTCTTCAATGAAAAAACACAAAAAGAATTGTCCTAAAGCCAAATTGGATATAATTCCACACCAAACCTAAAGAAGGGGGTGGACAAAAGTATTGGCACTGTTTGAAAAATCATGTGATGCTTCTCTAATTAGTGTAATTAACAGCACCTGTAACTTACCTGTGGCACCTAACAGGTGTTTGCAATAACTAAATCACACTTTCAGCCAGTTAACATGGATTAAAGTTGACTCAACCTCTGTCCTGTGTCCTTGTGTGTACCACATTGAGCATGGAGAAAAGAAAGAAGACCAAAGAACTGTCTGAGGGCTTGAGAAACCAAATTGTGAGGAAGCATGAGCAATCTCAAGGCTACAAGTCCATCTCCAAAGACCTGAATGTTCCTGTGTCTTCCGTGCGCAGTGTCATCAAGAAGTTTAAAGCTCATGGCACTGTGGCTAACCTCCCTAGATGTGGACGGAAAAGAAAAATTGACGAGAGATTTCAACGCAAGATTGTGCGGATGGTGGATAAAAAACCTAGACTAACATTCAAACAAGTTCAAGCTGCCCTGCAGTCCGAGGATACAACAGTGTCAACCCGTACTATCCGTCGGCGTCTGAATGAAAAGGGACTGTATGATAGGATACCCAGGAAGACCCCACTTCTTACCCCGAGACATAAAAATGCCAGGCTGGAGTTTGCCAAAACTTACCTGAGAAAGCCTAAAACGTTTTGGAAGAATGTTCTCTGGTCAGATGAGACAAAAGTAGAGCTTTTTGGGAAAAAGCATCAACATAGAGTGTACAGGAAAAAAAAAGAGGCATTCAAAGAAAAGAACACGGTCCCTACAGTCAAACATGGCGGAGGTTACCTGATGTTTTGGGGTTGCTTCGCTGCCTCTGGCACTGGACTGCTTGACCATGTGCATGGCATTATGAAGTCTGAAGACTACCAACAAATTTTGCAGCATAATGTAGGGCCCAGTGTGAGAAAGCTGGGTCTCCCTCAGAGGTCATGGGTCTTCCAGCAGGACAATGACCCAAAACACACTTCCAAAAGCACTATAAAATGGTTTTAGAGAAAGCACTGGAGACTTCTAAGGTGGCCAGCAATGAGTCCAGACCTGAATCCCATAGAACACCTGTGGAGAGATCTCAAAATGGCAGTTTGGAGAAGGCACCCTTCAAATATCAGGGACCTGGAGCAGTTTGCCAAAGAAGAATGGTCTACAATTCCAGCAGAGCATTGTAAGAAACTCATTGATGGTTACCGGAAGCGGTTGTTTGCAGTTATTTTGGCTAAAGGTTGTGCAACCAAGTATTAGGCTGAGGGTGCCAATACTTTTGTCTGGCCCATTTTTGGAGTTTTGTGTGAAATGATCAATGATTTGATTTTTGCTTCATTCTCTTTTGTGTTTTTTCCTTGCAAGCAAATTAAATGAAGATAATAATACCAAAGATTTTGTGATTGCAATCATTTTCAGGAAGAAACTGAGTATTATCTGACAGAATTGCAGGGGTGCCAATACTTTTGGCCACCACTGTACATGGCCCCCATTCCTATCCTCTTATGCATGACACCCTCATCCCCATCCTGGTATGCATGGCACCCTCACCCCCATTATGGTATGCATGGCACCTCATTCCCATCATGGTATACATGGCATCCCCATCCTGGGATGCATGGCCCCCTCATCCTGGTATGTATGGCACCCCCATCCCCATCCTGGTATGCATGGCACCCCTCATCCTGATATGCATGGCACCCCCAGCCTAGTATGCATGGATGGCTGAGCTGTCCATCACCATACTGACAGCTCAGCACGTCCTTGTCCTAGTTTGGACGGCTGAACTGTCACTCACTACTTCCAGATACACTAATAAGCAGAATTGTGACAGGGAAATTACTGCTGTGTTTTTGCAAAAAGGTAAACAGTACTAATGTATGAGGACTTTTATTATAGTAAGGGGCTACAATAGGGGAAATATGCATTAATAATGTATGGGGGACAGTTCTACTGTAAGGGGCTCAGAAAGAGTGTCCACAATAGTAATATATTTTATTTTGTGGTATACTGTTATTGTAGGGGAAACAAAGGGGAGGTACTGCTACTGTGTAGGGCACCAGGGTGGCACTATGGCAGTTTTCTTCTTCATTTGGAGCAGTGTAGAAGTGGGAGAAAAGTGGACAGGGTGTTCAAAGTGATCAACCATATAAGTCGGTGAATTACATTCTGCAGAGATGAGGAGTCATTGCAGTTTGTGGCAGATGAAGAAGGAAAGCAAAAATGGATTACTTGAGTTGCAGACATCCTCGGTGAGTCACTGGATTTACCTGTACACTTACACCATGTTTGATATACCTGATCTACAGACATCCGGTCACTGGTGATAATACAACCCCTGGCAAAAATTATGGAATCACTGGGCTCGGAGGATGTTCATTCAGTTGTTTAATGTTGTTGAAAAAAAGCAGATCACAGACATGGCACAAAACTAAAGTCATTTCAAATGGCTTTAAGAAACACTAAAAAAAATCAAGATTAAAAATGTGGTACTCAGCGAGGGTAATTTTTTTTCAGACCAAGCAGAGGGAAAAAATTATGGAATCACTCAATTCTGAGGAAAAAATTATGGAATCACCCTGTAAATTTTCATTTCCAAAACTAACACCTGCATCAAATTAGATCTGCTCGTTAGTCTGCATCTAAAAAGGAGTGATCACACCTTGGAGAGCTGTTGCACCAAGTGGACTGACATGAATCATGGCTCCAACAGGAGAGATGTCAATTGAAACAAAGGAGAGGATTATCAAACTCTTAAAAGAAGGTAAATCATCACGCAATGTTGCAAAAGATGTTGGTTGTTCACAGTCAGTTGTGTCTAAAATTTGGACCAAATACAAACAACATGGGAAGGTTGTTAAAGGCAAACATACTGGTAGACCAAAGAAGACATCAAAGCGTCAAGACCGTAAACTTAAAGCAATATATCTCCAAAACAGGAAATGCACAACAAAACAAATGAGGAACGAATGGGAGAAAACTGGAGTCAATGTCTGTGACCGAACTGTAAGAAACCGCCTAAAGGAAATGGGATTTACATACAGAAAAGCTAAACAAAAGCCATCATTAACACCTAAACAGAAAAAAACAAGGTTACAATGGGCTAAAGAAAAGCAATCGTGGACTGTGGATGACTAGATGAAAGTCATATTCAGTGATGAATCGCAAATCTGCATTGGGCAAGGTGATGATGCTGGAACTTTTGTTTGGTGCCGTTCCAATGAGATTTATAAAGATGACTGCATGAAGAGAACATGCAAATTTCCACAGTCATTGATGATATGGGGCTGCATGTCAGGTAAAGGCACTGGGGAGATGGCTGTCATTACATCTTCAATAAATGCACAAGTTTACATTGATATTTTGGACAGTTTTCTTATCCCATCAATTGAAAGGATGTTTGGGGATGATGACATCATTTTTCAAGATGATAATGCATCCTGCCATAGAGCAAAAACTGTGAAAACATTCCTTGAAAGAAGACACATAAGGTCAATGTCATGGCCTGCAAATAGTCCGGATCTCAATCCAATTGAAAATCTTTGGTGGAAGTTGAAGAAAATGGTCCATGACAAGGCTCCAACCTGCAAAGCTGATCTGGCAACAGCAATCAGAGAAAGTTGGAGCCAGATTGATGAAGAGTACTGTTTGTCACTAATTAAGTACATGCCTCAGAGACTGCAAGCTGTTATGAAAGCAAGAGGTGGTGCAACAAAATACTAGTGATGTATTGGAGTGTTCTTTTGTGTGTTTGTTTTTCATGATTCCATAATTGTTTCCTCAGAATTGAGTGATTCCATAATTTTTTCCCTCTGCTTGGTCTGAAAAAAATTACCCTTACTGAGTACCACATTTTTAATCTTGATTTTTTTTAGTGTTTCATAAAGCCCTAAAGTTACCATTTGAAATGACTTTAGTTTTATGGAGATAACCCCTAACAGGTAATTGCATGTAGCTATGGTATGTGTTAGGCCAATGGCTGGGAGACAGCAGGTATTTAAGGCACCCTCCCCAATAGTCCATCCTGTCTGTACTTGCTCCTGATCTCGTCCCGCCTATACGTAGTTCTCATCCTGACCCGCCTGGTCCGCACTTGTTACAACTTCCTCATCCTTCCAGTCTGAACCTGCTCCTATGGTTCTGCACCTGTCCGTCCTGTGTTCCTGTAACCTGTTCCATCTGTTCCTGCTTTCCAGTGCCGGTCCTGTCTACCAGTCGTTCAGTATCTACCCTCCTGCTATCCAGTTCCTGGCCTTCCTGTCTCTTCGAGTCCATCCTTGCTTCCGTACATCCCTTAGGGAGTCAGCTGCTGCGGCTCCGGAGTCTGTACTGGAGTGATACCTTTCATCCACCTGGGTCTAAGTCTTACCACACCATCAGGGGCATTAGTGAAGAACCAGGTGATTGCTTAGTTACGCCCCTCCAGGCTCTCTCTGGACCATGGCACAGTGGTTCCACAACCACATGCGTAACAGTATGAGCCCTTGGCACTCCAGTCCGACACTGCCCTGATGCATAACTTTGTATTGATCCACATTGATCCACAGTTTGCTCAATCCAGCTAGTAATTTATAAATATCGTCTACACAGTTTGGTGTCATCTGCTGAAATAGAAACAACATTATTAATCCCATCTTCTATAACATTAATAAATAATTGAATAATGAAGAACCCAGCACTGAACCTAAAATCGTTTTAGACATACATGGAAATTTGACTCCTATAATTTAATGCGTAGAGATTAGGTTCTGAATTTCATGATATGTGAAATAAATTAAAATAATAATGATGGCGTCACAAATTTCTTTGGATCTCCTACTAGTATTCTTATTAAAGATCACTGCAGTCAGTCTCCATCCAGCCTGAAATTAAAGAGGTTTTCCCTTGAACAAAGATAATTTTAATCAACAGAACTTTGAATAACAAGTTCCACAATTGTAGGTGCTTAAAAAAATGTTCCTGTGCTGAGATAATCTTATAAATGTGCCCCTGCTGTGTACTGTGTAATGGCTGTGTCTGACCGTACAGGAACATGATCTGATCATACCTCATCTCCTGGGGAGGAAGCAAAAGAGTATACAGACATTACAGCAGGGGATCATAGATGATTCTTTCTTTGAGGTAAAAACATTGCTTAAAAACAGGCAGTGAAATATTTTGCCTCACAAAAAGAATCAGCTACGATTCCATACTGTAATGTCTGTATACTCTTTTGCTTCCTCCCCTGCCCAGGAGATGTGGTATGATCAGACCATGTTCCTCCACGGTCAGACACAGCCATTACACAGTACACAGCAGGGGCACATTTATAAGATTATCTCAGCACAGGAACATATTTTTTAACACATCCAGTTGTGGAACTTATTTTTTTCCAAGTTCTACTAATTAAAATGTACGTTGTTCATGGGGAAACCCCTTTAAGGGTATACTTATCACAGAGGGAGAGCAGGTGGCTGCTTTCAGGGTCATTGATAGAAGCTGATTGCATCTCCTGGTTATTTCCTACTGGTGAAAGTATGAACAGGACATTTTTAGCAACCAAGAAAGTGGTAAATTTGTGCAAGTGCCATGCAAAGCGCAATGAGAAGGAGACAATCACCAAGCACTTTCATCCTGGAGTGCAATTCAAATACCATAACGGATTTGTTCACACAGTCTTTTGGCTTGGAATCATCAAATATTATGTGCCAAAATCCATGTTGTTCTATGAAATTTTTAATGGAAAAACTGTTTCTGTTCAAATAACTGCATTTTTTCCAATGTGGTTTCCATAACCACTTATTTACATTAAATTTCACAGATAGAAGTGGCTTACGAGTGGATTCCACCTAAAAATGCTGCAAGTAGGCTCATTGATGTTGACTAATCTAAGCAAAGACCAGCAGAAGATTAAGCTGTTAAAAAATCTGTCTCAGATTTCTGTGAAAAATTCCAGCACAAATGCAGATTTTTTCCAAAATGTATTTGCTGGTGTGAGGATAACCTTGTGTTTCTCCTACGATTGATAAGGTAGTTACCTGACATACTGGGCAGGCAGTAAGGCATAGCATTGCTGTTGATGTGTAGGAAGAATAGGACCAAGTACACACTGCTGAATGCTTCCATCTGGAGCTTTAATCTAAATCGCTAAAAAAGGGAATCCCGAGATCAGGCCCTTTACTTTTTTACTTTAGGCACTGGAGATCCAGTGCCTAGGGCGGCGAGTTGCAGGGGTCGGCGCCAGGATCAAGACCCCAGACTGTATAAGAAAACCAAAGTCTTTGCAGAGCGTGGAGGGGGGGAACGGGCACAGTGTCTCTGTGTACATTTGTATTAGCGTCACAGATACCAATGATCCTCGGTGCACGCCGGCACTTCTGCCATCAGTTGAGCTTCAATCAGCTCCCTGACCTGACAGGCAGAGGCGTGAACATGATCCTGACGTCTCGGCAGCGCAATGAGTTTAACGGCTCTTATGCAGAGAGCCGCAGAGGAGGAGAGGGCGCCAGAACCGGAAGCAGAAAGGTGCTCCCAGAGCCAAAGATGCTGGGGAAGCAAGCAGTAGGCTCAATGTACAGAAGGGACAGTGGGCACAGTATACGTGGGGTGGGGTGGGATCACCATGGAAAACAGGGCAGCGTGGGATCACTATGTACAAGGGGGCAGAGTGGGGTGGGATCACTATGTAAAAGGAGAGGGGGCATCGTAGGGAGGGCTCAGTATGGAAAAGATGGCAGCATGGTGTGGGATCACTATAGAAAAAGAGGCAGCATAGGGTGGGATCACTATGGAAAAAGGGGCAGCATGAGGTGGGATCACTGGAAAAAGGGGCAGCATGGGGTGGGATCATTATGGAAAAAGGGGCAGCATGAGGTGGGATCACTATGGAAAAAGGCAGCATGTGGTGGGATCACTATGGAAAAAGGGGCAGCATGGGGTGGGATCACTATGGAAAAAGGGGCAGCATGAGGTGGGATCACTATGGAAAAAGGGGCAGCATGGGGTGGGATCATTATGGAAAAAGGGGCAGCATGAGGTGGGATCACTATGGAAAAAGGCAGCATGTGGTGGGATCACTATGGAAAAAGGGGCAGCATGGGGTGGGATCACTATGGAAAAAGGGGCAGCAAAAGGTGGGATCACTATGGAAAAAGGGGCAGCGTGGGGTGGGATCACTATGGAAAAAGGGACACCGTGGGTGGGCTCAATATGGAAAAGGTGGAAACATGGTGTGGGATTCCTATGGAAAACTTTGCAGCATGGGGTGGGATCACTATGGAAAAAGGGGTAGCGTGGGGTGGGCTTGGAATGGAAAAGGGTCAGTATGCAGTGGACTTGAAATGGAAAAGGATCAGTGTGTGGTGAGCTCAGAATGGAAAAGGGGGCAGCGTGGTGTGCACTCAGTATGAAAAAGGGAGCAGCATGTGGTGAGCTCTGTATGGGAAAGGGGGCAGCATGGGGTGTGCTCTGTATGGAAAAGGGGGAAGCATGGGGTGAGCTCTGTATGGAAAAGGGGGCAGCATGGGGTGAGCTCTGTATGGAAAAGGGGGAAACATGGGGTGAGCTCTGTATGGAAATGGGGGCAGCATGGGTTGGGCTCATTATTAAAAAGTGGGCAGCGTGGGGTGGGCTCAGAATAGAAAAGGGGCGGTGTGGGGGTGGGCTCAGTATGAAAATGGAGGCAATGTGGGGTGCTCAGTATGGAGAAAGGGAAAAATGGGTTTAGTATGGAGAAGGGTAATGTGAGGGAGACAGTTTGAGGGTGGGCACCATGGGGTGGGAACAGTGTGGAGATTGTAGTTCATAACTGAGAATGGTGTAGTAGGTATAATTCATAAAGGAGGATAATGTGGTGGTCATAGTATGTAAGGGGGATGGTGTGGTGGTCATGTCAAATAACCAAGGATGGTGTCGTGGTCATAGTATATAAGGAGGGACGGTGTAGAGGTCATAGTATATAAGGGGGCAGGGTGGAAGTCATAGAATATAAGGGGGGACAGTGTGGAGGTCATAGTATATAAGGGAGGACGGTGAGAAGGGCATAGTATATAAGGGGGGATGGTGTCGTGGTCCTGGTATATAAGGAGGGACAGTGTGGTTGTCATAGTACATAAAGTGTGACTGTGTCGAGGTCATAGTATATAAGGAGGAGGCTGTGGAAGTCATAGTATATAAGGGGGGACGGTGTGGAGGTCATAGTACATAAGGGGGAACGATGTGGAGGTCATAGTACATAAGGGAGAACGGTGTGCAGGCCAAAGTATATAACGGAGGGACAGTGTTGAGGCCATGCACCATAAGAGGGACAGTGTGGGACCATTTTTTGTGCAGGGATCACAGTGAGGGGCAGTTATTTATGTAACGTTTATTGCTGCACCTTGCCCCATTGTCTTGCTGTAAGTTACAGACAATTCAGAGTCACATGCCGGCAAGTCAAAGGTATGTAAATCAAAGGTATTCACCCCTACCCATGTCCATAATCCTGCCCACCCCTCTGCGCTGACATCAGTGACGGTTAGGGGGCAGTCAGACTGCCGTATTACTTGTGTATAAAATAAATTAGTGAGCAGCTTCTAAGCTGAAATTGTTTGAGGAATGGTGGGGTCACTTTGTTTAACCACTTTGCATCTTTGGAAACCTGAAGCGGTTAAAAGAAGCTCAAAAGATTGAACATATGATTAGCAAGTCATTTTTACACTATATTTAGTCTTTTTAGCGTTTAGCACATTTTCAGGTGGGTTGCGGGGCGGATCCACCTGAAAAAGGTGTTGTGTCCATCTACCCTTAGTCTTACAACTTAAAGTGCCTAGGGCAGCATGAACACCAAATACGACCCTGCCCCTGATCGAACCATTCGCAAAGAGAAAAGTGGAGGTCAATGGGACATCATTTGTGCTCCTTTGCAGCATTATCCGTCTTTTCAGAAGGACATAGGCATAGTCAACTACATTCCTAGGCTCTTCTGAAAACATTGACATCGCAGCAAAACAGCACAAATGGAGTTTCAACTCCATTTGTCTCTTTTGCAGTGAATTGCTCCTTCAAGGGCACGTCTAAATCCTATTTTGCAGGGATTCAGACGGATGCCCTGGATGGAAGCCATCAAAGCACTGCTGAAAGCAATGTATTTCGAGCCTATGACAAATTTTGGAAACACTAACCACACCCTCAAAAGTATGTCCAGTTTGTATTGCAGTATATTTCATAAAATATCTTCGTTCCACTGCTTCATGGTCAATTAGGAATGCTGGCATATCTGCCGAACATCTGACTAAAATTCGATTATGTGTATTTCTAATTTCTGCTGGAGCTGTAAAACCAGACATGGCTGTTATAACAATGGAAGTCTTGAATCTGGCACTTCTCAACGTAGTCAATTAGGTTATAGCAAGACTGCAATGCATATTTTCTGAATCTTAGTTTCGTAAATGGATGAGAGCAGTGAGTACACCGGTATCACCCGCTAGTGCACTAAAGCCAGCGAGAACAAGGTCAAATGAAGGTTAATTTGCTTCTTTGCATTAAGCAGAAATATGGTGCTCCTTAAATAGTTCAAGCATATTAAAGTGAATGGCAGACCTGGCACAGCATCACTGCATCGGGATGTAGTAATCAATACACAATCACAATGGAGGAAAAAATCCACCAGAAAGACTTAATTAGGGCAGTATGACGACGGAAGGAAAAAAAAACTAGGTCTGCAAAGCGGAACAAATGATTCCAGCAAACAAAATTAGAACTACTTTGTTTGTTAAGAATTTCCCTAATGCTAATGGATTCCAGACAATGAAATGAAAGACTTTAAAAGAATTAGGTTTAGAATGAAATAAATTAGGATTAAAAATGGAGTCATCTCAAGACTATCCAAGATAAAAATCGCAAAAATAGCTAGGTCGCAATTAAATTACATATTTTGTGTTACTGCATTATGTTGGTGAATGGTGCTCAGATACCATGTAGCACCTGAGTCCACCAGCAAACAGTAATGTAATTAGTCTCATTGATTTGCTGTATTATAATCAGATTCATTAGTAATCAAATCGCTGACTCTGTGACGGTATCCGCACTAGAGTTCTGCTTTCATAGAAGGAATAGCAGACTTTAGTTAGTCTTTATTTAATATAGCAAACAAATTAGGCCTCATTCATCGTCAGTGTTTAAACACGTACATGAAAAAATGGTACAAGTGTCATCCGTGCTTTAGATCAGAGAATCTTCAGTGTTTGGTCTGTGTGTCATCTGCGTGTCATCAGTGTTTTGGACCTGAGCGTTTTCAGAGTTTGGTCAGTGTGTCATCAGTGTTTGATCAGTGTGTCATCAGTGTTATGCACGTTAGGCCACGTTCACACATTCAGTATTTGGCCAGTATTTTACATCAGTATTTGTAAGACAAAACCAGGAGTGAGTGAAAAATGCAGAAGTGGTGACATGTTTCTCTTACGCTTTTCCTCTGATTGTTCCACACCTGATTTTGGCTTTGAAATACTGATGAAAAATACTGACCAAATACTGAACATGTGAATGTTGCCTAACTCACATACATGGGTAATGGGAATAATAAAGCCTACAACAAAGAGAAGCCGCACCCACACTCTACTGGTCCCTGTACAGACTAGCCCTTCCCTAGTTGCACAATTAACCCCTTTACAACCCAAGGTGGTTTGCACGTTAATGACCAGGCCAATTTTTACAATTCTGACCAATGTCACTTTATGAGGTAATTACTCTGGAACGCTTCAACGGATCCCCCTGATTCTGAGAATGTTTTTTCGTGACATATGGAACTTCATGATTGTGGTAAAATTTCTTCGATATGACTTGCATTTATTTGTGAAAAAAACGGAAATTTGGCGAAAATTTTGAAAATTTTGCAATTTTCAAAATTTGAATTTTTATTCCCTTAAATCAGAGAGATATGTCACACAAAATAGTTAATGAATAACATTTCCCACATGTCTACTTTACAACAGCACAATTTTGGAACCAATATTTTTTTTTATTAGGGAGCTATAAGGGTTAAAAGTTGACCAGCTATTTCTCATTTTTACAACAAAATTTACAAAACCATTTTTTTAGGGACCACATCACATTTGAAGCGACTTTGAGGGGCCTTTATGACAGAAAATACCCAAAAATGACCCCATTCTAAAAACTGCACCCCTCAAGGTGCTCAAAACCACATTCAAGAACTTTATTAACCCTTCAGGTGCTTCACACCAATTAATTGAACGTGAAAGGAAAAAATGAACATTTAACTTTTTTCACTAACATTTTATTTTAGACCCCATTTTTTTTATTTTCACAAGGGTACTAGGAGAAATTGAACCCCAAAAGTTGTTGTGCGATTACGTACGCAGATATCTCATATGTGGGGGTAAGCCATTGTTTGGGCGCACGGCAGGGCTCGGAAGGGAAGGAGCGCCAATTGACGTTTTCAATGTAAAACTTGCCAGCGGACCCCATGTTGCGTTTGGAGAGCCCCTGATGTGCCTAAACAGTGGAAACCCCCCACAAATGACCCCATTTTGGAAACTAGACCCCTCAGGAAACTTATTTAGATGTGTGGTGAGCACATTTAACCCCCAAGTGTTTTGCAAAGGTTTATGACGTAGAGGCGTGAAAAAAAAAAATAAAATTTTTTCCACAAAAATGATCTTTTAGCCGCAATATTTTTATTTTCACGAGGGTACTAGGAGAAATTGGACTCCAAAAGTTGTTGTGCAATTTCTACTGAGTATGCTGATACCTCATATGTGGGGGTAAACCATTGTTTGGGCGCACGGCAGGGCTCGGAAGGGAAGGAGTGACGCTTTTGAACGCAGACTTTGATGGAATGGTCTGCGGGCGTCATGTCACGTTCTCAGAACCCCTGATGTGCCTAAACAGTGGAAATGCCCAACAAGTGCCCCCTTTTTGGAAACTAGACCCCCCAATGAATTTATCTAGATATGTGGTGAGCCCATTGAACCCCCAGGTGCGTCACAGAAAATTATAATGTTGACTTGTGAAAATAAAAAAAAAACATTTTTTCCACAAAAATGCAAAAAAAAATATTTTCACAAGGATACCAGGAGAAATTGCACCCCATAAGATGTTGTGCGATTTCTCCTGAGTACGCAGATACCCCATGTGTTGGAGAAAACTACTTTTTGGGCGCACGTCAGGGCTCAGAAGGAAAGGAGTGACGCTTTTGAACTCAGACTTTGATGGAATGGTCTGCGGGCGTCATGTCACGTTCTCAGAACCCCTGATGTGCCTAAACAGTGGAAATGCCCAACAAGTGCCCCCTTTTTGGAAACTAGACCCCCCAATGAATTTATCTAGATATGTGGTGAGCCCATTGAACCCCCAGGTGCGTCACAGAAAATTATAATGTTGACTTGTGAAAATAAAAAAAAAACATTTTTTCCACAAAAATGCAAAAAAAAATATTTTCACAAGGGTACCAGGAGAAATTGCACCCCATAAGTTGTTGTGCGATTTCTCCTGAGTACGCAGATACCCCATGTGTTGGAGAAAACTACTGTTTGGGCGCACGTCAGGGCTCAGAAGGAAAGGAGTGACGCTTTTGAACGCAGACTTTCATGGAATGGTCTGCGGGCGTCATGTCATGTTCTCAGAACCCCTGATGTGCCTAAACAGTGGAAATGCCCAACAAGTGCCCCCTTTTTGGTAGTGGTAGTTGATTTTTGAATTTTATCATGTAGTGTTATACGTCAGTTGTGTAGGACAACCTGACGAACACTACACAACTGAAGTATGACAACCTGATGAACACTACGTCAGCTGTGTAGTGTTCGTCAGGTTGTCATACGTCAGAAATTAATTCAATAGTCCATCGAAGTATGGTACCTTTTGAAGCAGTCTTTCATACACAGGCCAGGTTTGTCAGGGCAGGTGTCACATTGATAAATGGTGTCCTTGCGTATTCCACTTTTATAACACACTCGGCACCTCTTTTGTGACTTTCCTTTTTTTCCTCTGTGAGGGATCTGCCCTGGGAAATGCTGGCCTGGTACAATTCTCGGTCCTTCAATTCTGGAAGTACTGGGGCCTGCTCCGTCACTGCTGCCAAATATCAGGGCCTTGATAACGGTCTCCTGGAAGTGAAGATATGACATAGAAGTCTGGCCTGCACATTGTGACAGAAAGAAAGCGTTGTACATTGCCATCTGTACAATGTGCACCGCCAGCTTCTTATACCATATCTTGGCCTTTCTCAAAGCACTGTACGGCTGGAGGACTTAATCGGAGAGATCAACTCCCCCCATGTACTTGTTGTACCCCACTACACAGTCTGGTTTGGCGACCTGTGTAGTGGAACCTCTTACAGTGCTGAGGGTGCTGCCATCACCATGTATGGTGGTCAAGAGAAGGACATCCCTCTTGTCCTTGTACTTGACCACCAACAGGTGATCGCTACATTGGGCTCTGCTCTCACCCCTTCTGAGCAGCTGCCCAATTAGCGTCTTTGGGAGGCCTTTCTGATTTTTGCGGACAGTACCACATGCTGCGGTATGTCGCGCAGAGAGGGACTTGAAGAGCGGGATACTTGTATAAAAGTTATCCATGTACAGGTGATAACCTTTATCCAGCAGTAGGTGCACCAAGTCCCACACAATTTTCCCACTCATTCCCAGAACAGGGGGGCATTCAGGGGGTTCAATCCGGGAGTCCTTCCCTTCATAAACTCTAAACTTGTGAGTGTACCCTGAGGTACTCTCACAAAGTTTATACAGCTTGATCCCGTACCTGGACCTTTTACTGGGCAGGTACTGCCGGAATCCAAGCCGCCCCTTGAAAGAAATTAAGGACTCATCCACGCAGATGTCCCTTTGGGGCTCGTACACTTCACCAAACTTGTTGTTGAAGTGCTCGATGACCGGCTGAACTTTGAAAAGACGATCAAAGTTCGGGTCATCGCGTGCAGGACACCTTGCATTATTGTTGTAATGCAAGAACTTGTGGATGGCCTGAAAGCGTCTCCGGATCATGACCATTCAGAACACTGGAGTGTTATACAAAACGTCAACACTCCAGTATTGCCGAAGCTCGGACTTCTTCAAGATCCCCATAAGAAGGACCAGGCCCCAAAACTTCATCATTTCTACTGCGTCTACAGGAGACCAGTTAGAAAATGATGAAGAGGGGTTTTGCTCCAAAAATTGATGAGCGTATAAATTAGTTTGGCCCACCACGAGGTTTACAAAATCCTCAGAGAAAAAGACTTTGAAAAAGTCTATTTCTGTGAGGCCGGTGGTGTCAAGCTTGATTCCTGATTCCGCCACGAAATCAGGAATCAGCGGCTCATAATTTTCGGGGGGCGAGGTCCATATGGGATCAGTAGTGGGGAGCGCTGGATTATCGTCTCTCCTGCGACGACAGCGGGGCGGGCCAGCAGAAGAAGAGGAAGAAGAGGAAGAGGAGTAAGAAGAGGAGGAGGAAGACGACGAGGAGTCGGAAAAACAAAGAAATGTGGGATCCTCGCCCTTGCTGTCAGTGTCGGAGGCAAGAATAGCATATGCCTCCTCCGCTGAATAGCGAGTTTGGGATGAGCGGGACATTGTTTGGTGTGTATGTGGTGCGTGTGTGTCAATACTTTATTTAGAGTGTGTGGAAAAAGAAAATACTGTATGTGGTGCAAACAGCGAGCACGAGTGTGGATTGGTGAACTATGCCACCGATCAATACTCAGCGGCTGCTGGATGTGCGCACGGATGTGTGGGGAGTGGGAAGAGGGGAATTGGGGTGGATGAGGGGAGATCAGAGATTACTTACCAAAGTCCTCTCTGTTCTTCTTTCAGGACCGGAAGCCCGGCGCTGGTGCCCGGGAGCAGGAGCCCGGGAGCAGGAGCCCGGCGCTGGTGCCCGGGAGCAGGAGCCCGGCGCTGGTGCCCGGCAGCAGGTGCCCGGCAGCAGGTGCCCGGGAGCAGGAGCCCGGGAGCAGGAGCCCGGCGCTGGTGCCTGGGAGCAGGAGCCCGGCGCTGGTGCCCGGGAGCAGGAGCCCGGGAGCAGGTGCCCGGGAGCAGGAGCCCGGTGCTGGTGCCCGGGAGCAGGTGCCCGGCGCTGGTGCCCGGGAGCAGGTGCCCGGGAGCAGGTGCCCGGGAGCAGGAGCCCGGGAGCAGGAGCCCGGCGCTAGTGCCCGGGAACAGGAGCCCAACAGCAGGTGCCCGGCAGCAGGAGCCCGGCAGCAGGAGCCCCGGAGCAGGAGCCCGGCAGCAGGTGCCCGGGAGCAGGAGCCCGGAGCGAGAGCCTGGCGCTGGAGACTGGGACCGGCGCTAGAGACTGGGACCGGAGCTGGAGACTGGGACCGGAGCTGGAGACCGCTGCAGGACGCAGAAAAAAATGGTGGTAAGGGGGGGATAAAAAGAGGGGGGAGGGGGCATTGGGGTGGATGAGGGGAGAACAGACTTGCAAAAGTCTTCTCTGCAGGATCAGCGGCAGGATCAGCAGCAGGCTCTGGAGCAGGAACCACAGCAGGTCAGGAGCAGGTGCCGGGGAGCAGGAGCCCGGCGCTGGTGCCCAGGAGCCGGAGCCCGGCGCTGGTGCCCGGGAGCAGGAGCCCGGGAGCAGGAGCCCGGCGCTGGTGCCCTTGAGCAGGAGCCCGGCGCTGGTGCCCGGGAGCAGGTGCCCGGGAGCAGGTGCCCGGGAGCAGGAGCCCGGCGCTGGTGCCCGGGAGACCTGAGCAATAGCCCGGCGCTGGTGACTGGGACCAGAGCTGGAGACTGGGACCGGAGCTGAAGACTGGGACTGGAGCTGAAGACAGGGACCGGAGCTGGAGACCGCTGCAGGACGCAGAAAAAAAATGGTGGTAGGGGGGGTAAAAAGAGGGGGGAGGGGGCATTGGGGTGGATGAGGGGAGAACAGACTTACCAAAGTCTTCTCTGCAGGATCAGCAGCAGGATCAGCAGCAGGCTCTGGAGCAGGAACCACAGCAGGTCAGGAGCAGGTGCCCAGCAGCAGGTGCCCGGGAGCAGGAGCCCGGGAGCAGGAGCCCGGCGCTGGTGCCCGGGAGCAGGAGCCCGGGAGCAGGAGCCCGGCGCTGGTGCCCGGCAGCAGGTGCCCGGGAGCAGGAGCCCGGGAGCAGGAGCCCGGCACTGGTGCCCGGCAGCAGGTGCCCGGGAGCAGGAGCCTGGAAGCAGGAGCCCGGCGCTGGTGCCCGGGAGCAGGAGCCCGGCGCTGGTGCCCGGCAGCAGGTGCCCGGCAGCAGGAGCCCGGCAGCAGGAGCCCGGCGCTAGTGCCCGGGAGCCCGGAGCGAGAGCCCGGCGCTGGTGACTTGGACCAGAGCTGGAGACTGGGACCGGAGCTGGAGACTGGGACCGGAGCTGAAGACTGGGACCGGAGCTGGAGACCGCTGCAGGACGCAAAAAAAAAATGGTGGTAAGGGGGGAGGTGGCATTGGGGTGGATGAGGGGAGAACAGACTTACCAAAGTCTTCTCTGCAGGATCAGCAGCAGGAACCACAGCAGGTCAGGAGCAGAAGATCCAGGAGCTGGAGCAGAAGATCCAGGACGCTGGGGCAGAAGATCCAGGAGCAGCAGCAGCAGCAGCAGCGACTGGAACAGTGAGAAGATGTGGCACTACAAGGCCCAGCACAGACACATCAGATGTGATCGCTCTGTAGAAATCCTCACCAAGTGTGAGGGTCTGCAGGGCGGTCACAGGGTGATGATGGGGTGGTGACAGGTGGAGGTAATCTGATTGGAGCAATCATTGATGACATTCAAGAGAATGCCAAGAGTGTGCAAAGCAGTCATCAAAGCCAAAGGTGACTACTTTGAAGAACCTAGAATATAAGACATATTTTCAGTTGTTTCAGACTTTTTTGTTAAGTATATAATTCCACATATGTTAATTCATAGTTTTGATGCCTTCAGTGTGAATGTACAATTTTCATAGTCATGAAAATACAGAAAAATCTTTAAATGAGAATGTGTGTCCAAACTTTTGGCCTGTACTTTATACAGTATAACCCAACCCAAAATGTGAAAGGGCAACCAAAACAGGACAATTGGAACCATCTGAAGAGGAGCAAACCCAGAAAGGAAAAATAAAGGCAATAAGAACAATCAGCATAAAGACAGGGAAGGAATAGCTCAGCAGACAGGAGAACCGACTACGGAGCAATAGGTCACAGGATGCAATCCCCAAATCGAGCCATGACAATCAGTGTTTGGTCAGAGTGTCATCTGCTTGTCATCAGTGTTTTGGATCCAAGTGTCATCAGTGTTTGGTCAGTTATGTTCACATATGGATAAATAGATTCCAAAGTTTCTCTTACACATTGCAATGTTAATCACAGACTGCACACAAATGCTATCCGTGTGCTGTCCGTGATTTTCACAGACCCAAAGACTTGTACTGTTATTTTTCATCCATGTTGCCAGTAAAAAATGGACAAGTCTCTGTAAATTTGCATGGACACACAGTCCACGAAAAAGCATGGACATTTGAACAGCCTACTAGACTATAATTGGTACATTTTCTATCTGTGAAAAACACGGATATAACACGTACAGTACAGACCAAAAATATGGACACACCTTCTCATTTAAAGATTTTTCTGTATTTTCATGGCTTTCAAAATTGTACATTCACACTGAAGGCATCAAAACTATGAATTAACACATGTGGAATTATATACTTAACAAAAAAGTGTGAAACAACTGAAAATATGTCTTATATTCTAGATTCTTCAAAGTAGCCACCTTTTGCTTTGATGACTGCTTTGTACACTCTTGGCATTCTCTTGATGAACTTCAAGAGGTAGTCACCGGAAATGGTTTTCACTTCACAGGTGTGCCCTGTCAGGTTTAATAAGTGGTATTTCTTGCCTTTTAAATGGGGTTGGGACCATCAGTTGTGTTGTGCAGAAGTCTGGTGGATACACAGCTGATAGTCCTACTGAATAGACTGTTAGAATTTGTATTATGGCAAGAAAAAAGCAGCTAAGTAAAGAAAAACGAGTGACCATCATTACTTTAAGAAATAAAGGTCAGTCAGTCCGAAAAATTGGGCAAACTTTGAAAGTGTCCCCAAGTGCAGTTGCAAAAACCATCAAGCGCTACAAAGAAACTGGCTCACATGAGGACCGCCCCAGGAAAGGAAGATCAAGAGTCACCTCTGCTTCTGAGGATAAGTTTATCTGAGTCATCAGCCTCAGAAATCGCAGGTTAACAGCAGCTCAGATTAGAGACCAGGTCAATGCCACACAGAGTTCTAGCAGCAGACACATCTCTACAACAACTGTTAAGAGGAGACTTTGTGCAGCAGGCCTTCATGGTAAAATAGCTGCTAGGAAACCCCTGCTAAAGACAGGCAACAAGCAGAAGAGACTTGTTTGGGCTAAAGAACACAAGGAATGGACATTAGACCAGTGGAAATCTGTGCTTTGGTCTGATGAGTCCAAATTTGAGATCTTTAGTTCCAACCACCTTGTCTTTGTGCGACGCAGAAAAGGTGAACGGATGGACTCTACATGCCTGGCTCCCACCGTGAGGCATGGAGGAGGAGGTGTGATGGTGTGGGGGTGCTTTGCTGGTGACACTGTTGGGGATTAATTCAAAATTGAAGGCATACTGAACCAGCATGTCTACCACAGCATCTTGTAGCGGCATGCTATTCCATCCAGTTTGCGTTTAGTTGGACCATCCTTTATTTTTCAACAGGACAATAACC
The DNA here is from genome assembly GCF_046119375.1 of Phyllobates terribilis. Lineage (NCBI taxonomy): Eukaryota > Metazoa > Chordata > Amphibia > Anura > Dendrobatidae > Phyllobates > Phyllobates terribilis. The sequence continues at coordinate 491,879,819 of NW_027362761.1, read as the reverse complement.
CCAAACACACCTCCAGGCTGTGTAAGGGCTATTTGACCAAGAAGGAGAGTGATGGGATGCTACGCCAGATGACCTGGCCTCCACAGTCACCAGACCTGAACCCAAAAGCGATGGTTTGGGGTGAGCTGGACCGCAGAGTGAAGGCAAAAGGGCCAACAAGTGCTAAGCATCTCTGGGAACTCCTTCAAGATTGTTGGAAGACCATTTCCGGTGACTACCTCTTGAAGCTCATCAAGAGAATGCCAAGAGTGTGCAAAGCAGTCATCAAAGCAAAAGGTGGCTACTTTGAAGAACCTAGAATATAAGACATATTTTCAGTTGTTTCACACTTTTTTGGTAAGTATATTATTCCACATGTGTTAATTCATAGTTTTGATGCCTTCAGTGTGAATGTACAATTTTCAAAGTCATGAAAATACAGAAAAATCTTTAAATGAGAAGGTGTGTCCAAACTTTTGGTCTGTACTGTACATGCATCACAGTTGTCTGAATGTTTATAGTGAGTAATATATACATGACGTGACGTGGTGGGATGGCTTTTAAGTTTTTTTGATCAAAATTATATTAACCAAGTACCCTATGTTATTTTCATTCACTATTGCTATTTATTAATTTACTGCATGGTATTTGCTCACTTTGTTTTTATCTTAGGTTTTTGGCCAGTTCAGTGGCCAGTGTGAACATGCACCTACACGTTGCTTGCATGCCAACTTATATTCCAGTTCATTTCTTTAAGTTTTTGTTTTCAGGTTTTTGCACTCTGTGCAAATAAGGGCTTGGCCTCCCTTTTCCTTGAGCTGGACATTACATTTATATAGCTCCCCATTGTTGAGCATTCATTAGTCGGAGTCTCAGTCGTGCTCAGCCCTTATTCACATTTACGTCATTTGACATATGGTAAGGTTTTAATACTAGAGGTTAGGATTATCCTGAATAGGGTCATCATGACATGGTAGTATGGCTTTTGCATTTTTTTGATCAAAATTATGTTAACCAAGTACCCTATGTTATTTTATGCACTATTGCTATTTATTTACTGCAGGGTATTTTCTCACTTTTTTTATCTTAGGTTTTGTCTGTTTAGTGGCCAGTGTGAACATGCGCCTACACATTGCTTGCATACCAACTTATATTCCGGTTCATTTCTTTAGGTTTTTATTTTTCTTAATATATACATGAGCAGTTAAGATCTATGAACGGACATTGATCTTCCTAAAAATCTGCCTCAAGTGCTTATTTTAATTGAATGAGAGCATTACCAGTGTGAGACATGTAGTGACTGACAGTCTGCTTTTCTGATCTTCCTGGCTTTCACCAATGTAAAAAGGTTGCTTGTTTCACTAGTCTTGCCTCCTTTTCTTATGTATTAACATCACTATTTACTTACCTATATATTATGCACAGCAATTCACAACACTCAGGGTTGATAAAATAAAATAAGTTTATTATTACAAATTATATATGTTTGGACAGTGACTGAGTCTTCGTGATTTGGGCTCTGCATGCCACATTTTTTTTAATTTAAAATGAAACAACTGAGATGCAATTGAAGTATAGACTTTTAGGTTTAATTAAAGGGGCTCAACAAAAATATCCTGTGAAATGTTTAAAAATTGCAACCATTTTTCCACAAAGCCATCTTATTTCAGCTGAAAAGTAATTGGACGAATTAACTTTTCCCCAAAAAATCTACATTTTTAATTCTTTTGTAGAGAATCCTTTGCATGCAATGACTGGCTGAAGTCTGGAAGTCATGGATGTCGCCAAACGCTGGGTTTCCTCCTTTGTGATGTTTTGCCAGACCTTTACTGCAGCTGACTTCAGTTCTTGCTTGTTTGTGGGTCTTACTGCCTTAAATGAAATCTGTCAGCAGGTTTTTGTTACCTCATCTGAGAGCAAAACAAAGGAAAAAACAATTCGACCATAAAGAGATATATATGTGTGTGTGTCGCCCCTGTGGGTTCAGTCACCACAGAGGTACTGCATCTCACCCAGAGGTGTGGTATCTCACTCTCAGGTAAGGATAGAGTGCTGCCCGGGACCCTAACACCTGCATCCAACACTACACTACTCCAGACCAGCTGGAAGGGCAAGATGTGTCGCACTTCCTGCTGAGCCCTGACCCTGGTTGGAGTGGGGGGGGCCAAAGTAGGGGGAACCATGTAGTGCGTGTGGGTGGAGGAAGTAGATCAGGGGAGAACTTGTTAGAAGTGATATAAAAGAGGGAACCATCTTAGAAAGACAAGGCAGTCTGAGAGGAGAAGTATTGGGAGCAGGAGCTCTGCTCGGGAGGAGGGCCTAGCAGAGAGGCCCAAGACTGAGAAGGAGAGGAGGAAGGAGAGAGGAGCACGAGAAAGGCTCCAGGAATGTGAAAAGGATCCCAGGGGTACAGGCAGTGCTGGAGGCCACCCGTACGCCCGAATCTGCCAGGCGGTGGAGGGATCAAGCTGCAGAGGGGACCGGCCCCTAATCAGTGAGAATTACAAAGTTCAACTGGAAACCGGAGGCTTCTGTACTTTCAGAGTGCAGTTGCCACATCCGCACTCAAGTCACCAAAAAGGTAACCACATAGGATTCAGGGAACTCCAGGTTGCCCAGAAAGATCCGAGGATACCGGCTTGGGACATTGTTTGGCGAGGCGCAGGGCAAGAAGGGTGAGAGCCAGCACAGGAAGACAGCTGATAAGGTCATATAGAACGAGGTCTTGTCAGGCACTCTTGAAACACCTGGGAGTTTGCAGAATCCCTGCCTGGTGAACGCAGCGCGACGTGGGAAGTTATAATCTGCAGTTGTAACCAGGAGCAAAGAGAGAACTGTGAGTAAATCCGGAAGACTGCACCCCACTGTCTCTGTGAAATTATTGCTGCGCCATCACCCCCTGCACTACACTGAACTACGAGTGCTACTTCCATAACAGCAACATTTACACTGCCCTGGAGCTAAGCTCTGCCTGTGGAGAGCTGAACCAACTCTGCTGCATTAACAACAGCTCCAGAGGATCTGACCGCAGCGGCGGCTCCCTTTAGCCGCATACCACAAGTGGCTTCACGAACTATATATAAAAACTATAAATCCCCTGTAAATATTTCCTTTTATTGACCGCCCTGGGTCACGGACCGGGTCACCGCCACTGTGACATCTCCCCTAGCAACAACCGGCCCGGCACCGAGTATCCCACGGCCCAGGGGGCGCGTCATCTTTGGCGTCACGAACAGGATATGAACCCACCCGTTATCACCGGGTATTATGCGCCTAGAGACTGTGTTCTATATTGAATGTGGCGCCCGCCCCACAAGAACGGGCGCCATTATATGCGTTATCAAGTATGACAAGAAACCTCCCAGAATGGAGCCAAAAGCGCAATCCACCCCCTGCAACTGTGGCCATATACCTGGATCTGTCCATCAGTCTGGGGAAGCCACCTCCGGCTGTGGCCGACACCAAGCAGCCATGGGACCGCCCCAGAAAGGGGAGAGGAGAAAAAAAACAGTGGAGACAGGGTGTGGTCTCCAGCAGACCAGACAGACCGCACCCGGCAGGCAAGATGGAGAGAGGTCAGCCTGAAGCTCCGTCTTATGGCCTGCAAAGGAGTGCATCACCCCTCATCTTGGAGGGAATGCTGTTGAAACTGTCCCTGGAGGATACGAGGATACTGGGTTCCTCCGAGATGAGGTGAAGGAGCTGGGAAGGAGAATGGAGGAGGCCCAGCAAGCTGCAATTGCTGGCTGGAGAGCGGAGCTCATGGAGAAGATGATGACCCGCCAGCAGTCGGCGCTGCAAGTGACCGGCAGCGCCCCAGCCCCGGCGGAGCTGCTCCTGGACCAGGAGGTGTTGGGCCGAGCTCAAGCGATCGCGGGAGCAGGTAGGAGCAATATCCCAGTCCCGGACGCCGCTGGCGCTGATCCGTTCCTGGTCCCCCTGCAGGAACCTTCTTCCCCGGGCGCTTTCAACACTGACCCTGGTGACAAGGTCGCCTACACCAGGCACATAGGGGAACGGGGCTGGTACGCTCTCCGTGTGCACCGGGTAGAGGAGGATATGCCCCTGCAGGTTGAGGCTGATGACCCGGCTGGGTCAGCCTGCAGGAACCAGGTGTTCCCCAGAAGAGGGCACCACTGTTGAACTGTTTGTTTGAAAGGACTGTATATAGTTACTCGGAAGGGTACGGCAAAAACACTGTGAGTTTGAAAAGTTAAAAAAAAAGTTGAAAGAGTGTGTTTATCCAGTTACCCGGTAAGGGTATAAAGAGACATTTAGGCTGAGGACTGTGAGCAGCCAAAAACTTTCCCTGTAAATAGTTGCACTTCTTAAAGTGCCCCTTATTGGTTTTATACAAACAGACAGACCTCAGAACAAAAACCCGTTTGGCGTGGCCGAAGACGTGGTCCAACGACCTGATCACCTATGCCCTGCAGCCACGCCCAGGGCCTACGTTGAGGGTTTTCGGACGGGTCCCTCAAATTGCACCTTTTTCAGTGAGATGGACACCCGGTTAAAATATCTCACTGTACCTGCTGAAAAGTGTTTTTTGTGAAAAATATTTTATATGTGAAGAAGAATGTTATTGAAAATGTTTTTATAATGTTTGATATGCTAATAGAAACCAGAAACGTTCAGGTGATGTGCCTCCCATAAAGGGAAGAAAAGTTGTTTGAAAATTCTTCCATGTGATGCATCTAAAAATTGTATGTCTAAAATGTGGTTTTTACTCTGTTCCAGCCCGCGGATGTGCTGTGTTTTACAAAGGGGGTATGTGGCGCCCCTGCGGGTTCTTCCTGTAGAGAGCTGAACCAACTCTGCTGCATTAACAACAGCTCTAGAGGATCTGCACCGCAGGGGCGGCTCCCTTTAGCCACATACCACAGGTGGCATCACGAACTATATATAAAAACTATAAATTCCCTGTAAATATTTCCTTTTATTGACCGCCCTGGGTCACGGACCGGGTCACCGCCACTGTGACATCTCCCCTAGCAACAACCGGCCCAGCACTGAGTACCCCACGGCCCAGGGGGCGCATCATGTGTAAGTAGTAACAATCAGGGAGAAGGAGGTTGCTGCCTAAACTGTAAGTGCCCAGTATTACTGAATACAATTGGCTGGCGAACATCATATGAATCTGACAACTAAGTGGGTTTGATAGTGTGCTCGATATGAGCCCTATGTGTATTTGGTGGAGCTGCCATGATGGTTGTTAATCATTGGTTGTTGTTCCTATTTACACACATATATCTCAGTATACCCTAACATATAAGTACTGTCACTCTATACTCTTAGGTGGACCATGTGATGACTATTATCCTTGCACTTGCAATCCATAATTTAGTCTCATTTATTATTGCATGCATATAGACCTTGTATTAGTACACACACCCCTTGTCAGTTCAATATACATAGACCTCCCTCCCATACATCCAATTATTCCCTGTAAGTGCGCTGTGACACTGAGTCACTTTTCACGGCAAGGCCATGAGACGGGATAGTCAAGGAGTCCGAAGTCAAAGCCAGGAGGGTACGTCATAAACAGGTGGAAGAGGCAAAGGCGTAATCAGGTAACGTTCCGTAGATCAGAATACCAGGAGGAAAGCAGATCAGAGCAGAAGGGGTTAAACAGACGGATGGTCAGAACAAGGTCCAAGGTTAGGCAACAGAAGATCAATAAACAGAACTCAAGGCACAGAGAACAAACCTCACACTAGCTGAATATACGTCTGGCAGAGATCTGGGGGAAACAGCTCAGTTAAGTAGCCAGGCATTCAATTGGAATAATGAACACCTGAAGATAGTCAGTGCCTCCCAGTCTCAGGCTGGACAGCTGAGCTGTCAATCACCACACTGACAGCTATTGCACGCCCCTGTACCAGATTGGATGGTCGAGCTGTCAATCATAGTACTGACAATTCCAGCATGCCTCTGTAAAAGATTGGACGGCTGAGCTGTCAGTAACTGCAACCCAGACACAGTGACGGGTGGAACCGTGACATGCGCCCCTTGTTTTTATACTATTTCATAAATTTTATCTAATTGTTTTGTCATTGTTTCTTCCTCCAATTGTTGTCACTTGTATCAATAAACATGACTTATTTTTCACTTATTTGATATGTTGGGAGTTTATGGTCGGATTGTTTTTCCCTTTGTTTTCCCTTTAGTAATTTACAGACTGTCCTACTGTTTATATTGGTCCGGTTCTCTGATAGACACTATAAATACCATTAGGCAATATAAAACTGACACAAATATTAGTTCTACATCAGGGACCTATTTTATTTCACTTTTTTCATTATTCTCATCTGAGAGCAGCCTGATGTAGGCAAAAAGAATCTGAATCCAACAATGTATCACTTAGATTACTGGGTGCAGCCATTCACACACAATCAGAGCTTTTAGATTTAGCAATGAAGCAGAGCTGAGAAAGGTAGCCCCACCCACACCACAGCTAACCCCACCCACACCAGGTTCTCCATATACAATGTCTATAGACAGTGAGGTGCTCATCACAGGAGGGGCTGTTGCTAGACCAGGAGGCACGTTCTGCTGTGACCAATGAAAAGCTACTAGTGCTAAAACAATGCTATTAATATGACCCTTATACAGCTATATTGGCGTATGTGGGATAAGATACTTCCCACAGACGCCAAATAATGCCAACTCATAATACACATGCTCAATGAGAAACAAGAGTTTTGACGGCATAAAAAATTTCTGTATATTTTATTGACAACATTAATCAATATAAAAATGCAAACAGTGATTAAGATAAAGTGCACAGAGATAGCAGCAATAACCACTGGCATTGAGGAAGCGGCAGTAGGGTAAGGCTGGCATTGGGAGCCATCATACTGAGTGTGGGGCTGGCATTAGGTGCCTTCGTACTGAGTGGGGGGCTAGCAGTGGGCCCCTTATAATGAGTGAGGGGTGGACAGAAGGGACATAATACTGAGAGGAGGTTGCGGGGGACATCATACTGAGTGGGGGTGGGCTGTGGGGACATCATGCTGAGTGGTTAGATGTGGGGTCATCATACTGAATGGGGGGGCTGGCATTGGGGGCCTGTAATGTTTTATCTGTGGAGGGCATATTTGGTGATTGGAGATTGAGTTCTGTAATCTTTCCTGTCCTAACCTTTCTCTGACCACTTTAATATAAGAAGTCCAGCAGGTTGACATCCGAGGAGCCCTCCATGTTTATACTCAATTCTGAACACTGTTTTCAATCATGAATCTTGAAAAATGTATTCTTTACATCTACTCCCAAATGGATGAAAATCCAAGAAAACAGGTCACATTTAGCCTGCGGAGCAAAGGAAAGACCATTGCTGAGTAGTCATATTTCTGTGTTATTAAATGCTTTATAGATAAATTGAGAATTCTATTAACAATGTTTTTCTATTCATTATTCTGGGTTTTCCCTTCTTTTAGTTCTTCCCCATAGGCTACATTCCCACGATGAGTATTTAGTGAGTTTTTGATGTTGCAGATTTTCTGCAGCATTTCCACACCCATTAGCTAAATTAAGTTACTTGTGGTTTTTTTCCATGCATTTTTATCACGTTTTGGCTTGGCGGTTTTTGTCTCTTTTTTTGTGTTTCATGTTTTAAATTAAGCTGCTTTGGTATTGATACTTCCTGGTATTTCACCCGTTGTTAACCTTTTGTCACGAACAGCCTTCTGCTGCCCCTTCTATCGTTAGGACAATTAAGCAATTGACGATTAACAGAAGAGGCCGAGGTTGTTTCACTACTAGGCCGATTACTGGGGAACTCATAGTGAGCGTATTGTATATATACAACCGATTCCAACGCATGGAATATATATACACCTCGGTACGGCCACTACCAACTCCACAATAATTCAAGAAAGATTATTATCTGCCGCCAACAATCGTTTTACAGGCCGATTGGACACCCGTTACAGGTAGCGTACGGCTTTGGGGTGCGGTTTACAGAGCAATAGGAACAGAACTATTAAATTTTATATTTAATACAGAATAAATATACAAGATGATACTAAATGGGACAAAACAATGCAGCATATACAATCACATAAAATAAAAGGATAAACAAGAAACTTACTAAACTTGGTCACAGAAATGGCTCAGAGCTTAGCCATGGGAAGCACTTTTAATGGGAAATGGACAAAAGCTCCACAGCAAACTATGTCTTCCTAGGTACTGACAATTGATCCAGACCCAGATACTGCTTTTTATTAGCTCCTAAGTTACGTCCACACACCTCCCCTTGATGACCTCATGTGGGCCGGATTTGTTTGATGTTCTCAGCCCTTCAGCATTTTATGAAATCCCTAACTTACGAGTTACTTAGCCTCTAAAGGTTCCAGGTGTTCGATATTGATGTCATATTTTTTATCATAATTTTACTTTTATATAGGGATCAAATATAACCTGTTTCGCATCCTTTTGTAGACCGTTATTCAATTGGAAGGATTCTAGTGTCCCCATGGTGATGTGAGGGAATGCGTCACGTCTGTCCCTTCAATACAACAACGAAAATCCATATCTCATAAACATCTGATCAATACACAACCCAATATTCCTATCTAGACAATGGCGATACCATGGGTGGACCCTTCTCATCAGGATCTTTTGATGGAAGGAAGAGCTACTGTGGAACAAAGGAGCCCCTGCTTCCTGAATCTACAAATCTTAGACTCTATGTCCTTTTTCCCACAATAGATATTCTGTTTCAATTACCTGTCCATGGCAGGGGGTCTCAGCCTAACAAGACGTTAAAGCATTACCTCTTTTCCTATTTCCCCTGTGTTAGTTGGTTTCTCTGTTTCTAGTTTTAAATAATCCCAGATGTTCCAAGTGTAATTCTACATCAAAAGGAGTTTGATTGTCAGCTCTTCTTCCTATGTGCATTTGTGAGATGGGGACATCTCCCTTGAGATGTCTTATGGATTTTAATTTTTCTCTATGACATCCATAAAACTCAGCATACTCGCCAGAGAAATTGAACTTTTAGGTAGTTTATTGACAAATGATGAGGTAGAGATGTCTAAGGAAGATAAAGTGACATAGATGAGGGATAAAGATGGAAAAATCTCTCACCAGCTCTGATGAACGTTTCTGCCAAGATGGCCCTGACCAGAAAGAATGGCATGTGAGGAAACAAGATAGGAGGAGTTACACAGAGAGAGAAGCATGGTGGGAAATTACATGAACACATATACCCTAATAACAAAAGCCAGTAGATGACAGCAAAGCAGTAAAAACACTATACACCAGAATAAGGAATATAATCAAGATATTAAGCATATCTCCCTGTAATGGCAGTTACTTCTGCAGAGTACTGGCTGGACAGCACAGCTTGCCTTGGTCAATATCTAAGGCACCTTCTACAGATGAAGAAACATCCATGGTACTTATTATGCTGCTAATAATAGAGTTATTCCCTGTTTTCCTAAGGCCACATTCTGTGTCCATATTTCAGGTACGTGTTCTATCCATGATTTTTATAGATAAAACACATATGCATTAAAATCTTTGGGGTTGTTCACATGTCCGGACTGTGTGGCTGTGCAAAAATCACAGAGACATGTCTGTTTTTTAACAATATCATAGAAGAAAAGTACCAATACAGGTCTATAAGTCTGTGAACGTTTGTGTGCAATGAATAGGAAAAGCTTTGTAATTTATTTTTTTAACCATATGTGTAAAAAGCACTGATGAAACATTGATGGTAAAAACTCACACTCACTGACCAAACACTGATGAAACTCTGATCCAGAAGACTGATAGTACTGTTTTTTTGCATGAGTGAACAAACATGGGGTTCTGAATGATCAAGTCAGCACTATTTTCCATCCCTGATTGTCTATCACATTTTGCAGTTTTTTATGTATAGTGTACTTGAAGTTCCAGTATAGTAGAAGATTCATGAAGTTCAACCTCGTCTTTCACTTTTCCTTGGCTTTCCTTGATTTATATTACTTTTTACTTAATTTATTTATTATTACTTTACATTACCTTTTTATGAAGATTTACAAATTTACCCTATTGCGCAGGCGTATCTAGAGTGAGTGCAGAGTTAATTCTATCTGGGTAAGTGGGAAGCCTGGTTACAGATTTTACAGTTTCTCCATTGAGTTCCAAATCCCCTGAACTCTCATGAAAAGAAAATCTCTGCGGACATCACTCCATTAGTCACGGCCATCATCAGATCGAAGGCCACAGTCATATCGACGTCATCATGCACAGTATATCACCACTACGCTACTAGGAACACTATCTACATTTTCTGCAATCTTTTCAATGAAGTTCATCCATTAGCTGATTACACGGTTTTTGTATAATGTGTGGCCTTTCTGTTTCTGAGGATTAACCTTCTCACCGCTGTGATGTTATTGCTGATAGGATGATTTGCAATTTCCTGCAAGCCATTTTGCCAAAATGATCTCTACAGGTTGGACATTTTCCAATAATAAAGGACAAATCTAGCAGTGAGTAATTACATACCACGTCTATTTAACCCCTTCACAATAATAAAGTTGATTATCAGGATTTTTTTTACATATGCATTTTTACACATGGATTGTAACATATTCCTGTCAGAAGCATTTATCACACATCCACTGGATAGGTGAAAATTGCTATATTTTTGGGGATCCAACTGCTGGCACCCCCACCGATTGCAATAACAGGGAAGCCCGCTCCCCTAGTCTCCAAATTCGGGGATTAGCACGAATAGGAAATATGAATGAAGAACCAGTCAAGCATCTGCCCGGCTGCTCTATCCAGACTGCCATTTCTTGTGTTCCAACTAGGGGCGGACATACCACTGGTGCAACCTGTGCAGCCACACAGGGGTCCAAGAGGTAAGGGGTCCACTACCACCTTCAAAGCAGGTGTAATTGTGCATTTTAATGAGCCATTGGATTGCAAAGGGCCAAAAAAGAGTTGTTGCACAGGGGCCCTCTTTCGTCTGTGCCTGCCGCTGCCCGCCGCTGATATAGCATTTTTCACATATTCAGTGTCATGACACATGATAATTATGGTCATTAAAATAATAACATAATAATTAGGTAAGAAAGTTTATATGTGCTGCCTAACAAACAACATTGTGGCCTCAACTTGGGGACCATGAACCAATCAATACCTTGTATGTTATAACTAGTATTGCACTACTGATAGTCATGTTACCTATAGCCGGAATCACAGGTGCCTGCTAGTTTGGGCCTCTGCTGCAAGGTGACAAGTCTCCTGACACATTCCCACTCATTTGCTATATGCACTACTGTCAGGGTGTCACAGCGACAGGGGCGACACCGGGGAGATCATACAATATCTCACCGTTACCGTCACTTTGTCTGGATTTCGTCAGGGATTCGCGAGCACACGATCCCGACTATTCGCTATATAGGAATCGACAAGTGACCAGTGAGCGTATGGCGTCACACCTCTGAATTCCAGCGCATGGAATATGTGTATACGCCCCCTACGGTCACTGTCAGCTTCATAATAGCCCAATTCTTATTATTTGCTACCACCACTGGCCGAGTTTGAAATATAATACAATGATAAAAAGAAAAGAGATGCGCTGCAAACCACTCATAAAATACCAAGAGAGTGATTCCTACCTGTCTAAGAGAAAATGGTAGTCCAAATGAAGATATACGCGTGCAGCTTCCAGGGGTCCTTTGAAGAAGTCACAACTGCAACTAGAGGTGATAGACACGTGCCGGAGTCTGTAGAACAAGCCGTGAGTGTTGCAGAAAATGGGTTCAAACAGCGTATTAGAGGGGATTGAGGGCTACAGAGACTCTCAGAGATTCAAGCTTTCAGGTACATGCAGCCATTGCACTAGGTGGATACAGGGATGAAGATCATGGGTGAGAAGGACTGCAGACAGCCTGGTAGGTGTGCCGGCCGGTCACAGGACAAGGTGATCCTTGATCATCGGCTGTCCTGCAGGTGTGACCGGCCGGCACACCTACCAGGCTGTCTGCAGTCCTTCTCACCCATGATCTTCATCCCTGTATCCACCTAGTGCAATGGCTGCATGTACCTGAAAGCTTGAATCTCTGAGAGGCTCTGCAGCCCTCTATCCCCTCTAATATGCTGTTTGAACCCATTTTCTGCAACACTCACGGCTTGTTCTACAGACTCCGGCATGTGTCTATCACCTCAAGTTGCAGTTGTGACTTCTTCAAAGGACCCCTGGAAGCTGCACGTGTATATCTTCATTTGGACTACCATTTTCTCTTAGACAGGTAGGAATCACTCTCTTGGTATTTTATGAGTGGTTTGCAGCGCATCTCTTTTCTTTTTATCATTTCATTATTATTTGCACCAGGGCATACGGTGCTTTGAGATTGCGGCTCTTTGCCTATCTGATCGTACTATAACAGCAGCGCTACTGCAGTCTTTTACTTTTGAAATATAATACAGGCCTGGCCGGATGCCTGCGTTCTGGTAGCGTATATGGCTTCAGAGGAGGGAACGATTACAGAGCAAAAGAAACAAGACTATTACATTTTATATCCAAAAGGGAGGCAGGGTTTATGAAAAATATAGAAATATTTTACAAAAGGGGACATTACAATTAGAGATGAGCGGTGTTCGACTAGAACTGTTCGCCAATCTCAAATGCAAGCTGTTTTGGGCGGTGTTCGAGTTGTTCGACGAACCCGAACGATTTGCAAAAAATTCGGCTGTTCGAGGTTATGTTCGATAACTGTTCGTGCACCAAAAGCGTGTTCTGCATGTCTGGCGCTATTTAGAGCACCAATCATGCAGGGATTGTCTGCCACTCACTGTAATGCCACAGCCATGGTGGTTGTGGCATTACAGAGATTTCCCAAATCGATGGGAACAGTGCTCACAGTGAAACATGAAAAGCCGGCAATTCAGCAGCGGCATACACCGGTACCCGACAATTTAGAACAGAAAGAATAGAGAATCACACATAGATTAGATAGATAGAAACATGTCAGTCACATATATATGAAGTACAGTGACAGTGTTGCTTACTGTACTTGTCATTTAGTGTAAAAGATTTATTAAAAAACATAATAGTGTTTTCATGCACAGTCTCTTTAAAAAAGCCGGCCGGCATATCAGCAGCGGTGTCCGACAATTTAGAATAGAAGGAATAGAGAATCACACATAGATTAGATAGATAGAAACATGTCAGTCACATATATAAGAAGTACAGTGACAGTGTTGGTTACTGTACTTGTCATTTAGTGTTAAAATAAAGGATTTATTAAAAAAAAATCGGCGTGGGGTTCCCCGTAATTTTAGTCTCTAGCGGAGGTTAAGCAGACGGCTGGGGCAGATGTTTGAAGCCTGGGAAGGGGGTAATACCCATGGAGCTTCCCAGGCTACTAATATCAGCCCCCAGCTGAATACCTAGCCTTTACTAGCTATTAAAATGGGGGACCCCCCCAAAAAATGACGTGGGGTCCCCCCTATTTAAATAGCTAGCAAAGGCTAGGCAGACAGCTGGGGGCTGATATTAATAGCCCAGGAAGGGTGCCAAGAATATTGGCCCCCTCCCAGGCTAGAAACACCAGCCGTCAGCCGCCCCAGAAATGGCGCATCCATAGGATGTGCCAATTCTGGCACTTAGCCTCGCTCTTCCCACTACCCTGTAGCGGTGGCAGTGGGGTAATAGGGCTGGGGTTGATGTCAGCTTATAATGCCAGCTGACATCAAGCCCAGGTTAGAAATGGAGACGCGTCTATAAGACACCCCCATTACTAACCCCATAGTCAAAGTTTAAAAAAAACACAGCACCCAGAAAAAAGTCCTTTAATTGAAATAAACACACAATTCTTTATTGTTCTAAATTAAACCATACTTACCATCAAGCCCATTCCAGCTGAAGCCAACGATCTCCTGCAATAAAAGTAAAATAATAAAGCAACATCATCCTTACCTTTCCATGGTTCCCACGACAGCTTCAGCTCTGCTACATCGAGATGACAGGCTGGACCGCAGCAGAACGCTGCCATCCAGCCTGTCATCCCACAGACACTGAGAAGTGCAGGCATTAAAGAAAGATTTACATACTAGACAGATCGTTTAGCTGGAGGGGGGGGCGCACAAATTATTGATTTGACTGTTATCGAACAGGATCCATTGCTTATAGTCTCTATACCCCCTGGCAATGAATATGGATCAATCAAAGCAGTCATCAAAGCAAAAGGTGGCTACTTTGAAGAACCTAGAATATAAGACACATTTTCAGTTGTTTCACACTTTTTTGTTAAGTATATAATTCCACATGTGTTAATTCATAGTTTTGATGCCTTCAGTGTGAATGTACAATTTTCAAAGTCATGAAAATACAGAAAAATCTTTAAATGAGAAGGTGTGTCCAAACTTTTGGTCTGTACTGTATATATATATATATATATATATATATATATATATATATACACACACTACCGTTCAAAAGTTTGGGGTCACCCAGACAATTTTGTGTTTTCCATGAAAACTCATACTTTTATTTATCAAATGAGTTGCAAAATGATTAGAAAATATAGTCCAGACATTGACAAGGTTAGAAATAATGATTTTTATTAGAAAGAATAATTTTCTCCTTCAAACTTTGCTTTCGTCAAAGAATGCTCCCTTTGCAGCAGTTACAGCATTGCAGACCTTTGGCATTCTAGCTGTTAATTTCCTGAGGTATTCTTGAGAAATTTCCCCCCATGCTTCCTGAAGCCCCTCCCACAAGTTGGATTGGCTTGATGGGCACTTTTTGAGTACCATACGGTCAAGCTGCTCCCACAACAGCTCAATGGGGTTGAGATCTGGTGACTGCGCTGGCCACTCCATTACACATAGAATACCAGCTGCCTGCTTCTTCCCTAAATAGTTCATGCATAATTTGGAGGTGTGCTGTGGGTCATTGTCCTGTTGTAGGATGAAATTGGCTCCAATCAAGCGCTGTCCACAGGGTATGGCATGGCGTTGCAAAATGGAGTGATAGCCTTCCTTATTCAAAATCCTATTTACCTTGTACAAATCTACCACTTTACCAGCACCAAAGCCAGGGGCGTACATAGAAGTCATGGGGCCCCATAGCAGAAGCTCTAATTGGGCCCCCCCCTACAAAAAAATAAATATTTGTCTGTGTCACAGAAGAGCAGATCTCTTAACTTTCCTGCCTTTACATAGTAATTTACCTCCTTCTGAAGCCGTGGATTCCTCCTTCATTGTCCCATAAAGTATGATGCCAACAAAAGTGCCCCCCAAACAGTATGATACCCCTATGGTGCATTCCTCCACATGCACAGTATAATGACCCTATTGTACCCCACTTCAACTCCCACGGCAAAGTATGGTGACCCTAACACAGTATAATCCCCTAACTGTGAACCCCACGGAGCCCTCCATACACTCTCATGGCCCCCACACAGCCCTCCAAACAGTATAATGGCCCCCACACAGCCCTCCAAACAGTATAATGACCCCACACAAACCTTCGCACTGTATAATTGCTTTCATACAGTATAATGGCCCCCCACATAGCCCTCAAAATATTATAATGGCCCCACATAGCCTTCCATATAGTATAATGCACCACCAATAATCTTCCATATAGTATAATGCACCCCCATAATCCTCTATATAGTATAATGCTCCCCCCATAAACCTCCATATAGTATAATGCGCCCCCCATAATCCTCCATATAGTATAATGAACTTCCCATGGTACTCCATAGAATATAATGCACTCCCCATAGTCCTCCATACAGTATATTACTCACCCCATAGGGTAAAATGCAGCCCCCATATAGTATAATGCACGCCACAGTCCGGCAGTATTATGGGCACCACGTACTCACTGATTTTAAAATACCGTATATTTTAAATAAACTGACCCGAATATAAGCCGAGGCCCCTAATTTTACCACATAAAAATGGGAAAACCTATTGACTTGAGTATAAGCCTAGGGTGGGAAATGCAGCAGCTACTGGTAAATTTCCCCATCCTCGTACGTGTGGCCCCCTCAATCCCACAATCCCTGGTATGTGTGACCCCCACAATCCCTGGTATGTGTAGCCTCCTCAATCCCCCAATCCCTGGTATGTGTGGCCCCCTCAATCCCACAATCCCTGGTATGTGTGGCCCCCTCAATCCCACAATCCCTGGTATGTGTGGCCTCCTCAATCCCCCAATCCAGGTATGTGTGGCCTCCTCAATCCCCCAATCCTGGTAAGTGTGGCCTCCTCAATCCCCAAATCCTGGTATGTGTGGCCTCCTCAATCCCCAAATCCTGGTATGTGTAGCCTCCTCAACCCCTCAATCCTGGTATGTGTGGCCTCCTCAATCCCCAAATCCTGGTATGTGTGGCCTCCTCAAACCCCCAATCCTGGTATGTGTGGCCTCCTCAATCCCCCAATCCTGGTATGTGTGGCCTCCTCAACCCCTCAATCCTGGTATGTGTGGCCTCCTCAATCCCTCAATCCTGGTATGTGTGGCCTCCTCGATCCCCCAATCCTGGTATGTGTGGCCTCCTCGATCCCCCAATCCTGGTATGTGTGGCCTCCTCAATCCCCCAATCCTGGTATGTGTGACCTCCTCAATCCCCCAATCCTGGTATGTGTGGCCTTTTCAATCCCCAAATCCTGGTATGTGTGGCCTCCTCAACCCCCCAATCCTGGTATGTGTGGCCTCCTCAATCCCCCATTCCTGGTATGTGTGGCCTCCTCAATCCCCAAATCCTGGTATGTGTGGCCTCCTCAATCCCCAAATCCTGGTATGTGTGGCCTCCTCAATCCCCCATTCCTGGTATGTGTGGCCTCCTCAATCCCCCATTCCTGGTATGTGTGGCCTCCTCAATCCAAGTATCTTGGTATGTGTGGCCCCCTCATCCCCCAATCACTGCACACATAAAACAATAAACACTTATACTCACCTTCCTTCCTCACCTCTGCTCCAGCGCTGCGTCCTGTCTGCAGCAGCTCATGTCGGCATCTGAGCAGCGCCCGCTCTCAGACACTGATGTGAGCTGCTGCCGGCACATTCACTCCTCTCCACGCCGCGACTATGGGCGTGGAGAAGTGTGAATATGCTTTCTCTTTAGCGGCGGGCACTGACAGCAGGAGCCGGGGCTCAGCGCTCCTCTGTGCCCGCTACTAAAGAGAATGAATATTCCATCTTCTCCACGCCCATGGGAGTGGAGTAGAAGGAATATTCATGTCCCTTTAGCAGCGGGCACACGTGGTAGCTGCAGCAGCGGCCACAGCGTGTGCCCCGCTCCTCCACTGCCGCAACCTGCTCCTCTGCCGCCGCAACCTCCTACTCACCTATCCTCCTCGTTCCCACGCTGCTTGGGGCCCTCACGGGCCCCCTCCGGCCACGGGCCCCATAGCAGTGGCGTGGTCTGCCGCCATTGGCGGTACGCCACTGACCAAAGCAACCGCAGACCATCACATTACCTTCACCATGCTTAACAGATGGCGTCAGGCACTCTTCCAGCATCTTTTCAGTTGTTCTGTGTCTCACAAATGTTCTTCTGTGTGATCCAAACACCTCAAACTTTGATTCGTCTGTCTATAAAACTTTTTTCCAATCTTCCTCTGTCCAATGTCTGTGTTCTTTTGCCCATATTAATCTTTTCCTTTTATTAGCCAGTCTCAGATACGGCTTTTTTTTTGTCACTTTTCCCTGAAGGCCAGCATCCCGGAGTCGCCTCTTCACTGTAGAGGTTGACACTGGCGTTTTGCGTGTACTATTTAATGAAGCTGCCAGTTGAGCTATGAAGCGTCGATTTCTCAAACTAGAGACTCTAATGTACTTGTCTTGTTGCTCAGTTGTGCAGCGGGGCCTTCCACTTCTCTTTCTACTCTGGTTAGAGCCTGTTTGTGCTCTCCTCTGAAGGGAGTAGTACACACCGTTGTAGGAAATCTTCAGTTTCTTGGCAATTTCTCACATGGAATAGCCTTCATTTCTAAGAACAAGAATAGACTGTCGAGTTTCACATGAAAGTTCTCTTTTTTCTGGCCATTTTGAGAGTTTCATAGAACAAACAAATGTAATGCTCCAGATTCTCAACTAGCTCAAAGGAAGGTCAATTTTATAGCTTCTCAAATCAGCCATACCATTTTCAGCTGGGCTAACATACTTGTGCAAGGGTTTTCTATGGTTTTCTAATCATCCATTAGTCTTCTTACACTGTTAGCAAACACAATGTGCCATTAAAACACTGGAGTGGTGGTTGTTGTAAATGGGCCTCTATACACCTATGTAGATATTGCAATAAAAACAAGACGTTTTCAGCTAGAATAGTCATTCACCACATTAACAATGTATAGAGTGTATTTCTGATTCATTTAATGTTAGCTTCATTGAAAAAAAATGTGCTTTTCTTTCTGTGTCACCCTGACCTGGATGCCACAAGTGTAATAAAGCTGTGTCTGAGAGCAAGGGGGAGGTTCTCTAGTCAGGGGAACATTAGCATGCAGTACCTCCTGTCTCAGGCCAGTAGCGGGAGCAGGCTGCCCCTATAAAAGCTGGTGCTGGGGGCACGGTTAGTGAGAACTGGATGACCTGTCTCAGCACTGAGACGTGTCCCGGAGCAGAGCAGGGACAGAAAGTTGTATTGCACCCTAAGAGGAAGTGTGGCAGGAGAAGAGCCACAAGCCAGAGACAAGAGGCGAAGTGAGCCTGTCTTGGCAGACAAAGAACTCCATTTTACCAGACTTTGGTGTCTGAGGCTGTGAGGATTCCACGTCCTGCAGCAGATAACCAGTCCGCAGGGGACTGTATGTTCCTTGGCCTAAGAAACCTGGAGGCTCTGCCACAACAGAAGGGACCAGTAAAGCCGTACCAGGCCGGGAGCAGAAAGGAACCCACGTCGCAGGCCATACAGGCGAGAGTACACGGAAAGCTCGGACCGTGGGCTGTTACCCTATCAGGACGAGATAGCCAGAAGGAGCACAGAAAGCACGGTAGGCCTACATCCTCACCCTGACCAGGGCCAATTTCCCAATTGCTCTCAGACATCCAGGTCCCCTCCTAGCCGGGACTGTTTGTGGGTCAGTTTATCTGTTTTAGTAAAGACCCTGGACTGCAACCTGTTGTCTGTGTGCTCCTTGCTCCTCCAGCACTATCAGCACCGGGACTCTCACCACCATCACTCCCACCATCCACTACACTGCCCTGGGGCTGCACTCTTCCCGTGGGGAGTCACACCACCTCAGCTGCATACACCATCAGCCCCAGCGGTCTGCCCTGCAGCGGCGGTTCCTATTGACCGCAAATCCACGGGTGGCGTAGTCGGACGTTATCAACAGCACTTAGCAGACTACCACTGGCCTGACCACCCTGAGCCACGGAACCGGGTTGCCACTACTACCCCCATCGTTCCCCTATTGCCCGGATCCGAGTGCCTCACGGCCCAGGGGGCGAGTCATTTCAAAAATAATGAAATTTCTAAATGACCCCAAACTTTTGAACGGTAGTGTATAAGAAGCCAGAGCATCGGAATGGATCACAATGGATTTGCTGTTAATTATGTCAGCCCCACAGGCAAAACTAGATTATCTAGGTAATGATGTGTTCAGTGGTTTAATAAAAGAATTAAACAATTAATCATAGGATGTCAGGACAGAAGAAACTACTCAGTACTCTGCACAACAAGATTCACAGCAAGGATAAGGAACATTGAGAATGAGAATATTTTTGCCATTAATATAAATATCTACAGTATATCTTCTCTGCAGTTACTACATTTTTTATAAAAAAAACAACATTTTTCTAACAGGTCCATCTCACACTTGTTAAAAAAGCCAAATTTTTCTCATTGTTTCTGGTGTTTCTTGCAAATACAATTTATTTTTAGGGTGAGCCAGGGTTCGCCATCACTTTTGGCTCATTATTAGTGACCATGATATATTTTTTTCAAAATACTGCATGGTTGAGGTATGTTTTTGTTTTGTGCATTGTCATAGGCATTTCTATAAAATATACATACCTGAACAACAAAAAAACCCAATTAAAATGTATAAATAAAATGGAAGCAGACAGAGGCTTCCAAAAATATTCACCCTCCTTTGGCATTTTTTGTGTTTGGTTACCTCACAACCTGGAATTTCACAGTTTTTTTAAAGGTTTGCATCAGTTCATGTAAAGAACATGCCTACAACTGTGAACATTTGGTTTTCTTTTTATTGTGAAGCAAATAATAAATAGAACAAAATAACTGAAAACTTCAGTGTGCAAAACTATTCACCCCCCCTAAAGTCAGTACTTTGTAGAGATTCTTTTTGCAGCAATAACAACTGCAAGTCACTTTGGATAGACCTCTATGAGCTTTCCACATCTGGCCACTGGTATTTTTGCCCATTCCTCAAGGCAAAACTGCTCCAGCTCCTTCAAGTTAGATGGTTTCCTCTGGTGAACAGCAATTTTCTGACCATAGATTGGATTAATGTCTGGGCTTTCACTAGGCCCCTCCAAAACATTTACACGTTTCCCCTTAAACCACTCGAGTGATGCTTTAGCAGTATGCTTTGGGTCATTGTCTTGTTGGAAGGTGAACTTCCATCCCAGTCTCAAATCGCTGACAGACTAAAACAGGTTTTACTCAAGAATATCCCTGTATTTCGCATCATCCATCTTTCCCTCGACTTGGACCATTTTCCTTGTCTGTGCTGAGGAAAAACATCCACACAGCATGATGCTGCCACCACCATGTTTCACTGTGGGGAAGGTGTTTTTGGGGTGATGAGCTGTGTTGATTTGGTGCCAGACATAACGTTAACCTTGAAAAACCTACAAGAAGCAAAATGAACAAAAACCCTGCTGTAAATAAACAAAATGCAAGTGTATTTAAATAAAATGGGGTTCTTAGTAACACTGTTTTTGATCAAAAATAGTATAAAAGCTATCCCACCAGCGACAAGGTGAACCCGTTTGGGATAAACCTACACTGTCTAACATTAAAAACCTTACCATGTGTCAAAATTGACCTCAGTGTGAATAAGGCCAGGCAAAGGCCCAAGCCCTAAACTATGAACACCAAGCCAAGGGAAGTTTTTTAAAGTATTATCCAGCTCAAGAAAGGGAGGCCACACCCAGGTTTGCACAGAATGCAAAAAATACAAATAAAAAAAGCACAATTTGTGCTTGGTTTAAGATGGTATACATGCAGCACATAAATGCATGTTTCACAATGGCTATGAATCAGAAAAACATACAAGAAGAAAAATGAACAAAAACCCTGCTGTAAATAAATAACGTTCACCTTGGTAGCCAAAAAGTTCAATTTTGGTCTCATCTGACCACAGCACCTTCCTCCATTCATTTGGGGAGTCTCCCACATGTCTTTTGGCAAACTGGAGCAAAAACGAGCCCTACAATTTTTGTGTGTCAGTAAAGGAGTTTTTCTGCCCACTCTTCCATAAAGGCCATCTCTATGGAGTGTAAGCTTATTGTGGTCATATGAATAGATACTCCATTCTCTGCTTGGGAACGCTGCAGCTCCTTCAGGGCTACCTTTGGTCTCTGTGCTGTCTCTCTGATTAGTATCCTACTTGCCCGGGCTGAGAGTTTTGGTGGGCGGCCCTCTCTTGGCAGGTTTGTTATGGTACCATGTTCTTTCCATTTCATGATAATGGATTTGATGGTGCTCCGGGGGATCATCAGAGATTGGGATATTTGTTTTATAACCCATCCCTGACTTGTACTTCTTAACAGCTTTGTCCATGACTTGTTTGGAGATCTCCTTGGTCTTCATGGTGGTGTTTGGTTTGTGGTGCCTTTTGCTTAATGGTGTTGTAACCTCTGTGGCTTTTCAGAAAAGGTAAAGTGTATATACTGACAGCCCATGTGACACTTAGATTGCACACAGGGGGACTTCCTTTCACTAAGCATGTGACTTATGAAGGTAATTGCTTGCACCAGAAATTTTAAGGGGCTTCATCGCAAAAGGGATGAATACATTTGCACATGCTAATTTTTAGTTATTTGATCCCATAAATTTAATTTATGCCTATATTTTTTTTCACTTCCCTTCACCGATTTGAACTATTTAGTGCTTATGCATCAAACAAATCGGATTAAAAAATATTTAAACACAGGTTGTAACGTAACAAAATAGGTAAAAAGCAAAGTGGGTGAATGCAGGGTGGTGTCACATACAGCATTTTTGGGAAAACACAACTGCACTTTTTGAGCCAAAGTCAGAAGTGGATTTTAATGGAATGGGAATGATGAACGGCTCTTAAGCTGTGTTCCAACGATGAGGTTTTGGTGCTATTTTGACGCACCATATTTTCTCTGCGTCAAAAACACAATATCTTACAGTTCCAGCAAAGTGATGGGATTTAAAGAAATCTCCTGGCCACTGTGCTTTTATTGCGCAGCGTAAACTGACCTGAAGTTTGTGTTTTAAATCCACAACATGTCAATTTCTCTTGCGGTTACGCCAAGTTTTATGTGCAGATTTTGCCCATAGGCTTGCATCAGAATAAAAAAAAGTGCATATGGAAACGCACTAAAAACACATATAATACACACATTTTATGTATTTATTTTTACTCGCTTACACAGCACAATTATATTCCGCTGTGTATAGTTTAAATTCCCTATCAATATATCTTTGGAGTGTGGAAGGAAACCAGACCACACCCAACAAACAAGGGGAGTACATACAAACTCCTTGCAGATGTTTTTGGACCAAGGACCCCAGCACTGTAAGGCTACAGTACTAACACAGTGCCTCCACACTTTCCCATTACTTTATCAATAAAGTTTTGTCAAAGCAAGTAGCCTAATTTACCTAATAGTTGGAGAAATGATGCAGAAAATCTGCAACATCAAAAACTAACCAAATACTCATCATGGGGAACGTACCCTTAAGGTACAGTATATAGACAAAAGTATTGAGACTCTTCCACATTTCATTCTAGGTGCTTTTTTCCTATTCTTTATCCAAAGGCATTATTATAGAGTTAGTCCCCATATGCAGCTCTAACAATTTTCACTCTTACGGTAGGATGACACAAGCATATAAAAAATCGTTCAGAGTTTTATCTACAAGAGTGGGACGATTTTTTCCCACTTGTCATCTGTGTGCAGTTGGTGCAACCGTGACAGGGTCTGTGTGGGAGGGCAACCACCGCCACAAGCGTCTATTTCAGCTGAATGTGCATCCGAGGACGCACATTCAGTTGGAGTGTATTGTGGCGCAGAGACCCGCCAACTCACTGCACTGCAATACACGCTGCCAGCCAATCAGAGGCAGGCAGCTAAGGTTAGCGTGCCCATCACGAGTGGCGCAAGGCAGTGACATGATGCATCGCCCATGACTAGAAGGGAGAGATGCAAGGAGAAGCTGATGGCAACCTATCTCAGACTAGTCAGATGAGAAGCGTAGTTCATAGCCAACTTTTCAAAGTATGTTTTATCTGAAATGCCACAGCAATGGCTGCGATAACGCAGACGCTGATTATTTACCTTAACCCCAGGTAAATAATCAGTTTGCTTCTTCAGAGCTGTATTTAAGCCTGAACAAGGCAAAATGGGTTGTTGGCCCTATTTAGCGTACGGTCACATGACCGTTTTCTCCACATCGAAGAAAATAAGTCCGATTATGCTGATCATAGTTTAATCAGAGTGGCATCAGTTTTTCTCAAATGTGTAGAGAGAAAAAAAAAAGTTTTTCCACCTTCTCCATTCTGTCAGTCAGTGAAAATCATACTGCACTTGAATGTCATCCGAGTGCGGTATGATTTTTTCACGGACCCATAGACTTGCATTGCCAATTTTGATCCGACTCATGGATCAAAATCGGACATGTGCACAGCCCTATAGAATATGATAGGTACGAGTGCTTACCATGAAAGCCATGGATAACACTTGTACAAGAAAATCGGTCATGCGCACGAGCCCTTACTCTTAGCCGACCCAATCTATGAACCTGAGACTTGCGTAATACAAGATAATGTATATATGTGAGCACATTTTCTGCATTGCTGCCAACATTACTTTATTGCTGAAGCTTACAAATACTTTAGTTGAACTTCCCAAGGACTAGCTTTTAGTCTTCTTTTCCCTTACTATCAGTTTCAATTCATTCTGTATTCCAAAATATCTCTACAACTTGCTCTTTTCCTTCACATGATTGCCAAACCCTTGAGACCACTATGTACCACATTAATCATATTCCTTTTGTGAAGTTGTTTTATTGTGCTAATCCAGTGCTCCAGAAACTCCCATTAAAGTCATAGTTGCATTGTCTACATTTCTGCTATACAGTGGGGGAAATAATTATTTGATCCTTTGCTGTTTTTGTAAGTTTAGCCACTGACAAAGACATGCAAACTCTATAATTTTAAGGGTAGGTTAATTTTAACATTGAGAGATAGAATATTCAAAAGAAAAATCAAGAAAATCACATTGCATAAATTAGATACATTTATTTGCATTTTGCAGTGAGAAATAAGTATTTGATCCCTCTGGCAAACAACACTTAATACTTGGTGGCAAAACCCTTGTTGGCAAGCACAGCAGTCAGACATTGTTTGTAGTTGAAGATGAGGGTTTCGCACATGTCAGGAGGAATTTTGGTCCACTCCTCTTTGCAGATCATCTCTAAATCATTCAGATTTTGAGGCTGTCACTTGGCAACTCGGAGCTTCAACTCCCTCCATGAGTTTTCTATAAGATTAAGGTCTGGAGACTGGCTAGGCCACTCCGTGACCTTACTGTGCTTCTTTTTGAGCCACTCCTTTGTTGCCTTGGCTGTATGTTTTGGGTCATTGTCTTGCTGGAAGACCCAGCCACGACCCATCTTCAATGCTCTTACTGAGGGAAGGAGGTTGTTGGCCAAAATCTCGCGATACATGACCCCATCCATCTTCCCTTCAGTACGGTGCAGTCGTCATGTCCCCTTCGCAGAAAAGCACCCCCAAAGTATAATGTTTCCCCCACCATGCTTCATGGTTGGGACTATGTTCTTAGGGTTGTACTCATCCTTCGTTTTCCTTTAAGCACGGCGAGTTGATTTAATGCCAAAGAGCTCAATTTTTGTCTCATCTGACCACAGCACCTTCTCCCAATAACTCACAGAATCATCCATGTGTTCATTGGCAAACTTCAGACAGGCCTGCACATATGCCTTCTTGAGCAGGGAGACCTTGCGGGCACTGCAGGATTTTAAACCTTTAAGGCGTAATGAAATTGTAAAGTGCTGCGTAATATGTTGGCGCTATAAAAATAAAAAATATTATTATTATAATGTGTTACCAATGGTTTTCTTGGTGACTGCGGTCCCAGCTGTCTGGAGATCATTAACAAGTTTTCCCCCGTGTAGTTTTAGGCTGATCTCTCACCTTCCTCATGATCAAGGATACCTCACGAGGTGAGATTTTGCATGGTGCCCCAAATTGATGTCGATTGACAGTCATTTTGTATTTCTTCCATTTTCTTACTATTGCACCAACAGTTGTCTCCTTCTCACCCAGCATCTTACTTATGGTTTTGTAGCCTATTCCAGCTTTGTGCAGCTCTTTGTGCAGCTTAGAAAGCTCTTTGGTCTTGCCCATGTTGTAGAGGTTAGAGTCTGACTGATTAATTGAGTCTGTGGACAGGAGTCTTTTATACAGGTGACTATGTAAGACAGCTGTCTTTAATGCAGGTAATGAGTTGATTAGGAGCATCTAACTGGTCTGTAGGAGCCAGAACTGATAATGGTTTGTAGGGGATCAAATACTTATTTCTCACTGCAAAATGCAAAAAAAAATATCTAATTTATTCAATGTGATTTTCTTGACTTTTTTTTGGATATTCTATCTCTCAATGTTAAAATTAACCTACCCTTAAAATTATAGACTGTTCAGGTCTTTGTCAGTGGGCAAACGTACAAAAACAGCAAGGGATCAAATACTTACTGTATTTCCCCCACTGTATGTGTTGTGACAGAGTCTCTGGCAAAGTACTGGAGGGGAAATATGTAGCACTGAGATTGTTAGATCCAGTAATTAAACATAGGGAAGGTGTTCCAGCACATGGAGGAATGAGGGGATAATCAGCCATGTTTAGTACTAGGGTGATTAAACACCTGTAGATGGGGAAGAGGTCAGAGGATAAATTCCCAGCCTTTTAGAGCATTTGGTGTGGGGTGGGCCTGGTGACCAAAGCTATGGAGCTGTTTTGTCATGTGAAGGAAAATTAAACCTTGAGTTGTTTGTTCCTGAAGCGGGCGGTTACCTGTAGCAGTAAGAACTGTGCCATACATTATGTTTTGCTTTTCCTGTTAGGCCGGGAAGGCCATGTTTGTTTTGCTAACGTTGCCGTGCTGTATGCAGTGCTCTTAATGTGCACCTCTATGTGCAACCAAGTGAGCTGATCTACTACATTTTATATATTTATATATTTGCTTGAGTGGTCTCTCAGACACAGGGTTTTTCTTCTTTTTCTGGCATTTTTAACAGCATTTACAGTGAAATATTAAACTCTTTACTGTGTGGCTTTTTGGTAGCCTTTTTCATGCTTTTTTAGCGCCAGCAGCACTGCATGGGTCACTATTTGTCTATAGCCTTTAACCCTTAATATTGCTCACAACTTGAGGATATTGCAGTGACAGATACAGAAATGGCATGGTTAACACTAAAAATGGTTCTACTTAACATTCCTGAAGTTAAATTCCCACAATGAGTTTTTGATGCTGCATAATTTTCCTGCCCAAAAAATGCAACATCTTGCAGATACAGCAAAGTGAATGGCATTTATAGAAATATCCTGCCCACTGTGTTTTTTTTTACTCAGCGTAAACTGACCTGCGTTGCATGTTTCAGATCTGCAACAAGTCAATTTTTCTTGCTGGTACAAAGAGTTTTATGTGTGGATTTTCCACATAAAATTGCAATAATTGCCAGAAAATTAACAGGTTAAAATTAAAAACAAATACGAATTAGTGTTTTTCTACTGTGGAAATGCAAAAAACGCCTTTATTCGGCACATGACTGTATCAATGAATTTTGTCAAAGCCAAATACCAGAAAGTATGAAAAGCAAAGCAGCTTTATTAAAAACATTGCAGAAAAAGGTAGAGCCTTACCAACACCAGGTCAGATTACCTATGTACTAACAGGATGCTGCCCCTACCTTTATCATGGGGTCTGCTGCATCCTGTTAGTGCATTGGTAATCTGACCTGGTGTTGGTAAGGCTGTATCTTTATCTGTGATGTTTTTAGAAATGACGTCCTTCTTTGAGCCCTTTTTTATTTAAAACATGACAAACCAAAAGACACAAAAAAAAAACGCAACGTCAAAAATGCAATAAAGACACACCTAATCAAATTTAGAAGAAAGTCATCTTTCTGTTATCCTCAAAAAGTTCAACACTTTATTAGAAATTCATTTGCAGTAAATGACAGTAAAATCTTCAAACTATCTGACGCGTTTCAGAATACAATTTCTTAGTCAAAGATGACACATACATACAATCCCCGTTAACCCCTTTACAACCCAAGGTGGTTTGCACGTTAATGACCAGGCCAATTTTTACAATTCTGACCACTGTCACTTTATGAGGTAATTACTCTGGAACACTTCAATGGATCCCCCTGATTCTGAGACTGTTTTTCGTGACATATTGTACATCATGATTGTGGTAAAATTTCTTCAATATCACTTGCGTTTATTTGTGAAAAAAATGGAAATTTGGCGAAAATTTTGAAAATTTAGCAATTTTCAAAATTTGAATTTTTATGCCCTTAAATCAGAGAGATGTGTCACACAAAAGAATTAATAAATAACATTTACCACATGTCTACTTTACATCAGCACAATTTTGGAACCAACATTTTTTTTTATTGGGGAGCTATAAGGGTTAAAAGTTGATCTGCGATTTCTCATTTTTCCAACAAAATTTACAAAACCATTTTTTTAGGGACCACATCATATTTAAAGTCACTTTGAGGGGTCTTTATGACAGAAAATACCAAAAAGTGACACCATTCTAAAACCTCACCCCTCAAGGTGCTCAAAACCACATTCAAGAACTTTATTAACCCTTCAGGTGCTTCACAGGAATTTTTGGAATGTGGAAGAAAATAAATTAACATTTAACTTTTTCACAAAAATGTTACTTTAGACCCAATTTTTTTTTATTTTCGCAGGGGTAACAGGAAAAAATGGACCCCAAAATTTGTTGTGCAATTTCTCCTGAGAAAGCAGATACCCCATATGTGGGGGAAAACCACTGTTTAGCCGCACGGCAGGGTTCGGAAGGGAAGGAGCGCCATTTGACTTTTTGAATGCAAAATTTGCTTGAATAATTAGTGAACGCCATGTTGCATTTGGGGAGCCCCTGATGTGCCTAAACAGTGGAAACCCCCCACAAGTGACACCATTTTGGAAACTAGACCCCTGAGGGACGTTATCTAGATGTGTGGTGAGCACATTGAACCCCCAGGGCCTTCACAGAAGTTTATAACATTGAGCCGTAAAAATAAAATTTTCACATTTTTCCCACAAAAATGTTTTTCAGCCCCCACTTTTGCATTTTCATAAGGGTAACTGGAGAAATTGCACCATGCAGTTTGTTGTGCAATTTCTCCTGAGTAAGCAGATACCCCATATGTGGGGGAAAACCACTGCTTGGGCACACGGCAGGGTTCGGAAAGGAAGGAGCGCCATTTGACTTTTGAATGTAAAATTTGCTTGAATAATTAGCGGACGCAATGTTGCATTTGGGGAGCCCCTGATGTGCCTAAACAGTGGAAACCCTCCAAAAGTGACACCATTTTGGAAACTAGACCTCTCAGGGAACTTATCTAGATGTGTGGTGAGCACTTTGAACCCCCAGGTGCTTCACAAAAGTTTATAACATTGAGCCGTAAAAATAAAATTTTCACATTTTTCCCACAAAAATGTTTTTCAACCCCCACTTTTGCATTTTCATAAGGGTAATAGAAGAAATTGCACTATGCAGTTTGTTGTGCAATTTCCCCTGAGTTAGCAGATACCCCATATGTGGGGGAAAACCACTGTTTGGGTGCGCGGCAGGGTTCAGAAGGGAAGGAGCGCCATTTGACTTTTTGATTGTAAAATTTGCTTGAATAATTAGCGGATGTGCCCCTGATGTGCCTAAACAGTGGAAACCCCCCACAAGTGACACCATTTTGGAAACTAGACCCCTCAGGGAACTTATATAGATGTGTGGTGAGCACCTTGAACCCCCAGTCCTTTACAGAAGTTTAGAACATGGAGCCGTGAAAATAAAAAAAATCAAACTTTTTCCACAAAAATGATGTTTTAGCCCCAATTTTTTTATTTTCACAAGAGTAAGAGGAGAAAATGGACCCCAAAAACTTTTGTGCAATTTCTCCTGAGTACGCCAATACCCCATATGTGGGGAAAATACAGTGTTTTGGCGCACGGCAGAGTTCAGAAGGGAAGGAGCACTGTGTGAGTTTTTGAACGCAAAATCGGCTGGAATCGAGAGCGGACGCCATGTCGCATTTGGAGTGCCCCTGATGTGCCTAAATAGTTGAAACCCCCCACAAGTGACCCCATTTTGGAAACTACACCCCTCAAGGATTTTATCAAGGGGTATAGTGAACATTTTGAACCCAGAGGTACGACACAGAATTTGATGACATTAGGTCATCATATTGAATAAGTTGTCATTAGTCTTGAGCGCAAGTGCTCGCTACTTGAGTTTGCATCGGGTACTTAGGTATGCACCATGTATCACGGGTGCTCAAGTGAAATGCTCGAGTCCCCGCCCGCATGTTTCACGGTTATTAGACACCCCAAAAAAACATGCGGGGATCGCACGTGCATGGCAGGCAATCCCCGCGAGGTTTTTTTGGCCGCGAAGCATATGGGGCGGAGACTCGAGCACCCGCAATACTCAATGCATACCCGAGCACCCGATGCAAACTCAAGTAGCGAGCACTTGCGTTCAACACTAGTTGCCATATCGTCATCTGTTTTTTTTACTTTTGAAAAAAAAAACAACCCTAACCCCAACCCTAACCCTTCCCTAGCCTAGCCCAACCCGGACCCCAACCCTAACATTAGCACAACCCTAACCCCAACCCCAGCTCTAGCGTTTATTTTTTACGCCGTTCCTAGTGCAGTATAAGTGATTAGACGACCTTATTCTTCGGGTCGGTGTGACTACAGAGATACCAGAATGATATCGGGTTTTTATGATTGACAGCTGTCACACACTAAAAGACACATATTTTGTAAAATCTAGTTTTTGCATCGCCATATTTTGAGAGCTATAATTTTTCCATATTTTGGCCGACAGAGTCATGTGATGGCTTGTTTTTTGCGGGATGAGTTGACGTTTTTATTGATTCCATTTTCAGGCATGTGACACTTTTTGATCTCTTTCTATTCCAGCTTTTGGGAGGCAGACTAAACAAAAACCAACAATTCAGGAATTGTTTTTTTTTTAAATTTTTTTATTCTACTCCGCGTGTGGTAAAATTGATAAGGTAGCTTTATTCTTCGGGTCAGTCCGTTTACAGCGGTACCACATTTATATAGTTTTTCTATGTTTTGGCGCTTTTACATAATAAAAGCTATTTTATAGAAAAAATTATTTTTTTGCATTGCTTTATTCTGAGAGCTATAACTTTTTGATTTTTCGGATGATGGAACTGTATGGCGGCTTGTTTTTTGCGGGACAAGATGACGTTTTCAGCAGTACCATTTTTATTTATATTCGTCTTTTTGATTGCGTGTTATTCCACTTTTTGTTTGGCGGTATGATGATAAAGCATTGTTTTTTGCTTCGTTTTTTTTTTTTTTTACCGTGTTCACTGAAGGGGTTAACTAGTGGGACAGTTTTATAGGTCAGGTCGTTCCGGACGCGGCGATACCAAATATGTGTTTTTTGTGTTTTTTTCCATAATAATATTTATTGATGGGTACATTATATTTTTATTTTTGGTGGATTATTTATTTATTTATTTATTTATTTTTATATTTTCATAATTTTTTATTTATTTTTTTTTTCACTTCCTGTGTTTTTTACTTTTTTACTTTGTCCCACTATGGGACTTTCACTTTTTTTATTCTGATCGCCTGCATAGCATAGGGATGGAGCACCATCCCTGTGCTATGCAGGCAGTCAGCGCTGCACAGTGAGAAGATTATTTGGTCATGCACTGTGCTTGACCAAAAAATCTTCCTGCTGTCTGGTGACCCGGATGTTGTCATGACGACATCGGGTCATCATGGCAATACCCGGGAAGCCGCGGCAGACAGCGCTGGAGGCCGGAAGAGGAGGTGAGTATAACGATCACCTCCCCTTAGCCACCGCAATGCTGCACATAGTACCGGGTGTCAGCTGTGACAATCAGCTGACACCCGGCGGCGATCGCGCCCGCACAGCCTGTGTGCGCGCGCGATCGCGATGACGTACCAATACAGGTCAGGCTCTTAAGTCCCAGGGCACAGACGCATATTAGTACGTCATGGGCTTTAAAGGGGTTAAAAAGGATTTCTAAAGCACCCTGTCCCTCTTGCATATTCCAATTCCAACGTAATTAATCAGCAGATGTGAGATAGAAATTTAACCCATAACCTATGGAACAACAAAATAAAAACAGTATATATATATATATATATATATATATATATATACACTGCTCAAAAAAATAAAGGGAACACTCAAATAACACATCCTAGATCTGAATGAATTAAATATTCTCATTGAATACTTTGTTCTGTACAAAGTTGAATGTGCTGACAACAAAATCACACAAAAATCATCAATGGAAATCAAATTTATTAACAAATGGAGGCCTGGATTTGGAGTCACCCCCAAAATTAAAGTGGAAAAACACACTACAAGCTGATCCAACTTTGATGTAATGTCCTTAAAACAAGTCAAAATGAGGCTCAGTATTGTGTGCAGCCTCCACGTGCCTGTATGACCTCCCTACAACGCCTGGACATGCTCCTGATGAGGTTGCGGATGGTCTCCTGTGGTATCTCCTCCCAAACCTGGACTAAAGCATCCGCCAACTCCTAAACAGTCTGTGGTGCAACGTGACGTTGGTGGATGGATCGAGACATGATGTCCCAGATGTGCTCAATCGGATTCAGGTCTGGGGAACGGGCGGGCCAGTCCATAGCTTCAATGCCTTCATCTTGCAGGAACTGCTGACACACTCCAGCCACATGAGGTCTGGCATTGTCCTACATTAGGAGGAACCCAGGGCCTACCGCACCAGCATATGGTCTCACAAGGGGTCTTATCCCAAAATAAACAAAAGTCTCGTCCTATAATGATAGGGTGCAACAAGTCCTGAACGACGCTGACCTCGTGGGACTTGGTACCGTGGGCTGTTTCAATGTCCATTCCAGCCATCGGATCGTCCTTTGCATCGCCATGAATGCACCGTACGCCGACTTTTTTCCCCAGGACCTATTGGAGGGAAAGAGTGGCCCTCACAAGGCTCACCAGACTCCCAGAGTCTAGCAGTGAAGTTACCTGCCGCCTGTTCACTTTCACAGGACAGGCTTGTGGGCACACTGCAGGCCGGATATGCATAGTAAGAACTACGGCATCCTATGCTGCAGTCCAACTGCTCGGGGGTCAGGGGACAACGGGCAGCCATATGACCTGGGCCGTGGCACCTCCAGCAAACAACATCACTCGTAGGGATCTTGGGCACCACTTCCCCATGCCCCTTTGGACCTTGGATGCCCCACGCCTTTTTGGGCCTCCACCCCCCTGCTGGGACCCCCAGTATGCAGTGGGCTGCCTTCCCAAAGAACCTTCGACCCCCTGGTATCTCTCTACCAGTCCAATCAGTTCATCTGCATTCCGGGAATCACCCTGGGCAACCCAAGTCTGTATGGGCCTCGGTAGAGAGTGCACAAACCGGTCCATCACCACCAGCTCTACCATCTGCACAGGCGTGGAGGACTCCGGCTGCAGCCACTTCTGGACCAGGTGCAACAGGTCAAACATTTGGGAGCGAGGTGGTTTGTCCCGGATATACGCCCAGCGGTGAAGCCGCTGCACCCTGATAGTCATTGTCACCCCCAAGTGTGCGAGGATCTCAGACTTTAGCTTGCCATACTCTTTGGTGTCCTGCAATGCTAAGTCATAGTATGCCTTCTGGGGCTCTCTCGTCAAGTATGGCACCATTACCTCTGCCCACTGTTCAGGTGGGAGCTTCTCCCTCTCGGCGAGCCTTTCAAACATGGTCAGGAAGACCTCAACTTCATCCGCACGGGGTCATTTTCTGCAAACCCGTCTTACCGCCTTCCGGATGTGGGAGTCATCAACCAGACTTGGGGTTGGGGCGCTCGTCCTGCCCTGGATGGCGGTTGCCAGAAGCTGCATCTGCTGCCGTTGTTCCTGCTGGTGCTGCTGGATATGCTGTAACAACAGCCTGTTGGTCTCCTGCTGCTGCTGCTTCAACTGGACCAAGTGTTTCAACAGGTCCTCCATCTTGTCTGGGATGCTTGCTGGCTTGTGACAGACTTGACCCAGGACATGCAGTCCTTCTTATGGCAGTCACACGTCTCTGCTGGGAACGCTGCCCGCACGTCTAACACCAATTGTAGGGACTGTACTCACTCAGGTGCGTTGAGAGGCAAACAGGGGCAGGTTCCTTTAAATGTCCACAGCGCTTTATTAACTTCATAAACCGGCAAAAGTAAAAAGTGCAAATAAACAGCCTTTATTGCAGGCAAAACAAAGGAGTACAGTACTTTGTACAAAGTCTCTGGTACACCGAACCTGGGGTCACACAGGCTGGGGAGCGTACAGCACACAGCTCAGTCTGGAAACAACACACTGGAGGCCTTCTCCCTCCAAACACAGACCATGTGCTAAACAAACAGCCTCCATTTTATAGGCTGTTAACCACACCCAGAGGTGAGGTATGTGGGTTGCTCGACCCGCCCATCTGTCCTATCAACCCATACCCCGGCTCCCAGCTGCACCAATTAATCCTCTTAGTGCATGCGTGCACTAGAGAAAATACACCGGGTTACATCCCAGAGGCCAGCCATCTCTGGCTATATATAGTATATATATAAACTGTATAGTAGTAATGATTTCTTTGACAGACCAGGGTTGTTGTAACCCTTTTTTAATTCCTACTCTTTTGACCTGATGTATTTGTTCTGTGAACCTGTGGATTCTATTTGGAAATATATATACAGTATATTATACATGAGCAAAATTGAGATTTGGGCCTACTAAAGTATTTTTAGGGGTTGTTTCGTATTGTTCTTTAGGTTCTGTACATCACTGTTCTATTTATTATATTTAAGTAGGAATATATACAGCATATATATACAGTATATATATACAGTTGAAACCAGAAGTTTACATACAATATATAAAAAGACACATATGTATGTTTTTCTCAATATCTGACATGAAATCAGAATAAACCTTTCCCGTTTTAGGTCAATTAGGATTACCATAATTTTTAATATTTGCCAAATGCCAGAATAATGAGAGAGAGAATGTTTTAAGGCATTTTTATTACTTACTGCAAAGTCAAAAGTTTACATACATTTCATTAGTATTTGGTACCATTGTTCTTAAACTGAATGACTTGGTCAAACGTTTGGGATATCCTTCCACAAGCTTCTCACAATAGTTGGTCGGAATTTGGGCCCATTCCTCCTGACAAAACTGGTGTAACTGATCTAGGTTTGTAGGTTGCCTTGCTTGCACCTGCCTTTTCAGCTTTGCCCATAAATTTTCAATAGGATTGAGATCAGGGCTTTCTGATGGCCCTCCAAAACATTGACTTTGTTATACTTAAGCCACTTTGTTATTATTTTGGCAGTATGCTTTGGGCTATTGTCCTTGTCCATTTGGAAGACCCATTTCCGCCCAACCTTTAACTTCCTGGCTGATGTCTTGAGATGTTGCTTCAGTATTGCCACATAATCTTCTTTTCTCATGATGCCATCTATTTTATGAAGTGCATAGTCCCTCCTGCAGCAAAACAACCCCACAAAGGGGTCACGGTAGGCGACAGTCTGATGTGTTGGGGCACAGAGTTACACAGTAGTGGAGATGCATCGTACAAATCTTGTATGCGATTGTGACAAGAAGAGATAAGAGGGAAGTAGAGAAGGATATCTTGGAAGGATGGGAGGTTACGTGCAGGTAACTAGTACAGGGAGACTAGGTCACACATGTATGGAGGAGACAGGTTTTCGATGGCTTGGTATGCCAAAGTTAGGCTTTTCAACTGGAGTCTCTGGGCAACAGGGAGCCAGCGCAGGGATTAACAGAGGCCTCGGAATAGCGGGGTGACAGGCGGATTAATCAGCCAGCACAGTTTAGGATAGATTGGAGGGGTGCGAGAGTGGTAGAAGGGAGGTCACTGAGCAGCAGCTTGTAGTAGTCAAGGCGGTAGATGATGAGGGCGTGCTCTGGTGTTTTTCTAGATTCATGGTTGAGGAATGAGCGGATCCCCGAGATACTTTGTAGTTGGAGTCAGCAGCAAGTGGAAAGGGCTTCGATCTGACATTTGAAGGACAGATCAGAGTCAAGCTTGCTGGACTGGGGAGAGTGGGCAGCCATTCACTTTGATGGATAGGTCAGTTGGGGGGATGAATGAGATGGTGGAAATATGATGCATTCAGTTTTATTCATGTTAAGTTTTACAAATCTAGCAGAGAAGAAAGATGAAACAGAGGACACATTGTGAGATTCTAGATAGTAAGGAGGTGATATCAGGTCCATAGAGGTAGATCTGTGTGTCATCAGCATAGAAGTGATACTGAAAGCCGTGAGACTATGAGCTGTCCCAGGCCGAAGGTGTAGATGGAGAAGAGCAGGGGTCCTAGAACTGAACCTTGGGAGACACCAACACATGAGGAGGTGGTGCATGAGTGGGAGACAATGAATGTCCTGTCGGTTAGGTATGAACAGATCCAAGACAGGGCCAAGTCTGTGATGCCGAGAGATGAGAGTCTGTAGTAAGAGGGAATGGTCTACTGTCTCGAAAGCAGATGACAGGTCTAGGAGGAGGACAGAGTAGTCTTGCTTGGATTTGGCAGTTAGTAGGTCGTTGGTGTCAGGGCAGTTTCAGTGGAATGGTGAGGTCGGAAGCCAGATTGTAAGTGGTCAAAGAGGGAGCAAGAGGAGAGGTGGGAGGACAGTTTCAAAATGGACTTGTTGATTCAGTAGTTTGTAGGCATAGGGGAAAAGTGAGATGGGGTGATAGCTAGACATAGGATGGGTCAAGGGAGGGCTTTTGGAGGATGGGTGTGATCGAGGTTTGAATCATGAGGGGAAGATGCCAGTTGTTAGTGACAGGTTGAAGAGGAGCATTAGGCTTGGAATGAAGAGTGTGGTACGGTTTGGAATGAGGTGGGATGGTATTGGGTCAAGTTCACAGGTGGTGAGATGTGATTTGGAGAGTAAAGATCATCTTCCGTGATGGTGGAGAAGCTGGTTTTGGAAGAGGAGAATTGAGTAGTTATGAGGAGGGGCTGTTGGGACTTTAAGCAAAAGCTTTGCCCTACGTTGTCAATCTTCTGCTTCAAGAATGAGGCTAAGTCTTCAGCTGAGATGAAAGGAGAGGGAGGGGGAGCTGGTGGACAGAGGAGGGGCTTGAAAGTACTGAATAGCTGTTTAGGGTTGTGAGACACGTATGATATGAGAGATGAGAAGTAGGTTTGTTTTGCTGCAGTGAGCAATTGTGCAGCATTTTGAAAACTTCTATTACTGGACTCCTCTCCCTTTCTATGAAAGTCACACAGTGGTACGCCTTGTAGATGAGGGCCAGGAAAAACATGTGCTCCAGTAGATGACAAGCGCTGCATCAAGTGGCCTCTTCCCCTCTTCCTCCACCTTAACATCACACAAAATACAGTCCTCAGAGGTAGCACCCCAATTACCCTTGTTTTCACCCGCGTCACAACTCTCCAACCGTCCCGCTGACTGTGGGGAAGCACAGATGGGCGAGTCTGCAGAGCTGTTCACACATTCTATTCTGGGGCATCAGAGGTCTGATCCAAAGATTCACAGACTCAAGAGGGAGAAAGCATGTGTAGCGGTGCCCCAAATTTTTTTCAGTTGATCTGGGCCCGGATGAAGTAGTGTCCAAGAAGAATCCAAACCCTCGTCACCAGACGTCAACTCCTGGGATTTGGTATTAGCACCCAGTACCAGAAGCGAAGCCATCCACAATTTTCATACCTCAGGAATTTTATTTGGTAGACTGGCTGCCCAAACATTAGTTTCTCACAAAGGAGCTGAGGTGCAGTAGGTGCAAGTTTCTCCAGCATGACCTGTTTGTTATTGTTAGATATCAGAGCGAGCCATATTGCATCTTAAGTCTTATAGACCCTGCACTTGCGACCTTACATTCTACAGGATGGTGGGGAAGGAGACAGTAGGTTGTGGAGTTGCGTTAGCTCCGGTGGTGTTATGGTGGCAGCAAGGCAATGGCAGGCTGTAGGCTGTCTTGAAGAGATGGGGTTTCAGGTTCCGTCTGAAGGATCCGAATGTGGTGGCTAATCGGACGTGTTGAGGCACAGAATTCCAGAGGATGGGGGATATTTGGTAGAAGTCTTGGAGGCGATTGGGTGAGGAACAATAAGTGTGGAGGAGAGAAGGAGGTCTTGGGAGGACCAGAGATTATTTAAGGAAATATATTGGGAGATTAGTTCAGAGATGTATGGAGAAGAAAGGTTATGGATGGCTTTGTGCATCAGTGTTTGTAGTTTGAACTGGATACGCTGGGCAATAGGGAGCCAGTGAAGGGATATTATAGATTGGAATCTTATAGATTGCTGGAGCCTGTCCACAGTAAAAAAAAAAGCAGCAATAGAGTGTCCAGGAACCTTCACACAGACTTTTCTTAGCCAGAGCTGTTCTCGGCAGGGTTGGACGGGCCCACCAGAGAACTGGATACTCCTCCGGTGGGCCCTGGCTTCTCCTTCAGGAGAGGTCATAGCGCAAACCTTGCAGCTGCTATGGGGCTCTTGAGCGGGGGAGAAAGGTGGTCCCTCAGAATAAAATCCTCTGGTGGGCCCAATGTTCTTCAGTCTGACACTGCTGCTCGGTGAGATTTGTATTTCACCACAGCCATATTCTTTAGCTCGGTGAAAGGACTGGCATAGAGGGAAACCGTATGTACTCCAGCTGTCATTTCTCCTAGGAAGTCCTCTAATAGAGCTTGTTCCATAAGCAATGACAGGCTGTCCAACATCAGCTCACACTTCTCGGTGGTGCTTAGTCACACACAAAGATCTTTCTTTACGCCTTGAATTTAATGACTACAGAGTTGGACAATGGCCTGATCTGCAATGCATTTTGAGAAATAACAT
Organism: Phyllobates terribilis; assembly: GCF_046119375.1. Taxonomy (NCBI): domain Eukaryota; kingdom Metazoa; phylum Chordata; class Amphibia; order Anura; family Dendrobatidae; genus Phyllobates; species Phyllobates terribilis. The sequence goes on along the minus strand of NW_027362761.1, from coordinate 491,841,547 downwards.
GCATAAGCAAAGCCATGGTTTAGGCTGCTGAAGGTCATGAAGCGAAACTCATACAGATTTCCCTCAGACTGAAAGAGGGGTATCAAGACTTCCAAGACAGCCAAGACTTCCCTGTCCTCCCCAAGAGGACTACTGTCCATGTTCTCCTCCTCCTCATTATCACCCAATCTGCATTGAAATGAGATGAGGCTGGGCTGTATAGTTCCTTGCTCCGCCTGCAATGGCTCCTGTTTAACTGTGAACACCGAGCATTTCAGTAGACAAAGAAGCGGGATGGTGACGCTAATTATGGCATCATCGCCGCTCACCATCTTGGTGGAGTCCTCAAAGTTTAGGAGGACGGCACAGATGTCAGACATACATGCCCACTCAACAGCTCTTATGTATGGAGGCTGACCTAAATGCCGACGGGCGTGTTGAAGCTGGTACTAAATAACTGCCCTCTGCTGTTCACAAATCCTTCCCAACATCTGCAATGTTGATTTCCAACATGTGGTGACATCGCACAACAGTCGGTGAGTAGGAAGCTGCTAACGCTGCTGAAGCACTGCCAGGGTGGCGGAAGCTGTAGCTGACATTCTGAAATGGGCACACACGCGTTGTACTTTCACAAGCAGCTCTGGCGGAACTGGGTAGGTTTTGAGAAACCGCTGAACCACTAAGTTGAGCACATTTAGTGCTCTCTCATTACTAATGTGTACCCCTGTATGGAGAACAATATCAGCACCGAAGAATTAAAAAAGAAATATAGCTTGCTTTATATACGATGGTACTAAGAAAACCAATTTAGATTATATCTTGTGTACCCCTGTGACAACAATATCTGCACCAAAGAATTAATTTCACTAAAGTAGAACTAGTATAATGGCGACCGACAACTCTTCTACTACATTCAACCCAGCAGATGGAGACGCAATCTGGATTCTCCACATTTCCAAAAATTTGTGGCAGACACCAGCAAAGTGGCATCAATTTCACCAGATAGATGGAGACTCAATCAAGAGTGTTCACATTTTCAAAAATTAGGGCCTAAAGCCACCAAAGTGGCATAAATTTCACCAGAGTATAAATAGTTTAATGGAGACCGAAACCTCTTCTACTATGGCCAACCCAACAGATGGAGACTCAATCAAGAGTGTTCACATTTTCACAAATTAGGGCCTAAAACCACCAAAGTGGCATCAATTTCAGTACAGTAGAAATTGTAGAATTAGGAATTACACCTCTTCCACTACAGCCAATCCAGTAGATGGAGACCCAATCAGGATTCTCCACATTTCAAAAAATTAGTGGCAGACACCAGCAAAGTGGCATCAATTTCAGTACAGTAGAAATTGTAGAATTAGAAACGACACCTCTTCCACTACAGCTAACCCAATAGATGGAGAACCAATTAGGATTCTCCACATTTTCAAAAATTAGAGCCTAAGACCACCAAAGTTGTATCAATTTCAGTAAAGTGAAAGTAGTATAATGGGGACCGACACCTCTTCCACTACAGCCAACCCATTAGATGGAGACACAATCGGGACTGTTCACATTTTAAAAAATTAGGACCTAAGACCACCATTTCCATGGCCAACAGATTGGAGATGGTGGAGTTCAACCTCTTAGCTTTGTCATGTGTAGGAAGAAACAATCTTTTACGTGACCACAACTGCGGAACTGAGGGCTGGCTGCAGTGCTGAGAGAGGGTGGAGTACGGTGAACCGGACAAACTGCTGGACCGTGAGTGAGGTGCAGGCGAAGATGTTACGGTGGATTGAGAAACATGTGGTGTACTCGGTGAAACAAACACAGCAGGCATGTCCGCTTCCGTTAGAGCTGACGGGCTCTCAATCAGCCTGACTTGAGCAGGTATACAACCGGAGGTTCTGCGAATGGAGACCTGCGTGACAAAACTTGGCACGGTAACAGAGGAGGAGGAAGAAGCAGCAGATGCATTTGATGGGGCGGCTAATGGTTGTTTATTGAAAACCAATTTTGAGTTTATCATGTTTGTGTACCCCTGTGTGGAGAACAATATCAGCACCAAAAAATGTATTTCACTACAGTATAACTATTATAATGGAGACCAAAACCTTTTCCACTACAGCCAACTCAGCAAATGGACACCCAACCAGGAGTGTTCACATAAAAAAAATTAGGGCCTGATGCCACCAAAGTGTCATCAATTTCAGTAGATTAGAAGTAGTGTTGAGCATTCCGATACTGAAATATCGGGTAGCGGCCGATATTCGCGGTATCGGAATTCCGATACTTAATTCCGATACTTTTACAATATCGAATACCGGAATCGGAAGTTCCCATAATGCCTGCGCTCTGCAGTGTCTCTGAAGGATGACAAGCTGGATGGCAGCGCTCAGCTGCGATCCAGCCTGTCATCAGAATGCCATCCCAGCGTGAGAGAATTCTCCTGATTGTTCAAAAGCCGGCGGGCGGTAAAAAGCCGCCGGCTTTTAAACAATCACACAGCCCCATACTGCTTCCCCGCAGCCTCCCACCCTGATCATAAGTTAGGACCGGGCGGGGAGCGCAGCACCAAGGAGCGGGGAGCGAAGGACCCGGGCGGGGAAGCCGGCAGTGAAAAGACTTCACCGCCGGCTTTCCCGTTCTGTGCTGCGCTTTCCCGCCGGTTACTTCAAATGAACAGCTGAGGTATCAGGTGATGCCGATCAGCTGTTCATTTGAAGTCGCCGCGGTGCCCTCAGAGGGTTCATGTGAGTTCATGCTTGACTGCATAGCATGAACTCACATGAACTTTCCCACGGCCGCACAGGTCAGCCTCACCTCCCAGACCATCAGCCCGTTATGATTAGTGTGTGTGCGATGTCTGCGGGTGTGTGCGGTGTCTGTGCGATGTCTGCGAGTGTGTGCGGTGTCTGTGCGATGTCTGCGGGTGTGTGCGGTGTCTGTGCAATGTCTGCGAGTGTGTGCGGGTGTGCGCGGTGTCTGTGCGATGTCTAGGGGGTGTGTGCGTGCAGGCAGACATAGGCCGATGTGACACTACTACTCGCATCGGCCTATGTCTGTCCCCCATCCACTCGTGCCAGCAGGATCAGCTCGATGGGAGCAGTAGTTCCCATCAGACTGATCCTGCTATTTAAATTACCCTACTGTGTCCCCAATAAATTTTAAATAAATGTCATTGGTGGCCAGTGGTTACCTACAATAAATTAGTTCATACATTACCTGTCCCCGCCGATCGCCACCTAAAATAAAGTAAAAAATAAAAAAATACACCTATACTCACCTAGACACCTAATTCCCCGAAGCCATCGATCTCCTGTAATAAAATCTAAAATAATAAACCACAACCTTATCCTTACCCCTCCGTAGTAGTCCACGAGTGTCCCACGATGATCTCCAGTTTAGAGCAGCCACATAGAATGTGACCGCTCTGAACCGCTGCCACCGCTAGAATGATGGGGCCGTAAAGCAGCCCCGTCATTGCATAAGCGGGTTCGCCGGAGTTCAGGCAGCGCTGCTCCGGTCAGCTCCTTTACGGCCCTGCTTTATTGTGAGAAATTCCCATGGTACAGCAGTGCCATAAAGGAGGTCTCCGGAGCTGCGCTGCCTGAATGCACTCCGGTGACCTCAGTCAGGGCTCACGCTGCCGGGAGCGGACGTGTTCCCGGCTGTGTGAGCTTACAGCAGCCATGCACAGCTGTCACCATCTCCAGATGTAACAGCTGTGCATGGGAGATCAGCGCAGGAACGTGGACAGGTAACTATTTTTTTTTAGTAAACTAAGAATTAAATAAAATGGTGTGTTTTATTTCAAATAAATTATTTTTTTCTGGGTGTAGTGTGTTTTTTTCTTTTTAACACTTTGTAGATTAGTAATGGGGTGTCTTATAGACGCCCATCATTACTAACCTGGGCTTCATGGCAGCTGGCGCTGACATGAACCCCAACCCTATTACCCCCTGCCACCGCACCAGGGCAGTGTGGAAGAGCGAGGCTAAGTGCCAGAATTGGCACATCCTATGGATGCGCCATTTCTGGGGCGGCTGACGGCTGGTGTTTCTAGCCTGGGAGGGGGCCAATATTCATGGCACCCTTCCTGGGCTATTAATATCAGCCCTCAGCTGTCTACCTAGCCTTTGCTAGCTATTAAAATAGGGGGGACCCCACGTCATTTTTTTTGGGGGGTCCCCCATTTCAATAGCTAGTAAAGGCTAGGTATTCAGCTGGGGGCTGATATTAGTAGTCTGGGAAGCTCTGTGGGTATTACCCCCTTCCCAGGCTTCAAACATCTGCCCCAGCCGTCGGCTTAACCTCCGCTAGAGACTAAAATTATGGGGGATCCCACGCCAATTTTTTTTTAAATAAATCCTTTATTTTAACACTAAATGACATTTGAGGAGTTAATAAAGATGCAGTCCCTAAATTATCATTTATTTTTTAATTAATTTTTCCCAAAAATGTTGACGTGGACTTTGCCATATTTTTGTATGCCAGCCAGGTACAGCATCCAGCTTCTATGAACGCGGCATTTTCCGGGGTGGCTGCGGACTGCAATTTGCAGCAGGGGGGGGGGCCCAGAAAGCTTGGGCCTCCCTGCGCTGCAGATTCCATCCCCCAGCTGCCTAGTTGTACCTGGCTGGACACAAAAATAGGGAGAAGCCCCACGTATTTTTTTTTTAAATTATTTCAGGAAATTCATGAAATAATTAAAAAAAAATTGATGTGGGGCTTCGCCCTATATTTGTGTCTAGCCAGGTACAGCAGGCAGGAACGGGCTGCCCCCAACCACCAGCTGCCTATTTGTACCTGGCCGGACACAACAATATAGGGAAGCCCTTTTTTTAAAAAATTATTTCATGAAATAATTTAAAAAAAATTGACGTGGGGCTTCGCACTATATTTGTGTCCAGCCAGGTACAGCAGGCAGGAACGGGCTGCCCCCAACCACCAGCTGCCTATTTGTACCTGGCCAGACACAACAATATAGGGAAGCCCTTTTTTTCTTAATTATTTCATGAATTTCATGAAATAATTAAAAAAAAAAAATACGTAGAGCTTCGCCCTATTTTTGTGTCCAGCCAGGTACAACTAGGCAGCTGGGGGCTGGAATCTGCAGCGCAGGGAGACCCAAGCTTTCTGGGCCCCCCCCCGCTGCAAATTGCAGTCCGCAGACACCCCGGAAAATGGCGCGTTCATAGAAGCGCCATCTTCTGGCGCTGTACCCAATTCATCCAGTGCCCTGGTGCGGTGGCTCACTGGGTAATAAAGGGGTTAGGGCCAGCTTGGCATTATCAGCTGGCCCTAAGCCCGAAATTCATGGGGTCACGCCAATATTAGACATGACCGCCATGAATTTCTAGTAAAGTATTTAAAAAAAAAACACAACACCCAGAATAAAGTCCTTTAATTGAAATAAACACACAATTCTTTATTGTTCTAAATTAAACCATACTTACCATCACGCCCATTCCAGCTGAAGCCAACGATCTCCTGCAATAAAAGTAAAATAATAAAGCAACATCATCCTTACCTTTCCATGGTTCCCAGGACAGCTCCAGCTCTGCTACATCGAGATGACAGGCTGGACCGCAGCAGAACGCTGCCATCCAGCCTGTCATCCCGCGGACACTGAGAAGAGCAGGCATGCTTGCGCTCCTCAGTGTCAGGCTGTGACGGCATCCCGATGAGCCGAGTCTCTCACGCTCACCGCATGCGCAGGAGAATTCTCCCACGCTGTCAGTGACGTGCATGAGGTGAGCTGAGTTCATTGTCGGCTCATCTGGATGCCGTCACAGCCAGACACTGAGGAGCGCAAGCATGCCTGCGCTCTCAGTGTCTGCGGGATGACAGGCTGGATGGCAGCATTCTGCTGCGGTCCAGCCTGTCATCTTGATGTAGCAGAGCTGGAGCCGTCCTGGGAACCATGGAAAGGTAAGGATGATGTTGCTTTATTATTTTATTTTTATTGCAGGAGATCGTTGGCTTCAGCTGGAATGGGTGTGACGGTAAGTATGGTTTAATTTAGAACAATAAAGAATTGTGTGTTTATTTCAATTAAAGGATTTTATTCTGGGTGTTTGTGTTTTTTTTAACTTTGACTATGGGGTTAGTAATGGGGGTGTCTTATAGACGCCTCTCTATTACTAACCTGGGCTTGATGTCAGCTGGCATTATAAGCTGACATCAACCCCAACCCCATTACCCCACTGCCACCGCTACAGGGCAGTGGGAAGAGCGAGGCTAAGTGCCAGAATTGGCGCATCCTATGGATGCGCCATTTTTGGGGCGGCTGACGGCTGGTGTTTCTAGCCTGGGAGGGGGCCAATATTCATGGCACCCTTCCTGGGCTATTAATATCAGCCCCCAGCTGTCTGCCTAGCCTTTGCTAGCTATTAAAATAGGGGGGACCCCACGTCATTTTTTTGGGGGGGTCCCCCATTTTAATAGCTAGTAAAGGCTAGGTATTCAGCTGGGGGCTGATATTAGTAGCCTGGGAAGCTCCGTGGGTATTACCCCCTTCCCAGGCTTCAAACATCTGCCCCAGCCGTCTGCTTAACCTCCGCTAGAGACTAAAATTAGGGGGAACCCCAAGCCAATTTTTTTTTTAATAAATCCTTTATTTTAACACTAAATGACAAGTACAGTAATCAACACTATCACTGTACTTCTTATATATGTGACTGACATGTTTCTATCTATCTAATCTATGTGTGATTCTCTATTCTTTCTATTCTAAATTGTCGGGTACCGCTGCTGAATTGCCGGCCGGCTTTTTTAAAGAGACGGTGCATGAAAACACTAATATTTTTTTAAATAAATCCTTTACACTAAATGACAAGTACAGTAAGCAACACTGTCACTGTACTTCATATATATGTAACTGACATGTTTCTATCTATCTAATCTATGTGTGAAGCTCTATTCTTTCTATTATAAATTGTCGGGTACCGGTGTATGCCGCTGTTGAATTGCCGGCTTTTCATGTTTCACTGTGAGCACTGTTCCCATCGATTTGGGCAACCACCTCCCCCAATACATTCTACATTATTGTTAGTTGTTTTCCTTCATGTAGGATTAACCTACAAGGAAAGAAAGGGTTTATTTTCATTCCGATATTTGTGTCCCATTGACTTGCATTGGTTTCCGGTATCGGAGTTGGCGATATCCGATACTTTTTGGGTATCGGCCCGATCCAATCCGATCTGATATTTCCTGATATTGGAAGGTATCGCTCAACACTAATTAGAAGTAGTACAATGGGGACAGACACTTCTTCCACTACAGCCAACCAAGTAGATGGAGACCCAATCAGGATTCTCCACATTTACAAAAATTTGTGGCAGATACCAGCGAAGTGGCATCAATTTCACTACAGAAGAAATAGTAGAATTAGAAACGACACCTCTTCTACTGCAGCCAACCCAGCAGATGGAGATTCAATCAGGAGTGCACCATCCTTTCCAGTCGCTCACCACGTGTCATACTTGTACTCTGTTGTGTTGGTGCACAAGCTGGTCTAAAAAATGTGTGAAAGGACTCGCAGAAATTGCTTCTGCCACTTACACTACTGCTACTGCTAATATTTTGGCGTAGACAAATTGATGTGCTGGAGGTTGGAAGTGTAGAGCTGCGATAAACTCTGTGTGCCTCACTGCTGGCTTGGAGAAAACCTATCTTAAGGTTGTGTATAAGCGCGTTTCGATACTCCAGCATTCGCAGGTCCCTTTCCAGGGCGGGAAGCATCTGGCAAAATTTACTCTTATAACGTGGATCTAACAGAGTGGCAACCCAGTAGTCAGCACTATTTTGAATCATAACTATATGGGGATCATGTTGCAGATACTGCAGCAAGAAGGCACTCATATGTCGGGATCTTCTATGAGGTTCAAGCCCATGCTGTGTCGGTGGCCGGGTAATTCTGTTGCTTGTTTCCTCCGTTCCCTCCTGCCAAACACGAACAACGAGGGGATGATTATCCTCTTCATGTTCTGACTGTTGCTCGCCCATCACCTCTTCCTCTTCCATTTGTTCCTCACCTCTTGCACCTTCACTAACAGATTTTCTGGTATCACCAACCCCCTCAATCGCAGTGAACCACCCTCCCTTGGCACCCTGAGATTTCCCCTAGTGTATGACGTTAGTAACAGAAGAAAGTATTTTTTTTAGTGTGGATGAGGCCTGTATAACCTAGGAGATATGCTACGAACAATTTCAAACTGAGATGTCCCCTGTTGTATAATGTTAGGAACCAAACAAAGTATTTTTTTACTGTGGATGAGGCCTGTATAACATACGAGATATTCTCCAAACTATTTCAAAATGAGATGTCCCCTGCTGTATAACGTTAGGAATTGAAGAAAGTATTTTTTAATGTGGATGAGACATGTATAACATAGAATATGTGCTCCAAGATATTTCAAACTGAGATCTAGCCTGCTGTATGGCTGACTGCCCACGTAGCGTTTTTCAAGCGTTTATGCTGCGGAATTTCCACAGCGTAAACGCTTGTGAAACGCTAGGTAATCCGCATCCCATAGTCCCCAAGGGGATTCCGCATGTTCTATGCACATGCTGCGGATTTTTCCGCAGCGTTTATGCTGCGTACAAAAATCCGCAGCATGTCATTTAATTTTGCGGAAGCGCAGCGGAATGGCCGCCATTGACTTGCATTGAGACGCATAGAATGCACGTCTGTACATTTCTACAAGCGAATTCTATGCGTCTCTATGTGCAGATGGTACCAAGGTTTGGAGGAGAGAAGACTCTCATCCAGACCTGGGTACCATTGTACCTGTAAAAAAAAAGAATAAAATAATAAATAAAGTTTATACTCACCTTTCCGAAGGCTTCTCTGCATGCCGGCAACGCTGAAGGATCTTCGGTGACGTCACAGTCATGTGACCGCAGGCCCTTCACCGCTCTGTCTCGCGATATGCCGGCAGCCAGGAACCAGCCAGGAAGCAGCGCTGCAGCCACGCCGGGACATCGGGGGTGAGTATAGCTTTCTTTTATTTTATTTTTACGGTTCACACTGTATAAATCCATGCTGTTTGCATGGATTTATACAGTGTGAACTAGTTGTCAAGCACTTTCCAAGTGATGCTATCGCCTGGAAAGCGCTTGTCAATCTGCATGCGGAAACGCATGTGAATCCGCATGTGGAACCGCATGTATTCTGCAGCAAAAACGCATGCACAATCTGCATGCGTTTTTTCTGCCAGGGAGATGCAAAAATGCTACAGAAATTTTCTGCTTCATTTCTGCATCGTGGGCACATAGCCTATCACGTTAGTTACAGCAAAAAATCGATTTTTTTACTCTACATAAGTGTAACACGTTTGCGACAGGAAAAAATATTTTGTGGACTCTGGCTAGCAACAGAAAAAAATATATTTTTTTTACTCTGAAAACAGCTGAAGTTCAACGCCACTAAAGTAGTAGGTGGCTTTTAGCAGAGTGTATCACGTTCGCGACAGATAAAAATATTTTTTGTTCTCCGGCTAGCAACAGAAAAAATCTATTTTTTAACTCTGAAAACAGCTGAAGTTCACCGCCACTAAAGTAGTAGCTGGTTTATAGCAGAGTGTATCACGTTTGTTCCAGAAAAAAAAATTTTTTGGACTCAGCCTAGCAAGACAAAAAATCTATTTTTTTACTCTGAAAATAGCTGAAGTTCACAGCCACTAAAATAGTAGGTGGCTTATAGCAGAGTGTATCACATTTGTGACACAAAAAAATCTTTTGTGGACTCTGCCTAGCAACAGAACACTGAGAAGCTCTGCAGATTCTGCAGACAGCTGAATTTCAACCCCACAAAATCAAAAGGTGGGCTACAAGGGCTTGCTTGCTTTATCACATTAGCAAGTGCAAAAATAGATTTAAGGTATAATCGTGCATACAGCACAATACAAGCAGTGCACAACACAGTTCTATGGCATGGGCCCTGCTGTTTCTGTCTGAAAAAATGTGCTGCAAGGTCGATTTCACAGGTACACAGTAGAGGACTTATCTACACTATCTGACTTCCAAACAAGCTCCCATCTATATAGCTAATATCTCTCATTAAACAGGAGGACACTCAGCAGCATCTGTCACCAGCAGTGTGACATGCATAAAATGGCACTGAGAGAACATGGCCGCTCTTTATATAGAGAGGACATGTGATTTCAGCAGCCAATGGCAGAAGACCTTGTGTCTGGACAGTGTGGATGCTTCTTGCGCTCTGATTGGCTAGCTCACTTAAAGTTACAGGGGGAAAAAAAAAAAAAGATTACAAGCACTTCGCTGATCTTACTTCTTCTGAGCTATCACCAGC